>NW_026262668.1:63022057-65422057 GCF_021869535.1 Mytilus californianus | reverse complement strand
TATAAAAAGGCGCCAATGTAAATTGTATGAAAAATCTAGAGAGAATCAATTCCCACCAAATTTTAAATGGTTTTTATCTCAAAAAGCAGGACACGAGGCTTGCATTTTATTTCTGCCCTTGTAGTTCAGTTACGTGTTTACAATCAATTTATGACAGTCTTTTAAAAAGTTTGTTATTTTGAAACAAAGTAGCAAATATCCTTAAAAATATACGTATGTACCTGTGCAGCAGGTCCTTGCTGAGAAAATACTGTTTGCATTTGTGGCTGTGTTGCCATGACGATCTGTTGACCACCTTGTAAAGAAGTTTGACAACCAGGTGGTTCTCCTGTACTGTCTAAAGAGTTCTGGTGACTTAGAGATGACTGCTGACTCAGATTTAGTGATGACAAATGATGACAAACCTCTGGTACTCCTTGACATTCAGGTTGTGGTACCTAAAGTCAGTAAGTTCATTTGAAATTTTTCTCCTTAAGCTTATATGAGTACCTTGAGACAAAATACTGAAGTTTACAAATTTCAACATAAAAAAATACAAAATAGGTATGCCGATTGAGCATCCCTTTGCTACAGGCATAAAAATGATCAATTTGGATTAAAATTAGGACTAATGGTCAAAATTTCAAAAGGATAATGAAGAATTGTTGCAATATGTTTTTTGTTGTTGCTATTAACACTACTGTAAATTCAAAAATTATTGCGTGCATTTATTATTGCGATTTTGTAATTTTAGACTAAAATGCGATTTTAATTTTTGCGATATTCTGAAAAATCCTGTTTGATTCAAATAAAAAATGTTAAAATGCGAGTTTTAATTATTGCGATTATAATCCTGTCGCATTTTTCGCAATAATAAAAACATCGCAATAATTTCTGAATTTACAGTATTTCAAAATATAAAAAGAAATTAGCCAATTGGAATATATCAAAAGGCTTATCCTAGCTTTATTTTTTTATCATAATGACTTCAAATTCTGAAAACTCAAGAGAAAATAACTCCTCAAATCAAATTTCTTAATGCATGGTGTCATTAGAACACATTTTATGTTATTTTCAAATACTGTTTGAAAATTAAATACCAGACGTGGGTAGTACTAAAAAGTAGGTGCAAGTGATTTACATTTGCCTAAATGCTATCCTATCAGTCCAATAGTACTTGTACTACATTCATGTAAATATCCAAAATTACAAAATACATGTAATTTCAAACTTGTAAATAAAGGGCAATAACTACTCCAAAGAGTTAAATAACAATTTCGGACATGTTGACCTAAGCCTATTTGTAGATCTTTTAAATATGCTGATTTCTTTACTGTTTCTCTCTATATTAATTTAACCATTCCACATACTCATTTGCCTGTCCCTAGTCAAGAACCTTGTCAGGAATTGTCTTGCATATTGTTAAGACACCTGTCTATTGATAAAGACTGTATATTACCCTTTTAGATATCTTTTGAATATTTTTGTTGTTGGGTTGCCGTCTCTTTCAGGTATACCCAACATCTATTAGTCATAAGTACATTAACAAATTCATCACACATGTAATAAAACAACTAAAAGCAATATCATATATATATATATATAGTGTCTGTAGGAAGATATGTTATATATTTTACATTGGTCCACATTTCTGGAGGCATCTGTTGTTGTTGTTGTACCATAGTACTCTGATGAGGTGGAGGATGGCCTGGTGTGTGGTGGTAAATACTTCCGTCAGAATTAGAAAATGGATGACCTTTAACAAAAAAAACAAGAGTTTAATGGCTATATGTAAAACAAGAATATGTGTTCATTGGACACCACGCCCTGCACACTATCACATTTCCATGTATAGTGAACTGTAAAATCAGGGTAAAACAAGAATGTGTCCATAGTACATGGATGCCCCACTCGCACTATCATTTTCTATGTTCAGTTGACCGTGAAATTGGGGTCAAAACTCTAATTTGGCAATAAAATAAGAAAGATCATATCATAGGGAATATGTGTACTAAGTTTCAAGTTGACCAAAAACTTTAACCTGAAGCGGGACAGACAGACGGACAGACAATGAATGGACGGATGCACAGACCGAAAAACATAATGCCCCTAGGTGGGGCATAAAAAACGACCAAAATTATAACTTGAGAATATACTGGATTAACAATCTTACATCTCCATGTTCATGAACCATGAAATCAGGGTCAAAACTGGAACTAGGCATGTGACTTTAGACGGTAAACTACCTTGACCAAAAACTTTATGTGTGATATGGGATGGACAAACATATGCACACACAAGAAAACTTGGTCCTCTACTAAGATCATATTGAGAAATTATTTTGAGGGATAGCTATTCCCATAATTCAAGAAATTTTTACCTGTTCTATTTTTTCATAATAGAAATAGCTTCTTTGATTTACATTTGTTACCCCTAAGTTTTTATACCAAAAAAATAATACATACCTGTTCTTGGATCTAAAATAACACTGCCAGGTGGGATATTATTTAAATCTGTAGCTACAATATATACTTGTTGTCCACCTTGACCCGGGAATATACCTAAAACACAAAGAAATCCTTTTAAAATATATAATACAACCATCTATTAACATATTGGCTATTCAAGTATTTAATAAAAATAAAGAGATGGCCAAAGATGTATAAGTACAAACCTTGTATCGGTGATTGTACTGGCCCTGATGAACTACATCTAGATAATGGTGAACTATCGGTTCTACTTCCAGGTGGAGTTGGAATTCCTCTTTGTAATGGACTTCCGATGGACATGGACATTCCACAGTTAAAGGAGTCTAAAATAACATATATAAACCCATAAGAGACCTTGTCAGTTTTTGTTATTTTTGTAAACCATTTTCTTTCGTTTAATGAAGAAATTTGGTCTTGATAGCAGATATTTGTTAGTCGCTGTTGGTTTCAATCACAACCTGCATAGACTAAGTCTTAGATACATGATTTTTTATTAGTTGTTATCAGCTTTGAACAAGGTTTCAGTAACTGTGAGAACTCTCAGATCTGTACTTTTTGTCTTTTGTTTTTTTATAGTTGTTTTGTGCTTTGTATTGATCTGTTGAGTTGAGCCCTTTTCAACTGATTTTTACAGTCTGTTCTTATGTTGTGCTGCTACACCACTGTCCCAGGTAAGGAGAGAGTTTGACGCCATCACATTCTGTATGTGTCTGTCCCAAGTCAGAACATTGTTGAAGGCTGTACAATGACCTATAGTTGCTAACTTCTACGTCAATTGGTCTCTGGTGGAGAGTTGTCTCAATGACAATCATACCACATCTTCCTATTTTTGTAAGAGTAGCTTATATTTGAAACCTAGTTATAACTTCTAATTAGCCTATTATTACATATCTAAACTTGTTATCAAAGATTAATTTCAAATGCCACATCCTAAGTCAAAATATATTTATGAATATTATCTTTTAAAATAATGCTTGCCATCAAACACAATTTTTTAGCGGTCATATCTTATATAGAATAAGAAGTTGCACACATTGTTGTTCAAAGCATAGCCCCCTCCCCCTCTTCTTCTTAATTCAAGGTATCAGAAACAATGAAGAAGTTCTCTAACAGATCTGAAAAGTGCTCACAAACTCATCTCTGTCAAAATAATGACCAATAAAAGAACAGAGTTCCATAGTCCCCCGCATTGCACATATTTTATCTATCCAAGTCCTTTTTTTTGTTTAATATCTTATGAGAAATGAAGGCTTCAGAGCAAATGCAATGTGATTTCCATTATAATTATATTTCCAAGGGGCATAACTCATTAAAAATATTTGATCAGAACTTATTTTCAAAAGTGTCAAAGACATTGCTGATATAAACCTATGATATAAGTTTCATAAAAATTCTGGCAATAATTGTACACATGAGAACACTGACAATGCAATTTTCCATATAATCAATGTTTCCAAGGGGCCTAACTCTTTTAAAAATAATTGAACAGCACTGATTTTTGAACTCGTCAAAGACATGGTGTATAATATAAATTTCATAAAAAGCTGGCAAGAATTGTACACATTAGAGCGCTCATAAGGCAATTTTCCTTATAATTTATATTTCTAAGGGCATAACTCTTTTAGAAATTATTGATCGCCACTGATTTTTGAAATTGTCAAAGACATTGCTAATATAAACCTATGATTTAAGTTTCATAAAATTCTGGCTAAATAGTACACATGAGAGCATTAACAATGCAATTTTCCATATATTTAATGTTTCCAAGGGACATAACTCTTATAAAAATAATTGATTGGCACTTATTTTCGAACTCGTCATAGACATTGCTAATATAAACCTATGATGTAAGTTTCATAAAAATCTGGCAAGAATTATACAAATGAGTGCGCTAACGATGCAATTTTTCGTATAATTAATGTTTCCAAGGGGCATAACTCTTTTAAAAATAAATGATCGGCACTGACTTTCGAACTTGTCCAAAACATTGCTGATATAAACCTATGATATAAGTTTTATAAAAAATCTGGGAAGAATTGTACACGTGAGAGCGCTTACAAGACCAGACAGACGCTGTTTCATTCAACATATTAATATAAATTAACTTGAATTAGGGTTTCAATTAGAACAAGCATTCTGAGAGTATTGCATGGCAATACATAGTCCACTACTGGTTAAAAATTCATTGTAGTGGAACAAAATGCTAACTTGATCTATATCTTGTCATGGTGTAAACTTTATTACAAATATCAAGTCAATATCTTCAAGCATGACGAAAAAAAGTGTGGAAAACTGGATTATAAGTCAAAATTTAAGTGAATTTTCTAAGTCCAAGGACCATAACTCTGCATAAAATCATCAGACTGCAAACCTAAAGTCCCCTTCAACTTCGTCGCTAGGGGGCTAAAAAAAGCACTCACACATTACAATTCATCACCATCAAGCTGCTAACCAAATATGAAGTACTGTAGTTCCTGAGAAAAAATTGGGGATAAAAATATTTGTTGGACAAATGGACAGACAAGGAGATTGCCGAACCTCAACTCCTAAGTTGGGATATAATTAACTTACTTGTAATGCTAAAGGTTCCAAAGAAAAGTGTAACTTTCCCAAAAATATTTTCAAGAAAAATTAAAATGCTAACATTGTTTTTATGCAATACCTGCTTTGTTCATACTGTAACTTTTATGTGTCCCTCCCTGTTTTTGATTAACATGTGTGATTCCACCAAAACTGTTAGCTTTTGGCAAACCTCTGACTCTAGATGAACTCCGGTCATCGGTCCCATATCCACTAGAGTCAGTGCTACTTCCAAGGTGATTACCTTCGGAGTTCCTACTCAGGCTACTAGGTCGAACAGGTGCTCCGTCTGCCTTATATCTACAACCAAAATACACATATGATTATTGTACTTTACAATTTGTAAACCTTAATATTAAGGAAAGTCTAGACTTGCTTCATATGCCTTATTTCTACAACCAATACACACATATGCTTATTGCACTTTTACAATTTGTAAACCTTTAATATTAAGAAAAGTCTAGACTTCTTTCATTTCAATATCAATCACAAACAATCAATTGTCATATATCTCTACATGTATACAATGCCATGTAGCAATAATTTCCACTACTTATTATGAAAAAATAATGTTCTATTCTTAATTTCATTTTAAAATTTCACATAAAGGCATTCATGCCACATCATCTTATTTTTATAGCAATATAATAAATCATTATTGTAACTTACATTTGTGTGATTGCCATCTCTTCTTCTGTAAATGCTTCCACCTAAAAACCAAACAACATATTTCACAGGCCGTTATTTTGCATTAAATTTGAATTGCTACAAAGAAGTTATAAAGTATATACATCACATTGAAATTTGTAATTCATGTTTTAATTCATACTGAATCAAAGTGTGAGATGTTTTTGTACAGAGTTTTATCTTGACAAATTAAAAGAAAATCATTCCCATAAGACAAAGCTATCTTGACTATTAATTAAGCCATGCAAATTGTCATATATTGTTACTTTTAAATGAGGTAAATTTAGTATATCAGAACCATTTCTTATAAATTATTTGCTACTACATCCTTTGGTGACCGTGAAAGGGTAAAATGAATATTTTTCAACATAAAACTAAATATGCAATTTTTACTTTGGTAGAATTCTATTAAAAATGTTTGATTTTTTTTTTTAGCTAAACAGAAAAAGTCATAACAATATAACTATCTTTAACGGTGTCTGTTTGATATCACAAGGTATGTAATTATGTTACAATAGGTCAGTCATATAACTCTAGGAAATTTTGTCAAATCAAAAATGGTATCAACCAAACATTATGAGAAGCAATCCTACCAAAGAATGAAAACTTGAAAGCTAAAAAAAAAGCACTAGATAAAGTGTGACAGACAGACAGACAGACAGACAGACAGACAGACAGACAAAAGAGAACAAATAGTGAAGTGGGGACTAAAAGCCAAACAATCTAAGCAGAATAGACTTACCTGTAGGCCAGAATCATCAACACTTTTGAATATTTTACTTCTGACTTTTTCATATTGTTCTTTTCGCTCTTCAAATGACTTGGCTTTCCCTCTTGTATCCCCTAGACTTCTAGCAGATAGCTTGTAATGGCTCTAATTAAATATAAGTTTTAAGTGTCAAGTTGGGCATTAATATGAACATGTTTTTGTCATTCATATGCCTGTTATTGTAAAAAAAATAAACAAACCTTGCTTCCTTTTACTGTCCCATCTAAAAATTGTTTCAAAAGTGAGATACTTCATATGAGATAATATTTTTTTAAACAAATTTTATGTTTCAATGTTTCGTGAATTAGAAAATAATATGATCTAGATTTCAGGACACAAAAAAGTAGTAAATTCTAGTCCTTTGAACACCCCAAAAAAGGAAGGGAACACTTATTATCATATAGTAATTTTACTCTTATCCTTCAAAAATAATAGAGAGATAACAGAAAAAAAAGCTATGGAAGAATTCTGCAGTTATATATTTTAACTAATACAATAAAATTTGAAAATAAAGAGGAGAATATGCAAATGAAGGTGATAATCTAACAATTGATGCAAAACAAACTATTCTAAGAATATTCCAATCAAAATAAATTCAATGCAAAAGTGTAACTTATCAAATTTTCCTCTAATCTTTCTGTATTATTTTTTCCATATCACGCTATTCAAGTGATATGGGATTTTCTCAGTCAGGTAGAGAGAGAATATATGACATCATGAGCCTTCAGCAATAAACAGATTATCAATGGTCTTTCAAAATCAAGGATTTTTCTTGGCTACATCTCATCTAACCCTTTGATGAGATCGTAGGTGAGAAATCACCTCCTGTTTGAAAAACTATCAATAATCTATAAATATAACATGTATATGATATGTTTTGGTCCTATATTATGTATTACCTCTCTATCATCTAAACTATTTACACTCCTCTTCATTATCATCTTTGGTTTCCTAAGAGAAAGATGACCTGGTTCCCCAGACTCTATGTGATCCCTAAAGCTGAAGTCAGGTCTGCAATGAAAATTGTTTTTAATATATAAATGTCATATCTTATTAAACAAGATTTTCAGATAATTACAGACATGTAATGCCTTTAAAAATTTAGATCTGTGCTTTTGTAATACATTTCAGATTCTATGATTATTAACTGCTTCTCATATTTTACCTATATATTTTAAAGTCTACCTGCTTCATATGTTTTACAAATATATTTTAAAGTCTTTATTTTGTTCTACCTGTGTCTCATAGTTGAGCCACAAGGCACTGTTTTTTGTTCGACAAAATTTCTTCTTATGTGACGTTTACATTTTCTGACGTCAGACACGCGAAGCAATGAATGTGGTTTTTAATTTGATAGATGCTTTTGTGCTTTTTTGTAAATGATTGTTTGTTTTGATATTGTAACACAGTGATGACTGTTGTACCCATATTTTGACTATTTTATTTATAACATCTGTTTTGTTCACGCATCGTTGTAAATATAACGGAATTTGATGAGACTGTCGTACAAGTGAGAGAATTAGCGCTATAAAACCAGGTTCAATCCACCATTTTCTACATTTGAAAATGCCTGTACCAAGTCAGGAATATGACAGTTGTTGTCCATTCGTTTGATGTGTTTTGTCATTTGATTTTGCCATTTGATTAGGGACTTTCCGATTGAATTTTCCTCAGAGTTCAGTATTTTTGTGATTTTACTTGTTATGTTGTTTGGTTTTACAGATTTCCTTTTTGTGTATTGTAAATTCAGAAACTATTGCGAGGTTTTTATTAATGCGAATAATGCGACTGAATGAGTATCGCAATACTAAGAACTCACATTCTTATATCTGATACATATATTTTTATGCAGATTTTCCTGAAATGGCAATTATTAATCTCGCAATTTTAGTCAATTATACAAATTTGCAAAAATAAATGAATGCAATAATTTCTGAATTTACAGTAATTTGATCCTCTCTTATAGTATAATTTACTGTGGATTCATTATTATTCATAGGATACCAATTTTTGTTGATTTTGTGGGTAAAGCTAAACAAAGTAAACAACGTACAAATTGATACCTACGAAAATAAATGAATCTTCAATACTGTAACAAACTTGTACATATTTGATGCATTAAAATATTTTAAACAATTCTATCCATACCTAAACTTATAATTGTAAAACCTGACCAACAGGCTGTTCTGATTTGTCATACAGTATATACTTATTGTTGAGATATCATTAAGAAGAGAGAATTTACAAATTTGTATTAGATGTTTTGTCAACTGTTGTGGTTTCATTTATTTTCGTGGGTACGATTTTCATGGAATAAGGAAAAATAGTATTTCCTCAGGTATTGGATTTCGTTGTTAAAACAAAATCTGCACATAAACCTATAGAAACTTTGTACTTCATTGAAAGCTTACATTCATGGTTCACCTGTATCCACGAAAATATTGGAATCTCATTAATAATTATTTTCCAACTGTATAACACATTATCAATAGAGTAAAGAGAACTTACACCCTTGTATTAGATGTTTTGTTGACTATAACACATTTGCCTGTCTGATCAACATTATGGTCTAAACCAAAGAAAGCTGAGATTCTATGGACCAACATTCGATCATACGACGACATCTGAGGGAACTTGAGGTAATGGTGCCTACAAAATATGGAAATATAAAGTTAAAATAGAGGTTATCATAACAAATGTGACGTGAAAATTTAAATCATTTTTGAAAGTCTGAATACTTTTGCATGGTGAATATCATACATATTCCATGCTATCAATAAAAATATGAAGAGGATGACACAGATACCCCAGAGGATGGTGATGATGGATGGCTGCTTAACGTAAAGCAGGAAATTAAATGCATATTCAGGACGAGAACATGTTAATGTTATATGAATATTAACCTGCTTTGTACTAGACTGACACGGTGAGTCAGATTTTTAAGCGTGCTAGTTCACAAGGTAATAATCCACAGGAAGACATGTCACCCTACCCAAACACATTATTCTGACTCCTAGCAAACCAGTTTTTGATCTTACTCGTTAATGCTGGGTGCCTAGCGGAGAAGCAGGAAATACCAATTTTAAAGTCTTTGATTTGATACAGGTTGGGTTCAAACCCACAACCTCCTGCATGAGGCAAACAAGCTACTACTAGACCACCGGGGCAGTATCTGATACCCAAGATAATTATATTCCTGAATACAAAGTAAGTCAGATGATTTTGTCAACAGTGGAATATTATCTGATAAACCGAGTTTCATACCAGAAGTAGTGCTCATTATATTTAAACAGACAAGAATATGTGCACATAGGACACCAAGCCCCACGCTCTATCATATGTCCATATTTAATGAACCATGATATGGGGTTCAAAATCATAATTTAGCATACAATTTAAAAAGTAACCTCATAATAAACATGTGAACTATGTTTAAGTTGATGTGACCCCAACCTCATAATAAACTACTGATTCTAGGCACAAATCAACTGGAACAACACACTAACCGAACTTTAACTCATTATTTCTTAATAGTCATTAATGTTATTAATTTTCACTGTATCTTTTTATTTATTAATAGTTATAAATATTCACTTTAAATAGTCCCACTTACTTTGGTTCATTAATAAAGTTGTTGATATCAGTTTCCAGCTTCAGTAGCATACTTCTGTCTTTCTGTGTTTTGTTCAGAGTTTTACGAATAAATTCCTCTAAATCTATACCAGTAGAATCTTTGTAAGGACTTTTATCAAAACTTGAATCTGGAAAATAAAAAAAAAAGAAAAATTAAATCTATAAGTTTCACTAACTTGAAATTACAATGGACAAAGTGAGCTAATAATTGCATTTCATGTAAAAAATATTCTTGTTGTTCTATAAAATTCTATCAGCAAAACCGAAATCAAACATACACATATCATTATAGCTGAAATGACATATCATCGGATAAATTAAACGACTAAAGATATATAGTTGGAGATCAAATTATAAATGAAACGACTCAAAATGTATTGTTGGAGATCATATAGTAAACGAAATGAATAAAGATGTATTGTCATAGATCATGTTATAATTGAAACGACTAAAAAAGTATCATGGGAAGATCACATAATATATGAAATGACTGAGACGTATATTGTTGGAGATCATATAGTAAATTGAACAAATAAAGATATTATTGTCGGAGATCACATAATAAATATATATATATATAATTAATGAAATGACTAAAAATGTATTTTCAGAAATGATAAGGTGTACAAAAAAAAAAAAAAACCAAAAAAAAAAACAACATTTTCCAGCAATTTTATTACAATCTAGCTATAGAAAACAAAATTTTATTTTTAGAGCAAATTTTCACATGACTAAGGATATAAACTAGAGATATTGGCTATCACCTTGTCTTTAAAGTTTCTAATTTTTTTTTAATCATACCTCTAGATAAACTCGATGAGGTGCCTGCCTCAGAACTTTGTGAACCATTCTTTTCCAATTTGCTTGCCGACTAAAAGCATAAGAACATTTAAACATTTAGCAATACATAATTTGATATTAATTGCTTTTTAATGGCAGATACTTTATCAGAGAGTTAAAAGTACATATGTTATGTTTTACAAAGTGGAAAGGGTCCAAAATATCAATTAGGAAAGAATTGTGCTTAATTCTGAAAAATGCATAAGCCTTTTCAAAACATAATGATATTACTTTTTTCAACATTTATCAGAGCTTGGGTTTTAGCCAAAATATACTGCGCATCTAGACATTAAATGTAATTTCAATATCTTTCAACAGTTTACAATTTTATTTAAAAAAATTAGATAATGCAGTTGATTTCCATAAACAACAAGCTTTTTACACATGTCTATCTCCATAACATCAAGCTAATTTGGCAAAAAGTGTCAATCAATAACAATTATAAGCAATTTAAAGAAAAAGTCTCCCACATAATTCAGTCATTTTCCCAAAGTAACTATTTTATGGCATAAAAGTTATAATACTCACCAGAGATTTTGTAAGTGTGCCATTTGATGGACTCTCTAAAAGATTTTGTTGTTCTAAAGGTGGCGAGGTAATTTCAAATGCTTTACTCCTAGTTAGCTTTCCTTGTTTAGGATTGTTCTGTATAAAACAAAAGCAACTATTAGAATAATCTAATAACTGAAATATTGATTTAGAGTTAAGTAAACTACCATTAAATAAAACAGACAGTAAAAACAGATAATTGTGATTACTTTCAAATTTTTAGTATAACATATTTGTTGCCATTAAATGTTGCCTCTTTACAAATATGAAACAATTGACCATTATTCAGCGCACAAAATATGTTTGCCTACAGTAACATGAATATGAAATTCTAGAAACATTTGCATTTCACATTATTTGGCCCTTAATTCAATGATTTATAGATTACACAAATAAACAAACTTTATGAAATGTTCAATTATGACATGAAACTAATTTTGGCAACTGTGACAATGAACGTTCATGGCAGGTAGCAATGTCCAACTGTTACAATGAACGTTCATGGCAGGTAGCAATGTCCAACTGTGACAATGAACGTTCATGGCAGGTAGCAATGTCCTACTGTGACAATGAACGTTCATGGCAGGTAGCAATGTCCTACTGTGACAATGAACGTTCATGGCAGGTAGCAATGTCCAACTGTGACAATGAACGTTCATGGCAGGTAGCAATGTCCTACTGTGACAATGAACGTTCATGGCAGGTAGCAATGTCCTACTGTGACAATGAACGTTCATGGCAGGTAGCAATGTCCTACTCTAACATGTCCTTTTTAGTTATCATATGAAAGTCAATTGTTTCAAACAGACAGAGATAGACCAGATAGAGAACAAATCATATGCTGTACCTAAATTTTTCCAATTTCTGATGGCACAACTGTTTGTATGATGCATTTTAATGTCACCTAATGACAGCTTGCATAATAGAGGCAGTAATAAAACATACCTGTACATGATTACAATCAGATGAATTGTTTTGTGATACATCTTCTGGAGGACTAGAATCTCTTCGCTCTGTACTCACTAGTTCCTTGTCTAAAAAAAATGAAGCAAATAAAGCCATTCGTGTAAGCTGAAGTGATGCTTGTGAGATTTTTTTTCTAAAGCAAAATAAACATTACAGTAAAAGCCTGTTGTGCACACCTGGTATCGAGATCAGAAACCACAGAGGGATCTTAAAATCTGGATCAGACTCCTGCTGAGGAAATATGCTCCATTGGAATTGGATCCGTATTTTACCTACCTTCTGTTACAAACCTTTCATTAATTTCTTCTAGGAATGCGGATTTTGGATTGGGATACCTGGTGTGTTGTAAAGAACAAATTCATTTTTTTCATCACCACTTTTGATCAGTATCATCACCGGTATTGTTTTAGTATTGACTTTCTTGACTCTATCATAAGAAGAGTGAATTTTCTTTTGTTTTCGTTCACTGGATATCCCACTGACTACAGAATACTATTGTTGTTGAATGGTTCTGTTTACAGACTTAGTCTGCTTCAGTCTAGGCAAACATGGTTTATTCATAAGTTGAAATTAGCTTTTAAACTAGCCTCTAGTTGGTGTGAACATAACGAGTAACCCTCAAAATAAAACAATGACAGTCCAAGCTTTGGTAAGGAAAACCCCAAAAATGACTCTAGATAAAAAAAAAAAAAAAAAAAAAAAATAAAAGAACAGAGTTCCAACACATATTTTATATATTCAAGGTACAAGGGCAATAACTAAAAAAAAAAAGCACTTTTTTTTGTTCTTTAAGACTTTTTATTAATATCTTAGAGAAATAAAGGCTTCAGAGCAAATGCAATGTGATTTCCATTATCATTTCCATTTCCAAGGGGCATAACTCTTTAAAAATATTTGATCAGATCTTATTTTCGAAAGTGTCAAAGACATTACTGATATAAACCTATGATACAAGTTTCATAAAATTCTGGTAAGAATTGAACACATGAGAGCGATAACATTACAATTTTCCATATAAATCAATATTTTCAAGGGGCATAATATAAATAAATGGGGAATGTGTCCATGGGACACAGATGATGCCCCCGCTTGTATATCATATAAAGTTATAAAGGGACATAACCAAAGAACGGTAAAAGTGACGCTACCCAAATTTGTACTTGATCTGAGTTTTGTGGTAATAAGTATTGTGTATAAGTTTCATAAAATTTGGTTGAGGCAAACTTAAGTTAGAGAACGGAAACAAAAAATTCAGCAATGTTTCCATTTGGAAAAGGGGCATAACTCTAGAACAGTTAAAAGCATTGTGTATAAGTTTCATAACATTTGGTTGAGGCAAACTAAAGTTAGAGAACGGAAACCAACTTTGGGACGTACATACAGAAGGACAAGGGTAAAACTTAATGCCCCCTCCGCTACGGCAGGGCATAAAATGAAGATGTGGTATGATTGCCAATGAGACAACTCTCCACAAGAGACCAAATGACACATAAATTAACAGCTATAGGTCACCGATTGAGCTGGATACGACCGCAGAGATCCAACCCTGAACAGTTGGGACAAAAATGGACACAATATTCGCGCTTGATACAGGTCTGAATTTGGATTGTAATTAAATATTTGACACATAATAGGTTTCTGACACAGAATAACTGTAGTCAAAGAACTTAGAAATGTTTATATGATTTGAATTTATATTCAATTTTTTGCTTTTGTGCAACAGACTTTGCTGTTGCAAATTGACCCCCCTCCTCCCACAAAAAAAAAAAAAATTTACCCCCCTTTTTTTTGGCTTTTGTGCAATACACTATGCTGTTGCAAATCCTAACCATCCCTTTGTGGTATGGAAACTTGTGGTATAATTTCAGAGAGATCCATACACCGTTCCACAAGTTATTGTCTGGAAACTAGAAAAATGCTTATTTGGGCCCCTTTTTGGCCCCTAATTCCTAAACTGTTAGGACCATAACCCCCAAAATCGATCCCAACCTTCCTTTTGTGGTTACAAACCTTGTGTTTAAATTTCATACATTTCTATTTAATTATACTAAAGTTATTGTCCGGAAACCAACTGTCTTCAGACGACAACGACATGATACCAATATACGACTGATCATCACTGATTTTTGAACTAAGAACATTGATGATATAAACTTATATAAATTCATAAAAATCTGGCAAGAATTGTACACATTGGAACACTCATAAGGCAATTTTCCATATATAATTAATATTTCCAAAGTAAACCCTGAAAATCAATCAGATGATACAAAAGAACATCATGTGAATAAGATTTGAATAAAATTCTGGGTAAGTTTTACAAAGTTATATCAACAGTTAAGGAGCAGTTGGGGATAAAAAAAAGTAGACAGCACTTACAGACCAATAGACTCCTCCATCACCATATACCACCAGTCACCTTTATAGAAAGCAGGGGTAGAATAAAATCTACCATCTTAAAATTGTTGTAAAAAAATGGTAAAACAAATAAAATCTTCCAATTTAAGAAGTGATGGGTATATCTTTGGTTTTTAATTTCAAGTTTTACAAAAAACATTTCAACTAAATTGATTATTTTACTATCACATTCAACTTTTGACATTCCTAGGCCTATAGGTATTTCATGTTTTTATCCTCACTTGGCATTAACTGTTTGTCTGGTTAGTCTTGAATTGATTAATTGAAGTGTTTTAAGACATCTTTTACATCCCATGATTTAATGATGATTTCAAGTTTTAGAGAAACAAAATTTGGTAGGAAAATTTCTTCCTCAAAAGCAATGTACCAAATGAAACCAGATATTCCACGCAGGTTTCATATGGGGTACTTGATTCTGACTGATCAACTACTTCACTAGAGCCTATGGGAAATCATATAGAAAGTCCCTGTTTTAGTCAATGTGTTGCTGTCTTATTGAGGAATGCCACTCTTCACACATGTAAAGACATGAGTCTATCGATTGATACAATCTCATGTGATCTTTAAGTTTTTAGAAACCTTTAATAATCTGATAGAGAGTTCTTATTGTTTATAAGATTCTATAAACCAAATAATTACCCTATCTGTAACATACAGTCTGAAGGCCATACAGTGACCTATAAACATGATAAATGATAACTTTTACGTCATTTGGTCTCTGGTGGAGAGTTGTCTTATTTGCAATCATATCACATCTTCTTATTTTCATATTATCAAATAAAATGCTCCGCTGGGGCGCAGCTTGATACGACCACAGAGGTCGAACCCTGAACAGTTGGGGCAAGTATGGACACAACATTCAAGCTTGATACAGCACTGAATTTGGATTGTAATTAAATATTTGACACAGCATAGGTTTCTGACACAGAATGGATGTGGTCTAAGAACTTAAAAAATTTTAATTTACCTATTCAAACCATATCATTATTATTTGCTTTTAAAAATAAATCAGAAATAACCAATTTAAAATGGAAAATTTTAAAGAAAAAAAAGGAAAAAAAAATCCCCCCCCCCAAATTTTTTGAACCCCCTTATGATTCATCACCCCCAAACTCAATCCCAGCCTTTCCTTTGTGGTATGGTACCTTGCAGTACAATTTCAGAGAGATCCATACACTTGAACACAAGTTATTGTCTGGAAACTAGAAAAATGCTTGTTTTTTGGCCCAAAATTCCTAAACATTTAGGGCAATTACCCTCAAACTCAAACCCAGCTTTCCCTTTGTGATATGGAACCTTGCAGTACAATTTCATAAAGATCCATACACTTACACACAAGTTATTGTCCTGAAACTAGAAAAATGCTTGTTTTTTTGCCCCTGTATGGCCCCTAATTCCTAAAATTTTGAGGGAATTACCCCCAAAATAAATCCCAGCCTTCCCTTTGTGGTATGGTACCTTGCAGTACAATTTCAGAGAGATCCATACACTTGAACACAAGTAATTGTCTGGAAACTAGAAAAATGCTTATTTTTAGCCCCTTTTTGGCCCCTTATTCCTAAACGTTTTAGGCAATTACCCCCAAACTCAATCCCAGCCTTTCCTTTGTGATATGGAACCTTGTAGTACAATTTCATAAAGATCCATACACTTACACACAAGTTATTGTCATGAAACTAGAAAAATGCTTGTTTTTGGCCCCTTTTTGGCCCCTAATTCCTAAAATTTGGAGGCAATTACCCCCAAAATCTATCCCAGCATTCCCTTTGTGATATGGAACCTTGTGGTACAATGTCAGAGAGATCCATACACTTACACACAAGTTATTGTCATAAAACTAGAAAAATGTTTGTTTTTTGCCCCTTTTTTGCCCCTAATTCCTAAAATTTGGAGGCAATTACCCCCAAAATCAATCACAGCATTCCCTTTGTGATATGGAACCTTGTGGTACAATGTCAGAGAGATCCATACACTAACACACAAGTTATGTCTGGAAGTTATAAAAATGCTTATTTTTGGCCCTTAATTCCTTAACTGTTGGTACCATAACCCCCAAAATCAATCCCCACCTTTCTTTTGTGGTATTGAACCTTATGGTAAAATTTCATAGAGATCCATTCACTTAAACTAAAGTTAGAGTGCGAAAACCAATGTGTCTTTGGACGACGACACCATACCAATATACGACTGCAAAATTTTTTTGCGGTCGTATAAAAACACACACCCGTTTTAGTTACTAAGTCCTGTAACTCAAAAAGTTTTAATCTTATTTTCACCAAAAAGTATACAGATCGTTTGACCATCATAAGAAACAACTATGTTAAGTTTCAGTAAATTTGGATAAGTCGTTCTCAAGTGACGGTGCGACATGTTTACCCCGGACAGACAGACGGACAGACAACATTTGTATACCATAATATGTCCCGTCAAAATTTTGACAGGCGTATTAAAAGGCAGGAACAAATAGAGTGAAAAATAAAAAGGCAGGACAGAGATTACAACTAAAAAATAAAAATGCAGGACAAAATTTTTCATCCTAGCCCCCCATAAAAATCAAATGTTATGTAACATTCTCCCTTGTTTTTATATCTAGTACACAGTTCAACAATGTAATTTCTTTAAATAATTTAAATAGTTCAAATTTGCAGCAGTTACTTACAATTCATGTCAACAATAATATCACCATCACCTGATAAGTAATCCATATGAACGTATATAAACCACTATGATCCTTTCATTAGAGTCATTCAATGATTATTTTACTTGTGCAAGATCAATTTTTCTGAATATCCATTTTACATTAAAGTCTCAAGTTGAAGGACTTCAGTTCAGGAAGTACAATAAAAGTTAGGATCAGTTGAATGTTTGAATGCATATGAACATAATACCAATAAAGAAAATCTTCACTGACAGATGCATATCTATTTTTGACATATGATCTGTTCTAAAATTAGACTAGTTTTTCCCACAACACTGTATGGAATGCAATCAGGCTATACTCCTTATCTACATAAAAAATCATTGAATGTGTGGGTGTTAACAGGCTTAGAGTACAACTGTATTATATAAACTAATGAATAGTGAAAAAGTACGTTGAACCAAAGTCTTAACAAAAGTCTTGTTCATTTCATTCACAAATAAAAACAAATTGTATCTATTTCTGGTTTATCCTTAAGAAATATATATCCTTATTTTTTAATTTTGTTTGCCTTCATTTTTCAGAACATAATTACTTGAATTATGTTGTGATGTTATGTGAATTCTTATTGTTCTCATGAGCAGTAATACATTCAATACATTCAAGTGATTAGCAAAAGGAAATGTGGGGTACGTATAGGTCAATGAAACAGCAACCAAACAACACAAATTTCTGTTATGAAGAAGCTTTATTTGTTATAAAAAGTTTTAAAATGAAATCGCTTGCGAAGCCGTTTGCATGTAATTTGCATTGAGTTATTAATTCAATGTACATTGTTATCCCCAAGCTTTTTTTTGACAAAATGAAAGTTAGTGTAAAACAAATAAAATCAAGAAATTAAAAAAAATATACAAATTTTCTCAAGATTTGCTGCCATGGTAACTTGCTTAAAGTGAAAGTGGTTTTTATTTTGTGAACCCATTTTAACTTAGTATAGCAAGGACAAATATAAGAAAGTTTATGGCAACATTTTAATTTATACTAACATTTGGGCCACATTAAAGCCTTATTGCTCTTACCGGTACTCCTTTGATGAGAGGAAGGCGTATTTTAAATTTTATTATTCTACAACACTTCTGTTCTTAAGTAACCTTCATCAGGCTCAAATCTTTTATGTATATTTTGAATTAATAATATGCAAGATGAACGAATCTAATTCTTACAGTAAACAAGATAGGAAGGGTTTTGCCTCACATTATTAACCTTATGTCGAAGTTATGATTTCAAACAAGCTATTTAGACATTTACAAAAGATAGACGAAAGGATCAAACAATTGGCACAGTGCACACAGATCATGCTAGCTGCACTAAAAACAGCATCAACTGTAGTAAGGGGTTGTACTGTCAGTTATTGTCAGTCTTCACGCTCAACAACATGCCCAGCAGCGCAGGCTTGTAAAATTGCTTTTGGGCCTATAAAAATCATCTCTACAGGCCAACAGAATCTAACTAAAATTTTCAAAATATTGAGCTCTGGGCCTTTAGATTTATCGTGAAGACTGTCATGTTAATACTAAGTTCTGTTAGTCCTATTTTCAAATAGTCACACCATTCTGGGGCATCAGTGGCCGAGAGGTGTATGTAGTTCATCTACTGTATCACTAGCCTGTCAAAACTGAGGTTATTAGTTTGAACCATGCAAATTGCAGGTGCATTTGACTCCAATCTTAATTGACTAGGATTGAGTTTTCTTGCTGAAGATCGTTGATTCCATCCAAATTTCAGCACCAATAAAAACTGGTGTCACAAACATAGCAAATAGAGTTGAAAGTGGCATTAAACACCAAAAATCAATCAATCAATCAATCAGTGACATCATTCTCATGCAAAAACAACTTCAACCACAGAGATCATGTCCACAAATACAACCACAGATCACGTTCACTAAAACAACCACAGATCATGTTCACTAAAACAATCACAGATCAAGTTCACTAAAACAATCATAGATCATGTTCACCAAAACAACCACAGATCATGTTCACCAAAACAACCACATATCATGTTCATCACTCGTCTTTTACATATACAAGACAGTTCAGGTTTAGAGCTTTCCAAAGGTTTAGAGCTTTCAAAATTCAAAGATGACAACAAATCATGTTTAACCTAAAAGCTCCATCACAGCAGTTAAAGCTAAGCTCAAAAAATAATTGGTTAAGGATTACATTGTGACTGTTTATTGAATGTGCATGAGGCTAGATAATGTATTACTATGTGGGTGTTGATGTAATATCACAAATTTCATCCTCATTGCCAAGATAACAAATCAAGAACCAAAGCAATTACCTCGTTTTGTAAGGTATGCAGAACACAGTCACCCTGTTTTTTGTTTACTTTTAGAATATACCACTTGCCAAAATATCTCAATCTATCACCAAATAAACCTATTTCCAAAGACCAAAGATTAAAAAGTTTTGAATGTTTTTAATAAAAAACATAGGATTTAACTAAAAAAAAAATCAATGGAGGATGTGTCCATGGAACACAAATGATGCCCCCGCTTGCATATAACATTATAAAAGGACATAACTAGAGAACTGTGAAAGTGACGCCACCCAAATTCGAACTTGATCTTTGTTTTATGGTAATAAGCATTGTGTAAAAGTTTTATAACATTTGGTTGAGGCAAACTCAAGTTAGAGAACGGAAACGCTGAATTTTTCCAAAGGGGCATAACTCTTGAACGGTTAAAGATGCCACCCAAATTGAAATTGATCTGTGTTTTGTGGTAATAAGCATTGTGTATAAGTTTCATAACATTTGTTTGAGGCAAACTCAAGTAAGGGAACGGAAACTAATTTTGGGAGGTACATTCAGACGGACAAGGGTAGCACTTAATGCTCCCTCCACTGCGGCGGGGGCATAATTATATGATATCCCTTGACATAACTTCCCATTTCCATAATTGTATGCTGAGTTATTGATTTACACCACTAACCCCCCTTAATTTCTACTCCTCGGGTATCTTTGGCAATACTTTAATTGTCTTATATTTGATATTGACATGAATTCTAAACAACTCAAACTTAATATATTAATCCAAGATTTTGATTGGTATGGAGAAAATTATCATTGCTCCTGTTGGCTTTAATATTCCTCATCAAATATATACATAAATTTCCAAATATAATAAAATGCTCAGCTGGGCGCAGCTTGATACGACGCAGAGGTCGAACCCTGAACAGTTGGGGCAAGTATGGACACAACATTCAAGCTTGATACACACTGAATTTGGATTGTGATTAAATATTTGACACAGCATAGGTTTCTGACACAGAATGAATGTGGTCTAAGCACTTATATTAATGATTTCTTCTTGAAACTTTTAAAAAATTCGAAATTTGAAAAATTTTGATAAAAAAATATGAATCCCTTTAAAAAATTGTAAACAAAATATCCCCCCCCCCCCCTTCAACTTATTGAAATCCCCCTTGGAGCAATAATCCCAAAACTCAATCACAGCCTTTCCTTTGTAGTATGGAACCTTGTAGTACAATTTCAGAGAGATCCATACACTTAAACACAAGTTATTGTCTGGAAACTAGAAAAATGCTTCTTTTTGGCCCCTTATTCCTACATGTTTGGGGCAATTAACCCCAAACTCAATCCCAGCCTTCCCTTTGTTTTATTGAACCTTGTGGTACAATGTCAGAGAGGTCCATACACTTACACACAAGTTATTGTCTGGAAACTAGAAAAATGCTTGTTTTTTGGCCCCTTTTTGGCCCTTTATTCCTAAACTGTTGGCCCAATAACCCCTTAAATGAATCCCAACCTTCTACTTGTGGTATAAAACATTGTGGTACAATTTCAGAGCAATCGAAATACTTATACACAAGTTATTATCCTGAAACTAGAAAAATGCTTGTTTTGGGCCCCTTATTCCTAAACGGTTGGGACCATCATCCCCAAAATCAATCCCAACCTTCCTTTTGTGGTATTGAACCTTCTTAAAAAATTTCATAGAGATCCATTCACTTAAACTTAAGTTATTGTCCGGAAACCAATGTGTCTTCGGACGACGGCGACGACATCATACCATTATACCATCCCAAAAAATTTCTTGCGGTCGTATAAAAATAAGGCTATATGATATGATTGCCAATTCACAATGAGACAACTTTCTTTGAGTCCAAATGTTGATGCCATAATTTTAATCTATAAATTGTTCCCAAAGGTAATCAAATCAATCTGAGGGAAGTGTATGACTGCAAAGAAAATAAGCTATGTAAAGATCAAGTTTTTTTTCTCCATTGATATTAATTAAGTGATTTTCTCATTTTCTTGGTTGTTTTTTTTTTTTAATATAAATAATGGATGTGGCTTCATATATGAATATGTGATTGATGCAAAAACACAATAATATTTGTCCATAGGACACCATGCCCCCCCCCCCCCCCCCCTCTTTCACTATCTATCACATTTAAAGTTCAATAAATGGTGAAATCTGTGTCAAAACCTTATTTGAAATACAGTTTTAAAAATTAACATCATAATGAACATGTGCACTAATAAAAAGATGAGGTATGATTGCCAATGAGATACCAAATGATGCAGAATTAACAACTATAGGTCACTGTATGGCCTTCAACAATGAGCAAAACCCATACAGCAAAGCAAGCTATAAAAGTCCCCAAAATGAGAAATGTAAAACAATTCAAAAGAGAAATCTAACGCCAAGATTTATGTACAAAACATTAAATGAAAAACAAATATGAATAACAAATATAAGTTTCAAGTTGATGTGACCACAGCTTCATGGTCAACTAATGTACACCAAGACTTAAACGTGACATGGGACAGATGAAATGACACACAAACAAGAAAACATTTAACGCCCTCCAGGTGTATCTAATGCATAATGTCCTCTTCTATCAAAGACGTAAAAATAATTATTTTGTATGAATGCTATTTTTGATGTGTATATGATTGGAAACTCTCTGTTGGTGCAAAGATATAAAGCCTGTCTCTATGACCCTAATGTTCTCAGATGATGTAATACATGTACAGTATAATTAATAAGCCAATGACAATACAAGTTTGTGGTGATAGGGTGGAAGTTGTGCAATCTACAGCATTTCTAATATATATATGTTAATTGTTTTTTGCAGTGAGTACATTTACCAAGAAAATTCCTGAAA
This sequence comes from Mytilus californianus, assembly GCF_021869535.1. Taxonomy (NCBI): domain Eukaryota; kingdom Metazoa; phylum Mollusca; class Bivalvia; order Mytilida; family Mytilidae; genus Mytilus; species Mytilus californianus. Next base: position 65,399,308 of record NW_026262668.1, on the reverse strand, counting down.
TGGTTTGCTAGAAGCATTTTAAGCTGTCATATTGTAACAACTTAAACTTACCATAAATAATATCTGGAAATCACTTTTCAAAGAATTCCTGATTATTTTTTCAAGAAACTACTGTAAATTCATTATTTTATTATTGCGAATAATGTGACTAGGTGAGTATCCCAATAATTATCTGATATATACATAAGTATGCAGATTTCCCTGAAATCGCAACAATTAGTCTCGCGTTTTTGTCCATTCTTCAAAAATCGCAATAATAAATGCACACAATAATTTCTGAATCTACAGATTCTCAAATCAGATACATAGATTTTGTTTTTTTGTCAACGCATGCACTATGTGTTTTCCTGTCCTAACAGTTCATGTAAATCAGCATCTTTTCAGTGAATTTGATGGAAAAAATGAAATTTATGCTAACTTTGACATCATAATAGGAATTTTGATATTGTAAATGAAAAAAAAAAAAAAAAAAAAGACTCTTTTCCCGTCTAGTCATTGTTCAAACAAGGGGCCTAATATCAACAGTACTCCTTAAACTGTGTGATGTATAATACTCTAGATAAAAATAGTCTTTTTGCCTACCTGCGGTGATAGTGGAATCTGACAGGTCTGATCCAGGACTGGTTTCCTGTTCCTCTACCTCCTCAATCTCTGACTGTTTCCGCAATGGAACTTTGTTATTTCTACAGTCCACTTTTTGGTCTGTTGCCATGGTCATGTGGAAAAAATAGTCTGAAATAAATCAAATAGTAAAAATCATAATGACAATATCTACAATTTTCCAATATTTCCTTAAATTCAATCAACAACAACTTAAAAAAAATAAATGTATCATGTTTAAAAATACATGTATTGAGGATATATATATGTATAAAAAACTAAATAAAAGGAATAGCTAATAAATATTCTAAAACTATGTAAGCATCATAAAAAGTTGTACCATAAATATTGTTTTCCGAACTAACAAGTCCAGAGGCTGCTGTTCTAGTCATTTATGATACTTTAACCTACTTCATATTAAATCGCTATTTGATATATATTAGTTTAAAAATTAACACCTTTCCTGTAAAAGCAGATTTCTACTTCAAATGTTATGTTATGACGCAAAACTATCACTTGGCGCTCAAAAACTGAGAAGACTAACGCTGGAAATGAATGTCAACGTGAAAGATTTATATCCTTTTTTTCAAATACAGGTCAAACTTTTGCCAAATTGTTACATACACAATGCAGTGGCTACTTTCAATACCACATGTTATAAAACATTTGCTGTATTTTTTAGCCACCACTTATTTTACGATAAAAATGTGCAGGGACCCAGTAGACCAGACTGCTGATTTTTGGGCATGGCCCAATAATTTAAATGAAAATGTACATGCTGCTATGTAAATCTTTCAGTCTGATTTAGCCAGGTTGGGGGCTTGATTGAAAATGTTAAAAGTCTTTTTCCCTGTACATAGTACATTTTCCAAAGAAAAAAAAACTCCACTATCCATAACATTAAGAGTACTAAAATGTATACTTACAAAGACCTGTTCAAACCCAAGAGGTTAAGAAACGTTGTAAGAATTATTGAAAGTACAAAAAAGTTTTAAAGACAGATGGACTAACAGACAAACGTACGAACGAACAGACACACAGACCGAAAAACATAATGCCCCTAGGTGGGGCATAATTACTCCGCCAATATAACAATAAAATGCTTCGCTGGGGCGCAGCTTGATACGACCGAAGAGGTCGAACCCTGAACAGTTGGGGCAAGTATGGACACAACATTCAAGCTTGATACAGCTCTGAATTTGGATTGTTATTAAATATTTGACACAGCATAGGTTTCTGACACAGAAAGAATGTGGTCTAAGAACTTGAATTTTTTTAATTTACCTATTATGGTCCAATGTCCAAAATCAAAATACATGGTTAGATTCAGCATATCAAAGAACCCCATATATTCAATTTTTGTTAAAATCAAACAAAGTTTAATTTTGGACCCCAACTTGGACAAACTTGAAAACTGGGCCCATAATCAAAAATCTAAACACATGTTTAGATTCAGCATATCAAAGAACCCCAAGAATTCAATTTTTGTTAAAATCAAACTAAGTTTAATTTTGGACCCTTTGGACCTTAATGTAGACCAATTTAAAAAACGGGACTTAAAATTAAAAATCTAAATACACGGTTAGATTTGGAATATCAAAGAACCCCAATAATTCAATTTTTGATCAAATCAAACAAAGTTTAATTTTGGACCCTTTTGACCTCAATATGAACCAATTTGATAGCGGGGCCCACAAATAAAAAATCTAAATTCATGGTTAGATTCAGCATATCAAAGAACCCCATATATTCAATTTTTGTTGAAATCAAAAAAAGTTTAATTTTGGACCCCAACTTGGACCAACTTGAAAACTGGGCCCATAATCAAAAATCTAAACACATGTTTAGATTCAGCATATCAAAGAACCCCAAGAATTCAATTTTTGTTAAAATCAAACTAAGTTTAATTTTGGACCCTTTGGACCTCAATGAAGACCAATTTAAAAAACGGGACCCAAATTAAAAATCTAAAAACACGGTTAGATTTGGCATATCAAAGAACCCCAATAATTCAATTTTCGATGAAATCAAACAAAGTTTAATTTTGGACCCTTTTGACCTCAATATGAACCAATTTGATAGCGGGGCCTACAAATAAAAAATCTAAATACATGGTTAGATTCAGCATATCAAAGAACCTCATATATTCAATTTTTGTTGAAATCAAACAAAGTTTAATTTTGGACCCCAATTTGGACCAACTTGAAAACTGGGCCCATAATCAAAAATCTAAATACATGTTTAGATTCAGCATATCAAAGAACCCCATATATTCAATTTTTGTTGAAATCAAACAAAGTTTAAATACTGGACCCTATCTTGGACCAACATGAAAACTGGGCCCATAATCAAAAATCTAAACACATGTTTAGATTCAGCAAATCAAAGAACCCCAAGAATTCAATTTTTGTCAAAATCAAACTAAGTTTAATTTTGGACCCTTTGGACCTCAATGTAGACCAATTTAAAAAACAGGACCCAAAATTAAAAACCTAAATACACGGTTAGATTTGGAATATCAAAGAACCCCAATAATTCAATTTTAGATGAAATCAAACAAAGTTTAATTTTGGACCCTTTTGACCTCAATATGAACCAATTAGATAACGGGGTCCACAAATAAAAAATCTAAATACATGGTTAGATTCAGCATATCAAAGAACCCCATATATTCAATTTTTGTTGAAATCAAACAACGTTTAATTTTGGACCACAATTTGGACCAACTTGAAAACTGGGCCAAAAATCAAAAATCTAAATACATGTTTAGATTCAGCATATCAAAGAACCTCATATATTCAATTTTTGCTAAAATCAAACAAAGTTTAATTTTGGACCCTTTGGACATTAATGTAGACCAATTTGAAAACTGGACCCAAAATTAACAAGAGTGCACACGCTGAAATGTCTCGCCTTCTTTACTAATCATTGATATTATGTTGATAGTCCTAAATATAAAGCTTTATTACAACTGTCACATAAACTTAACATTAACCAAGAAAACTAAACATTGACCAATGAACCATGAAAATGAGGTCAAGGTCAGATGAACCATGCTAGGCAGGCATGTACAGCTAACAATTCTTCCATACAACAAATATAGTTGACCTATTGCTTATAGTTTAAGAAAAACAGACGAAAACACAAAAACTTAACACTGAGCAATGAACCTTGAAAATGAGGTCAAGGTCAAATAAAACCTGCGTGACTGACATATAGATCATAAAATATTTCCATACACCAAATATAGTTGAACTATTGCATATAGTATTAGAAAAAAAGACCAAAACTCAAAAACTTAACTTTGACCACTGAACCATGAAAATGAGGTCAAGGTAAGATGACACCTGCCAGCTAGACATGTACACCTTACAATCATTCCATACACCAAATATAGCTGACCTATTGCATGCAGTATTAGAAAGAAAGACCAAAACTCAAAAACTTAACTTTGACCACTGAACCATGAAAATGAGGTCAAGGTCAGATGACACCTGCCAGCTAGACATGTACACCTTACAATCATTCCATACACCAAATATAGTAGACCTATTGCATACAGTATAAGAAAAACAGACCAAAACACAAAAACTTAACTATAACCACTGAACCATGAAAATGAGGTCAAGGTCAGATGACACCTGCCAGCTAGACATGTACACCTTACAATCATTCCATACACCAAATATAGTAGACCTATTGCATACAGTATAAGAAAAACAGACCAAAACACAAAAACTTAACTATAACCACTGAACCATGAAAATGAGGTCAAGGTCAGATGACACCTGCCAGTTGGACATGTACACCTTACAGTCCTTCCATACACCGAATATACTAGACCTATTGCTTATAGTATCTGAGATATGGACTTGACCACGAAAACTTAACCTTGTTCACTGATCCATGAAATGAGGTCGAGGTCAAGTGAAAACTGTCTGACGGGCATGAGGACCTTGCAAGGTACGCACATACTAAATATAGTTATCCTATTACTTATAATAAGAGAGAATTTAACATTACAAAAAATCTGAACTTTTTTTTCAAGTAGTCACTGAACCATGAAAATGAGGTCAAGGACATTGGACATGTGACTGACGGAAACTTCGTAACATGAGGCATCCATATACAAAGTATGAAGCATCCAGGTCTTCCATCTTCTAAAATATAAAGCTTTTAAGAAGTTAGCTAACGCCGCCGCCGCCGCCGCCGCCGGATCGCTATCCCTATGTCGAGCTTTCTGCGACAAAAGTCGCAGGCTCGACAAAAATCTAAATACACTGTTAGATTCGGCATAACAAATAAATAAATGTGATCAAAGATTTTACAAATCTAATGCGCCATACTGTGCAATAAAAGATAACTTCTTGAAATTTTTCAATATTTGAAATTTGAAAAAAAAATAATATTTGAAGAATAATTCTTTTTAATTTCTGAAATCTGAAATGAGAAAAAATTGGCCCCCCACAATTTCTTTTTATCCCCCCCCCCCCCCCCCCTTTTTTCCCCCAAAAAAATTCTTTCCCTCAAGATATGGTCATAATCTCAATTCAAATTTCCAATGGAGTTGGCAACCATAATTACCCATTTAAATTTACCATAGTGCTAACTTAATCTATTTTATAATAGAATTAATAAAAATATAGTGTCAAATCTTTCATATGGATTTTTTTGTAAAAAAAAAAGATGAAAACATTTGCAGATATTTTTACTGGTCTTCCTTTATAAATATGCATTTCTTTAAACATAATTTAAAAGCAGTGTAAGGGAAGTAACCAAAACATTGTATTTGGATTACCTCCCTTACACTGTTTTAGATTATCTTTATTGTTCATTAACCATTACTTTATACATAATTTAAAAGCAGTGTAAGGGAGATAATTTCAATGATGTATTTGATTTATCTCCCTTACACTGCTTTAAATTATGTTTTGTACTAAAGTATTTGTCCATTAACCAGGACAACCTTGTTTTTCCCCCTAATTCCTAAACGGTTTGAGCCATAACCCCCCAAAGCAAATCCTAACCATCCCTTTGTGGTATGGAAACTTGTAGTATAATTTCAGAGAGATCCATACACCGTTCCACAGTTATTGTCTGGAAACTAGAAAATGCTCATTTTTGGCCCCTTTTTGGCCCCTAATTCCTTAACTGTTGGTACCATAACCCCCAAAATCAATCCCAACCTTCCTTTTGTGGTATTTAACCTTATGGTAAAATTTCAAAAAGATCCATTCACTTAAACTAAAGTTAGAGTGCGAAAACCAATATGTATTCGGACGACGACGCCGGACGACGACGACGACGACGCCAACGTCATACCAATATACGACCACAAAATTTTTTTGCGGTCGTATAAAAAGGATATGTGGTATGATAGCTAATGAGATAGCTATCAATAATAAAAATGCCCCGCTGGGCGCAGCTTGATACGACCGCAGAGGTCGAACCCTGAACTGTTCGGGCAAGTATGGACACAACATTCAAGCTTGATACAGCACTGAATTTGGATTGTGATTAAATATTTGACACAGCATAGGTTTCTGACACAGAATGAATGTGGTCTAAGAACTTAAAATTTTTTTAATTTAGCTATTCAAACCATATCATTATTAATTGCTTTTATATATAAATCCGAAATAACCAATTTAAAATGGAAAATTTTAAAGAAAATAGGAAAAAAAAAATCCTCCCTCAAATTTTTTGAACCCCCTTATGATTCATCACCGGCAAACTCAATCCCAGCCTTCCCTTTGTGTTACAATGTATGGTGCCTTGCAGTACAATTTCAGAAAGATCCGTACACTTGAACACAAGTTATTGTCTGGAAACTAGAAAAATGCTTGTTTTTTGGACCCTTTTTGGCCCCAAATTCCTAAACATTTAGGGCAATTACCCCCAAACTCAAACCCAGCTTTCCCTTTGTGATATGGAACCTTGTTGTACAATTTCATAAAGACCCATACACTTACACACAAGTTATTGTCCTGAAACTAGAAAAATGCTTGTTTTTTGGCCCTTTTTTGGCCCCTAATTCCTATGATTTTGAGGCAATTACCCCATACATCAATCCCAGCATTCCGTTTGTAGTATGGTACCTTGCAGTACAATTTCAGAGAGATCCATACACTTGAACACAAGTTATTGTCTGGAAACTAGAAAAATGCTTATTTTTAGCCCCTTATTCCTAAACGTTTTGGACAATTACCCCCAAATTCAATTCCAGCTTTCCCTTTGTGATATGGAACCTTGTAGTACAATTTCAGAAAGATCCATACACTAACACACAAGTTATTGTCCTGAAACTAGAAAAATGCTTGTTTTTTTGCCCCTTTTTGGACCCTTATTCCTAAAATTTTCAGGCAATTACCCCCAAAATCAATCCCAGCCTTTCCTTAAGTGGTATGGTACCTTGCAGTACAATTTCAGAGAGATCCATACACTTGAACACAAGTTATTGTCTGGAAACTAGAAAAATGCTTATTTTTGGCCCCCTTTTATCCCCTTATTCCTAAACGTTTTGGGCAATTACCCCCAAACTCAATTCCAGCTTTCCCTTTGTGACATGGAACCTTGTAGTACAATTTCAGAAAGATCCATACACTAACATACAAGTCATTGTCATGAAACTAGAAAAATGCTTGTTTTTTGCCCCTTTTTTGGCCCCTAATTCCTAAAATTTTGAGACAATTACCCCCAAAAATCAATCCCAGCATTCCTTTTGTGATATGGAACCTTGTGGTACAATGTCAGAGAGATCCATACACTAACACACAAGTTATGTCTGGAAGTTACAAAAATGCTTATTTTTGGCCCCTAATTCCTTAACTGTTGGTAACATAACCCCCAAAATCACTCCCCACCTTCCTTTTGTTGTATTGAACCTTATGGTAAAATTTCATAAAGATCCATTCAATTAAACTAAAGTTAGAGTGCGAAAACCAATGTGTCTTCAGACGACGACGACGACAACGACATACCAATATACGACCACAAAAATTTTTTTGGGGTCGTATTAAAACCACCATGACAAAGATGTGAACAATAATAGGTCAACATTGTCTTCGTCAATGACCAATACTCATACAATATAGTAAGCTATAAAAAACACTGGTAGAACAAATTTGAAATAACTTAAAAAGAGAATAAAATGCTCCGCTGGGGCGCAGCTTGATACGACCGCAGAGGTCAAACCCTGAACAGTTGGGGCAAGTATGGACACAACATTCAAGCTTGATACAGCACTGAATTTGGATTGTAATTAAATATTTGACACAGCATAGGTTTCTGACACAGAATGAAAGTGGTCTAAGAACTTATAATTTTTTAATTTACCTATTCATACATGTGATGGACTGTGAAACTCAGATCAGGAGATTGGGAAATTTTGGTCAGGAGATTAGGACTCAGATCAGGAGGTTTTTAATCGACATAAATTTTGTCGTAAATGTAACCGTGTGCTGTAAAAATGGTCTTTTAAAGTGTGTTTTCTTCAACTTTCCATCCAATTTATTATGTTTATAGTGTCCTTGTACTTATAAAGTTTCTCCATCTTTATATTCTACATGTTCAATCTAACATTTGTTTTTTCAGTATGTTCTTTAAATTTTTTACTTCATATTCTATAAAACAATCATTGCAACCAGAACATCTGTTTAACTATCTGCAAATAGCTTTTGTTTGCATACTCAGAAAATCATTCTAACTATGGTCATAGTTATTATATAAATTTCAATTTAAGCCTTGAAAGGAAGTATAGAATCCTCAAATATATTTCAAATTATTATTTTTTTATTTGTCCTAAGACATTTAAAATCATAATTTACCATCCTTTTATGATTATTTGTTCAATTTATATTTCATTTATATTCTTTTAAAAATTTTCATTATTAAAAGGAAAGTAACTTAAAACAGGATAAATCAAGGGAAGTAACCCAATAAATACACAGTTTTTGTTACACAACGGCAGTTAGCCTGAGGTAAAAAATCGTTGATTACCAGTATGTTTGACACCCAAGCTGACAAGTGAAGCCATATAATTATGCATGTTAATTGATTTACAGGTAAAATATAACTTCAGGTAATGTGAGTTACACCAGATGCCTGAGATGATATGTTGGGCAGAAATTTTTCATTCATGAAAAACTTCTTACACGGGATTATTTCCTCTTCAACGGGAGGTCGGGAGGAGACTCCTGAAAACGGGATTATTGTACTCCTGTCGGGAGGTTCACATGTATGCTATTCAAACCATATCATTATTATTTGCTTTTATATATAAATCAGAAATAACCAATTTAAAATGGAAAATTTTAAAGAAAAAAAAATCCCCCCCCCAAATTTTTTGAACCCCCTTATGATTCATCACCCCCACACTCAATCCCAGCTTTCCCTTTGTGGTATGGTACCTTGCAGTACAATTTTAGAGAGATCCATTCACTTGAACACAAGTTATTGTATGGAAACTAGAAAAATGCTTGTTTTTTTTTGTCCCTTTTTGGCCCCTAATTCCTAAACGTTTAGGGCAATTACCCCCAAACTCTAACCCAGCTTTCCCTTTGTGATATGGAACCTTGCAGTACAATTTCATAAAGATCCATACACTTACACACAAGTTATAGTCCTGAAACTGAGAAAATGCTTGTTTTTTTGCCCTTTTATAGCCCCTAATTACTAAAATTTTGAGGGAATTACCCCCAAAATTAATCCCAGCCTTCCCTTTGTGGTATGGTATCTTGCAGTACAATTTCAGAGAGATCCATACACTTGAACACAAGTTATTGTCTGGAAACAAGAAAAATGCTTATTTGTTGCCCCTTTTTGGCCCCTTATTCCTAAACTTTTTGGGAAATTACCCCCAATCTCAATTCCAGCTTTCCCTTTGTGATATGGAACCTTGTAGTACAATTTCATAAAGATCCATATACTTACAAACAAGTTATTGTCATGAAACTAGAAAAATGCTTGTTTTTTGCCCCTTTTTGGCCCCTAATTCCCAAAATTTGGAGGAAATTACCCCCAAAAATCAATCCCAGTATATCCTTTGTGATATGGAACCTTTTGATACAATGTCAGAGAGATCCATACACTTACACACAAGTTATTGTCATGAAACTAGAAAAATGCTTGTTTTTTGCCCCTTTTTTGCCCCTAATTCCTACAATTTGGAGGCAATTACCCCCAAAATCAATCCCAGCATTCCCTTTGTGATATGGAACCTTGTGGTACAATGTCAGAGAGATCCATATACTTACACACAAGTTATGTCTGGAAGTTACAAAAATGCTTATTTTTGGCCCCTTTTTGGCCCCTAATTCCTTAACTGTTAGTACCATAACCCCCAAAATCAATCCCCACCTTCCTTTTGTGGTATTGAACCTTATGGTAAAATTTCACTGAGATCCATTCACTTAAACTAAAGTTAGAGTGCGAAAACTAATGTGTCTTCGGACGACAACGCCGGACGACGACGACGACGACGCCAACGTCATACCAATATACGACCACAAAAATTTTTTTGCGGTCGTATAAAAACAAAGCCCTATACTACAATAATAAACAAAATTAATATGGCAGACAGCAACCAAGCACATTCGCTGGATTACATGTTCCTGGTTTGGAACAGGCACATATGAATGTGGTGGGGTTTACATGATTGTAAACACTCAACCCTCTCCCTCACCTGAGATTGGTAAAAAGGCATAAAAACAAACATAAAATTTAGTTGGAAAGAGCTAGACTCCTCAGATTTGTTCAAAGCACAGAAGCAAATAACAAAATGAGAAAAGATACAAAGTACCAATCTAACAGTACTTGCATACAGAACATAGTGAATATAATGCTCCGCTGGGAGCAGCTTGATACGACCGCAGAGGTCAAACCCTGAACAGTTGGGGCAAGTATGGACACAACATTCAAGCTTGACACAGCACTGAATTTGGATTGTGATTAAATATTTGACACAGCATAGGTTTCTGACACAGAATGAATGTGGTCTAAGGACTTAAAAAATTTTAATTTACCTATTCAAACCATATCATTATTATTTGCTTTTATATATAAATCAGAAATAACCAATTTAAAATGGAAAATTTTAAAGAAAAAAAAATCCCTCCCCCAAATTTTTTGAACCCCCTTATGATTCATCACCCCCAAACTCAATCCCAGCCTTCCCTTTGTGGTATGGTACCTTGCAGTACAATTTCAGAGAGATCCATACACTTGAACACAAGTTATTGTCTGGAAACTAGAAAAATGCTTATTTTTAGCCCCTTATTCCTAAACGTTTTGGACAATTACCCCCAAACTCAATTCCAGCTTTCCCTTTGTGATATGGAACCTTGTAGTACAATTTCAGAAAGATCCATACACTAACACACAAGTTATTGTCCTGAAACTAGAAAAATGCTTGTTTTTTTGCCCCTTTTTGGACCCTTATTCCTAAAATTTTCAGGCAATTACCCCCAAAATCAATCCCAGCCTTTCCTTAAGTGGTATGGTACCTTGCAGTACAATTTCAGAGAGATCCATACACTTGAACACAAGTTATTGTCTGGAAACTAGAAAAATGCTTATTTTTGGCCCCCTTTTATCCCCTTATTCCTAAACGTTTTGGGCAATTACCCCTAAACTCAATTCCAGCTTTCCCTTTGTGACATGGAACCTTGTAGTACAATTTCAGAAAGATCCATACACTAACATACAAGTCATTGTCATGAAACTAGAAAAATGCTTGTTTTTTGCCCCTTTTTTGGCCCCTAATTCCTAAAATTTTGAGACAATTACCCCCAAAAATCAATCCCAGCATTCCTTTTGTGATATGGAACCTTGTGGTACAATGTCAGAGAGATCCATACACTAACACACAAGTTATGTCTGGAAGTTACAAAAATGCTTATTTTTGGCCCCTAATTCCTTAACTATTGGTAACATAACCCCCAAAATCACTCCCCACCTTCCTTTTGTTGTATTGAACCTTATGGTAAAATTTCATAAAGATCCATTCAATTAAACTAAAGTTAGAGTGCGAAAACCAATGTGTCTTCAGACGACGACGACGACAACGACATACCAATATACGACCACAAAAATTTTTTTGGGGTCGTATTAAAACCACCATGACAAAGTGGGAACAATAATAGGTCAACATTGTCTTCGTCAATGACCAATACTCAGACAATATAGTAAGCTATAAAAAACACTGGTAGAACAAATTTGAAATAACTTAAAAAGAGAAAAACAAAGCCCTATACTACAATAATAAACAAAATTAATATGGCAGACAGCAACCAAGCACATTCGCTGGATTACATGTTCCTGGTTTGGAACAGGCACATATGAATGTGGTGGGGTTTACATGATTGTAAACACTCAACCCTCTCCCTCACCTGAGATTGGTAAAAAGGCATAAAAACAAACATAAAATTTAGTTGGAAAGAGCTAGACTCCTCAGATTTGTTCAAAGCACAGAAGCAAATAACAAAATGAGAAAAGATACAAAGTACCAATCTAACAGTACTTGCATACAGAACATAGTGAATATAATGCTCCGCTGGGAGCAGCTTGATACGACCACAGAGGTCAAACCCTGAACAGTTGGGGCAAGTATGGACACAACATTCAAGCTTGACACAGCACTGAATTTGGATTGTGATTAAATATTTGACACAGCATAGGTTTCTGACACAGAATGAATGTGGTCTAAGGACTTAAAAAATTTTAATTTACCTATTCAAACCATATCATTATTATTTGCTTTTATATATAAATCAGAAATAACCAATTTAAAATGGAAAATTTTAAAGAAAAAAAAATCCCTCCCCCAAATTTTTTGAACCCCCTTATGATTCATCACCCCCAAACTCAATCCCAGCCTTCCCTTTGTGGTATGGTACCTTGCAGTACAATTTCAGAGAGATCCATACACTTGAACACAAGTTATCGTCTGGAAACTAGAAAAATGCTTGTTTTTAGGCCCCTTTTTAGCCCCAAATTCCTAAACGTTTGGGGCAATTACCCCCAAACTCAACCCAGCTTTCCCTTTGTGATATGGAACCTTGTAGTACAATTTCAGAAAGATCCATACACTTACACACAAGTTATTGTCCTGAAACAAGAAAAATGCTTGTTTTTTGCCCCTTTTTAGCCCCTAATTCCTAAAATTTTGAGGCAAATACCCCCAAAATCAATCCCAGCATTCCCTTTGTGGTATGGTAACTTGCAGTACAATTTCAGAGAGATCCATACACTTGAACACAAGTTATTGTCTGGAAACTAGAAAAATGCTTATTTTTTGCCTCTTATTCCTAAACGTTTTGGGCAATTACCCCCAAAATCAATTCCAGCTTTCCCTTTAAGATATGGAACCTTGTAGTACAATTTCAGAAAGATCCATACACTTACACACAAGTTATTGTCATGAAACTAGAATAAAATGCTTCGCTGGGGCGCAGCTTGATACGACCGCAGAGGTCGAACCCTGAACAGTTGGGGCAAGTATGGACACAACATTCAAGCTTGATACAGCTCTGAATTTGGATTGTTATTAAATATTTGACACAGCATAGGTTTCTGACACAGAAAGAATGTGGTCTTAGAACTTGAATTTTTTTAATTTACCTATTATAGTCCAATGTCCAAAATCAAAATACATGGTTAGATTCAGCATATCAAAGAACCCAATATATTCAATTTTTGTTAAAATCAAACAAAGTTTAATTTTGGACCCCAACTTGGACCAACTTGAAAACTGGGCCCATAATCAAAAATCTAAACACATGTTTAGATTCAGCATATCAAAGAACCCCAAGAATTCAATTTTTGCTAAAATCAAACTAAGTTTAATTTTGGACCCTTTGGACCTTAATGTAGACCAATTTAAAAAACGGGACTTAAAATTAAAAATCTAAATACACAGTTAGATTTGGAATATCAAAGAACCCCAATAATTCAATTTTTGATGAAATCAAACAAAGTTTAATTTTGGACCCTTTTGACCTCAATATGAACCAATTTGATAGCGGGGCCCACAAATAAAAAATCTAAATTCATGGTTAGATTCAGCATATCAAAGAACCCCATATATTCAATTTTTGTTGAAATCAAAAAAAGTTTAATTTTGGACCCCAACTTGGACCAACTTGAAAACTGGGCCCATAATCAAAAATCTAAACACATGTTTAGATTCAGCATATCAAAGAACCCCAAGAATTCAATTTTTGTTAAAATCAAACTAAGTTTAATTTTGGACCCTTTGGACCTCAATGAAGACCAATTTAAATAAAATGCTTCGCTGGGCGCAGCTTAATACGACCGCAGAGGTCGAACCCTGAACAGTTGGGGCAAGTATGGACACAACATTCAAGCTTGATACAGCTCTGAATTTGGATTGTGATTAAATATTTGACACAGCATAGGTTCTGACACAGAAAGAATGTGGTCTAAGAACAATTTTTTTAATTTACCTATTATGGTCCAATGTCCAAAATCAAAATACATGGTTAGATTCAGCATATCAAAGAACCCCATATATTCATTTTTTGTTGAAATCAAACAAAGTTTAATTTTGGACCCCAACTTGAACAAACTTGAAAACTGGTCCCATAATCAAAAATCTAAACACATGTTTAGATTCAGCATATCAAAGTACCCCAAGAATTCAATTTTTGTTAAAATCAAACTAAGTTTAATTTTGGACCCTTTGGACCTTAATGTAGACCAATTTAAAAAACGGGACCCAAAATTAAAAATCTAAATACACGGTTAGATTTGGCATATCAAAGAACCCCAATAATTAAATTTTTGATGAAATCAAACAAAGTTTAATTTTGGACCCTTTTGACCTCAATATGAACCAATTTGATAGCGGGCCCACAAATAAAATTCTAAATACATGGTAAGATTCAGCATATCAAAGAACCCCATATATTCAATTTTTGTTGAAATCAAACAAAGTTTAATTTTGGACCCCAATTTGGACCAACTTGAAAACTGGGCCAAAAATTTAAAATCTAAATACATGTTTAGATTCAGCATATCAAAGAACCCCATATATTCATTTTTTGTTGAAATCAAACAAAGTTTAATTTTGGACCCCAACTTGGACCAACTTGAAAACTGGTCCCATAATAAAAAATCTAAACACATGTTTAGATTCAGCATATCAAAGAACCCCAAGAATTCAATTTTTGTTAATATCAAACTAAGTTTAATTTTGGACCCTTTGGACCTTAATGTAGACTAATTTAAAAACAGGACCCAAAATTAAAAATCTAAATACACGGTTAGATTTGGCATATCAAAGAACCCCAATAATTCAATTTTTGATGAAATCAAACAAAGTTTAATTTTGGACCCTTTTGACCTCAATATGAACCAATTTGATAGCGGGTCCACAAATAAAAAACTTTAAATACATGGTTAGATTCAGCATATCAAAGAACCCCAAGAATTCAATTTTTGATGAAATCAAACAAAGTTTAATTTTGGACCCTTTTGACCTCAATGTGGACAAAGTTGATAACGGGGCCCAAAAATCAAAAGTCTAAATACATGGTTAGATTCAGCATATCAAAGAACCCCATATATTCAATTTTTGTTGAAATCAAACAAAGTTTAATTTTGGACCCCGATTTGGACCAACTTGAAAACTGGGCCCATAATCAAAAATCTAAATACATGTTTAGATTCAGCATATCAAAGTACCCTAAAAATTCAATTTTTGTTAAAATCAAGAATAAAACCCCATTGAAATTGATCAAGAAATAAGCAATTTATACGAAGTATCTTCTTTTGCACAATACTGTGCAATTGAATATTTCTTGCTATTGTGCAATACTGTACAATTGACAATTTCTTGCTATTGCGCAATATTGTGCTATTGGATATTTCTTGCTATTGCCATTACTGTGCAATTGAAGATTTCTTGCTATTGCGCAATACTGTGCAATTGAAGATTTCTTGCAATTGTGCAATACTGTGCAATTGAAAATTTCTTGCTATTGCACAATACTTATTATATAATAATTTACACATCCTGTTTGGTGTGTATCTCCTACCATATCATTATTATTTGCTTTTAAATATTAATCAGAAATAACCAACTTAAAATGGAAAATTTTAAAAGAAAAAAAAAAGGAAAAAAAGAAAAAAAAAGAAAAAAAAAAATTCCCCCCCCAAATTTTTTGAACCCCCTTATGATTCATCACCCCCAAACTCAATCCCAGCCTTCCCTTTGTGGTATGGTACCTTGCAGTACAATTTCAGAGAGATCCATACACTTGAACACAAGTTATTGTCTGGAAACTAGAAAAATGCTTATTTTTGGCCCCTTTTTGGCCCCCAATTCCTAAACGTTTCGGGCAATTACCCCCAAACTCAATTCCAGCTTTCCCTTTGTGATATGGAACCTTGTAGTACAATTTCAGAAATATCCAAACACTTACACACAAGTTATTGTCATGAAACTAGAAAAATGCTTGTTTTTTGCCCCTTTTTTGGCCCCTAATTCCTAAAATTTTGAGGCAATTACCCCCAAAATCAATCCCAGCATTCCCTTTGTGATATGGAACCTTGTGGTACAATGTCAGAGAGATCCATACACTTACACACAAGTTATTGTCTGGAGGTTACAAAAATGCTTATTTTTGGCCCCTTTTTGGCCCCTAATTCCTTAACTGTTGGTACCATAACCCCCAAAATCAATCCCCACCTTCCTTTCGTGGTATTGAACCTTATTGTAAAATTTCATGGAGATCCATTCACTTAAACTAAAGTTAGAGTGCGAAAACCAATGTGTCTTCGGACGACGCCGGACGACGACGACGACGACGACGACGACGACGCCAACGTCATACCAATATACGACCAAAAAATTTTCAATTTTTGCGGTCGTATAAAAACGGGACCCAAATTAAAAATCTAAAAACACGGTTAGATTTGGCATATCAAAGAACCCCAATAATTCAATTTTCGATGAAATCAAACAAAGTTTAATTTTGGACCCTTTTGACCTCAATATGAACCAATTTGATAGCGGGGCCTACAAATAAAAAATCTAAATACATGGTTAGATTCAGCATATCAAAGAACCTCATATATTCAATTTTTGTTGAAATCAAACAAAGTTTAATTTTGGACCCCAATTTGGACCAACTTGAAAACTGGGCCCATAATCAAAAATCTAAATACATGTTTAGATTCAGCATATCAAAGAACCCCATATATTCAATTTTTGTTGAAATCAAACAAAGTTTAAATACTGGACCCTATCTTGGACCAACTTGAAAACTGGGCCCATAATCAAAAATCTAAACACATGTTTAGATTCAGCAAATCAAAGAACCCCAAGAATTCAATTTTTGTCAAAATCAAACTAAGTTTAATTTTGGACCCTTTGGACCTCAATGTAGACCAATTTAAAAAACAGGACCCAAAATTAAAAACCTAAATACACGGTTAGATTTGGAATATCAAAGAACCCCAATAATTCAATTTTAGATGAAATCAAACAAAGTTTAATTTTGGACCCTTTTGACCTCAATATGAACCAATTAGATAACGGGGTCCACAAAAAAAAAATCTAAATACATGGTTAGATTCAGCATATCAAAGAACCCCATATATTCAATTTTTGTTGAAATCAAACAAAGTTTAATTTTGGACCCAATTTTGGACCAACTTGAAAACTGGGCCAAAAATCAAAAATCTAAATACATGTTTAGATTCAGCATATCAAAGAACCTCATATATTCAATTTTTGCTATATTCAAACAAAGTTTAATTTTGGACCCTTTGGACATTAATGTAGACCAATTTGAAAACTGGACCCAAAATTAAAAATCTAAATACACTGTTAGATTCGGCATAACAAATAAATAAATGTGATCAAAGATTTTACAAATCTAATGCGCCATACTGTGCAATTAAAGATTACTTCTTGAAATTTTTCAATATTTGAAATTTGAAAAAAAAATAATATTTGAAGAATAATTGTTTTTAATTTCTGAAATCTGAAATGAGAAAAAATTGGCCCCCCACAATTTCTTTTTATCCCCCCCCCCTTTTTCCCACAAAAAAATTCTTTCCCTCAAGATATGGTCATAATCTCAATTCAAATTTCCAATGGAGTTGGCAACCATAATTACCCATTTAAATTTACCATAGTGCTAACTTAATCTATTTTATAATAGAATTAATAAAAATATAGTGTCAAATCTTTCATATGGATTTTTTTGTAAAAAAAAAAGATGAAAACATTTGCAGATATTTTTACTGGTCTTCCTTTATAAATATGCATTTCTTTAAACATAATTTAATAGCAGTGTAAGGGAAGTAACCAAAACGTTGTATTTGGATTACCTCCCTTACACTGTTTTAGATTATCTTTATTGTTCATTAACCATTACTTTATACATAATTTAAAAGCAGTGTAAGGGAGATAATTTCAATGATGTATTTGATTTATCTCCCTTACACTGCTTTAAATTATGTTTTGTACTAAAGTATTTGTCCATTAACCAGGACAACCTTGTTTTTCCCCCTATTTTGCCCCTAATTCCTAAACGGTTTGAGCCATAACCCCCCAAAGCAAATCCTAACCATCCCTTTGTGGTATGGAAACTTGTAGTATAATTTCAGAGAGATCCATACACCGTTCCACAGTTATTGTCTGGAAACTAGAAAATGCTCATTTTTGGCCCCTTTTTGGCCCCTAATTCCTTAACTGTTGGTACCATAACCCCCAAAATCAATCCCAACCTTCCTTTTGTGGTATTTAACCTTATGGTCAAATTTCAAAAAGATCCATTCACTTAAACTAAAGTTAGAGTGCGAAAACCAATATGTATTCGGACGACGACGCCGGACGACGACGACGACGACGCCAACATCATACCAATATACGACCACAAAATTTTTTTGCGGTCGTATAAAAATGCTTGTTTTTTGCCCCTTTTTTGGCCCCTAATTCATAAAATTTTGAGACAATTACCCCCAAAATCAATCCCAGCATTACCTTTGTGATATGGAACCTTGTGGTACAATGTCAGACAGATCCATACACTAACACACAAGTTATGTCTGGAAGTTACAAAAATGGTTATTGTTGGCCCCTAATTCCTTAACTGTTGGTATCATAACCCCCAAAATCAATCCCAA
Organism: Mytilus californianus; assembly: GCF_021869535.1. Lineage (NCBI taxonomy): Eukaryota > Metazoa > Mollusca > Bivalvia > Mytilida > Mytilidae > Mytilus > Mytilus californianus. The sequence continues at coordinate 65,380,552 of NW_026262668.1, read as the reverse complement.
CCTTCCCTTTGTGGTATTGAACCTTATGATAAAGTTTCAAAGAGATTCATTCACTTAAACTAAAGTTAGAGTGCGAAAACCAATGTGTCTTTGGACGACGACGCCAATTTACGACCGCAAAATTTTTTTGCTGCCGTATAAAACTAGAGGCTCTCAAGAGCCTGTGTCGCTCACCTGTATTTACTGATGCTTTGGAAATCATGTAAAATAAGGTTAAAATCATAATTAATAGTATTAGATATTAGATATTATAATGATATCTAAGATAATAACAAATAAAATGCTCCGCAGGGCGCAGCTTGATACGACCGCAGAGGTCGAACCCTGAACAGTTGGGGCAAGTATGGACACAACATTCAAGCTTGATACAGCTCTGAATTTGGATTGTGATTAAATATTTGACACAGCATAGGTTTCTGACACAGAATGAATGTGGTCTAAGAACTTAAAAATTTTTAAATTGGACATTCACCTATTATGGTCCAATATCCAAAATCTAAATACATGGTTAGATTCAGCATATCAAAGAACCCCAAGAATTCAATTTTTGATGAAATCAAACAAAGTTTAATTTTGGACCCCGATTTGGACCAACTTGAAAACTGGGCCCATAATCAAAAATCTAAATACATGTTTAGATTCAGCATATCAAAGAACCCTAAAAATTCAATTTTTGTTAAAATCAAACTAAGTTTAATTTTGGACCCTTTGGACCTTAATGTAGACCAATTTGAAAACGGAACCAAAAATTAAGAATTTAAATACACAGTTAGATTCGGCATATCAAAGAACCCCAATAATTCAATTTTTGATGAAATCAAACAAAGTTAAATTTTGGACCCTTTTGACCTCAATGTAGACAAAGTTGATAACGGGGCCCAAAAATCAAAAATCTAAATACATGGTTAGATTCAGCATATCAAAGAACCCCATATATTCAATTTTTGTTGAAATCAAACAAAGTTTAATTTTGGACCCCGATTTGGACCAACTTGAAAACTGGGCCCATAATCAAAAATCTAAATACATGTTTAGATTCAGCATATCAAAGAACCCTAAAAATTCAATTTTTGTTAAAATCAAACTAAGTTTAATTTTGGACCCTTTGGACCTTAATGTAGACCAATTTGAAAACGGAACCAAAAATTAAGAATCTAAATACACGGTTAGATTCAGCATATCAAAGAACCCCAATAATTCAATTTTTGATGAAATCAAACAAAGTTAAATTTTGGACCCTTTGGACCTCAATGTGGACCAATTTAAAAACGGGGCCCAAAATCCAAAAACTTAATACACGGTTAGATTCAGCATATTAAAGAACCCCAAGAATTCAAGAATAAAACCCCATTGAAATTGATCAAGAAATAAGCAATTTATACGAAGTATCTTCTTTTGCACAATACTGTGCAATTGAATATTTCTTGCTATTGCGCAATACTGTACAATTGACAATTTCTTGCTATTGCGCAATATTGTGCTATTGGATATTTCTTGCTATTGCGCAATACTGTGCAATTGAAGATTTCTTGCTATTGCGCAATACTGTGCAATTGAAGATTTCTTGCTATTGTGCAATACTGTGCAATTGAAAATTTCTTGCTATTGCACAATACTTATTAGATAATAATTTACACATCCTGTTTGGTGTGTATCTCCTACCATATCATTATTATTTGCTTTTAAATATTAATCAGAAATAACCAACTTAAAATGGAAAATTTTAAAAGAAAAAAAAAAGGAAAAAAAGAAGAAAAAAAAATCCCCCCCCAAATTTTTTGAACCCCCTTATGATTCATCACCCCCAAACTCAATCCCAGCCTTCCCTTTGTGGTATGGTACCTTGCAGTACAATTTCAGAGAGATCCATACACTTGAACACAAGTTATTGTCTGGAAACTAGAAAAATGCTTATTTTTGGCCCCTTTTTGGCCCCCAATTCCTAAACGTTTCGGGCAATTACCCCCAAACTCAATTCCAGCTTTCCCTTTGTGATATGGAACCATGTAGTACAATTTCAGAAATATCCAAACACTAACACACAAGTTATTGTCATGAAACTAAAAAAATGCTTGTTTTTGGCCCCTTTTTTGGCCCCTAATTCCTAAAATTTTGAGGCAATTACCCCCAAAATCAATTACAGCCTTTCCTTTGTGATATGGAACCTTGTGGTACAATGTCAGAGAGATCCATACACTTACACACAAGTTATTGTCTGGAAGTTACAAAAATGCTTATTTTTGGCCCCTTTTTGGCCCCTAATTCCTTAACTGTTGGTACCATAACCCCCAAAATCAATCCCAACCTTCCTTTCGTGGTATTGAACCTGATGGTAAAATTTCATGGAGATCCATTCACTTAAACTAAAGTTAGAGTGCGAAAACCAATGTGTCTTCGGACGACGCTGGACGACGCCAGACGACGACGACGACGCCGGACGACGACGACGCCAACGTCATACCAATATACGACCAAAAAATTTTTAATTTTTGCGGTCGTATAAAAACTGCAAAATTTTTGTAAAATTACTAACTCAGGGGCAGCAACCCAACAACGGGTTGTCGGATTCGTCTGAAAATTTCAGGGCAGATAAATCTAAATCTGATGAACTTTTTTGCCACCAGTCAGATTTGCTCTAAATGCTTTAGTTTCAGAGATATAAACCAAAAACTGCATTTTACCCCAATGTTCTATTTTTAACCAAGTCGGCCATGATGGTTAGAAGGCGGGGTCATCGGACAAATTTTTCAAAGTAGATACCCTAATAATGATTATGGCCAAGTATGGTTATATTTGTCTCAGTAGTTTCAGAGAAGAAGATTTTTGTAAAAGATTACAAAAATTTACAAAAAATTGTTAAAAATTGACTATTAAGGGCAATAACTCCTAAAGGGGTCGACTGACAATTTTGGTCATGACAACTTATTTGTAGATCTTACTTTCTGAACATTATTGCTGTTTACAGTTTATCTCTATCTATAATAATATTCAAGATAATAACCAAAAACTGCAAAATTTCCTTAAAATTACCAATTCAGGGGCAGCAACCCAACAACCGGTTGTCAGATTTGTCTGAAAATTTCAGAGCATATAGATCTTGACCTGATAATCAGTTTTACCCTATGTCAGATTTACTCTAAATGCTTTGGTTTCAGAGATATAAGCCAAAATCTACATTTTACCCCTATGTTCTATTTTTAGCCATGGCGGCCATCTTGGTTGGTTGGTGGGGTCATCGGACACATTTTTTAAACTAGATACCCTAACAATGATTGTGGCCAAGTTTGGTTAAATTTGGCCAAGTGGTTTCAGAGGAGGAGATTTTTGTAAAAAGCTAACGACGACGGAGAAGACGCTGACGACGACAACGACGGACGACGGACGACGGACGCCAAGTGATGAGAAAAGCTCACTTGGCCCTTCGGGCCAGGTGAGCTAAAAACAGCAAAATTACCTTAAAATTACCAATTCAGGGGCAGCAACCCAACAACGGGTTGTCCGATTCATCTGAAAATTTCAGGGCAGATAGATCTTGACCTGATAAACAATTTTACTTCATGTCAGATTTGCTTTAAATGCTTTGGTTTTTGAGTTAAAAGCCAAAAACTGAATTTTACCCCTATGTTCTATTTTTAGCCGTGGCGGCCATCTTGGTTGGTTGACCAGGTCACGCCACACATTTTTAAAACAAGATAACCAAATGATGATTGTGGCCAAGTTTGGTTTAATTTGGCCACGTAGTTTCAGAGGAGAAGATTTTTGTAAAAGATTACTAAGATTTACGAAAAATTGTTAAAAATTGACTATAAAGGGCAATAACTCCTAAAGGGGTCAACTGACCATTTCAGTCATGTTTGACTTATTTGTTAATCTTACTTTGCTGAACATTATTGCTGTTTACAGTTTATCTCTATCTATAATAATATTCAAGATAATAACCAAAAACAGCAAAATTTCCTTAAAATTACCAATTCAGGGGCAGCAACCCAACAACAGGTTGTTCGATTCATCTAAAAATTTCAGGGCAGATAGATCTTGACCTAATAAACAATTTTATTATGTCAGATTTGCTCTAAATGCTTTGGTTTTTGAGTTATAAGCCAAAAACTGCATTTTACCCCTATGTTTTATTTTTAGCTGTGGCCGCCATCTTGGTTGGTTGGCCGGGTCACGCCACACATTTTTTAAACTAGATACCCCAATGATGATTGTGGCCAAGTTTGGTTTAGTTTGGCCCAGCTGTTTCAGAGGAGAAGATTTTTGTAAAAGATAACTAAGATTTACGAAAAATGGTTAAAAATTGACTATAAAGGGCAATTACTCCTAAAGGGGTCAACTGACCATTTCGGTTATATTGACTTATTTGTAAATCTTACTTTGCTGAACATTATTGCTGTTTACAGTTTATCTCTATCTATAATAATATTCAAGATAATAACCAACTAGAGGCTCTAAAGAGCCTGTGTCGCTCACCTTGGTCTATGTGAATATTAAATAAAGGACGCAGATGGATTCATGACAAAATTGTGTTTTGGTGATGGTGATGTGTTTGTACATCTTAATTTACTGAACATTTTTCCTGCTTACAATTATCTCTATCTATAATTAACTTGGCCCAGTAGTTTCAGAGGAGAAGATTTTTGTAAAAGATTACTAAGATTTATGAAAAAATGGTTAAAAATTGACTATAAAGGGCAATAACTCCTAAAGGGGTCAACTGACAATTTCGGTCATGTTGACTTATTTGTAGATCTTACTTTGCCGACATTTATTGTTTTTTACAGTTTATCTCTATCTATAATAATATTCAAGATAATAACCAAAAACAGCAAAATTACCTTAAAATTACCAATTCAGGGGCAGCAACCCAACAACGGGTTGTCCGATTCATCTGAAAATTTCAGGGCAGATAGATCTTGACCTGATAAACAATTTTACTTCTGTCAGATTTGCTTTAAATGCTTTGGTTTTTGAGTTAAAAGCCAAAAACTGAATTTTACCCCTATGTTCTATTTTTAGCCGTGGCGGCCATCTTGGTTGGTTGACCAGGTCACGCCACACATTTTTAAAACTAGATAACCAAATGATGATTGTGGCCAAGTTCAGTTTAATTTGGCCACGTAGTTTCAGAGGAGAAGATTTTTGTAAAAGATTACTAAGATTTACGAAAAACTGTTAAAAATTGACTATAAAGGGCAATAACTCCTAAAGGGGTCAACTGACCATTTCAGTCATGTTGACTTATTTGTTAATCTTACTTTGCTGAACATTATTGCTGTTTACAGTTTATCTCTATCTATAATAATATTCAAGATAATAACCAAAAACAGCAAAATTTCCTTAAAATTACCAATTCAGGGGCAGCAACCCAACAACAGGTTGTTCGATTCATCTGAAAATTTCAGGGCAGATAGATCTTGACCTGATAAACAATTTTACCTCATGTCAGATTTGCTCTAAATGCTTTGGTTTTTGAGTTATAAGCCAAAAACTGCATTTTACCCCTATGTATTATTTTTAGCTGTGGCCGCCATCTTGGTTGGTTGGCCGGGTCACGCCACACATTTTTTAAACTAGATACCCCAATGATGATTGTGGCCAAGTTTGGTTTAGTTTGGCCCAGTTGTTTCAGAGGAGAAGATTTTTGTAAAAGATAACTAAGATTTACGAAAAATGGTTAAAAATTGACTATAAAGGGCAATTACTCCTAAAGGGGTCAACTGACCATTTCGGTTATATTGACTTATTTGTAAATCTTACTTTGCTGAACATTATTGCTGTTTACAGTTTATCTCTATCTATAATAATATTCAAGATAATAACCAAAAACAGCAAAATTTCCTTAAAATTACCAATTCAGGGGCAGCAACCCAATAACGGGTGGTCCGATTCATCTGAAAATTTCAGGGCAGATAGATCTTGACCTGATGAACAATTTTACCCCATGTCAGATTTGCTCTTAATGCTTTGGTTTTTGAGTTATAAGCTAAAAACTGCATTTTACCCCTATGTTCTATTTTTAGCCGTGGCGGCCATCTTGGTTGGTTGACCAGGTCACGCCACACATTTTTAAAACTAGATACCCCAATGATGATTGTGGCCAAGTTTGGTTAAATTTGGCCCAGTAGTTTCAGAGGAGAAGATTTTTGTAAAAGTTTACGGACGACGGACGACGGACGACGGACGACGGACGCAAAGTGATGAGAAAAGCTCACTTGACCTTTCAGGTCAGGTGAGCTAAAAACAGCAAAATTTCCTTAAAATTACCAATTCAGGGGCAGCAACCCAATAACGGGTTGTCCGATTCATCTGAAAATTTCAGGGCAGATAGATCTTGACCTGATGAACAATTTTACCCTATGTCAGATTTGCTCTTGATGCTTTGGTTTTTGAGTTATAAGCTAAAAACTGCATTTTACCCCTATGTTCTATTTTTAGCCGTGGCAGCCATCTTGGTTGGTTGACCGGGTCACGCCACACATTTTTAAAACTAGATACCCCAATGATGATTGTGGCCAAGTTTGGTTAAATTTGGCCCAGTAGTTTCAGAGGAGAAGATTTTTGTAAAAGTTTACGGACAACGGACGACGGACGACGGACGCAGGACGACGGACGCAAAGTGATGAGAAAAGCTCACTTGACCTTTCAGGTCAGGTGAGCTAAAAAGGTTAAAAACTTGAAAGACCTGTTTCAAGCTTTTTTGTTATTGAAAACTTTCATTTGGCATGGTGTAAATTAGTTAAATTAATTGATTGTTAATTGCTTTACGCAGCATCAGCACAAAAAGGCTATATCCCAGCAAGGAAAAAAATAACCTCACTGGGTTAACACCTCCAAAGGTGTATATCTACTACATATTTGAGTCATCTGCAAGAACATCACCAACATTTCTCAATTCATTAAAAGTCCAAGGTTAAAAAAGAAAAACCATATAAAAACCATATAAAAAAAAACATTCTTTATGTTTTTATATCGATAAATCAGGATGCTACCAAAATGGACAATATAGATTAAAACTCCAGATTAGGAATCTAGTGCCTAAAAAGGCGATAAATGATCAAAACATTTTAATTGCCAATACTACGTCAGCAGACAGAACACGTCACATAAAGAGAACATTTTCTATGATGTGTATTGGATCAAGCTTAGATTCATTAAGAAGTCCACCCACATGATGTCAGAATGTTTCAGTACTTCCATTTATAGAAATCATTGCACATCAATAAATATCCTACAATCAAAACAAATCCTACAATTATCTTAAACTATCTTTTATACGAAAAAGACACATAATTTGACTAATTATTCAAAACTAATCCTTAGGGTTATCTTAAACTATCTTTTATATGAAAAAGATACATAATTAGGCTAATTAGTTAGAACTAATCCTAGAATTATATAATCACATACACAAATTTATTGTATTGGTTTCAAACAACAGAGCACACACTTATCTTTAAGATCAAATTGAATCTATTTTCAATCTTTAATCCAACAAAAACATACATTGACTTTATTTTGAAACAACTAATAAATATTACATCAAATTTCAATGAAACAACAGTGCACACGCTGAAATGTCTCGCCTTCTTTACTAATCATTGATATTATGTTGATAGTCCTGAATATAAAGCTTTATTACAACTGTCACATAAACTTAACATTAACCAAGTAAACTAAACATTGACCAATGAACCATGAAAATGAGATCAATGTCAGATGAACCATGCTAGGCAGGCATGTACAGCTAACAATTCTTCCATACAACAAATATAGTTGACCTATTGCTTATAGTTTAAGAAAAACAGACCAAAACACAAAAACTTAACACTGAGCAATGAACCTTGAAAATGAGGTCAAGGTCAAATAAAACCTGGGTGACTGACATATAGATCATAAAATATTTCCATACACCAAATATAGTTGAACTATTGCATACAGTATAAGAAAAACAGACCAAAACACAAAAACTTAACTATATAACCACTGAACCATGAAAATGAGGTCAAGGTCAGATGACACCTGCCAGTTGAACATGTACACCTTACAATCATTCCATACACCAAATATAGTAGACCTATTGCATACAGTATAAGAAAAACAGACCAAAACACAAAAACTTAACTATAACCACTGAACCATGAAAATGAGGTCAAGGTCAGATGACACCTGCCAGTTGGACATGTACACCTTACAGTCCTTCCATACACCGAATATACTAGACCTATTGCTTATAGCATCTGAGATATGGACTTGACCACGAAAACTTAACCTTGTTCACTGATCCATGAAATGAGGTCGAGGTCAAGTGAAAACTGTCTGTCGGGCATGAGGACCTTGCAAGGTATGCACATACCAAATATAGTTATCCTATTACTTATAATAAGAGAGAATTTAACATTACAAAAAATCTTAACTTTTTTTTCAAGTAGTCACTGAACCATGAAAATGAGGTCAAGGACATTGGACATGTGACTGACGGAAACTTCGTAACATGAGGCATCCATATACAAAGTATGAAGCATCCAGATCTTCCACCTTCTAAAATATAAAGCTTTTAAGAAGTTAGCTAACGCCGCCGCCGCATCACTATCCCTATGTCGAGCTTTCTGCGACAAAAGTCACAGGCTCGACAAAAAACCAAACTTCTTCACTTGGATTTTGAACAGATATATCATGTTAAGGAGGGGTATTTTTCGCAAATACCCCTCAAGAACATGCTAGCCTGTATCTGTTTAATAACACCGAATGTTAACGTACAAAACGCATTGATGATCTTGACATTACAAGCGTCCAGTCGGATAGAGTATTTTTTGGCAAATACCACGGCAGAGAGGGTAAGAAAGGCATATCCTTTTTGCATATACCCTGGCGCTGTTAAAAATGAACGATATTCATTTGATAAAAGTAAATTGGTGAAAAATACACTGGTTATCAACCAATCAAAACCCAGGATTTTACATAAGGTGTAATTACAGGTAAACTTATATGACGTCACAGGACGACATAAAGAAACAAGAGGCCGTCAGATTGATAGTTAACCGGATTTTCCTGCATGAAAATGATATTTGCAAATCTGGACCCCAAACAGGATCAGTTAAAAAAAAAAAATTTTGTAGGGTTCAGAATTTTGAAAGGCCAAAATCAATCTAAGTATCACTTTTCACTACTTAAGGTCTACAACTCAACAACGATAAAAGCAAAAATTGAATTTGGCCTTCATTTAGTTACAGGAAACAACATCTCTAAATTTGAAAAGATTTCATCATAGTGTTTTCAAGTTATTGCAGGGACAACACTATAAGTATCACTTTTTGCTACTTAAAGGTCTACAACTCAACAACAATAAAAGCTAAAATTGTGAAAATCAAAATTGACCTTCATTTTGTCACAGGAAACAACATATATAAATTTTAAAAGTTTTCAAGTAATTGCACCGACACTGTTTAGCAGCCACCCACCCGGCTGCCTGTCGTACATCACCAAATTAATAACTGATATTTTCCATTTGGAAATCCGTTAAAAATATAAGAAAAATAAGTTTTGACATAAATCTTTCAACAATCCATGTAACAACATTAACATTTGTGGGAATGAGTTGGTGCTTTTGAACCCACTACAAATTTTAACATTACAAAAATGTCTGTCAATTAATTTCAAGAATTTCAATTAGTCTATATCTTTTTTCCATTCTTGCATTTTGATGATCAGTTTTAAGGCTATAGTATATATTTACAATTCAACCTCCATACCTAAACCATAATAAATTATTCACCTTAAATAAGAAAACCAATTCCTTACTTGTTTAACATTTTCTTTTATATAGTAATTTATCCTAGTTTCTGCCAGAATTACTCAAATGAACATTTTATCTTATCTGATTTGTGTAAGGATTTTGATCTGTAGAAATGAAAGATTATCTTTAACAAAAAGTTGAATCTATAAAATGTTTGTCTCTGTCTATCTATCTTCAATAAGATGAAGAAAACAATAAACAAAGATCATTAAACTAAAATCACTTCAAGTAAGTTAATATGCATGCAATATTTCTTTTCAAAATCATATAACAGTGAAGACACATATAACTGATTTATTTTCATATCTGGGTTAGCAGTCATAAAACTTTTAAGTACAATTATCAGGAGCCTTGTCAGTAGTTGTCACTATCTGTAGCCACTCATCAGTCAGGAGCCTTGTCAGTAGTTGTCACTATCTGTAGCCACTCATCAGTCAGGAGCCTTGTCAGTAGTTGTCACCATCTGTAGCCACTCATCAGTCAGGAGCCTTGTCAGTAGTTGTCACCATCTGTAGCCACTCATCAGTCAGGAGCCTTGTCAGTAGTTGTCACCATCTGTAGCCACTCATCAGTCAGGAGCCTTGTCAGTAGTTGTCACTATCTGTAGCCACTCATCAGTCAGGAGCCTTGTCAGTAGTTGTCACCATCTGTAGCCACTCATCAGTCAGGAGCCTTGTCAGTAGTTGTCACCATCTGTAGCCACTCATCAGTCAGGAGCCTTGTCAGTAGTTGTCACCATCTGTAGCCACTCATCAGTCAGGAGCCTTGTCAGTAGTTGTCACTATCTGTAGCCACTCATCAGTCAGGAGCCTTGTCAGTAGTTGTCACTATCTGTAGCCACTCATCAGTCAGGAGCCTTGTCAGTAGTTGTCACCATCTGTAGCCACTCATCAGTCAGGAGCCTTGTCAGTAGTTGTCACCATCTGTAGCCACTCATCAGTCAGGAGCCTTGTCAGTAGTTGTCACCATCTGTAGCCACTCATCAGTCAGGAGCCTTGTCAGTAGTTGTCACTATCTGTAGCCACTCATCAGTCAGGAGCCTTGTCAGTAGTTGTCACCATCTGTAGCCACTCATCAGTCAGGAGCCTTGTCAGTAGTTGTCACCATCTGTAGCCACTCATCAGTCAGGAGCCTTGTCAGTAGTTGTCACCATCTGTAGCCACTCATCAGTCAGGAGCCTTGTCAGTAGTTGTCACTATCTGTAGCCACTCATCAGTCAGGAGCCTTGTCAGTAGTTGTCACCATCTGTAGCCACTCATCAGTCAGGAGCCTTGTCAGTAGTTGTCACTATCTGTAGCCACTCATCAGTCAGGAGCCTTGTCAGTAGTTGTCACCATCTGTAGCCACTCATCATTCAGGAGCCTTGTCAGTAGTTGTCACTATCTGTAGCCACTCATCAGTCAAGAGCCTTGTCAGTAGTTGTCACCATCTGTAGCCACTCATCAGTCAAGAGCCTTGTCAGTAGTTGTCACCATCTGTAGCCACTCATCAGTCAGGAGCCTTGTCAGTAGTTGTCACTATCTGTAGCCACTCATCAGTCAGGAGCCTTGTCAGTAGTTGTCACCATCTGTAGCCACTCATCAGTCAAGAGCCTTGTCAGTAGCTGTCACTATCTGTAGCCACTCATCAGTCAGGAGCCTTGTCAGTAGCTGTCACCATCTGTAGCCACTCATCAGTCAGGAGCCTTGTCAGTAGTTGTCACCATCTGTAGCCACTCATCAGTCAGGAGCTTTGTCAGTAGCTGTCACCATCTGTAGCCACTCATCAGTCAGGAGCCTTGTCAGTAGTTGTCACTATCTGTAGCCACTCATCAGTCAGGAGCCTTGTCAGTAGCTGTCACCATCTGTAGCCACTCATCAGTCAGGAGCCTAAATGTCAGTAGTTGTTGCACACTTTACTCATTAAACAGTCAAGAGCCTTGTCAGTGGTTGTCACTGACAATACTCACATGAAAGTAAGGAGGATGAGCCTTGTCAAGTTGTTTATCACCACTGCTTAGTACTCTTAAAGAAGGTGCCTTGACAGTGGTTGTCAACATCTCTGAATGAAAACATTGTTACAAATTGCATTCTATGATTGGGTTCTAGACCATTGCTCTTTGTAACATTTGAGTAATTATGTAATTCAAGTGATTTAAGTAAATCTAGAAAGAACTAAGAAATCAATTTCTTCTGATCTTATTTAACATTATTGAGCAGCATGGTTACCTGGATGACAGCACAGGTAAAATTTACAACAAATTGATGCAGAATAGGAGAATACATCAAACTAAATAATAATTTGATTACATTTAACTAGATATTACCTTAAATTAACCAGTACCCTTTGATCACATTTAACTAGATATTACCTCAAATTAACCAGTACCCTTTGATTACATTTAACTAGATATTACCTCAAATTAACCAGTACCCAGTATTTTGCAAAATTTCAAGTATCATATACATAACACATAAATAGCAGTATCTAGGCAACTAAAATTCAACATTAAACAAGTATGCATGCATTGTCATGCTAAGTACACCCACTTGTAATTCAAAAATATCGGATAACTTGAAATAGGTGGCTGGATAGATCTGAAAAGCCCAGGTCATTCTCTTTTTATTAATTTGCTTCAGAAAAAGTAACACAAATATTTGTGTTCATTCAACATATTAAATAATTCCAAGTAACGGAAAATAAGTAGATGTTTGACAGATTCAAAAAGCACATACACTGCTGACCAAATATGAAGTCATTCTATTCGAAAGAAAGGTCTCTTTTTTTTTCTTCTTTTTTTAAAGATCATGACATGTTTCAAATTCTGTATAAATCATCTGTGGTTTTCACAAATTTATGGATTTGAGATTTCCTGATGAAGGTTAAGTCTAGCAAAGCGCTTTGGATACACAAAATTCAATAAGTGCTATTTTCATTAACTGAGATGAACGGACAGGCAGTTGGACTATGTGATTGCAATATAGCCCCACTTGTAGTGAGTGGCAACAATAATATCAGTTGCACAAAATATCAATTACAAGTGATAGTGGATTCTGTTTACACTCTAATTATTTGATTAATTCTCCTGTAACTTTCTTTTTGTTGTTGCCATTTCTGATCTTTGATAAATGTAATAAACCTAATATCTTTCTTCAACTAAATTACAATTAACAAAGCAATTTACAACACAATTTACAACAAATCAACTTTTGATGACATTTTTTTGTTGATAAAATCATCTTTATCGGAAAATTAATGATTTTCTTCCTTTGATAATATTTTGTATTGTTTCCAAATGAATTAATTGATTCAATATCATACCTGAATTTCTATTTTTCAGTCCATTAAGTAAATAGATCTTTTTAAAATTACAGAAACAATTACACATTTGTGTTAAATGCTCTGGTAGAAAAGAAACAATAAAAACATGATATAACAATAACAGCTGGATGCATGCATACATGTTTTTTTTCTGTTTTGCATGAAATCATTAAAGATATAAAAATAAGGAGATGTGGTACATGCTTGCCAATGAGATAACTATCCATCAAAGACCAAAAAGACAATGTTGTAAACAACTACAGATCCAACTTTCAACAATCATCAAAACCTTTACTGTGAAGTAAGCTATAACAGGCTCTCTTATTTAGTTTTTATATCCTCTAACAATTAATTCGATTGATTGAAAGTTTTTGGTGTTTAACACCACTTTCAGCACTGTTACCTATATTGTGGTGGCCAGTTTTTTATTGGTGGATGAAAGCTGAAGTATGTGGATATAACCTTCTACCTTCAGCAGGAAAATTTGCAATGATTGGAGTCAAACACACATGTCACGTGAGGGGTTTTCAGTGTTAACAGGCTAGTGATTGCTGTAGATGAACTACTCAGACCACTCAACCACCGATGCCCTTCTCTAAGAACGAAGATTACTGTTGTATAGAGCATTACAAAAATGTAATATTACATTACAACAATTAAATGAATTTAACAAACAAATTCGTTACTTTTCTTTTTCATGAAGTTATTTTTTTTCAGAGACACTTTGTTATATATAGGGACTTCCCCTAAACGAGTTTCACAAAAAATCTTTTGACTAAAATTAATCGTAAGTCTTACATAATTCAGTATACTTACGATCAATTTCAGTCGTAAGATTTTTTTGTGAAAACTCTTTCCTGAAGTGAAGCCTAGTAAATAGCTTTTAATATACTCACTGAAGACGTTTGTATTTCTGTTTATAAAGATCCATCATACACTAGATATACAGAACAATGGAATTTGGCCAATCATTTGTTTTCAAAATTAATACATTGATTAAATCTTAGTTTTTTCTTTTAAGTACCGGTAGACTTTTTGTGTACGATTTATTTTGGTAGAAATAATTTAATTTCTTACATTAATTGAAGAGGTTTAATAAAAGATTTATTAAAATAAAAGTTAGTCATAGTAACCTACTTACTTACATAAGATTACTAAATTGTTCCCTAATGTAATAACTCTTCCTAATCAAATTGTCTGCATTTATCCTCAAGTAATGTTGATTATGAGCAAGAGAAAAGGCTATTATTGTTTTCTTTATTGCTTCGATGTATGTGTTACTAGCCTCAATATAGGACACAACACTCGTAGACTGCTTCCAATTTGGAAAAGAGAAAATGTTGAATCAACATAAATATACCAGTAGTTTAATTAGACATCAGTCAGTTAAAACTCCTTCAATAGTTACCAGAGCTGAAGAAAAAACCCTCACTAGATGGCGACTCCTCATAATCAAGGACTAAATGTAATTAATAGGGCTTTCCTGATAATTTTTTTTACAATTATATTATATCCTGTAGTTGCATCATAGGACTGTCATAATTAATAATAATGACACTTGAAAGAAATTTTAATAGATAAACTACAATAAATTAAAAGTCCTTCAGCCACCTAATGTAACTTTAGGGCCTATCCTATGACTTAACAAGCCATTTTTAAGGCAATACTGTGCCCATTTGAATAAAATAAACTGTTAACACCGAGATATGTCTTGCCTTTTTTGTTATTTAGATAGTAAAATGCAAATGTTCAGATTAAAATAGCAATACTTCAACATGTAAGTTATGCAAAATATTCAAAGTCAATGAACCATGACTGAAGGTACAGGGCCAAACAATCTCCATAAAAATGAAATGTGCCAATACTAATAAATATGCATACCAAATATCATTGACCTACCACTAGTGTCTCCCCATAAACTGACCTAATCACAAACTAATACATGTTTACTAAGCAAAAGTTTTGAAGTCAATTATTTAAGACCATGACTGAGGGGGCATGGCCAAACAATCTCCATTAAAATGAGATGTGCCAATGCTAATACAACTGCAAACCAAATATCATTGACCTACCACTAGTGATTCCCCATAAACTGACCTAATCACAAACTAATACATTGTTGATGCCGCCGGAAACAGCATACCTATGTCTGGCTTTTTGACTTCGTCAAGGCAAGACAAAAATTGAAGCAAAAAAATATTCAAATAAAATATGTATAATGATAAATATGGTACTATGAAAAAAATATGTCAATATAGTTGCTATTTTTGTGTACTGGTAAGACAACAAATGTATACAAATCTTCTACTTCATATCTCATCCATAAAAATGCAATAAATTCAAACAAACAACTACTGTATATATAAAAATAAGAAGATGTGGTATGATTGCCAATGGGACAATTCTCACCACAGAACAAATGAAGTAGAACTTAGCAACTGAAAGTCACAATAGGGCCTTAAACAATGAGCAAAACCCATACCTCATAGCAAGCTATAAAAGGCCCCAAAAATGACAAATGTAGAACGATTCAATCCAGAAATCTAACGACCTGATTTATGTACTGTATGCCTTTCTTAACCCAATCCTCAAAATACAATTTAAGGCCCACAAACTTATGAAGGGTTTATTTCAATACTATGACATTAGCATACTTGGTTAACTTACAATGAAGACTTTAATCCTTCAATATCCAGTCATTGCCACATAACGGTTAATTGTAAGAAGAGATCTGTCTCAGATTTATGTGTATATTTTTTCTTCCATATCATAAACAGTTTCCTGGTGTCATAATGATCAGATATTGTGTCATAATAATTGGTGTTTTACAACAATATATGACCTATTAATATCATTGTCATAATTATTCCGCTTATGACACCATTATCATTTTTACTATTCCATTTTTTTTTCTATTTTCTTGTACAAAATTACATTGTATGTGCAAACTAATTTGGAGGATAATAAATTACTCTACCAGCTATTTGTCATTTTATTCATTTTTGTGCATATGTTACAAGACATGGAAGGGTTCCAATTTTGTTGTGTGTCTTTCAAATGAGTACTAAATGTGAATGTCCTACTTGAAATAATTATATTTGAGCTGCAGAAATTTTAGTAAGTTTTGTATATGGAGATATTAAAACAGCTGCTAATTTTAAACCCTTTAAATGGGTTCATAAAGTGTCAAGCAATTGCTATATTACATCTCTTATTGTTTGAGAGTTACCATAATATTATGCCCAAAATTTAGTTTGCCTTTTGTACATTTTGTAACTCAAATGTCAAAGGACCAGGTTTACTCTGGCCAAAATATGGCCTTTAATTTCGACTTTATCGTAATGTATCAAAAAGAGCACAACTTGGTTCTTAAACAGGTCTATTTCAAAAGCATCAATGCTAAGTAAAACAAATCTCTTCATATAAGTACATTATTTTCTCCAAAGTCAGCATATTTTGGATATGTAGTCAAAACATAATGATTTTGAAGTTTTTATAATCAAAGTTTCAGAAAACCTTGGATGCCACCTACAATCCAAAATGTTATGTTTCTAAAAGGTGCCAATTTTTCTATTAAATCCATAGACACAGCAATTATCAAGATCAGCAGTGGCAGCCAAAATGTGAAATTTTTTATTAATTATGAAATTATGGACAAGAACTGACCTTACAACCTAAATATTGCACAATTCAGGAGTCCTTTTGTAATTTTAATGTGATATGCCAAAAAAAAAGTAATTTTGTATCTCTATTTATATCACTTCTATTTTAAAGTAAAATTTGTAATATTTGGTCCTGATTAAAACAACATTAATATCTTAGGGCCAATTTTAACTCTTAGTGAACCTTCTCCTTTGATATATAGTTGGGTCAAATTTTTTTTAATGTCAGAAATGTTTCTTGAAGAGCTGATCAGAATAGTGAGATGTAGGAACAAAACAAACACATAGAAATACAAGAATTCTTTTTTGTAATTCAGTACTGTTGTTTTTTTTAAAACTCTCAGGAAAATTCTCACTACAAAATTAATTTGTTTGAAATTAAAATGAATAGATATGGTAGTAATTATATTGCAGACTGAGATATTTCGTAAGAATTCCATCATTTTGATTGGCAGAAAAGAATCACATGATGATATAAAGGGATGTTTTATTACTCCATAAAATGCAGCATTTATTACTGAACATGCTCTTCATGACAATTTTACAACAATGTGTAGGATTATTTAAAACAAATCATAGGAACAGCATAATTTTTCATTAATTTCCTGTATGTACCAGAGGTTATCAGGTTGACAGTGCACACATATTGAAGTCTTTTCCACATTTTTACATCCAAATAAAACTACAAAAGAAGAATGCTGCAATAGACACAGGGTTAAATGAAAAGCACTTTAATAATTCAAAATGCTTTTCTTATTTTATTTTCATCAGAAGGATCAAACCAAAGCCAGCGATGTAGAAACATTAGCTCTAAGACTAAAAAAGGACCTAAAATATATAAGGTCAATTTTGACAGTGGGAGTTGAAACCTGACTTTCTTAAAATTCAATTCTTAATTTGTCAACAGCAAATTTTAGAATAGTATATATGTAATAAATCATTTCAGTACTGCAGCACTGATTACTGAGCTGATGAGACATAAGGTGATGCAAGAATGTTATTCATAACTTCCTGAAGAAATTTGGAAGATGTGTCTTTCTTTAGGGTGAAAAATACAGTATGATTTCATGTTATAACTTATTGTATAGTAAAGCTTGTGTATTTCAATAACTTATAATCAGTACCCTGGTCATAGTTTCCCTGTGTGTGTTACCCCTAAAATATGCCATTCATCAAAACTGACTAGTTTAGACTTGGGTCATCATATTTTTGTCTTAAATTACAAAGCTACTACTGTCAGGAATATACCATACACCATTACCTGTCAAATCAAACTAATAAAATCATCACATCTCTGTCAGGTATTACCTATTCAGTGTTACCTGCTCAGGTGATGCATTACTAATAAGCAATTAACAAAAACTATGCGATGTCTTCAAATTCCATTTAAAAATTCTAAAAATTGTTGAGATGCTTAAGATACGGGTACTAGATTTCAGTGATCATGAACAGACAATAAAAGTCTGACCACAGAGTTTCTTGACATAGTGCTGCTGTCACATGCATTGCTAGATAGGGGAATTCTAAATGATGATGAATATATTCACCTCTTGTCAGTCCACTGATAAAGATTAAAAGGAAGAGGACTGGGATCTATAAAAAGCTAGTTTAACCCAGCCACATATTCAAATTCAACTAAGACCAATGGTGAATAAGTTTAAAGGAGACTATCAAAATTCTATTGACAAGGTCCAAAGCTTGGTACACTAACAATTGTGCTGGGGTTGAACTAGCTTTTTTAGTTCTCAATTGCCAATAGTTTTTATCAAAGATTTAACAAAAAGTATAGATGTATATGTGTGGAATAAATATTCTGTCATCCTAAGCAAAATATCAACTGGTTTGATCTGATATTGATGGATAAGATCATTTTAAGTGGAAACTAAAGGCCACAACCAGCCTATATTGCTTACTTGGTAATTTTTCATTAAATTGATACAATGCAAGAAGAATATTTCCGATAGTTTCTGACAAAAAGCAAAAAATAAGTAAAAAATCATCCAACAAAGGCAATAACTCCTATAAGGAGTCGAAAAATGATAACCATTATGTTGACTAACTTGTAGATCTTATTTAGCAAATCATTTTGGTTATTAACAGTTTTTTAAGTTTATCAGTGTCTTTGAACAAAATCTTTGCTTAAAACTTGCTGCATGTTACAACATTCAACATAGGCCAGTCATTCAGTCTTCCCTTTTTTGTGAAATTATTAATCTAATTAACAACTCTTTCAGGTTTGGTCCTTCTCAAGGATAAGAAGAAGAAGACACCATTTCTTTAATTTTCTACTTGCCTATAGGTTTTTTTTTCAAGAAGGAAACTGTATATATTGAACTAAGACTATAATTGTTATGCATATTGTAATCTTATGTATCTACCACCTTTCCAATTATCAGAATTACATAACAAGTTATCTACTAGTTGTGCAAAAATAAGAATTCCAAGAATCGATGCCAATATCTTTAAACATGAAAACCTCTTACAAATTCATAATTTTTTACAAACAACTTACCATGTATCTAAAGAAATAATTCTTTGGTTTTGTTGTTTTAGAAGAATCAATGATTCAAATAAATTTACCGTCAAAACTGTGTTTTCCCTTTAGACAGTTGTTTTGTACATGTTGCATTAACACATGTATCCTTGTAAAGTTGAAAAAATGAAATTTTCCATCTTTTTAAATAATCCAAAGTGTTGAAGTTCAGTACTATTCCTCTTATACTAACTTTCACAGATAGAAAATTATGCGTTTGCCTTTACAAGAACCCTGCACGAACCGTGCAAAGATTATGGAATTACTTTAAGCATTTCCCGTTTCATAATCGGTAATACAGTACAGAAAATTCACGTGTCAATGTTTTGTCTGTAAACTGTACCTTTTGGACAGTTTTCAGAATTTTATTCTTTGCTGTTTTCACTAGGGAAATATCCCATTATAAGATGTTTATAGTTTTCATGCTGAATATAATGAGGTCTGATAATTTACAACTCATTATGTCACAGTAAACAAACACCTTGTTACAAATTAGTAAACAATCCCACAAATTATGATTAATTACTATCTCTTCTTTAACTGGTGAAATAAAAAGACTTTAGCCGTCACATAATCTGGTATTTTTTTCTAAAATCACCTATATTTTTGTCTTGAAACAACTGATTATATTAATATCAAAAAATATTTCTGATAAAAAAACAAACTTGTTTTTTTACATAAATGTATATATCTAATAAGTTTTGTTCTAAATATTCTCTATGAGCTAATTCCTGTTGTTAATTTTAACCTTTTTACCATGTAAATTAGGTAAAGGTAATATTATCCTCTTATAACTCATACAAGTTCATATAAATGAAGACTATGCTCCTGTCATGTGAATTACAATTCATTCGAGAATAAGGTACCTGCGCATGAACAAATATTTAACGACAGTTATGCATATCATTATTTTTGTTAATATTTCCTAAAAAGTGTGGTCATTGCCAAATTTTGTGTGTGGATATCAAATGACCTGAGAAAGTGACCATATATCAAGAAAATGACCATTAACATACCAGGTTAATGTCCCTATGAATGATGTGAATTACCAACCTTAAATAATGAGCAATTACTAGCACCTGGTCAACAGAGAAATTATTTGACCTTCAGAAAAAGAATCATCCCCTTCAAATCCGTGTTGGTTTTTTTAAAGGCAAGCCTGGCTGTCAGTCTTAATTTCTAGGACAGAGATAAGTCAACAACATCTAAGACTTGCTGTTATGCCAATACCAATTTATTTCAGGAGAAGCCATCACATTTCATTGCAGATCTAGAGTAAACTTTGGTTTCAGTTCTAGGAATTTACTAAAATTAGTTACTCAATGGAGAAATAAATTTCAGCACTATTTTATTTAAAATTTCACACATTAATATTATTGTTTCTTTACTTTTGTCTACTTATAATCATCATATGTAGCATACCCTTTAAGGGAAGATGATTGATTCAATAAAGTATTCCAGTTCATATTCACATGCATGCAATAAACACCACACAATTCTGTTTTTTTCATGTGAATAATACGACAGGGTGAGTATCTCATTAATAAGAATTCCCATTCTGAATTCGATACATGTATCTGTATGCAGATTTTCCTGATCTCACAATAATTTATCTAACAGTTTTGTCTATTCTTCAAAAATTAACTGTTGACACAGAGATATGTCTTGCTTATCGGCATAAAATTCAGAACTAGAGGCTCTAAAGAGCCTGTGTCGCTCACCTTGGTCTATGTGCATATTCAACAAAGGACACTCTCCAACATTGAAGACAAGAATAAAATTCATGACAAAAATCTCTGTTTTGTTGATCTTGTATTGCTGATCTTTTAGTCTGTTTAGTTTCTCTCTATATTCTTCAATTTTTGCTCAAAACACAAGAGGGTAAAAAAAAAATCCTCATTTAAGTCTACTAACCATATCGGCAAAATTTGACTTGTGAATAGATCTTGCCTTGCTGATCATTTTTGTGATTTAAAGTATTTATTTATCTATTACAATTTTTATCATATAAGGCAAATGCAAAAAATGGTAAAAATTGTCGTCAGATGATTTCCTCCATATCAAATTAATTGTAGATCTTTTCTTTCTGATTATTTTTGCTAATTTAAGTTTCTATCTATCTATCATAATTGTTAAGATATAAGGCAAAAACGCAAAAAAAAATGGTAAAATTCGTCATCAAAGGGCAATAACTCTAATAAGGAGTAGACTGACGATTTCGACCATGAGACTTTTTTGTGGAATTTTTCTTGCTGATCACTTTTGCAATTTAAAGTCTCTCTCTATCTATTATAGTTATCAAGATAATAGGCAGAAAAATAAAAAATAAAGGTAAAATTTGCCATTTATGGGAAATAACTCCTATTAGAAGTTGTCCGACAGTTCTGGTGTATATGGACAATTGGTAGAGCTCAACATTCTGAACATATTTGCAGCTGTGATTTTCTCTATTTATAAGGGTTTTCAAAATAATAGACAAAACTTGCATTTTGCCCCTATGCCCTATTTTTAGCCATGTCGGCCATCTTGGTTGGCAGGTGAGGTCATCGGACACATTTTTTAAACTAGATACCCCAATGATGATTGTGGCCAAGTTTGATTTAATTTGGCCTAGTTGTTTCAGAGGAGAATATTTTTGTAAAAGTTAGGCCAGGTGAGCTAAAAAGATAATCTGATAGACAGCAACATTGCTTATTTAGTTGCTGGACCATGATCTAGTGGGCAGGGCCTGAAAATGGTTGAAAAACTGAGATGTTCAGACAGTAAATATGTAACTTTATAGAAAATATTGTTGCCTATTGTAAATAGTTCCTAGTCAACTTACTTAAGCAGAAAACTTAACATTGAAAATTGCTAATTAATTCAAAGTCACTGGACCATGTCCTACGGGGCAGGGCCTCAAAATAATCATCAAACTGATATGCATGATATGTACTGATTATTATGCAACTTTATACAAAATATCATTGATAAGCAGAAAACTTAACATTGAAAATTGCTATTTAATTCAAAGTCACTGGACAATGACCTAAGGGACATGGCCTCAAAATAGTCGTCAAATTGATATGTACTTATCATGAGAGTAGTGCAACTTTATACAAAATATCAATGATCTATCACAAGTAGTTCCTATCAAACTAACTTAAGCAGAAAACTTAACAATTGTTGATGATTGTTGATGCAATCGTCATTGTTGCCGTCCCTATGTCTTACTTTCTGCAACTTTTGTTGCAGGCAAGACAAAAATCACAGTACATGTAATAAGCTATTTTATTTATGCAAACAATAATTTCTAAATTTACAGTAGTTCTTGCTTCAATATGTGAATGTCATCCATGTATTTTTCAGCTTTTGTGTTTTAAACCAATAATTTTAAATGGAAAAATCCTTATCTGTTAAAAAAATCGTTAATTAAACATGTTCTATATAAAAAAAACATCTTATATTGAAAAAGTCCATTTACTTGACATGCCAACAAAGACTGTTTCCCTACTTTGATATTAAACATGGAACCTCGTATTCAACAATGTATTCTCGTCTCCAATGACTTTCTAAAACAACACACCAAATGTATGAGGGTCTGGATGGGGTTTACAGAATAGAAAATAATGGGCCAAAAGTGCAGAATAAAGGTAAAAAAATATAAAGAATAGAGAATAATGGAGTGCTAAAATATAAAGAATAGAGAAAAATTAACTAAATAATTCAAGAATACAGAATTGAAGGACCCCCATCCAGACCCTCATCTATCTCTAGTCTACATACCAAATATGGTATCTGCATATCAAATATGGTGTCTGCATACAAAATATGGTGTTTGGTCGCAGCACTTTTGAATTTTGTCAAACTAAAATGACATTGTTGATAAAACTCATTATTTGCAGTCAAATTTGTAGCTGTCAAGTAAAAAATCTCAATTTGAAACACACTGTAAACATTCTTATAAAAGCAACATCCTGAAAAATGTGTCAAGCAAAAAGACTTCCGATTTAAAAAGTATGTTTATATGTAATGAAAATTAGAAAACTTCAATGCATTTAAACTATCCTAAAATTATTTCAAGAGAAAAATCTATTTTTGAGGGAATTCAATTTTCAGAACAGCATGAATACATGCTATATAACTGATATATTGTATATATTCCAGACATTAATTTTTAAGTATACAATCTAATTATCGGACTGTAACTTCCTTAAACAACATAGAGATGACTTGAAAACAAGGCATTTAGGGTCACAAACATTTTAAAATTTGTAATACAGATAAAAAGGATAATAAAATATGTAATGTCAAAATACACACACACATATATCACATTTAGTGTCCTATGCCCTTTGAATTTTCTATCAGTAACCTGTAAGATAGTAGCCAAATGAAGAAAAACAAATGGATGACACTCAAAAACTTTAAAAATTTTGATCTTTGAACCTTTGAACTTACTCCTGATTCTTTAATTGATTTTTATTCAATCAATTTAAACAATCTGTAATCTTTAACTAGCTGTAAGCTTATGTGATGGGCTTCCATTAAAAAGGTCCCTTTCTCTGAGACATCCTGTTATGCAAGATTAATCACTGTCTTATATCTCAATGAGAGCACTTAGGACTCTTATTATATTTTTGCTTTTGCTATTGCTAAAACTTGCATACTATTGCAAGGATGTCAATCAGAAAATGTGAGTCTCTTTGTGTTTGACAATATAACTTGGCCAAGATGACCTTCTGATCCCATATCAGCAGGAATCCTGAAATGTATTCTTTGTAATGTACCCATGAAGAGTATACCCCACAAGGAAGATAGGATAAACAAGAAGTCGAAAGGCATTGATGTGCTAAACATACCCCCTCTCACGAATCAAAATATATGAAATTAGATAGAAGGTGTATAGTGTGGGACAGATCAGTACAAGTCACCACTATTAAGCTGCAGAGTAAATATGAAGTTATTCTGTACATATAGTACTACTAGAGAAATATGGGACAGAAATATTAAGTTCATTCAACATATGGAAAAATTCACAGTATGTGCAAACAGGAAGGAGGTGTCAGACAGATAATAAAAGTTCTCACTTTACATCTCATCACTGTCAAGCTGCTTACCAAATATGAAGTCATTCTGTACTGTAGCCCATCAGAAAAGTGCGACAAATATTTGTAGGATGAACAGATGGGAGAAGGGCGAGACAAGGTGACTGTAATATAGCTTGCACTATACTTCAGTGGGGATATGAAAATGGTTAATACAGAATTCAGAACTCAGAGCTTGTAAATTAAAGTATCGCACATACCCAACAGATGATTAGAATTTTATGTCCATAATCAGAATTGATGTTTGACGAGTGCAATTCATATACATATACTGCATAGCTTAATAGATGCCTCAGCAAAGTTATTAGTGCCAGACGAAAGTAATCCAGAAACTGTGTTACTTCACCTAAGCTATAGCTATCTTGGATTTAAGATGACCATACAAATCAGTAATTGTATGTAGGTGGATGTGAATGCATAACAATAATCAAATCTGGAAACAAGACGAGTTTACTTCTTCGATTTTATGAATGAACGACCCCAATTGACATGGGGTCATTCAGGGAAAACAGGTCATGGGATATTGTGACATGCAGATATATGCTTTGTGATGTCAATTTTTTCCAGGAATAAGCACCAGTTGAAAGATCATATATCATATAAACCTGTTTTTTCTCTCCATAAAAGTCAATGTTAAACCCAAGTGGTGGCAGCATTGATGATTGTTCCATGATAGACATATATCACCAAATTTCAAAGAAGACATATTCTACATCATGCACAGTAATGATTGTTCAGATTAAAGTTTGAATATAACATTTCAGTGGATCTGCAAGAAGATTTTCTAACATATTATAAGAAAGACAATGGACAGACCATAAAAGGCAAGCGATGAGAAAACTCAAACTGAAAAAAACCCTGTTATATCTACATTTCATTTGTACTGTATAACAAGCAATGAAGGCCGTACAGTGACCAATAGTTGCAAACTTCATTTGGTCTCTAGTGGAGAGTTGTCTCGTGGCAATCATACCATCTTCTTATTCTTATAATGACATATATTTGTTATAACCATCATCTCACTTTGTAAGGATTGGGTGGCCTAACTAAAGCCGTGAGCTACATTGTCTCCATTTTACAGTTGGCTGATGACAGTGAAGACGTAGAAGACAAATGTTGTCAACGTTTGTTGTTAGCTGACATTTCACCTTAAGCACTAAACCTTAACACAAATATTTTGTTTTCCTTTGGTTGTGAGCACGGTAAACAATAACAGCGTGAACATATTAATTAATCATAATCCTATTTTCATCCAAGAAGCTCAATGTTAAACTATAAGGAATTTTTCATTTTCATATACATATTACATTTTGATTAAAAAATATAACCTTAATTATGTTTATTTTGGTATTTTCCTTTCTAAATGTATTCTACTCAATCTTAACATTCAGATAATTCATCTAACATGGGTTAATAAAGATGACTTACTCACTGAAAACAAGTACTGGACTCATGAACTCATTTTCAAAACTGCTGAATTCAGATCTAGAGATGCATCAAGAATGTAAAATTTTGATATTTTCCTTTTAAAATATATTCTACTCAATCTTAACATTCAGATAATTCATCTAACATGGGTTAATACAGATGACTTACTCACTGAAAACAAGTCCTGGACTCATGAACTTATTTTCAAAACTGATGCATCAAGATTGTAAAATGTTGTATCAACTGAACACATATATATCATCATTTTATAACAAAAGTTTAAAAATAAACTAAAATTTGGAGTTATTCCTTTTCTCTTTTTTGTCATGGGGACTGAAATAATAAATTATATAACAATAAAATTTCATCTTCAGACTGCTGATCTGGGCATGGCAAAAACAACCAGTTCTAATTTGGACTTCCCTTCAAAAATCCTTAGTGAGCACCCTGTGAAAAAGTGTAAACATACATATACAAAAGAAAATAAGTGATGAGCTATAACAACCAATAGATGCCTCACAAACTTGACTGTCTACATTTGACGAAAAATTATTAGTTTTTAATTTATTGCTAAAGAAAAGATACTTTTCCACAGATTCACTTGAAGGTTACCTGTCAATTTAAACTTTTGTAAGTTCTTTTGTTCCATCTAATAAATACAATAGTTATTGTTCTCTGTTTATTTTTTTAAATGGGACCTTTAAATTTCTTCTAAGAGAAATCCATCACTCATTGATTAGTTAACCTGAACAAAAAAATTAACTTTCAATGATGAAAATACATGTACCAATATTAAATAACGACACACAAAACTGCATGTGATGTTGTATTTATTCAATATCAATAATACATTTTCAATTTGTTTAATAGAAACACTGATTTAAACATTTTTTTTTAAAGTTGATTTCTGACAAAATTTTCAATAATATATACCTATTAAAATTGGGGTTTTTTGGGGGGAATTTATGTCAGAAATCAACTTTTTACTATTATATCAGTGTTTATATTGAACAGATTGAAAATATATTATTGATATTGAATAAATACAACATCACATGCAGTTTTGTCAAGTGATACATGTATTTTCATCTACTAAGAAGATAAGTTTTTTGGTCAGGTAAATTAATCAATGAATGATGGATTTCTCTAAGAAGAAATTTAAAGGTCCCAGTAAATAAACTACACAGAGAACAATTGCTATTGTATTTATTCAATGGGACAAGTGAACAGACAAAAGTTTAAATACCTTGACCAAGAGGAGATGACTCTGTGGAAAACTTTCATTTGGTTCACAATAAGAGGGGTATAAAAACGGGAAACAACATAAAACACATCTTTGATGAGAAAGCTCACATAACTGACACACCAATATAAATAAAATAATGTCCCCAACAATCTTAATTTGGCATATGTTTTACAAAGTTCACATCAAAATGATGATAATGAACATGTGTACTATAAAGCTCCAAGTTGATGTGGCTATGATTTCGTTGCAAAATGCTTTAAACATAACTTTATCATGAGAAAGTACTGATCTCAAACTTTCACTTTTTCACATTTCCATGTTAAGCAAATGACGAAATCTGGGTTGAAACCCTACTTATTCCTATATATTAAAAATTTCACATTATAATGAACATGTGTACAAATTCTTTGATTCTTTGTATCTAAATAAGTCTTCGTAAATCTTTTCCTTTATAGACTGACCTATTTCTGTATAATCAATATATATATATGTATATGCTCGGAAACCGGCCCTTTAATTGGATTAAATAAATTTTTTTATTCTTATTTCAAATTGTGTAAATACAGAAATAAGAAGATGTGGTATCATTGCCAATGAGACAAATCTCCACCAGAGACCAAATGACATAGGAGTTAACAACTATAGGTCACCGTACAGCCTTCAACAATGAGCAAAACCCATACGGCATAGTCAGATATAAAAGATATATATACAAATGAAAACAATTCAAACTAGAAAACGATAATCTTATTTTGTGAGCTATCAGAAAATTCTATGAGAATACAGATATAAGACCAATATGGGAACAATATTGCCGAGTTTATCATGCAATTTTAAATAAAATTATCACTATTTGTGTTTCTGATTATGTTCTATTTATAGTAACGGATGTCATGTTGGTTTTTTTTTTTGGTTGTTTACCAGATAGTAATCTTAGAAAATGTATGACAAAACTTTTACTCTTTTTTCTTCTTAATGACAATCTGCTACATTATATGCACTAGGAAGCCGAGATTAAACAGTTGTAGTTTTAAAATGATTTAAATATCAAATATTCTTACATAAATCAATAGATTAATAATTAACTTCACTATAAATAAGAGCAAATCTTTCACCAAAATCATATACCAAATCTAAAGTACTGATCAGTTTTGTGAAATTATATTTCAAACATATGCAAATGTTAGACCCGCGAGAAGACATACAGTTTGTCTGTATTTTCACAATATATACATATTAGACATGTACTTTTTTCACTTCATTTAACAGGTCTTTTTGTGTCTAGTCTTCGTTGTTTAGGAATAACATACAAATATTAAAGTCATATCAACTGTTTAAAATTCACATGTTTGAATCAATTTCAAATTTTATTAAAGTAGCAACATGAATTAATGATTTGAACACGTAATTTGACATGGAATTCCGGTGTTCTCCCTTAAATATGCTTGATATTTAAGTGCCCATACATGTATAAGCTGTATGTGGGCAAAGATGAAATTGTTTAATGTTTAATATCATATATTTGGCTTTATAAAAATTAGATGTGGTATGATTGCCAATAAGACAAAGTTCTCTCCACCAGAGACCAAATGACAGACCAAATGACACAGAAGTTAACTTTTTTGGCTAAGGAATATTCATATATCATTACATTCTGATTTATTATTTATGGAATTTTACTTACCTTGCAATGAAAAATATGAACAAAAATGTTGAGATCAATATTGAAGTATATATTGCACATAAATAAATATCCTTGGTAAAATCTCTATTAGGTGATCTGTGATTTTCTAAAACACGGAATTTTCACTGTTCCAACTCATGGCAATTCTACTTGTTCGACCAGGGACATACACCATTAATATGTAATAAAATATTGCAGGGCTCGTGGATGTTGTCACATTAGTTGTTGTCCAAGGCATTAAATCTTCAGTGTCCTTGTCATGTGGCCATCGCTCTAATCATACCTGGAATACACAAGATTACATTGGATGATGAATTGTGGCAATCAAATGCAATAAAAAATATCAATGGAAGGCGATATATACTATAATGCTGGCTAATCACTCCAATCAAGTTTTTGCAGAAATTGGTTGGACTAGCTTTACTTGTCTCGTCAAACTTCTACATACTGATAGATACTTATGGATTTTATAATTAGCCTATTTAAACAGCAAACTTTCCAATGAT
This sequence comes from Mytilus californianus, assembly GCF_021869535.1. NCBI lineage: Eukaryota > Metazoa > Mollusca > Bivalvia > Mytilida > Mytilidae > Mytilus > Mytilus californianus. Next base: position 65,351,310 of record NW_026262668.1, on the reverse strand, counting down.
TCAGTACAAAATTAACAAGAGTGCACACGCTGAAATGTCTCGCCTTCTTTACTAACCATTGATATTATGTTGATAGTCCTAAAATGAAAGCTTTACTACAACTATTACATAAACTTAACATGATCCAAGAAATTAAAGTCAAGGTCATATAAACCAAACAAGAAATACATGAACACCTTACAATCATTCAATACACTAAATATAGTTGACCTATTGCTTAAAGTTTCTAAGAAACAGACTTAACCAAGAAAACTAAACATTGACCAATGAATCGTGAAAATGAGGTCAAGGTCAGATGAACCATGCCAGGCAGACATGAACAGCTTACAATCCTTCCATACAACAAATATAGCTGACCTATTGCTTATAGTTTAAGAAAAACAGACTGAAACACATAAACTTAACACTGAGCAATGAACCATGAAAATGAGGCCAAGGTCAAATAAAACCTGTGAGACTGACATGTACATCAAAGAATATTTCCATACACCAAATATAGTTGACTTATTGCATATAGGATAAGAAAAAAGACCAAAACTCAAAAACTTAACTTTGACCACTGAACCATGAAAATGAGGTCAAAGTCAGATGACACCTGCCAGTTGGACATGTACACCTTACAATCATTCCATACACCAAATATAGTAGACCTATTGCATAAAGTATAAGAAAAACGGACCAAAACACAAAAATTTAACTATAACCACTGAACCATGAAAATGAGGTCAAGGTCAGATGACACCTGCCAGCTAGACATGTACACCTTACAATCATTCCATACACCAAATATAGTAGACCTATTGCATACAGTATAAGAAAAACAGACCAAAACACAAAAACTTAACTATAACCACTGAACCATGAAAATGAGGTCAAGGTCAGATGACACCTGCCAGTTGGACATGTACACCTTACAGTCCTTCCATACACCGAATATACTAGACCTATTGCTTATAGTATCTGAGATATGGACTTGACCACCAAAACTTAACCTTGTTCACTGATCCATGAAATGAGGTCGAGGTCAAGTGAAAACTGTCTGACAGGCATGAGGACCTTGCAAGGTACGCACATACCAAATATAGTAATCCTATTACTTATAATAAGAGAGAATTTAACATTACAAAAAATCTTAACTTTTTTTTCAAGTAGTCACTGAACCATGAAAATGAGGTCAAGGACATTGGACATGTGACTGACGGAAACTTCGTAACATGAGGCATCCATATACAAAGTATGAAGCATACAGGTCTTCCACCGTCTAAAATATAAAGCTTTTAAGAAGTTAGCTAACACCGCCGCCGCCGGATCACTATCCCTATGTCGAGCTTTCTGCGACAAAAGTCGCAGGCTCGGCAAAAACCGGTCACAAAATTATTTTTTTTTACAGTTACTTGTCTTTCTGATTCAGTCCCTTATTCTATCCTTAAAAGTTGTTAAAACTCTTACAACTAACACAAGTTGAAAATATTTCTCATGTGCAGATCACTTTGATTGATTGCCTTGTTAAAGCAGCTTCAATCTCAAAAGTATTACAACCAAAGTAAATGACTATAAATTCAGAATTTTTTATGTTATTTTGTTGCAAAAATTGGGATGAGATAGATTTACTCTCTATATAAAACTCTCATCATAAGTTTTGACAGCAATATATTTGTATATAGCATTTCTTGCAATCGCAAAAATTAATTTCTAATTTTTGTTCATTGCTTAACTATCGCATAACTTTATATAATATGCAAGCGGGGGCATCATCTGTGTCCCATGGACACATTCCCCATTTATTGTCTCGCCTTGATGGAGTCAAAAAGCGAGACATAGGTATGCTGTTTCCGGTGGCGGCGGTGCTGGCGGAGTCAATAATGTATTAGTTTGTGATTAGGTCTAGTTCATGGTGAACCACTAGTGGTAGGTCAATATTTGGTATGCAGTTGTATTAGCATTGACACATCTCATTACCATGGAGATTATTTGGCCCCGCCCCCTCAGTCAAGGTCTATTGACTTTGAAACTTTGCTTAGTTTACATGTATTAGTTTAAAATTTTTTTTTGCTTCATGTGACAAACGAAATGATTTAGTCATTTAATTCTAAGAAATGCCACAGAAGAGTGTGTATGATTTGTGATTTACTAGAGTGTTCTGAAGAATACAGGTGGGAATCAATACATTAATGTCTACCACAACAATCCACAGAAGAGTGTGTATGATTTGTGATTTACTAGAGTGTTCTGAAGAATACAGGTGAGAATCAATCCATTAATTTCTACCACAACAATTCACAGTATTGTTATACAATATACATTTTTGCTTTCATAATTTTCTGAAAAATCTTCTTTTTTTTTCAAGCAGCTGTTTATAAGAACACTGGGGAAGACTTTCTAAGTTGAAATAACTTGTGTCTGATCCTTTTGTACAATAATATATGTTTAAACTAAGAACACTGGAACTTAAGCAAGTTAAGTGTAACAAGAGGCTGTCAGATTGACAGCAAACCAGATTTTCCTGCATGAAAATGATATTTGCAAATCTGGACCCCCAAACAGGATCAAGTAAAAAATATAAATGAATTTTTGTAGGGTTCAGAAATGGAAAGGCAAAAATCAATCTAAGTATCACTTTTCCCTACATAAAGGTGTACAACTCAACAACAATAAAAACTAAAATCATGAAAATCAATTCAGACCTTCATTTAGTCACAGAAAACAACATATCTAAATTTGAAAAGATTTCATCAAAGCATTTTCAAGATAATGAACGGACACTGTTTGGCATCCGCCCGCCAACCGTACATCCCAAAATCAATAACCGATTTTCCTTCGGAAATCCGGTAAATAAAACTTGTGCAATTGGGATTAAATGTGAGATAATCTTGTACAATAATAAATTCTATGAAAATTATTTACGCTATCTTATCCTCCCTCTTAACCCTTAAAAACATCTATATACATATAAACATATACGTGTACTATTGATCAATCCTCTATTAGGAGTTAGCTTTTCTTGATATAATCATGAAGGAATTCTATCAATCTGATGAAAAAAGAAAAAAAACAGTTTTCAGTATTGTCTAATGTGAATTCATTTATTTCCGTGCCAGGGTACCAATTTTCGTGATTTGAACAAAAATTGTGTATTTTGAATGTACATCATCGTACTTGATTTTGTGGCTTTTACATATTTGCATACAAGCCTACAAGAAATTAATACTTATTAGAACATTTAAATTTATGGTTTGTACTATATCCACAAAATCCAGTAAAATTAGTACACAACTCTGCAGCATTTTAGTAGAAAAGGAGTTACCAACCACTATCTGATTATCTTAAAATATCTAGTATGTAAAAGTTCAAAAGACACACACCCACCCACACATATATAACAACTAAAAATATTTTTTTTCAATTTAAGTATAAACATCTCTTTAAAAAAAAAATCATTCAATACAGTAAATTACGTTATAATAAAAAATTTACCTTTCATTTTTAATATCCATTAATGAACTTGAATCAGATGTACTGCTTTAATAACTTATGATGTCAAAATATTTTTATGACCCAATATATGTTCAACAAGCATTAGATATGTCAATCACAAGACTATCTTGTCAATTTTAAACAAATGTTTTAACAATTACAACCATAACTATATATAACTACATATATTTGTAACTCCTTCATTCAATTGGTAAGACATTTTTCAAAATGTCCCACTTATTCATGAGAAATAAAACTGCAATGCTGTAAATTTCTAATTATTCCAATATATCCATATTGCTGATTATCCAAGAAATAAAATCTTTTTTCTTCTTCCTAAGCAAAAACAGCTCACAAAAGATCAAGCATCTCAGTGAATATACATCTTGACAGACATCGGAGAGGTTTAAATAGACCCTAAATCAGACCTTGTGCATGATACCTCAGCAGCAGTTCATATGAATGTAATTCATCTGATGAAAGAAATGACATGAAAAAATACACCAGCCATCAACCTATCAAAATTCAGAAAAACCGAAATTTTTTAACATGATCTTGGATTTTATTAATAACTTCACTAACAGATAGCTCACTTCATAACATAATTGTGGTTTTGAAATCCCCTTTTGTTAAATTGCAATGCCCTCTCAAAGGCTCATATTAAGATGAATAGTATGCTATATAAAAGTGTCCCAGAAACCGGACATTTATCATGCAAAGGAAACACTCAAAACCTTTTAGCAAAATCAACAAACACCCACACTCTGTCAGGAAGAAAAAAACATGAATGAGCCCACTCTTCTACATTTTATTGATGGTACATCTAACATAACATATTTTCTTAGATTAATTGAATTTGAACTACACAAAAAACTCTTAACACCTACAACTTAGTTTAAGAACTTTTTATTGGCTCTGCCAAATCATGATCAATATTCATTAGTCGTTTTTATTTCAATAAAATTAGCAAACAAGATTTTAACTTGTCATGAATGAATAATCTCCAAGATCCACATCCAAACTATTACATTTTCACATATAAGCTATATCATCATTGAATCACTTACCTGTCAAACATAATTTATACCTACATACATATCAGTTTAATATTTATCATTACCTTTTCTGGGATCAAATCTTTTCCCCAAGAATAAAGTTATTTTCAAATACAGCTGTTCTAGCAGGTACATGTAAAATCAATTACTGGTAAGTCCAATGAATTATGTTTTCTTCATTTCCAGGAAACCAATTGGGTAAAAATCAGGATGAACAAGAACAATTAATAATATCTTTCAGGACCCCTTCCCCAAATCAAATGGACCTTCAAGTTTACTAAGCAGTTACTGAGTCATAACAACATTGAAGACCAAAGAATAATTTTGTAGATCTTAATTTGCCTTTTTGTGGATTTTGCTGTTTACAGTTTTTCTCTATCCATTAGCTTTCAAGATAATTTCCAAATACATCAGGTGCAGAAAAGTTATCTTTAAATGTCAATAACTCCAATAAACAGCTGTCAATTGACAGTTTCAGTCATGTGACATAATTATATACATGTATATTGCTCTTTTGCAGAGAAGATCCTTTTTGCTGTCTATAGTTTGTCTTTCTATGTGTATTACAATTTAATAGATAATTGGCTTTAATATTTTAGTTGATAAAAAATCCTTCCTGAATGATATAAAAGGAGATTCCTATAATAGAGTCAATTGATGGTTCTGAATTTTGAAGTCAAAATGGCATTTTTGTAGATTTGTTTTGCTAATCATTTACTTTTTAGTTTCTGTTTAAATAATTAAAAAGTTTTTAAAAAATAATACTACTACTAGGGGGTGTTTAAGGACCTTGACTACCCATGAGAGTCCAACACGGTTGTAAATTAAAATAATTGGCAAACACATTAGATGCTGTAAACATTCAATATTTCAGGTAAGGCAGTACTTTTTGAATTGCTATAAAACTGTCAAGTTTACCCTGTTGAATTATTCCCTTCAAAATGTCTTATTTCTGTAAGAGTTCTCTTCACAGTAAAATGCAAAATACAAAGTCATATATATTTATAGCTTAAGAGTATGTTTGCATGAAAATTCAAAGGGAAATAACCCAGTCTCATCCCTATTTATTATTATTCCACATGCACTAACAACACTGATGACTTGAATGGTTCTCCTAGAGCAGTTTCAACAATTTGATATGATGAAAAAATTGAAATTGAGTAAGAATTTATAAAGAACTGCAATCTGTGAAGAGAAACAATATAAATAGTCAAGACAGTAAACAGTTGATTTTTTTTTTTTACCTTGACCTATTACAGCAAATAAACAGAAAAACATTCCAACCTTAGTTGCCCTCTGGCAATGTGCAAGAATTATTGTGTGCATTCATAAATATGTTTGTGGATAACAGGACAAAAAGGTGAGATTAATCATACAATTTCATAAATTCTGCAAACAATGTGATTGGAATACAAAACTAATCCTGTCACATTTTCCACAAAAATAAAATCGTCACAAAATTTCTAAATCATTTTTGTTCAATTAATTACCATGTCAAATGCAATGAGTTATAATCCTTCCCTCTATCTTTCTATGGACCCTTTGATTACATCAGGATAATCCAAAAGACTTAATGTTGTTATTGATTTCTGTTCCTGTTAGTTTATATATAAAGTTTATTACTGGCCATAATCAGACTATAAAGTTATATTAGTCTAAACCTATGTGTGATTTATTGTCTGAATATAGTCTTGTCAATCATCAATCAGATTTAACCTTTACCATCTTGGTAATTATTCTTGGTCAATAACAACATATCAATTAATATTATATATTATATCCTATTCCATTCATTTGATGAGAAAATATAGCTGCTCAATGTATATCTTAACAGTAAGATGTCTTGTACTTTGTTATAAATACTACTACCTAGAGACAACTGAGAGAGGGACCTGATTATATGTACCTTAATCTATGTTACATTTATAGTGTTTTCTTCCAACAAGTGCATATATTCATACTCAGGCACAGATTGAGACAGAGACGCACCTGGCACCCCCTCCCAAAAAAAAGAAAAAAATGCAATTTATAGGTAAAATTACAGCCAATTTTTTGTAAAAATATGATACTCTAACTCCTAATTCTCAGGAGCGCCTCCACTTCCTTTTCAACATCAAATCCTGGATCCACGCCTGATACTAATACATTAAATAAGCTAAGTAGTGTATGACAAAACAATATTGAGTATCATCTATCAATAACTGTATCTAACTTGGCTATAGCATTTTAAAGCATGAACATAACACAAAGTTTGTGACCTTGACCTTTGAGGTAAGGATTAAAATCTTATTGGCAGTGGTGAACAATCATACTACATCTGTATCGCCAAGCGGTACTCAAGATACAGAATGGACACAATTTGTAACATAAACCTAAAAGATTTAACAAGTCTGTAACTTGACCGTCAATAAAGAGATTTCAAAATTGTTTGCTATAATCTTAAAGCATTGACATCAATGAACTCCAAGCAGTAGTCGAAATATACAGAGGAAATAATTCTTCCATCTGCCTCAAACTATGGTTGAGACTTTCACCTAAAAGCAACAGCTTTCATCAACCTGAATCATGACAAACCTTCTTGTGGCAGTGAACGATAAAGCAAAGTAACAAAATTAAAACTTGAAGCTTCATACTCAAGATATAGTAGATACAACTTCTATACATGAACCTTCAGTCTGCAATTTTCAAACTAAGTTTTTTGCCTTGACATTCAAGAAAGCAATTCCGACTGTGAGACACCTTCTAGAAGCTGTTAACAATCATATAAAATATTCACCCATAAATTTTTCGCAGCATTAACTTATTTGCCCCAATTAATGACAAATAGTTTGGTTGAGTGCTTAATGTCAAGTTGCAAATACTACATGCATTTACAGATAACATGTTAATGGCATATGATTTATCTTGATTTGTGCAATATCAACAAACAGAACAGATTTTCAGGTGCTAGCTTGAAATGTAACAGTGCAGTATACAGGAAGTCATGTGACACTACCTGGAATGGATGCATTACTATTACTCCCAGCCCTAGGTAACCAGTCTATGCTCTTGCTTTATAATGCATTAACACCACTTGATTGGTGGAGAAGCAACAAATGACAACTTAAGTGTCCAATTTTTCTCAGTTATGGACTGAACCCACAACACTTAACATCTGAGAGGAGCACACAAACCAGGATACCACCAATATGGTTAAAAATGGACAGACAACCTCCTTAAACAAGGAATTATTTGAATCTGGAATAATTTTGAATTCTGGAAAATTGATGAGAAATATATGATAGTAAAATGTTCCCTTTGAAGGATATATACAGTGGTCCTAATTAACACAACTGTTACCTCCAACACTTAGTATATAAGTTCAAAACAGCATTTAATTATAATTGGTGACCATTTGGAGTAAATGATATCCAAACAGTTTTCAACTATATATAAAACATATAATGATATATATATATTAATTTCACATTTCAAATATTTAATTTCTTGCTTTCAATGGCTACATATATAAACAATAAATAAATCCAGACTGACCAGATCAGGATCAAAATACAATTGCATGGTTTTAATTGATAATGTGTAGGAATATCTTTTTTAATTGATAAATGTGTAGGAAACTAGGAATATCATTTCTAGGAATGAATTCCTTAAACTGAACTTTTAAAATATACATTCAGAAACATTAAAAATGTGGGTTTTGTGTTCTGAGTGCTTCTTGGAATATCATATTTATTCCATTAACAAAACGTAATTAGACTCATGGCAGCAATGACATTTACTGCAATACAAGGGTAGATAATCCTATCTCAAACTCAAATGTCATGTAAACACCAGTTGGTTGTTACAGTATGCTTTTTACATAAATTTACATTCTTTCTAAAATAAGACAAGACTTCTGTAGTCCTGCTTAGTATATCTGAAACAAATCTTATATAAAATCTTTAATATTGAGGCACACTTTTACAATCAGTCATGTTTCAATGAAAATCAAATAACCTTTAGAATTCTAAATTCAAAATAAAAAGTAACAATGATTCAAGGGAGACATATGTAACATCCTAACAAGCTTGTAATTAGTGATCTATTTATATTTCAAAAGTAAATGATTGATTGTTTGATGTTTGCTTTTCTCTCTCCAAATCAGTGCAAAAAGGCTATATATCACAGCCAGTTAAAGGTAGAAATTTTGTCCTAATGGATGAAGAGACAAAGATCAGGTGACTTATAGATAACTATTTCGCCCATCAGAAAAGCTAGAACCACAGCATAAAGAAGGGCTGCATATATCAATTAACAAATAAAAATGTAACCAGACATTTTAAGATTAGTAGAGGTCATCAAAACAATGACTGATGATGGAGGGTATATTTATATCCAAATACTTTTATTAATACTTGTGCATATTTCGTTTGAACTTCATCAAATGTTTTTTACACAAGGTACATCCTGAAGAAAGATATGTCAGACAACTTCCTTTAAAACATGATTCTATAGGGCTCGGACAGTCCTTTAATTTCACAAAATTAATATACATGACTTAAAATCCCAAATATAACATCATATGGGTTAGAATAATTAACTCATCATAGATACCAGGCTTCAAATTTTGTACACCAGATGAGCAGCATTTCGTCTACAAAAAGAATCATCAGTGGCGCTCAAATCAAAAAAGTTAAAAAGGCCAAATAAAGCACAAAGTTGAAGAGCATTGAGGACCTCAATTTCCAAAAGGTTTTGCCAAATACAACTAAGGATATCTATTCCTGTAATAATAACAGCACTTTTATATATATATATATATATCTTGAGAGTCAAACCAGTATACATAAAATCAGTATGTCACTGTGGTTTTCATTTATGAAAAAAATGATATAAAAATAATTTTGATCATGACAATGTGTCTACAACTTCAAAGAAGTAATCAATCAATGAAGTATTAATTAACAGGTAAACTAAGTAGGAAATAGCCAGGTAAAAATAGCTGATTGGCGGGCAAAGTCCTGATAACTAGTAGGTGTATTAAATAATTATCGTCTGTGCTTAGTGATAAATAAGTAAATCACGAATAGAAAAGAAGTATTTTATGGCAATCTCAATATCATTTGAAATGTCAGAAAATATTGAAACAGCCACCAGGAAAGTCCATGAACATTTGACATTCAGTTAAAACATAAACGAAGACATTATGAATGTACGATTAAAAAAAAGGAAAATAAAATATTATTGGGTGGAAACTCAAAATGAACAATAATACTTAACCAGAAACAACTGTATATACATGTACATGGAGTTATCTTCATTTACTACAAATATTCTTTAATAATAATAAACTGACCTATCACAATCCATTACGATACGATTGTTACTGACACTCTGTCAGTAAGCATGAACATGAATTCACAAAAAGAATCATGATTTCACTTGTCATGTAAAATTGTACTCATCAGTAGTTTTGGACAAACATGTGCAAGACGCTTTAACAATTAGAAAAAAGTGCTTTTTCTGACCCAATCGTTAATGAACATTTTTTATGCACTTTTTTGCTATTTCACTGAGAGATTAAAAAGAACAGTGTAAATGATAGCTCGTTGAAACCCTGCCACATATTTATGTGATTGTCCAGTCAGAAGCCTCATCAGAGATCCACTTTAGTCATATCTTTATGTTTTTTGTCCTTCAGGGAATTCTGTGTTTATGACGTCTTTGATAGTCTCATTTAAATCAATTCACAACTTGGCAATTCACAGCTTGTTAAAAACTGAAGGCTGAGATCTAGATGTCTTGTGACATTTTCGTTCTTTGGGTTATAGTCTCATTGAAATATACTTCACATCTCCTTATACTCATATGAAACTTGCCAGCAAATTTCCAAACGTTGAAAACAGGTCAACAGAATGTAAAACGATATTGACTAAATAAAAGAAGAATGTGTCTGAGGGCACAAATGTCCCAGATAAAGCTTTGCAATTTTCCTAGTCAAAATCTCTATATCAATAAGTGACTCATTGCCCAAATCAAACTCTGTCTGCGAGTTTTGGTTCTTAGTATTGTGTATGAGTTTCATAAAATTTGGAATAGGAAAACGGTCAAGGGTAACACTTAATGCCCCTATTGCCTACAGTGGGGGCATAAAAAATAAAACTTCTCTGTACAAGTTGTAGTAACTTTCTGTCAAAATGTACCTGTTCACAAGTAACATTGATAGTCTTTTGCAACCTTAACCTGCATTACGACAGGAATTTAAACCCTGTGAACATGAAGTCTGCTTTTAAGTACTAACAAGGACTATACTGTGTGAATTAAAGCACAAGTGCAGTCCTGTACTATTTTCGAACACAAAGTTGATGTTAACAGTGAGTTAATCACAGTCACTAAAAATCCAGGTAAAAGTTACACAAGACTGGTGATGTTATGTTACTTGTACAGAATTTAGTTGTTAACAGTTACAGTAGGACTGGAAAACTACTGCAACTGGGTCTGACATTCAATAATCAATATTTTTGGGGGAATTTATGATCATATATAGAAAGTTAAAAAATAATTTAACTGCAAATATGATTTCAGAATTAGAAAAAAACTGGCAGCAGTCAGTTTATTCATTGTAGTGTTTAGAAAGAGATGCTAAAAACCAGGAGATAACAACTTAACTGTATATTTTCAATGATAAAAAAAATAAGAACATTTTTTCAAAATGCAAATATTAATAAAAAAATTTTCAATCAATACATCCAGCAAATTCAAATACATTAAAATAAAGATAAATAAATAAAATCTTTACCTTCTGATTATTTAAACAAATATCCATCCAGTGTTATTGTTCACATGATTTTCTACAAAGTGTAGTAATTATTTAATCAATCGCAGACAAAAAATTTCCAAGGAATAAAATGAATCAAATAAAAGGTAGTAACTAGGCCAAGATAGTAATCGTTAATTGCACATCACAGGCCTATTCCTTTCTGCTGTTGTCTGATCAGCTGATGAGAAAACAAGAAAAACACTCAACTAACTTAAGATCAATATTTCTTAATAAGCATGCTCAGAACTAATTGCCCTGCCATGACCTTTATACCTGACAAACAGGTGTGAAGGCTCTTCTTAAAATTACAAATGCTTGTCACAGGCCATAGGGGTTTTCAATGAAGCTGTTTTATTTGACATTAATTTGTTCATGTTTCAAGGAACTTGTTATTTTTCACTGTTATAGTATATTGTGATTAATTATCCATCTAAGTACTAATGTTCATGCAACTTTTGACGATATGAAAGAAAAAAGTCCTTGAAATTATTCTCTGATGTGTCTTTTTATTAATAATACAAAAAGGCATGCAAGGCACATACTTTCTTGCTGTAATTAAAAATTGTTTATGTCTCAGTATTAAAACCAACAAACAACACAGACCAAAGCATTTAATGCCCACTTTTTCGTCTTTCACATGTATAGCTACCAGTACCTCAAAGCAATAAATTTTGTACATTCTGGATGTAAGAATTTCTACTTGGTCAAAATCTTAACTAGATTTAATATGAGCAAAGCTCACAAAAAGATACCCATGACACTTGGAAAGTCCATGCTTTGTCGAGGTAAACCCCAAAAATAATTGAAATCAACAACAAATATGGAGGTGCACCATGGCATTAAATGGGGGAGACTCTTGTCTTGAAAAAGCTGATTACAGCTTAGGGAAATAAACATGTACATATTTTTTGTACGATTGTGTCCACATGAATTGCTGATGGAAACCATGAAAATGATTCATTCCGTTTCATCGAAAAGTATAGAGGGTCATATGGGCTATCAAAGATCATGACTACAGGCGAGATTGGGGATAAAGAGGTTAAAAAACTGGAAAAAAAAAGTTTTCATTTCCCCAATACATTACCATTTATGAGACTTTTCTTAGAATAACTTGATGAATACATTCCATTTATTAAACTAGAGTTTCTCTTTCTAAAAGCTACCTAGCACAAGCATGTAATCAGCCGTGTTATGATATACATGGTCATTTCATAAGGTATGCACATTCAGCCTGTCTACTTGCAGTGTACATTGATAGATTACTGTATGTTAAAGACAAAATAATGATAATCTGTCATTGGTAATACCAGTAGAACTCTCATATTTGACCCCAGGGTTATTATTAGTATACTGCACAAGACTGTTTACTGTCCACAAGTAATGTTAGGTCAATTTCTTTTATAAGTTCAGGGTTATTGTTCCTATAATATCATACTGGCAATAATGCATAAATTTATAACAAATAGTTACTAGTTATGAAATTCTGGACATTCATTTTATCAATCTGATTAAAATACAAATCCTGTGTCCAAGCTTAGTTATGCTATAAACCACTGATATTATTTTCATGATATTTAGAGTTCCTTATCCTGTATAGAAGTTCCCTATAGTAGTATTTTAAGTCATATCAAATTCAGTGGAATCATTTATATTCCAAGGTACCTAATTTTCATGGACTGAGGAAAACTTACATTTTCATGAATATTTGATTTCCAGGTTTTGTCAAAGTCTGCATACAAAAACCTATAGAAAATTTGTAATTTGTTGACCATTTAAATTCATGGTTCACCTAGCCTGTACCTACAAAATCCATGAAATTTATATCCTAGGAATTATAATGAATCCACAGTAGAATTAATAGAACTAGCAATCTACTATGCCACTTCATCTTTGAATATTATAAAAGAAGTATTTTGATGCATTTAAAAACCCATTGCAATGCCATTTGTAAAACAAATCAGTAAGGAAAGTGTTAAGTATGTAACATTTTAAAAACTTCCTTTGATCTGACACCACTTAACATTAAATAAGTACATGTCTTACTCTATGCATACATGTAAGTACTCTATGAGTACATGTAAGTTTAAAACAATGTTACATCTCCCTTTAATTTCTTTAAGTATACAAAATATATATAAATGCTTTAAATCTAAGCAATGGTACAAAAGAAAAGTGTGGCTACTTATCCAATAAAATGCTCCGCTGGGCGTAGCTTGATACGACCGCAGTTAGGGCAAGTATGGACACAACATTCAAGCTTGATACAGCACTGAATTTGGATTGTGATTAAATATTTGACACAGCATAGGTTTCTGACACAGAATGAATGTGGTCTAAGAACTTAAAAAATTTTAATTTACCTATACAAACCATATCATTATTATTTGCTTTTATATATAAATCAGAAATAACCAATTTAAAATGGAAAATTTTAAAGAAAAAAAAAGGAAAAAAAAATCCCTCCCCCAAATTCTTTGAACCCCCTTATGATTCATCACCCCCAAACTCAATCCCAGCCTTCCCTTTGTGGTATGGTACCTTGCAGTACAATTTCAGAGAGATCCATACACTTGAACACAAGTTATTGTCTGGAAACTAGAAAAATGCTTGTTTTTAGGCCCCTTTTTGGCCCCAAATTCCTAAACGTTTAAGGCAATAACCCCAAAACTCAAACCCAGCTTTCCCTTTGTGATATGGAACCTTGTAGTATAATTTCATAAAGATCCATACACTTACACACAAGTTATTGTCCTGAAACTAGAAAAATGCTTGTTTTTTGCCCCTTTTTTGCCCCTAATTCCTAAAATTTTGAGGGAATTACCCCCAAAATCAATCCCAGCATTCCCTTTGTGGTATGGTACCTTGCAGTACAATTTCAGAGAGATCCATACACTTGAACACAAGTTATTGTCTGGAAACTAAAAAAATGCTTATTTTGGCCCCTTATTCCTAAACGTTTTGGGCAATTACCCCCAAACTCAATTCCAGCTTTCCCTTTGTGATATGGAACCTTGTAGTACAATTTCAGAAAGATCCGTGCACTTACACACAAGTTATTGTCTGGAAGTTACAAAAATGCTTATTTTTGGCCACTTTTTGGCCCCTAATTCCTTAACTGTTGGTACCATAACCCCCAAAATCAATCCCAACCTTCCTTTTGTGGTATTGAACCTTATGGTAAAATGTCATAGAGATCCATTCACTTAAACTAAAGTTAGAGTGCGAAAACAAATGTGTCTTCGGACGACGACAACGACGACGCCAACTTCATACCAATAAACGACCGCAAAAAAATTTTGCGGTATTATAAAAATTGAGGTTACAGTCAGTACTGAGCACAGACTGAGCATATACAAAAATGTTTAACCCTACCACATTCTGTATGTGTCTGTCCCATGTCAGGAGCTTGTAATTCAGTGGTTGTTGTTGATTGTAGTCTGTCATATTTGTTTATTGGTTATTGTTCTGTCATAAATCAGGCCATTGGTTTTTTCTTTTGAATTGTTTCACATTTTGTCATGTCTTGGCCTTTTATAGCTGACTCTTAAGTATGGGTTTTGCTCATTGTTAAAGGCTGTACAGTGACCTTAAGTTGCTTCAATCCTCGTCATTACTACTCTGGTGGATAGTTGTCTCATTGGCAAATAAATGTCAATCGTACCACATCTCCTTATTTTATAACTGCTATTTCATTTAATACTTAATCTAAAACATTTAAAATAAATGTGGATAGTGTCCACATGTGGACACAGATGATGCCCCCGCTTGCATATCATATAGTTATAAAGGGACATAACTGAAGAACGGTAAAAGTGACACTACCCAAATTTGAACTTGATCTGAGTTTTGTGGTAATAAGCATTGTGTGTAAGTCTCATAACATTTGGTTGAGGCTAACTTAAGTAGAGAACAGAAACTAAAAATTCAGCAATTTTTCTATTTGTAATGATGCATAACTCTAGAACGGTTGTGTATAAGTTTTACAACATTTGGATGAGACAAACTAAAAAATTCAGCAATTTTTATGTTTATAATGGGACATAACTCTAGAATGGTAAAAGTGTTGCCACCTAATTTCGTACTTAATCTGTATTATGTAGTAATTAGCATTGTGTATAAGTTTCATAACATTTGGTTGAGGCAAACTCAAGTTAGAGAACTGAAACAAAAAAAATGTACTTGATCTTTACTGAGTTTTGTTGGAATGAATATTGTGCATAGGTTTCACAATCTTTGGCTGGGGAAAACTTCAGTTACAGAATGGAAACTAAAAAATTTTGCAATCTTTCTATTTATAAAGGGGCATAACTCCATTATGGTTAAAGTGACACTACCCAAATTCAACTTGATCTGTGTTTTATCAGTGGTAGTCAAAATTAAACATTGCATTGTATAAAGCATTGATTGTAGTTGATTCAACTATAATCATGGTCAAAGGAAGATAACTCCAATTTTAATAAAATGCTCCGCAGGGCGCAGCTTGATACGACCGCAGAGGTCGAACCCTTAACAGTTTGGGCAAGTATGGACACAACATTCAAGCTTGATACAGCTCTGCATTTGGATTGTGATTAAATATTTGACACAGCATAGGTTTCTGACACAGAATGAATGTGGTCTAAGAACTTGAAAATTTTAAATTGGACATTCACCTATTTTGGTCTAATATCCAAAATCTAAATAAATGGTTAGATTCAGCATATCAAAGAACCCCAAGAGTTCAATTTTTGATGAAATCAAACAAAGTTTAATTTTGGACCCTTTTGACCTCAATGTGGACAAAGTTGATAACGGGGCCCAAAAATCAAAAATCTAAATACATGGTTAGATTCAGCATATCAAAGAACCCCATATATTCAATTTTCGTTGAAATCAAACAAAGTTTAATTTTGGACCCCGATTTAGACCAACTTGAAAACTGGGCCCATAATCAAAAATCTAAATACGTGTTTAGATTCAGCATATCAAAGAACCCTAAGAATTCAATTTATGTTAAAATCAAACTAAGTTTTATTTTGGACCCTTTGGACCTTAATGTAGACCAATTTGAAAACGGAACCAAAAATTAAGAATCTAAATACACGGTTAGATTCGGCATATCAAAGAACTCAAATAATTCAATTTTTGATGAAATCAAACAAAGTTTAATTTTGGACCCTTTGGACCTCAATGTGGACCAATTTAAAAACGGGGCCCAAAATCCAAAATCTAAATACACGGTTAGATTCAGCATATTAAAGAACCCCAAGAATTCAAGAATAAAACCCCATTGAAATTGGTCAAGAAATAAGCAATTTATACGAAGTATCTTCTTTTGCACAATACTGTGCAATTAAATATTTCTTGCTATTGCGCAATACTGTACAATTGACAATTTCTTGCTATTGCGCAATATTGTGCTATTGAATATTTCTTCCTATTGCACAATACTGTGCAATTGAAGATTTCTTGCTATTGCGCAATACTGTGCAATTGAAGATTTCTTGCTATTGTGCAATACTGTGCAATTGAAAATTTCTTGCTATTGCACAATACTTATTATATAATAATTTACACATCCTGTTTGGTGTGTATCTCCTACCATATCATTATTATTTGCTTTTAAATATAAATCAGAAATAACCAACTTAAAATGGAAAATTTTAAAAGAAAAAAAAAAGGAAAAAAAAAAAAATCACCCCCCCCCAAATTTTTTGAACCCCCTTATGATTCATCACCCCCAAACTTAATCCTCACCTTCCCTTTGTGGTATGGTACCTTGCAGTACAATTTCAGAGAGATCCATACACTTGAACACAAGTTATTGTCTGGAAACTAGAAAAATGCTTATTTTTGGCCCCTTTTTGGCCCCAAATTCCTAAACATTTAAGGCAATTACCCCCAAACTCAAACCCAGCTTTCCCTTTGTGATATGGAACCTTGTAGTACAATTTCAGAAAGATCCATACACTTACACACAAGTTATTGTCCTGAAACTAGAAAAATGCTTGTTTTTTGCCCCTTTTTGGCCCCTAATTCCTAAAATATTGAGGCAATTACCCCCATCATCAATCCCAGCCTTCCCTTTGTGGTATGGTACCTTGCAGTACAATTTCAGAGAGATCCATACACTTGAACACAAGTTATTGTCTGGAAACTAGAAAAATGCTTATTTTTGGCCCCTTTTTGGCCCCCAATTCCTAAACGTTTCGGCAATTACACCCAAACTCAATTCCAGCTTTCCCTTTATGATATGGAACCCTGTAGTACAATTTCAGGAAGATCCATACACTTACACACAAGTTATTGTCATGAAACTAGAAAAATGCTTGTTTTTTGCCCCTTTTTTGGCCCCTAATTCCTAAAATTTTGAGGCAATTACCCCCAAAATCAATCCCAGCATTCCTTTTGTGATATGGAACCTTGTGGTACAATGTCAGAGAGATCCATACACTAACACACAAGTTATGTCTGGAAGTTACAAAAATGCTTATTTTTGGCCCCTTTTTGGCCCCTAATTCCTTAAATGTTGGTACCATAACCCCCAAAATCAATCCCAACCTTCCTTTTGTGGTATTGAACCTTGTGGTAAAATTTCATAGAGATCCATTGACCTAAACTAAAGTTAGAGTGCGAAAACCAATGTGTCTTCGGACGACGCCGGACGACGCCGACGACGACGACGACGACGACGCCAACGTCATACCAATATACGACCACAAAAATTTTTTTGCGGTCGTATAAAAATATATTATATAAACTTGATATTTAGAAGAAAATAAAAATTTTGCAATTTTTCCTTTTATAAAGGGGCATAACTCTAGATCGGTTAAAGTGACACCACCAAAATTCAAACTTGATCTGTGTTTTGTGGTAATAAGCATTGTGTATAAGTTTCATAACATTTGGTTGAGGCAAACTTAAGTTAGAGAACGGAAACTAAAAATTATGCAATATTTCCTTTTATAAAGGGGCATAACTCTAGATCGGTTAAAGTGACGCCACCAAAATTCAAACTTGATCTGTGTTTTGTGGTAATAAGCATTGTGTATAAGTTTCATTACATTTGGTTGAGGCAAACTCAAGTTAGAGAACGGAAACCAATTTCGGGACGTACGTACGTACGTACAGACGGACAAGGGTAAAACTTAATGCCCCCTCCGGTACGGCGGGGGCATAATAAAATGCTTCGCTGGGGCGCAGCTTGATACGACCGCAGAGGTCGAACCCTGAACAGTTGGGGCAAGTATGGACACAACATTCAAGCTTGATACAGCTCTGAATTTGGATTGTTATTAAATATTTGACACAGCATAGGTTTCTGACACAGAAAGAATGTGGTCTAAGAACTTGAATTTTTTTAATTTACCTATTATGGTCCAATGTCCAAAATCAAAATACATGGTTAGATTCAGCATATCAAAGAACCCCATATATTCAATTTTTGTTAAAATCAAACAAAGTTTAATTTTGGACCCCAACTTGGACAAACTTGAAAACTTGGCCCATAATCAAAAATCTAAACACATGTTTAGATTCAGCATATCAAAGAACCCCAAGAATTCAATTTTTGCTAAAATCAAACTATGTTTAATTTTGGACCCTTTGGACCTTAATGTAGACCAATTTAAAAAACAGGACTTAAAATTAAAAATCTAAATACACGGTTAGATTTGGAATATCAAAGAACCCCAATAATTCAATTTTTGATGAAATCAAACAAAGTTTAGTTTTGGACCCTTTTGACCTCAATATGAACCAATTTGATAACGGGGCCCACAAATAAAAAATCTAAATTCATGGTTAGATTCAGCATATCAAAGAACCCCATATATTCAATTTTTGTTGAAATCAAAAAAAGTTTAATTTTGGACCCCAACTTGGACCAACTTGAAAACTGGGCCCATAATCAAAAATCTAAACACATGTTTAGATTCAGCATATCAAAGAACCCCAAGAATTCAATTTTTGTTAAAATCAAACTAAGTTTAATTTTGAACCCTTTGGACCTCAATGAAGACCAATTTAAAAAAAACGGGACCCAAATTAAAAATCTAAAAACACTGTTAGATTTGGCATATCAAAGAACCCCAATAATTCAATTTTTGATGAAATCAAACAAAGTTTAATTTTGGACCCCAATTTGGACCAACTTGAAAACTGGGCCCATAATCAAAAATCTAAATACATGTTTAGATTCAGCATATCAAAGAACCCCATATATACAATTTTTGTTGAAATCAAACAAAGTTTAAATACTGGACCCTATCTTGGACCAACTTGAAAACTGGGCCCATAATCAAAAATCTAAACACATGTTTAGATTCAGCATATCAAAGAACCCCAAGAATTCAATTTTTGTTAAAATCAAACTAAGTTTAATTTTGGACCCTTTGGACCTTAATGTAGACCAATTTAAAAAACAGGACCCAAAATTAAAAATCTAAATACACTGTTAGATTTGGAATATCAAAGAACCCTAATAATTCAATTTTAGATGAAATCAAACAAAGTTTAATTTTGGACCCTTTTGACCTCAATATGAACCAATTTGATAACGGGGTCCACAAATAAAAAATCTAAATACATGGTTAGATTCAACATATCAAAGAACCCCATATATTCAATTTTTGTTGAAATCAAACAAAGTTTAATTTTGGACCCCAATTTGGACCAACTTGAAAACTGAGCCAAAAATCAAAAATCTAAATACAAGTTTAGATTCAGCATATCAAAGAACCTCATATATTCAATTTTTGCTAAAATCAAACAAAGTTTAATTTTGGACCCTTTGGACTTTAATGTAGACCAATTTGAAAACTGGACCCAAAATTAAAAATCTAAATACACTGTTAGATTCGGCATTAACAAATAAATAAATGTGATCAAAGATTTTACAAATCTAATGCGCCATACTGTGCAATTAAAGATTACTTCTTGAAATTTTTCAATATTTGAAATTTGAAAAAAAAATAATATTTGAAGAATAATTCTTTTTAATTTCTGAAATCTGAAATGAGAAAAAATTGACCCCCCCACAATTTCTTTTTATCCCCCCCCTTTTTTCCCCCCAAAAAATTCTTTCCCTCAAGATATGGTCAAAATCTCAATTCAAATTTCCAATGGAGTTGGCAACCATAATTACCCATTTAAATTTACCATAGTGCTAACTTAATCTATTTTATAATACAATTAAAAATATAGTGTCAAATCTTTCATATGGATTTTTTTGTAAAAAAAAAAAGATGCAACATTTGCAGATATTTTTACTGGTCTTCCTTTATAAATATGCATTTCTTTAAACATAATTTAAAAGCAGTGTAAGGGAAGTAACCAAAACGTTGTATTTGGATTACCTCCCTTACACTGTTTTAAATTATCTTTATTGTTCATTAACCATTACTTTATACATAATTTAAAAGCAGTGTAAGGGAGATAATTTCAATGATGTATTTGATTTATCTCCCTTACACTGCTTTAAATTATGTTTTGTACTAAAGTATTTGTCCATTAACCAGGACAACCTTGTTTTTCCCCCTATTTTGCCCCTAATTCCTAAACGGTTTGAGCCATAACCCCCCAAAGCAAATCCTAACCATCCCTTTGTGGTATGGAAACTTGTAGTATAATTTCAGAGAGATCCATACACCGTTCCACAGTTATTGTCTGGAAACTAGAAAATGCTTATTTTTGGCCCCTAATTCCTTAACTGTTGGTACCATAACCCCCAAAATCAATCCCAACCTTCCTTTTGTGGTATTTAACCTTATGGTCAAATTTCAAAAAGATCCATTCACTTAAACTAAAGTTAGAGTGCGAAAACCAATGTGTATTCGGACGACGACGCCGGATGACGACGACGACGACGCCAACGTCATACCAATATACGACCACAAAATTTTTTTGCGGCCGTATAATAAAAATGTTATCTATTGAGTATAAAACATAGAATTACAGGTAGTATTAAAATATAACAATTATACAAAAAAGACCATATATGGTGACATTTAATAATGATCATGTAAATAAAAGTGAAATATTGAGCAATTTGGTAGTAAGAAAATAGCAATAACTTCGTACAGTCTCCTACAGAAAAGGACACAATTCCCAAGAATCTATGACGTAAACCTTCAGCTGACTTTAAGAAATCAATTATCTTAGATGTGGAAGTATTATACAATGTTTAGACTTCTCAGAATTGATTATATGATATCAGAATCCTGGTCAGTTAGCAGTACTACATGTACGTCACTACATCTAATACGTCATGTACGTCAGTCAATTTCAATTACACCATGTTTAGAGGTTTAATGAAAATATCACCATAGTTACAATTATAGCAGAAAATACTAGTTTTTAATTTCCATTTTGACGGGGGCTCAGTTTTTCCCTACACATTTTTGAAGGATAGAGAATGGATAGGAAGGATTGGGATTATTTTGGGTTAAATGAAATTTCAAATTCTAAAAAGAGAGGAAAAGAAATCAATTATCTTAGATGTGGAAGTATTATACAAAGTTTAGTCTTCTCAGAATTGATTATATATTCCTGATCAGTTAGCAGTACTACATGTACGTCACTACATCTAATACGTCATGTACGTCAGTCAATTTCAATTAGACCATGTTTACAGGTTTAATGAAAATATCACCATAGTTACAACTATAGCAGAAAAATACTAGTTTTTAATTTCCATTTTGACAGAGCTCAGATTTTTCCCTTAAACGTTTTTAAAGGATAGAGAATTGGAAGGATGGGGCTTATAATGGGCAATATGAAATTTTTAAATTCTAAAGGATGAGGGTCTGAATTTATGCATAAATCATCTAAGGAAAACACTGGGGCACTAGCTACTGGGCTCTTTATTTCTGATATTCCTGACTTTAATGTCTTTACTTCTATAATTTGTTTTTGTTATAAATTTGCCCTACAGCCAATATCAAACGTAAGATTAAGTGTAACCAAAAATACATGATATCTGATGATTTTTCATGGGAATGCACTCCACTTAATCACTCCTTTTAAAGTAAATACCTTTTATTATATATAATTACTTATATAAAATTGAAAATCATAAATTAAAACAAATACACGACAACACCCACACAATTAATGTCTGACATGAATATGAAATGTATTGTTTATGTTACAAATTTTGATATACAAAAACATACCAGTGAAAACACACTTGCACATAAACTAAAACTAGATGATCTCATGATCTTGAACAGAAAATGTTAACTCTGTCAAAATCAAACTTCCTATTATGGTGAATGATACTGTTGCAATTCAACAAGATTTTGTAAAGTGAAAAAAACATTAATTTTCATCAAGAAAATAAAATCTCAAAGTGTTCAAAAAAGAAAATATAGGGCATGACAAATCTTTCAAAATCAAATTCCCCTGATTCTGCCAGGTGGTACTTTAGTTATCATCTGAAAAACAAACAGAAAATCCCTTAATTTACATCATATCAAGGGCATATAACTCTTGAATGTAAAATGTCATAACTCTAAATATGGAACTTCACCTGTATCTAATGATCATATTCATAACATTGTGTTAAAATCTAGATAGATTTTGTCAGGTCTTTCAGTTATCATCTGAAACCACTTCCCAAAATATGAAATGACAAACTCTTAGATTGGCATTTATACATTATAAGGCAAAATGTCTTACAATCTCTGATCAAAACTATCTCATAGTGACCTACATTTCATGTTTCAATGGCTACAACTTAGCTAGTTTTCAAATGATACATATCAATTCTGTGTGGATGATGAATCAAAGTCCTTAAAATCATCTATATATAAAGACCAACTACATGTATGCAGAACACTTGACCAACATACTCTAGAAAGAGGAGAAATCTCATCTTTACACTTAATTTCTTTGTCTGTGCATCTGCTTAAAAAACAAATTACAACAAGAGATCAGTACATACCACTGATGCCAAGACATGTCTACAGACAAAGCGTCACATTGTCATAAGCAGTTCGCCCTTAATACAAAATGTATAAATATGCTGTCTTCTATTTCAGTACAGTAGTTCTGCATTGAATGAATACAAATTTTGCAAATTAATACTGAATTATTAAATAGTGATCATATCTCTGTCATGATTTTGATTAAATTAAAGCGTAAATATGTAAATGGATTCCCCATCATTGATTTATGCATTGTTTTACGGTAAAAATAAATTTTAAAATAACCACAAATTTATTGTTTCCAAACATATACATATGCTGGAGGCATTTCTAAATCTAGCTATTAAATAATGAAAGAATTGTTATATAGGAATAAACAGAAATGAGGCATACCATCTTCTATCTCAAAAGGCAATGGATACAAATATTGAAGAAAAGAAGTAAGAATCAGAGGGTATTGGCCTTTTTTCCTGGAGAAGGTAACCAGTACAAATAGTACTTGTATTGTGAACTTTCTAAGAGTAAGATTTCTGTAAACCTTGATAATGTTAGTCATACATCCTACATTAATTCAAAGAGACTCCTTTACTTGAGATCAAGTTCATTATCCTGGATTCTTGTGACTAAAATGAGCAAGACCCAGAATTATAACCAATTTAAATTCTCCCAAGGGTTTTTGTAAGAAGATTAATGTAAAGGTCAGAGGAGTAACAAATGTTATTTTCACAGGTTAAAATTCTGCTGTGTGCCGAGGGTGGCAATCCTATCAATACAGGATGGACTCAGTGAGAAAGAGAAATTATATTGCTCTTCCATCAAATGTGTAGGATGTTGTCTTTAATAATTCTATCAAATAATATTTGTGCTCATAATATAATAACCAAGAAAAAAAATCAATATTCAATTGTGTAGAGGCATTTAAAAATGAAAATATCAGTACTGTTACATTAGGGTACATAGAAAATAATCTTAAAAAAAAAAAAAAATATGCAAAAACAGTTTAAATTTTGTAAACTTTTCCATAATTGGAAACCAGTTCACATACAATATTTAACAAGATTGTTGTCTTATAAAAATAAGATGTGGTATGATTGCCAATGAAACAACTATCCACAAGAGTACAAATGAACTAGTAAATAACAAGTAACACTGAAGATACAAAGTAGAGATCTACGAGTATTTGTACTGATGGCTAGTTCAAAGCCAATAATCACTAATAAAATGAAAGAACCTTAGTGAGCGCGCTCACATACCCCTCGTCCCCACATTGTCATTGTAGAAATAAAATAAGTGTAAGAAAAAAAATTGTATCAGAAAAATAAATTGAATCATAATTTCCTGTCAATATGCACATCTACATAGTATGTCCTTATTATCTACACAGTTTCGTGAAATTCTGTTGTGTGGTTTGAGAGGAGTTGCGATGACAAAAAGTTGCAGTAGTATATTGAGCAAATAAGTTCAAAGGAGCGTAACTCCTGGAAAAAAAATTGAATCGTAATTTCCTGTCGATATGCACATCTACGTAGTATGTCCTTATTATCTGAAAAGGTTTCATGAAATTCTGTTGTGTGGTTTGAGAGGAGTTGCGATGACAAAAGGTTGCAGTAGTATATTGGGCAAATAAGTTCAAAGGAGCGTAACTCCTGGAAAAAAAGTTGAATCATAATTTCCTGTCGATATGCACATCTACATAGTATGTCCTTATTATCTGAAAAGGTTTCATGAAATTCTGTTGTGTGGTTTGAGAGGAGTTGCGATGACAAAAGGTTGCAGTAGTATATTGGGCAAATACGTTCAAAGGGGCTTAACTCCTGAAAAAATTGAATCGTAATTTCCTGTCAATATGCACATCTACGTAGTATGTCCTTATTATCTGAAAAGGTTTCATGAAATTCTGTTGTGTGGTTTGAGAGGAGTTGCGATGACAAACTGTTGCAGTAGTACATTAAAGTAAATAAGTTCAAAGGGGCGTAACTCCTAGAAAAAGAATTGAATCGTAATTTCCTGTCGATATGCACAACTACATAGTATGTCCTTATTACCTTAAAAGGTTTCGTGAAATCTGTTGTGTGGTTTGAGAGGAGTTGCGATGACAAGAAACAGGACTGACGGACGGACAGACGGACGGACGGACGGACAGACGGACGGGTCAAAAACATTATACCCTCCGCAACTCGTTGCGTGGGGTATAATAAATGTGGAATGTGTCCATGGGACACAGATGATGCCCCTGCTTGCATATCATATAAAATAATAAACAGACATAACTGAAGAGCAGTCAAAGTGACCCTACCCAAATTTGAACTTGATCTGAGTTTTGTGGTAATAAGCATAGTGTATAAGTTTCATAAAATTTGGTTGAGGCAAACTTAAATTAGAGACTTGAGACGAAAAAATCAGCAATTTTTCCATTTGTAAAGGGCATAACTATAGAACGATTAAAGTGACACCACCATAATTCAAACTTGATCTGTATTTTGTGGTAATAAGCATTGTGTATAAGTTTCATAGCATTTGGTTCAGGCAAACTAAAGTTAGAGAACGGAAACGAAAAATTGCTGAATTTTTCCCTTTGTAAAGGGGCATAACTCTAGAACGGTTAAAGGGACGCCACCAAAATTCAAACTTGATCTGTATTTTGTGGTAATAAGCATTGTGTATTCATAGCATTTGGTTGAGGCAAACTAAAGTTAGAGAACGGAAACCAACTTTGGGATGTACGGACGGACGTACGTACCGTCGTACGTACAGACGGACAAGGGTAAAACTTAATGCCCCCTCCGCTACAGCGGGGGCATAAAAATCAGGTATCAAAGACTATTAAAACATATCAATCAGTAGTACAGTCTTCAGGCTTAACCACAAATCCTATGGCACTGGCTTGTCAGTCTGCTTTCAGGCTTGTAAAATTCTTCTCTACAAGTCAATAGAATCCAACTAAAATTTTCAAAAAACTGAGCGTCAGGCTTGTGGACTCAAAAGTTTATCGTAAAGGCTGCAGTACACATCCATCCATGTCATTCTTGTCCAAAAAGTTTGAATAGACTTTGTCTGGCATATATGTTCAAATGTAGTATCGCAGAAAAAAATTGAATAAACTGCTTCGCCTAGCGCAGCTGGATACAACCACAGAGGTCCAACCCTGAACAGTTGGGGCAAAAATGGACACATTTAGGCTTGATACAGGTCTGAATTTGGATCGTAATTAAATATTTGACACATTATAGGTTTCTGACACAGAATAAATGTAGGCAAAGAACTTGAAATTGGTTACATGTATATGATTTGAATTTATATTCAATTGAAGATTTCTTGCTTTTGTGCAATACACTGTGCTGTTGCGCAATACTTAGTAAATCTGTTTCCAGTTTTCAGACTATATACAAAGAATTAGCAAAATAGATTGTGATCCCCAATTTTTCTTTGGACACCCCAAAAAAAATTTTTTTACCCCCCCTTTTCCAAAAAAAAAAAATATTTGAAGAATGTGGTACAATTAAAGAAAAATCAATACACTTAAACACAAGTTATTGCCTGAAAATTAAAAAATGCTTGTTTTAGAACCTTTTTGGACCCTAATTCCTGAACGGTTTGGGCAACTACCCCCAAAATGAATCCCAACCTTCTACTTGTGGTACTGAACCTTAGGGTACAATTTCAGAGCAATCACAAACACAAACTTAAACACAAGTTATTGTCCTGAAACTAGAAAAATGCTTGTTTTGGGCCCAGAATTCCTACCAGTTGGGACCATCACCCCCCCAAAACAATCCTAACCTTCATTTGTGCTATTGAACCTTTTGGTTAAATTTCATAGCGATCCATACACTTAAACTCAAGTTATTGTCCGGAAACCAAATGTCCTCCAACGATGACGACAAAGACAGCGACAACGACTTGATAGCATTATACGACCCCAAAATTTTTTTGCAGTCCTATAAAAATTGATAAATCAGGACCTTGACAATTACCACTAAAACCAACTGCAATGATTTGAGTACCTGCTAAAACAGACCTTCCATACATCATGTACATTATTACTGTAAAATTTGGTTCAAAGTGCCCATGTAAATTGAGAAAGGAGGACAATATAAGTAGAGTTAGTAGATGATTTTGTGGTCATGCAACAGTGGGTATGGTAAGTCCTTGTAGATATGGAGCCTGTATCACATGTCACTAACAAGCCATTTATGAAACCATTCTTAACACAATGAAAACCAATTAAACCTTGTAAAAAGGACATCTAATCGAATTGAATCACCACAACAAATAAACAGTAAATAATTTCTGCAAAACATTTGCTTGTATTGATTCCTACAAAAAGTCAAGCTAACTTGCAAGTTATATTCATATGTTCATGTTTAGACATTGTTAACACTTAACAACTTTCCTAAGATTAAATCAGTAAGGAAGCTATTGACATGTTACCATGACAACCTGATGAAATCAGCTGCTAGCATAACATAAAATTGCAATAAATGAGCCTTTCTTAAATTGAAAAACAGACCATATAAGTATGCTTCCATAATCATAAACTGTAATAATATGTAACATATTTGAATGTTCATTATAGATCTACATGATAATTTGTTTTCAAACTTACACTAATAGGTTGCAACATCATGATTTACCTGCAACTTTTCATTACACAAAGTGTCAACTAAGAGTGATCTGTAATTGATCATTATACATACATGTGCTTAATATAAAAAATAAGCTCTTACTCCAAATCTGAAGGAGTGATAGGAAAAAATATCCAAAACATCAAGTGGAGCGAGTGGTTGCATCATACAAAAAATGACCTACATACATTATGATCTGTACCTTTTGTACTATTACCAGTCAACCATAAAAGGACACCCACTACCCACACCCTAAAGGCATGCCTTGCAGATCTTTGGGTCCATCATCTTAAAAGTGTCAACAATACCTATATTGATCAAATTCAGAAAGGGCTATTGACAATTGAGTTTTAAAAATCAAAATTAATCAATGACTGATAAGAGGTGCATGCAGGGACAAATAATCTCAAAGGAAATGAGATCTGCCAAATTGCTAGTTCAACATCATACCAAATATCGTTGACATACATGTATCATATGTGGTTCCACTTATACTGACCTCTGCAAACTTTAAATAAATGGGGAATGTGTCCATGAGACTTAGATGATGCCCCCGTTGCATATAATGTTATAAAGGGTATAACTCAAGTTTAATAACATTTGGTTGAGGCAAACTTAAGTAAGAGAATGGAAACTAAAAATTTTGCAAATTTTCCATTTATAAAGGGGGCATAACTCTAAAACGGTTAAAGTGACGCCACCAAAATTCAAACTTGATCTGTGTTTTGTGGTAATAAGCATTGTGTATAAGTTTCATAACATTTGGTTGCAATTTTCCATACAATTAATGTTTCCAAGGGGCATAAATCTTTTAAAAATAATTGATCGGCACTGATGTTTGTTTTCCTCCACAACATTGCTAATATAAACCTATGATATAAGTTTCATAAAAATCTGGCAAGAATTGTACATGAGAGAGCGCTAA
This sequence comes from Mytilus californianus, assembly GCF_021869535.1. Lineage (NCBI taxonomy): Eukaryota > Metazoa > Mollusca > Bivalvia > Mytilida > Mytilidae > Mytilus > Mytilus californianus. The sequence continues at coordinate 65,322,526 of NW_026262668.1, read as the reverse complement.
CAACTATGTCCTAGTGTCAATTTTTTACTAATTAACACTGTCCAGGTACTTCAGGTAGGTCTATTTTTAAGGTCATTGGGAAAATGTCATAATAAAGTTCAAAATCATTATGTTTTAGTTCTGCTTCTTACTTGTTCTCAAATAAAGGTGAACATTTCAATTTCAAATATAATATAACAGTTAACAACTGTCAGATATTTTTATTAAAATCATTTCACAGGTAAGTGTATGGTACAATAGTTAGCCACTGAACTTCCGAAACATCAACATCAGGAAATCGCGATATTCCAAGTCTGATATCTCGTAAAATCGTCTTGCATAGTTCTATGGCATTGGAATCCTGAAACTTTTCGAGTCAGATTCCACACAACAATTGTTGTTTGAAAAATACATAGTCCAAATAATTATGACGTCTTGTAATGTTATATCTTTTTGGCTGTAACATAGGAAGGCCTCACAGCAAAAAAATAAAATATTCTTACAATTTGTCAAAATTATTCAGACTATTATCGTACATCAACTTAATTGTGTCATAAACAAAAATAAATGTGGATAGTGTCCACATGTGGACACAGATGATGCCCCCACTTACATATCATATAGTTATAAAGGGACATAACTGAAGAACGGTAAAAGTGACGCTACCCAAATTTGAACTTGATCTGAGTTTTGTGGTAATAAGCATTGTGTGGAAGTCTCATAACATTTGGTTGAGGCTAACTTAAGTAGAGAACAGAAACTAAAATTCAGCAATTTTTCTATTTGTAAACATGCATAACTCTAGAAAGGTTGTGTATAAGTTTTATAACATTTGGTTGAGACAAACTAAAAAATTCAGCAATTTTTATGATAATAAAGGGACATATAAGATATAGCATAACTCAATAATGGTTAAAGTGACACTACCCAAATTCAACTTGATCTGTGTTTTATCAGTGGAAGTCAAAATTAAACATTGCAATTGGATAAAGCATTGATTGTAGTTGATTCAACTATAATCATGGACAAAGGAAGATAACTCCAATTTTTAAAAATACTTGATATTTAGAAGAAAATAAAAATTTTGCAATTTTACCATTTATAAAGGGGCATAACTCTAGAATGATTAAAATGACGCCACCTAAATTCAAACTTGATCTGTGTTTTGTGGTTATAAGCATTGTGTATAAGTTTCATAACATTTGGTTGAGACAAACTTAAGTTAGAGAACGGAAACTAAAAATTTTGCAAATTTTCCATTTATAAAGTGGTATAACTCTAGATATGGTTAAAGTGACGCCACCAAAATTCAAACTTGATCTGTGTTTTGTGGTTATAAGCATTGTGTATAAGTTTCATAACATTTGGTTGCGGCAAACTTAAGTAGAGAACGGAAACCAATTTTGGGACGTACGGACAGACGTACGGTTGTACGTACATAAGTATTTACAGACGGACAAGGGTAAAACTTAATGCCCCCACCGCTACGGCGGAGGCATAAAAATTAATGACAATTACTTTAAAGTAGAGTATATAACAAGGAAACTCTGCTATGCTTTGAATGTCTAAAGAAATGAACTTCTAAATACATGTAGTTAAAGTCAAAGTTTTTTTTTCTGTCAGAAGGTTCCCAGAGTTGTTTTCTCAGTCCCTATTTTATGAATTTTGATCTTAAAAATCCGGATGTTTTTCTCACTTTCAAACACCCCCATAGTAGTATATGTAGTGTCACGAACCAGGATCAAGTTGCAGTTAATTTTCCAGTATTTACTTTTAAACATTTAAATTTTTTAAGCAATTCATAATGATCGATAATTGTTGTTATTTGGCATAAAATTATGTTCTGTTTTACGATTTAGAGTATAACCTTGTACTCATTTAAAAAGAGGGATGCTGATTGCATAAATCAATAAAAGCATGTGTTCGACTTGTTAAACTTTTCTTCACAATGGAATTTTAATTTTATTTTTTAATCTAAATTTTCATAAGCAATTCAAAGATGGCCATCATAAAACAGGTCATGGAGATCCCTGATACCATGTTTGATTGATAAAAGCATTCTTTAGTTTTTTTAATTTTGCATGACATGTGAACAGACAGACAGACAACAGTAAACGACCATATTTCCCGTCAATGACGGGCGTACAAAAATAAATGCTATGCTCTTCACTATTCAGTTTTTTCAAAAACATAAAATCATTAAAGACATATTGGAAGTAAGTTTTCTTGAGCTGCTTTTTAATGATAAAACAAGTAAAACTGTGAGCATTAAACTGTGAGCAGTAAACTGTGAGCTACTGCCCACTGATGATATTTCCACCGAAATATTTCGGTAAACAGGAAGTTGTTGAGTGATGAATCTGAAAACAGTATAGCTGACTTATATAAACCCTGAAACCAAATTTCAGAAATCCTTGTCAAGTAGTTCCTCAGAAAAATGTGACGAAAATTTTCAACTTGGCTATCATGTGTAAAATAATACAAGTGTTCGGTAAACAGGAAGTTATTGAGTGATGAATCTGAAAACGCATCACACGGTGTAACTTACTTATATGAACCCTGAAACCAAATTTCAGAAATCCTTGTCGAGTAGTTCCTCAGAAAAATGTGACGAAAATTTTCAACTTGGCTTTCAAGTGTAAAATAATACAAGTGTTCCATAAACAGGAAGTTGTTGAGTGATGAATCTGAAAACGCATCACACGGTGTAACTTACTTATATAAACCCTGAAACCAAATTTCAGAAATCCTTGTCAAGTAGTTCCTGAGAAAAACGCGACGAAAATATTCATGGGACGGGCGGACTGACAGATGGATGGATGGACTGACGGAATGACAGACAGAGGTAAAACAGTATACCCCCCCTCCCCTTTTTAAAGCAGGGGTATAAAAAAACATATACATGTATAACAGTATAAATGAAATATAATATGTGGTAGATGAACATGAACTAAAGAGTGACATCACAAGCTATAATCAATATTAAAATCAAATCAACAATACATAATAAATATACATGTAACTGTCAGATCAGGCATCTTTTAACCATCTGCCTGGCGGGTGGACTGGTAGTAAAAAAGCCTGAGCAACTATATTGTATGCCCTATTTGTAACTGTTAACACCATTCTCTTAGCATACATGTGCATGTAATTTTCTGGCTGGTTGATTTCCAGTCACATGGATATGGTGCCATTGAAAATTACAAATGAACTAAAACATGCAATGTGTCATTAGTTCACTGGGTATAACAATTTAGTTTCATCAGTATACTGGTTTAAGAAGTCTTAAAAATAAGCTAGGAATTCCTGGCAAATGTGGTTTCAGGTCCATTCGCCCCCTGGATTCGTTCCCACCCTATTTTATTCAAATACAGATTAAATTATCACATGTTTCTAAGATGTATATTTCCAAATATTTATATTTTCATGAATACAAATCTTTTAAAACAATAAAAAAAACTTTTTATCTTTATTTTATAGCAATATCTAGGACTCATTTCACAAAAGATCTTACAAAGAACATTTTTTGTATATATAAGTCATGAACAGTTCTGTATAACTTATGATTAATTTTAGTCATAAGATTTTTGTATGAAAAGAAACCCAGAGCTATTTCTGTTTTTGATATTTGATGTAAAAAAAAACCTTTGAACTCCTCTTTTGGTTGTCTCAGTGATGAAAAACCCCATTTCGCATTAACACCTGTCATGCCTGTTTCATATCTTTTAATCAGTCTCTCTTTCTTTAATGTTTTGTGTGTTATAATTACATTTGTCATTCTCCTTTTTTTATAATAGCATATATATATATACATATATGGCCAATCTTAAAAATATGTTTGTTTGCAGTTTTCCGACTGTACCTTCAGACTGCATGGTCGGTAGGTAGGAAAAATATTTTATTTTATCAGCCAAAATAAAGTTTAAAAAAGCATTTACACAAACCAAGTTTCTTGTGAAGAAAAAACATTTTAAAACAACAAACACTGAAAACCAACATGAAATGAACAGGCATTTTCAGGTAAAAACCTTTTTAACCAAAACTGAAACTTAACATACATGTAGTGCCATTATACAATTTATGACATAAAAATATGGTATTATGAAATACTGGAACACTTATAAACAAGGATTAATGACTAGAATTGTTGTAAAGAAACATATTCACTGACATATATACATCTTTACTAGAAGGTTTTCATGAGTAGAGTATTTGCATCAGAAAAATGTAGATATTAAAGATTCAAAAGACAATGTAGGATTCTAGTGTGTTAAAAAAAAAAATCAACCATTCTCAAGCCAACCATTCATTTTCTCTACATCTTTGTGTAGTGTGTGGCTTCTTATTGATTTAACATTTCAAATGCGCCCTTCCACCGTACAGGCGTGTTTACAGGTATCCATGAAGTCATGGAGGAGTGGTTTCATCTTTGTCGTCTTCACAACGATTTAAAGAAAATATGGCATACTTCAGGCTGCTGTCGAATTGTTGAACCACTGATATTGGTTCCATAAAGTCAGTCTCAAAAGATTCTGTATCCAATTTTTTTGAGACAGAAACGGTTATCGTGTCGGTTTTATGAATATCAGCTGCATCATCGTCAATGGTATCATCGAAGACATCATTCCATGTGCAATTCTGCCTGAATCAGTATTAATAGTTTACTATGAAACATTTCTGTGTATTATTTGTCTTAAAATTGACAGAAGACGACAGAATAAAGTACTTCTCCACGACTTCGTGGATACCTGTAAACAATCGCCATGTGCTTTACCATTAAAGGGTCCGATGAACGCTTGACAGGAAAGGAAGAAAAAACAGACTTCAATTTAATTTAATTGACCTAGACTTTAAATCAATTACGGAAACGACCCAAAATTCCGGATCGAGTCAATAGAAGTATTAAAAATAATTTCTTCAAATTAAAAGCAATAAAATGTTCACAGTCGGGTGGATTTTCGAAGGTCGGTCGGTAACAGCAAACAAACAATATTTTAATTTAAGCCTATATAAGATACACTAACTAAAAGAGAGCCAAGGATATCAAAGGGACATTCAAACTCACAAGTCGAAAATAAACTGACAAGGCCATGGCAAAACTTCAATGCAATTAAAAAATTTATCAATACAAAACCTTTGAAAAGGGTGTGAATGGACACAGGGTGCAAACGTGTGTAAGCCAAACGTGTGGGTGCGAATGTGAAAGGGCGAACATGAATAGGAGCAAATGTGATTTTGGGCGACCAGGATACACCAACCACAAGACGTTTTTTATGAATGAGTTATAGCAGTTGACCCAGGGTCAATCGGCATAAACAACATCATCGAACAATTGGTTCTTACAGTGACATAGGAATTTTACTGGAAAGTGCAGGAATTTGAAAGTCATCTATTCAGCAAATGTGAAGTGACAGTAAAATGATTGGAAAACTACCTCACCTGGCCAATGTATGGCTATGAGGGGGATACAGCATATCATCAGAGTTACTTTTAGCAAGAATGTATATTAGAGTTAGATATACGTCCTTGTTTGTAGGAGGATAATTTCCAAAGGCAATGGGTAACGTTAATAAATTTGAACGTAAACAAAAATTACAGGCCAGCATCATAATTAACAAAATAGTTTTAGACATGTTTTGTTTTACTCTACTAAGAAAAGCACAACTAATTAGGCAGTCAAGTACAGCTTTTGGACTGATATTTAATTTGGGAAAGCTGTACTCAGCCTGTAGCAGGAGTGGAGTGTCGGGACCTTTAATACGCATTCACTGTTTACACTTCAGTCATTCCCTGATTGGGTGGCAATTCAATCCCTAATGACGACAAAACAATAAACAAATTCATTTTTTTGTTTCACCATACCTTTTCTTCATTCAATTCTTCAAAACTGTGTTAAAATTTTCGAGCAACTCGCATTTGCATTAAGAAAATGGCAGCTTTGCTTTAAGTGACGTCACAGGAAATTGTTTACCTTTCGGTGATCTCATACTTTTTCCATCGTCTTATGTTTTTATGGTTTTATGCACGAACTGGTACCCTTACAGAAAATAATCGATTTGTGTGATAGTACCCGGTTCCTATGACCGAGGACCTGTAAGGAAATACGTGTTCTGAATATGTATCCCTGAAATTTTCCCTATCTATCTTTTCAAATATACCTTCAATTCTAATATGGACTTAACTTTTTACAAATAGATACAATTTCTAACCCTTATTTGTATACACATCGAAAAAGGCAGCCTAGCTTTGGGTCAAAGAATATATCTAAACATTGTATTGACAACAAAATTGAAGATGAATTTCATTTCATAAGTGAATGCAATCTTTATCAAGACGATAGGAACAAGTTTTATGATGACATTGTTAACTTTACACCATTTTATGACATTTTCATGGTTTTGATAGAATATATATTTACTATGATAAACTGTACTAAGACTGGTGTTCTCAGTATATTTTTTTAAAATATATATAGATAAATGCATACCTGTCAACCTATGAAAATGAAAATGCAGGTCATCTCCAGCATTGAAGCATAAAATCTCAGGTCATAAGGCGTATGAACTTTTTTCTAGCTGAATTTAAGTATTAAGGGGTCTTTTTTTGTAAATTTGTTTTTAAATTTTAAAGCAAAAAGTTTCCAAAACATGTTCCAATGGTTAAGTATTAACAGAATATAATTTAAAACTATTATTGTTGCAATGTAATTATGATTTTTCGATAGATTAATGATACAAATTAACTTTAAAATTCAAGCCTAGTCATAACCCCTTTTTCTATCTTCATCAATTCTCCAGTCATAGGACATTCAGTGTGCATCTATCTGTGTAGCTTTAATCAACATTCAACATAGCTTGATAATAGAGTATAATAAAAAAAAAAGTTAATCATTTATAGGAAGTATAGATAACAAAAATTTTCAACTATTTATTTTCTAATTGTACTAAGGTAGAAAATAAAGATAAGTAATATTTTAATATGTAGTTGCATTCAATTTGTTTTAGATTTAATCTTTTTTACAAAAATAAACATAATTTTAAGGAGTATATTTTGAAAAGTGACAAAAAAGGGGAAGTAACTCAAATATTTTTGTGTAACAACTTTGAAATACACAAATTATCTATGACCTAAAGCTAAAGTAATTGGTGTTAATTAACAGTGTGTTTGACACCAAAGCTGCCAAGTGAAGCCATACACTGAAATAGTTCACTTTATTTGAGTTTACACAGCTAGTTGAACTTCTTGTCCAGGAAGAATTACGAATTTGCCGGTATTTCAAAGGAAAATCACTTATGAAATCAGTCTGAAGGTTTAAGAGTCCATGTGAAAACGAGTCATTTGCGGAATTCCCCGGTTATTCAACGACCCGGCGGGTGTCCCGGGTGATCCCTCAAATTTGTGAAAATCTCGGGTCACACCCGCAGGATACGGGTCAGTTGACAGGTATGTAAATGTACCATAACAGATTGTTATACGTGTCCTTGTTAGTTAGTTAGTTAGTTAGTTAGTTAGTTAGTTAGTTAGTTAGTTAGTTAGTTAGTTAGTTAGTTAGTTAGTTAGTTAGTTAGTTAGTTAGTTAGTTAGTTAGTTAGTTAGTTAGTTAGTTAGTTAGTTAGTTAGTTAGTTAGTTTAGTTAATTAGTTAGTTAGTTGGTTAGTTGGTTAGTTGGTTAGTTAGTTAGTTAGTTAGTTAGTTAGTTAGTTAGTTAGTTAGTTAGTTAGTTAGTTAGTTATCTTTATCTTATCTGCTTCAAAATTTCTAAAACATATTGAAACTCCACAGGGATATATCTAACCGAAACAAACATAATTGCTACGTAGAAGAATATCAAAATTACTCCAGCCTTACACAATCACGTAGTATTTTGAGTAAAACGAATGTCCCTGATGGTATAGATATTTTTTCTCTTGAGTGTTCTACTGAAGAACTTGCAAAACATGTACTAATGTTGCCTTTTTCGATCCATCACCATTCAGCCACTACATATTTATGTCATTTTAAGTAGTTTGTCATAACAAAAAACAAACACTGTTTTGAGATTATATGTCACTATTTTTGTGACCAGATACGTTACCAAGTTTTAATTCGACTCCACATCTTTATCTAAAGGTCAACTGAAAGAATAATTATGAAGCTTTTGAAGTGTGAGTCCATAGTTGTAACCAGAACAAAATTATTTTATGTGTATTTATAACGACGAGAAAATTGATAAGCTACTAAACTAGGAAATGGCTTTTTATGTTAATTTTTAACATATACGTAACTATAAAATCGTCTGCATAAAAATTAACTACTTGCACGGGATCCAATGTTTTAACATCCAATGTTTTAACATATTTTATCTTCCTTTTCAACAGTAGAAAATGTCCTGTTATTAGATAAATATTTGAAATAAACGACTATAAGAATATTTTGTTAAACAGATACGGTACCAAAAGATACGTTACCATGTTTCGAATAATGATGAAATACCGGTACCATTTCGGAATTCAGACATTTGAGCTATCTGCTTTAGTATGTTTTTGTTTTGTCTAATGTTAAATGAATAATATCATCAATACAACAAGTTATGAGCTGCAATTTTCGAAGACATATGAAGGACAACGTCAAATTAGGTGATTGTACTCTTTTTAACTGGATATTTTGATATATTTTGCTCTTATACATTAAATAGATATTTTAACACGTAGATAAGAATTAGACATTTGAATTTGGTATATAAATAATGTTATAAAGTATTGTAAATCAGGTTGCAAACATTGAGTAACGTATTTGTTTCCTATGGTAAACGGTCTTTGTTGCATGCCTTGAACATGCAGATACGTTACATCTTATATTTTATTGGTTTCGTTTAAGTTTTAAGCGTTACGCTTACTTCTTTTTTTCAAATATTATATATTTTTAAGTTTATTTATGATTAATAGTTCCAGAACCGATATAAATAAACTCATCATAGATACCAGGATTGAAATTTTGTATTTGCGCCAGACGCGCGTTTTGTCTATACAAAAGACTCATCAGTGACGATCGAATCGAAAAAATGTTAAAAAGGCCAAATAAGTACGAAGTTGAAGAGCATTGAGGACCAAAAATTCCTAAAAATTTTGCCAACTACAGCTAAGATTATCTATTCCCGAGGTAGAAAAGCAATATCACAGAGTTTTCAATATCAAAGTTGTTTTCTCAACAGATACGTGATCGGTTCATTTCCAAGTTGAAAATAAGATAAGAAATATAAATAGTTGAAAAAATATATGAAATTAACAAGAGCAGTTGTTGATAATTTATATTTTAACATATTTGGATTAATATCTTGATACATTTTCTATTATGAACAACTAATTGTTTTTTTTCTTCGGTCTAATCAAAATATAGACCTCAGATTTCGTTCTCCTCGTAAGAGGATAACGAAATCAGAGGTCTATATTTTGATTAGATTGATTTGTCTTCTCACTCTCAGTTGTATTTTATCAAGATATAGATTCAAGAACAAATAATAAACTTTTCAGAGTCTTTCATCAAGATTTATGACTATTAATATAATCTTATGTACCTCTAGAATAGTTTTGGAGGAATAAATTGAATCAATGACACCTTGTATATATATGAAAATTCGTTTGCTAAGGTTATAAAACATGACGGTAACGTATCTTTTATGTGGAAAAAACCACTTTGGAATCTTTCAAATCATATATAATATATATATTCGAGAGTCTATCCTAAATTGAGGTAAATTACATGGCCTTCCAAATACTGTTTCGATTCCTAACATCACTGAAGAGACATTAATTGTCGAAATCCGGATATGGTGTACAAAAATCTTTGCACCTTTGTTTGCGGTATACCATCTTTGCCGCAAGTTTATTGTTTTCTGTTTGGTATTAAATTTTTAATTAAGATCCATTTATTACACCTTGTGATCCGTTTATTTGGCAATCGCCAATGGCAGTCAGCAGGGTTTAAGAACATTTGTTGTTCGACCTGTTAGTCAAATGCGTTTTGTTAAAATATACTTTTTCACTTTTTTGGTCTTTTGGAAAATGTTGTTTGTGCTGTATTTAGACCCCTCTAACAAGAAATTTGTTTTTGCATGCACACGTATAAAAATTGCGGTTTTTATCCAACGCAATCATAGGTTTGAACGTTGTTTTCAATTTAGACTTGTTTATATATATATGAATCATTTGCGCATAATTAAAAGTTTGTTTACAAATCTATTTTTTAAATATAATTTTGGCAAATGGTCCCAATTTGCTGAGAATTAGTGAGTGAGTGAGTGAATGAGTGAGTGAGTATACAATACCATTCTTGCATTATGATTCAAGTATTTCTTTATTCTCTTCAGTAACTCTAATGAATAATTAACTATTTGATAACATAATTTATATGACGAAGACATAGTTGCGTCAAACAAAAATACCAAGAACCTTTTCACAGTGACTTTCATTCATGTAGAAATAAAAATAAGAAGATGTGGTATGATTGCCAATGAGACAACTCTTCACCAGAGACCAAATGACACAGAAGTTGTCCAATGATGGATAAATCAAATGGTTCATTTCACAAGGTAGAAACTTGTTTCTGTTGTATTTGATCACTCAGATACATTAAAGACGTGTAGGAAGAGGATGCGGAAGTAGGTCTAGTAACCGCTCGACTCTGTCCGTCCGTCCGTCAACGTTTTCTCGGCTTCTGTGAAAGGGACTGATTTAATATTTTGTCTGCAGCCTCATCATGTTAAAGCAAGTAAGCAATCTTTACACACTGTCATGCTTCCTATTTGCCGTTAATTTGAAACACTCATTGTACAAGGAATATTTCCGTCAAAGTTTTCTTGGCTCCTATTGAAGGGAATGATTTAAAATTTGGTCTGCAGCTTGATTATGTTGAGGTGAAGCCAGTTAGCAATGTTGAATCTGCCGTGTAGCCACTTCCTGTTGCCGATAGTTTAGAATTTAACTGCATTCATTGTACAAGGAAAATTTTCGTCAAAGGTTTCTTGGCATCCGAGTGAAAGTGAATGATCAGTTATGCTCCAGTATACATATTACCTCAATCAATTGCATGCAGCGACGCAGTGTACATCCAGTATTGGTCTTGTCTATTTAAATATCGATATCTGACTTATATCAACTTATATCACAGAATAAGTGCTATTATTAGCAAAAATGTCAGCAAATCATTAATAAATATTAAGAATAATACAGGACCTAAAACTGACTCTTGAGGTACACCAACTTTTTTTATACGTCTTAATACTTGAAATGGATACGGCCTGATGTCTCTCGGCCAAATACGAAATAAACAAATCTAGTGAAGTAAAGACAAATTATATTTTTGTAATTTTTTAAGTTCATGATTTAGAAGATCAAAAGATTTACACAAATCATGAAATACCGCCCCTACTAAATCGCTCCATCAATGGCTTTGGACCCATTTTCTAACAAAGATTACATTGCAATCTGACAGAGATAGTTTTTACGAAAGCCTGAAAGCATGAAATAGAACAAATTATACGTTTTTAGATGATTGCGTCAAATGAGCCTTTACGGGACTCTCAACGTGAGGAATTTGTATTAATGGTAAAATTGCATTAGGTCTGTAATTAAATACATCATATTTTTTCTTCGTTAACTGATTCTTTTAAAAAATATGGGCAGAGAAATATGATATAATTGTATTATATGTCTCTGTTATGGGTATACAGATTTTCTGATGCTTAAATTCAAAAGGTGACATAATGAGCATGAATTAAGATGTGACAACATCATATAAAAAATTTTGCCAAGCACTACCCACAACTATCCATCATCTCGTATCTTCAATCTGATTTAATGATGATTTAACAATTTGAAGAGAACCTGATAAGATGATATGATTTTCAAATACTGTTAATTGTAAGTACGAGTACTTACGTATGTTCACTAATATGTAATGAGGGGGATGGGGGTGTGGGGGTTAAAAAATCTTTTCTGTTAGGGTGTTTTAGGCATTTTTATACTTTTGTTGACTGTTGTTTCTTATGGGCAGTTAACTATTATTGAAGAATTTAAGACAAGCTGTTTGTTCTATGAGATTATTTTAGATGAAAATCTATATTGTATCAAATACATAATTGAACTATATATATATATATATATATAGCATTAAATAATGTTAAAATAAGATCTGGCATATTTTGACTTTTCTGTGCATGACGACTCAGTTGTTCCAGAAAGGTTATACACTAGTGACACCCATCTTGTTGTTCATATATTCTAGTGACACCCATCTTGCAGTTCATGACGCCAACAATCGATGATAAGGGGTGTTGGAGATGTTATAAAAGATCGGAATCGTTGGTAAATCAAATCGAACATATCCTAGATCTTCTTTGACAAATAACCATAACCAGATTACCATAACGGTTAATCAAATCACGACTGTTGTCCATAAAGAGACAACTTCATTTTTTACCGCTAATATATTCCTTATAGGCAGCAACCCACTATCATAAAACGCAAGCCCTTAAATATCGTATCCATATTCTACATTTACTAGTGCCGATTGAAAAGTTGCTGTAAAAATAGAAAGACCTCGAAGGGAACATTGCAGTAATCTCAAACTGAAGTCTAGACCAATCTTCTTAAACAAATCTCTCTGGCAAATTATAATAATAATATGATTAAAAAGAGACGTCTGTCAATCGGAGACATCAACCCAACGACACACAGAACCAAAAGCCCTCGGACATCTTACTTGCAACATATATAGGCTTTGGCACAATAGACAAGAAACTGTTCGTCAAATATTCATGCTGCTATTCATTTTAATAATTTAGCACCAGCATATCTGAATGAATTTGAGCCATACCTTTTAGTTTTACCGAGGGTATGGCTGCAAAAAAAACCCAATAATTTAATTGAATACTGAATAATTCTAAATATCTAAATAGCCGTATTTCCTATACGTCTAATACTTCCAGTGTATGCATATTCGATTTTTATGATAGATGCTCGTATAAACAGAAATATATAACCTTTTTATGTATTATATGTCTCTGTTGTGACCGACAGTACAGTAGTCATCATAGATAAAGCACAGTCTGATAAGCTTCAAGCTGTATTGCAAGATTTCGTGGTTCCAAGAAAATATATTAGCCTACTAAAGCATATATGCTCACATGGAACTGGAACATAATATATATGTTTAAAATATTATTTTAAGTCCCAGCATGGGAAAGATACAAAAATATCGAGAAAAATATGCCTTGGAACCGGCAGTAATCTAAGGCATGGTTGATTTTCTTTTTAATTATTTTAATAGGTTCTTTCCACTTTCGTTGGACACAGGAGTATAGGTGCACGAAGAGCTAACATTGGACCTACGATTTATCATTTTTAAATAAGACTAAAATGTTTCAAATTCCACTAAAAAATGGAGTGTAATTAGTATTTTAATACAAAATAACTTCATTTTGGCACCTTGCATTATACATTACAATTCATTAATCGATTAACGTTTTATTCTGCTAGATAATTAAGATATCACCATCGATATGCATTATATGAATAATAACGTCATTTTTGTCCAATTATTTCATAATCTATACTAGTTCCTATCATATTTTACTGTAATTTACCGCCATCCCTGATCCATATTTTTTTTGGTGTCTAGGAATTCAATATAAACATACTGGCTAGTCACATTTTGGTTACAGCACAGTTTGGATCGTATGTTACAGCCAAGGTTTTCCTAAAGCTTTTAGTTCCAAATAAATGCACAAAATTATCGTATTTTGAGAATATCTCCAAAACGTGCTGACTAATGTCCTATTATGAAAAGATTCGTTTTACTTAACATTAAGGCTTTTGAAATAGACCCATCAATTTAAATTGTGGGCTGGCCTTTATTTATTTTACATGTTTATGATAAAGTTGAAATTTAAGGCCATATTTTAACAAAAGTGAAGCTTGTCCTTAATTCGGGTATTGTTGATTATTGTTCGTTAATTGATATCCATAACAATGTGATAATCAGTTGATAAAAGGCAGTGGCGGATCCAGAGGGGGGCGTAGAGGGCGTACGCCCCCCCCCCCCCTTTTGCTTGCACTTTTTTTTTTTTGTAAAATGATTAATCAGACTAGACTTCGTGAACTTTGCCATTTCCCGCATATTAAATTTTTATGCGACAATTCTTTACTTATATTATACTTATGTTTCGCTCGTATTTACGGTAATATATTATTGCCTATGTCAAAATCATGTGATTCACTACGGTGGAGTTGACCAGAGCGTCGAAAAAACGTCACTCATGCAGTCATTTTGAAATTCAATTTACAGTAACACATTGCTTAGGCTTAGGATGACAAGCATGACACCTTCAAAGCGACAAAGGATTGAGCGCGGCAAGAACGTATCAATTGACTTCTATTTCACAATTCCACCGAACAGAAAGTAATACTCTATTACACTCTCATGAAAAAAAGTTCCACAGCAATATTATTTACCTACGAAAACATGTTTAACCCAACACGCCCGAGCCTATTAATAACATAGCTGAATAATGATCCCCAGTCAATAAGCTCTGGGTAGATTTAAAGTCTAAGGTACGGACCATTTGATTTGAGGGGGCAGTCTGAGATGTTTGAGAGAAAAAATTCTGACCCCGTGATTTTTTCCTTAAACAAAAATTCTGGCCGTATCTGGATTGAAAACAATAATCTTGTCCACTTTTTTTGCTATTAGAAACAAAAATTTCCAACAGAATTATTTAGCATTAAATGAACATGATGAATAAAAAAACGGGCGTAATTCAGTTTTTGGGGCCGGGGGTTTGCATGTAAATCCCATATATCTGACCGGAATGTCTGTTTCGTCGAACTGATAAAATGAATACTTTTTCAAGGCCCGACTGCAACCTGTCTACTGGGTGTGGCCTTGATGTCTCCATCTGTCGACCGTCATTCATATATTCGTTGTCATTTCAGACTCATTCGTAGCCTTTGGTTGATTTGGAACCCCTCACTTCCCTTGTTGGGTGAAACATTTCAACCAAACATTTGGATACAAATTGCTTGTTTGTCTTTCTTAACTCGTGTCGGTCGTATTGTTAATTTCATTGAATAGCCCGGCGTATATCTTGTTTACAACAAATCCGTGACGTTATGCTAACTAAACATACAACAAACGAGAATTTTCCATGTCAATTTTTTACTGACAAGTCCCACATCAAATACATTAGTACATAGCTTTGGATCCATCTAATCATTTTATAATAGACAATTAATGGGGAGAATACGGCATCAAAAATGTCCAACTCTTACACTTTAACTATAAAATATACATGCCTTACATCAGGAACCGTTAAAAAAGTGCATTTTACACTTATTTATGTTTTTTAGCCAAAAAAAGGTCCAAAAATATTTTCGCCTCGCTCCGCTCGGCGATCTTTACATACTTCGCCCCCCTTTCCAAAATCCTGGATTCGCCCCTGAAAGGACCCTCCCCAAGAGCCTCTACAGAGCCCGAGGTGAAATGATTGCTCCCTTACCGGAGTGCTTACCGTCAATTACATCAGTCGGGAAACCAGTCCGTGAAACACTAACTTCCGGTTTTACGTGGAACTGCCATAGTGGAAATTTAGCCGGTTGTACACAATTTATAGCAATTTAAGAGTAACAGAATCATCTTATGGCATTATGTTGACGAAATTTGAAACAAAATCTGCAAGAGTGAAAGGTAAACGAAAGCAACTTTATCGTCCATAAGGCTTAATTTAGGGTTCAAGGGGTAGACGCTTTAAAAGGAGACAACAGATACCAACTTTCAAGGGGCAAATTTTTTATAAACAAATCATATGTCCTATAAAACAAACAACACCATGGCCCAAAAGAACGGTTCATCGTAAGGTATAAATAAATATGACTGCGTTTACACCACATAATTTACCTTTCTCCCACAAAACACAAAGTGAATGGTTGGTGCCTAGAGTGATATAATTTGAGCACATGCTCTGTATATGCTACCAGAATTATTCCTGTTTACAGTAAAACAAAAAACATTGGAAATGGGAATCCAGGTCTGTTTGCCCAAAATCATGTTTGCCCTCATTCATGTTTGCCCCGTTCCAAGTTCGCCCCTTCTTAAAGCCAATAAAGGATTTCTCCTGAATATTTTTTTAATCATGTTTTTTGTAAGTGTATTTTACATATATATACACAAATATGTATATACATATATATGCATTTTATTAAAAGGAGAATGACAAATGTAAGTAAAACGGACATAAAAATATAAATATTTGCAGTCTTCATGATAAACTCTTGAATCTACAGGCCCAAAGCTCAATTTTACTATAATTTCAGTTAGATTCTACTGGCCTGTACGGCTGTAGACCTGTTTTTTAACAGGCCCGACGTCCATTTTACAAGCCTGGACTAGTGGGTCTGTGGTTTAGCATGAAGACTGTATAAAAATATGATACAAATGTGTAGGGGCAAATGTTCTGGGAGTGAACAGACCTGATACTGACACATTGAACAGAGGAACAAAGAAAGGGCAGAACTGACTTCCTCTGTACAGAACTCTCAATCACGGTGCTTAAAAATATGTTTTAATTTTTAGGTAAAGGTATACATGTAACAATACAACATAAGCTTTGTAGAGCTTTTCACACACATACACATGACATGTATGATAAACACAAGACATAAAACATATAAAACAGAAAGCATGCCGTATGTAGCATAAATGCATGAACTAATATCAAAGCAAAGCAAATTGTAAATGTTTACTCTTTTCTATCCAGGCTTAGCTAAATCAGTTGGTGCAATTCCTCGGCTTAGACCTGGCCAGAAAATTTGTCACCCCTTCAAGATATTTCTTCCATATGGATAAAAGAGATTGCTTTAGGCTGTGGATATTATCATGATTATGTAAAACTGTTTGTTTGCTATTTCAGGTCTTACCTTTCACCCGAAAAGACCATGGGTGTTGACAAGTTTGTTCAATGGTGTTATCCAGTTATGGGACTACAGAATGTGTACATTGATAGACAAGTTTGACGAACATGATGGTAGTACACTTAAATTTGTTGTTTAATATACATGTTTTATTTATATATGTCTTATATTGAGGAGGGGTAGTTCTTTTTTGTAACGATTATGGAAACATTAAGAATACTAGATGAAGGAATTTAAAAATATTAAAAGACAAGAGAGCTTTTATTCATTGCTCTCAAATTACATGGATTATATTTAATAACAATAAAAAAAAAATGACTGAACATGCAAAGTAACAAAACGGACAATTTTTCAGTATGATCTATGATAAAATTTACTGGACTGAATTAGATATATCTGTCACAAGCAACAATTTGGAACTACATTTGAATGGCTAACTTCCATGTTTTAGGTTAATAGTGCAGATTAACCACCTCTCTAATTGAGAAAAATTAAATGCTTGCATTGGTCTGGGCTCACGCTATTTATCACTTATTGTATTTTAAGCTTGGCCTTTCGTAAAACATAGATTTTACTGTCGCTAATTGAGTTTACCTAGCGACGCATAGCGGAGCACCATTTTCACATTTTGTAAAATAATAAAAATTATGGCGATTAAAATTCATCATTGGCGAAAGAAATGTAACGGGTCGAGTTGATAGAAAATAAATTATCTGCCCATTGCATTTTATAGCTATCGACATCAATGAACTAATTGATAAAGGTGTTGTTCGTATTGTTTAATAAAATGTTGTGGTTAAATGGTGTCACATGTCACCTAAAGGATTTATTTACAACTTTGATAGAAATAATTGTTTTGTTAGAAATAAGGAAATTTTAAAGTATGTTTACATTAGTAGCCGAAAAATATAATGTTTTGGCGAAAGGTGCTGAAAAAGAAAATTGACCTAGGGGAAACCCTGCCTCTATTACATAATTATACTTTTTCCACTAGCCATGCAACAGTACTATCATTTAGATACACATATTTAGTACTATAGAAGATTTAAGAAAAAAAATAAAACTATTTATCAATAAAACTTTAATTGAATGAGGAAAATATCTTTTTATGTCATATTCATTGCTTCTCTTAAATAATTGTATAAATTTAACATGAAGTAACTTAAATTCATGAGCTGAATTGTTGACATGCAAGTTGTACAATTTTAGTGTTATATGTCACTGTGTACTTACAGGTCCTGTAAGAGGAATCTGTTTTCATAGCCAACAGCCATTGTTTGTATCTGGTGGGGATGATTATAAAATTAAGGTTTGTAATCATGGTAATTTAAACAAATAATCATGTTTTAAGAAAAAAAATTATGTCTTCAACAAAAGTCAGGGAATATTTTATGGTCACTGTTACTGGTTTTGGAGTGTTAATAGAATATTTTTTTATTATCCCCTATAATGAAGTTGTGAAAGTGATAGTAAAGTAACACTGTCATTTTTATAATAGAAAAACA
Organism: Mytilus californianus; assembly: GCF_021869535.1. Lineage (NCBI taxonomy): Eukaryota > Metazoa > Mollusca > Bivalvia > Mytilida > Mytilidae > Mytilus > Mytilus californianus. The sequence continues at coordinate 65,304,099 of NW_026262668.1, read as the reverse complement.
AAGGATACAGGGTTCCCATCCATGACACAAAATCAGTACATGGACAACAAAAAGCAAGGGAACAGCGCATTTATTGCTGTATGTCTGTGGCCTCTATAGAAAAAGTTTGTAGAAATGTATAATTGTGCCTCTGGTGGTAGATTATAAGGGTACAATGGTTGTATCTTAAGTAAATGATTATGATCTCTATTCAGTTCTTGTTCAATGATCATATGGTCAAGAATATGAAATAACAGTACGGTAAAAGCTTGTATGTGTTAAAGAGCCTTTGAGGCTTTCTTTTCATTGAACAGTGGTGACATGTAAGAAGACAGTGAAACTCAAATCAAAGTTCCAAAATACAACATATAAACACATCTGGTCAATAAGAAATAAGATTGAAAACTCATCTACAGTATTTTAATCAATATTCTCTAATTTTGTGCTATTTTCACATTTCTTGATCGGTGTGAGAAAAATATTTCTTCTCACTAGTGAAATATCTGTTCTCGGCAAATGATTGGTCGAAATTTGATTATCATGATTATGATGTTAAATTTTCTTGGTTTCTTCTGAATTTCCTGTTGTAACGTCATGAATAAAGGTGACCATACCTGATGACGTCACATATATAGAACACAACGTTTTGCAAATCTTTGAAAAAGGACTGATAAAAATCATTAGAGAAACAGATTCCACCACTATAACTCGTCAGTGATCTCCCCAGGCCGTTTTAGCGTCGCGGCCCCCCGATGCTATAATTTTTTACCGTGACGCTATAATAATTTCCGCAACGCTATAATTATTTTGAGGACGCTATTTTTTTCTTGTCTGCTCTATACATTACCGCAATATCGATGTCCTTAATTTCGAACTTTCATCGAATTACCGCTTGTGATCATAAAAATTATATCACCTTTAATCGTAATCCCTTCAAATCGGACATAAGAGGAAATTAAGATTGATTAAATAGGTGTTAATTGCCCTTTGGGTGATAACTGTTTGAATACGAATACCCCAAGCTGACACTTATGACATGACTGATTACACGTGGCCCAATTGCAAAATTTTGACATCGAGAAAATCATAAACAATTCGAAATCTACGTTTGAATCAAGGCAAATTCGTCTCCTAAGAGAAGAAAAAAACCCAAAAAACGAGCGAACTTAACAGGCTGGTCGTTTGTTATTTCAAACTAACAACTTGTAAAGAAGTGTTTTCTTTCCATTCCGGTACTCGAGAGCGTACATAAAACATTTCGATTCTTGGCAAAATAAGTTCTATACTTCATTAGAACGTGATGAAAATTGCCTTTAGGTAATGTTTCATCTATTTATTACAGTAAAATCGTGATATATTCATCCAATTCGCTTCTCAAACATTGTTTATTTTCGTAAATTTTTCTTCGACCGCCATTGATATATTTGTACTATTTACGGATCGGAAGCGGACCAGCTATGATCAAAATCCGCATTTTTACGGTAATAACTACAGACGCAGAAATGGCACAGCTGACAGAATAATAATGATCCCAAAAGGGAAAGCTACTCATTCCACATCATCGTCATGAATTTACAGACTATTTGTTAGATCTCCTTGCAAAATGTATTTATTTCTATGTAAACACATTGTTTCAATTAATTTACTGATTAAAGTAGTTTAACAATGTTAAAAACATACATCTGTTTGAAACAACTGGGACTGATACATTGAGTCCCAGGAAATAATGAATTTCATAAACATGATAAACAGAATAGTTTTTAATTGAAATGGTATTACTATATCATATGATACTTTCTTTTCCTTTTTGATATAAAAGAAGTTCTCTTTTGTACTAGATTTTTAGTTGGTAGTTTCTAACAAGAAAAATATAATTCTGTAACTATAAATGAATATTAAAGAAATAAACTAAAAGAACAGTTATACTTTAATTGTATTCTCAGTTATGAATTAAAAAAAATCAACAATAACTTAAAAGAAAGAGAGCATCGCCGCGACGCAACAAATGACATTGAAAAATAAATACAATTTTTTTTTACGCCAAATGTGATGCTATCCAAAATTCCTGGGGAGAACACTGCTCGTGTAATACGATATTTCTCCAATCTCAGCAGTTAAATTTTAATTATTTTAAAAACTCTGCAAGCCTCGCGCTTTAAATATTAAAATTTAACTGTCTCGAGTGGAGAAATATCATAACACGCTTGTTGCAGTGGTGAAATCAATATTATAAGATTTTTAAAAATATTGAGAAAGCAGCCCTAAAACAACCAAGGTTGTCTCTTTACAATAATTAACAAAGTATCTCATATGTGGGCTCCAGTAGGGTACCCCTCTTAGGTCACAAGGTCATGTTTAATAATTGCCTCTTCCCAGGTATCTTTTAAGCAGATTTTAGAAAGTAGGATTTGAACATTTTTAAAGATCACAGGTCCTTTTAAATGAGACATCAGGTCGAAATTTTGTTCACCAAACCCCCAAGGTTGCTTGTTGCAATTGACCATGTTGGAGCCATATATGTATGGCAAAAATTGGAATGGGTCAAATTCTAACATAAACATAAATTTCAAAAGCTACATATATGCATTTATATTAAAAAGATGTGTTAAATTGGAAAATTCAAAATTGAATATTGCCAAAAGTATTTAACATGCAGTCATTCTTTGTCTAACAGGCACTTCCATAAAAGGGACACCTGCTCATAATGTGCAGTCCTGAAACCCCAATGTATTCTCATATATAATTCTCTTTTATATAGCGGGCACCATTTTCAGTGGCAATATAGATTGAAAACCTGTTAAAAACAGGCAGTTCTGATGAATCACAAATGAAAAATGAGGCTACTTTAAAAACTTTTCACCTACATATCAGATGTTGTAACCATTAGCTTATTTCATCAAAATATGTGACAGAATTGATAAAAAATATATTAGGATATGTGGAAAAAACATAAATTATACAAATGTTACAGGTTTTTTATAAGGCTTTAACATATTTTATTCTTTTCAGGTTTGGAACTACAAACAGAAAAGGTGTCTCTTTACTTTACTTGGTCATCAAGATTACATAAGAACAACATTCTTTCATCATGTAAGATTTCATGTATTTATACTATTCCTTTTGTATTTTATAGTAGCTAGTAGAATACATAAGCTACAAGTTTACATTGACAAGCGATGTAGTCTTCTTAATTACTAAATGTTTAGTCTGGTTTTATTTTAATTATTGAGGTCAAATCTTACTTAGCTATTTTAGTAAGATTCATATCTAGAGAGTAGAGACCTTCAGGAAATTACTTCCATCAAAAGTCAAACATTGATCAAGAAAATATCAAACTACAGTGTTTGTCTGATGATTTATGAAAAGTCAAACAGAAAGTTAAATTGGGAGTTTTATACACATTGTCAAATTGAAAAACTAAACAATTTAAACAAAAAAAGAAAAGTTGAAATTTTTCTCTTGTGATTTTTAATCGGATTTTCGAAGTAAAAATCGGTTATTGATTTGGGGACGTACGGTAGGTGGGCGGGCTGTTGCCAAACATTGTCCGTTCATTAACATGAAAACGCTTTGATGAAATTTTTCAAATTTAGATATGTTGTTTCCTGTGACTAAATGAAGGTCAAGTTCAATTTTCACGATTTTAGCTTTTCTCGTTGTTAAGTTATAGCCCTTTCCCAAGAATTCAATTTTTGATGAAATACTTATTAATTACTCCATTTCTGTTCAAAGGGAAATAACTCATTTTTTAAAAGATTTTTAAAAGAAATGACATTTTGGGGTGTTTTTTCTTTTCTTTGGTAAATTGTTTGAAGAATTTTGTGGTAGGCTTGTTTGTTATTCTGTATAAACTAATTTTCTGAATGCTATATATATTTTTTTTTTATGAAGTGAACTCCTTTAATTAGAAAATAATCTATTTTTATTACAGCGGATTTCATTGAGTGTGTAGGAATAGGTATTATCTTTGGTTAGCTTGCTTGCTAGCTGAACTGTGAAGTCATTATTAGGTTAGGTAAACTACCCTCCTTCATGAGTAGACTAGTCCCGCAGATAACCAATTGTATCTGTCTGTCGGACTAGTCTACTCATAAAGGAGGGTAGTTTACCTAACCTAATAATGACTTCACGCTTCAGCTAGCAAGCAAGCTAACCAAAGATTTTACCTTTTCCTACACACTCAATGAAATCAGCTGTAAAGGATATATTTCATTACATTACATTGTGTAGATAAAGTTGTTGACATTGATACATAAGTTGCAGATCTATATTAGTTTGTGACAAATGAAAGAAAAAATATTTAATGGAATGTTTTCAGGAATATCCTTGGATTTTGAGTGCTTCAGATGACCAGACAATCAGAGTATGGAACTGGCAATCAAGAACCTGCGTTTGGTAAGATTAAGTTCAAAGTTGTAATATTTATGCCATAATTTTTTTGTTTTTGAAATAAAACTTTTATTCATGGAAACAATTTGTAACAGTTTAAGACAGTACTGTTGTATAACAATAAGATGAGGTATGATTGCCAATGAGACAACTATCCTCTATCTATATTCAAATATTAACGTCACTGTACAAACTTCAAAAATGAGAGAAAAACCCATATCGCTTAGTTGTCTATGTTAAGCACATTTTTTGCAGGAAAATTATGCTACGCTTCTGTTGTAACTGTTAATGGTTTGTTCACATTTTTGGTCCATGTTATCACTTCATTTCAGAAAAACAGAATTTCAGTCAGTTGTAGAAGATTTAATGTTAATTTTTTAATGGATATAACAACCTATCAAACTTAATATAGATAATGCAATAGGTGCTAACATAAATCATAATCCCAAGCTGTACAAATGTAAAGAGAGAGAGATTTATATTTAAAATGTCTGAAATATTTAATTAAAAATTTTGCTGATATGAATGAACATTTTTTTTTTTATTTATAGTGTATTGGCAGGACATAGTCATTTTGTAATGTGTGCACAGTTTCATCCATCTGAGGACTTAATAGTGTCAGCCTCCCTTGACCAGACTGTTAGAGTATGGGACATTTCAGGTATATATTGATTAAAACATTTTTTTTTAGTTGAGAAACATGTGGGACCCATCATCAGGTATATATCATGTTAGACATTTCTGAGTTGAAAATTTGTACGACACATCAGGTATATATTATGTTAGACATTTCTGAGTTGAAAACTTGTACGACACATTAGGTATATATTATGTTAGACATTTCTGAGTTGAAAACTTGTACGACACATCAGGTATAATTTGAGAAATACATTTCTGAGTTGAAAACTTGTAAGACACATCAGGTATATATTGTGAAAGACATTTTGAAGTTGAAAACTTGTAGGACACATCAGGTATATATTGTGAAACACATTTCTGAGTTGAAAACTTGTACAACACATCAGATATAAATTGAGAAAGACATTTCTGAGTTGAAAACTTGTAAGACACATCAGGTATATATTGTGAAAGACATTTTGAAGTTGAAAACTTGTAGGACACTTCAGGTATAGATTGTGAAAGACATTTCTAAGTTGAAAACTTGTAGGACACATCAGGTATATATTGTGAAAGACATTTCTAAGTAGACACATCAGGTATATATTGTGAAAGACTTTTCTAAGTTGAAAACTTGTAGGACACATCAGGTATATATTGTGAAAGACATTTTGAAGTTGAAAACTTGTAGGACACATCAGGTATATATTATGTTAGACATTTCTGAGTTGAAAACTTGTAGGACACATCAGGTATATATTGTGAAAGACATTTTGAAGTTGAAAACTTGTAGGACACTTCAGGTATAGATTGTGAAAGACATTTCTAAGTTGAAAACTTGTAGGACACATCAGGTATATATTGTGAAAGACATTTCTGAGGTGAAACTTGTAGGAGATATCAGGTATATGTTGTGAAAACATTTTGAAGATGAAAACTTGTAGGACACGTCAGGTATATATTGTGAAAGACATTTGTAAGTTGAAAACTTGTAGTACACATCAGGTATATATTGTGAAAGACATTTCTAAGTAGACACATCAGGTATATATTGTGAAAGACATTTCTAAGTTGAAAACTTGTAGGACACATCAGGTATATATTGTGAAAGACATTTCTAAGTTGAAAACTTGTAGGACACATCAGTTATATATGGTATCAGACATTTCTGCTTTGAAAAACTTGTGGGAAATATCAGGTATCGTATAAAATATTTAAAAGTTGAAAAAATGTGGGACACATAAGGTTTATATCATGTAAGACATTTATTAGAAGTTCAAAACTTTTAGGACACATCTGGTATATATCTTATATAATAAGACTTTTATATTAAGTTGAAAACTGTGGGACACATCTTGTATATTTTGTATAAGACATTTTAAGATGGAAAAGTGGGACATATCAGCTATCTAGTATAACATAGAAGATAAGTTGAAAAAAATGTGTGACACTTCAGGTAAGTATTATATAAGATATTTCTAAGTGGTAAAAATTGTTACTAATCAAATTGCTTTTTTTAACAAAAAAGTATGTTATTTTATCTAACTGTTATTTGATCTTCCTGCACCTATAAATTGGTTGTACTTATTTAGTATTATTATTGTTTTAAAAAATTTAATAAAGTTATACGTCTTATATGGTATTTGTAGTGTTTCATCAAATTGTATAAAAGTGCATGTACAATATAGTTCTAGTTCAGAATTTACATTTACAATTTTTGTGATTTCTTTTCAAAACATTTGACTGGCTAAATGATTTGTAGTGGAAGGACATTTGATTTGCACCAGGTGTTGTCATAACACAATATGATGGAATTAGTGTTTGCAATTTCCATATTCTGTTGTTACTCGTTTCAGCTGTTTTTTGTTTACTTTGCTGTAATTCTTTGCTTTTTCTTCTAGGGATGGTTGCCAAAAGTGCAAGCGGGGAGGGTGAGATTTCTAATTGTCCTGTGGTGTTGGAATGAAATTGATTAATATTTGCTATGAATGTAAATTGTCCCAAAAATGGCGGTAGTTGGATATTTCAAATTTCCATAGTCACTTGAATTACCTTTGAATGATTTTTTTTTAAGAATAGAATTAAATGAATGTAAGAGTAAATCTTGTAGATAACTGCTAATTAGATTTGGGAGAATATGTCCAAATGAAGTGAAAACCCTTCTTTACTTCAGCATACTTGACCCAGATTGTTATCTTTTACTCTCTTCCAACCTCTTATATTGCACATGATCCATCCAAAAGGTAAACTTAAAATTAAAAGGAATCCTGCTGATTTAAATCAAAATTCAAACTCATCAATCTTACCTATCAAGTGGTGTAAATTATATTTGTTCCTGTTTCCTTCAAGATGAGAGAATTATTACAAGATCTTTTGTATGCTATCTTTGATTCTTGACGAAATTATGATATTTTATATATTTAAACACTGGTATATATACTACCTAAATTATTTTGCTTCTTTGAAACCTTGTTTTACAAGTATTTTCATAAAGGATTAAATTATTAAATTAAAATAGCAGTGTTTTTATTTCCCATCATTGAAGAATTTGTAAATGTGTTTTGCAAGTTTGCAAGTTTGCATGCATGTTTGTTGTAAAGCTAGCCTCCTTCAATGTGTATATTTTATAAAGCCTTGCCCCATATCCTTAGTAAAAAGATGATTTGTCAGAAAAGGTGCTCGCTATTAAGTGAAAACAATATTAGCATCCTTAGTATTTATAACCATGTTTACAATATTCAGACCAGAATGCATTGTAAAAGTGTACTTAACAACATAAATAGCGCACCACATCTGCCCAAAATATAGAAGTTTCACAGTTTTTTGCTTTTGCTACAGATTTGTAGAAATCTGTTATATTGTAAGCATTACCTTCAAATTAATGCAGTGTTTACAGAGAAATTTTCATTTTAGTGGCCACAATGAAGATTTGAACATCGAAAGTCAAAAATCAAAAGTCTGAGATAAGTTGATTTTAAATTGGTCTTTAGACAAGAATTAGATTAATAAACTGAAAATCAAAGTCATTTCCCTTGTTTTAAGATGATAAGTTACACATGACTTTAGTTTTCAAAAATTTTGCAACCTATTTTTGTTTTGTTGATTAAAATGTTTTATTTGAGATGTCAAAAATTAGCATTAAGAAAATTTTCATTTTCACAGAGTATAGTGTTTATTACCTCAGAAACATTGTGTAAAAATATTTTGACTCGTTTCAATCACCTTTTTTGTAAAAAAATTTGACTCGTTTCAATCACCTTTTTTGTAAAAAAATTTGACTCGTTTCAATCACCTTTAAAAAAGTTATATTTAATATAAATATTAACTTCAAAGAAATTTAACGGAGGAGGTGTGCTTCTTTTGTTGTTGAGTATATTTGTTTTATAATTTTTTCTATTTTTGCAAATTTTAGGAAAGAGTTTAAAATAGTACATGTATCACTGAACAAATATATATCTTGTTGAGGATTCCATATTTAAGTTTGATATTATCTTAAAAATGAAAAACTTCAAATCTTATTTGACCTGCAAATTCATTAAATTAAAGTTGAGAATTATATAAACGTTTATTTTATTTTTTTTTCTTTTCATTGCATTATGAAAAGGAAACACAAACCAATGTTCACTGATAAAAATCCTTGCTAGTATATAAATCCATGTTTAATGCTAGTACATAGGGAGAAGTTTGTTTAAGCAATATCATGATATTTGAATTTGCATCCTGTTATGCCTTGATAGCATGTTTCCACCATAACTTGGCAAGGTGATATACTTTCAATATATCTAAGACTATTTCTATTTGTTAGTTGTACACCTTAAACTGAGTATAAATGTTTATAATGTTGCTTGAACATGATTGTCATAAAAAAAAAACCAACCATTTATAACTAAATGCACCAGTTTTACATGAAAAATAAGCTAAAGATTTAGTAAATTTCAGATAAACAGTAACTTTGTTTGTAAAATGGAATTTTATTGCATAGTCTGTTGTTTTTAAAATTTGCAAGATAAAATTTATTCTTTGTCCTCATCCTTAATAAACTCATCATAGATACCAGGATTGAAATTTTGTATTTGCGCCAGATGCGCGTTTCGTCTACAAAAGACTCATCAGTGACGCTCGAATAAAAAAAGTTAAAATTGCCAAATAAAGTACGAATTGAAGAGCATTGAGGACTAAAAATTCCTAAAAGTTTTGCCAAATACAGCTAAGGTAATCTATTCCTGAGGTAGAAAAGCCTTATATTTCCAAAATATAAAATTTGGATAAATTGTGTTGTTAAAATGTGGAATTTGTTTTGTTTTGAATATCTTTATACTGCATCCAATAAAATGTCAGTAATGGATTAGGTATCAAGATGAAGAGGTCTAGGAATGGTAGATATAAGAAAATGTTTTGTTATACTAATCATAGATAATAACCATACTGCATGTTAGTGGCTAGAGTGGTAGTAAATATTTCACCAGGCATCATTTCAAGGATTCATTAAAAGGCTATCGATTATTTCTTAAAATTTGACTTTAATTCCAGGTCTGAGGAAGAAGAACGTATCACCTGGCCCATCAAGTATAGAGGACAGATTAAGAGCCACAGGGCAGACTGATTTATTTGGAATGTCTGATGCTGTTGTTAAGCATGTTCTTGAAGGACACGACAGGGGTGTGAACTGGGCAGCATTTCATCCTACACTTCCCCTGATTGTATCAGGAGCAGACGACAGACAGGTCAAGTTATGGAGAATGAACGGTGATTACAAATATGCTCTTATGTTCTAATTGTAACAATACATTATTGATTTGTATATAATTCACCATTACAGCATCTAAAAGAACTATGGGTAATTTCATGAAAATATGTCACATTATTGTTTGAATTTTCATTGTTTTGGACATTTTTGAAAAAAAATATTACCCAAAATGCATTAGACTCTGAAAGGGTGAATCATAAAAATGTCATGTTTTTCACAAATATTCATATGTAAGGAAAGAAAGGATAATGGTAGTCTACTTTAAAGAATGTTAGCTGCTCACATTTCAACATTTCCTTAATTATTTGAAAACTCTCTGTCTTTGACCTTAACAATGCATTTGATTATTTTGCTCCTTTATTTCTCAGTTCTCAGCTTATTCAAGAACATAAGAAATAGGAGATTTTGCATGATTTCCAATGAGAAAAATATCCACCCAAAGACAGAACATACATCTTGAATATAATTTTTTTTTTAAATACTTTTGAATTCTATTATTTTTTGTGCATTTTTCGTACAATTGAATAATCCTTTCTTATTTGCCAATATTTTTCATATGGAAAATCAGTACAAAGTTTTTCCCAAGCTGAAAATTCATTCTCCTTATCAAATGCTTGTATCTTAAAAACAAGCAGACAACCTATCTATATTTTCCCATTATTTTTGATGTATTAAACATTCCCTAATGAAAATGAATTCATTTATGAAATTTGAATATTTCAATATTTCAGCAGCAAATTTCCTTCATTATATGTTTCTATTCTCATTATTATAAAATAAACAACAAACATGTTATTTTACAGATGCTAAAGCATGGGAGGTAGACACATGCAGAGGACACTACAACAATGTTTCCTGTTGTACTTTCCATCCAAGACATGAACTAATACTTAGTAACTCAGAGGACAAGAGTATCCGGGTCTGGGATATGAGCAAAAGGTTTGTATAGGTTGTTGTTGTATAAAACATCTAAAGATGAGAAAATGTGGTATGATTGCAAATGAGACAACTATCCACTAGAGTTAAAAGTAGAAGTAAGCAATTATAAGTCACTGTACGGCTTTCAACAATGAAAGAATCTCATACCTTATAGTTGGCTATAAATGGCCCGACATGAAAAATATGAAACCATTCAAACAAGAAAACTAACGGCCTAATTATAACAAAACAATTTCTGAAAAACATATATGAATGACATTAACCTATTACAACCACTCTACTACAGGCTCCTGAATTTGGACAGGCTCATAACGATTGTGTCAGGGTTAAACATTTTTGTGAGCGCTCAACCCCAATGCAGAATGTTATGGATAGAAATTGAAGATATAATTGATAGCAGAAAAGCTACAGTGACAGTCCTGTAGTTCACAAAAGTCTTATGATAAAATCTTTTCTAGATCATGAACAGTTCAGTACAAATGATATTCTGCTTTAGTCTGAATATTCTTTTGCAAATGTGCCAGGGGCAGATGTAGGTATAAATTTACAGTAGGTTAAACATGATTTGTACAAAATATGAAAATAAGAAGATGTGGTATGATTGCCAATGAGACAACTATCCACCAGGCACCGAATTACATAGAAGTTAGCAACTCTAGGTCACGGTAAGGCCTTCAACAATGAGCAAAAAAAAAGAGCCAAGTTTTGCACCTTTGAATAGCATATTTAAAATGCATCTTTCAATTTTAAAAACAAAGATTATTTTGAAAATATCTATTATTTAACAGGACTGGAGTACAGACTTTCCGTAGAGAACATGATAGATTCTGGATCATGGCTGCTCATCCAACTCTGAACTTGTTTGCTGCTGGTCATGACAGTGGAATGATTGTATTCAAACTGGAACGTGAACGTCCAGCCCATGCAGTTCACAATAATATAGTGTACTATGTTAAAGACAAATACCTCAGAAAACTGGACTTTAACACTTCAAAGGATGGTGCAGTCATGCAAATTAGAGGGTATATAAATACTTTTTTTCTCTCTAAAAGTTCTGTATTCATTGTTGCCAAGGGTAAAGTGTTGGGAAAGTATTTGGTTCCCAGTTGAAAATGAATATGAACAATAAAAGAAAAGAAAACAGTAATTGATAAAGTGTATATGATTTAAGTTAAAATGTGAAAGCAGTTATAACAACAACACTTTAGGGATTGCTGCAGCAATTTAATGAGATCGACATGTTTCGTTACCTAGGGTACTGTCATCAGGATAAAAAAAATACAGAAAATTGCTAAATAATTTTAGATAGTTTCATATCAAACATACATGTACTGCTAAAATAGTAGATTTGTATAACTATCACAATTTACTGGCAATCTTTACTTTTTTCTATAGTTTGAATCTGATGTTATTTTATAGCATGTATAACTTTCCCATTTTACTGGCAATCCTTACTTTTTTCTGGTTTGAATCTGATGTTATTTTATAGCATGTATAACTATCATGTTTTACTGGCAATCTTTACTCTGTCTACTGGTTGAATCTGGTGTTATTTTATAGTGTGTATAACTATCACGTTTTACTGGCAGTCCTAACTTTTTTCTACAGTTTGAATCTGATGTTATTTTATAGGGGAAGCAGATCTCCAGTATATAGTATGTCCTACAACCCAGCAGAGAATGCTGTCCTGCTTTGTACCGTAAGTACGTGAATGTTGTTAGGCTCATATATAGTAACAATCATGATAGAGTAACTTATTGATTGGTTAGTGTTTAACACCACTTTCAGCACTATTGGCTATTTTATGGCAAGTTTTTATTGTTGGAGGAAGCCTGAATACCAGCAGAGAACCACAACCTTCAGCAACAAAACTGATATTTATTATCAATTAAGAATGGAGTCGAAGGCACCAATCTCAAGTGTTGACATGCTAGTGATACAATTGTTGAACTACTTAGACCACTCGGCCACCAAGGTCCAAACCATGATAGAAGAATATTTTGAGGTTTTATATATGATGATGCAAGTGGAAGCATATCCCCAATCTTCCTTAAATCTGTACTTTTAGTAACTATATTAAATTAAGTGAACATTTCATTCCAATACATCTTTCTGCTGAAATATTAACTAAGTCTTGAATAATTATAATTTGAAGAATTTAAAAAAGATACTAGACAATTGAAAATTCTTCAATTTATATCTGGCTGTTTGTGCTTATAGATAAAATGGTGAATTTTACAACATAATATACTAGTATTCATGAAGAAAGTTATTAACAAACATAGTGTTAGATTTATGTTTATGAAAGTTTTTGATTTCAATGAAAAGTTGATTTCGTTTAATATTTTCAGAGAACACAGGTTGTAGAAAACTCTACATATGATTTATATCCCATACCAAAGGATAGTGATTCACAGAACCCTGATTGTAAGTCATGCTAATGTTTATTTAAATCAGCTTACAAACTAAATACAGTTTCTTACAAACTAAATACAGTTTCTTAACTCTAACGCCAACCATTTTGGAAAAAAATTGGCCTTTTGTTTCATAATTGTTAGAGCTAATGCGTCATTTTGAAACAATATGTTCATGTTTCAAAAGACTAAATGATTTTTTTCGTGCAGAAATTCATATTTGTCTTTAAACAGCGATTTTCCTCAAAATGAAAATTATAGAAAATAATTTTATAAAAATTGCTTGAAACTGCAGACATATTTTTTCATTTGATTAAAATATTTCATTGAATTGGAACAAAAAATATCGTCAGTATAATTTCTTATAAAAATTTGTTTTTATATGAAGTAATAGGGGAATTTTCAAAAGGTTAAACACATTTGACTTACGACTGTAGGTGTGAATAATATGTAAAAAAGGATAACAACAAAAATATCCCATCATACAACAGACTTCATGAACAAACAACATCTGACTCTCCAAAAAAACTGACATACAAATGAAGATAAAAAACAACTAAACATGGTCCAGATAACCTGACTGGGTACAGGCACAAAATGGGTAGAAGTTAAACCAGTTTTGAGTGGGCACAAACTTCTCTGATTGCCTGTCTAGGCTATTTGTTGTAAAACTAAAACACACAATTAAAATCTGTACAGTTCAGCTACCAACAAAATGACTACTAACAAGATCAAGGAAATAAAAAATGGCACATAATTGTGAAATCAGGGTTAAAATGTTCATTTGCATATATGGATTGTTAAATTTTGTGTTGTTCATTTATGACATACACAATATATATTGTGGTTGCTTCACTATTACAGCTTTTAATGATTTAATGGATTTATAAATGTTATTTTATTTAGCTCCTGATGGAAAGAGGTCAGCTGGACTGACTGCTGTATGGGTAGCCAGGAACAGATTTGCAGTCTTAGATAAGACTCACAGTGTAAGTGTCTTTGATATCTGAAGTTTTTTGTTGCATGATTTACTGTGGAGTCACTATTATTCACTGGATACCGATTTTTGTGGATTTCGTGGGTATAGGTTAACAACAAAATAATGTTCAACGAAGCACACATTTTCTAAAGGTTTTGGCAAAACCATGAAATCAAATATCCACAAAAATACAAGATTTTTTCAATCCACAAAAATTGGTATCTCTTAAATTTTAATTTTACACATTGAAGATTAAAGTGTCATGGAAATTTGAACTTGAAATTCATTCTTATCTAAAAAATACTTCATAGATTTTCTGTGAATAGTAATTAGAAGTTGCAAATTTTGACCAAGTAACTTGAAATGAGAATGAATAGAATATTTTTGTGCTTTTTATTTTAGATGTTTATCAAGAATCTAATATAAAAATACTTCATAGATTTTCTGTGAATAGTAATTAGAAGTTGCAAATTTTTTACCAAGTAACTTGAAATGAGAATGAATAGAATATTTTTGTGCTTTTTTAGATTGTTATCAAGAATCTAAAGAATGAGGTAACAAAGAAAGTACCAGCCCCTAACTGTGAAGATATTTTCTATGCTGGCACTGGATGTTTGTTATTGAAGGATGCTGATGGTGTCACATTGTTTGATGTTCAACAGAAAAGGTCTGTATATCTATGTACTATTGTATTTTGTGGTAAATGTTTAAATCCCATTCACTTTAAGATAAACTTGCAAGCACATTAATTAAAGTCTGCATATATTGATAGTATCATTCATTACTTTATCAAGTTTATGTCAACATAATAGACTATTTTCATATAACCGACTTTTGACAAAGGAGTTCATAATTTTTTATGACAGGCTACCTACTCTGTGGTAGGACATTCTCTTACCCAGTCAAGTAAGAGCCAGTGAAAGAAGTAAAATCAAGTTTACAATCAGTGCAATTTGGGTTGAAAAACAACTGTATTTTTTCTGTACACAACAAAATCAATGGAAAACAGTTAATTTTTCCCCAAATTGCACTAATTGTAATAGTCAATTAGTACAGTAAAAGATTAAAAGAAATAGCAACTTCCAGTAAATTTAATTTAGTCAGCTGGGAATAATGAAAGAATTATTTTTTTCAATTTTTAGATCGTTAGCCTCTGTGAAGATTTCTAAAGTGAAATATGTTGTATGGTCGGCTGATATGTCTTTTGTGGCTCTTCTAAGCAAACATGGTAAGATATTCAATTTTTTTTTAAAACAATGCAAAATTTAGACTTTTTAAAAAATTCTGACTTAATTATAAGTAAAAATATAAAGATTAATACATTTTTGACAATTCCTTTGGATTTGGATAAATTGTAGAAAGTAATATAAAGATTGTCAGGAATGAAATAAAAAAACTAAACACAGCATCTAAATAAAACATTGATATTACATGTTGTACCCTCATTTTTGTGCTGTAAAAATACAACGTTGATATTTCATGATGTGTTGTCCGTAATTATTTTCAATTTTGTTATGACACTAATTAACTGTATAATAACAAAAAATTTGAGGGGCATCAGTGTCTTCCCTAGAAAATTTTTCATGCATGGTGGGTCCATGGTGAATTTGCAACGCGGCGCAAATTATAAGAAATGACTGTAATATTTTTTCTGTCTATGAAGAAATAACATCAAAAATTTGGTGCACATTGAATAACCCGCGTAGCGGGTTATTTTAAAGTGTGCACCACATTTTTTATGTTATTTCAAATAGACAGAAAAAATATTACAGTCATTTCTTATAATTTAATTCTAAATTCCATTTTAAACCGGAGTAAACCATGAAAAACGTTGATGACGTCACGGTCACATGACAAAATTATGTCTATGAGCTGATAAACAAAACAACGTCAGCCAATCAGAAGACGCGTTACATCCAAAATTAAATTATTGTCATATACACATTATTTTGTTGATATCTTCCTCTGTTTCAACTTTCCAAAGGTCACCACATATTTTTCAAAATCAAAAGCTTCTTCCTTTGGTTCTTCAATTGATATATGCATTAAGCAATTGAACACTTTTTGGCATAGTCTGTTTCTCAAAGGTGATTTTCATCTGTCTGACTACAATTTGATGAAGGAGTAGACTTCTCTAACCAACTTGTCAAAAAAGTTGGGCCAGTAAGGCGACGTTTCTTTGTTGGTTGCTTGGACATGGTTGTTAAACTGATGATTGTTCTTTGAATTTTGCTGATAGAATGGTTTCAGCATCAACAGCAAGTTGTTAAATAAAACTTTGAATGTCATCATTGCTTCACAGAGATTTTACAGGAAACAATAAAAAAAAATTTATTTGCGTTAATTACAGAAGTCGTCAGTGAAGAATACCTGACATACTGACACACGGATGACATATTTGGCAATTACCTGTTTGGAAGCTAAGCTGACATTTATTTCATGACAATTAACTATTTTTATTTAAAATACATCCCTGTCCGATTTATTTATAACGCTTCATAATTGTAAAAATCCTATCTTGCCGAAGTGAAAGAAATTTAGCCCCACTTTTGAAAAAAAACGGCAAATGAATCCGCTACACGTGAAGCTTGTGGCCCATTGAAATAAAAATAGAACAACACAAGTTTATTCAAAACAATATTTCCGTAAATAAATACGTATATTTTGAAAGTTTTCTATCAAATCTTTTAAATATTTCATAAGACACGTCTTTTTCTCGGCCCGGTGGCAGTGATGTGTATTCTTTGATAAAATCAATCAACCGCGACTAATCTAAAAATAACTGATTATTGTGACCAATCAAAAAATAATTCATCGATGTAAATATAGCTGATGAAGTAACTGTGAAACTTTATTAAAAAAAAAATGTTTTGTCCATTCTCGGTGAAATTACGTTAGTTTTATTTTAAAATACCAGAGACTACACCAAATTTTAAATTTCTACTTTTTAAAGATCACAGTAAAATAACGATGTCAAACACCCGGCCGTTTTTGAGGTGAAATTTATACAGGAAAAGGTTAAACTTTTTATTTAGCACAGAAAGATATGCATTGGAGATAAATCTGACTATTTATTTATTAGCTGACTGGTAACTTCTATTATGTAACCGAAGTCTCGATGTATAACCATCTAATCAAGAAGGTTGTAAAATCCCGGCACGCGCGACATGATGCATCCAATTATTAGTCGGATGAGTTTAAAACACCTGTGGAGTGTTGTCACTTGTTACTTCACTTTCAAAATATGGATAATAAATATTTTACACAGTTATAATTTTCACACATAGCGGGATGCATTGCGGCAATGATGAAAGCATGGCGGTCGAAATTTATGGGTAGCGGTACCACAATGCTTGAATAGCCTAGGGAAAACACTGGGGCATGTGACATACAAGTCATAATCATCTTTGTTTGGAATATAAGTATATGAAATATCTATACAATTTTTTTTCAGTGATATCTGTGTGTAACAGAAAGTTAGAAAATCTGTGTACTATCCACGAGAACATCAGAGTCAAAAGTGGAGCTTGGGATGAAAGTGGTGTGTTTGTATACACAACCAGTAATCATATTAAATATGCTCTCACAAATGGGTAAGTAAAGTATTGCTTCTAAATGGCTAGACATATAATGGGAAAACTTTACATGTGGTAATAGTCTCCTTTAAGTGCAACTTCTTCTAAACATCTTGACCGATATTGATAAAACTTAACACAGTTGTAGAACACTATCTGAAAATGTGCATAATGGAATATTGTATTCTTCTGGAAACTGTTGTGAGACACTAAAAAAATGCTTTCTGGGGAAAATGAAAAATTATACTTGAATTGTGCATACTTATTTTGCAGGGATCATGGAATTATTAGAACTCTAGATTTACCAATCTACATAACAAGGATTAAAGGAAATAGTGTGTATTGCCTTGACAGAGAGGCCAGACCAAGGGTTCTCAGTATAGATCCTACTGAATTTAAATTTAAACTTGCATTGGTGAACAGAAAATATGAAGAGGTATTATTCAATGTTTTTTTTTTGTAAAAATAAAAGCTGATTTCAGAAATGTTACCATGTCAAAGGTTACTTGTATATCATAAAAAAAAACATCTATAGCCTCTTTTAAGATATTGCATTGTTTTTGATTTTTTTCCAGGTTTCCTGAATAAAATTTTTATGGTAATTGAAAAAGAAATGTACATATTTAAAATGTTTAGATAAAATTTGCTGTTTTTAAAAATATAAAGTGATGAAGGCAAAATTAGTTTCATGAAACTAGAAAAATTTATATTTTGTAGTATAAAGAAAGTTCCAGTTTACGTTCATGGACATTTTTATTTATAGAATGTATTTGTTTATTTGTTAGAGTTTCAAAAACAAATATTTTTATTTATAGGTTTTACATATGGTGAGATCAGCTAAATTGGTTGGACAGAGTATAATCTCTTATTTACAAAAGAAAGGCTATCCAGAAGTAGCTTTACACTTTGTTAAAGATGAGAAGACGAGATTTGGTCTAGCTTTAGAATGTGGTAATATAGAGGTAGGTTTCTATTCAACTATTGAATAATTTCTATAACTATGTTATGATGAGAAACTTAGATATGAATTCATAATCAATTGTTATAAACATTGCTATCAATAAGCCCAAAGATGGTATGAGGAAAATTTCAAGACATGGTTTCTAAGACAATATTAAATCAAAAGTATACAGTTAAATAAGATAAATATTAGTATTTATCAGTAAAAAATTTACATTGAATTTGATATCCTCATATCATCCACTGTTCTAACTTTACTTTGGGTAAACAGCTCAGTAATATTACAACTGTAAATTTAATGAATTTTATAATACATTGTAACTGTCCTTAAGAAGACACTCTATGAAATGAAATAAGTCAACTTAGTAAACTTTCAACACAGTGGTTGTTGTCTTAATGTTATCTATAGTAAAATATTTTGGCTGATAAGAAGTGTTTTAATATTGTTTATTTGTTAAACAAATGTTAGACATTCATTTCAACTTGATTGTAAAAGAATGAATGATAATATGTTGTGTTACATTTAAATTAAATGTCTGAAAACGTGCTGTGACATAATTGTGAAAATTGGATGCTTTGAAAATTAAATATAGCCTGGCAGAATGTTAAGATACTGCTATGGATGACAAAGTGCTTGATGGAGAAACATGTTGACAAATAAACAATTACTTTGTGGTAATTTACAAGTGTTGTCTTTAATGTTGATTATTTCTTGCTTAATGATATTGACGGACCCAATTTTACTGCACCAGATGCATATTTTGACTATTTAATATTTACATATCTTTTATAGATTGCTTTAGAAGCTGCAAGAGCTTTGGATGACCCATCCTGTTGGGAGAAATTAGGAGAGGCTGCTTTGCTACAGGGAAATCATCAAGTTGTAGAAATGGCTTACCAGAGAACAAAGAACTTTGATAAATTATCTTTCTTATATCTCCTCACAGGAAATCTGGAAAAATTAAGGAAAATGATGAAAATTGGTATGTAAAGAGTTCTAATATATAAAACCTGCATGTTTGGTATATTGAATAAAATAGAAATCCTAGACAAAATTGGCTGAATTTATTGTTTATTTTTATGTTATGGACTCATTATTCTGTCTCTGGGCCGACTAGACTTTGCTCTTACTCCTAAATGCATTGTGCTTAGCAGAGAAGCAGCAAATAACAATTTTCAAGTCTTATGATCAAACTCCACACTTGCTGCGAGCATTCTACCACAAGACCACTGAGGTGATTATTTATATGTAGAAGAAAGATAGGATGAATTAAATACTGCAACCTCCATACCAATATTCTTGACGTTTTTTTAAGTTGGCCATTTTTATGACAATTCAGATTATTCTAAGCAGACAACTATATTCTATGAAGAACTTTTAAACCAGCTGTAAACATTGCCTTAAAAATTGCTTTAATTTTGGATCTAAAATACAGGTTTTCATCACCATATATTTGATGCAAAACAGATCTTTTTTCCATTATTTTTTTAATAATTAATGTATATGATTTACAGTCTTTGCAATCATATATTTTTTTCTGAGAATTATATGTTATACACTTTTAAATGCCAAACTATGCTTCCATCAAGAGACGAAACAATTTTATGCCTTTGTAAAAAATATGATCTAATGAAAATATTTTTGATTCATCAATAATATCGGAGAGAAAAATTTAAATCTTGTGTTTCTTTTTAGCTGAGATCAGAAAGGACACCAGTAGCCATTTCCAAAATGCTTTGTTCCTAGGTGATGCTGCTGAGAGGGTCAAGATTCTGAAAAATGTTGGACAGAGTTAGTTTTCTCTATAATTTTAAGCTAACCATTAAGTATAATCTCATAGATTTCCAAATTTTCAAAATTAAGTCATTTAGCATGAATATAAGGTAAGTCCAAAATTGGGATTAAATCTAAGAAACAAATGTACAGTATGGAATAAGAAGGAAAGAAATGAACAGGAGCATACTTTTAATTACAGTGGATTCATTAATGTTCATGGGATACCAATTTTTCTTATATTTCGTGGGTACAGGTGAACGACGAATTTAAAAGTTTGTTGAAGTTTGCTGACTTTTCAACGAAAATCAAATATCCACAAAAATACAGTTTTTCCTTAATCCTCAAAAATTAGCACTCAAGGAAATAAGTGAGCACTGTATGTTTCTCTTGGGTTTTAGAAAATTAAGTAATGTGATATATAGAGCTTTAGTAAACTGAAATAATGTTCCTGTGTGTTACAGTTATCAATTTTGATTTGTTGTAGAATCCCTAGCTTACGTCACAGCTGCTACTCATGGTCTCAATGAAGAAGCAGAACAGTTAAAGGAACAGTTTGGTGAAAATGAACGTATTCCTGATCTGTTTCCCAATGCCATGTTATCACAACCTCCAGTACCCATAATGCAACAGGAGAGTAACTGGCCATTACTTACAAGGACCAAAGGATTCTTTGAGGGAGCTGTAGCAGCAACTGGAGGTTTGTTGGTGTAAACATTTCCTATTTGCAATGAAATTATTCTAAAATGGAGTTTTTTTGGGGGGAGGGAGGGGGGGGGGATTTTTTTTGATTTTTTCCAAATATTAATTAGAATGTTTATAACAGATATACAATATTTTAGGCACTATGGTTAGTGTTAAGGTAGACCCTTTGAATCTGAACATCTCTTGGACTTCAGTGTAGATGAAGTAGCTGCTCTGTCAGAACAGAATTAGTCAATATGTATTCATATTACAAACATTCATACAGACAAGTGTTAATTTTATACACTAAACTACATATAGCTTAATAATACCCTAATTTCTAAATGCTTTTTATGAATGAGTTATACCAGATGACTCGAGGTCAATTGGCGTAAACAACTTCATCAAACAATTAGTTCTTCTGTAATGTAATAAAAAAAGCATTGTGACATAGGAAATATACTGGAAAGTGCATGAATTGGAAAGTCATCTATTAATTTTATACTGAAATCATCACTTTGTAGATGCTAATTTAAAAATTGTTTCATGGAGATGATTAAATGTTTGTTTCAGCTAAGGCAGCAGGAGGAATGGCAGCTGTTGATATGGATGAGGGTGCTGGTGAAGGATGGGGTGATGACGCTGATCTTGTCCTTGATGATGGTAAGTTATATTCTACACAAACGTTCTGTCATTGTTCAGGTGTACATCAAGTCTTATTGTATCTTAAATTTTATGTAGTCTGAATGTTTTTACTTATGGTTGGTTGAAGAAAAGGTAACAGTGAGGTGATTAAATTAATAACATTGATTATTAATAATTCTTTGTTTATAGAAATAATGCAAACATTTCTATGTATAAAATAAAAAGCCATTAAACTATCACTGTACTAATATTATCATTCTGAGTCATTAAACACATCAGCATAACAAGAATTAGTTCTTAAATAATAGTACTTACTGGGTCTCAATATCTGATAAAATATTCAAATACTGTAAATTCAGAAATTATTGCATGCATTTATTTTTGCAATTTTTGGAGAATGGACAAAATGCGAGATTAATTTTTGCAATTTCGTAAAAAACTGTATACAGATATATGCATCAGATATCAGAATGTGAACTCTTATTTTTGCGATACTCATCCAGTTGCATTATACGCATTAATAAAAACATTGCAATAATTTCTGAATTTACAGTAACTTTAAAAGTACAATTGTTGAAATGAAATATTTGTTCATTGCATTCTAGGTTCATTACTGTCTGTGGATAATTGTAAAAAATGTTGACTCAGAATAGGATACAGGGTGTCATATAAATGCCAAAGGATGGTATATTGCTCAAGGAATTAAAATTTCTCCACAAATAAAATTGTACTCTTTGTAATTATATAAATATGTAGAAAGGTTAATTAGCCCAAATTAACTACATTGTATTACATAGATATATTTTGAAGATTAAAATTTTTTGTTTTAATCTTATTTAACAGAAGGATTTGGTGGTGGTGGTGGTTTTGATGATGAAGTTGCCACAGGAGGTGATGCTGAAGGTGGAGGATGGGATGTTGGGGATGATGACCTTGAACTCCCTGCTGATCTAGATGTAGGACCTGCAGGTGGTGATTCAGGGGAAGGATACTTCGTACCACCAACAAAAGGAACAAGTCAAACACAAGTAAGAGCATATGAATTTTAGTAAGGCTTGCTGATGTACTGATATTGGACTATATAATGTTTATATATTTATTCTTACATTGCTTAAAAAAAACTTGTTGAAGACCTTTCACAAAAGAAAGTTTTACACTTGAAAACTCCCTCTATCTTGTTAAAAATCATAAAAAGTTCATCACACTTTCTGTCTAAAGCATATTTCAAACCAGTACATCAACTATCTTTTTTTAAAAGTATGTAAATGAAAATGGCAGATAATTTTTATGAATTTGTAATTTGAATCAGTATGATTATTATTTTGTTTTATATTTCAGGTCTGGTGCAATAATTCACAGTTACCAGTGGACCACGTGCTAGCAGGATCTTTTGAAACAGCTATGAGGGTAATATTTTTATTCTGTCTTGAAAATAGGATAAATTAAACACATTAAACAGAAGTCTGTACAAATTCTGAAAATTTGATATTGATATTTGAAGAAAGACACCATTTTTATGGATTTTCTTCCTCTTGCTATTTTTTTATTAAAAGCAATATTTTTTATATTAAATAAGACCTTTAGTGACAAAACACAAATTTTAATCATAGATCCTTCCTAAATGACTGACATTTTCTATTCTTTTTTCCAGTTACTTCATGATCAAGTTGGTGTGGTCAGTTTTGATACATACAAGCAGTTATTTTTACAAACTTACAGTAGAAGTAGGACATGTTTCCAAGGAATCCCATCAACACCCCCTTTGTTTGGTTATCCTCATAGAAACTGGTAAGTCAATTGGATTTTGTTTTAGTTTGTTTTTCATAATAGAAATGTCCATGAGTTTATATAATTTTCTGGTGTCATATTCATGTTTGTCTCTTATCTGTGACTTATTTCACAGAAAAATTCTAGTTTTAAAAATTGATCTAAATTTGTACTGAAGATTTACCAATATTTTTTGTTGAAAATTTTTGTGAGCAGTCACTGCATAAGTGACTTTTGTATAATAGAAGTGGTGTAGGAGGGGATGTCATCATGAATTCTGTAAAAAATAAACGCTGAGTTCTCAATTCCTGAATATATGAAGCATTTGGATTCCGAAATTTAATCATCAATTCCTGAGTCTCAATAAGTGTAAATCCTGAATTCCTGCAAAAATAAAGGCCCAATCCCAATGTCTTGAAAAGAGGTCCTTCTGCCCTTCATTCTACTGTCAGAAATATTTACAGGAAAGAAGCAGGAGCCAGAAGTGGAGTACCAGCAGTAGGGTTAAAATTAGCCTCCTTAGTACAACAGTTACAAGTAGCTTACCAGCTTACAACAACTGGTAAATTCCCTGATGCTATAGAGAAATTTAGAAGTATCCTCCTTGGTGTACCATTACTGGTGGTAGATAATAAACAAGAAATAGCTGAGGTTAGTATATGGAGTGAGGTTATACTCGGATGCGAATCCAGGATTTTGAAAAAAGGGGGGCCCCTGCAAGCCAACATTTCAAGTGATACTTGTAAAAAGTCTATGCATTTATTATATATGAATCTCCATAAGGGGGCACAGGCCCTCTCCCTTAGTCTGCCTCTCACTACAAACCAGTAAAAGTCTGAAATGGCCTATATCTGTACTCGACTGTACTGATTTTTACTTGACCAGCCTGAATTGGTCTGAATTATACTCGACATTACTCGACCCTAGTCTTAACCATACTCGACCGTACTGATTTGTATTTGACCCTTATCTTTGCCATTGAAATAGTCTGAACTATTACTCGACCAGTCTGAAACAGTCTTAACCCATTCTCGACCTGTACTCGACCTAATTTTTCAGTTTAAACCATACTCGACCAAAGGTCTGAACAATACTAGACCAGTCTGAACCATACTTGACCAAAAAACCTCTACTTTTTTTTTAATTTTAGCTGTTAAAATTAATTTCTTTTTTTCTGACATGATAACAGCCACAATAAAATAAAGATATATATAAAAACATATTTTTACATCCTTACATGATTCTCAGATTTATCAAATAGAGATATTTAAATCAAATTATCTTATATAATAATTTAATTATATTAATTTTAAGTTTTTAGAGTTTTGTTAAAAAAAAAGATTCTTTTACCTAAAAACCACACCTTTACTGAGGGTAATAAAACCTTATTAAGGTGCTTCTTGGTTGGCATGTGTTTTTTTTTTTTTTAATTAATTTTCCTAAATTCCTATAGAAAAACTACATAGGTTTTATGGTTACATACAATAGTTATATAATTATCTTTTTAATGAGTAATTAACAACAGCCAAAAAAATCACTGAAATTGTTTAACCTTATATTAGAAATATATCTATTCTTATTATAATTTGGGATATATTATATATAATATATATCAATAAAATGCTCCGCAGGGCGCAGCTTGATACGACCGCAGAGGTCGAACCCTGAACAGTTGGGGGAAGTATGGACACAACATTCAAGCTTGATACAGCTTTGGATTTGGATTGTGATTAAATATTTGACACAGCATAGGTTTCTAACACAGATTGAATGTGGTCTAAGAACTTAAAAATTTTAAATTGGACATTCACCTATTATGGTCCAATATCCAAAATCTAAATACATGGTTAGATTCAGCATATCAAAGAACCCCAAGAATTCAATTTTTGATGAAATCAAACAAAGTTTAATTTTGGACCCTTTTGACCTCAATGTGGACAAAGTTGATATCGGGGCCCAAAAATCAAAAATCTAAATACATGGTTAGATTCAGCATATCAAAGAATCCCATATATTCAATTTTTGTTGAAATCAAACAAAGTTTAATTTTGGACCCCGATTTGGACCAACTTGAAAACTGGGCCCATAATCAAAAATCTAAATACATGTTTAGATTCAGCATATCAAAGAACCCTAAGAATTCAATTTTTGTTAAAATCAAACTAAGTTTAATTTTGGACCCTTTGGACCTTAATGTAGACCAATTTGAAAACGGAACCAAAAATTAAGAATCTAAATACACGGTTAGATTCGGCATATCAAAGAACCCCAATAATTCAATTTTTGATGAAATCAAACAAAGTTTAATTTTGGACCCTTTTGACCTCAATGTGGACAAAGTTGATAACGGGGCCCAAAAATCAAAAATCTAAATACATGGTTAGATTCAGCATATCAAAGAACCCCATATATTCATTTTTTGTTGAAATCAAACAAAGTTTAATTTTGGACCCTGATTTGGACCAACTTGAAAACTGGGCCCATAATCAAAAATCTAAATACATGTTTAGATTCAGCATATCAAAGAACCCTAAGAATTCAATTTTTGTTAAAATCAAACTAAGTTTAATTTTGGACCCTTTGGACCTTAATGTAGACCAATTTGAAAACGAAACCAAAATTTAAGAATCTAAATACACAGTTAGATTCGGCATATCAAAGAACCCCAATAATTCAATTTTTGATGAAATCAAACAAAGTTTAATTTTGGACCCTTTGGACCTCAATGTGGACCAATTTAAAAACGGGGCCCAAAATCCAAAAACTAAATACACGGTTAGATTCAGCATATTAAAGAACCCCATGAAATCAAGAATAAAACCCCATTGAAATTGGTCAAGAAATAAGCAATTTATAGGAAGTATCTTCTTTTGCACAATCCTGTGCTATTAAATATTTCTTGCTATTGCGCAATACTGTACAATTGACAATTTCTTGCTATTGCGCAATATTGTGCTATTGGATATTTCTTGCTATTGCGCAATACTGTGCAATTGAAGATTTCTTGCTATTGCGCAATACTGTGCAATTGAAGATTTCTTGCTATTGTGCAATACTGTGCAATTGAAAATTTCTTGCTATTGCACAATACTTATTATATAATAATTTACACATCCTGTTTGGTGTGTATCTCCTACCATATCATTATTATTTGATTTTAAATATAAATCAGAAATAACCAATTTAAAATGGAAAATTTTAAAAGAAACAAAAAAGGAAAAAAAGAAAAAAAAGGAAAAAAAAATAAATCCCCCCCCAAAATTTTTTGAACCCCCATTATGATTCATCACCCCCAAACTCAATCCCAGCCTTCCCTTTGTGGTATTGTACCTTGCAGTACAATTTCAGAGAGATCCATACACTTGAACACAAGTTATTGTCTGGAAACTAGAAAAAAATGTGTTTTTTGGCCCCTTTTTGGCCCCAAATTCCTAAACGTTTAGGGCAATTACCCCCAAACTCAAACCCAGCTTTCCCTTTGTGATATGGAACCTTGTAGTACAATTTCAGAAAGATCCATACACTTACACACAAGTTATTGTCATGAAACTAGAAAAATGCTTGTTTTTTGCCCCTTTTTTGGCCCCTAATTCCTAAAATTTGGAGGCAATTACCCCCAAAATCAATCCCAGCATTCCTTTAGTGATATGGAACCTTGTGGTACAATGTCAGAGAGATCCATACACTAACACACAAGTTATGTCTGGAAGTTACAAAAATGCTTATTTTCGGCCCCTTTTTGGCCCCTAATTCCTTTACTGTTATTACCATAACCCCCAAAATCAATCCCAACCTTCCTTTTGTGGTATTGAACCTTGTGGTAAAATTTCATAAAGATCCATTCACTTAAACTAAAGTTAGAGTGCGAAAACCAATGTGTCTTCGGACGACGACGACGCCAACGTCATACCAATATACGACCACAAAAATTTTTTTGCGGTCGTATAAAAAGGGATAAAAAAAGTTAAAGAAACAAATAAAAAAAAAATTCTGAATAGTGGTAAAGTATAAAGTAATACCTCCTGCTTTGGGCAAACTCATTAAAAAGATCACACCTGGTCAGAGAGAATTAATTTCTAATTAACATTCAGTAAAAATTGCAACATCCTGTAAAACTTAAATCGCAAGGCCTTTTGAATTCACTAGATAAGTAATACACGAGTTTAAGAAAAATAGGGCTTGCTTTTTACCTGTAAAACACACATGTACTGAGGTAATTAAACCTTATTAAAGTTCTTCTTGTATGCCATGTCTTTAATTTTGACAAAAGTTATTTAAATTTAATTGAAATAAATTTTTTCAGCAACTTTGGAACACATTTCCTTTTTTAAATGGTTATCAAGGATTGCTATGGAAATCTATTATCATGATTATATTAAATTCTTGGTTTTACAAAACAAAGGTGTGATCTTTTAAATTTATTAAGTTGCTTTATATACTATTCTAAATATATTTTAATAAAAAAAAATGTTCACTGCATTATTAACTATACTCAACTGACACCATAAATCTATACAAGGCTTAAGTAAATGGTGAAAATTGTCCAGTAACCATAAAATATATCTGAAACATTCAAAAAATTTTGAATAACATTGTAAATATTAGTCACAATTCAGTTTTGAGATTATTGGATCAGCTTGTTTTATTTTTGTTTTAAAGGTGATATATATATGTGTAAGTGTTGATAAATATGGAGTTGAATTTATATTATGTTTATTGTAAAATTTTGGTTTCAATGCCATATTGAATACATTTTAAATTTCAAATTGTTGTTCAAATTTCTAGCCAGAGGAAATAGCTGTTAAAAACAGTTCCTAAATTGATGAAATACAATAGATAGATACAAAAAATATGTCTAGGTTGGTTAAGACTTGGTCAAGTATGGTTCAGACTAGGTCGAGTATGGTTCAGACTAGGTCGAGTATGGTTCAGACTAGGTCGAGTATGGTTCAGACTAGGTCAAGTATGGTTCAGACTAGGTCGAGCATTGTTCAGACTAGGTCGAGAATGGCTCAGACGCAAATAAAATGGTTAAGTACGGGTCGAGTGTGGTCGAGTACAAGTTCAGACTGTTAAGTATGGTTCAGACTACAGTCGAGTATAATCAAGTAAATTTCAGACCAATTCAGAATGGTCGAGTAAAAATCAGTACAGTCGAGTACAAATATAGGCCATTTCAGACTTTCAATGGTTTGTAGTGTCTGTTACTGTGAATGCAGAAGTTAATGTAACGTTTTTATAAATATGAAAATGTGAATTGAGGACCATCATGATATTTAGAATTTTGAGTTTATTTTTTCTTCGTAATATTCTAAAACAACATATAAAGTAATTACACTAATTAATCCTTTTTTTTTTATTGATGGTTGAGGCAGATTCAAATCATTAGATATACATGTAAAATTTTGAATGTGCAGAAACTTTTTTTTTTTTTATAATTATTGTGTTTGTCAGAATGGAACAGTTACTGAAAGTCAAATTTGAGAACAATGGTGACTTCTCTGTTTTCATTCTTAGTTCAGAAGACTTCTTTCAGTTAATTTAATCATGTGAGAGATATTGATTATCAAATCCTATTGAAATGAATAAAATACAAAGTATTATGTACATCTATCCACATTCTTCAAGTGTATGACAAAATCATCATGTTAAGGGATATGCTATTTAATGTTGTGTTAAAGAATTTTCAACAGTTTTAAGATTATTGATGTTAGCCTTTGATATTCTGGCTTGAAGATCTCTTTTGGCTTCTGTAAAATGTGTATCTTTATCTGTATTGTACATCGAAGATACCAGTTCTGGCTTTTATTCCATGGGAGATAGAGCACCTATTGATGGTGTTGGAGAGCTTTTTTGAGATCTCAACTGACATATGCACATTATGTCTTCTTCCAGCTGG
Source organism: Mytilus californianus (assembly GCF_021869535.1). Taxonomy (NCBI): domain Eukaryota; kingdom Metazoa; phylum Mollusca; class Bivalvia; order Mytilida; family Mytilidae; genus Mytilus; species Mytilus californianus. The sequence continues at coordinate 65,274,730 of NW_026262668.1, read as the reverse complement.
TTTCAATGAATCACAGTCTTAACTAAGAACGAGTTCTTAAATTGTTTGGTTTTAGATTGTGTTGTTACATATGCCCTTGAATTGTTTTTTAAAATTTGATAACTATACTGGTACTTTCAAAGTCATCTAAACGTTAAGGTTTAATTATCCTTTTGCTTTTACTTATAACAAAAAAATATGTCAGGATTTATAGCTGGGACCAAACACTCAACCATCTTGTACAGATATACCAGCCACTGGCCTATTTTAATTGTTTTAAGGGATATATATCTATAAATCCATATTAAAGTTGTACGCTTATAAAAGCTAGTTATGTGGAGATATTTGAGAGATATTTTTATTTTTTTCAGTTTTATAATATAGATTGCAAGTAAAAAATGTTTTAATTGTAGGCACAACAACTAATAGAGATCTGTAGAGAATACATTGTTGGGTTGAGTATGGAACAGGTCAGAAAAGATTTACCCAAGTCAACATTACAAGAACAGAAAAGAATTTGTGAGGTGAGACTTTAAACGCTACAAATAATTTTATTAAAACAAGTAACAGACAAATAATTTGACTTGGAGCCTGCAGGTCTTGGCTCATACCCTTAAATGCTATGTGCCTTGTAGAAATGCAGTAAACACCAATTTTAAAGTCTTTAAGACCTGACCCAGAGAAAATCATGAAATGTGCACTCTTTGTAATTCCATTACAATGAAACTATCAATGGAGTTGGAAGGGAATATTAAAATAAAACCAGAGCAAGTCAACAGAAATATGCATGAAAGAAAGGGACATTGTAAAATACAGAAAAGTGGTTTTATACATGAATATTTTTCCAAGGAATTTTTTACTTTGCAAGAGCTTTAAGTGCAATTTATATCCTACAAGGGATAATATTCACTAATATTCATCCAATAACCTTTTGATTATATAGCAAAGCTTGATGAATTGTTTAAAACATATTTTTGTCACTGAATATGTCGATAGTTTAAAAGTGCAATTCGATAGAATATTTGGGTCTGTCACTGAAGTAAAGTACGCTTGATAAGTGTGTGGAAATAAAGAAATATGTATATATTAATGTGAAATCAATGTTCTTCATGGTACCACATAATTAAAATTTTCACAATAGAAATAATTTAACAAATTACACACCCACAGACTAATGAATTATACAACCCCCCGCCCCCTAGACAATGCATGATGATTGTCATTTTATGAAACTTTGCAAACTATTTCATGGACTGTTATGAATTATGATAATAGTTATTGCTTAATTTAAACATATTATTTTGTTTTTTAAATTTTAGATGGCAGCCTACTTTACTCATTGTAATCTACAGCCTATACACATGATACTGACATTACGTACAGCCCTCAACCTCTTCTTTAAGTTAAAGAATTATAAAACAGCTGCATCATTTGCCAGACGTTTATTAGAATTAGGACCTAAACCAGATGTAGCAGCCCAGGTAAGGAATTGTTTGAAATGGTGCTTTATAATGGAATGGTAGGGATGGATATGATGTATTCATTTATGGCACAAAATCTCTACTAGAACTCGTCAAAATCTCAAGCAAAAGACCAAAAGGGTACATAAGAATCACTTTTCCTTCTGTCCTTATTTCTTGAAAGTCAACTCCTCTTAAACAGCTAAAGATATAGATGAATTCGAACACAGTTTAAGAACACTGCCTCAGGATGTGCATAAAGGAATATGATACAGGTCCAACTTGTTAAAGGGGAGATAATTGAATTTACTTACTTCAAAATATTGCAATATGTGGTAATAGTTTTTCTTTACCCCAACTCCTTTCAACCAGCTAAATATTGATGCAACTTTACATGGTTGTAGAACACCACCTGAGGGTGTGCAGAAAGGAAATGTAACCCCTATCCAACATGTCAAAAGGGAGGCAATCAAATAAGTTACTTCAATATTGCAATATGTAGTAATAATTTGTAAGCTAAACTCAATCGGAATGGTTAGACAGATATTGATGAAACTGTTTACAGTTGTAAAAAAAATCTACCTAAGAATGTGAATGTAGGAACATAAAACGAGTCCCACATGTTAAAGGGAAATGATCAGACTTACTTGAATATTGCATTTATGAGGTAATAGTAAATAAACTCATCATAGATACCAGGATTGAAATTTTGTATGCCAGACGTGCGTCAATGGTATCTAAAGGAGTTATAAAAATTATTATAATGTTTGTGTAAATATTTATGAATGTTTCTACAGTTTCTAATTTTAAGAATATCTACAAAATTCACCATGTATGTTGTATAATTTGTTCACAATATTTGATTTTTTTTCCAGACAAGAAAAATATTAGCAGCATGCGAACAGAAATCTACAGATGAGCATGAATTAAAATATGATCAACATAATCCATTTGATATTTGTGCAGCAAGTTATGTTCCTATATATAGGTAAATATTTTTTATCTCATTGTTTATAATTTACTTCCTCCACCCCTTAAAAATAGATGGTCTTGAAATTGCAAATAGTGCTGAAATTGGCTTTAAACACCAATCAATCAATCAATTTATAATTTACTTTTTAGTAGACATTTACAACTTCTTGAATATTCCTTTGGTATCTTTCTGAAATTCATCCCTCTTTTGATTGACATGATAATGATTTTAAATGTTATTGTAATTGACAAATTTCGTAATGGTTATTCTCTATTATCATATTTATAAAAGGAGATATGGGACAAAACTTGATACAACAGCAACCCATTGGCATAAATAAATAAAATGCATTTAATTTTATTCATATTCTTAAAGGTTTTAAATGATTTAAATTTTTATGCCTCACCCTAGGCGATGGTGGCATTAAGTATTACCCTTGACCATTCGTTTGTCCCATTTTCATTGAGCGGGGCATTCATATCCTCAGACACATTCTTCTTTTATTTTGTAATTTTTTTGGGACGAAATAACAGTTTATGTTATACTTCTGTTCAGAAAAAATATTGATATTAATATATTTATAACATTTGCTCTAATATTCCCATTAGTTAGATTCACTGTACTGATAAAATTACAATATTCCAATTATAATTTTTATGCCCCAGCAACTAAAAGTTGGGGGGGTATATTGTTTTACCCCTGTCCGTCCGTCCCATTATGGGTATATAGTTATTCCACATAACTCTTCCTACAGTTTGAATGCTAGGAAGTTTTCACTTTGCTGGCTTTTTGTACATATGTTTAAGGTGTGCATGTGGTCAGGATTTTGATTTTTATTAATATTTGCTCTTTTGGGAGATAGTTGAACATTGTCATTTTTTTGAGTATTTACTTGCATAAGAGGTGCATAGAGTTTCTGGATAACTCCTCCTATAGTGAACCATAGACCTATGTGCTCCCATGCTCAACTGTGTATTTCAAAATAGCACTTTGCATCTGCGGGAGCATCATTTGTGTCTCCCAGGAACAACAATATCTCAAAGAAAGTCCTACATTGACTTATTATATAATACAGATACTTCAGAGTCGAGTACAGGGGCATCACTTTGTCCAGTTTTTTTTTAAAGTTTTAAGTAACATATTATTCTTAAAGACGAGAAATTACAGTTTAAGATACAGTCTCAAAATATTAACAGAGCCTATTTCAAGATAAGCAAATAAGCTTTAATATTGAAAAAAAAGAGTTTGTTTACTTCACAATATGCAGACACAAAATAACAATTTGAATACGAATGAATGTAATGATTAATTTTTCAGAGGTAAACCAGTTGTAAAATGTCCACTGAGTGGTGCATGTTATTTACCAGAGTTTAAAGGTCAAACTTGCAGAGCAACACAGGTGGGTTAAACATCAATCAATACACTGTACATTTATTTTATTTTCACAAATTCTTTTACTGGATTGGCACTTTTCCTGACCGGTTGATTATTTTTATATAATCAACCTGTGTTTTGTTTGATCTATGTTCTTTATTTGTCAAAATTTAATTATGATGTAAAATTTTCTTGCTTTCCTCTGAATTTCATATTGTGACTTCGCTAAAAAAGGTGACCATGGCTGATGACTTCACATTTTTTTGCAGATCATTGAAAAGTGAAGATAGAATTTGTTTACATATTGTCTATAATAAATTAGAGAAAAAGATTCAATCAGTGTAACTTGTGCAATAGGATATTCCTTCATGCTTGACAGTTGTATTTTAAATATTTAAAAAGTTCAGCAAGCCTAGAATTTTTAAATGTGAAAATTAAAAGTGTCTCGAGTGAAGAAATATCGTATTACACTCGATGCAGTGTTAGAATCTATATTTATTTTGCAATCAGCCATTTTACTTTACAAAAAAAAAGGATGTTTAAATAGGCTTGTACCTTATTTATATAATATACAAAAATCATCTCCAGTTATCCAACTTCTTAATTAGGAGTAAACCATAATATTCAAATATATGTTTCACAACATACTCATGTGCGTTGATCATGGATTTGTACTGATGTTGTGCGTGCATAACATCATTAAAATAGTATGTGCTTTAGTAGCCACTAGCTGTATGACCAAGTTAGTTGTTTTAGCTTTAAAGAGTGGCATAGAATTTGGGTAAAATAGAAAATGGTATTTAAAATATATTTTTGATGGACCTAAATGGATTTCCATGAGAAATTGTTGAATCAGAAAAGATTGTAAGAGGGAAACAGAAAGATGCAGCGCAAATATTTTATGGAGTTGTCTGATATAGCTGTAAATTATCCAAGGTTTTTACAAATCATGCATTTGGGTAAAACAAATGTCAATTTTTAGCTCACCTGGCCCAAAGGGCTAAGTGAGCTTTTCTCATCACAAAAATCTTCTCCTCTGAAACTACTTGGCCAAATTAAACCAAACTTGGCCACAATCATCATTGGGGTATCTAGTTTAAAAAATGTGTCCGGTGACCCGGCCAACCAACCAAGATGGCCGCCATGGCAAAAAATAGATCATAGGGGTAAAATGTAGATTTTGGCTTATATCTCTGAAACCAAAGCATTTAGAGCAAATCTGACATGGTATCCTGAATTGGTAATTTTAAGAAAATTTTGCAGCTTTTGGTTATTATCTTGAATATTATTATAGATATAGATAAACTGTAAACAGCAATAATGTACAGCAAAGTAAGATCTACAAATAAGTCAACAAGCCAAAATTGTCAATTGACCCCTTAAGGAGTTATTGCCCTTTATAGTCAATTTTTTACAATTTTCATAAATTTTGTAAATTTTTGTAAATTTTTACAAAATATTTTCCACTGTAACTACTGGGCCAAGTTCATTATAGATAGAGATAATTGTAAGCAGCAAGAATGTTCAGTAAAGTAAGATCTACAAACACATCACCATCACCAAAACACAATTTTGTCATGAATCCATCTGTGTCCTTTGTTTAATATGCACATAGACCAAGGTGAGCGACACAGGCTCTTTAGAGCCTCTAGTTATAGATTCTGCCATTTTTTCAAGCAGAAATTTAATTTCATTGTGAATATCTTGTTATAGCCAAATAAGATTGCAAATTAAATATTTTTAGAAGTTCTAATTTGATTTTCTCATGGTTTTATTTTTAGGTGACAGAAATTGGTAAAGACTGCATTGGCTTGAGAATTAGTCCTATACAATTCAGATGAGGAAAATAGTGATTAAAATTAAACATTCATTGTAATTATTTGTAGTTCAACGTGGATACAAAAACTATGTTATGATTATGTATACTTTTTGAACTTTTAAAAAAGCATGTTATATGAAATACATTGTAAAGTTACAAGACTTTGAACAGAATATTGACATTTATTAAGATGATTATTTGAAAACGGAAATGCTTTTATTGAGTATTTATTTGTGAAATATTTGCTATTTGTTAAAGGAGAATATTTATTGACTGGTAATAAAATCAAGTAATATATAATTTTCTTTATTTTATACATGTTACAGCGTATTAATATAAAAATAAGAAGATGTGGTATAATTGCCAATGAGATAAATCTCCCAACAGAGACCAAATGACGTAGAAGTTAACAACTATAGGTCAGCATATGCCCCTTCAACAATGAGCAAAACCCATGCTGCATAGTAAGCTATAAAGGGCTGTGAAATGACAATGTAAAACATAGTATGCCAATCAAAGGTATATATGCCATGCCAAATTGATACCTCTTTTGACAGATTCCTTGCATATTGTAAAAGGTCAGCATAGTCATATGAAACGAGTTTTAAGATGATTATAACGTTAAGGAAACTATTGACCCAATGCATGCATATATACTAAACTCAGTTCTCTGTGTATGTTTTTTATTGTCTCGCCTGCGACCAAAGTCACGGAAAGCGAAACATAGGGATTGCTGCAATTGAGTTTTCTACTTAAGTTAATTTGATAGAAACTACTTGTGATAGATCATTGATATTTAATATAAAGTTGCATTATCGTACATATCAGTTTGACAACTATTTTGAGGCCTGCCCCCTAGGACATGGTCCAGTGGTCTAAAATTAATTAGCAATTTTCAATGTTAAGTTTTCTGCTTAAGTTAGTTTGATAGGATCTACTTGTAATAGATCAATGATATTTTGTATGAAGTTGCATTACTATCAGTATATATCAGTTTAACGACTATTTTGAGGCCCTGCCCCCTAGGTCATGGTCCAGTGACTTTGAATTAATAAGCAATGTTGCTGTTCATCAAATTGTCTTTTTCTAAAATTTTATGCTGACAGGCGAGACATATCTCTGTGTCAACAGTTTATATTTATTATGAATCCGTAATCTACAAAAAATATTTCAATCATTAAATTGTTGAGCGAAAACTTTGGCTGCTAATTAACTTTAGTGTTTTTTTATTTGAAGTTTACTGATTGTGACCTTGATAAACAATCAACACAGAATTGTGGAGCATGTGAAAAATAAATGAGATAATAGAACGTTTATTTATTGGTTTCCAATTAGTTAATTAAACTTTGTCATAGTAGTTGTTAAATGATTTGGTAGATAAAAAAAAAATTAATTATTAATGTCAGTTGTGCAGATTTAAACATTGTTTTCGACACAAAACAGATCTGGATTATTACGAAAAAATTAAAACAAGAGGAATTATATTTCAAAGCCAAGAAGTAAAGGAAATGCATGGACTTATCTAATTACAGGTCTCGTTTCTCAGGCACTTGTTTCACGTGTTGGTAAAAGGCCTCTTTAAAAAGAAAGATGGTGGGGTCCTTGACTATTGCATGAAACAAGTTTCTGAGAATCAACACCTTTAATTGGATAAGTCCATGCATTTCATTTATTTAATGTAGGACGAATAACATTACAAACCAACATCTTAAATGACAGGCTCAATATTCTCTTGGCGCTTAAAACAGCCTGTGTCAATCAACAGAATTGTCATTTCTTAACCAATTAAGTTAAAGAGAAACTGAATGTTTACAAAATTTGTAGAAAATAAGTACTGTAAATTCAATTTTTATCAATGCTGGTAATGCGACTGGGTGAGTATCACAATTATAAGAACTTCCATTCTGATATCTGATACATATAACTGTAATACAGATACAGATTCTGTATGCAGATTTTCCTGAAATCGCAATAACTGATCTCTAATTGGGTTTCCATTCTTCAAAAAGTCGCAATGGTAAATGTATGCAATAATTTCTGAAGTTTCCCGCCTGCCCAAAATAGAAGGGTGGCCCACCCTTGGTGTCCTTACCCCTGCCCTTCTGCCCTCCAAAGCAAAAAAATGCACCCCTCTGCCTTTTTAATAAATCAACTTTTCAAATTACATGCTTTTGCGCATTTCTGGTGAAATTGTTACCTGATTTTTATGCCCCCGCAGTAGCGGTGGGGGCATTTAGTTTTACCCTTGTTTGTACGTCCGTACGTCCCAAAATTGGTTCCCGTTCTCTAACTTGAGTTTGCCTCAACCAAATGTTATGAAACTTATACACAATGCTTATTACCACAAAACAAAGATCAAGTTTGAATTTTGGTGGCGTCACTTTAACAGTTTTAGAGTTATGCCCCTTTATAAATGGAAAAATTGCAAAATTTTTAGTTTTCGTTCTCGAACTTAAGTTTGCCTCAACCAAATGTTATGAAACTTATACACAATGCTTATTACCACCAAACTCAGATCAAGTTCAAATTTGGGTAGCGTCACTTTAACCGTTCTACCGTTATGTCCCTTTAGAACTATATGATATGCAAGCGGGGGCATCATCTGTGTCCACATGTGGACACTATCCACATTTATTTTTAATTTTTGATGTCAATTAGGGTCCAAATAAATGCGGTTGAGATCATGAATACATTATTTTATCATATTTAGTAGCATAGATCCTTTCCAAATTTCTTTTTAGTCCCCTACCGACAAAGTCAAAGGGGACATTAGGTAGCACTTTGTCCGTCCGTATGTCTGTCCATCTGTCAGTTCAGCAAATCAGTTTTCCACACTTTTTTTCTTCGTGAGTGAAGATAATGAAATGATATTTGGTACATAGTTATATCATGAACAGATCAAGTTTGAATATTGTTTGGGTCTGAAAATTTTGTGCAGAGTATTGGTCTTTGGACTTTGAAAATTCAGGCAAGTACCTGTAATCAGTTTTCCGCATTTTGGTTCATCATGCTTGAAGATATAGATTTGATATTTGGTTGATAGTTTTACAATGACAAGTTACAGATCGAGTTGAAATTTTGTTTGGTTCGGAGGATTATTTTGCAGTGTTATGGTCCTCAGGCTTAGAAAATTCAGGCAAATAATCAGTTATTCACTCTTACTCTTTTTTTTTTTTTTGTTATCCCTGAAGATATTGATTTGATACTTGATATATAGTTTTACCATGAAAAGTAACAGATCAAGTTCTAATTTTGTTTGCTTTGGATGATTATTTGGCAGAGATGTGGTCGTTGGACGTAGAAAATTCAGACAAATAATCAGTTTTCCACAATGACAAGTTATAGATCAAGTTAGCATTTTGTTCCAGTACAATGATTTTTTTAACCGGTAGGGGACTATGTATTGCCATGCAATACTCTCAGAATGCTTGTCTTTTCTATGTTTTTTTTCTCTCACAATTCTGTATTTATAAATGGTGGACACCATATCTTTATTTACACATTTATTCCATGTTTGCTCCTTTATTTAAGGGGGCATGAGTCTGTGACATCACTTCATCTTAACAAATAAAAAAGTTGATAATAAATAATTTTATTGTAAAAATATTGCAAATATAATGATAGTATGATACTTTTACAATGAAATTATGGTAGGTATTCTGAAGCAATGTATATTAATTGTTTGTATACATATATATATTATATATATATATATACACAAATTGTTGGATTTCTTTCCAAATAAAATAAAACTGGAATAAAAAATCTTCCTATGTTAGTAAAAATTATCTCCATAATAATTCAGTATTTCCTGGAATATTTAAAAACATAAATATAATTTCAAGACACTAAACTACTTGTTTTTAAAATTAAATATAGCACTTTCATTTTAAAATCGTGAAAATTAGTAAATTTTACATATTTCCATCTACAAAAATCAAAACATATAGTACAGTCTCCTAATAAATATAACTAAATAATCAGTATGGAAATAGTTATGGTGTGATCCCAGCTAAGTCACAAACATATTCTGCATTATATCTAACATAGTAAATGGATTTCTAGCAGTTCAATTTATAAAGTAAAATTAAACAAAAACAACTTTGATACTGAGATCAATAATACAGGAGAACTCAACACTTGTCTATTTCAAATTTTGTTTACAAAATTTTTCTAAAAGATCAAAAACAAACGTTATGCATACAGTATAATACACTAAAGATACGAAATAACATCAAAATTAAAGAACCTTAGTGAGCGGGCTCACATACCCCACTTCCCCACATTGTCACTGGAGAAATAAAATAACTGTAAGAAAAAATAATTGTATTAGAAAAAAAAATTGAATCATAATTTCCTGTCGATATGCACATCTACCTAGTATGTCCTTATTATCTACAAAGTTTCATGAAATTCTGTTGTGTGGTTTCCGAGGAGTTGGGATGACAAACTGTTGCAGAGGTATATTGAAGCAAATAAGTTCAAAGGGGCGTAACTCCTAGACAATTTGAATCATAATTTCCTGTCGATATGCACATCTACCTAGTATGTCCTTATTATCTACAAAGTTTCATGAAATTCTGTTGTGTGGTTTCAGAGGAGTTGCGATGACAAACTGTTGCAGAGGTATATTGAAGCAAATAAGTTCAAAGGGGCGTAACTCCTAGAAAAAAAATTGAATCGTAATTTCCTGTTGATATGCACAACTACTTAGTATGTCCTTATTATCTAAAAAGGTTTCGTGAAATTCTGTTGTGTGGTTTGAGAGGAGTTGCGATGACAAGAAACAGGACTGACGTACTGACAGACGGACAGACGGACGGGTCAAAAAACATTATACCCTCCGCAACTCATTGCGTAGGGTATAATAAGGTGTAAAATACTGCATAACAAATATTCATAACAAAATAAGTCATTAAAGATCCTCTGTATCTTTATATTCTTAATAAAATAAACTCTTACTATGGTAACAGTTCACAAATTAATCTCTTTGGTAAAAACACATAAACATGGTATTTTGGTGAAAATAAAAATTTATGTGAAAGCCGATATTTAATAACATCATTTCTGCAACTCTTTTCAGAAAAAAATTTTGTGATTAATTATTGTACTTTATAAGAAATGTTCATAGATATAGGAAGATGTGGTATGAGTGCCAATGAGACAACTCTCCATCCAAGTTACAATTTATAAAAGTAAACCATTATAGGTCAAGGTACGGCCTTCAACACGGAGCATTGGCTCACACCGAACAGCAAGCTATAAAGGGCCCCAAAAAATTACTAGTGTAAAACCATTCAAACGGAAAAACCAACGGTGACTTGTGTGTAATTTTACATGTAAGATTTTATGTAAAAAGAGACACTGGTTCTTAAATATCAATTATGTGTTTAAAATTCATTTATAAACCTATAGTATTGTACAAATATTCATTTATAGTCTTAACTGTCTCTAAATGATCAAATGTGTTGTTATGACAACATAAGCACTAAAATGGAAGCCAGTAGAACTAAGATTATGGATGATGAGATTGATGAAGCTGCCAGGTAGGAAAACTCTGTAACTGTCTGGTCTATCAATGTTGCACCTCCAGCTATGAAAAAGAAAAAAAACTACATGTAAATAAAGTGTACATTTCATATTCTACAAAATAAGAAGTCAAATTTACTCGTGCATCACTGAAGTATAAAATGATGTTGGAGTGGTGAGGCCCCCCAAATAAAGACTTAAAAGCCGTCATTTACACTTTGAGGAAACTTATAGAGATGTATATTTATGGTATTACTTAAGGAGCATGACTGCATATTTCAGTGTTTTTATCATCAAAATCCTCTCTTATGGTGCTCGCCTCAAGTGCATGGGTCTTAGTTTGAACCCCAGTTGGGTCAAACCAGACTTAAAAATTGATATTTGCTGCTTCACTGCTTAGCATGCAGCATTTAGGTGCAAGACCTTTGTCTAGGAGACAGAATAATATTTCCGGGTATAATGACATGTCTACCTGCAGACTCTTACACATTAAAATCCTACTCAGCCTATCGTCCTAGTACAAACAGGGTTTATATTCATATCAAATTATTATGTTCTCATTCTGAATATGCAATTAATTTGAAACTGGATGTTTAACAGCCATCTTCTCTAATGACTGAACAAAGTCACCATTTTCCTTTGAAGCATGTTGGGTGTGGTTATTTTGCCTGTATTTCTGGCAGATATTTGTCTTTTGAATAATAAGCAGAATTTCAATTTTGTTTACTTGTTAATTTTTGTGCATTTAATTTGTAAATACCGTACCTATAGCAAAATAAACAGTTGCAGATTTTTGTCCATCTCCAGCATCACTAAAAGCCGATATCCTGATAGAATACACCACACCAGCTTCTAAGTTTGATAATTTATATTTTGTTGGCGTAAAATCAGCCATGTATTCAAATGCTGATCTGAAATTTTCGTTTGATGGCCACAGGAAAATCTACAATAAAGGAAAGAAAATTATATATATATATATATAGAGATGACTTTCAAATTCGTGTATTTCCCCCTATATTTCCTAGGTCACAATGCTTATGTTATTACATATCAGTTAGAACCGATTGTTCAATGACGTCATTTATGCTGATTTCCCTTGGGTCAATCCATGCAATTCATTCATAAAAAACAACTAGAGATTGGTTTATAATATATTAAACATCATTTGGCTAATTCACTGAAATTTGATCTCAATCGTAATTGATGCATACGGATGCTAAAACTTTTTTGTCTTAAACCAAATTTTTATCTTGCAGGCTTGGGATACCTGATGAGGAAAAGCTTTGGTCGTTACACATTAACTGAAACACCTCATAAAACAAATAAATGCATAATAAATAAATAAATATTTGTAAATAAAGTACATATACAGTATAACTCTAAAAAGAACTCCAGAAGGATGAGGCAGGCAAAGTGTAATGTCAGTTGTCCTTGAAGGCTTGTAAGCACTTATCAATGAGCGAGACCTAGTTTGGTCCAACTGGCCAAGCAAAGATTTTAAGAAAAGTTTATGAGAGATGGACTGCAAATGATAGTGGTGGCAATAAAGCTCACATCAGTTATTTGGCCAAGCTGAGCTAAAAGGTAAATTTTCAACACAATTCAAGTCCTCAATCCAACACTTCCCCACCACCTACACAAAGCATCTTAACATCTTTCAGAAGATCACACAAAACTTAAAATACACATTATATACAAGCTGATTAACCTTGTATCCTATGACTGTAGCTTCATCGGTTGTTATGAGTACACCTCTCCATGTGATTTGAACAGAGGTTGAGTCAAAAGGATGCACTGTTACTTCTGTTGGATAAAGAATAGTAGCTGGAAAAAAAAATGTTGAAACATTTAAAATTATAATATCTTAATAATCAACCTCATATACCTAATGATTTTTTAGACTGCACATATGAGAGTCCCAGAATAATAAAATACATCAAATTTTGGAACCCATTAAAATAATAAAGATTTTCAAAATGACAGCAAACTAGGTTTTTTACTCGCATTTATTGTTAAAGCAATCAAGGACCATAACTCTTAAACAGCACTGTTTGTCAATTTGTCATCAGAAACAACATCTGACACTAAACATGTAAAAAATTTGTTGAATGGTTCTTAAGTAGTTGCATAAACATTTTAAAACTGTACTGAAGCCATCAAACATAAAACATAAACCATACTGACTCAAATATAAAAGAAAAAAATAATGGAGATGATGCCCCCACTTGCATATAACATTATAAAGGGACTTAACTCAAGAATGATAAAAGTGACGCCACCCAAATTCAAACTTGATCTGTGTTTTGTGGTAATAGGCATTGTGTATAAGTTTCATAACACTGGGTTGAGGTAAACTAAAGTTAGAGAACGGAAACCAATTTTGGGACGTAGTTACGGATGTACAGACAAATGGACAAGGGTAACACTTAATGCCCCCTCCCCTGCAGCAGGGGCATAAAAATATTGTCTGTCCATGAGGATTGTAGTATTTAAATATTTATGCCATATTTCAAATACTGTGGATTCATTTATCTTCGTGGATACTAATTTTTGTGGATTGAAGAAAAATATAATTTTAGTGGATTTGTATTAGACTTCGTACAGGCCTATAGAAAAGTTGCACTTCATTGAACTTTAAATTCTTGGTTCAAGTGTACCCACGAAAATCCACGAAAATTGGGATCCCTTAAATGTTAATGAATCCACAGTACCTCATTTACAATCTTTTGCTTCATTGGTTCTTACCTAAATTTGCAGTTTCACAAGGGTAAGAGTCTGATTTAGGTCCAAGTCCGGCTGTGTTGAAGACTTGGACATCAAATGTAGAGAATGCATTTGGTGTTATTCCAATGACAATTCCATGGGTAGGAACAATACCATCCCTTGTACTGAATCTTATAAACTGTTTATAGACTGGCAATATTTCCCCTCCAGATGGTCTGAGCCAGTAATTGACCTGAAAAAGATATGTTTCATTCAGAAAACCTGATTTCATATAAGTAATAAAAAAAGATGCCACTGGGTATAGAAATTGATCCTAGGTTCTCCATCTGTGAGCATGTCTCTTCTGCAAGAGCCAACGATTTGGCTGCAGAAAATGTAAAAATACTCAGCCATGAGGGTCTGGATGGAGTTCAGAGAAGTGAAAAAATTGGACCTAGACCACAGAAAATGGGCAAAAAAAAAGGAAGAGAGAAAAATAAGCCACAAAAATGTAGAAAAGAGAAAATGGGGCTGATAAAATATTAAGAAGCTAGAATAATGGATAAAATATTAAAGAAAAGAAAAAAATGCCCAAAAAATGAAAGAATACAGAAATAAGGAACCCCAACATCCAGACCATCAGCCATGTCGGGTGCAAATATAGACACATTAAAAAAGCCTTGCAAAAACACTTTCAATAGTCTATGCAAATTTTTCACTGGACATTAAGCAAACAGCAATTAATCAATCCAAATAGGTTATCATATTTAATGCATTTTACACAAAATTAAATTATCATTTACATTTCATCAATATGCAAGCAGTTTAAGTTCATTAGATGAATCCTTGCTTTAGTCTCCACATGCTCTGTATAGGGATGGATGTAATGATGTTAAATGTCCAGTGGCAAATAGCACATGCATGTACATTTTCTGTATGATATTATTTTATAGACTTTACAGTCAAATTGTTAAACCACAGCTGAGAAAGCTATCATCCAGAACTGGAGAAAATTGATTTAATAATAGTATACAATTTTTGGCCGGGTTGGATATGGTGATGTAAGGTGGGAGGATTTCGGGCAGGTGAGTGGGTGGGCAGGCAGGTAAAATTGGGTACCTTATCAACTTCTACTACAGTTTTCAACCCAGATCCCTGAAACTTCACAAGAAGATTGCACCTATGTTGAAGTTGTGAACCTGCTTTTATGGGATTGTTTGAGGATTTTTTTCTCAATTTTTCGGACTTGGGAACTTAGTCTTTTTTTCAGCAAATTTATGAAAGTGGTACAAGTTTTCAACTTCTCCTATAGTTTTCAATCAAGATCCCTATGAATTCACAGAAAGATTGTACACATGTTGAAGTTGTGCAACTGCTATTATGAAAATGATTGAAGAATTTTTCACATTATTCTGGACTTACGAATTTAATTTCTAGCCAAATTTGCAACCTTCGCGTAATTGCAACCACATCGTAAACATTCAATCCTGCAATTTTAAGACTTTGACCAATTTTTCTTATTTTCGTTAAATTTGCAGGGCAGAATAGGGGCTAAGCCACAAAATTTATCCTCCCCATAATTATGTATAGTACTGATACATTTTTAATTTCTAATAGGAATGTAAAACATTTATATATTTTGATACCCTAATTCATGAAAGTAGATTAAATCTCTGTGTTAATGAAGATGAAGTAACGAATAAGGATATAAAACAAGAATAATTTCATATTTTTCAGACCAATGCCATATCACTCAGTGAACTGCTAAAGAACATGAATTCTAACCTGAAAACCTGCAATTTTGCCTTTTATATTCAGTCTTGTATTTTCAATAGGTGTCCAATAGACATCCATAGCTGTTGAATTAATAGCTGAACATCCTTGAATCTTTGGTGCTGGAATAGGCACTGAAAAGAAAGGATACAAGTACAAATAAATATCCTGAGTAAAATACATGAGGGTATGGATGGGGTTTGCAGAATAAAAAATGATGGACAAAAAGTACAAAATAAAGGGCGAACAAATACCGAATAAAGAATAATGGGGTTCTAAAATATAAGGAATAGAGAATAATGGCCTAAAAAATTAAAAGAATACAGAAATGAAGACCCCCTCATCCAGACCCTCATACATTTACTTACAAAAACAAAACATAGAAATCACTTTGAAATGTTTATCAATTAAGAATTATTTAATTACATATATAACAAAATATGTATATATGTATAAAACTAGATGTGTTAGAACAACACGAATTGCCCCGCTGGCAGAAAAATCTTGAGGCTATTTTTAGGAGTGGAAATTTGAGAATGGAAGTCTGTATAACTGTTTCACAAAATTTTCATAGTCCAAAGCCCTTTATTTGGACAAAAATCAGTGGGGCAGAACCAAGCATAAACTCGATCTGAAACTCATCATAGTAGAATCACATACTAAAAGTCAGATCAATATGTGATGGCGTTTAGAAAAAAATCTGTATAACTGTTTGTTGCGGAATGACGGAACCAAACATCAACTCAATCTGTAACTCATCATAGTAGACTCACATACAAAAAATCAGCTCAATATGTGAAGGCGTTTAGAAAAACATCTGTATAACTGTTTGTTGTGGAAATTGACGGAACCAAATATCAACTCAATCTGTAACTCATCATAGTAGACGCACATACTAACTAGAGGCTCTCAAGAGCCTGTGTCCCTCACCTGATTCTACTTTGGTTTTGGAAATCATGTAAAAATAGATTAAAATCATAACAGATACCCTAATAATGAGTGAGGCCAAATTTGGTTTAATATTGGTCCTGTAATTTAATAAAAAAATCCTGGTGGCCATCTTGAACAGTAAATCGGCAACAAAGTAGCAACACTTCATCAGCACCTCATAAGGAACATTCATGCCATGTTTGGTTTCATTCCATTCAGTGGTTCTCTAAAAGAAGACATTTGTAAATATTTCCCATAGGGTCCTATGTTAAACTAAGTCCTCCACTGTCGGCCAGCTTGGATTATTGATCGCCTTCAAAGTAACAACACTTGGTCAGCACTTCATAATGAACATTCATGCCATGTTTAGTTTCATTCCATTCAGTGGTTCTCTAAAAGAAGACATTTGTATGTATTTCCCGTAGGGTCCTATGTTAAACTAAGTCCCCCACTGGCGGCCATCTTGGATGATGGATCGGCTTCAAAGTAACAACATATGGTCAGCACCTCATAAGGAACATTCATGCCATGTTTGGTTTCATTCCATTCTGGGGTTCTCTAAAACAAGACATTTGTATGTATTTCCCATAGGGTCCTATGTTAAAATAAGTCCCCCAGCTAGATAATGGATCGACTTCAAAGTAACAACACTTGGTCAGCACCTCATAAGGAACATTCATGCCATGTTTGGTTTCATTCCATTCAGTGGTTCTCTAAAAGAAGACATTTGTATGTATTTCCAATAGGGTCCTATGTTAAACTAAGTCCCCCGCTGGCGGCCATCTTGGATGATGGATCGGCTAC
Source organism: Mytilus californianus (assembly GCF_021869535.1). Lineage (NCBI taxonomy): Eukaryota > Metazoa > Mollusca > Bivalvia > Mytilida > Mytilidae > Mytilus > Mytilus californianus. The sequence goes on along the minus strand of NW_026262668.1, from coordinate 65,257,386 downwards.
AAAGTAACAACACTTGGTCAGCACCTCATAAGGAACATTTATGCCATGTTTGGTTTCATTCCATTCAGTGGTTCTCTAAAAGAAGACATTTGTATGTATTTCCCTTAGGGTCCTATGTTAAACTTAGTCCTCCATTGGCGGCCATCTTGGACTATGGATTGGCTACAAAGTAACAACACTTGGTCAGCACCTTATAAGGAACATTCATGCCATGTTTGGTTTCATTCCATTCAGTGGTTCTCTAAAAGAAGACATTTGTAAATATTTCCCATAGGGTCCTATGTTAAACTTAGTCCTCCATTGGCGGCCATCTTGGATGATGGATCGGCTACAAAGTAACAACACTTGGTCAGCACCTTATAAGGAACATTCATGCCATGTTTGGTTTCATTCCATTCAGTGGTTCTCTAAAAGAAGACATTTGTAAATATTTCCCATAGGGTCCTATGTTAAACTAAGTCCCCCGCTGGCAGCAATCTTGGATTATGGATCAGCTTCAAAGTAACAACACTTGGTCAGCACCTCATAAGGAACATTCATGCCATGTTTGGTTTTATTCCATTCAGTGGTTCTCTAAAAGAAGACATTTGTATGTATTTCCCATAGGGTCCTATGTTGAACTAAGTCCCCCCTGGCGGCCATCTTGGATAATGGATCGGCTACAAAGTAACAACACTTGGTCAGCACCTCATAAGGAACATTCATGCCATGTTTGGTTTCATTCCATTCAGTAGTTCTCTAGAAGAAGTTCAAAATGTAAAAAGTTAACGACGACGACGGACGACGGACGACGGACGACGGACGCCAAGTGATGAGAAAAGCTCACTTGGCCCTTTGGGCCAGGTGAGCTAAAATTCAGCTAAATATGTGAAGGTGTTTAGAAAAAGGTCGGTATAACTGTTTGTTGCGGAATGACTGAATGACAGAATGAAGGAATGATGGATGAGGTTAAAACTATATGACCCTGACCACTTAGTGGCGGGGCCATAACTAGATGTGTCAGAAGGATTGTCCTGCTGGCAAAAAAAGCTTGAAGCAATTTATTTTAGAACTGGAAGTTTGAGAATGAAAGTCTAAATAACTGTTTAGCAAAGTTTTCAAAGTCCAAAGCCCGTAATTTCAACAATTAGGGGAGCGCAACCAAACGTAAACTCCATATATAACTCATCATAGTAGACTCACATACTAAAAATCAGCTCAATATGTGAAGGCAATTAGAAAAAAGTCTGTATAACTGTTTGTTGCAGAATGACAGAATGGCGGTTACAACTGTATGGCCCCGACCACTTTGTGGCAATGCCATAAAAATACATCTATATAATTACAATGACAGATGTGGAATTCAAATCTGTTAGGATTGTAAATATATCTTTTATTAAACTGCACTTGCTTCATACTAACAACCTTTCACTAGCTATTAGCTAAACTGTTTTACCAGTTGATCAGTTTATAGAGATGAATTCATACTGCAATTTTGGTATAACATTTTAGCAATTCATATTGTGAAAGGTCAAAGCCTTTAGGATAAGCACAGTAATACGAAATAAAAACAACACAAATATTGAAAAAAAAAAATTACAACTACCAATTTAAAATTATACGCCCAAAACTTTTGATTCACATTGTTAGGTGCATCTGTACTGAATACAATTAACATCTTTATGATCCTTTATAGTTACTTACTTCCTTCAGCTGAATAAATGATCCTTGCAGTAGAATTCTGTCCGTTTCCATATGCATTACGTGCCTGAATCATGACATAATATGGCAGATAGAAATTATCTTTTCCAACAAGCTGGACATAATATAGTTGACCTTTAGCCAGGTCATCTGGTTGGGATAATACATTGTGCTACAAATAATTATAATATTCCACATAATGATATGTTGTTCATGATATAAACTATAGAATATATGCATAGAATTGTCTGTGTAATGTACTTAATGTAGCCAATAAATTGTTGACACAGAGATATGTCTCACTTTTTGTTATATTGATTGTAAAATGCAAATGTTGAAAATGAAATCCGAATATTTAAACTATGCAAACATTCAAAGTTAATGAACCATGACTAGAGGTCCAAAAACTATTGAATTAAAAATCTATTTCATCTGATGTACATTGATAACATAATATGATCCAAAGGATTTTCAGTGAAATTAAGACAATGGCAGTCAAAGTATTGTTTCCATGGAAACAGATATACAACTTTTCTCCATCTAGATTTTTTTTCTGGTTTTATTGTGTTGACAGATTGCTGTCTTATTTATGCAAGCCACAATCTTCTTTTATTTATCTACACCCAAATTTTTTGAGTATAATGCAATATGCAATAAGATAAAAATCATAATATTTATATACATTTATATAATAAAACTTACTCCAATCCAAACTTGCGTGGTATCTGTTCTCCAATACAGTCTGTAATATAATCCAGTACCTCCATGGTATTTCTGGGGTAAGGGCTACAGATAAAAAAAAATAAACAAATTGTGTCATCATAAAGGACAGCAAATCCCCTAATTAACTGTTATTTAGTTTACTATATTTTTACTTTATGAGTGAAGGTCAAGGTCAGTTAATTTTAGTATGGACCTTTTGAACTTTATAAACTAAAATATAACATCTCTTTTCTTCCCCCCCCCCCCCCCCCCCCCCCCCCCCCCCCCCCCCCATTAATATGGTCATCATTAACAATAGTTGTAGACTGAGGTAAAATCATTTTTAGATGAGTATCTGATGATGAAACCTAATATTTGAAAGCCAAGGATGTATAAGAACCAAAACAGTTGAAGACTGATTAATGCAGTTTAAAAAGATGATTTCAAACTGTAACTTAACATTAAACCTAGTTGGTATTGTGAAAGTAAAATGCCTTTCGGACAGTAACATCCACTAAGTGTTTGTGGGATTTATTAAGTTGTAACTTTAATTAAAATTTTAAATTCAACAGAATACAGCTATAATTTTACAAAATTCAGAGTACATTTCTTCCACATGCATGAAATGGATTAGATATAGATCAACATTACTACACTGTCATCCTAAAAACTATTGAAATGATCCGTTTATCACTCTAAAAGCCATGTGACCTCTAAAGAATAAAATGTGTAAGAAATAATATTTTAAGATATCTTCATATTTTCATTGAAGTTGTACCCTTGAGGAATGTTTATAGCATTCCTATAAACATTCCAATGCTGTCAAATAAATAAATATATCAAGTAAACAACTAATCACCAGATGGCAGTAAAATACTTCAATTTGACCTTGAATAAATTTGTGGATGATATTTTCAGACATGAGGAACATTCTCTGTGGATTTTTTTCTAAAAGTCAAATTCATTTCACACAAAATGATTGGAGAAAGTTACAAACATTTATCTACTCACTATTTTCACTGATGAGTCTTCACCGAATTTAAGAAAATTATGTTATTAAAGTTAAAGAAGATTAAACTACAGTTTCCCCCTCCCCCATCTGTTTTATACATGTGTTTATTAAAGGGCACAGATACTGCCTCTATGACTAAATTAAAGAAATCTGTAGGACTCGGGATAACAAAATGGCAACTTTGTACCACAAGAACTTACATTCCATTTGATGGTCAGATCACCAACCGTTAGTACATACATTCCATTTGATGGTCAGATCACCAACCGTTAGTACTTACATTCCATTTGATGGTCAGATCACCAACACTACCCCCTCCTCCAGTTATATTCATGAAATCAGGATGCACTGATGGAGCAGCCATCAGGGTCTGGTAATAAGCTGAAAGTAATGTTTTACACTTCTGTAATATCATAAACGAGAAGGAAAAATTTTACCTTGAATAAATTGTTAAATAAGATGCTATAATAAGCCTTTAAAACTATCAGTCTCTAATCAAACAGAAATTTTACAATAAGGAATGTACTTAGTATGATTCAGGACAGTAATATCATTCTTGTGTAAATTGCAGTTGCTTTATGCACTTGGACAATACACAATTCTTAATCTGAGTAGTTCATGCATAGTATATAGGTCAAAATAGCCCAATTCCTTGCAAAACCTTATGTTTCTCGCATAGAGTGAGTACATTGCCAAAATATATCATTCCTACATAAATTGTAGTGCCTATATTTGTACGTTTACACAATTCTTAATCTGAGTCATTCATGCATATAATATAGTTCAAAGTAGCCCAATTATCTGCACAACCTTTTGTTTCTTGCAGAAAGTGAGTGCATTGCCAAAATATATCATTCCTACATAAATTGTAGTGCCTATATTTGTACGTTAACACATTTCTTAATCTGAGTCATTCATGCATGAAACATATCTCATGGTAACTTTATTTTTGCATAAACCTCCATTACTATTCATGATGTGAGAACATTTATGAACATCAGGACTTCGAACAAATATTGAACTTTAAAAATTTCTATAACTTCTTTAAAAAATTTGTGAGATAAATGTTAAAGAAGGATTTCCAAAAGTCATAAAATAAATGGGGAATGTGTCCATGGGACACAGATGATGCCCCTGCTCGCATATAACGTTATAAAGGGAAATAACTCAAGAATGGTAAAAGTGACACTACCCAAATTTGTACTTGATCTGAGTTTTGTGGTAATAAGCATTGTGTGTACGTTTCATATCATTTGGTTGAGGCAGACTAAAGTTAGAGAACTGAAACAAAAAATTCAGCAATTTTTCTATTTGTAAAGGGGCATAACTCTAGAACGATAAAAGTGATGCCACCAAAATTCAAACTTGATCTGAGTTTTGTAGTAATAAGCATTGTGTGTAAGTTTCATAACGTTTGGTTGAGGCAGACTAAAGTTAGAGAATGGAAACGAAAAATTCAGCAATTTTTCTATTTATAAAGGGGCAGAACTCTAGAACGATAAAAGTGATGCCACCAAAATTCAAATTTGAACTGTGATTTGTGGTAATAAGCATTGTGTATAAGACTCATAGTATTTGGTTGAGCCAAACTAAAGTTAGAGAACCAATATTGGGACGTACAGAAGGACAAGGGTAAAACTTAATGCCCCTTTGCTACGGTGGGGGGCATAAAAAGGAGCTAAATTATGTCTAGAAGCAATTCAAAATAGCTAAAAAAAAAGGAAACAAATGTAAGAATATAATTAAAAATAATTCTTCTTATTTCACAAAGACAGGAAGAAATCAATAGCAAATTAAATTACATATTTTGAAAACTTAAATTATTAAATTCTAACCAGATTTTAAACTGAATTGGCCCCATCCTTTGATATTTTTGGCTCTTATTTTAAATCTGTAATTATTGCCTGGCAGAAGTCCTTTCAGCTCATATGTTCTTTTCCTTGTATCTAGACTACCAACAATTAATGTATCTGCATGAAGTATCTCTACAATATATATAAATGAAAAAGTTATCATATTATCCAACTACTGTGGATTCATTATTAACTTGTAAAACCTTAGAAGATGAAAACCACTTTCTCCTCTACTGTCAAATTAATAACATATTACGTATAAAACTTTTTAATGACATCGCAATAGATAATCATATATTTCCAAATCTGTCTAATATTAAAAAACTAGTAGTCCTGCTAAATCCTTCAAATATAAACCAAGTGAAAAAAACAGGTTCCTTTATAAAACAGTCTTTAGAGCTGAGGACAGCAGACTCTTAGTTATTTTTGCTTGTATACATATATATATATATGTGTATTCAAATCAGTTTATTTGTTGTTGTTATTATTTGTACTATGTCACAAGTATCATGTTTTACATATATGAAAATAAAGAATTAAATTATTATTTGTTGGATACAAATTTTCGTGGATAAATATAGATTCTACCACTGCATCGAGTGTGATACGATATTTATCCACTCGAGACAGTTAAATTTTCAAATTTAAAACGCGAGGCTCGCCGAGCGTTTTAAATATTTAAAATTTAACTGTCGAGAGTGGATAAATATCGTATTACACGAGATTTGGTTGTGGAATCTGTTTCTCTAATGATTTTCAAACAATACGCAGGCAAATTTATTCCGTCTTTTCGAATGATCTGCAAAAAGATGTGTTCTTTCTATGTGACGTCATCAGGCATGGTCGCCTTTTTTCATGCCGTCACAATAGGCAATTCAGAGGAAAGCAAGAAAATTCGACGTCATAATCGGATTTTAACCAATGAAGAACTGAGATCAAACGAACCACACGTTGATTAAATTTTTTTTATACAATGGGTGCAGAAAGGGATAAATTGACGAAGAATTAGAGAAAGGTAAACAACAAATTTAAAGGTTCAATAAATTCAAATTTTCTATAGATATAAAAATAAGGAGATTTGGTATGATTGCCAATGAGAAAACTATCCACCCTAGTTCAAATGAAGTGGATGAAAGCAATTATAGGGCAACTTTACGGCCTTCAACAATGAGAAAAACCCATACCATATAGTCGGCTATAAAAGGCCCTGACATGAAAAATATGAAACAGGTTTATCTGCAGTCTTTGGCAAAACCACGAAATTCAAATATTCTTGAAAATCCAATATTTCCTCAATCCACAAAAATACATGATTATAAATAATAGAATAGAAAATTTTATTTTAGTCAGGTTTACATGTACATTACAAACATAAACTCTGTAGAGGTCTTTGCCGACATTATTAACAATGAAGCCACAGTATACTGTAAATTCAGAAATTATTGCTAAGTTTTTATTTATGCGAATAATGCGACTACTTATGTATCGCAATAATAAAAACTTGCATTCTGATATCAAATGCATACATCTGTATGTAGCTTTTCCAAAATTCGCAATAGTTAAACTCACATTTTTGTTTATTTTTCAAAAATCGCAATAATAAATGCATGCAATAATTTCTGAATTTACAGTACTAGTCAACAGTCAACAAAATACTGCTTTAAATAAAGCTATAAACAGATGTTTTAAGATGAACTGATCGTCTGAACTGAACATGCAGCAATTAAAAATAAAAAACTTATAAGCATATCAATTATCATTGTAACAAGATGAAAAGGAACTGATTAATAATTTTTTAACTAACCCTAATCTTACAAAGTCTACCCGAGATATTTGCCCACTACATACGTTTTTTCCTGCCAAGTTATCTAACATATATCTAGATGTGCCCTGTGGTTGTTAAAATTGTTGCTTTGTTTTTGCAAGCATCAGTGTTATTATCGGGCTAAATTAAGACTGTACATGTTTGATTTCTTTGCCAAATTTATTTAATTTATATAACCACATGGCTTTGTTCTTCAATTCACAATCATGGCCTGATCGTCAGTTTGCAAAGAATTACGCTCAAACTGGTGCTAGGAGCCATCTTAAATTTGCAGTGAGGTTAGAGTTTTTGCTCTGTGTTGAAGGCCTTACTGAGACTTTGAGATGAAAAACAGCAATAAAAGCACTGATTCCTCTCCTTTTTGTGTTTTTTGCTTTGCACAAACAGATTTTATGTCATTGATGGAAACACCATATCCTTTCTTTTTCTATTAAAAACTGCTCCTTCATTTCTGATTTAAGCTTACTATTTATGCCTGTTGTAGCATGGTACCACTGTCCTGGCTCAGAGTCAACATTATATATCACTTCGTACTCCAAAACTGTATTTCCACGGTCATTGCCAGTAGTCCAATAAAAAATGATACTATTTGTGGTAACCCTTCCACTGTCTCCATACAATCCTGACGGAGCTTCTGGTACACCTATTTAATAAAAAACATTTAGAAAATTATAAATTATTCTTTAATATAAAATCCAAGTGAAGTTAATGTCATAGGACATATGAGAGTATGGATGGGGTTTACAGAATACAGAATAATGGGCCAAATCTAAAGAAAAAATTAGCCAAAAAATTAAAGAATAGTGGGAAATATGCCAAAAAAAGTAAAGAATAGGGAATAATGGGGTACTTAAATGTAAAAGACTAGAGAAAAAAATTAAAGAATATGTCAGAAATGAAGGACCATCTAAACCCTCGTACATGTCAGATGGACACATACAAATGTGCTTGATACAACATATAAAAAAATCTAAATATTGTTGACATGTCATGCCAAAATAACGAGGAACAGATCTCATTAAAAAAAAAATAAACAACAAATGCAGGAATCAACTAACTGATCTGATAATTTATTTTTAATGTGATTACAAGTTTCTATTCATACTTTTATTATCCTGAACATGCATGAAATATTTGCCACTGGACGTTAAGCAAACATCAACCAATCAATCATCCTTTATACATTCTAAAAAATGTTGATGAAACTCCAAACAGTCCAAAAGATCTCTCTCTTTAAAAATGTTCCATAATGCAGATCATATTTGTGATGTGCAGGAGTCCGTCATGCCATAATACAATACAACTTTCCTGTCAAATAACCCTACCTTGAACTTCTACTACCCCTGCTGCACTCACGGAGTTAAGTGGTGTAAGTGCTGTACACTCATATTCCCCTTCGTGATAGTATTGTAATGGTTTGATGTACAATCCTACTGGATTGAAAGACTGAAAACATAAACATTGGTTTTTCACCATATTGAAATATACATGCTAAACATAAAGTACTATGAGCTATTTAAAGATATTAACATGCTACACAAAAATACTATGAGCTATTTAAAGATATTAACATGCTACACAAAAAATACTATGAGCTATTTAAAGATATTAACATGCTACACAAAAAGTACTATGAGCTATTTAAAGATATTAACATGCTACACAAAAAGTACTATGAGCTATTGCTCACTAGTTTTTCCCTTTTTCAAAATATAAGTTTCTGGCAAACATGAAGTAGTAAATAGAAGAAAATTTGTAAGGGGTTCTGCAGAACACTGTCTCTCGCTGGCGATTTCTGCTGTCAGCGTAAAAGTGTAATGTTGACTTAAAAAAGTGAGTCTGTTTATCAGTAAAATACAGAATTTAACAAAAATTTAAACTTTTTCTTTACATGCTTTTTCCTGGTCTTGAAGATTAGCTTCTGTCCAAGTTTTATAACAATCCATGAAGGTTTACAAATTTATCATGTCAAAAAAGTTTAATCCCAGAATGTTTGTAAATTTTAACTGTAAATAACTAAGTCTATTTATCAGTAAAATACTGAAAATGAAAAAAATGTGTTTTCAAAAGTTAGCTTCAGACATTATCTCTTAATCCTAAAAAATGTTTGCCAAAGTTTCATAAAATTCTTTGAATGTTTGATAATGTAATTGATGTGTAACAAACTTTAACCCCAGACTGTACCTATTTGTTAAATGTAAAAAAATAAAGTCCATTTATCAGTTAAATACTGAAAAATGAAAATAAAATATTTTCAAAATTTTGCTCTCGATACTGTAGTTTGGTCATAACTAAGCTTCTGTCCAAATTTCCAAAAAAATTCTAAAAAGGTTTGACAAAGTTATTGATGACTGAAAAACTTTAACCTCAGACTGTATCTACTTGTTATCTTTAAAAAAACTAAGTCCATTTATCAGTAAAATATGGAAAAATTCAAAATAAATATTTTCAAAATTTTTCTCTGGATACTGTATTATGGTCATAAACAAGCTTCTGTCCAAATTTCTTAAAATTCCATGAAGGTTTGACAAAGTTATTGATGTCTACAAAAACTTTATTCACAGACTGAACCTAATTGTTGACGCTGCCAATGCTGACGCCTACGCCGGAATCTAGGATTGCTATGTCTCGTTTTCATGACATAAATGTCGCAGGCTAGGCAAAAAATGAAAATGTGTCACATGGTTTAACCAGATGATACTTAGTGCCATATATCAGGAAACTACAACTTATAGTTGCTGAGAAAACTGTGACAAACAATTTCATATATGTGCATGACATTTTATATAAATATCTATGTTCATGGCAAATAGGAAGTCGAAAAATGAAGTACATGTATTAAACTGAAAAGGTATAACAATGTATGGCTTTAGAGCATAATTATGAGCTTAATTTGGTACCATATTTCAAGAGGCTATGACTTATAGTTGCTGAGAGAAATGTTTCATAATTGTGTTACAGACAGACAAAGGTAAAAAAGTATACTCCCTTCTTTAGAAAGTGGTTAACAATGTTAAGAATACAGTGATTTTTTATTTATCTGTTCAAAAAAACCAAACTAATAAGCTAATGGGTATTATCAAAACATATAAGGTGATTCCATACATGTAACATTTCACAATATTTGGTCAATATGATCTTATTCAAGTCGAATTTCAGAGAGGATACATATTTTTCCTTTCAAAAGAGCTGCCCTTTCATATACGGTAAATGCAGATATTAATATGTGCATTTATTATTGCAAATCACCTGAAAAATTTCATAATCAGTAGTATTTCAGAGGGAGATTTTGCATTTTCAACATTAGAAGTGAAAGGAACTAGAATACAGGTTGAAACAGAAAATTTATTGAAATTCTGTGTTATTTACCAGGGACCCTGCAATTAATAAATCTTAGGAGAGTATGCATTCCTGGATTCAGGTCAGATACGATAACATTGGGTTAAACCATACAAATCTTCATTTTTATCAAACTGTTATTAGACAGACAGATAGACAAGGTTAAATTGCAATGCAGTCCCAACCCTAGGAGTGAGTATAACAATATAACCAATAACAGAAACATACTTGTGTAAAGAAATAAGCCTCCTCTTCCATATCTATTCTTTTTCCATTGAATTTCCAAACATAAATAAGATCAAGATCAGGATCATAAGATGCTTCACAGTTTATAAACACAGTGTCATTCTGGACATAATTTACATAAAACTTGTTTGGTGTTCTGAATAATGTTGTTCCTTCTGGAAATACAATATGTCAAGCAATGAAATAAGAGTGTAATAAAATTCTCATACTATAACAAAACCCTTTAAAGTTGTAAATGTATCAATCAGTCTATTTTTTTGGTATCACAATCTAATTAATTTAGAGAAATACACAATTATATCCAATCATTTATATTCATTCTATTCATGTCATTTTTAATGTTTTTTAAACTTTCAAAGAGCACTAAGGGAGCTAGCTACCATTTGATTTTTATGGGGCGGCTAGGATGAAAAATTATGTCCTGCCTTTTTTTTTTAAGTTGTAATCTCTGTCCTGCCTTTTTATTTTTCACTCTATTCGGTCCTGCCTTTTATTTATTAGTTTATCCAGACTTTTTTTTACATAAATTGTCATCCTGCCTTTTTTTTTTGCCAAGTTGCTCATCCTGCCTTTTTTTTCTTACTCAAAACTCCTGTCCTGCCTTTTTTTCAAATTTCATCCTAGCCCCCCATAAAAATCAAATGGTAGCTCCCTCAGGGAGATGATTCATAATTTCCAAAATAATTTCTTAATTTTGTTAGTGCCTTTATATTATGTGTAAAAATTCCAATAGGGAACATATTTAATATTATTGTTGTAATTTAATCATTATTTAGATGTTTCCGCCACTGGCCTTTTTCAGTTTCTTATTTATCCTTCTAATCTTCATGGTACACAATGGCCGAAACATCTAAAACTAGAGGCTCTCAAGAGCCTGTCGCTCACCTGTATTTACTGATGCTTTGGAAATCATGTAAAATAAGGTTAAAATCATAATTAATAGTATTAGATATTAGATATTATAATGATATCTAAGATAATAACAAAAAACTGCAAAATTTTTGTAAAATTACTAACTCAGGGGCAGCAACCCAACAAAGGGTTGTCGGATTTGTCTGAAAATTTCAGGGCAGATAAATCTAAATCTGATGAACATTTTTGCCACCTGTCAGATTTGCTCTAAATACTTTAGTTTCAGAGATATAAACCAAAAACTGCATTTTACCTCTATGTTCTATTTTTAACCAAGTCGGCCATGATGGTTGGAAGGCGGGGTCATCGGACAAATTTTTTAAACTAGATACCCTAATAATGATTATTGCCTAGTATGGTTAAATTTGTCTCAGTAGTTTCAGAGAAGATTTTTGTAAAAGATTACAAAAATTTACAAAAAATTGTTAAGAATTGACTATTAAGGGCAATAACTCCTAAAGCGGTCGACTGACAATTTTGGTCATGACAACTTATTTGTAGATCTAACTTTGCTGAACATTATTGCTGTTTACAGTTTATCTCTATCTATAATAATATTCAAGATAATAACCAAAAACTGCAAAATTTCTTAAAATTACCAATTCAGGGGCAGCAACCCAACAACAGGTTGTCAGATTTGTCTGAAAATTTCAGGGCAGATAGATCTTGACCTGATAATGAGTTTTACCCATGTCAGATTTACTCTAAATGCTTTGGTTTCAGAGATATAAGCCAAAATCTACATTTTACCCCTATGTTCTATTTTTAGCCTTGGCGGCCATCTTGGTTAGAAGGCGGGGTCATCGGACACATTTTTTAAACTAGATACCCTAATGATGATTGTGGCCAAGTTTGGTTAAATTTGGCCCAGTGGTTTCTGAGGAGAAGATTTTTGTAAAAAGCTAACGACGACGGACGACGGACGCCAAGTGATGAGAAAAGCTCACTTGGCCCTTTGGGCCAGGTGAGCTAAAAAGTTCCTTTTTAAACAATATCCTTATTTCATGATAACTTAAATACTGAGATATTGAATTGGTTATAATAATTTAACAGGTAAAGCAATTTTTAGAATACTTGCCTTGTACTGAGAGTTGACAAGAACTTTGGTCTTCACCTAAATCATTTGTAGCAATACAAATGAAAGTCCCTTGATCTTCATTCCCTATATTTGTAATAATAAGGTCTCCATTCAAGTTCATTCTATAATGAACTGTGTTATCTACAACAGTCCCAGTCATCACTGTTACAGGCAAGTCTTGCAAGTTTCCAAACCTATCTTGTTTTGCCCATCTAATGGAAGGCCTTGGAGAAGCTTCAGGTTGACACGGTATTGAAATATTTCCACGAATAGCGCCAGCTAAACTTTGTGGCAGAGGATTCTTTGTGAAGGAAGGAGCAAATGCTGAAACATAACATTATTCATTAAACTTAAGTATTTAAATTCATGCATCAAACTTATCCTAGCAAACAGAGAGATTAGCAACCTTAACTGTTATTTGTCTTCACCTAGGTTGAGGAGTAACATTAAAAGATTGAGAAGTTTTCAGTATAATGTGGTATCCCTTATTTGCATTATATACTGTGTTCATGTTCAACATTAGTAAAAACCTAACATGATCCTGATTTTTATTCCCATGCCCTACAAAGTGACAGGAAATGAATTTTGCCACTCACCGTACCCCTGTATGCAATATCCATGACAATATCTGTAATCAAAATTTGCAGAATCTTGAAACTTGGCACAATGTTTTTTAACACTTAAAATGTAGATGGAATGTAAATTATAGACAAAAATGAAATGTGTACCATAACCAGTGAATCAGTGAAATCTTCTAACTTATATTATAAATAGGAATTTAGCAGGGCACATCATCGAAAAAAATAAATAAATTTGAATGTCACATAACTTCTCCCCATTACTCAAGAATGAAACTTGATATCTGGTGACTAAATAATCAACACTGTGGCTGTTGACTATGCACAATTTTCATTTTAAATCTCTTGGCCAAAAAAGCAAATTGATTTATCTTGTATTGAAATATTGCATTTTGCAGTATGGGATTTGTTTATTGTTGAAGGCAGCAGCATACAGTGACCTATAGTTGCTTACATCTATGTCATTTGGTTTCTAGTTGATAGCTGTCTCATTAGCAGTCATACTACATATATTTTATTTCAGAAAGTATATATAATAGGATAGGTTACTACTTGAAAACTTTCTACCGTATAGCGGGTTATTTTCGCGGGTGTAAATTTCCTGATTATGGGGCAACAAAGATTACTGAATATTTTGGCGGATTCTTAAATCCCAATTTTATATTTTGGCAGATCCTGAAAGTTGTAAAAATAGACAAACAAGTGTCTATTGTTATGGTTAAATGATTGTTTTACCTGCATGACCTCTTATTTATTGATTATATTTTGATACAGTTAATCAATAGAATACCAGTACTTAGATATTTGTCACAGTTGTACAAACTTCTTGTAAATGTTACGGTTGATTAGTTACAAAATTGACAGGACCTTTGATGTACTAATTAGGTTATAAAATTATCAAGAGAGACTTGTAACTCTTATATAATTTGACCCTTATAAACTAATTTGCACCTGACAGCGATTTTATAAATTATATGTGAATAATGACCTTTGGCATTTATGTTGTTTTTGACCCGTTGACCAGAAAAAAATAGATCCTTTATAAAACGCTTTAGCTATTAGAAAGTACCTAAGATATGCATCAATTTTCGCGGAATTTATTTTCGTGATTTTCCTTTATCCACCAAAATAAGCGAAAAAAAAACAACCCCCACAAAAAAAGCCTGCTATATGGTATTATATGTGGGTATTGAAAGGATGTTGTCAGAATTTCTGTATGACTCCCTTATTGCGGCATCGTTTATAGGGAATAAAAAAGCAGAACTCCTCTGGCACTATTTAAGATAAACACTTCATATGTGGTGTTATATATACATTATAAAAGTAATTTTACCCATGGTAATGGAAGTTTGATTTTTGTCCATCAGGACAGAAAAAGTATGAATAAGTATTTTGTGTTACCCAACATATAGTGAAATATTGTGAAGTACTGTATTTGGAATATGAAAATAATACCTGAATCAAAGCTTGTATTATAGATTGGAATTCAATAGAAAAAATAAACTAGAATTGTGTGTGAACTAACAAAAGGATACCCCCTTGCCCCTCCAAATTTGATTATCTCCACTTGAACACCCCAGATGTTGGACCAGCAATATTTATAGATTTCATAGGAGTGAGAATGGGATATCGCTTTATAGCAACTCGGAGTTATTTAATTTCAATAAAATAATAAACAAGCCTTTGGCGAGTTTATTATTACTATTTAAATTAAATAACGAGAGTCAATATCAAGCGATATCCAATTCTCACAAGTTGTTAAACCTATTTCTCTTATGGTCAACACTCTCATTATGTTAAATTAATAATTCCGCGAATCGTTCAACTAGTCTTTTGCACATGCCAGTATGACGTCATATGTCCTTTTCCGGTGTCAAACTTTAACATCAGGTTAAAAGTGTGAGTGTTTTGTATATTATTGAAGAAATCACAGATGTCCGATGCCATTGACGAAATGTACATCATCTTAACCTTTGAAAGTCATTCATGACCTAACGAATAGCCGATGGAAATGCCATGATATCGTCTTATGATGCTGGATAAGCCAATCAAATTAACGCAGATTTTTGTATCACTTTTTCGTATCACACTCCATACAGTGTGATACGAGAAATATCTATGCATGCAAGAAATAGATAAAAGGCCACAACCATAAGAGAAATTCCTTTATGAAAATCCACAGTTTGATTATCTACTTTTTTTGCCAACTTCTTGCAATTGAATTTCAGACTGGTCGATCTGGAGTGTAAAACTATGCTGCTTTTTTTCTAAACAAAATTATCTTATAGTAAAAAAAATACAGTAATTAAAGAACCTTAGTGAGTGCACTCACATACCCCACGTCCCCACATTGTCACTGGAGAAATAAAATAACTGTAAGAAAAAAAAATTGTATAAGAAAAAAAAATTGAATCATAATTTCCTTTCGATATGCACATCTACATAGTATGTCCTTATTATCTACAAAGTTTCATGAAATTCTGTTGTGTGGTTTCAGAGGAGTTGCGATGACAAACCTTTGCAGAGGTATATTGAAGCAAATAAGTTCAAAGGGGCGTAACTCCTAGAAAAAAAATTGAATCATAATTTCCTGTCGATTCGCTTATCTACCTAGTATGTCCTTATTATCTACAAAGTTTCATGAAATTCTGTAGTGTGGTTTCAGAGGAGTTGCGATGACAAACTGTTGCAGAGGTATATTGAAGCAAATAAGTTCAAAGGGGCGTAACTCCTAGAAAAAAATTTAAATCGTAATTTCCTGTCGATATGCACATCTACGTAGTATGTCCTTATTATCTGAAAAGGTTTCATGAAATTCTATTGTGTGGTTTGAGAGGAGTTGCGATGACAAAAGGTTGCAGTAGTATATTGGGCAAATAAGTTCAAAGGGGCATAACTCCTGGAAAAAATATTGAAACGTAATTTCCTGTCGATATGCACATCTACATAGTATGTCCTTATTATCTACAAAGTTTCATGAAATTTTGTTGTGTGGTTTCAGAGGAGTTGAGATGACAAATTGTTGCAGTAGTACATTAAAGTAAATAAGTTCAAAGGGGCATAACTCCTAGAAAAAAAAATTGAAACGTAATTTCCTGTCGATATGCACAACTACATATGAAATTCTGTTGTGTGGTTTGAGAGGAGTTGCTATGACAAGAAACAGGACTGACGGAATGACGGACGGACGGACGGGTCAAAAACATTATACCCTCCGCAACTCTTTGTGTGGGGTATAATTAAATGTATTCTAACAATAAGAAGCAATATAATATAAATGATTATCATATTGTAAGATATGACTTCATACATTGTCTCTGATTTTGTAAACTAAAACATCTTCCCCTTAGATATTTAGGAAACTTCTGTCTTACATTATAAGTACAACATATATTAGGGTCTGGATGAGGGTCCTTCATTTCTGCATTCTTTAATTTTTTGGTCATTTTTCTCTATTCTGTATAGTTTTTGCCCATTATTTTCTATTCTTTATTTTTTAGGTCCATTTTACTGTAGAATTGGTCCTTTATTTTCTATTCTGTAAACCCCATCCAGACCCTCATATATGGTATTTTTTGCAACTTACCCAACACTCTTAGCTGAGCAGAACTTAATACTTGACCAAGGATGTTAGTAGCTCCACACTGATACATTCCACTATGTAATTCCGGGTTAGTATTATCTATAGTAAGTACATTCCTTTTGATAGTTACACGAGGGTCATTAGCTAGGATCATTGTACCATTACGATACCAGCTGTACTCAGGTGTTGGGTTGCCGTCAGCTAGACATTGCCAGGAAATATGAGTGCCGATGTCTACATGTTGGTGCTTCAGAGGCATCAAAAAGTATGGCTTTGCTGTAAAAAATGTATATTATATTCAAACTTTGGTAAAACAAACAAGTGAACAAGATCCTGCACAGTTTAAATACAGTCCCCTTACTTTAGGAAGCCATACTAGAAGTATTGTCGTTTTAAGTTAGTCTCATTCCTTTGGCAGCTACTTTTTGTTTAGGTTAAAAATTGAATTAAAATTTATAATTTATAATTTTAGTTTATGACCCAATTTAAAATTCAATAAATTAGCAAATAACTACCTTCTAAGAACTATAACACAGTGGAAATGGTATCCCTAACATGTTAAATTGTGACAAGATTACTGTAAATTCAGAAATTATTGCGTGCATTTATTATTGTGATTTTGTCATTTGAGACTAAAATGCGATTTTAACTTTTGCGATATTGAGAAAAATTCTGTGTAATTCATATAAAAAATTTTAAAATGCAAGTTTAAATTATTGCGATTATAACCCTGTCGCATTTTTCGCGATGATAAAAACATCACAATAATTTCTGAATTTACAGTACTAACAATGAAATCATCTTTTACCGATTCCTCATCAAACTGCAATTATGATAGAGTTCACGAAATTTATTTTTTTCACTGGTGGTCCTTGAAGAAAATCTACTGGTCGTGATATTTTCATTAAATAAAGTATTAATACAGAGGGAAATTGGATATAGCATTTTGCTTACTTATTTAATTACCGTCTTCAGGAAGTTCCCTTTATCCAATCATGATTGAAATCATAATTTCTGCAGCCCTAATCTTTTACTAATTGGTATGATTGGTATCTAGGAGGCTAGCCAATCTGTTCTTGATTCATTTAAATTATCCAATCAGATTGTTAATTGCAGTTTTTGTTTTATCACAAGCGCGCTCTTGATCACTTTTGAATTTGCAAAGCGTATGCAGGCTGCTTTTCATATTCCAGTTACAATTCAATTTTATTTATCACTGGAATTATTTAAACTTTAAAAGCTAAACGTTTTTAAACATGTTTGTTTAAAATATGACGTCTGAACGTGCATATGTTCGTGCGGAACAACAAATAAGAAACATTCTTAATATTCCGGAATGGTATATTTTCTCAAATGCTGAAATTCGCTATGTGGCCAGAGAACTTAAGAATTGTAGAGGAAATTTAACAAGCTTCTATTGGATATTACGAATGGATTGTGCAGCGCAATGCAACGGGTGCCTATTTTGTGGTGAAATTTTCAAATTGTGTGAAATTCACAACAAATATTCCAGACAGGCGTGAGCGGCGTAAAGGATTTTATATTGCCTTTGGATTTACACTTTGAACACTTTCATCGTTAATAAACTGTAGCAATGTTTGAATCAGAAAATGAGGAGATCGGAAACCCGATGATAGAGCTATCGGACATTGACCGGGTCAAAAAGTGGGCGGCCAGCAAAAAAGTAAATGAACATTCGGCGGCGGAGTTAATCAGGCTAGGATATGATTCCATAGAGGCCCTTTCTTGTCTCCTGCCTGAAGATTTGACAAAGTCTAAGATCCCCATCGGGCAACAACGGCTACTGCTGCGTGCAGTAAGATCTACGTTTCCAGCGGAGTGCGGGAGCGAATCTAACATGGCGGCGGAGGAACAACTTCCGGCATCTTCACCTGCAGCTCAACTTAACGCATGCGCAACATTGACGACAGATGGCGGGTCAGTTCAAACCGGAAGTGGAGATTTATATGTGCAAGCTATAACGGAACAGCTTCAACAGCAACAATCGTTACCATTAGGAGATAATCTGAACATCAGCAAAACAAACCAAGGACAATCAACAGTGCATCCTGAAGGTATTCAAGAATTTGACTGTGTTTCTAACATTATTTCGTGGAAAGACCCACAAATATTTTTAAAATCTTCCTTTAATTATGTAACTATAAATTTTTATGACATAACTGATTTCGTAAATGTACATATGTCAGGTACTGGTTTTTCAGAGGAAAAACTTATTTCAGATGCTTCTGGGGGTCAGCTTATTTTCAAATCTGGTCCAGTTAAGCCAAAACTTGAGTCCCTGAGTTTGTGTCAATATTCAAACTTTGGTAAAACAAACAAGTGAACAAAATCCTGCACAGTTTAAATACAGTCCCCTTACTTTAGGAAGCCATACTAGAAGTATTGTCGTTTTAAGTTAGTCTCATTCCTTTGGCAGCTACTTTTTGTTTAGGTTAAAAATTGAATTAAAATTTATAATTTATAATTTTAGTTTATGACCCAATTTAAAATTCAATAAATTAGCAAATAACTACCTTCTAAGAACTATAACACAGTGGAAATGGTATCCCTAACATGTTAAATTGTGACAAGATTACTGTAAATTCAAAAATTATTGCATGACATTTATTATTGTGGTTTTGTCATTTGAGACTAAAATGCGATTTTAACTTTTGCGATATTGAGAAAAATTCTGTGTAATTCATATAAAAAATTTTAAAATGCAAGTTTAAATTATTGCGATTATAACCCTGTCGCATTTTTCGTGATGATAAAAACATCACAATAAATTTGAATTTACAGTACTAACAATGAAATCATCTTTTACAGATTCCTCATCAAACTGCAATTATGATAGAGTTCACGAAATTAATTTTTTTCACTGGTGGTCCTTGAAGAAAATCTACTGGTCCTCCATATTATTTCTATTGCAAAATACCAAAATTGTGTCAGTCCTTTGCAAATTTTGGTTGTCAATACCTTTCGGATTACCAATTCTCAATAACTCTGTAATCTTGAGGCTTCTTAATTGGAATATATAACTACATAAGACTTGATTACTTACTGTTCAGTACAAGTTGAAAATCTTTGCTTTTTGAACTTGATCCTCTCGTTACAAGACATGTGTATAATCCTTCATCCTCTGCTTGTGCATTCTCCAAAATGAGTACTCGGTTAAGGTCACCATATTTAACCTTAGAAGGGATACCACCCTTTCTGGACCAAATATAATTCCAATTGTTTTTGTAATCAACGGCACTAAAATTTATAAGTAAATTTTAGATATCTATGAACACTAAACATGGTAAATCATATTAATAATTCTCTAATGCAAACATATATTGTATAAAGAGACTCTTATATATCAAAGAAAAAGGCCAAAAAATAAAAAAAAAAAAAATAAACACAGGTAAAATTATTTACACAGATGTGTCTTGACTTTTTTAAATACAATCAAATATTCCATTTGAAAACCTGTCTACTAATGATGCATTTTGCTGACAACTCCTAGCTAATGCAAGATAAAAAGTGGAATTTTGTTGTAAACGCTTTGAAAATTGCAACTGTAGAGAATGTCAAAGATACTTACGATCCATAGGCAAAACATTCCAGTCTAACATCTTGTCCTCTGATTGGTGGATTTGGGAATACATTTATAAAATCATCCTGGAAGATTGGACCCCAGTCATTTTTAGCAGCTGTAAAACAAAAGATCTTTCAGGATGTACTTTTCATAATGATATAGTTGAATCAGTCTTTAAACTGAAACCTGCACTAACAGCAAACTTGAACTTTATTGTCAACTTAGTTTGAATACATTTTCATTGACATGTAATAAGGGTAATAATGAATCCACTGTATTGACTCATTTTATATTGTTAGTCAATTTAAATAGCATTGATGTATCATGTACATTTCTTTAATGAAATTATACACATGCCCCATTATTAATTGCATCCATAAAGAACATGAATACAAAATAAAACCTTTTATTCAGTTTAAGCTTCTAGCCCATTTTTAAAATTTTAACATTTATAAAAAAGAATATGGACCTCCTGTTGTGAAAACAAAATATTTTAAATGTATATTATTGGGTGATTTTAATATGAATTTTAAAGCACCAAGCAAACCTCCTCAAAAATGGCTGAGTGTTTTAGAATCATTCAATCTTCAACAATTGATTGTAGATGCTTCAAGGGTTACAAAGGATACTAGTACATTGATTTATCATATCTATGTCAGTAATTTAGATAAGGTACAGGAATCACATGTCTGTAAATATGCAATTAGTGACCATTATCCTATTTGTTTAACAAGGAAAGAAGTCAATAAAGACAAAAAGAATACACACAGTACAATAACATACAGGAATTTCAAAAAATTTGACCAAAATGAATTTCTATTAGACCTTTTTATAAAATTGAATTTGAAGACAATCCTTCTGTCTGTCTCCAATTATTTTATGATATGTTGAACAAAGTTTTAGATAAACATGCTCCTGTTGTTGAAAAGAGAGTTAAAAAGGATAGGCAACCTGATTGGTATAGTAGTGAAATTATGTATGCCAGGAACATGAGGGATATAAATATAATGCACTTGGATTGTGGAGTGAATATAGATTTTGGAGAAATAAAACTAAACAAATAATAGAGAATTCAAAAAAGAATTATCATAAAAACATGGTAAAAGACTCTAATGACTCAAAATCTTTATGGAAATGCCTTCATAGCCTGAACCCTAGGGTAAAAAAAGTCCCCACATGAGTTAGCTACAGATGAGAACAATACAACAACAAATAATAAAAAATCTATAGCAGATACTTTTAATAACTTTTTTACTTCCTGTGCTGAAAAACTAAGAGAGCAAAGAGATATTACATCTGTTGACAAGGCAGATTTCAATAATCTTAGCACATTCATTAATAATCAATTAAAACAACAAAAACATGAGAAATTTACCATACCACCAATAAAGATAAATGAGCTATTTGATGAGTTAACCAAATTTGATGTAAATAAATCATCAGGAACTGATAATACTGGACCCAAAATCCTTAAAATAAGTGCCCCATATATTGCCACTCCTCTCGCATATATATTCAACAGAATGATCGATACTGGTATATATCCTTCATTACTGAAAAATGCTAAGGTAACACCAGTTTACAAAGATGGTGTCAAGGTTTTAGCAACAAATTACAGACCAATATCTGTTCTTCCATCTCTATCAAAAGTATTAGAAAGGCATGTCTCAAATAACATGTACAATTAAGTACTTGTCTAAATTTAAACTTTTACATCCTACACAATCAGGTTTCAGGCCACATCAATCTTGTCAAACTGCACTTATTGATATCATTGACAAATGGCTGCAAGAAATAAACTTAGCAATACTGTTGGACTTCAAAAAAGCATTTGATCTTGTAGATCATGACATTCTTTGCTTAAAGCTTGCTATTTACGGATTCAGTGAGTCTGCAGTAGGTTTTTTCAGGTCATACCAAAGTAATAGAACACAGCAAGTAAACATTTTCAATGTTAATTCTGATAAAAAAGATGTGAAATTTGGTGTCCCCCAAGGATCTATACTAGGTCCTCTATTATTTGTCTTATTTATAAATGACCTTCCCCTTTGCATTAAAAATTGTAAAACAGACTTGTATGCTGATGATACTACTCTCCATAAATCCGGGAAAAACATAGAAAATTTACATGATGATGTACAAGAAGATTTATGCAGAGTTGAAGAATGGTGCAAAATTAATAATATGTTCATCAATACCAAAAAAACAAAATGTTTGGTTACTGGAACAAGTCAGAAGTTATCAACTCAATCTTTTCAACCAAATTTACAGTTGTACTAATAAATTCAGAAACACTACAAAATTCATCATGTGAAAAATTATTAGGTGTTAAAATTGACAGCACACTTAGCTGGACAAATCAAATTGATCAAATTTGTGCTAGCATTTCATCAAGAATATACCTTCTTTCTAAATTAAAGAAGTTTTTAGATATTAATGCCAGGAAAGCATACTATAATGGGTATATTCTGCCGCTCATCGATTACTGCTGTATTGTTTGGGGAGAATGTAAAAATGAAGGGATGGTAAGAATATTAAAACTTCAAAAAAGAGCAGCAAGATTAATTCTTGATGCAGACCCTTTATCCCCATCAGCCCCCTTATTTAAAGAACTTGGATGGATGACAGTTGAAAACAGAATCAAATACCACAAATATTTTTTTTTTTTTTTTAGAATGTATGATTTTGATTTGTATATAATATCTATTCACTACATGCAATCTGTAACTGTTTTATATGTTCTAATTATGGTACATGTACATTGAACTATCATGACTATACGATTGTGTTAATATGTTGTATGTTTGCTTTTTTTTCTCTTAATATTATTTTTTACATGTATTGTATATGAGGGCCTCAGGGAAGATTAGTAATTGTAACTAACTGTGTTTACCCTCTTTAAATAAAGAATTTATTATTATTATTATTATTATTATTATTATTACCTTGTTGTTTAACTTCCAACTTGATTGGTCGGCTGATAGCACTAGGTGGCTGTGCAGTTCCTACCACGGATTCAGATATTCCTGATAATGATACACGACAATAATAGTCCCCCTCATCGTTACGTGTAACTTCTGAGAAATACAATCTTCCATTAGCTGATAAAAAGATGTAATTTGTGTTTTCTGAAAAAATATCTGCTGGAGAGCCTCCAGTAACGCCAGCCCTCTCCCAATTATATACAGCAGCTGAAATAAACAAATTCTGTTAAGGCTGTTCCAAAATTTATCGGGTGGTGGGGATGGGAGGCATTTAAATTAAATAAATATGGGTGGTTGCATTTTCCACAGAATTTTGTAAGAATTATAACTTAAATGAAAATGTTTATATTATGTGTGGTTAGGTTCTTACATAGTGCCTGCCATGCGATTAATTCTGGATTAGCCCTTAGTGTGTTGTATACTATGTTTGATTTCCCTATTAAACATGTTGGTTGTACCCACCATCTTCTTTCTTTATCTTTGTGAAATATAGAAAAAGGAGTTAAAACTTTAAAAATAAATAAATGGGACTGGAATAAAACAAGAAAAACTTTTGCCTTATTGCTTTTTTTTAGTAACGTCCAAAATATTATTGGTACTATCTTTATTTTGTTTTTCAGTACCAAATTCACACAGTACAAAAGATTTCAAGCAATATGTGTAATTGTGCTGGGTGACTGTATGCAAGCTTTTAGCCATATTTGCTAATATCCATTCTCCATATTTCATATGTACATTTGAGGCATCTGAGATCACCCCCGTTTTTTGGTGGAGAACATTTTGACCAATCTTTAGTTTTCTATGTTGTGTTTTGTGACCTGTTGACTTTATATTTTTTTATTTTTGCAATGGAGTTGCCTGATTTTTCTCATGTCGATTTTATATATCTCCATATTCAATGATGCCAATGTATAAGCTTTGACTTTTGACTTTTGACCTCAATGTTCATGGCTATTACTTGAACAATATTTGATGATAATATGAAATGATGTCTTTGCTAAAGTCACTTAAGATTCAGTTAGTCATGTTAAAGTTTGCAATATCTAACAGAATGTATGTGTGTATGACTGCCATTTATATCTATCATTCAACAACATACTTACATGGTTCAAAATTAATTTTACTACAAAGAATTACTGCTCCCTCATTGGCATAGGCGGTAACTGGGGCATCAGAGTAGTTTGGAAATTCACCCAAGGCTGAAAATATGTTAGGAAATTAGTATTTGACTTATCTTTTTAATCATCTTTTGTGGTCAGAATAAATAAAAATGATGAGTATTTATTGTCCAACTTTATAAAAAAAATAGACTTAATTTTACAAAATTTATGCATAATGTTAGTATCAGATATACGAGGGTATGGATTAGGGGTCATTATTTCTGAGTTCTATTTTTAGGCCATATATCTCTATTCTTTATTTTTTATAAGCCCATTATTCACTATTTCAATTTTTAGTTGTCTATTTTTTATTTTTGTTGTTCTTTATTCTGTATTTTTTGTCCAATATTCTCTATTCTGTAAATCCCTTCCAGACCTTCATTTGTATATTTTGTCAAAATTTGTTATTCTCTAAAAGAAAATACTCAAATTTAAACATTTTATCATGAATTATAATGAAAATACCCCATCAAAATGATCTTCAAAAATATAAAGTATAATAAAACAATGACTTTTTATAATACAATACATTTTCATTTTCGATTAACAAAAATATGCTTGTGTAGAATTTTCACATAATTGGCTACATGTGAGTACTTACTTCCTATTGCTAGCTGTGCATAATTACTGATGATTTTCCCTTGTGAATTACTTGCTTCACATCTATAATATTTGGAATCTCTATCATCAGGATTTTGTATTGACAGTTTACCATTAGTAAGTGTGTATCTACTATCAGTTGCAGTTTTTACCTGAAATGAAGATACCGTAAGCTTTTATTACAATGTATTGCATGCTGTTATAACAATATAATGCATCATGTTAAAGCTGCATGTGTTTACACGGTACAATTTTCCTTTTGATTTTCATTAAATTTTTACCCAAGCACCTGCTTTCGGCTAAAATTGCGCTGTACGTGTGAACACTTAAATTGGATGTAGTTTGATAAATCGAGGGGAAAATCATATCCTGTGAACAGAACGATGTACGATTCACCTGTGTGACAGTGATTGAAAATCAGATGGAAAATCTTACCATTGTAAACACACCTTAAACCAATGTATTAGCGTATGCTGTAACAGTTAAATCCTGTACAGAAATTGCTAACAAAAGCACATAAGTTTCACATGTGAATCACATAAGATGCAAGTAAGAATTGTATGCAAATCAGATTGCTCACATGTGCAATTTGGTAGTTCATATGTGCCCCAAAAATTCTAACATAATGCTCATAAGAGTAATTCAAACCTCAAGTGAGCTTTTATCCTCTCTGTTAGATTTATGTTAGTTTTGTACTTGGAAAAGTTTGTTCATTGCGTGAACCCCTGAGGGTTCACGCATATTTATTAGTTAGAAATATAGTCTATGGAGGAATATTCGGAAGCTAAATTATTGTTCATTCGGAACACCTATTCATCTTATCTGTATTAGCTTCCTGCAATTAAGAGCACCTGCATACGGTGTATCTAAGATATTTAAAACATGGCAATAAAGAATTTTCACAGATCGCTAATTCACTTATCTGATATATGATAATAAACAATCTATAGTAGATCCTTTTCAAACATGTATATTTATTGTAAAGCTACATTTTATGCATTGCAAGGGTTTACTGACTTGAGCAAAGTTGACAGTTGTACCCTTTGATAAACAAGTGAAAGTTAAATGGTCAAGATTTAATTATAACGACCTATGGTATCAAACATCTGTGTCTAGACATTCACAGAGAGATATTTTAAAATAGTGGTGTGGTTTCTACATAATGAGTTATAGTGGGCTTTGGGATTTGATTTGCACACTTGTCATTTTGACAAATCAGATAAAAAAAATCTGTTTCAAATGAAAATAAAACAATTAAATAAAGACTGTTCGTTAATATACATTTTTACAACTTTTACTGTTTCCTTTTTACAGTATTCTCTATCAATTAAGTTATCTTGTAAGTTAATTAAATGTTTATTTAATTCATTGATTTCGCTATTATTTCAGTGACCGCTGCAGAAAGTCATGACTCGTTCAAGAGACTACTGCATGCACATTAAATTTCAAGTCACATGTTTTTATTTGCACCATTTATAAATGTTATGTACAGCACAAATTATTTCCTTTTTGTTAAAATTATTTTTGGACTTGTTAAATATGCAAGCGCACACCAACCAGTGACAGGATAGTCAACCAAATGAAGGTGGCCACTTTGTGGTAGAAGTAAAAATTTCTTATATTATTCACACACTGTAGTGCTCTTAAATTTATGTGTGTTTTGGATGTGCACTAGTGATTGGTAAATATTGATACGTTTCTGTGTTTTTAATATATGTGACTTAACATCAAGAATTCCATTATTATGGAATCGTTCACTTTTGTACACTTCGGTATCTAAATAGAGGGCGGTAAAAGGGAGGGTCTGAACACGGAAACACGTGAAATAACATATAGCAAAAACAGAAAAAAACACTCTGGAAAAACAAAGCCAAGGTATAAAATAGTCAATATTAAGGAAAAAAGTACCAAAAGTTATTACTCAGCCGTTCTTGGAGATCATGCAGTAATTTTAAATGGACATCGCGACCCTGCATGTGGTCACCTTTTAGCGTCCGTTAGTTGCATCCGATTTATCATAGTAATACAATAGGCTATTAATAAATATCTTGGGACCAGTTAATTAGTTTATAATTTAAAACAATATTTAGGCTGACTTTGAATTAGTCCCGGTTTACTGTTTAATCAAATGCGGGACAAGCACGAGAAAATAAGAGTACCGACACGAAACACGGAAAATAATTAAGGGAAAACACGAAGCACGCACATCGAACCAAACTCGAGAAAACGAGAAATAAAATGTCGAAACACGGAAACACATGAAATAAAAAGGCCGAAAACGTTGCACGAAAATAACGCTTTACCACCCTCTAAATAAGCCATACTAGATGTCGACACCTCATATTAGAACTTAAGTACATGTAGATGGTCAATTTCATTTGCAAGGTTAAAGAAATCTTCAACTTGCTCTAATTTGCCTGTGAAGACCATAAAACCGTCATCCCTATTGACAGTGTAATTTGATGTTTTCTCTCCATTGGAACTTATCTAAGATTTTAATGAATAGGGCAGACAGATGCAGATCTGTGCATGTTGGTGACAATGGGCGCTCCTATAATGTGTTTGTATAACAGTCCATTAAACTCAAATTCATTGTTTCTAAGAATTAATTTAACAAATGCAGTTAAATCTATTTTGTTGAGAATCTTTTAAGTATATTCTCCTGTGTGTCATTAAATTCTAATGCATTGATAACAGTTTCTTCTAAATTATCAATGATCATATTTGTGTACATTGACGTACATCATAGGCAATAAGAATGCATACTTTTTTACCTCGTGTGACTCTATTTTATTAATGAAATTTTTTGTATCTTGAATGTAAAAGTTATGCCTCTTCAATAATTGGATGTACATGTATACTAATTGATAATTTAGTCTTAGATGCATGATTTTTTTAATTAGTTGTTAGTGGCTTTGAACTAGCTGTCAGTAACTGCGAGTACTCTCAGATCTGTACTAAGTGTCTATTTGTTGTTGGGATATACAAGTACCCGGCCAACTCCACTCTGTGTAGTATTTCTGTTTGTATCCATCTGATGAGTTAAGCCTATTTTAACTGATTTTTATAGTTCGTTCTTATGTTGTACTGTTACACCACTGTACCAAGCTAGGGGGAGGGTTGGGATCCCGCTTAAATGTTTAACCCCGCCACTTTCTGTATGTATGTGCCTGTCCCAAGTCAGGATCTCGAGGCTGTAATTTAGTGGTTGTCGTTTGTTGATGTGTTACATATTTGTTTTTCGTTCATTTTTTGGACATAAATTAGGCCGTTAGTTTTCTCGTTTGAATTGTTTTACATTTGTCATTTAGTGGCCTTTTATAGCTGACTATGCGGTATGGGCTTTGCTCATTGTTGAAGGCCGTACGGTGACCTATAGTTGTTAATTTCTGTTTCATTTGGTCTCTTGTGGAGAGTTGTCTCATTGGCAATCATACCACATCTTCTTATTTTATATTGATAAATAGATCAAGTAAGTATCTCTCGCGGGAGAGTTACACTTATTGATGATTGGTCGGTAACGAACATTAATGTGTCCTGCTAGCTGACCAGTTCGCAATGCCTCATTACTTATTTCTAGATTAATTTTATGAATTTTTGGAAGAAGGTACATGTGTCCTCCGTTTTTTGAATTATTATTATTCTTTAAGAAATTATACGTCTGGGAATCTTTTTTTTTCTCTCCTTGCTTTATATTTAACACTTCTCTCAACATGCCAAAATTGTAATGATTTACAATAAAAAGAAAATATTATCCTCCACACACATGGCCAAGAAAACACTGATATATAATTTCTTATTCAGTTGAATTAATAATTAGAATAAAAAAGTTCTAAGGTTCACGTATTGTCTTTTTTTTTTTAAAAAAGCTACTTTTTCTTCTATCCATTAAAAACTAACATAGATCATTGCTCATATGAGCTTTTTCAAACTGACATGCCCAGTCATGTACTTCCTGTAAATTCAAATTTAAAGCATCAATTTGGAGGGAGATTGGAGATGATGTGTTCATTTATTCTATTTTCAACTATTCAAAATTTTCATTTAAATTTTAAATTCTATCCTATTTTGCAGCAGCCATTTTGTTTTGAAATCATATTCATCTGGAGATAATTAGATAAAATCAAATGTGTCAACTAATTTTCACATGTGCAAAATGTGAGCAGCTGGTCTTATGAGCAATCTGTTATAGTTATCCCATGAGGATGCGGTGTGTCAGTGTGAGATCACCCCGATGGCCGGAGACCAGAGGGATCGAGATCTTACACTGACACACCAAGTCCGAGTGGGATAACTATTTTACATCCCAGCTCTTCTAGACTATATGAAATAACATTTACGCTTCATAACATCTAGTTCAGAATGCCATACAATAATTATAATATACTTTATATATTACTATATATCATATACCCTTTATGAGCCCCAGATACAATGTTTAAATATGTTAAATTAACAGAAAGTTTGTATCCAGTCGTCCTGGTGTAGGGGTATGAATTGCGGCTTCATATGCTTAAGGTCATGAGTTCGATTCCCTGCATAGACACTGGAAATTTAGTGGATTTTTTCTACATAAATTTTGAAAGTTTAGTCTTTATTCCGAATAAATTATTCTATATTTCTAAGTTTTATTGTGTGTTCAACATTCCCGCCAAAATGTTACAGAACAGAAGAAAGCATGCAGAACAAAGACACTCAAGGTAGGGTGATCTGGTAGGGGTGATCCGACTCAGATCATTCCTGTTAGAACAACAAAGGAGTTGGGATATAAGATAAAATGCACATGTGAAACAAAAGCTCATATGAGCATTTGCAAGTGAGGTTTTTAACATGCAAATTAGGTTAGTTTCATATATGCGATTTTTGTGCTCACAAAATGCTCACCTAATTTGCATGTTAAAAACCTCCTGTGCAATCATGTTAGTTTCTAACCCAAGATCTAATGTGAGCATCTTGTGTGTAACTTGTTAGCACCGTTTGGTAAGGTTTATGACAATGTAATGCTGTTATTACATTGTAATGTTTGCTGTTGACATTGTAATGTATGCTGTTGACATTATAATGTATGCTGTTATGACAATGTAATGTCTGTTATCATGACAATGTTTAATATATGTATGCTGATATGATAATGTAATGTATGCTGTTATGAAAACATAATGTCTGCTATTATAACAATATTTAATATATGTATGCTGATATGATAATGTAATGAATGTTTGCTGATATGATAATGTAATGCTTGCTGTTATGATAATGTAATGTTTGCTGTTATGCAGGAGAAAAGTCTTTCAGGAAATAGCAGTTTAACCATTTTTTTCTAAATCTGTATGAAATGTTATAAAATGAAAACTTTATAAATTTTGGTGGTTCAAATAGCTTTCTTGATTTACAATCGTTAGGAATGTGTTTGTGGTAGTTTCTTGAACATTTCTATTTTCCTTTATCAGAAAGGTCTACATGACCATAGAAAATGAAAATTTCAAGATTTAATTAAAAACCAATTGTTCAGAGAACAATTGAAGGTCTTTCCACTCAAATTAACTTAAGATAAGAAAATTTTGATAAAAAACAATTGTCCGGGCTTAAATGATACACACACTGATTTTGAAAATACAGTGTTTGAGGAGTTTTTTTCATCAATTAAGGGAGATAATAAGCCACTTCCAGTTAAATCAAAATTACTTCTGGTGACAAATAATAGCTTACTTTACTCTGATTCTAAAAATATATAGTTTCTATATACTTTTGCTTAAAATAAGGGAGATAAATTGCTACTTCTGGTTTTAAAAAGGTCACTTCTGGTTGACATTTTCAAGGTTATATGTCTACAAACCTAATGCAAAAGATCCCAAGGCTTTATCAAGTATAAATATGAATCTACAGCAAAGATCAAAATCTAGAACGTCAATTTTACATTTGACCTTGAACTAAATTTCAAGGTCATAAGTTAAGGACATCAATTCAAAAGACCCTAGGTCTTTATTATATATGGTTAATGACTTATATTACTATACGCATAATTCTAAATATACGAGGTACTAAAACTCCCATTCAATGTCTACACACCCTTTCAACCAAAAGTTATGTGTTACGACATGTCACAACTAACAATTTAGTTAAAATTATTTGTTGATATCTTATACGGTTTCTGAAAAGAAGAGAAAATAAACAGAAATCAAAATTTAGAACATGACCTTGACCTTTGACCTTATTTTCTTTGTTTTGGACCAAGGACCTCAAATCAAATGACCCTAGGTCTCTATCACTTATGGTTTACCAGTTACAATTACATTTTTCTTAGTAAAAATACAAAAGGGGAAATAATTCTCATATGGAGGCTCTGGACCGCTTCAGTCAAAATATTTCTTAAGATCCTGAGAATATAACGAGCAAATTGGTGAAATAAATTTGTCATAATCTTTTACGGCTGCGAAGGAGATGTGTACACAAGAAAAACAGTGTTTGGGGAGATAAATCTTACAATAAAAAGTGTTCGATTAAACAGGGTCAGTTTCAAAGTCGCAATAACTGTTCGATATGCAAAAAATCTAAGCGACATCTTACGAAACCACCAAACACCTGTGGAAGAAGAAAAAAATAATAATAATAATAAATATAAAAAATTGTTTTAAAAACAATTGTTAACGGTCTTTCCTCTCTGAAACATGATTGATTAATTAATTGATTGTTTGGTTGTTTGGCTGATATGGTAATTAAACACATGGGATAGGGTTGGTTTGGTAAGTTGGTTGGTTGATTGATTGATTGATTGATTGATTGAAAGTTTGCATGGCACTCTCTCTATGCGAGGCATCGGACTTAACGTTAATATTCTGAGCGAACCTGGCTGTGTATTTGTACATCCCGGACAGCCAAACGGACGGCCAGGATTTCCTTATGAATAAAAATCCTTGCATCTTCATTTTATAAATGTTCTCTTTTTTCTACAGGAACTCTGACTTCATGTTGTTTTTTTTTATTTGTTGTGTGTGCATTTTAGTTGAGTTTGTAGGAAAACTGAGAAATATTTTTTCGTGGAAGTTTCACTTTATTTGGATATGGAATTTTTTATCCTAAATTTAGGTCCGCACACGGGGTGATGTTTGTGAAGTCACGTGACGCTCAAATATATATGTTTGGAGTCAGAATATTAATATTTTTTCAGTGGATACAGAGAAATATGATAACTATGGTTTTTATTTTGTACAGGTCATTGATGTCGGATCATGCATGCATTTTACGTACACATGTTTACGGGGAGCACAGATTTGTATTTTAATGCATGTTTAGAAATTTGATTGTAGGATTTCAATAATATTTACGAACTTGGGAGCGATTTCTACGTCATTGATTTTAATTTCTCAATCAAGCGAACCGCATGTGTCTCATCGATTAATTTCATAAAATACATGAATTGGAGCAGATTTTTGTAGGGATGGATTTCTATTTCAGAAAGAAATTTGTACATAAGAAGGATTAGCATTTTACAGTAAAATGTACGGGACTAAAAGCGATTTTCTTTTCATAGAAATGGGATAACTAAAAAAAAAATCAGTTGAAAAAAAGGGGGGGAGTGTAGTGATAGAGTGGTAGACTGTGGTTGATAATTGAGATAAGAAACATTTACAACATGAAAGCTGCAAAGTTTGAAGATTTGATAAGTAATTTGTCGATTCGACCATAACAGGGACATTAACACTGCAATAAAATGACGTGTACCATTTTGACAAAAAATTTCTAGTAAGGACATGTCGCGACAAACATTTTGGTTTAACTGTTTTGTTGATATCTATAACTCTTTCTAGGAAGAAGCGATATACTTAATGTAAAAAATCACAACATGACCTTGACCTTTGACCTTGACCTAGTTTTCTATTCTTTGGACCAAGGACCTCAAATCAACAGACCCTAGGTCTCTATCACTTATGGTTTACCAGTTACAAATGCATATCACTTATTTCAAATGCATTAGGGGAAATAACTCTCATATGGAGTCTTTTCGTATCGCTTCCGTCAAAATTGGACAAAAAATCCTGAGGATATAGCGAGCAATTTGGTAAAATAAATTTGTCGCTTACTTTTAGGTTACAGAGGAGATGCGCCCACGAGAAAAACAGTGTTCTGGGAGATAACTCTTACAAAGAAAAGTATACGGTTAAGCAGGGTTAGTTTCAAAGGTGCATAAACTATGTGATATCATATACCAAACATCAAAGCAACATCTTGCTAAACAAAAGTTACACGCAAGAAATAAAAGTGGTGGAAGAAGAAAAAAAAAAAAAATAATAATCAGAACAAATACAATAGGTCTTTTCACAGAAAAGTGGAAAGACCGAATAATCAGAACAAATACAATAGGTGTTTCCATAGAAAAGTGGAGAGACCTAATAATCAGAACACATACAATAGGTCTTTCTGTCAACGTATATTTGTTCCGCCTAACAGAAGTTCCACTGGAAACTTTGTTATAAACAATGTCATAATATCTATTCCTGTTGGAACAAATATTCTATACCATTTATTCCGTTAGGAACATATACTGTAATATTTATTCCTGTGGAAATAATATTCCAGAATATTTTTTCCTTTTGGAACTTATATTATGAAGGAACTTCTATTCCGTGACATTTCCACTTTTCTATAATTTGGGATAACATTTGAAGAAGAGCATTATTGTATTATAATACTGAAATAAATATCAGGTAAAGCTAATTTTGTTGCATGTTTTGTGGTTTTAGGATTTTTTTTTATTATACAATATGTTATTTGTCTAAACCTGTACTGCAATCCATTCTTGCTGGCATTGTGTCACTTTCAACAGACAACAAATATTAGTTATATTAACTTGTAATCAAAAATAAAGTTTAAGTTTTCCTTTTCTGCAATTGAGAATTTATCAAAATGAATTTTCTTACATCATGGCTGATACTGAAGTACTAACTACTGTCAGTCAGAATGAATGATACCACTTTGGACTTACAGCTCAACAATAAGAGGTATCCAAAGTGATAAGAATCATTCAACCATGAATTGTAGTTGCTTATGTGAATGAACCGTAACAGGAACAAAAGAACCAAAAGATTAAAGAACAAATTGCTAACACCCCCATGCACAATCTGAGGTGATTCCCCAAATCCATTGATCAAGAGAATAACAAACTGTGAATATACATACCTCTTCAGAAATTTGTTCCAAGGTTGGGCCTCTAAGCCATCTGTATGTAGGCTGTGGATGACCTATAGCTAAACATTCTAAATATAGTGACTTTGCTGATTTAAGAAACCAAATATTTTCTGGCACGCCATCAGGGTCAAAGGTTGGACCACTAGCCGTTTCATCTAGATTTAGGTATGGTGTTCCAAAAGCTACAAGTTAAAACATTTGTGATGACTGATTTGCAAATAAAGTTGTAAATACTATCTTTGTAGCTGTTGCTAACAGTTCAAAGCTGGTTTAATATAGTGCAAATACAAAATTTGTTTTTGTTCAACAGTTTTGATAGGACCAATGTTAATAGTTTTTGTATATGAAATTCAAGACGTCTGGTAAGTGGCACACAAAGTTTCATTAATGTTATAAATCTTTAGCTTTTAAAGTGTATGTAAGCTAAAATATGTCTCATTTATTTAAGAGCTAAAAAATTGCTTTGTCTTTGAAAAATTTAAGTTATAAAATATAAGTCAAAATTTTTCATAAAAGCACAAAATAAAGGTATATACTAGTATGTAAATGGGTAACTTTTGTGGCATTCAAAGGAGATAGGAAATATGTCTAAGCAGTAAAAATTTACATTTTAACATCCTTTTCATGATGTTACAAATAGCACACATATTGATTTTCCATGAAAAAACAGCTTAAATTTCCACTTTATTTTTTACCAGAAACATGGAGCGCATGCGTCAACAAAAAAGATCTTTTAACATATTGTTTGTTATTTGATTTTACATATCTAACTTGAACATTTAGCTAGTAGAAACCTGTCCTCTGTTTTTCCAAGGCCTTAATTTGGGTGAAGTCAAGACCATTTTGTCAAATTTCGACAATTAAAAAGAAAAGCTGAAAAAAATAGTTCTATTTTACTTTTCTTAAGTGTCTTTTCATCAACATTAAATATGTTTTTTCTTTCAACAAAGAACTTAATATATGGGGCTGAAATGGCCCTTACCGAACTTACTCCTTTCACATTTTTGTTTGTGCAGCTAATTTGCAGGTTCTTTTTTGCGGTTTTAAAATATAATGGTACATTCCATATTAATAAGCCATTTTTTCTATGGGAGGGGAGGGGAGGCAGAACTATTTTTTACTGTTTGCAGGTACTGTAAAAATAGCAAAAAAGAAAAAAAACATATGTAAATCTAGACTTTTACAGTAATCTCTGCTGGAAAAAATACTAATAACATATATATATATAAACCCCAGAACCCTATTCACTTTTGTATCAAATTTACTTACTAAAATCTCTCCTCTGTACAAGTACCCTGTAGGCCTCTTCCTGACCTATTTCACAGATGTAAGATCTTTTTATAGTGTCTTCACCTATATACCATCTGTAACCATTTTCTAAAAGACCAATTATCTGTATGGATTAAATATTGTTAAGTTATGTCAAGTGTGTCTGTCCAATCAGGTATTTTGTAAGCAGAGGGTCTTTATTTGTCAAAATAGTCCAAAGATCTGACAACAAAGAAATTTACAAGCTTTGTGTACAGCAATTTATTTGTCTACTATTATAGAAAATGCTAAAACTGAAGCAGGAGAATATTTTGAAATAATGGAGCCAATATTTTGGTGCCATCTGAGGTAAATTAGTGAACAAAAATCTTTTAAATTATTTCTTCTGTGTGTTTTAAATAGGTGAACATTGCAGTTAGATAATTTGGATCCTGATAGTTTCACAAGTATCTGTTCTGTGAGAGTTAAAATGGGATGTCAGAAAAACTGAAACCCCATCAGTATACATTCTGTTTTGCATACAATCTTGGAAGCTTATATGTTAAGGAAGTATATAGTTTCAGGGTCTACTTTGGTTCTCAAAGTGAAGAATTACGAAATACATAAAAACTGATTTGGTGTATAAATCAGTGATACCACAATAAAATCAGATAATCCTAATTAGGTATACAATGTTTTATATATATATAAACTTCTCAAGGCCAGTCTGTGATCAAGAAGTTCCTCTACAGTATCACTAGCCAGTCAACACTGAGGTTGTGAGTTTGAACCCTGCAAGTGGCAGGTGCATTCCACGCCAATCTTAATTAACTAGGATTGCTAGTTTTCCTGTCGAAGGTCGGAGGTTCTCTCCAGGCACTCCTATAACCATCCTCCACCATAAAAACTGGCCGCTAGGAAGAATAAAGTCAACAGTAGTATACCCCTGTTCAAAAATCAAAAATCGTTTGAGAGAAAACAAATCCGGGTTACAAACTAAAACCGAGGGAAACACATCAACTATAAGAGGAAAACAACGGAACAACGAAAACACTGAGGTGCAACAAATAACAAACGCCAACATACATAGAAAATATCTTTTTGATAACAACTGCCATATTCCTGACTTGGTACAGGACATTTGAAGAAAAAATGAATAACCCTGAAGGTGGTGTTAAGCACCAATTAATTAAACGTCCCAAAAATAAGATGACAGACAAATAAAAAAGAGGTATCAGACTGATTGACACTTGTATAACCATATGAACAATATAAAAAAAAGAGCTATATAGACATCTGAATAAATTTAATTTATAATTAACAACTTACGAGTAATATCAAATTTATATATCAATCTATCGTGTGGCACAAACTGGTACCCAGCCATCCAGAAGTTAATGACTGGATTCACATCCCTCAGTGTAACACCTTCCCCTTCCCATAAATATTCATTATTAAGTTCTTTCCTTCCACTTGAATACCATTCATACCTTAAAAAGTAAAGAAAATACAGTAAATGTATATGACGGTATTATACAATTAACATATGGAGAAGAATTTCATAAATATGTTTTATCTATGTCGTCCATTTTGCTAAATTTGTGCAAATACAATATGCTTAAACTAAATATTTAACATTCAAATGAAAAATTTAGAATAGGTATTTTATATGTTATATAAACTTCATCCCACTTATGAAAATATCTTGCTATGTTTTAATGAGAGAAACCTCTTACAAGACCTTAATGCTTCCTAGTAGTCTAATGTCTTTTTTCAAGGTCACATGTTACAGAACTATTAGCTAACAACATGTCAAGAGTACCAAATTATGCTAATATGTGGATGATGATGTGTACACTGTCATACATTGTCATAGTGGACACCCATATAGTCACCCCTTACCTTTGTTGAGGTGAAATTTATTACATGCTGGACCTTATATCTGATATATATTACAATTATATATCTATATATCATATACTTAATATTATTTTGCCTACACTTGAAATTGTATACAGTAAATTGAGATGTCAGCATCTGAAGACAATTCAAACAACCAAACAATATCTATGTCAGTCATTGCAATGAGAAAATAACAATTGGAATTAATATGTTATACACCTTACCTATTTATATCGTGTGAAATGAGATACTCATTAATAAAACTATGTTCAGTACTTGTTGTAACACTGACTAAAGTGGAGAATGATTCCTAAAAACAAATGTACATATTTATTAGTTTACAAACAAAAGATCTTAAATGAAATTTTTCATACATTTATTTTCACTAAATAATCTTAACAGTTAACAAGTATATTTTGTATATGATACAATGTCTGGGAGAAGACATTTCTGTAATCAATGGCTTCCTGTGTTCTTTTTAAAAATTAAAGTAATTAATTCATGATAAATGAAAGAACCTTTAGTGAGCAAGCTCAGATACCGTATATAAAGGGGAAGAGCTTATAGTGACCTTCTGGCATATTTTTTTTCTTTGAGTTCCATGAGACATGAAGGCCCTATAAAACTTCATAAAAAAATATCAAAAGGGCTACAATTTGGTTCTTATTTTTTTTTTAATGGATCTGTTTTAAAAGTCTATATGCTAGGTAAAACAAATATCTTCACAAGAATACTTTTATAGGCTGCAAACACACTTCCAAGATATTGTCAAAATTTAAAGTTTATGATTTTGTGCATTTTGTGCATTTTTCGGACGTAAAAGCTTCAGGCTGTAACCTATGAACCAAAATGTTCTGTAACCTAAAGTTTCAAATGTTTACTATGATTCCCTAGACTGAACAATTATCTGGATCAGGGGTGGTGGCCAAAGTAAACTGTACTAAAAACTATTATGAATTATGGTAAAATTGGACCATAACTGAGGTATCAATACAAATAATGCACAATTAAAAGAGTTTTTACTTTGTAATTCATAATGTGATTAGCCAAAAATATTTATAGGCCCCCTCCCCACCTCTCAAAATCCTGGATCTGCTGGTAATTTTGTGAAAATTAAAATCCTGTCGATGTTAACATTTTCAGTATATGCACAAATGTCTAACATAATAAATAGGTTGTACCTTTTTTTAAACTGTATGACAAACAGTTGCTTAAATCCAAGTCATTTGGACTATGGTAGATGGTGGTCCCATTGGCAATCATACCACATTTTATTATTATAACTTAACAGAAGTTTGACAGACAGACAGACTTATTGAAGGAAAGCAGCAGTAAATTTATATGTATGGTTATAAAAAGGTAAACTGTTCATTTATTATTTAAATTCAAGAAAACTTACAGCACATGATTTTGCTGCCAACACATATGGCAATTTCGGATAAAAAACGAAATTATAACATCTTTTGTTTGGTAGATCTGTCACCCAGCCATCTGGACAATCTATAAGTATAAAACCATGTGCATGTTAACCAGTAAAAATAAAATAAAAAATCTTTTACTAATCATAACATGAAGGGACACAGTTGACATTTGTTTTGTACATGTATCAAAAATATTTTCAGATACATGTTCAAAAATCAGGTATGCTAGCAAGTTTATCCGTAATTGTCCAAGTCTTATCAAAATTAAAAAAAATTCTGATATATTGTTTATAAATCACATGACCATAAAATCCTACTGGTCCTTTGATAAAATTATTCATATGATCTTGCTGCCTATTAATTTTAAAGATCATGACTCAAAAAATAGTAGGCAATGACATCAACTATCAGTGCAGCAATGTCACACATTCATATCCAACCCCATCAATATTTCAATGAAATGCATGTGATTTCATTCACACATTGAAGCGAACAAATTGAAATATCACATGCAACCTTTTGTACACGTAAAAGTAGTATTACCAGCTATTTCAATTAATTTTATAGATTCTCAACCAAAAAAAAAAAAACATATTGTTAAGAGAAATTGGGGACAAAAAGATTAATATAGCATTTTATTTTTTGTTTTTACTTTTAAACACAAAAAAAAAATGTATTTTTTCTATATGTTTAGGTAGTGAGGAATTCAATATAGATATTGTTATGCAGTTTTGTGAGTTAAAACATGTATTTTCATCTTTTAGAAGATAATTTTTTTACTTAGGTAAATTAATCAATGAGTGATGGATTTCTCTTAGAAGAAATTTAAAAGTCCCAGTGAATAAACTACACAGAGAACAATAGCTGTTGTATTTATTCAATGGGACCATAGAACTGACAAAAGTTTAAATAGATTGATTAATAGGAGATGACTCTGTGGAAAAGTTTCATTTGGTTCGCAATAAGTGTTTTGTTTTTTTTGCAATGTTAATTTTGTTTATTTTGTCTAGGGCAAAATCTGTTGGTGAGGTTTGGATTTTCGTACTTGTCTTTGTCCTTGATTCTCATCATAACAGATCAAACTACTGGTAATAGAGGCCCCTCAAGGGGGTGTCTAAGTAATCACATAATCACAATTTTTTTGCCAATATAATCACATAATCATTATTTTTTTAAACAAGATAATCAAACAATAAAAAATACAGTCCTAGATTATCAAATGATCATGAAATATTTGGTCTGGTAATCAAATAATCACTATAAAAACGGCCAAGTAATCACATAATCAAAAACCCCATGAGGAGGATTATTAAAATTTACACCCAATGACAAATTGTTTTTTCCATAGAAAGTCAGTACGTATTGTCTTTGAATGATTTATCAATCCATGTGAATGCACTAAATTTCATAGACATTAATAGATAAATCAAATAGGTGTGTCAAATTAGCCTAATGTTGGACTTTGCACAAAGGAGGGATGGCTCACCTTCTGGGACATTTTTTAAAAACTTTTGTAAAATTTATTTATAAGTAGAGAAGAACAATAAATAACATTCAAAACTTAAGAGTATTTATCCTGATTTAACCCTGAAAACATTTGGAGTTAGGTGATTTAATCAAAACACACTGAAAATCAAATGTGCATCTCATATGCCGAGAGCTTTGTATGCAAGAACTTTGAACAACACCTCTTAAAGGATTTGTTTATAGTACGTGACCTCTCTAACAAATATTTACTGGATACTTATGCAACCGTAACTAACCTTTATATTGTATATCATTGTATTTTCGTTAAGTGTGTCGGTTTATTAAAGCTCTAGAAAGCATACAATCTTGTATTTAAAAAACTCTGTCGATGTTCACGTCCTTAAAATTAACCTTATATTTTGGCGCCAAATTTATGTATGTCTTACTATACAAATTAATCCTTGCTCTCTGTATAAAGAACTGAAAAAAATCCTGAATTATCTTACCCAAAAAAGAATGAATCAAATGGAAAATGTTCGCGCGATTTATTCCGACTGCACCCTTCCCCCCAAAAAAACAAACCCCAATCCGAAAAATCGAATGTTCGTCTAATTTTTGGAATATCATTTATGTTCGGTTCATTTAACTTTCGGAGGCGGATGGATAGTTCCTATGGATTTTTTTTTCATTCTGACATTTTTTTCGTACCATGCAAACATCAAACTTGCTAATTTTCGTATACAGGGTTAAGCAAGTAACTTCATGAGTGTCCACTTAATGCAGCAGACTCGTATAATTCCTTGTGAAGAGCTACACTACACAATTATTGTGCTCACTGAATTTTTGTTTCCAAAACTGACATCGGTTGTTTGTAATCAGTGGCGGATCCAGAACTTTTCATAAGGCCAGAATCTCCCCCATCCCCCCCCCCCCCCCCCCTTTTAGATCCGCTTATGGTAATTTCTATAAGTGTGTAGGTAAATTTTTTAAGCTCATCTTAATAGAATGGCATCGAAGAAATGTAGGCTTCTTAGTTAAAACTGACATATGTCTTTAATCTGTCGCCCAGTAAAAGTCAAATCTTCCTTTTTTAACCGTTAAATATTGATCCAGCGTATTTCCCGCCTGAGTCTTTTCCGGTCTCCTGGCCTAATATTAAGTAAATTATCAGACTAGCTACAAGAACTGAAGTATACTACGATAAACATGATCACATGGACTTCTCAAATCAAATCCGGAAAAATATAGAACTACATTTGCCAATGAAAGTAAGCAATAGTAGGTTGCCTGTCGCCATGCAACATCTCTTCCCTATCCCACACACTTTTCCAGTGAAAGTTCGAATTTCCCACTTTGTAGAACCTACCTATATACAGTTGTTCTTGTAATGAATATGTGAAATGTTTGCCACTTAACGTTTAGCAAAATGCAACCAACCAATCAACAGAGGGACGTGTTTAATAAAATTACGATCGCTACACCAACTAGTATATACCATTCATTGGAATAACCATAATTAAATTCTAGACCGAGCTAAACTATTTGATCTTGAGAGTATATTGTATAGAATTGAAAAAGCCTCTGACCAATTGCTGACACATTCATTTCGTTATCTGTTATCATGTTAGCTCGGGGCTCATTCCTGGTTAATATTTTTTTAACGTACGACTAAAAAGACAATATTTTGACAAATGCAAGATATTGACTTTTTACCACAGTTCGTATTCTATTATAAATAATAGATAAACATGCACTAAATAAAGACAACAGTAGTATACCGCTGTTCAAAAGTCATAAATCGATTAAACTGAAACAAATCCGGGTCACAAACCAAAACCGCGGGAAACACATCAACTAAAAGAGGAAAACAACGAACAATATAAACACTGAACTACTACAAAAACAAACGCCAACATACATAGAAACGGACTATTTCATAACAACTGCATATATAGCGGCAAAATAAATCATCGTACTTCAAATATATGATTGGTTTATGATTATTTGTACGGATTTAGAGAACTCAAGCGGACTATCCAACATTATTGTGAACATATATCTAAGATTGGTAAGAGTGAAGAATGGTAGTGCATATGTGATAAGTGCAGGCTCAAGGCATACCTTGCCCTATATTGATTGATTGATTGAAGTTTGTTTAACGTCCAGTGGCAAATATTTCATGAATTTTCAAGACAAGTTAACATGAGGATATATATATTGGATAGGGACCGAAAATTTGCCTTGCAACAGGCCACCATGGACTACTCAAAGAGTTGTTGCAATGAATCTTAAAGTGCAATGAGTATGGCACTCTCTCTTCACGAGGCATCTTTAACGCCCCCATTCTGACCGGACGAGGCTGCGTACTTATACACCCCGTACAGCCAAAAGATCGCCCACTTTGGCAAGGGTTTTACTGCCTGCCTGTCGAAAGAAGATCAAAATGTACATATTTCTATGCCACAGTCACCCCAGGTACCCTTGCCCTGGAAGGCAAAACCATGAGTATCGAGAAGATATAGTTCTGTTCTAATGCACAGATCGCAAACAAATAACGCAAAAATAATACGCTATATACTGTACATAATTTGTGATGTTGGCTACCTCCTACCTGATTGACATTTACAATATATCTCCGTTATACATACAGGTATGATTTTCGAGGCATTTTATACTCACTGTAGAAAACGGTTTGGGCTCTTACTAACAAAACCGTCCCAAGAATAATACACAGCCTTGCAAGCCACATGATTAGTTACATCTGAAATGTAAAAAAAAAAAAAAAATATATCATTGATGTCCGATACAGTGGTTTGGGACTAGCATGTTACCTTGGAAGAACACTGAATATTATACACCTATTGACTGGTTATGAGGGTAATAGCAAGTTTGTTGTCCCTGAGATACCAACTATTGCTCGAGGCGAAGCCGAGGGCAATAGTTAGTATCAAAGGGACAACAAACTTGCTATTACCCTCATAACCAGTCATTAAGTGTTTTATTATACCGAACAAAACAACTTTCTAAAAAGACTACATGGGAAAAAAACAAATAGTCACATAAACATGCACAAGATGAACTATCAGGTTATTTTTGGTTTTTTTTGCCGGTGTGGTATTTGTCAATATCTTATTTACTGTAATCAAGACCAGGAATCCTTGTGTAAAAATTCCCGTGCATATAATAAACGCTAGCTAAAATATACTACCGTAGCCAAAGCAATCTCAGATTATGAAGACGACGACAGACCCATTCCATACATTTGTTATGTTTTAGTTTTTAAAATATGTCGCGTAGATTTACTCTTTCTTCTTTAATTGCTTCTGGTAAGTAAATATCAATTTGAAATTATGACGACAGACACATACAGATTATGCCGTTTACGATATTTCAGAGTTTAACGTTGCAAAGCAAAATAGTCAATGACGTCCAATGAAAAATTAGTATGAAAAAGTACGGGAAATATGTTTATAAGACTATTGACTGGGGTAATAGTCTTTGAAACTATTGACTGGCAAATAGTGAAATAACACAAATATTTCATTCTTTTTTATATAGAAAAAAACATACTGAGGTCGTCTTCATAATCTGAGATTGCTTTGGTGTACGGTAGTATATTTTAGCTAGCGTTTATTATATGCACGGGAATTTTTACACAAGGATTCCTGGTCTTGATTACAGTAAATAAGATATTGACAAATACCACACCGGCAAAAAAAAACAAAAAAAACCTGATAGTTCATCTTGTGCATGTTTATGTGACTATTTGTTTTTTTCCCATGTAGTCTTTTTAGAAAGTTGTTTTGTTCGGTATAATAAAACACTTAATGACTGGTTATGAGGGTAATAGCAAGTTTGTTGTCCCTTTGATACGAGCAATAGTTGGTATCTCAGGGACAACAAACTTGCTATTACCCTCATAACCAGTCAATAGGTGTATAATATTACATACTAAAGATTATATATAAAGACCCGCCATATTCCATTTTTTAAATAGTAAAAATTGCAACTG
This sequence comes from Mytilus californianus, assembly GCF_021869535.1. NCBI lineage: Eukaryota > Metazoa > Mollusca > Bivalvia > Mytilida > Mytilidae > Mytilus > Mytilus californianus. The sequence continues at coordinate 65,213,015 of NW_026262668.1, read as the reverse complement.
CTGGTAAATTGACTATTATAGAACATTACTAAATTACGTGGTTTTATCAAATATTTTATCTGCGTCTTATAAACGTAAACGTGCACATGATTGAAAGTCTGCATTTTATTGTTTTATTTTATATTTTCACTAAAACCTCCAAGGTAAATATACAAAGAAGGTGTATTATCTGTTTCATTCTTATGATTTATTAAATGTATATACATGAACAAAGTTAATGATAACAGGAATTCATAATCCTTAAATATGCTTTTTCAAAAGCTCACTGTGTTTAGAATTACAAAATGAATTTTTCATAATGATTCTAGACTTGAAAAAAACATTTTGATAAAATGACAGCACTGGTGGACCAGATCTCCGTATAAACCTCTATCCCATTTTCCCGTCTTTTAAATAATAAAAATAGCAACCACTGATCTCAACATGTCTAAATTGACATACAGGACACGACTAGATCGCGTGGTTTTATCAAATATTTTATCTGCGTCTTATAAACGTAAACATGCACATGATTGAAAGTCAGCATTTTAACATTTAAATTTAAAGCATTTTTCAAATTGTAAATAAACCTTTTTGTATCCTGATAAGAACAAATGTTACATAATGTACATGTGTTATCTTTTAAAAAACGTCGATACCATAATCACCATACAACCAACGAATTTTTTTATTGAAACACTTTTTAACAAACGACCGCTTTCATTTTCTTTAAAGCAAGATATTTTAAAAAATAATAGAAAATATATTTTTTCAAAGCGCGTGACTGCAGAAGAACATGTCCATCAAACTTCAATATTGTCACGGGAACGCAGCTCGAAAAAATAAAAATATGATTCCGGAATTCCACCACAGCATGGTCCAAAAACATACCATAAATAGTGAAAATCCTAAAAGGATCATTACTCTGTGAAAACGAATGTCCAATGATAAGAATACTAACACGACAAAACAAGAAATCGTTTACTGTACAGTACTACTTGTAAAGGACTGTGTGTGTCCTAATTTAGTAATGGTCTAGAACGCTTGTCTTCAAGTTCCAGTTTTAATTGCTTTGTGGAATTTTTTATCATGAATTTTAAATTCAAGTACACCTTGAATCACTACATTTGGATGTTGTTTGCTGGTTAAAATTTTAATCTTCGGTATTCAAAATAAGATGGGCCGCCTGACCAAAACAGAAATAATTAACACAATCATGATCACCTCTAAAAGGTGTTTGTGTAGATTCGGTAATATAACAGTTTAAGATCAACTGTATGTCTTTTATTTTTATACAGTTTTGATGTTTTGCCAAGATTCATAGTTAGATGGTAATTAGATGAACTATGAATTCTGCTTTGTATGAGTAAAGGAAAATGTCAGCGGGAAGAGAAGCGCAGTTGGTTCCCATTGGAGTATCGACTGCCTGTTGCCGTCTACCAGGCGTAACAAAGGTTCTGTCGATAAAAAAAATCAACCATCATGCCAGTTTCACAGTTCTAACTTCTTGTTTGAATCATATTTTTTTAAAACGAAAACGTGGTCCGTTCTTAATATTTATAAAAAAAGACGCTTCTGACTACCTTAGACATTTGTATGAAACAGAGATGGACTAGTTCTGAAGGATACGGATTTGAAGGATAGGGAGTAAAATATTGCAAACAACTTTACTTAATATTTTGAACTACATGTTTTACATTTTATCTCTGTTTATCCTTGGCTTCTTTTTTTTCTTGGTAAAATAAAATTGGCGATGCACTCTGTCTTAATAAAAGCTACGCCACTGTTCTGTTTCGTATGCAGATTACACAAAAATGGGACCAATTATAAATATTAGAAACACAAGTATAAAATGGATGTCACTTAAAGTACCTTAAGATCCAATCAAACCAATTCCTTCTGGACAGGAAGAGAAACATGCATTTTCAAATCATCGACCCTATAGGACAATTTTCAAAGAACATGATGAAATACAGTTTATGTGACGTTGAATCACATCATTTTAAAACATATGTAGATACGCCACTCTCCCAATTTTATATGTTATTTGTGTTATTCTCAAATTAAAACGTTATTGCCATGTCAAATGTTTATGCCCTTCGGGGTCCTTAGTTGGAATAAAAATATTCTTCTTGTTCTCTTATACCAAAATACTAGTACTTCTCGAAGGTTTACGTTTAAGTTTATTGTGTAAATAAAAAAAAGAACAGAATACCATTAAATTATTCCAATACAATATCATATAGTAAATAAGACCACATGCATGAGTCATGTAGTGTAAGTGGTTTATCCTCGGACTTGTAACTTTAGCCAACTATATAGTCTGAATGCTGTACTATCACAATATGCATATTATTCACTTAACCGGTTCTATTTAGTTACGACAAGTGTTGGCATTGCACTTATGTACAATTCAATTTTATTCAATTTCTTTTGATCCGTATGTTTTACGACTTTGAGCAATAATCTTTGATAGTATTAAGCAAACACTGAAGGATAGGCCATAAATTATATATTAGATGAAGTTGTTTAAACAATACAATTAAAGGTTCAAATTAGATAAAATATTACCAGTATTGAAAATAAAAAAGTTCGAGTCTTATGTACTAAACTTTTTTTGAACACGCAATGCATACATTCTTCCATGTACGTAGATGTCAAAGTACGAATGTACTTTGTACTTATCTACATAAGTTAATTCGTACTTTCTACATGATATTTATGAGTTATTATTCTTTTTAAATCAGTTAATATTCAGATTTTTTCATTAAAATTACGTAACTATATAATTCCCCAAAACAAATTGGAACAGAACAAAAGCAGGTCAAATTAACAACATCTTTAACAAGACATAAAACGTTTACAAGCATTCCCACTCGTGTCTATTCTTGCATCATTGACATCACAGTTTAAACTAAATTCGTCAATGAAAGGTTTGTGATGTCTTGTAATACCTTAATGATTTTAACTTTTTTTAAAGTTGGTCGAATGAAATTTACTCCATATATCATCTTAAATTCGCATTGTACAACGTTAGTTGAAGACTAGACACAAATTGCATATAAAAATAAGAAGATGTGGTATGATTGCCAATGAGACAACTATCTACCAGAGACAAAATGACGTAGAATTAAGCAATTTTAGGTCATCGTACGGCCTTCAACAATGAGAAAAACCCATACCGCACAACAAGCTATATGACTTTATGTTTTGTGATATGGGTACTGATATGACTTCTATATAGTTATGCTGTGTATCATGCATAGTATACACCTTGAAAGCATCTAAGTAACAAGGTAAAATCAATTATGATGGATCGATATGAATTTTTATCAAGCAAAGATTTTGACGCAGTTAACAACTTCTTTTGACATTTCAGCCAAAATGTGTGCACCCTTCCCCATAGGCAACATATTTTTCATTTACATTAGTGTTTTAGTCGTTGGAATGTTTCTAGAATTAAATCATTGATGATACGTTACGCTTTTAAGCAACTACAATAGTATATATGAGGGTCTGGATGCGGGGTCCTTCATTTCTGTACTCTTTAATTTTTATGCCATTTTTCTCTATTCTATATACTTTTAGCCCCCATCCACACCCTCATATATGGCATTCTACCTTGACTTTATCATAGCCTGATCTTGAAATATGCCAGATCAATATCATAACCAAAGACAGGTGAAAGATATCAAAGAGATAGTCAAACTCATGATCGATGACCAACTGACAATGCAATTGTAATAAAAAGAAAGAAAGAAAAACAACCAAAAGAGAAACAACAGTATACAAAACACAATGTTGTATACCTGGAAATATAAAGGTAGTTTAACTGATTGAGTTAGGGAAGATCTTCTTTGGCTCAATTGGTTATAGCGCTGCCTTTAGATCCCGAGATTGGGGATTTGAATCCCGCTGGCACCATCCATGGATTTTCACAATAACAACATAGAAATCTACAGACTGAGTAAAACTAACCTCAGCAAAAACCGTGAATGAACTCGCTTGATTGCTACACATATGGCACCCGTCAGAATCATTACATGGGAACTATGGAAGTAAAGAGTGTGTTCAGACGAAACATGTTTCTGAAATTATTTTCAGGTATGACCGAGACCTGTTTGAAAATTCAAAGTTTGAAATACAAATACATAAAACGTAAAACCAAAAGGATCTAAAACCGGTTGAGGACTCAGGCCATTTTTGCCCAAAGGAGTTGCAACCTTAATATGATTTTAATCCGATAATTTAACTTATAATGGAAAACCAAAATGAATCAATAAAATTAAGATAATACCGACAAACGGTTACTGGTCGAATAGTACTCAAGTATAAAAAAAATAGTCCAAAATATATACAGAATGTTTTGGAAGGACGAACAGATGGAAATGTTCAAATACTAATAGCTGCACACCCTACGTTTTAATTTCGTAAGCTTGAAGGGTAAGCACTAAACGGAGTTAGGAATACTTAACGTTAGTTATGAAAAGCTGATTATGGTATATATTTTTGCATTTGCTTTGGTCTACTTTGTTTATACATATCTGTGGATATATTTTTAATCGAGCAGCTTACCTTTGAAAAGGTGCAACTTGCACATAATTAAAGATCCCTTAAATGTGGAATTGTTGAAATATTTTGGTAATTAAACAACTATACGCAAATGTTCACCTTGAAATGCATATGTAAAAATATAAATTACATTGGAAGACGACATTAAACATCCATTCCACTGCATGTGTTTACATGTACTATTCAAACTTTCCATGTGACGATATCGGTCAGTATTAATATCAAATATAAATGGCTACTAAAATTCAATCGATCATTATAAGGAATGACACGCGTCTGCGTACTCCTTAAGAAATATGCAAACCTGAATTTTCATTGCACACGGGTTACTGGCAATCAAACGAAACAAGTTTTTACTTACTTCTAACAAGATTGGTTGATAAACTTTTGTTCTTAATTAAAACAAAAATGTTGTGGATCAGTAAATCTGCTAAATCTGTTGATTAGTTTGTTCCAAGTAGAAAACATTATGATATTGTATACGTAAATTGGGCATTTGCATAACTTTAGAAGTTGAGAATAAAATCCTTAAAAGATATCTCACTAAGTCTATTTCTTACACAGAGATAATTTTCACTCCAGATATGATCGCTTGCTTGTTGGTTGCTTAACGTCCAGTGGCAAATATTTCATGCATGTTCAGGACGAAAAACACTAAATATGCATGCATAAATTGAGAACATTCAGGTAAATAGCGTCATTCAGAAATTAGACTATTAATGTTAAAAAATAACTGAACCACACATTTTTCTTCTTACTATACACTGAGTGGGTGGTTAATGGATCAGCAAGTATTACATGCATATTCAGGACAATGTATTTATGTCGCCGTCCATATGCAGTTTATACCATATATTCACGCCGAAATATATTTTTTACTTTCTAGTTTAGACACATTTCCTTAAATTTGCTGGTTAAGCAGAGAATCAGCAAGAGCATTTTAAATTTGTTTTCTTCCATCTAGACGAAGATATGTAGAAAGTGAAAGAACAAAAATACCGAACTCCAAGGAGAATTCAAAACGGAAAGTCCTTTATCAAATGTTGAAATCAATAGCTCAAACATATCAAACTAATGGAAAGCAACTGTCATATTCCTGACTTGGTACAGGCATTTCCTTATGTAGAAAATGGTGGATTAAACCTGGTTTTGTAGAACTCACAACCTAGAGTAACTCAGTGAGACGAGCAGGCGTCGATGGCAGCATTATGGAAGTTACTATTCCCTTTGTTAATGAATTATCTGCATAAATATAGCAAATGATACCTTTGCTAATGTTAATCAAATCTAATCATTACCTTATGGACAAAAGGTATCAAAATTACTTTTATGCAATATCCTGAAACTATACTGTTTCACAACACCATTTAACTGACGGCATTATAAATATTCTTGACCAGGCAGACCTTGTCAATTTGTGTTTCAAAATGTTATCAACAATTGCGTCATTACAGTTGAACATTGACAGCAGAACCATTACTTTGCTTACATTGCGGTGTTGCTGTAGGTACTTAAGTTTTAGGAGAAATACTTATTAAAGTTCGAGTAAGTCATTTAATTGATTTTTTTTTTCAATTTAAAACATATTTATTTATGATGCGTTTACTTTGAATCCTGTTGTTTTCACTATATATTTACCACAATAACATATATACGTTTAAACTAATGATTAAAACGCAATGTTTTGATAAAACTAATTTATTAAATTGAGTAAACATGTGTAAATGTTATATTTTCTTAATTCTGTGGTGCATTTAACTTGTTCTATCCAGTTTGATCAATTTTGATTTACCACTTGCTGATTTTGTGATGCTTAATTCTGGTTTATTCATTTAAATGTTTCTGTAAATATTATTTTTGCAATGGTTTTTTTTTTCTTTTTTCAAGAATACGCGATGTTCCTGATTTTAGCCCATCCGTATAAAAATGATCCAACCAGAAATGAAAAAGAAGACATTATCTCATAATATTAACCCTATAGTATTGGAGGGAGACAAGGATTATAATTAAAGAGTCTGGAATGTTTAAAATTTTAAGCAAAGGTTAACGCTTTTGGTTGTGTGTGTATTATAAATACAATGATAATTTCGACTTCACGTGTTTGGTTTCACATCAGTGGCGGATTCAGAGGGGGCATATAGGACATACACCCCTCTTGATCTGTAAATATATAATTTTTTGCCAAAAATCATCCAAAATTTGTTTCTTCAGTTTTATTGAATTATAAAAAAAAAAATCCCGGACCCACCCCTGCACATAATTTGCCAAATCTCTACAACAATCTCGGAGGGATTAATTGGGGTACTACCAAGATTTATAAATTAAGTTGTGAAAATATATGAAATACTCCAGCTCAGAATTAATTTTGAAATGACTGTTATCTCCGTTTTAATCTGTAACATCACCCTTGAGCAAGGCTGCTGTAACATTTGAAAACTAATTCATTCATCTCCGAGTAATACACACATGATCTTTTAGATTCTATCGTTATCATTCACTCAACTAAACTGTTAATATTTATAAATATGGTACTGAAGTCTAAATTGAACAAAGTTTGGATTCATATGTGTATATCTTTAATACATTTTTTATTCAAATGAATGGTCGTGCTAACAAGCTAGCTGTCATTCTTAGACTAAGGTTTGCTATCTTGTCTGCTGCTTGTATATATTTTTTAAAACAAGCCCCTTGTTGTGCTCGGTGAATAGTATCTGATGGAGAAACAAAACGGGTCATACAAAACATTTCCAACACGTTATATTTAATTGCCTTGTCCTTAAACAGACATAAATTAAAGCGTTTATACAATACAATATCTCTATTCTCATAACCTTTGAAGATAAATATGTACAGAGAGAATGTACAAAATATGTTCAGAAATATGCATATATTTACAAACATTTATATGCGATTCAGTGGATCAAAGCAATATACATTTTAGCCAGTCAACCTATATTTGTATATCGCCTAACAGAAGTTCCCCTGAAAACTTTGCTATAAATAATGCTATAATATCTGTTCCTATTGGAACAAATATTCTGTACCCGTTACTCCGTTAGGAACAAATATTGTACTATTAGTTCCAGTGGAAATAATATTCTAAAATATTTCTTCCATTTGGAACCGTAATATTATGAAGGAACTTTTATTTCATGGCCGATCCACGTGTTTGTTTACACACTTTTTGAACTTAAATGATATTTTCAGCGATGACTTTTTGTTTAACTGGCTCCTTATTTTTTTTAAAACTTTAAAACTGTCGTCAAAAACGGACATTCTAGATAATCATGAAATTTGTCTCCAGTGTTGTCAAAATTTTAAAGATGATTTTCATTTTTACGTCGTTATTCCAACTCCCTAGTTCTATTGAGAGTCTGTTTATAAACGTCGAATTTGCAATAAGTATAGTTTTCTACTTTGTCTTTTTTGTTAGAATCTCCTTTATTGTTACGGTTGAAACATGCTAAGGTTTTTTTTTATCAGATATCTGCTTGTGATGAGGAATTGTTTTGTCTGCTATGTCTAGGTTTTCGAAATGTCATTGCATGGAATAAAAAGTTTTTTTTTTATATTAGACCATTTGATATGTTGTGAATTCAACATTCTTTCATACATGTATTTTACTATTTTACGACTTGGACATTTTTCTAATAAGGTGTAGTGCAACTGTGACAACGCTGAAAATTTTCCACGTGTTTACCATACCGATCAAAATGATACACAATGTTACCTTGAGCTAACCGTGATACAAATAAAATTTGAATTTAAAAGAAAATTCAAGGTAGAAAATAACAGTTTTCCTGCGCAGGTACAGTTTTCTCATCTGCCTTAGGTATCCATCTTTATAGTCATCAATCAATATAAATATGGAGGAGACAAATCAATATATATATATATATAAATAAATAAATAAATGTTTGTGTGTAAACAACTTCTAAACCAAGAAAGGTGAATAATTTTGGAAACTTATCATATAAACATTTCTTGTACCTATCTTAAACAAAAAGCCCCGAACAAATAGTCGTCGTCGGAAAAATACCCATTTCAGTTTTTTACAGTGTTTACAGTTTATTAATATGAATATTTGTCCTTATAAGTTCAGCTTCTAAATCTTGGATATAGGGTGGATTAAAAGCTTTCACCTTATAAATATTTTGACATTTAACATGACGTAATAACCGAACACAAAAATGTTTCCTTTTATTTTCTAAATCGCATTTAACCAATCTTTACGTATTTATATGAAGAAATTAGAATAGACAGCTGATGTTTTCAATAAGCTAATTGTGTTGGATTTGATCATGAAAATCTACTCCAAATTTATCTAAACAATCAAAATCAATATTTACAATTTATAGTATACAAATAATGGTGGGTATAGCCGATTGTAAAATATTTCATTGAACATTCGGGGCAATTTCAACGCGATTTGTTTCGGGGATAAGACTAGATTTTTATCGATACTGAAATACACGTCAAAAGTAAATATCAGACAAGTACAGGTTTTCAATTTACAAAATATATTTATTTCGATCTGCTTTCAATGATAAAAGTTTCATTTTAAACCTTTTAGTACAGCAGACGTTCGAATTGGGCAATGGATGATACAAATCCTGAAAAAAAACTCAAGAAAAAAGTTATTTACCATTCCCAAATCTCCAAACAAGGGTAGAAACATGTCTGTTACTCGAAATCGCAAGTCAATGACCAGCGAAAAGAACTAGAAAAATCACACTCCACAAAAACACATTGACAACAATATAATTATATTAACACAGAACAGCCAGTTTAAAATTTCGATATTTTATAATTTCTCTGAGATATATAGGTCAAATTAACGGTTGGAAGGAGATATGTATGAAGCGTGATGCTACATAAGTGAGCGCCATTACCATATATACTTTAAATGTGTATTCATGTTTATAACTAGATTTAATCTGTTTTTGAATTTCAGTAAGCTACATTACAACGTTGTATTGTTGTGAAAAGTAAATCAAAATATTTTCAAACTTGAATCCAGATTAATATATTCTCTGCGTTGCCAAAAAGGCTTACACAAAAGCAAAGATCAATGAACCATTATTTCCGGTTTTTGTGTATACTCCTTATTTAGAGAAAATCAATGCAGCTTTAAACTTCCATAAATGCAAATATTTAAAAAATGAATTAACTTGAAGTCAAATGTTTTGACAGTATATCAACTACAGTACCCATTAACAGTATACCACATAGTGTACGGGTTTTCCAAAAATAATTAGATAATGCGTTTCTATAATGTGAATCATTCTATCTTTAAAATTTGTTTTGAGTCATATTCTATTAAATTTCGAAATGTCATTCTAAACGCTATTCTACGTGATTATTTCTTTTTAAATTCAAACACAAGTTTTCTCGGCTGTTTTCAGATGCCGTATGCTAATTTTCAAACAAGAAAACACAATAAATGGTCTAACCGAAACATGATACCCCGGAACTAAACACGAATTCTTCAGTTAAAATAAAGTACTTGTAACATAAGAGACAAAACCAAAGACAAGAAAATTCTTCAGAAAATACTTTCAGATTTTGGTACATTTGTTATTCTCCTCTGAATTTAAATTAAATGTGTTTTTAAAAATGATCTCATAATTCAATACAAGTATGACAAAAGGTTTAGAAAGAAATGGCGTAGCGCGGCCAAGGTTTAAAAAAGATAAACCATTGGAAATTCTTAGAGATGAAAATGTAAGGTATTTTTTGATAGTATATTATATAAATTCTGAAATATTGGTAAAGGAAGTTGAAAGGTATACACTGTACATAATTTATTAACCCTTACCTTACTTTACTTTAATCCATATTAACGTGAAATCAATCAACCATTACAGGTTCAGGTGTAAAAAGACAGGTCACGTGGAAATCTGGCGTTCGATTTGTCCATTGAATCTACACTATGGTCTTCATGATCCTTACACTAAGTAAAAACTGGCGCCTACCCTAAATAGCTATACATGTTTAATTTGAGTGTGCATATATTAATGATATATTTCAGATAAGAACTTTTACAGGTGAAAATAACTATTTTAATGCAGCGATAAGGAATTTTACGCCGGTAAAAAGAGGGACATGTTAAGAAGATACTATGTTATCTATTTGCAATGTCATGGCAACGCAAATGCATTAAAAAAGTTTTGATTTTCTTTAGAAAGAAATATCAATTATTTTTTCAATATTGTGCCCAGTTAAGTTCAGAAAATAAGATTAAAGGGAAACTGTATTTAACAAACACTTTATTTCAGTTTCAAACATTTTTAAAAGAAATTAAATGTTATTCTGCATCTTTTTAGTGCACATATTCTAATTCTATCTTTAATATTGATATGATTTGACAACTTTGCTGTTTTAACCTTTTAAACCTAACCAGAAGGTGTTTAAACTATTATATCATTTTATAAACTGTAAATTTACAAACAAAACGTAACGAATGAATGAATGAATGAACTTTTGAATGAACATTATTTCTCATAATACTACATGTAATAGTTAAAGAGAAAATTGGTATTTAGAATGACATATATCTATATATAAACATGCACATGTGTGAGCAAACTTTACTTAACTTAACCCACACAATCACACCACCATTCGTTTTAGTTTTATTAAGTTAATCACTCGAAGTGTACTTGAGTTAGTGCGCGATATGTAAAAAAAAATCGCATATATTACGAAGATTAAAGTTCCATACGTCTTGAACAACAAAAGATGAAAATTGTCCGAAAATGATAAAATTCAAAGACGCTCAGATTCCCATTATCAATTATTTGGTAACATTAGAAGAAAATACCTGAATACATATTTATATATTGCTCGACATATGCATGCAGGACGGAGGGACGGAAAACGATATACCCCCCCCCCCCCAAAAAAAAAAAAAAAAAAACAACAGCAAAAAACTAAATAAAACAAAAACAACAAAATAAAAAAAAAAAAAACATCTAGATGTCAAAACAGTAACGGTCTTCCAACAATCGAAAAGTGTCTGTACAAAATATCTAGTGTCTAAGTTGCCAAAGTCTAAGTACAAAACATCAACGTCTAAATCGCAAAAATATCGCCATTATCAAAGAACAACGTCAAAGTACAAACTAACATCGTCTAAATCACCAAGATAAAGTACAAAATATCAACGTCTAAATCGCCAAAGTCAAAGTACAAAATATCGCCATCGTCAAAGTACAAAATATTGCCAAAGTCAAAGTACAAAATATCATCGTCTAATCACCAATGTAAGATACAAAATATCAACGTCTAAATCGCCAAAGCCTAGCCAAAGTACAAAGTACTAAATATCATGTCTAAATCGCCAAGGCTAAAGTCTGGCGAAAGTTGTGCTTTCTTTCTTTTGCGTCCGCCAAATTAGTTAAAACAACCAAAAAATTTCATAGAATATTTTAAAACATAAATAAAAAGGATTTTTAAGGGAACTTTAGTCATACGTTTGTCGTAAATCATTAATTTATTCAAAATCAAAAACAATGTAGTTTGCTATACACATTTTTAATAACATTTAGTTTTTTATTGGTGTGTTAATATTTTGTTTTTTATTTATTTTTCTTATAGGGGAGTTCCTTGCTGGCTGCGAGGTTTTGAAAATTTAACTTGACGCAAAAAAACGCATTTTAATCTGACACAACCTATAGGCTGTAAACAAATCTATGATCTGCTGTCAACACCAAATGTCATAGAGGACAAGGGCTAACACAAACACTATCGAAGTTCTTGACTTTGGACTGGCAAATACATTAGTGGAGGAGTCCTGCTATTTCTTATGCACTAAACTCTCCCTGTTTGATATTGATCAATTGAACAACAGGTACTTAAAAATTGATATAAAAATCAGGTAAAAACGCACTTTACCCTATAACATTGGTATTATGCACACACAAAAAAACAACACATGTACAAATGAAACTATGCAAATTCAACAAGCTTCAATTTACTGAATAAATCTCGAAGTACTGAAACTGTTGAAAAAGAAATCATGTAGCCCCTCACAATAGATTTCTAAATTGTTTTCAAGCAGCAACATTATAAAAATCACAGAGGGAAATGTTTGTATGAAATCGTGTTAGATTTGTAACGTCATGGCAACAGAAATACTAGTAGTGCAATATCATGAAAAGTACAGACAACACGAGCTTGTACGATGTCCAAAGCAAATATGAACAAATATATTCCAAGTAAGATTTTGATTTTTGCTTCAAATTATAATTAAGCAAGTTGACATTATTTCCAAAATACCAAACGTAATGATTTATTAACAACGGATGTATAATTATAACCTACATGTATACAAGTCTATTGAGTTAAACAGAACGATTTTAGGGACACTTCCTAAACATGTTTGCTTCACAACAATATATAACAATAAAAATATTAGGTGTGAACTGCCTCCTGCAAGTGTAATGGTAAATTTACGTGTATGATTTGGACTCGAATAGGGAAGGTTATAATAAATTCTGGTATTAATATATTAAATAACACCAAGTTCTCATAGAAAAAAACTACCACTTTTTAAGTTAAAAACGAACATATTATCAAGTGAAAAACTATTGACTTAAAATGTTTTTTTTAACTGCCCAATTATAAAAATAAGAAGATGTGGTATGATTGCCAATGAGAAAACTCTCCACAAGAGACCAAATGACACAGAAATTAACAACTATAGGTCACCGTATGGCCTTCAACAATGACCAAAGCCCATGCCGCATAGTCAGCTATAAAGGCCCCGAAATGACAAATGTAAAACAATTCAAACGAGAAAACTAACGGCCTAATTAATGTACTAAATGATGAACGAAAAACAAATATGTTACACAGCAACAAACGACAACCACTGAATTACAGGCTCTGACTTGGGACAGAATGTGGCGGGGTTAAAAAAGTTCGAAGGCGCCAACCCCCCCCCCCCCCCCCCCCCCTTTACCTGTGTATTTTTGGAGTAAGTTTTTACTTAAAAGAGAATTGCAACGGGAACAAACTATCGGCAGACATGGTTACATCCAGATTTATACAAAGGTCTTTTATAAACTAGAAATTTTCTCTCTGATAAGATTATGTTTTAACGTTGTATACAGAGTGCATAACTTCAATTTGTTAATGGAGAAAATATGATCACCAAAGGAAATTCGCGTATGTTAGACACTCTATTAAGAAATTTTAATACAAAAAATTGTCAATACTACTTACACATGTGTTACAATGTTTGCTTTTTTTCTGTAGAGGTGTTCGAAGATGTTGACTCTAAAACATGGAAAGGTCTCTTAGAATACACACAATCAAATTTAATTCCCCTTCTTATACAATTCAATGTATTAAAACATTTGACTTCTTGATAAAATTATTCCTCATACTCAACTAGGTAACCTTCGTTATGTATTTTGTTCTTTATTCAGTGTAAAATTTTGCTGGTTTAAAATTAAATCGTTAAAGTGCAAAAAAAACTCTTATCTACTCTTGACATAAATATACCTCATTCTAAACTTAAGACAGGCTATAGAGAGCATCTAGACATGGTGTCACATATAACCGGAAAATATTCAGATCTCACTCATATTCTCTGTGGTGACTTGAACGGAACTCTAAAACCATCAGGAAAAAACTCCCATGATAAACTTTTAAGAACCTTCCTAACTCAATGGTAAATGGATAAATAAAGGCAATCATTTGAATAACGATACTTTCATCCACCACAACGGGTTATCATCATCTCAAATTGATTATATACTGACACAAGATTTGGATATACTAGATAAAGTTGTTATAGAAAAACACCTGTGGAAACAATCTATATCATCTCATGTCCAAGTTTTTGGCGTTCTGGCAGCAAAATCACAATCTAATAACATTTAAAAAAGTTCAGTCTCAGGGAAAAAGTTTAAAATTGAATGGGATAGGGCAGACTTAAATAAGTATAAAGCAAAATTAAAAGAAATTCTTCAAGAAAACCAATCACCGGATTTGACCTCTACTGAACTGGTTCGAAATTTAATATACTGTCTAAAAAAAAGGCAAAAAAATTGCTATACCTCTAGGATCATTATGCCGAATGGCCCCAAGCTGAAGGTCTCAGCTGAAACCAAAAATTTACTAAACATTAGCAAACAAAAACATAGGATCTGGGATATTGCTGGTCGGAAAAAAGGCTCAGACGACTCCTACAAACAACTTAAGGAAGCTAAATATAATGCCAGGAAAATGATCCGGAAGGAAAGAGCCATGGAAAGGGAAACTTTTTACAGTCAACTAGAACAGAAACCTTCATCAAAAACCTTCTTTCAACTTATAAAAAGCGAATATTATAAAAATCTAGCCACGCCAAAAAATGACAAAAAAATTAATGAGGAATATCTCCATATGTGCCAGCTTCGTTGTAATATAATTAAGGAACTCTCGGAAAATAATCTTGAAACTAAAATTATTTTCACAGAGGAAGAAATTAATCAATCTATTCAATATCTTAATTCAGGAAAAGCTGGAGATGAATATGGCCTATTTGCCGAACATTTGAAATTAGCTAATGAAGTAATCATCCCATATATCCAGAAACTTTTTAATCAAATATTAGTTGATAGAAAAACCCCCAGAACAATTTAAATCTGGCATAATAACACCAGTCTGTAAAAAGGTGAAAGACGGCAGAATATTGGATAGCTATTGTGGTATAACAGTTTCCTCTGATCTAAGAAAACTATTTGAACATGCACTTCTAGAAAAAATATAGATCCAATCTCAAATGTATCATCACAACAGTTTGGTTTTACCTCTGGTCTCCCCCCACCATGGCTGCTTTACTGATATATGAGGCACATATAAATGCAAAAAGGATGAAGTAAATTCTCTTTTTAACAGCTTTAGATACTCACAAAGCTTTTGACGTAAACAACCACAGCATCATTCTTGATAAACTCTTTCAAAAAGATATTCCATCCGAAATTTGGGAAACTATATACGAAATGTACAATGACCTCACCACAAGGGTTAATTGGAAAGGCCAACATAGTCATAGCTTTCCAGTACAACAGGGAGTCCGTCAAGGTGGTATCCTGTCCACCCATCTTTATAAAATATATATTGAAGACCTCTTAAGACAGTTAGAAGACTCAGATATTGGTTTATATCTAGGCACTAATTATGCAGGATGTCCTACGTGTGCAGATGATATCCTGCTCTTATCTAATTCGGATGAAGAAATGCAAGTCATGCTCAACGTAGTAGATACATATTCAAAAGAGCACCAATACAATATCCACCAAGAAATGAGCGTTCTCATTAAACAAAATGAAAATTCTATAAATTCCAGAAAAACATCCATATGTTCTTGATCTCTTGGGGACAGGTCCGTTTCAGAGACAGAAAAGGCCTCACATCTTGGTATTTTAAGATCATCAAAAAATGAAAATCTAATAAATGTGAAAGAACGTATTAGTTTAGCCCGAAGAACATCCTATTCACTGATGTCAACAGGTGTACATGGCACAAATGACTTGAATCCAAGGATTTCCTATAATATTTATAGAATCTACATATTACCCCGGCTGCTAGATAGTCTCGAAGTGTTACCTCTTACCACCGGCCAAATCAACGCCTTGGGTGACTTTCACTTATCCTTCTTGAAAAACATTCAGGCTCTACCAACAGCTTCAGTTGCAGTATACTCATTGCTAGGTGCCCTCCCTATAGACGCTGAGCTTCACAAAAGACAATTAAGCCTTCTGCACTCAATTCTTGCTTCAGAAAATCTAAATTTAAGGGATATTTTGCTGCGCCAGTACCGACTAGAAATTTGCAATGGAACTTTTCTAAACACAACAGAAAATGTCTTGCTTCAATATAGCATACTTAGCCTGGAAAAGCTTCTAGCTCGTCTTTCAACAAAAATAAAATGGAAACAAACTGTCAGATATGCTATAAATACATTTTGGAGCAATAAATTTAAATCTTTAAGTAAATAGGCATCAACCCTAACATCGACTTTATATTGACACTATCAATATAGGAGAAATACATCCAGTCTGGAAAACAGCAACAGAAATTCCAGGGGATACAAAGAAAGCTATAACAAAAGCTAGAATACTAACTACCTCTTACAAGCAACTAAAGCTTAATTTAATATAGGAAGTACAGACCCAATTTGCCCGTTATGCAAACTTGAGGAAGAAAACATCCAACATTTCCTAATTAGATGTCCAACTCTGGAAGGGGTCCGAAGGACTTTTTATGTCCCATTAAAACAGGCTGTAATCAATAAAATTGGGATTGATCAATGGAAAACTAATTTTCAAAATAGGGAAACACCTAGCCAATTAATTGTTGACTGCGGAAAACTAGTGGGTTCTACATTTCCAAAATGACTAATTTCTTGAATATGGTCGAATCAATCTCTAGGAATTTGTGTGATAAATTACATCAACTGAGGTTAACCCGGCTCAATGCTCTATCATTATAAAATTTGATCATTCATCACATATGGGTTTAAACCTTATTCAATACTTTTCAGAGTACAAACTAATGGTGTGTATAAAGAACAGTTAGAAGTGAGAAGTACATGGAGGACAGTTGTGACTGATATATATGTACTTAGGAATACGTTGATATAGGGAACTTACTAGTAATAGATATACAGCCAATTGTTATATACATAGTGGTAGCTGATGTATTGAATGGAGAGACATACAGATATTTAATAGTGTCAGACCACGGTTTTACTATCGTCATAAAGTCAATCAAGAACATTTTAGATTTTAGACTATTAGAAACTTCGGAGTAAAACGAAGTAACAAAGTGAATAACTTTTATTATCTTTCGTGTAATATAAGCCCATCGTCTTTTAAATATGCAATTGCGTTTTGTACTGTAAAATACCAAAGTGATTTTAACTATTTTCGACCGTGTAATATAAGCCCACTGTGAATAATCAAGCAATTGATGTGCTCCTAACCACAGGAGGAAGTTACAGAAAGAAGAAGAAGACAGATTAAAAAAAAAAGCCAGCTGACTCTTTTTTCATAATAAAGAATGGCCAACACAGATACAAATATCTTGTTTTAGGAAAGGATAAACCATGCATTGTAAAATAAACCAGAGCAATTTAAACAAAAATCCCTTAATCATATGAGGCTACATACATGAGCTTCTCAGGGAGAATGAAAAGAAGCTAGCATTACCCGTTAAATTCACGTTCCGCTATATTGATTGTTCTCTCACTAAATTGTTCAAAGTAAGGCTACTATGTTGAACGCATCTATCCCATTAAATTGAAAATAAAGAATACCACAGGTACCGTTTAGTCTGCCTTATTCTTCACTTACATCTAGAAATCAGCAATAGGAGTCGATTGAGAACAAAACTAATTCATATCCAACTAAGTCAGACATCACGTGACTTTTGTGACGTATACTAGCCGCCATTTTGTATTATATTGCCCCATATAAAATGCATAGGTGCTTCAATAAAGTTTAGTTTTCTCATGAACCTGACCCGTTTTCTAACTTTTGCAAATCAATCCTTGATATTCAAACATATTTCTATCAAACAATGTTGATCCTAACAGTTTAATTTTTGATTAAATTCTGTCACTGGAGAATCGTAAAAACATGTACTTTTTCTCGTTATTTCTCCGTTGACTCAATGCTAAATGTACCGATACCCAGTCTACTTGTATAACAAATAAAGAAATTCCGTTAATAAAAATAAAACTTTGCAAATCGATTAAGTATATTCAAACATATATCTGGCGAAAAATACTATTTAAAACAGTTTAATTTCTGGGCAATTTCGGTCAAAAATCAATTTAAAAAAGTGAATATTTCGGGATTTTTCAAAATGGCGGATGATGTATATGGAAATGTTGCATCAAATCGAGGATTTGTATAGTAAGACTTTCCTTGATTTAATTTAATTTTCATGTAGAATCTCTGATGTTTCTGTTATTTTCTTTGGTGATATTTCGATATGATTGATTTCAAAATTTATTGATTAAAAAAATATTATTTTAAGTGTGACACGGGAACATTTTATTTTGACAGATATCCAGGATATACTGTTACCAGAAAATAGTTAACAATAAAATTTATAATAAAATTTTTTTCTCTTCTTTTTTTAAAAGGTTTTTTTCCTGTTTTCTGTATAATTTATCTTTCTTTAGAAATATATTTATACATTCCTTTTAGAACAAAAAAATATTTACGTCCCAAGAGAGAAAAAAATCCCAACAATTATTATAGATAAATATTCCATACCTTCAAAATCCCATCACTTGACGAACAGGTGAACTCTGACTTTGGATGTAATGTTACATAACAATATATTGTCAGGTAGACGTGCAAACCAAAAGCAACCAGGTGACATTAAACATCCTGTGTATACATGTATTACCAGAGTTTAAATTTTGTGATAAGTTTTCATAACTGTACAAATAAATATCTTCTCTTCCCCGTGTCAAACTAGAAGAAGTATGTATCATAATAAACTTTAAGAAAATATGAATATTATAACAACAAATCTTTAAAAAAATAATTTTTGCTTTAAAAGATAATCAAACTAATATTTATGTTTCTATAATTATTTTAAAGAAATATTTTGATTCAAATTTTAATTTAAATGAATTTTGTATTATTTCGTAAAAAATTAAACGAGATTTCATTGAATATGATGTTATTATTTATTTTTTTAATTCAATATTTTAAGCAAAATCCAGGCATTCAATAAATCGATATAAAGTTAACCTTGTGTAAAAAAATTTGTTATCGTATACATTTCAACAGAGACATATAATACAATTGCTCTGATTTCAACAACATTGTATACCCGACAATATTTATCGACAGAGTTATCGGTCCTGAATAGGACTGATATAGTTGGGTATGGACGATCAAAGTTCCACTGAATCTGAACTGTCAATGTTTATGTAGCAACATCCTATCAGTGTATAGCGTATATATCTCCCTTTCCTAATATGATTTCCTTGCGGGTTGCCGCTTACAATGAAGCTATTGAACCAAGGGTTCCTAGTGGTCAAGTTAAAGTCATCCCTCCGAAGTTTCACGGACGCTATCAACGAATGAGACTTTACGCTGATTTTGTACTTACCATGAATAACACGAGGGGTGCCACATGCGGAACAGGATCTGTCTACACTCCAGGAGTACATTAGATCACCCCTGGGGTTCGTGTAGATCAGTCTTTAGTTTTTTATTCTGTATTTTGTAGTCCGATGGTTTTTTTTTGGTTGTTCTTCGTTTTTTTTTTTCGGCAAGATTTTGTCGCTCTCTCTTCGAATTGAGTTTTGACTGTCCCTTTATATTCCGCCTCTTTATATGAAATATCCGTGTCTCAGATAACCACGGATATGTTCAAATCGCCGTAGCCACAATCCCATCCCCTTTTCCTTAATTGAGACATCACCGAATTATATGTACTTACCATGAATAACACTCACCGGTGCCACACGAAACGTATGATCTGTTTACCTTTCAGAAGCACTTGAGACCCGGTTTTTGATGGGGTTTGCTTTACTCATTCTTTAATTGTCAATATTATGTTTTGTAGACTGTTGTTTTTTCTTTTCGTCATCTTTATTTTTTTTTGTCACAGTTTTTCTTCGACTTTATTTATCGTGTGGTTAACTCTGTTGACAGTTATGGTTTTCCCTACCTCTGCAATCTTACATCTTAGTAAAGACTACTTTACGATGTGGCCGTGTATGGTATGCACATCCAAATGATCGCACCCCAGCAATATTTGGACAGTTTCCCCAGAGGGCATAAATGAAAAAACATAGAATGAGTCACTCATTTTCCCTACCATCACTCATTTTCCTGACATCATTTGTTTCCAATTACTCCGGCTTCCTTACTTGACTCTTACAGTTTTAAGGATTGTTTTGGAATTTTTTGAATTTTACTAGTTTAGATACCAGGGTTCTTTTCATTTGGTAGGGATATACAAGTACGCATCCACGTCCAACTTTTAACCTTAGCCCAAATTTACTATTATTTTTTCTTTTCATTATAAAACTGCTATTTATTTGGAATGATAAATACGCAGCCTCTGTTTGTCATATTTTACCAGCTTATATCGATCAGTGCTGTTCTTTTGGGAATGTATTTACACGCAGTTGTTGTAACATCTTAACTGACGTCATTTTGGAATTTTAGAGTTGTGCCAGTTCATATCTATAATTACTATTTGCATTTTAGGCATGTCTTTGAGTCGTTTTTTGGAAATTTCAAAAATTTATTAGCGTCTCTACATATGATGTTCGGGTGAAACTGTTTCACTTTTTTTTATTGTATAAAATTCAAGATTGCCATAGTTTAATAGTCAGAATAGATTTATCTGATTCATTTTACATCGTGCTCATATTGATGAAGGATATCTGTTATCCGAAATATTTATAGTTACATTTGTTCGTTTATTGTCATTTTTTGGTGATTTTGTACCCTTTTAGACTGGTTATATATTATATTTTGTAGTGTACTGTATCATATTTATATGATCCATCGCCCCGTAAGATTTATCGTTGGCTATTATTCAGTCATTTTATATATATATATAGCAATCTCCTCGTAGATAAAAAGTTCAAGCAGGAGAAACTTCAGGGATTCTGAAGCACATTACATTGCCACAGCGGGAGAAAGCAAAGACATTTTGGTACATTAAGCAAAACATCACCATTATTTGCCCCAAAAGAGATTCGATCAAGTAATTAACAAGCACGTTTTGGTCACAGACTTTCAAACGGTAATCCCATGACTATTATAAAGTGTGATACGAAACATAGGGGCAATCATAACATATACAAAAATATCTAGATTGAGCAACACGAACTCAGGCACTCAGGAAGGGTACTAAGCAGTTTCTGATCCATTAGCAGCATCCATAGTTACTCTTTTGGACAGAAACCTATAGACAAAAGGATACTCGAACGTCAGTTTAAGAAAATATGTGAGGCAAAAAGGAAATCTGTTAACTTAAAAAAGGGAAGATCATACAATAGGGCCAATCAAAAACCGTAAGTCGAAGAAAAACAAATAAAACCATGACCAAAGATAATCGACCAAAAGACAAACAAGTCCACAAAACACTGCGCAGCGACAACTGAAGAAATAAAACAAGTTAAAGTTAGAAAACTAAAATGTAGTTTTATTATTATGTTCAAAGAAGGTTATGAGGAGGTAAGTTTAGTTTCGTATGCATAGAACTGTATAAATCAATAGTCAAAACAATGAAGTCAATTCAATGTTTAGATTATAAATACGACCCAGTATTGTGGTTATCTATAAAGATTACAGTGCTTGTACAAGATCATTTTTCATTTTAAGCTGTTTATTACATCGATGGTTTTATATTTTTTTTTTATTAAATTCACAAATGTTGTTTTTTCTTAGACAAATAAGACAAATAAGACACAGTAAGAATATATTAAATTATACTTTGATGATAAATGTCCCTTTCGCTTTGAGTCTCACAAATTTTATGATTGATTGATTGATTATTGTTTGTTTACTTCTAGTGGCAAATATTTCATGCATGTTCGGGACGTGGACATATTTAGAATTAATGTAATAGGTATGTCCATTAATAGGGGTAGACCGGGATGATTGACGGGAAAATTTGGAAAGCCACTGGAAAAATGAGAGTATATTGGAATAGGACAGAAAATTAGCAAAACTCCTCAAAGAGTTCTTGCAATGGTTTATACCGTACATAGAGCGTGGCATTCTCTCTACACGAAGCATCGGATTTAAAAAAAAAATGCATCTATTCCCGATATGTTGCAGTTTGACGTCGCGAAAAATAACATCTTACGTTAGCAACGTCATTACCCCCCCCCCCCCATGTAATAGTATCGAATGACCTGACGGGATGGGGCTGCGAATTAATACATCCCATACTGCCAAACGGACGCCCCTCTTTCACAAGAGTTTTACTGCCGGTCTGAAGAAGACATAGGGTTGACCATATTCATACATACCAGTCAATCAATGGGAATCATTTTTTTATGCATTTTGCTCATGCACATACGTTTGATGACACTATTAATTCCAGGAACACATTCAATGTTTTTATATTTGGTCGGTATCGCAGCAGGTTGATCGTAGACCGGCCCGAGCACTGATTTCAACTCCTAGTTCTACTGTATTGGCACAATCGGTTTACTAATTATGTAATTTTACTTGAAATAAAGTTACATTTCCTTCCATTCTATTTAGAAAAGAGATCTCTGATTTTGTAATGCTCTTAAGAGCTGTAGTTGTAGTTGGAGTTACAATTACGCGAGTTACGATAACTTTAATTTTAATCAGATTGCTATCCGACGAATTGACATTCGATGATAGGTGTGGATGTTATCCTTTTTTTATTTTCACAAAACTGTATGTATCCCCAAAGAGTATAATGACGAGTGCGTCTGGTGTGGATTAAGATTTCAGAAACACGTGTCGAGCACAATGAAATCAATACTATGCGTGACGTCATATATTTAATTTACAACTTGAATTACAAAAACAGATCATATAAATAAGAAGATGTGGTATGAGTGCCAATGAGACAACTCTCCATCCAAGTCACAATGTGTAAAAAGTAAACAATTATAGATCAAAGTACGGCCTTCAACACGGAGCCTTGGCTCACACCGAACAGCAAGCTATTAAGGGCCCCAAAACGACTAGTGTAAAACAATTCAAACAGGAAAAACAACGGTCTAATCTATATAAAAAACGAGAAACGAGAAACACTTATGAACCACATCAACAAACGACAACCACTGAACAACAAGCTCCTGACTTAGGACAGGTGCATACAAATGCAGAGGGTTTAAACATTTTAATAGGCGCCAACCTTCACCCTTACCAGAAACCGTAGTGTAACATTACAATATGAAAAGACACAAAAATATCAATTGAAATGGCTTAACTCGATCAAAAAAGACATATAAACACCAAACAGGTAAACTTACACTATTGATATTTTTAAACGACAATTGATTTCGGACAAATGCTGATTTCTTTTAATAATTTTTCAGTAGGAACGGTAGATTTAATACCTCCGATACTCAAATATTCTTGAAATTGGTTACTAAACCAGAGATTGTTTGTAGCTTAATCAAAAATGCTGATAGTCAATTACGAAGAAATCAACGATCAGGATGTTTTCGTTTTTCTATAATGTTTAGGATAGGAACAAGTGTGGACACAAACTTGTGCTGATATGATATGAACTTGTACTAAAATTTGAATGGTTAAAAAGTCTACAGCGTATCATATTAATAAGAAAACTCAGTGTTTTATATTTACTGTAACAAGGCACTAATAATGCAGATTTGAATACAAATATCATGGTAAATCTTTAACAGTTCTTCGAAACTTGCATGTCTATAACAAAAACGGATTAATTGCAGCGTCACCTATAAATAATAATTAACATTTTTTTATTTCTTTTTCTTCTTCTTTGCACTTCCTTTTTTACCCTTTGCGCTTTTTGCTGATTTTGCACTCCTTGCTCTCGACGAAGCCCCACGTTTATTTTTCCCGTCTTCCTCATCAGGTTTGTTTGGTCGTTGAACATATTCTACCCTCTGACCTTGGCATCTTGTCTGAAAATTTCATATTTTTTTACTAAGTTACAAGTAATAGAGTGTTGATTGTTGCTTAACGTCCAATGGCAAATATTGCATGCATGTTCAGGACGACAAATAATAGAAATGTAATATCAATTAAGTTTAATATGTGTCAACATTTAACATTTCATTTGAGAAGACTAAATAATTTAAATTTCTAGTTAAGGTAAATATTAGAATAAATAAGCCTTCCATAAAATGGTGGGATAAAAATATAAGCCGTTTTTCCTTTTTAACGTAAAATATGGTTGTTAATTGCTGTGTTGAACTTTTCGTTTTTTTGTTATATAAGCCAAGAGAGACCACTCTAAGCGACATATATGAAAAATAAATGGCGAGGAGTCCGAATAAAACAAATCCTTATCCTTAGTTTTGTTTTATTAAAAATAATAAGATAATTTCGATATCCTCAAGTGTGACTTACACTGAGTTATTTAGTTCGTTCAGTCAATCACTGTAAAGATGAAGAAAAACTTATCAAAGATACCAGGCTTATAATTTTGTACGCCAGACCCGCGTTTCGTCTACAAAAGACTCTTCAGTGACGCTCGAGTCAAACAAATTACAAAGCCAAAATAAAGTACGAAGTTGGAGAGCATTTGTAAGAGATAAATTTGTCCTGGAAAAATATGTCCAGGCGGACACATATTACTAGTATAAAAAGTCCATGGTTACAGAATTTACTAGTATTTTTGGTCCGATATTAGTAATTTATATCCCCAGAATAATTTTCTTAGGAATTCAAGTCCATGTCATTAATATTCCTGGGTAAACACGCCTGTGTCCTTTTTTTATAGGTAAAAATACTAATGAATCAAATCATTTACATTTAAGCAATGGAAATATAAATGTTATGTTTTAATATTGTTTGAGAGTTGTGTATCTATTTTTCTGATAAAATTTATGTCCCAGACTAATTTTCCTAGGAAATCATGTCCATTTCTTATTATGTCATTAATATTCCTAGGTAAAAACTTCCATGTCCTTTATTTTAAAAGGAAAATGTTAACAAAACAAATTATTTACATGTAAACAATGGAAATTCCATTTTTATGTTTTAATATTGTTAATGAGTTAACGTTGTGCATTAATATTTTAATGAAATTCATGTCCCCAGACTAATTTTCCTAGGAAATTATGTCTATGTCATTAATATTCCTAGGTAAAACGCCTATGCCCTTATTTTTAAAAGGTAAATATAAATGTTGTGTTTTAATATTGTTTAAGAGTTGTGTATCTATTTTTCTGACAAAATTTATGTCCCCAGACAAATTTTCCTAGGAAATCATTCATGTCCATGTCATTAATATTCCTAGGTAAAAACGTCCATGTCCTGTATTTAAAAAGGAAAATTTTAATGAAAAATTATTTACATGTACATGTTCCATTTTTATGTTTTAATGTCGTTAAAGAATTGTGTATTAATAATTCTATGAAATTCATGTCCCCAGACTAATTGTCCTAGGACATCATATCCATGTCATTCAGTAACATGTCTAGGTTATAATGTCCATGTCCTTTATTTAAATAGGAAAACATTAATGAAACTTTCCAATCTTAACAAGAAAATATGTTTTTTTTTTCTTTCTGTTTTCAACAATTTGTATAACATAATAAAAATAACTAGAAAAACAAGTGTTAGGACAATTTTTCCTAGGAAAATAAGAGCCAGGCATATTTTACTTGCTATGGACTTAAATTTGTCCTGGGACTTACATTCCTAGTAAAATAATGGTCATGGACTTGATTTACTAGGATTAAAAGTCTGGCGGACAAATTTTACTACCGGACCAAATATACTGTTACACATTGAGGATCAAACATTCCGAAAGGTCTTTCAAATAAAGCTAAGGTAATAGAAACAAACAAATAAAATCATAAAACACATTTAAGACAGAAGATATACATGTAAGCTAGAGAGTCACCTGATTGCAAATTCTGCATTTTGTTGCCTCTTTCATTTCTCCTTGAAACTCTCCTTTCAAACATTCTTTACAGTACCTTGTACCACACCACTTACACATGTAGGTCTGTAATGGAAATTTCATATCAAGTATCAGCTATATTTTGTAGCGAATCTGTAAAGTTTGCAAAATACAACGGTTTCGACATCAAGATAATACTACTAACATGATAAATAATGAATCACACAAACTTTGATCTTGTAATGTTTTTTTGAATGTTTCATATTAAAATAATGATATGTGGTATGATACTGAAACTGAGACTACTATCCACCAGAGCCAAAATGACGTGGATGAAAGAAACTATAGTCCACCGTACGGCCTTCAACAATTATCAAAACCTGAGATTACTATTAAATTTTATAGTAATCTCAGGCAAAACGCATACCATTTACTTTGTTAGAATGTTTACCCAAAATACATCTGGAACAAGGTTTGTCAAATGAAAAGAAAACTATAACATAGAAGATAACGAACCAAATCAGTTCTTAGTTGAATTAAACTTATCACCAGGTTTGTACAGCATGAGCAACACGACGGGTGCCACATGTAGAGCAGGATCTGCTTACCTTTCCGGAGCACCCGAGATCACCCCCAGTTTTTGGTGGGGTTCGTGTTGCTCTGTCTTTAGTTTTCTATGTTGTGTTTTATGTACTGTTGTTTGTTTGTCTGTCTCTTTTTCTTTTTTAGCCATGGGGTTGTCAGTTTATTTTCGATTTATGAGTTTGAATGTCCCTTTGGTATCCTTCGCCTCTCTTTTGAGTTGAAATTGAATTTAAGGTTCATCATTACTATGACAAACATTAATATGTTCACATTAATAAATTTAATCTGGGTACAGAAAAACGTGTGTAACTGAAACGTTGTAAAGCCTAGCAATACCTAGAAATTAATTTTGCGTTTCAGATGTACAGACGGAGATTTGTTGTTGGTAAAGGTGTCAAAAGGGCAAGAGTTCCTAATGACACCCATACCCAACAAAAAAAAAAAACCAAAAAAAAAAACCACGAGACCTTACAGTTTATTCCGTGGGGTGCCATATGGAACTCTTTCCTTACCACCAGCCACCAGCAGTAATGTTAAATTAATGCTATAAATCCAAAAATAGATTATATTTTTTTCTGAAACACAAATTGCATGTACAGCTTTTATACACTAAGTGCTGGCAAGCTTTACAACGTTTTCATCTGCTAAGGTTTAATTTGTCTATGCTCAGAGTAAATTTCGAGGTGTAAATAGCTGTTTTTGTCAACACGTTAAACTTTTAAGAACTATACATAGCTTTGTTTTGTTACTGTTTTAAAGCCGATTACAGATTTTGGTAAGGGAAGTAGACCGTAAAACAATTAACAATAGCTTACCGTGTTTGTCAAAGAACAGCCCCAGCGACACATTGTGAAGAATTTTTTATCTGATCCTCATTTGTTAAACTGAAATAAGATAGATATATTCATCTTTTAGATAGAATATAAAATCAAGTTGATGACAATTGACATTTCAAATCAAATATGGCGGATGTCAACAATAATGACTTACCTGTGTTGCTAACGTATACTATACCCGGTTTATTGAGTTCGTCTGTTTGACTTTTAATATCTATTCATTAATCATTAATACAAGTATGCGTTATATACAGATTTTTTTTCGGGGTCAATAAGCACATTGTCAATATCTTTCATCGATTGTCAGTAAAAAGTGGCACAAACACTATTGTGTCGTGACAAAGAAAAGTTGCACTTGTGTTAATCATTTGTTTAATTAGACAATCGAACTATTAATATTGATTGATTGGTGATTGCTTTACGCCGCATCAGCACAAAAAAAAGGCTATATCGTGGCGAGCGAATTCTTGGTAGTGATTTCTGTAAAATAACTCCCCTTCAGCTCCGGGATTCAGATAATGATCTTACATAGGAGAAAGAAATTTAATTTTCTCCCAACTTAAGACTTTATATAGTGGTTTAAATTGTTAAGTCCGTTTGAGAAAGCCATGTATATGAAAAATCTGAATTTCGATAATCTTTTTTGCAAATATATTCAAAGGTACTAAACTCCACCATGAAGTCCCTTGCAGACCGTTCCTATTGTACTAATTGTTTCTTGCCCTGAACATACATGCATTGATTGCTACTGACAGTTAAAATATAAAAATGCATTGCAAAAAAGCAATGTAATTAAAAAATCTCAATTTGAATGATCTTTTTTGAAAATATATTTTAATGGACTAAACCTCACTGTGAGGAATTATTTAGATATTATTTGCGTTTGCTTGATACATGTTTTTTTGTTTGTGTTGTTTAAAGAATTTATAAAAGCATTTATATTTGAGGCTGTTAAAGAACAAATTGGGAGGATTGTTGTTACTAATTTCTGTGTGACCCTTCAATTTCTTTCCGTTTACACTTCAACTTTTTAAAGAAATACCTGTAACAGTATATTTCTTAACACCCCAAGAGTGACTGGGGTATATAAATATGGTCACCTTGGTTTTCTTCCGATCCGACTGGCATTAAAGCCATTGCAAAAGTGCAGCGTTCGTTTGACTGTTTGTGATGTGCAAATACACAATCGCGATCGGAATGGGGACGTTATCTCCTATGCATCGTGTAGAGTTAGAAAGAGGCAGGTTTTCTCACAAATTAAATACCCCTTACAACAACTTTTTGAAGGATTCCATAGGTGGCCTGTTGCAAGGCAAAATTTAAGTCCCTTTCCTACATACCATTGTCTTTCAATGGCTGTCCAAATTTCACGCAATTCATCCCTGACATCCAACTTTACAGAACCTACCTTTCGTATTACTAAGTAATGTATAATAATTTCTCGCCCTGACTATGCATGACATAATTGCCACTAGACGTTAAGCACGCAACAACCAATCAATCAATTATTTCTTAAAAATAAGATACATAGAAGTATTCATATTACTAACTTATGTTAAGTACTTTTGAGAAAGGAATTTAATATCAAGGTACACTGTAAATTAAGCAACAACGAAAAATGAATTTCAATAATCTTTTTTGAAAATATACTCAAACGGACTGAACCACATTTGGGGGATTTTTTAAAAATATTATTCGCATTTGCTTGATGCACGTTATTTTTTTTTAGTATTGTCTAAAGAATTTTGAACAGCAATGACATTTGAGGCTATCATAGAAGAAGTGGGAAGTTTGTTGTTATATATTTTTGTCTGACCTATGAATTTCTATTAGAGATACTTTTTAACATCCTAAGGGTGGCTTGGGTATATAAATATGGTCAACATGGTTTTCTTCAGAATGGTAGTAAAGCCTTTGCAAAAGTGGTGCATCCGTTTGACTGTGGGGGGGGGGGGTATAAATACGCAACGGAACGGGCACATTAACTTCGATGCCTCGTGGAGAGAGAGAGAGAGAGAGAGAGCCTCGTCCTCTCACACGTTTAAGCCTTGCAACAACTCTTTGAAGAAATCGTCGGTTGACAGTTGAAAGGCAAACTTTTTACCCTTTCAAACAAACCATTGCTTTCCATTGGCAGATCAGATTTCTCAAACCTTCATTCCTGTCGTCTAATTTTGCAGAATATACCTATTGTATTAATGTTAATAGTTTCTCGTCCTGACCATGATTGAAATAATTGCCACTTGACCTTGGGTACGCTACAACCAATCAATCGGTATATTTATTCAATAGAATACATAGAGGTTGGATTTTATTAGCGTGTCTAGTAAAATTAATGACTACCATTCAAAACATCATGTCTCCCTTTTTCGATTACATAGAACCAGTTTTATTTCGTACTTTGACGTTTTACGTGTAAAAACCCTGGTAGGATTTTTATTAAATTTACGTCAGTTACATCAGTATATGTCCTTTAACACGAGACAATGAAACATCTAAGTTTATATGATCTCTATGGTGGGTGACCTCAACATCGTTCAAGATTGAGATGTTCTAAAAAAAGGACCAAAATTTCAGCCACCATCGAAAATGAAGAGGAGAGATCTTACCGGATTCTTATTTGAATTTTATGAACATTGTGGATATTCACATATCACATTTTGAAAATATTTCAAAGAATTTGTAATACGTCTATTTGTAGGATTAAAACTAAACTCGCAAATCGTTTTAAGTTCGTACCGGCCGACAAAAAAAACCAACAGTGTGATGGTGGTATGACGTAAAAACTGCACAGAAGTCCTTAAGAATGAAACTATAAGTTCTTCTTCATTCAAGGCCGTGCGCTTGACAGAGAGTCAAATAAGAGACAATCATACTTATCATAACCAAATTTCGGCTTAAAGTTTCTTCTGAACATTGGAATGCCCCAAACAGGACTGTAGATTAGAATCTTTATAATAGGAGGCATTAGATTAGGCGGAATTTTGCGGTCACCTAAGCACCAAGAAGCTGTCCAGTGTTTCGTGCTTGTTCTACTTTTCCCTGGATATATTAAATTTTCATTATAGCCTTGAAACACAGTCTACTTCTGGTCATTATTGATCTGTTTCAAGTTTAGGTTGATAATGCCACCGCAGAATCCTACAGGCAACGCTAAAAGACTATTTGTCTTTTATTTTAGTGGGACTGCGTATGTGCAATCGCTTTTTATATGGGAAATTTTAATGTCCTAAGCATCGGACTATGGGATATCATTATGAAATTCATCAACAATGAAGTCTAAACTGTCGTCCATCAAATTCTGGAAATGCAGTGGGAATAAATAGAATCCATAAAACATTTGTTTCATTGAAAATTTGTCGTTTTTTTCCCCAGTAATAGATTACCTTAGCTGTACTTGGAAAACACTTTCAGATTTTTTTTCCTCAATGCTCTTCTACTTGGTACTTTATTTGACATTTTAATTTGTTTTATTCGAGCGTTACTGATGAGTCATTTGTAGACGAAAAGTGCAGAAAGCTTACAAAATTATAAGCCTGGTATCTTAGATATTTGAAGGTGTGATCAATGTTTGAAGCTGTGATCACCAATTGGGATTAAAAATGTTATCTAATGTTGTCCGGATTTGGTTATACTTTAGATCCTTTTAGATTAAAACAGCTCTTCAACGTTTGTATTAGTTTTTGAATTTTCAAATTTTTTGACCTCGAGCATCACTGAAAAGACATTATTTGTCGAAAAGCGCATCTAGTGCAGTAAAATTGATACCGTTTATGTTATTTATCCTGCTTCTAGTAAGTGTTCTACAAATTACATGTCTGTCCTTTGAACTATTTCCCTCACTACGATTTAAGAACTTATTTTTTAATAAAGCCTACGGAGATTACGGAATTAATAATTTTTGGAGTCTGAAACCCTTTTCTGGAGACTATAGATTAATTACGTGCTTTCATTGGTCCTTTAAATTCGGTTGATAGCTTTAACTTTTTGACTCTACACTTTACTTCCACACAATCTTACCAAACAAATTTCTCATTAAGTTCAATTGTCTTGTGAAAATCTAATTACAAATTAATTTGCTGCAACTCATATAAAACCTTCTTCCGTAATGAAAAATGGAAATATGCAACCTATGATGAGATGATTAAATCTGTTGATTGTCTCCCTGACAATGTCTATGTACTTTTCTGCAATAAAGTGTAAAGACAGGTTGTAGGTATTCCTATGGACACCAGTTGCACCCCTCTAATAACGATCTTGTTCCTGTTTATTTATGAATTGCAGTTTATGTCAAAACTCGGTAAAGTTCGTCTTAATTCCATTTAATAACGCTTATTTTCCCCTTAATGCTTTTTTTCACTTTACTTAATAAAGAATCTTCTAATTCTACTGCGGAAATTTACCCAAGGGATCTAAATATATAATTGACCTTTTCTAGATTTGAATATTTCAGTTTTCGTTCGATGACATAATTAGACATTAGTTGTTTACATCCTGGTTCTTTGGTCTCTTGTGGCTATAGTTGTCTCATCAGCGTACATGCCACGTCTCTTTAATTTTATTTTCATCTATTGGCGTATACATATTGCTAGTGTATTCGAACTTATTAATGAAAACTGATAATTTTTCACCTTGATTTTTGCCGTTTTAGAGATTTCATGGTTCTGTATGTTTTGAACAACCAATATTTTATGTCTTTTTGTACACAAAAAGAAAGTGTTCCATAATAACATGCAAAGATATTCGGTATTTTTGTCATTTTACTTTTTTTTAATTCATCAATTATTTGTTTCTGTTATGGACACAATACCATCAATTTTTCATCAGCTTTGTCATAACGATCGATATGGAATATCGCAAAAGATTTTTTTTCGGAAATTATCAACTTTAACGGTACATTTTGTAAGTAAATGTGTCTTTTATTCCAGGTTTTCAGTTTACTTCAGAATCTGTTCAGGTGAAATGTATTTTGTTAACAACATAGTATGCATTCGGAAATTATACTCCCATTGAAATGATTTTTAGTTAAGCCACTGAACTTAGGTTTCTAAATAGTAAATGTTAAGAGTTTTATGAATGCCATTATGACTTACTTGACCGTAATGTAATATCTGTGTCACATATGACTAAGAATATTTTCCATTTGTCGCAGCCACAATCCCATCCTCCTGTCCTCAGTTATGGTCTATGTAAGAATGCAAACTATCACCAAATTGTTATTTGTTATTAGCAACACAATGGAACAGGAACTTATTGGAGACGCTTATCCTGTCGACGCACCCGGTCTCGATCCTTATGGAGTTCATGTGACGCACCCGGTCTCGTTCCTTGTGGAGTTCATGTGACGCACCCGGTCTCGATCCTTGTGGAGTTCATGTGACGCACCCGGTCTCGATCCTTGTGGAGGTCATGTGATTCCCTCAGTTTTTGTTTGTACCTTGATTTGTTCTTCTTTGTCGACGTACGAGATTTGACAATCGGTAAACTACTATCGCCTGAATTATGGTGGGATTCATGTTTTCAATATCTATTTTTCAGGGTGGTGTTTTATGGACTTATTTTTAGGTGTGCATGTTTTTTTTCCTTAGTACTTAGTCTGTGCTTCTGTGTCTTTATATATTTTTTATAATTATGAATTAAATGAGTTATAAGGTAAACATCAATGGGACAGTAATCAAACAACACAAAAAATAGAAAAGTCACATATGTGTCAACTTAAAGTCAACAAATGACATGTATTTATACCATATGTGACGATCTAATTTTGTATTTCATTAAAAAAATCATCTGCTTATTTATCATTATACATAAGAAATATATGACAGATACAGTAAAAATGGTATTTCAGGATCCGCACTTTGTATACACTGTGAATCCATTTGTTCAATAGTTTCCTTTATATACTAGTCAACAAAAGAAACGATACAAGGCAATATATATAAATATATATATAAACAGTCTAAATTGAAAACAACGTTCAAACCTATGATTGCGTTGGATAAAAACCGCAATTTTTATACATGTGCATGCAAAACAAATTTCTTGTTAGAGGGGTCTAAATACAGCACAAACAATATTTTACAAAAGACCAAAAAAGTGAAAAAGTATATTTTAACAAAACGCATTTGACTAACAGGTCGAACAACAAATGTTCTTAAACCCTGCTGACTGCCATTGGCGATTGCCAAATAAACGGATCACCGATGTTACAAATGGATCTTAATTATAAATTAAATACTAAACAGAAAACAATAAATTTGCGGAAAAGATGGTATTCCGTAAACAAAAGGTGCAAAGGTTTTTGTACAACATATCCGGATTTCGACAATTAATGTCTCTTCAGTGATGTTAGGAATCGAAACGGTATTTGGAAAGCCATACAATTTACCTCAATTTGGGATAGACTCTTGAATTTTGAGGAGTCAAAATAGGATGAACGGATCATATAAACCTGAAGGCAAATATAATACAAGCCCAAACGAAAAAATATAAACAGTCTAAATTGAAAACAACGTTCAAACCTATGATTGCGTTGGATAAAAACCGCAATTTTTATACATGTGCATGCAAAACAAATTTCTTGTTAGAGGGGTCTAAATACAGCACAAACAACATTTTCCAAAAGACCAAAAAAGTGAAAAAGTATATTTTAACAAAACGCATTTGACTAACAGGTCGAACAACAAATGTTCTTAAACCCTGCTGACTGCCATTGGCGATTGCCAAATAAACGGATCACCGATGTAATAAATGGATCTTAATTATAAATTAAATACTAAACAGAAAACAATAAACTTGCGGAAAAGATGGTATACCGCAAACAAAAGGTGCAAAGGTTTTTGTACACCATATCCGGATTTCGACAATTAATGTCTCTTCAGTGATGTTAGGAATCGAAACGGTATTTGGAAAGCCATACAATTTACCTCAATTTGGGATAGACTTTTGAATTTTGAGGAGTCAAATAAGGATGAACGGATCATATAAACCCGAAGGTAAATATAATACAAGCCCAAACGAAAAAATATAAACAGTCTAAATTGAAAACAACGTTCAAACCTATGATTGCGTTGGATAAAAACCGCAATTTTTATACATGTGCATGCAAAACAAATTTCTTGATACAGCACAAACAACATTTTCCAAAAGACCAAAAAAGTGAAAAAGTATAATTTAACAAAACGCATTAGACTAACAGGTCGAACAACAAATGTTCTTAAACCCTGCTGACTGCCATTGGCGATTGCCAAATAAACGGATCACCGATGTAATAAATGGATCTTAATTATAAATTAAATACTAAACAGAAAAGAATAAACTTGCGGAAAAGATGGTATACCGCAAACAAAAGGTGCAAAGGTTTTTGTACACCATATCCGGATTTCGACAATTAATGTCTCTTCAGTGATGTTAGGAATCGAAACGGTATTTGGAAAGCCATACAATTTACCTCAATTTGGGATAGACTTTTGAATTTTGAGGAGTCAAAATAGGATGAACGGATCATATAAACCCGAAGGCAAATATAATACAAGCCCAAACGAAAAAATATAAACAGTCTAAATTGAAAACAACGTTCAAACCTATGATTGCGTTGGATAAAAACCGCAATTTTTATACATGTGCATGCAAAACAAATTTCTTGATACAGCACAAACAACATTTTCCAAAAGACCAAAAAAGTGAAAAAGTATATTTTAACAAAACGCATTTGACTAACAGGTCGAACAACAAATGTTCTTAAACCCTGCTGACTGCCATTGGCGATTGCCAAATAAACGGATCACCGATGTAATAAATGGATCTTAATTATAAATTAAATACTAAACAGAAAACAATAAACTTGCGGAAAAGATGGTATTCCGTAAACAAAAGGTGCAAAGGTTTTTGTACAACATATCCGGATTTCGACAATTAATGTCTCTTCAGTGATGTTAGGAATCGAAACGGTATTTGGAAAGCCATACAATTTACCTCAATTTGGGATAGACTTTTGAATTTTGAGGAGTCAAAATAGGATGAACGGATCATATAAACCCGAAGGCAAATATAATACAAGCCCAAACGAAAAAATATAAACAGTCTAAATTGAAAACAACGTTCAAACCTATGATTGCGTTGGATAAAAACCGCAATTTTTATACATGTGCATGCAAAACAAATTTCTTGATACAGCACAAACAACATTTTCCAAAAGACCAAAAAAGTGAAAAAGTATGTTTTAACAAAACGCATTTGACTAACAGGTCGAACAACAAATGTTCTTAAACCCTGCTGACTGCCATTGGCGATTGCCAAATAAACGGATCACCGATGTAATAAATGGATCTTAATTATAAATTAAATACTAAACAGAAAACAATAAACTTGCGGAAAAGATGGTATTCCGTAAACAAAAGGTGCAAAGGTTTTTGTACAACATATCCGGATTTCGACAATTAATGTCTCTTCAGTGATGTTAGGAATCGAAACGGTATTTGGAAAGCCATACAATTTACCTCAATTTGGGATAGACTCTTGAATTTTGAGGAGTCAAAATAGGATGAACGGATCATATAAACCCGAAGGCAAATATAATACAAGCCCAAACGAAAAAATATAAACAGTCTAAATTGAAAACAACGTTCAAACCTATGATTGCGTTGGATAAAAACCGCAATTTTTATACATGTGCATGCAAAACAAATTTCTTGTTAGAGGGGTCTAAATACAGCACAAACAACATTTTCCAAAAGACCAAAAAAGTGAAAAAGTATATTTTAACAAAACGCATTTGACTAACAGGTCGAACAACAAATGTTCTTAAACCCTGCTGACTGCCATTGGCGATTGCCAGATCACCGATGTAATAAATGGATCTTAATTATAAATTAAATACTAAACAGAAAACAATAAACTTGCGGAAAAGATGGTATACCGCAAACAAAAGGTGCAAAGGTTTTTGTACACCATATCCGGATTTCGACAATTAATGTCTCTTCAGTGATGTTAGGAATCGAAACGGTATTTGGAAAGCCATACAATTTACCTCAATTTGGGATAGACTTTTGAATTTTGAGGAGTCAAAAAAGGATGAACGGATCATATAAACCCGAAGGCAAATATAATACAAGCCCAAACGAAAAAATATAAACAGTCTAAATTGAAAACAACGTTCAAACCTATGATTGCGTTGGATAAAAACCGCAATTTTTATACATGTGCATGCAAAACAAATTTCTTGATACAGCACAAACTACATTTTCCAAAAGACCAAAAAAGTGAAAAAATATAATTTAACAAAACGCATTAGACTAACAGGTCGAACAACAAATGTTCTTAAACCCTGCTGACTGCCATTGGCGATTGCCAAATAAACGGATCACCGATGTAATAAATGGATCTTAATTATAAATTAAATACTAAACAAAAAACAATAAACTTGCGGAAAAGGTGGTATACCGTAAACAAAAGGTGCAAAGTTTTTTGTACAACATATCCGGATTTCGACAATTAATGTCTTTTCAGTGATGTTAGGAATCGAAACGGTATTTGGAAAGCCATACAATTTACCTCAATTTGGGATAGACTCTTGAATTTTGAGGAGTCAAAATAGGATGAACGGATCATATAAACTCGAAGGCAAATATAATACAAGCCCAAACGAAAAAATATAAACAGTCTAAATTGAAAACAACGTTCAAACCTATGATTGCGTTGGATAAAAACCGCACTTTTTATACATGTGCATGCAAAACAAATTTCTTGATACAGCACAAACAACATTTTACAAAAGACCAAAAAAGTGAAAAAGTATATTTTAACAAAACGCATTTGACTAACAGGTCGAACAACAAATGTTCTTAAACCCTGCTGACTGCCATTGGCGATTGCCAAATAAACGGATCACCGATGTAATAAATGAATCTTAATTATAAATTAAATACTAAACAGAAAAGAATAAACTTGCGGAAAAGATGGTATACCGCAAACAAAAGGTGCAAAGGTTTTTGTACACCATATCCGGATTTCGACAATTAATGTCTTTTCAGTGATGTTAGGAATCGAAACGGTATTTGGAAAGCCATACAATTTACCTCAATTTGGGATAGACTTTTGAATTTTGAGGAGTCAAAATAGGATGAACGGATCATATAAACCCGAAGGCAAATATAATACAAGCCCAAACGAAAAAATATAAACAGTCTAAATTGAAAACAACGTTCAAACCTATGATTGCGTTGGATAAAAACCGCAATTTTTATACATGTGCATGCAAAACAAATTTCTTGATACAGCACAAACAACATTTTACAAAAGACCAAAAAAGTGAAAAAGTTTATTTTAACAAAACGCATTTGACTAACAGGTCGAACAACAAATGTTCTTAAACCCTGCTGACTGCCATTGGTGATTGCCAAATAAACGGATCACCGATGTAATAAATGGATCTTAATTATAAATTAAATACTAAACAGAAAACAATAAACTTGCGGAAAAGATGGTATACCGCAAACAAAAGGTGCAAAGGTTTTTGTACACCATATCCGGATTTCGACAATTAATGTCTCTTCAGTGATGTTAGGAATCGAAACGGTATTTGGAAAGCCATACAATTTACCTCAATTTGGGATAGACTTGAATTTTGAGGAGTCAAAAAAGGATGAACGGATCATATAAACCCGAAGGCAAATATAATACAAGCCCAAACGAAAAAATATAAACAGTCTAAATTGAAAACAACGTTCAAACCTATGATTGCGTTGGATAAAAACCGCAATTTTTATACATGTGCATGCAAAACAAATTTCTTGATACAGCACAAACAACATTTTCCAAAAGACCAAAAAAGTGAAAAAGTATAATTTAACAAAACGCATTAGACTAACAGGTCGAACAACAAATGTTCTTAAACCCTGCTGACTGCCATTGGCGATTGCCAAATAAACGGATCACCGATGTAATAAATGGATCTTAATTATAAATTAAATACTAAACAGAAAACAATAAACTTGCGGAAAAGGTGGTATACCGTAAACAAAAGGTGCAAAGTTTTTTGTACAACATATCCGGATTTCGACAATTAATGTCTTTTCAGTGATGTTAGGAATCGAAACGGTATTTGGAAAGCCATACAATTTACCTCAATTTGGGATAGACTCTTGAATTTTGAGGAGTCAAAATAGGATGAACGGATCATATAAACTCGAAGGCAAATATAATACAAGCCCAAACGAAAAAATATAAACAGTCTAAATTGAAAACAACGTTCAAACCTATGATTGCGTTGGATAAAAACCGCAATTTTTATACATGTGCATGCAAAACAAATTTCTTGATACAGCACAAACAACATTTTCCAAAAGACCAAAAAAGTGAAAAAGTATATTTTAACAAAACGCATTTGACTAACAGGTCGAACAACAAATGTTCTTAAACCCTGCTGACTGCCATTGGCGATTGCCAAATAAACGGATCACCGATGTAATAAATGGATCTTAATTATAAATTAAATACTAAACAGAAAACAATAAACTTGCGGAAAAGATGGTATACCGCAAACAAAAGGTGCAAAGGTTTTTGTACACCATATCCGGATTTCGACAATTAATGTCTCTTCAGTGATGTTAGGAATCGAAACGGTATTTGGAAAGCCATACAATTTACCTCAATTTGGGATAGACTCTTGAATTTTGAGGAGTCAAAATAGGATGAACGGATCATAAACCCGAAGGCAAATATTATACAAGCCCAAACGAAAAAATATAAAGTCTAAATTGAAAACAACGTTCAAACCTATGATGCGTTGGATAAAAACCGCAATTTTTATACATGTGCATGCAAAACAAATTTCTTGTTAGACGGGTCTAAATACAGCACAAACAACATTTTCCAAAAGACCAAAAAAGTGAAAAAGTATATTTTAACAAAACGCATTTGACTAACAGGTCGAACAACAAATGTTCTTAAACCCTGCTGACTGCCATTGGCGATTGCCAAATAAACGGATCACCGATGTAATAAATGAATCTTAATTATAAATTAAATACTAAACAGAAAACAATAAACTTTTATATATAAGTACGTCTGAACCAGTGACAACTCTACACCAGATTTATCCATCGGATCACCAGCAGTGATGGTGATACATGGCTGTGTACATTCTGTATATACAACTCGTCTAAACATCAGCCCAACAATGTTAGATCTGTAAATTTGCTTTCGCAAATTTTTTGTTCTTTCCTCGCCGGGATTCGAACTCATGCTACTGAGATATCGTGACACCAAATCGCCTGCACTGTATCCGACGCGCTAGACCACACGACCACCTAGGCTTCATAATAAAGCTTTCGGTGGCCGGGTGTTACCTTTCCTCGTCAATTTTAATCTAGCGTCGTAATACAGTACATGATATATAAGGCATGAAGATGGAATTGTTACGGATCAGCTGAAATATCTATTGTAAAGGATCCTTCAAATTAATGCAATATACAGTCAGCTGATCTGTAACAATTCCATTTTCATGCCTTATATATCATGTACTGTATAACGACGCTAGATTAAAACTGACGAGGAAAGGTAACACCCGGCCACCGAAAGCTTTATTATGAAGCCTAGGTGGTCGTGTGGTCTAGCGCGTCGGATACAGTGCAGGCGATTTGGTGTCACGATATCTCAGTAGCATGAGTTCGAATCCCGGCGAGGGAAGAACATAAAATTTGCCAAAGCAAATTTACAGATCTAACATTGTTGGGCTGATGTTTAGACGAGTTGTATATATATATATATATATATAATAGAAAAAATTCAAATAGAATCCGTATGCTGGTAACATATAAGAAAATTAATATAAGATAATGACGGTTTCAATTCATCACTTTTACTAGCGCTTTCACTGCTTTCGCAGATCTTCAGGTAATGTGACTTGTATACATAAATGTTATAAAACAATTGATTGAACGCTTTCACTGCTTTCACAGATCTTCAGGTAATGTGACTTGTATACATAAATGTTATAAAACAATTGATTGAACGTCAATCAATTGTTTTATAACATTTATGTATACAAGTCACATTACCTGAAGATCTGTCAGTCAATTGTTT
Organism: Mytilus californianus; assembly: GCF_021869535.1. Lineage (NCBI taxonomy): Eukaryota > Metazoa > Mollusca > Bivalvia > Mytilida > Mytilidae > Mytilus > Mytilus californianus. The sequence goes on along the minus strand of NW_026262668.1, from coordinate 65,172,375 downwards.
TATAACATTTATGTATACAAGTCACATTACCTGAAGATCTGTGAAAGCAGTGAAAGCGCTAGTAAAAGTGATGAATTGAAACAGTCATTATCTTATATTAATTTTCTTATTACTATATATATATAAAAATATTAATTTTCGCGAACCATTTAGGTCACGGAAATTCCATGTTTTGCCATCAGTAAGGAGAGTTGTACAAATAATGTGAATACACAGAACCCCGATCCAATTCATCTTTTGCTAAAAATATTTATCATTTTCTGTTTTATATCTCCTAACATCATTCCATTTTTCTCTAATTTCGATTAAAATATGCCAAAACCTGCAGTAAAAATAGATGTATGCCCCAAATAAACATTCCCCGATTGGTTGAACTACTATGGCGTCAATGTAAAGCAACGCAAGCCTCGATGTAAAGCACACGCTTCCCAAGAGTAAGGAGAGTTGTACAATAATGTGAATTCACAGACCCCCAATCCAATTTATCTTTTGCTAAAAGTGTTCATCATTTTCTGTTTTGTATCTACCAACAACATTCCATTTTTCTATAATCCCGATTTAAACATGTCGAAATCTGCAGTAAAAATAGATGTATGCCCCAAGTAAACATTCCCCGATTGGTTGAAAAGCTGTGGCCTCGATCTAAAGCAACGCAAGCACACGCAAAAATTTCCGTTGATATGTTGAACTTCGACCCCGAGATTCAGCCGATTCACATAGAGATTTTCTTGCGCTCAAATGTAATTCTAAGTGAAGTATACTGGTAAAGTAAATTATATTCTTTTACAGAAATATTTACACATTTTATCATTAATGTATTGTCATGCTACATCAGTCATTATTTACATGTAAATTAAGTCTGAAAAAAATGACTCAACTCTTTGTGTAATTTTTCCCCAATTTTTGAAACATGCATAATTTAAAGAGCATTTGCTTCCCTTGAAACCCCCCCCCCCCCCCCTACAAATTGCCTAAAACTCATACTCATATCCGAGATTACTCTGATGTCCAACATCTGTTTTTGCAATTCCGGCATTTTAACTCTATTTTCAAATTGAAAACACTCGGCCATTCAGCTTATTTGCATCATAAATGAACGAGGTGTTAGATTATGTTTTCCTATTGAATAAGGGTCATTTTCATAAATCAGCTCTCATAATGCATTGTAAATTACTTTTTCTGTTGGTCATGTCACAATCTTTTAAAGTTAAAAGTAGAAATGCCAGTATTGATGTGTCAATGTGAAAACTGTCCAAATATGAGAAAATAGTGGGTGGCAGGTCGATTAAACTTACTTAAATGAAGAGAAAAATGAACTAATTGAGGCTCGATTTATATAGATTATGTTTTCCTATTGAATAAGGGTCATTTTCATAAATCAGTTCCCATAATGTTGGTCATGTGACATTCTTATAAAGTGAAAGTTAAAATGAGGGTGGTAATGGGGGTACCTTCATGACGAATAACGGTAAAAAATCTTGCCAAATGACGTTAACGGTAATTTTTGGTGCATGACGATAAAATGAAGACTTTCTTCAAGACAATAAAAAAATCGACAGATTTTGACGAATAACGTTAATTTTTTCCCAAAAATAACGGTAACGATAATTATTTGAGACCTCTGACGAATCACGATAAGGATATGTTGACGAATCACAGTAAAATGTTAACATATTTGACGCTAACGGTAGCCGAAAATGACCGTTTGACGCCTGACGTTAAAGGGCATTCATACCCTCTAAAATGCCAGTATTGATGGCAGAGGCCGATTTGGGGGGGGGGGGCCGGGCTGGGCCCCCCCTTTTGTGGGAAAAAATTGGTTGATTATATAGGGAATCACTGAAGCATGACTGGAGCGGGCCCCCTCTTAGGCAATCGGTGGGCCCCCTCTTATGAAAATTTCTGGATCCGCAGCTGGATGGGTCAATGTGAAAACTGTCCAAATATGAGAAGATAACGGGTGGCAGGTTGATCAAACTTACTTAAATGAAGAGAAAAATGAATAAATTGAGGCTTGATTTATATGAATCCAGTCGCCTCCAGAAGCAACGAAGCAGCACATCCACTTTGGACGGGCAAATATCATCTATCTGATATTGGACCAGCTGAAGTCCCACTGCCCTAGCTGGTGTCGCAAAACAGTCGTTGGAGGTTAGAGTAATCTGCGACTACAAAACTCAATTCCAATGACAAAAATGCTCTAATCTTAAATTGAAAGCATTGGAAAAGTAAACTGTAAATCATAATTTTGACAATGACCACAATTTGTTTTAGTTCAATGTACATGTAATAATATGCGGGATAATACATAAACTTAATACTGCTTCAAGGTTTGTCAATGTAGAAATAAAATAATTATGTTGCTAACTTAGCGAGCTACCATGTGATTTTTAGGGGGGGGGGGGGGGGTCTAGGATGAAATTTGAAAAAAGGCAGGATGAGACAATATGAAAAAAAAGGCAGGAATGCCGCAGGATGACAATTTATGTAAAAACAAGTCGGGATAAACTAATAGAAAAAAAGGCAGGACAAAAAAGAGTGAAAAATAAAAAGGCAGGACAGATTACATCTCGAACTAAAAAAAAATTGCAGGACAAAATTTTTCATCCTAGCCCCCCCCCCCCCCCCCCCCCCTTTTCCCCCATAAAAATGGAAAGGAAGCTCCCTTAAAGTGTTTCCTTCAGAGGGTGTTGGCCTGAAAAGGTACCCTGCAGTTTTCATACGCCATGTTCATGAGAAATATTATGGTATGCCTTTATCCGTCTGTCTGCCCTGATCTGTCTGTTTCTAGCATGTTGTTCACTAACTCAGTAATATTTTCACCAATTTGCATGAAACTCTGGTTAATTGATTATATCTACTGACGTGAGCTCCCTTTTAGATTTTAAGGAATTTTATAATATACATTTTCAAAATGTGAGGTTTTATTCATTAAAAAAGGGGGATTTTCATGTTAACGCCCATTAACTCTAAAAATGCTTTGTTCACTAACTCTTCAACGCTTTCACCAATTTGCATGAAACTGTTGTGAATTGATTATTTTATAAATTTTAGGTTTCCAGTTTCAGAGTTATATGGGATTATATTCATGTATTTATGTGAGCTCCCTTCAGATTGTTTTGGAATTTTAAAATTTACATTATCCAGTTACAACGTAAGGGGTTTTATTCATTCAAAAAGGGGGATTTCCATGTTTTCGGACATTAACTCGAAAATGCTGTAAGCAGTTGTCATTTGTCATGAAACTTTGGTTAATTGTTTATATATATCTATTGATGCAAGCTCCCTTTCAATTTAATAAATTGTGGAATTTTATTCATAAAAAAGGATGAAACTTTGGTGAATTGCTTATATCTATATTGATGTAAGCTCCGTTTAGAATTTTATAAATTTTACATTTTACATTTCTGAGTGATGGGGTTTTATTCATTAAAAAAGGGGTGATTTTCCAGTTTTCGGACAAAATCTCAAAAATGCTGTCAGCAATTCTCATGAAACTTAAGTGAATTGTTTATATCTTTACAGCACAGTGTATTGCACAACAGCAAGAAATCTTTATTTCATCACATTCTAATGAAGTAACAAGCTTATTTTGCCGAAAGTTAGAATGATTTGATCTACGCTTGAGTAACAAGTAGCAGAAGTGATAAAAAAATTGTCTTTATGAAAATAACATGCAACCAACTTTAAAATCAATGCTTTAACCTCCTAAAGAAAAAAAATCGTTTATGTCTTTGAATTTCTTTACTTTCAAATGAAAAATTGCTGTTTCATCGACTTGGTAAATGTTGAATATTGCCGATGATGAAAGCGACTGAATTTGAGTATCGTAAACAACAGGGCGACTAGATTTCGCTTTTGAAGGTCGGTCAAAGCGAAGTGGCGACCGGGAAAGCGACTTTGTCGCCCCAGTAGCATGGTAACGTGAGCCCTGCACATTGCTTATTAGTTTTAAACACAGTCCTGTAATATTTTTTATTCTACTTTGAATATTGCCTGCTTATTTCAGCAACTATTCTTACAAAACAATCCTCTATTTATCCTAGGTGTTGCACTCAGTATTGTTGATTATATTTATATGTATATGTAGTAAAGTGAATGCAACCCCCTTTTTGAAGGTAAGTAACAGTTAACAAACTTTATCACTTATCAGTAGTTTAGAGTGGTTTAAAAAAAGATCTAATAGATGTTACATGCATTATGCCTTCCTCTCAAAAAGTTTGTTTGTGTTTTAAAGTGGTTATTTAGCAATGTAATTTTTTCCCTCAGTATTAACATTAATTTGGAAGTAACTTAAAGGATTTCAGTTAACCAAAATTATTTCACGCCTAATTTATATAAACAAATCCTACGTCGATATATAACATGTACAACAATCAAACATCAACCCACGCCAAACTGGACGTAATTGAAAGACATCTAGAGGTCAATATACAGTCTCGAACAAAAGACAAAATAAGGAAAAATATAGCGAATTTTTGAGAAGAATTATTATTACATGTATATTTGCAATATTTAAAATGCATAGTTCAAAATCTTTTGAGTTTTAGGTTCCTCCTACCATTTTAGAAAACTGGGATTTCATTGCAGCTAGTCTATTAGATAACATTTTATAGTTTTGAATGTTTCTCCATCAGTTAACTAAAATTATATATAGGTGGAGGTATGTTCTTATTTCTGACAGAGGGGTACTCAACCTATATCAATTTGTGCATGAAGCGATTGATAGTTGCTAGATACTGAATAATTTTACCACAAATTTGTGAAAGTTTTAACCGGTGTTTTTACTTAAAATATGTTAATAAAGTTCATGTCTTTTTCAGGACTTCTGATCCAACCATATAGAATGGCATGTTTGTGAGATATGGTTTTGGCCAGTAGGATGTTCATGAAGGACCTGTAGTACAAAGTATATCACTGGATTGAGCTCATTGTCTAAGTGTATTATTAAAGTGCTTTGCTTTGAGCTCAGTTCATTGTTATGCAATTCATTCTTTGTGAAATAAAGATTTGACAGACAACTCTCATGTACAAGGAATTGTCAAAGTAGTATCCATTCTATGTACAATGTAAGTAATAGGGAGATAAAAGCATTTTATTTAGATTTGAACCAAACATTTTTTGTCCATTAGCCAAACTAAAAAAAAAAAGCACAAATTCACCAAACAATGCTACTGGCGCTACTAGCAATATGATGCTAGGTTCTTTTGTTACACTTTATTTTTTTACATCTGTACTGCCTACTTGCGACTCAGTCCTGAGTGTAAATGGTCATTCAGTATGTTAAGAAAAAGACCAAAATTTATAAGGCCTATCTGGCCTAATTGATTTCTAAAATATATTTCATTGTACATGTTCAACATTTATCATTCATTTGTTTATTTCTTAATTTGTGTGAATTAACAGTAAATGTTAATTACTACACTTTCATACCATAACAAAACTGCCTTACTGTATTGGTATCACTTATATTTGTAGCCATATAACCAAAAAAACTGAAAAGAGAATACTTTTGCAATAGCTTTTTCATATTGAATACTAAAACTTTTTAGATATTTAGACATATTAAGTAGATGTTCATAATATCCACTTGACATTTTATCAATTGACTTCTGTAGTTAGTTATGAGTCTTTGAAGCATGCTCACAAAGGTTCTTTTGTTGATATCATTTTCATACTGGTCAAAACTTTTTTTTGCTTTGACCAGCTTTGGAGGAGATATTTTCAAAGAATTAATAAAAAATAACACAGAAATTCACTTTCTAGCTCATCTAGCCCCAATCATCATGTCAGGCATTGTCATTACTAAAAACATTAAATAAAATTGAGAATGGAAATGGGGAATGTGTCAAAGAGACAACAACCCGACCATAGAGCAGACAACAGCCGAAGGCCACCAATGGGTCTTCAATGCAGCGAGAAACTCCCGCACCCGGAGACGTCCTTCAGCTGGCCCCTAATCAAATATGTATACTATTTCAGTGATAATGGACGTCATACTAAACTCAAAATTATACACAAGAAACTAAAATTAAAAATGATACAAGACTAACAAAGGCCAGACGCTCCTGACTTGGGACAGGCGCAAAAATGCGGCGGGGTTAAACATGTTTTTGAGATCTCAACCCTCCCCCTTTACCTCTAGCCAATGTAGAAAAAACAAACGTACAACAGTACGCACAGTAAAACTCAGTTTAAGAGAAGTCCGAGTCCGATGTCTTCTAAACTGAGAAACAATTTCCACATTTAACCGAAATCTTTTACTTATGATACTGACAATCCCCCACAAAGTAATATAAATAGAACCATACAAATAGTAAGCAAATACATGTTCTCAGATACCATCTCCCATATAACAAAATCACATTAAGAAAAAAATGAACCTATTATGTGTTCCTCTCCTAGCTACAAAATGTATCCAAAATCAAAGATGCGGAACATATATATACTATCATAATCATTTGGTAATTAATGCAATTAGTATCTCTTCCATGCCCGTGTTGAACATAAAAAACTAAATATTACATAAACAACACTCCTAATGCTCATGTTGGTTGTCATTGTGCAACACAGTTAATACATAGAAAACATAAAACATAGAACTCCTTTTGTCATATAAAACACTGTCAAACATCCAATCATACTATCCACACTGATCTGTGTCCACACTTGTATAAATATAATATATCCAACGCAATCATAGGTTTGAACGTTGTTTTCAATTTAGACTTGTATATATATATATAATGAAATTGAATACACTGTACCAAGGTAAATAATTGCCCAATTAGTATAATGTTTACAGAGTGTTATTTTCTTATCAAAACCATTGATTTACGGCAAATACGCGATTTTTTTTTTGCAATTTTTGTTATTACAAAAATCGTATTTTCACCCAAAAATTCAAAAATCGATATTAGAACTTAAAACTTTAAACTTAAACATAGTCTTTTTAAAATTTTGAATGCCTTTGCAGATATTCGAATACTTAATTCTCATCTTCGAAATCAAGTGCCGACTTTTGTCATCATTTTCCGCAATATAAATTTGACACCTGTGTTCAATAACACAGTATTTTCTCACTTTCCAATTTGGTCAGATTCTTTTAATCACATGCATTTGCTGTGCAAATGAATGTTTTTCATTGGATAATTTAACAGTTTTTCCTATTTATTATATTTTATGATGAATTGGAGTTCAAACTTGTGTATCGTTACTTTTGTTGACTAGTATAATATATAATAAAAAAGAAACTTTTATATGACTTTAATCACGAAGTGCTGATTCCTCGGCATATGATAACCACATATAGTTTATTTGTGTTGAAGTCAACCATAGATCTTTGTATTGTTTTTCACTGATAATACTAATTAACTCAGAATAACACTTTATTTAAACTAAAAACGTATTTGTGTAACCGCTTGATCTAAGCAATATAAGACATATAGGCGTTTCCCTACACAAATAAAAATAAAGTGTCTTAATTAACATTATTTGAATTTCTAGTTTTATTAAAGTGCAAATAAAGTATACATTGTATATAAATATACGTGATACATATGGGCAACCTACCAGGAAGATAACATGATATATAGAAAGTTACAAGTAGATCTTATTTTCAACCACTACCGGTCTCATGTAAGTATATTGAATAATAATTTTTTTTTTATTATTTCGTTTTGCTCTCATTCTGATGAGTATCAATATAAAGCCTCTTACTATCATAGATGAAATTATATTATTATCTAACTATTTGGTCGTATAGCTCTTTACTAGCGTGGTTAGGTATTTATCAATCTGACTTTTTAAAGTTTTGGCTATGAGCGTTCATGATGAAGAAAAATCCAGGAATGCGCTTCTGACCCATAATATTGATTAATCGAACGGTACGCCCGCTCAAGAGGTGTCCATTTGACCATGTTAGATGTATAAATACGCAGACACCTCCGGGGTCGTAATGGGGATATACTACATCTAATGAAAGGAAAGTTCAACATTACCTGCAAGTTAAGAGAATCCTTGCAATAAACCGTTGAGGGTAGTCAAGGTAGTTAAAAAACTCTTGTCGTTGAGGGTCTGTGCATGGCCTGTTGCAAGGCAAAATGTTCGTCCCTGTTTTACATATCCATCTTTTTCCAACAACAGTTTGAATTTTGTGCCCGTCATCCCGGTAGGTCTCATTTTCTGAACTATTGGAATTTATTGTTAAATTCTCCCCGTCCTGCATATGATTTAAATCTATGCTACTTGACCTTGAAAAAATCACATTTAATTAATTGCATTTAAAATATTTAGTCACGAAAAAACACACATTTCTTAGTCTAAAATATACATATATGATTCAAGGCCGACTAAGTAATCTGTAACGAACACACTTGAAACCATTTTAGTAACGTAGAAAATTGTGTAAATAAGCCTTTTATATAAGTATTACCAAAACTTGTTTTATGGCCCTTAAAGTAAGTGAATATTTATGTTAACCAAAATGTAACATCATCTTAATGTTAAATTTTTTTTTAGAATTTGTTAAGTGTAGCAAGCTTTACGATTTTAGTAAATTGCGATTATATTTCATTCAAAAAATCTTGACAAATACCGACAAAGGCAAAGGGTTTATTATTTATCAACTTTCCATGCATGCTTTCGATGTGGTAAGATATTAATGATGAGTTCCGACAAAATCGATTTAAATGATTTTAAAATTATCTTTTTACGCAGATCTGGGCTCTCTGTCATAAAACTTTACTCAGTATTCGAAGTACAAAATTAGTGCTTGATACACCAAATCCAGTATTCTGAATGGTTGAATTCTGAATCTGAGTACGGCAATCGTACTCGAAATTGTTATGACCACAAGGCCAGCTTTCACGCAGTTAAAACTTTGGGAGTTATATTAGGGCCTAAAAGGGATACTTAAAATTATTAGAAAGAGGAGATGCATAGCTATATGTCATTGAAGACGTATTTTAGGGTAAGAGGAGATAATTTAACAAACTCAATCTCCAAAACTATATGGATAATCATACACTTTTATAATACCTATTCCTATGAAGTATTAGGGAGTCGATTGATGGCGTGATCGCTAAAAATACGATCGCTAAAAACACGATATTACAACACAATACACTACAAGACTTTGACAATCTTCAAAAAAGAATGGCATTAAGGTTCATATTTGTCCAAAGGAAAAGGAGTTTTTGATAACTTCTTCATATTTGCTCATAATATAGGATACTATATTTCATAACAGCATGCAATTTGATTTATCGAATAGGCAATTAAATGTGCGCATATTTGACGAAAATAAAGAAGATGTCGTTTTTATGCAGTTTTCCAACCATATTTTTATTCTGGAAACATTGGCCGCAGCAAAATAACACCAAATATTATAATGAAGCTTTCTTATAGCCATTTACATAATCCTACCAAATTTAAAGTTGTTAAATTGACGCCTTATCCTTTTAAAATATAAAATAAACTAAGAAGGTGGTACAAAACAAGGAAAATAAAGACATTTTACAAAATATGATCCAATTATTGATTTTCTTATAGTTTGTTGCTGTGGTAACTCACCAAATTTTATTTCATTTTCTAGAACACTTGTAAGGTTAGCTATATTAGAACAATATAAGATTATGTATATTAACTTTAAAAGTTGCACTACATTTCGGGTTAAATGTAGACCTTATTGCCTCTACTGCAATCCTTACAAACTTTGGTATCGGCAATGCTTGCGCAATACTGTCATTATATGAATCAGATTTATCAAATTATAACGATATCCAACATACTTAGCTTCATCACATGTATTGCTTTAATAATATTTTAATGTTACACGAATACCTTACACTACAAGTTTATTTTAAGTAAAAAGAAAATAACAGAAAACAAGTTGTACCTTGATGATACAAGTAAACTGAAAAAATATGTATTTCAGTTGCGTTTGATGCGCATGTCTGTATTTACTTTTAAAAGAAACACCTGGTAACAAAAGTATTGGGGTTTGGCAATGCCATCTGATATCAGCCTTCATAATGGAGATAAATCTTATACCAAGTCACTTTAGATTAGGAAAGTGTGTTGTTACAAACATTCAATAATTGTCCAATAAATACCGTTCAAATGCTGATGATACCTGTGTAATATTGCAGGCTGTAACCTATCTCCAGTAAAATCATACAAACAGCAAGTTGTACAAGAGTGAAATTGAATGTTAGAAATCAATCAAAAGTGCAAACTCCCAAGTATGTGTGCAATAAAAATGAAAGCTTACTCACACGAATACTTCAAGAACACATATTCTTCAGACAGACTTGAAACAGACACACTGAACAAAAATGTCGCAGGATAATTAAATCAAGAGGTATTTAGATATTAATATTGGTCGATTGACTGTCGGTTGCTTTACGTCTATATGAACAAATATAATGATGGTGAGTTGTTATCTTAAACTTGTACGAGAAATTAAGGTTTTAAATGGAAGGAGGTTCTAGAAGGTCAATATTACAACAACAAGACACCACAGCAAATCCAAAAATGTAGGAACGACGAAAAAAATAAATAATGCCACACATGTGTGTTACATATCCGGTACTTTCAACATGTGAGATAAGTTAAATCACAAAAATACTGAACTCCGAGGAAAATTCAAAACGGAAAGTCCCCAACCAAATGGCAAAACCAAAAGCACAAACACATTAAACGAATGGACAACAACTGTCATATTCCTGACTTGGTACAGAAACGTTAGCTTTCTGTTTGAAGAAAAAAAAAAAAACTTAGATACACTTCTTATGAAAAGTATTTTATTTAAATTTCAGCAATGGAATCCTTGGCAAAGTTTTTCAATGCAGCGGTAGTTTTGCCCCTTACTGCTGGGGAAGCGTCTGAAAACCATCACAGTACTGACAATTTACGATCGCATGATGGCAGTATTAGCGGACTAATACTACTTTCAAGTGTTTTGGTGATTACCGTTCTTTCTATGTTTGGAGTTCAGTTGGTAGATTCAGAAAAGAACGAAACAATGACGTATTTTACAATTTATTCTTATCTTTGTGTCGTTATTTTCTTAGCAATAGTTGTTTGCATTGCTCATTTAATAAATTATCGACTGAAGCATGCTGATATTTTGACAACAGCTGTAAATGTAAACGCCAACTTCAAAGTGAAATTTTTATTTCTGTGGATTTTTGCAATTGGAAGTATTTTGTTTACGCTAGCAAAAATTATCAGTACAGTTGGCTGTAAAGGGAAAACATTCGAGGAGCGCAAGAAGGACGGTTGCGTAGACAAAAATTCGACTTATGACACTAGTTATGAAATAGCAAAAGTTAGCTTTCATTGCACCGAAATTATTTTTTATGTGATTCAGTCATGGTTTTTACAGTTTTGTATTCGTTGTTGCTTTAAATGCTCATGGAAGAATTACTATAGTTTATTGTTAATAGTACTTGCAAATATTTCTCAATGGGCTCATTATTTTGCTGAAATTTACCAAAACTCAGCAGGCAATAGTAGGAATTGTGCTACAAGTTACAAATGCTACCCACACATTATTTATGAGAAGATTAGGCCGTACGCACATCCACTACAAATGGAATACTTTCTACTTTCGATGATTTTAATTGCTGAACTATGGCCAACAAATCAAAATCATGGTTATGAATTACCTTCTAGCAACCCTGCAACACGTCATGGAAATGAAAATACTCCATTACTTTCTCCTTTAACTCATTTATTACCGATTACCGCATCAATGGAAACTTCTATTGAAAGTAGAAATTTACTTGATAGGCAACCAAAAGGCCGTTCGCTTAATTTAAAAGCCGTTGCGTGTATAACTGTTGGAGTTGTAATAGTTGTCCCGTGTTATATTTTCGGCTCTATTACCATATCAGAAAGAGTGACGAACGTTGGGCGAGAAAATGTGACCAATGGACCAATGTCAGCTATGGAAATTACTGATGTAGCCTACGATATGTTTTTAACTTTATTCGTGATAACATTATTGATAATAAGTTTTTATATGTTTTCACAGTCGTCATCCCTAAAGGCAGTAATGGTAAAACAATATCTCCATTTTCATCACAAGATTATTATTGCAAGTTTTTTAGGTTCCATTGGATATTTTTCACTAGTAGTATTTTCGTGCATATACGAAGGAAAGTCATACTTGTTAATGATTCAGAAGTTTTTAGTATTGATAGAGGTATACCTTCAAATTGTATGTATTCTGCAATTCAATAGTTATTCAAAATATCGGCAGAGTTCAGGGGATTATGTTTATCTTTTACTATCTGTAATCAACCTATGCTATTGGATTGACGACAGTATTTTTGAAGCAACTACTACATACGATAAAGAGATATTAGAAAACGTGTATAGCGCTACCACACAAAAACTTGTATCTCATTTCCTGTTACCTTTTCTAGTTTTCTTTCGGTTTAAATCTTTTATATCATTTTATAGTATATTCCGCCAAATTCCAAAGGATGACGAATGTATATAAAACGTGATAATATAGTACTCATGAATGTTTGATATTCACGATAGAAAATATTTCATCAAACTTTGGTGTACTATGATTTTATTCATTTGTTAATCAGTGCTTTTGCCTCTTTAAAAAAATGTCCTTTTTGCACAATTTTGGATTTTTTGCAGTTTTCTTTTTTTTTTGACAATTTCTTTGTAATGAAAAATGTATACGAATGGAATAATACTTGACCATATGTTTATCCTAGTTGTTTGTGTCTGTAATTACGTGGTTGATGTACTGTGGAAAATCTGGCAAATCCTTTATCATTTTTATTCATCATTATTATAATCTTTGTTAAAATGTTTCCGAAATTCTCCTAAGAGTCTAAAATGGTTTTTTTCTGGAAAAGCGTCCCAGTGCCTGATAGTTATTTCAGTGTTGTTTATAGTATACGTTGACTCGTCAATCTTGTTTTTTTACGGAAGTAGGCGGATCATAGCACTATTTTGGCTGCATCTAGTTCAAAGCGCTTTATTTAAAGAGATATAAGAAAATGTGGTATGAGTGCCAATGAGACAACTCTCCATGAGAACTAATTGCAATACAATAATCAAAACTAAATATTTAAGCATGTTAGGTTTGCTTCAAGAAATGATGTGCCGTATATACATTTTTTAAATTTATGATTTTTTTTCGGTTTCATGCTATAGTTATTTTAGTGATTTTTTAAGGTTTATCTAATAATTACAGTCAGTATTAATATGATACTTATGTGTGAGCTAAGAATAGGCTATGTAAAGTAGTATTATCTTTATTCATTATCATGAATAGTTTAAAACATATATGAAGGTCCCTTAGAATTTATCACAAAATATTGTAAAACATATGTGCTACATGAATGACTGTCATCAAATGTACACTCTCATATTATGATTTATTTTTAAAGTTAAACGGGAAGTCCAGAACGTTAGTCTGTGGCAAATAAATTTAGGAATTATTGTTTAAAATGAAATTGTGCTTTACATTTTAACTGCTACTTTTTACAATATAATAAGAGCTGCTAATATAAACGGTACCAATGTTTCTGCACCTGATTCGCATTTCGACAATTAATGTCTCTTCAGTGATGCTCGAGGCCAAAATATTTCAAAATCCAAAACCTTATACAAATGTTAAAGAGCTAATCAGCCAAATGATTTTATTCTTTAAAATTGATCATACATCGAGAATATACCATTACGGCAATTCAAAACCATGCGTTGAAGAAATAAAACCAACATCCTTACCAAAAGAAAAAAAAGATGACCATATAAATAAAAACCTATCACACTACAAAGAAAACTAATGATCGAGCAACACAAACCCGAGAATAAACGAGTCAACTCGAGCACGAGTCATTATAGTTTAGTAGCTGAAACATAAGCTTTTAAGAATACATATATACCCGTCTGGACCCGGTTGTTCATCTCTTGGTTAAATTTTAACCAAGAGTAGATCCTAACCCTTGGTTAGAATTTAACCCTAGGTTATTTTCTGTTGTTTATCATGTGGTTAAGGTAGATTCACTGTATACCGCCATCTTGGATTGTACAATAGCAGTACACAATTGGTCTAGTTCTTTGCCTAAATCTGCAAATTTTGAGACAGATTTGCAATTAATGTGTAAGAATGTTCATTTGCATAAAGAAAAATAAGTGAGTTATTGCATAATCCAAAATGTTTAAACAAATACCAAATATTTGTGAATTTAGAATCTATTTCTCAACTTAGCCATTTCAGGGGAGATAACTCTTATAGTAAAATTTAAATACTGGAATGATAGTAAAATTTTCATTTTTTACTTGTAGCACACTATTTTTATTTTTATTTTCTTAAAGCAAATAATAAAACCCATCTTCTCATATTTTATTTCAAATTCTATCTCATAGATTTCTTTTTATTCACAGATATGTGTTTTTTCATGAACAATCTATGCAAATCTGGGCAATTTTTCACGATTTGTAGCTTGAAAAATAGCCCGGTGACCCATACTTTTATTATATTTTTGAAAAAAGCATGGTAAAATCTTCATTTTGGCAAAGTTTAAGAAAACTCTATTTGAGAAAATATATACCGATGATCCACCTTGAATTTAACCCTATCTTTAATCCTTGGTTAAATGATTCAGATTTAACCTTGCTTCGAACCTCTTTTAAAATTTTAACCAAGGAATAGTTCCGTCTAAAAATACGATTCCCTGTTTATTACTAGATTGGAATGGTCACTAAATGTTTGATACAACATATTCTTCGTTTTCTACGGCCATTTGTAATCGGAAACTGATTATCACGTTTTACAGTCCTTCCCCCTTTTTTGCCTTGAGGTTTACGTCTACCTAACAGACATTTTCAAATCAACATTTTCTTAACCCTGTCATCTTCTATGTTTATCTATAATAAAATAATTAACGATCAACGAACAACGGAATTTTAACCCTTGGTTACGTAACCCTCAGTTAAAAGATTTAACCCTGGATTATATCTAACCAAGGGTTATATTTGACCGAGAGATGAACAACCTGGTCCTGAAAGTATATTACAACTCACAAGGCCAGGGGAGGAAAATTAAAGTATTTTTTATATTTATTGTTTTCTCTATATTATTTTAATTGTTATATAAATTTCGGAATTCGTTTTAACAAAACTATATCTGTAGGTTATATATTAATTCATAGCCAGTTCAAATAAATAGAAGTTACTATGTGAGCCATAAAAGTGTCCTGTGAAAAAGTGTCCACCGGACACTTTTTCACAGAAAAGGTATATTTAAATGTGTCCGATGTTGTGAAAGAGTGTCCATTCAATCGGACATAATTTCATGATAAAATACTATCAAATTCTGTCTTGAGAAGGTTAATTTTCAATAAGAGGACACTTTTTCACAGTAAAAAATGTCCTTTAAAGGGAGATAAAAAAAAACGTCACTGAAATGTTTTAGCTATATTCAATTTTCTATTATTAAAACAAAACAAAATAAGAACAAGTTATAATTTGATATAAACAAAAATGGAAGGTGTTGAATTCCGAAGCATTTTTAACTATCTTAGCTATAAAGATGTCGACAAAAAGTATCCATCAGCATCAACTGACAATGAGAAAAGAACTATCAGGAGAAAAGCACCCAACTATAAAATAAAAATGATGAACTGTACTTTACAACTATTGACAACTATTGTCCGTGGACACAATTTACTGTGGACATAATTTCATGGCAGACAATATTTAATCCTGTGAGCCATAAAAGTGTCCTGTGAAAAAGTGTCCATATTAAGTTCTATTAAATGTATTACTGTTTTTGTGTGTATTAGTACATGTTTTATAGTACAATTTATGTTCAATTACACATGGTGATGATCACCACATTTATTATGAATTCAATACTCGTGTTTACATGCCATGTTCAAATAGAGACAAAACCCCCATGCCAATTTTAAAACTTCAATTTAGATAAAGAACTGAAGCTATGTATGCATTTTGTAGGTATTGAGAGTTGACACCTTTTCATGTGAAATACTGACCTTTCTATTAAGAACACTTTTTCATATGAAATATTGACCTTTCTTTCAAGGACACTTTTTCACATCTGTGGACACGATTTCATAGGTAAATATCGTCCGGACGATATTTCATAATAACATTATTTCCGTGGACACAAAATACTGTGAAAAAGTGTCCAGTGGACATAATTTCATGGCGGACAATATTAAATCCTACAACTATACTATGTGTGTGCACTAGGGATGCTCAAAGGTATATTTACAAAACAAATAACAAAATAATAAAGAATTGTAAGCTTTTGAAACAGTTTTTTTTTTTACTTGTATTGATGTGTAAATGTAACAAATTCCTACAAAAAACCCATGTTATTCGTTGGTGCCCGTCCGATATTTGTTTTGTTTGTGACTGAATTGATCCTGCCATTGT
Source organism: Mytilus californianus (assembly GCF_021869535.1). NCBI lineage: Eukaryota > Metazoa > Mollusca > Bivalvia > Mytilida > Mytilidae > Mytilus > Mytilus californianus. The sequence continues at coordinate 65,155,935 of NW_026262668.1, read as the reverse complement.
TTAGCATTTAATTAGAAATTATCTAGCAATAACAAAGAGAAAATCTATGAACTGGGGTTTTGGAAGATAATGATTCCAAAACAAAGAAGCGGTTATGAAATGGCAAAATAGAAAACATTCTTTAATCCTTTCTTATTTGTCATTTTAGGAATTTTATCGATAAATGAAATGGAGAATAAATAAATAATTAAAATGAATACCAAGGCGCAGAAGTGTCAGTCGTGGAGTCACTATGATGCAAGACCGATTTTTCTGTCTCCCTGTGTCCATATTTCACCCTTCCCATATTTTATTTTCCTCATTTTGACCTTTTTTATTTTTTATTTTTTTTTTGGCAGGGATCCGTGTTAAAAAACAAAGAAATAATAAAAAATCCAAATGATAAATGGGAAATATGAAATGTCAAAACATAAACACGAAGAGACAGATTATTCGGTGTACTATGATGTCAGAAACATGTTAGATTTGACATTTTTTACCTAGTTATGTACAAAGTTAAATACAAATCACAGCCATGCCCCAAATAAGATATACTATAGTTGAACTGTTATCATTGGGGTTCGTGCTTCAAAATCTATAGATGTGAAGTGTTTTGTTTATTGTTGTTTGCTTTACATCATTTTTTATTTGGTCATTCTTGGTATCTTCTTACTTTTGAAATTAAGTTATCTGCTCACATTTACCTTTTATAGATCAAAAATGGTTTAAACATTGTTCCTAGTCAGAAATAAAGCTTAAGTTAGATGAATTAATAATATAAGATCGCACATATGGACATCAAGAAAACACCATACGGTGTCCCAAAATAAGTGTGAATACTTTATTTTTTAAATTTACGAAATATTGTTCTTAGAGCATTTTACCCTTGTGTGCATACTCTCAATAAATAAACTGTACTACATTAAAATAGTTCAAACATCAAAGCATAAATTAAGTATTAAACTCTTTGACGGACATTAGAAAAACTTGATATTGTTCTCCAACCCTGCAGGTTGCATTTAGAGGCAGATTTGATTGCCGAGTTCGAACTTTAAGTATAAACACAAAAACATAATTCACATACGAATTCTTAGCACATATTACACAGATTTTTTTCAGTATGAAACTTTTGAATTTAAGGAAGGATCTCTATACAAGTAATCCATATTTGTCTTGTAAACCATTCAATCTGTGGTAAGGTATTTTGGCATTTTGTCTATCACATTTCATAGATAAGTTTTGTTGATAATGTTATAACGTGGCCAACAAGATTATATATCAAAGAATCCTAACGATACCAGACAAATATTTTATATATGAATTTATTGGAAACTTGGCTGGTTTAGACTTGAACATGTTATAGTCGTCAACATTGAGACACTAAACATAATTGTTTTTGTAGTTTTATATGTAGTCGCAATATGTTTGATTGAGGTTTAAAAGGTGATCGGAACTAAACGATCGTTAAAGTAATTTGGTACTATAGATTGGACTGATTTTTGGTGAAGGATAACCTAAATTGGTGGCATAAAGATCTTTGATGGCAAATGATTATTTTGCCTTTTCATCTTTTCCGAAAAGTCAGTCATGTGAAATATGCGAGACGATAGTTATAATTGTAATAAACATTAACTTGTACATGAGTTAAGTTTTGAATAGAGGTTTATCCTCTTTGAGGTGTGATGTTCAAATGCATACCCATTGGCATCTGTAGAAGATTATTTATAGATGCATCATATAGAGAAGGTAATAAAAAAATGCCGACCATTTTTACGTGTCAGTCAAGGAGCAGAGATGAAAATATTTATCACATTAACCGAGTTGATGAAGGGACGGAATAAAATACATGTACCTTCAGCCATGCAGTGTTGCAGTCCAAGTTCTCAAGCCTATTTGTCAACGTAGAGTTTTTTACAAGGTCTTAATTGTAAATCATGCCGCATGTCTTTTTAATAAAATGAACGCGCATCGAAATAATTGAATGAATTTATGTCTGAACTATGACCGCAAATTGTTGGAGTAACTTGTCTTTCATTTCAACGATAGGCATAGTTTACATACCAATCCGTTAATAGTATCAGCTGACTCACAATTTTATACCCTACTCTAAGAGTGGGATCTATATTGCATTCACCTTTCTGATTACTTTCACAATTAGTGCATGCCCTTATTACATAACATGTTACCACAAATCAATATCTCGGAGGTGACAAGGGGTGGTGGTCGAAAATTGCTACAAAATAAACCCGTGAACCCTTCTCTATACAAATTTGAACTGCCACATATGTTACAAACATTACTTCACATATTTACTAGTGGAATTTGAACTGAATGAGACTAGATGCATCGACAGTGTATGCATGCATCACTCGTATTACTATCAAACATTATTGAATTAATACAAAATTTACATGCTTCTTTAGAGTTGAGAAACGGATCGATTGTCTGAATGTTGTTTTCCATCGTCCAATGAAAACATTTCCTACATATTCGAGTTGATAAAATATAAATAAAGAATACAAATAGGTCGACTTTGATCGACGTAGATGACGCAAATTTTGGACTACCACTGAAAAAAAGGGGAATGTTAGATAAGGCAAATATTTGCCCTTTCCTTACAGCCAAGCGGACAACCTTTGCATGAAAACTGAAAAATAGGACGAATTTCTATTCCACGGATTATGCTCGGGGGTTATTGACAACAGTAAAGAACCACCGATATATGATGGTTACTAAAAGGAACAAGTAATTCACTACTGTTTAAATAATTGTATATCAATTTTCAGTGACATTATTGCAGCGATGACTTTAATTTTTTTATATCGCTTTTGAAGTTACTTTTGGGTTAAATGTACATTTCTAATTTAGAAATCGCAATAGTGTCGTATCGACCGAGGTACATAAAATAACTCTTTATAAAAACCAGGCTTAAAATTTTGTACCCAAGACACCCGTTTCGTCTACAAAAGACTCATCAGTGACGCTCAAATAAAAACATTGCAACAGACCAAATAATGTACGAAGCTGAAGAGCATTAATGACCTAAAATTCCGAAAGGTTTGCCAAATACAGCTTAGATAATCTATTCCTGGAGTAGAACATTTTTAGCATTTCGAGCAATGTCATTCGAGATGTCAGAAAGTATGTTCTGCTCCTAATTGGAAAATGACATTTGCAAATCTTAAGTTATGGTGTTTGTCATGGATCATGGTTTTTAGTTATTCATTTGCGTCAGTTTCTAGATTAAGAATAAAATATTAAGTTTATGCTACAATTATTTTGTTCTAATCTAACTTTTCAAATTATAATTAAAATTCCAAAAATTAGATTAAGAATATAAAAGGTAATGAAAATAACAAAATACTACGGTCATTACTTTTGCAAATGATTTATAATAAAGCAAAATATAACCGTTAAATATGTGCAATATATTAGGAGGAAAACACAAATCAGTAATGTGTTTTTTCATAAAAATCTTTTGTCAAACTATGTATCGGGTTTTTTTAAAAATAAATGACTAGATTTGATATATTAGGCATGTTTTTGTTTTCATCCTATTTATATTTATCAAAGTTGTACATGTATCGATACAAGTTTGTTGTGTTGTTAAGGTACACGTGTATATGGTATTTATAGATAGGTCTGTTTGATTGGATATATAAAAGAATACGGGTAGAATTTCATGCATGGGTAGTTTGATAGTAGTTTAAGTCATTCGAGTAATTGTAGTCAAGTGTACTAGAGGCTTTTTCCAAATAAATAATTATAACATTATTTATTTACAGGTTGGTAGTCAAGGATGGGTCGCAAATATTGAAGCGCTATGTAGAGACAGACATTTTTCATTGAGATAAAATTAATTACGTGTATTTATTATCTGAATAAAAATTGTACTTGACTATTGCAAATGGCTTCTCCCATGTGAGAGGTTTTTTTTATTATATTGATAAATATTTTATGTTCGGTTGAGTTTACGAATTATTACATAACAGTGAAATGTCTTATGATCGATCAGTAAGTGGTATACACATTTAAAGTTCCTTAAGTAACTTATATGATCAACCAGGAAGACATCCTTTTTTACAAATCATATATTTTACAATTAAATTGTTATAGAACGGCTTTGTTTAATCTAGTGTTCTGTAAGTCAAGTGAGTATATTGAATTATTTCATATATATTTCTAAATTTGATTATCCAACTGATATTGCAATCCCATCTGACAAGGTTCTTTCACGACAGTTGTTTCCTTTCTGTCACTTCCTTTTGGATTTGGTGCTCACACTTTTTAATCATTTGGCTTTCATAAAGGTAATTCTAGACAGCGTGTCGTAAAATTTTTTTTTTAAACGATGATATTACCACTACTTAATCGGTCAATTAAATGTAATTACATGATCTAAATAAAGTATTTTTTATTATAATTTTTGTTTATACAAACAATAAAACTAAAACTAGCATGTATCTCCTTCCTGCAAAGTTTGCTTCTTCATTTAGGTTTCGCTCTCATAAACATTTTCTGTATTTAGCTCGCATAAATATTTGGTTTTCAAGCGTACCCGAACCATTATTTGTTTCGTACACTAAAACCGACAGTGTAACGTCATTGGTCATTTTTATAAAAAAACACAGTACGTTTTATCTCATTTTTATGAAACTGGTACCTTATTTTATATGTTTTTTGTGAAATTATTTACACCTGTCATTTAAAAAAATGTGAAAAATGAGAATTGTATAAATTAGGGTTTTAATTTTTATATACAATTGAATTCAAACTATTCTTGAAGCTTGCAATCTGTGAACTGTCATAGTGAAAAGGTTACAAGCTTCATGCCTGGTTTGCTTTATTCAATTTTCCATATACATTTAAAAAAGACTCAAGACAAATATTATATAGTAGCGTCTATACCACTGCACCACTCTTCTTTTCACTTAATTATGACTTTAGTTTCCGGACTACTGTGTTTAGCAACGTAAGATACCTTTCTCATTATAAACCCTAGTTGAACTACGAAAGATAAGATTTGGAAAAAAGTAAAACCAGTTTTTTTTTATTTGGAATTGACATTGCCTTAACTTCTTATGTTTTAACTAAAGAAAAAAAAACATATGAGATGCCAATCTTTCTGCGTGCCTGTGTAATATAATTTTGTATGATTTTCATGTTTGAATGGCATACCAAGGGAAGTAACCACGAATTTACAAGAAAACAATCACTTCATGTTGGAAAAATATTTCGACCTTTTGCTTATCGAAAGTCTTTTGACTGAATAATTCTTTCAAATGATTTACTTAAACTGGTGATTCAAAAATCTTTAGTCCACGAAAATACTATTAACTTAAGGCTGTTTAAAATTTTTCCACTAGTCAGGGATTCAGTTCTGAAATGATTTTTAACCTACTGAAATTCACCGTTTCTAAAATAAGAAATTATGCAGAAAATAAGGTTCAAAATCTCTAATGCATAGGTAGGTAAACTTAGATAAATTTTGCTTTTTTCAGACCCCTTTTTGATCATATTGCTTTTCGCTTGTTAAGGCTTATACATAATTGGCTTTCAAATGTTTGTGTTTGAGATTTTCTGATGAAGGTAAATCAAGAAAAGCTCTTCGGACGCACAAAATTAATATAGTCATTTTCATTTAGAACTGATTGTAAGCTATTTGACCAATACACCATCAGAAATCATAGGTTCTCCGTTGTCGGATGTGATTCCATGGTTAATTTTGATAATAATATTATGATTTCAACATAAATGTCCAATAACTGTAAAAAAGTCCGACAAATATTTTTTCAAAATATTACACTGCTTCTTTTTAATCGATAATCTTCTTTCTGTTTTCAGCAATGGAATTCTTAGCAAAATCATTTAATGCTGCTGTAGTTCTGCCATTTACAGCAGGCGAACCACCTGAAAACAACTATAGCCAGAACAATATTCGACCTAACGATGGCAGAATCAGCGGATTTATACTAGTTTCAAGCGTGTTTGTAATTGTACTTCTTTCTATGATAAGAGTTGAATTTGTTGATCCGAATAGAGACATGAGAGATAAATATATACCAATTTACTCTTATCTTTGTATTGTGATTTTTCTAGCCATTATTGTTTGTGTTACAACTTTACTTATGTATCGACGTAGAAATTCTCAAATTTTAGAAAAAGTTAAACCAACATCTAATGTAAAATATATTTTTTTGTGGATTTTTAAAATTGGAAGCATTTTCTTTTCGTTAGCAAAGATTACCAGCGCTGTTCAATGTAAAAAGCAAATATTCGAAGAATTAAAAAGGATAGGTTGTATTGACAAAAATATTACCTCAACCCTAGTTATGAGAAAGCATACGTCAGCTTGCAGTCCATCCAGATTATATTCTGCTTGGTACAGTCATGTTTTGTACAAAAATTCATTTCTCTCCGCTTTAAAAGTTCATGGAAAATTTACTATACTTTGTTGTTAATAGTCTTGGCAAATATTTCCCAATGGGCACATTATTTTGCCGAAATATACATAACTGAAAACTCAGGACCGATGGAGAGTTGTATTAAAACTAATTATACCATTTGTGACTCTGATGAATTTGTAAGGACGATAAAGCCGTATTGTGCGCCAATTAAAATGAAATATTTTCTGCTATCAATGATTTGTATAGCTGAACTCTGGCCATCCAATCACATTCATGTTTATGAGGCAAGTCTGTTAAAGTCAAATTCCGGAAGTGAATATACACCATTACTTTTATCATCTCAAGATAGAATCAATAGACGTGGCTTTTACAGTTGTCGAACCATTTTGTGTATTGGATTTGTTATACTCACGATTTTTCCATGTTATATATTTGGTTTCATTAAACTTTCGACAGAAATTAATAAAAGTCAAGATATTCAAAGTGTCGATGTAGCATACGATATATTTTTATCATTTACTAAGACAATTTTACTTATAACTAGTTTTTTTTGTGATTTCACAATCATCGTCGTTTTTAAAACCTGTTATGAGAACCCAATATCTCCATTTTCATCACAAGATGATAATTGCAAGTTTTTTTTAGTTTCGATTGCATATTGCTCATTAGTAATTTTTGCTTGCATACATGAAAGGAAGGAATATCTAATAATGAGTCAGAAATTAATGACAATGATTGAATTGTACTTTCAAGTTGTTTGTATTCTACATTTGAATAGTTATGAAAAGACAAAGCGAAGTCCTGGCGAGTACATTTATCTTTTACTCTCTATTCTCAATCTATGCTTCTGGTTTGATGATAGTGTTTTCGAAGCAACATCTATTTACGACAAGAAAGTATTGCAAAGTGTATATAGCATTACAACACAGGAAATCATTTCTCATTGTTTGTTCCCTTTCTTTGTGTTTTTCAGATTTAAATCTTTCATTTCATTTTATATCATTTTTCTACAAAATCCCAGATAACTACATGTATCAATATAACGTGACCATTTATATTCAATTAGGAAGTACTGCACCTTTTTATTATAAGAAAAAGAAGGCGTTTGTTTTATCGGTAAACCATCATCTGTATTAAATTCATTCTATTATAAACATATGCGTTTCATTCATTTGAAATGAAAAAAAATGTACTTTTGTATTTAAATTTATTGTTGTTTTTTAATTTGTTTTGTTATTAAAACAAGTGTGTACACAGATCAGTGTGGATAGTAATTGTTTGGTTAGTGTTAGTATGTTTGACACACTATCCCAGGTATTTATATATAATAGTGCCCCCACGAGATGGTTTCTATAGTTTTTTCAAAGTCTTTCTCAGAAGGTTCTATGTTAAACTGTGTCCAATAGCTATAGTGAGAGCCAACTTAGATTTCAGATTATCAGGAAAAGCTCAAAACTAGCATAGTGTCATTAATTCAATATTAAGTGTTAATGTTCAGGACTGTTTTGAAAGAAGGAGCTATTTAAAAATCAAGGTATACGGATCCTGTATGAAAAAAAAAATTGTATTAGTCTTGCTTCTACATAACGTTCTCACTGTAATAAAAAAAAACCTGAGCGGTTTCTAGTTGACCGCATTCACATTTTGGATCTGTATTTGTGTTAATTTTATGACAAACACCAGTATACAAAACACAACCTAGAAAACTGAAGACTGAGTAACACGAACCCCGTGAAAAACCATAGTTGTAATCTCAGGTGCTCCGGAAGGGTAAGCAGATCCTGCTCCACATGTGGCACCCTTCATGTTCCTCATGCAAGTAAAAACCCGCTGATAAGTCTAAATCGGTAGGTCACAATCGGGGAAAAGAGGACAGGGTTGTGGTTACGACAATTGGAACATATCCGTCGTCATCTGTGAATCAGATATTCAATAACGGTCAACTTACTTGTGATGGCGTCAGTAAAATTTACGAAGGGATGATTTCAACTTCACCACTTGTAACTCTTGGTGTAAAAGTTTCCTTGTGAGTAGCAACCCTCTATCAAGGAAATATTGATAGGAAATGCATGCCCTGGAATATCGTATCAACTTGGAGATATATGCTCAATATGCAGGCGCTACTGGAACGCTGCTACATAGAAATGGGAGGCTAAAATCATATCATTTCTTTTGTCGTAAAGTCGTAAAGAATCTGAGTGATACGATTTATCCCACCCTAAGTCAAGAAGCTTGTTTCTACGTTGGCCATTCTTCTTTATGAAACAAAGTAGGACCAACCAATTTGTCTTTCAGTTTGGAATGCGGAATACTTGTGTAAAGTGTGGAAAAGTCAAATGTTTTAATACTATTGCAAGTGGAAAGAATCTTATATTGTAGGAACTATAAAAGAACTTTTAAGTATCCACATCTGATTCACGCCACCTCTAGAATAGGTAGTTGCACAATAACTTTGAAGCCCGGCTTTGATTGCTGATAAAATTGACTGCTGAGTAACTGTGCTTCATTGGATATTTTATTAGCTTCCTTAGCTGATTTTTTTTTCTAATTTGTCAGCAATTTCGTTGCCATGTACATTTGCATGTCCAGGGGTCCTTTCAAAACTTATTTTTTTATTTTTATTCCATGTTGCTGATGTATTGATTTAACTTTAGAAAGTATGTGTTAAGGAGTTGACCTATGATTTTCTATCTTCCAATTTATGGAAAGGATTCCAATGACTGTCTGACTGTCAAAGAAAATAACCAACTTGAAACAATTTTTATCTTGACCTAGAGTGCTTATCCAGATGGCTTTGGCCTATTACTATACCGTATATTACTATACTATACCAAAACAATGTTTAGAACTAATTGTGTATAAAATGTCATTTGGATAGAACTTTTTCCATGTCATACCTTTATAAACCAGTGCTTTATATTATTGAAAGTAATTATCCAATTTTTTTTATCTTATGACACAGACATTAAATAACTGGTGTTGGATAGTAAGGATTATATATAATTTTATTTCACTGCACTATCTTTACTCTAAAAACTTTTTACTGAAGCAATTAGCCTAACTATTTTACCAATTTGATGAGGTGAATACATACTGCAATTGGGTAAAACTTTTTAAGCAATTGGTATAGTAATAGGCTAAAGCCTTCTGGATTAGCACTGTAACTGGAATGACAGTAATATTCGGGGGTAAATATGGCCATTACCGAACATACTTCTTTTCCTCTCAGCTTTCAATCTCCCAAAAAAAGTGGTGCCATAATGCTGCGATTGCAGTACATAAAAGAAACGCAGTATTATGTCTGTTTTGAAGTTTTATACAGAAAGGGAAGTATGAATTGAACGATAACACAGGTATAGATTTTAAAAAATATATGTATGTATACTGAATATACTAACAAGGTCAGCAACTTGTCCTTCAGAAAAAAATACCGGTGATAGTTCAGGTTAAACATTTTCGTAAACCGTTGATTGAACCCTCTCGCATTTACATTGTTTTCTTTAAAATGAGCCATAACTGAAGATTTTAGACAAAATTAAAATAGTTTAGGTTTTGAAAAATATCCTTAATGGTCGAAGTCGGATACTTGATTGGACACCCCACTTCGTCTGACAGGAAGCTTTTCGGGTATACCAGTATCACTGCCTACTTTTAACATGTAAATTACACAAAATTAGCCTACGATCACAGCAAAAAAAACTGGACGAACCGCACCACATTTTCTATATGTATCAAGTCAGGCTATCTGACCATGTATTTTTTTTTCTGTTGTTTAGCTTCATACTGGCATTTTTTTGTGTTAAATTTGGATATTTTAGAAGTATGTTTAATTTTATTATACTTACAAATGTCATATTGTAGTTATACACCCCTACCCCCCCCCCCCCCCCCCCCCCCCACACACACACACACACACACATCAATTTTTACAATTTTACAATTAAATGTTATCTCGCTTGATGGTGCCCACTAATATAGAGCAAATAAAAGTGTACATTTGTTGCATTTATCACGGTCGTTTAATAGGATCAAATTTCAAGAATTCCTCATTAATATTTTGGAAAACCCAACATAAATAAGACATTCTCCTAAAACATTTATGATTTATTAAATTTTGAATATGCCATTGTCAGACAGTATTTGTGTTATTTTAACGTGTTATGAAATTCACGACTGTTTTTTACGAAAAACATGCAACAGTTCACAAAACACTTAACAGTAATTAAGATTTACCAAATCGAGCACCATCCTTAAACAGAGTTAACTCGAGTGTCTGGAAGCGGAAGTGTGAGCAGTTTCAGCTCTACTAATGGCATCCTTTGTTTTGCTCATGACAATCAAAAATCCATAGGGAAGTCGCATTAAGTGAAAACACAATAAATTACAAGAGGATGGGGTTGTAGTTACGACAAGCAAAACACAGGCATGTCCATCGTTATGCAAATATTTCATAACGGTCCGTCTAAATCATTAAAGGGTCCGTAAACCTGACAAAGAGATGCATTCATCCATATCATAAATGATCCTTTCTTCAAGTCGCATCATTGTAGGCAACAATCACACCTTTAATGATTATTTGATAAGGAAAGCAATTTGCAGGTATTGATTGATTGAGCTATGTGAAATTGAAAATTCACAATTGGAAAATCATCTGTATTAAGCTCATTCACCTCTCAGCAGAATTATTAATACGGGATGTTAATGATTTAAGCGTGTAAGAATAAAGGGCATACAATTGATGCAGGGATGTAAATGATCCTTTTTCGCAAAATTACGAAGGTCTCTAGCTATTGTTTTAGCGGAATGCTTTGCTTGATTCGATAAACGCTACACAGTTTCAATAAATACTCCCATAAAACGCGAGGTCATATAAACAATAAAATACCATTGCGAACAAAGAAATGAAACAAATACTGTCCAAAATCATGGTTAACGACAGTAACAAAACTAATATTTAGACGACCACAGGACATATCAAATTATTTGTTAGTTAACTTTGTTAACAGATTATAATTATAATAGATCAATTAATTCGGATAGACAGCATGCATGTTCGATGTTCGAATCTCGTAAATCTATTAAGAACACAGAAATCTAGGTAACTACAAAAATTGAGGGAATCGCATCAACTCGAATGGAACGAGACCGGTTGCGACCACAGGGTAAGTGTCTTCTATGCATCACTCGCCATTCGAGTCCACACACAGTCAAAATGTCGCAATCGGGAATAGGACACACTCGGTAAAATTTCAGATCCGACGACTATAATGTATATTGATCGAAGTTTGCGAAACCATGTCGGTAATAAGTTGAGACACCGACAAATCGTATCGTTAAGAAACTTATACCTTGTCAGTCTCGACAAGGTATCTGGTGAAATGGTGAGAGAAACTTGAACTTGCTTTTCTTTATAACTCAGTTAGAATTGGTTCAGAATGAAGACTATATTTTTGCTCGTAGAATTACGGTAATGTGCATTAGTGGTTGTCGTTTGTTGGTGTGGTTCATAAGTGTTTCTCGTTTCTCGTTTTTTATATAGATTTATATAGATTAGACCGTTGGTTTTTTATGTTTGAATTGTTTAACACTATTCTTTTTGTGGCCCTTTATAGCATGCTGTTCAGTGTGAGCCAAGGCTCCGTGTTGAAGGCCGTACTTTGACCTATATTTGTTTACTTTTTACACATTGTGACTTGGATGGATAGTTGCCTCATTGGCAAACATACCACATCTACTTATTTATATTAACTAGCTTTATACCGTATATCGGGTTTTTTTCGCGTGTGGTTAATTTTCACTTTGTTCGCGGCACCTAATGAAACGCGAAAATTTGACCCCGCGTAAATTTCTCTGCATATTCCATAATTTATGGTTGTTTGAAAGACTGTTTATTATCGAGTCTTTTGTGTTGTTCGACAGATCACAAGAATATGCAAACTTAATTAGGATCTCTGTTGTCATAATAATTGATTGGCTAACCATACATGTCACACCTTTTGACAACACAGCAATCAGTGACATGTTAAAAATAAGAGACGTTCTATTGATTGGTGTCAATACCCGAACATTTTGCATGTAATGTAAAAATAAAATAAATCACATTTACATGCATATGTCTACACCAGTAATGATCAAAACCTTCAACTTTTATCATACTCCAATGTAAACATTTTATTTTCCTTGAAATTGTATTTTCGTTTGTAGCACTTGTATTTATTTGATATAGATTAACTGTTTAATGATTTAGTTTATGTTGTTTACAACTTTAACAATACTATACAGTTATTTTTTTGCGTGTATTTTCCCATTCAGCGAAAATTATACACAGTGAAAATTTAACATGCCCATTTTGTCATCAAATCGCGAAAAAAGCCGACGCGAAAAAAACCCGATATACGGTATATACTTCTGTATATGTCACCATCTTACTATGTTGATTCAAACAAGATAAATAGAAAATAGCTCTACCATAACTTAGATAAACTCAACAGGCTTATAATCATAACTTTTGATGTCTTTAGTTAGCTAAACTGTAGGTTTCCGTAGCAAGCCTATTGTCGGCTTACAACGATATTGACACAACTAGACGACTTCAAACTAGAATCTATGGCAAACGTCATGATTTTAACATTCCATTTGTCCCTTTTCAATTTTTCAGAACTATAACCTCTCCCCGATCATATGGCGCTAAAATATCTCAATTGATACGTTACGCATGTTCAAACTATACGAACTTCATTAGCAGGGGTGTGCTTCTAACACAAAAACTGTTCCAACCAAGTTTAGAATCATACACTCTGTCCGATCGTATTGCGTTAAAATATATCACTCTATACTTTACGCATGTTCACACTAAACGGACTTCATTAGCAGAGGTGTGCTCCTTACACAAAAACTGTTCCAACAGAGTAACGAGGAAATTACGACGAAATTAGCGCTGCAAAACTTCTTACGTCACCATCACGAATTGGTTGACTGATACGATATGTTTTGTGCCTTAACTCACTAACGACATGTTTTCGCAGTATTAGATCTTTAGATACCAAATAAGTATTCTAATCTGTTATTTTATCGATGGTGTCCAATTCTTGATTGTGACATTTTGACTGATTGTGGATTTAGATGAAAGGTGAGGCATAACGCTAATTCTGTCGACACTTCCGGTGTCGCACCTTTTGTAGTTCCTCCGTTTTTGTTTTTTACCTTGGTTTGTCTTTGGACATCGGTAAACTACCGCTGCCTTAATTCATATCCTTTTACTCAAGTTGAAAGGACATATGAGATACAAATACTCAATAAGAACATTGTAACGGTTGAGGTTGAATGCTTTGTAGCATACCCTATATGTGTCCTACGTGATATGTAATTAGTTGTTTATCAAGAAAGAACACTTAAAACAACTAGAGGTCAAAATAGGGTAATCAACAACAGACAAATGTTTATACAGTATGACTAGCACTACACGGCCCTGAGTCAATAAAACTAGAATTAGTTGACAGAGACTATAAAAGATCGTTTTGAATAAAAAAATCACTTAAATACCTCATACTTTAAACAGAACACAAGACACCCTCTAATTATGAACCTGACTTGGGACAGGCATGTGACATGTGTGTGTGTTTGTGTGTGTATGAGTGTCGGTGTGGTATGGTTAAGACATAGATTGATAGCGTTAGATTTTGTCAGTTTTTATGGACTTCCCCGTTTTGAATTTGCCTTGATTTTGGTAAATTTGTTTTACTTTTTTATAGATCTGCAATAAAAGTATCAATCAATCATTTGTATACCAAAGAGTTGAATACACACGTCTATTGTTACCTATTCGTTTGTTCAAACAAATTGCAATGCACTTTTGATAAGTGAAGCATAAATATGACCTCTTTCAAAAATTTTGCAACAGCAGCAGATCAATAATGTTTCTAAATACGACGGTAATTTATAATTTTCACAATAATTTTCCAAAATTTTGAAGTTGTGAAAGGTTTTATTATGGGTTAGGTTTAGGGTTAGGGTGACACCATTTACAACCTGTAACTTGATATGCATATAAAAACTTTCTATATAACTGAGTATAATTTACGAGGAAGATATTAGAACAGCCATAGCATATGACAGGCAGACACCAATTTGGAACAAAGTTGTATTTAGTGTAAAACGTAAGTATACTATTTTAATTTGTATGTATTTTTTGTATTCTCTTTGATAATATTAGATTATTTTAAACTTAACGCAGACGTTAAAGGATTTTAGAAAAAGACGCCATCTTCGAATTAAAAAAAAAAAAAATTTGAACATACTATAACCAATAAGGATAATGAATAACTTCTGTCAAATATAGAAAAGTTGTGTATGTAACTGTTTGTAAGTAAAATGCATTTCTAGTCCGTATAACTATACCAAATATATTACGGTACTAACACATTCGAAAATTATTAGTTACATAGTGTGCTAGTGACCTAATACGATACGTATGGGGTCAGTAAATTCCATATGGGGCGAGAGCGAAGCAGCGAAGCAGCAAAGCTCGAACCCCGTATGAAATTTATTGACCCCATATATATCGTATTAGGTCACTATCACACAAACGAATTTATCTTACCGACTATTTTAACATGTGGCATTTAGACTAGTGGCCTATCAAAGTGATCAAGTCTTCAATATCAAAAACCCGCTTCCATTGGTCTATACAAAAACAAATGCCAACAGTAACTAATTGTCAGCTTTAATGTGTTTTCGGCATTTATTTCAGGCGTTCACTATCAATTTCTTCATCTGTTGTTTAGACGAAACGTTTCAGTTTTTCTTCTTCCTCCAGATTAACTTACATATTTTATTTTGTAATTCACGTCAATTTGAGAGATTTAGATTAGATATTTATATAAATGCCATTTATGTATAATACTGTAGTTGTACAAAATTAATATTGCAATTCCTTTGGGCAAAGTTTTTGCTTTTGAATAAACTCATCATAGATACCAGGATTGAAAGTTTGTATTTGCGCCAGACGCACTTTTCGTCTACAAAAGACTCACCAGTGACGCTCGAATCAAAAAAGGTTAAAAAGGCCAAATAAAGCACGAAGTTGAAGAGCATTGTGGACCAAAAATTCCTAAAAGTTTTGCCAAATACAGCTAAGGTAATCTATTCCTAAGGTAGAAAAGCCTTAGTATTTCAAAGTTTTAAAAACAGTTAATTTATAATTATGACCATATCAATGATAATTCATGTCAACACAGAAGTGCTGACTACTGGGCTGGTGATACCCTCGGGGAATAAAAACTCCACCAGCAGTGGCATCGACCCAGTGATTGTAAATAAACTCATCATAGATAACAGGATTGAAATTTTGTATTTGCGCCAGACGCGCGTTTCGTCTACAAAAGACTCATCAGTGACGCTCGAATTGAAGCTCGAATTGAAGCTCGTAAAAAACTTTACGACCAAAGAGATGATTTCAGCTTCCCAATTGTGACCTTTTCATTTTTAAACCAAGAGTTCCAAATGGTACAATGAAATCATCACTTCGTAAATTTTACGGACGCCATCACGAGTTGTTTGACCGTTATGAAATATCCGTTTCACAGATGATATCAGATATGTTCCTTATGTCGTAACTACTATCCCGTTCCCTTTTCACGAATGTGACCTACCGAATTAGACTATTTACCGGCTTTGTAATAACATGAGCAACACGACGGGTGCCACATGTGGAGCAGGATCTGCTTGCCCGTCCGGAGCACCTGAGATCACCCCCAGTTTTTTGTAGGGTTCTTGTTGCTGTTGTACCCCTATTTGTGACATTTTTAACTATTGTGCCTGTTTGTTTTGTTCACACATCGTTTTCAATATAATGGAATTTGATGCAACTGTCATACAAATGAGAGGTTTAGCTAGCTTTAAAATCAGGTTTAATCCACCTACATAAGAAAATGCCTGTACCAAGTCAGGAATATGACAGTTGTTATCCATTCGTTTGATCTGTATGAGCTTTTGATATTGCCATTTGATTAGGGATTTTCCTTTTTGAATTTTCATAATTTGATTAGAAATTTCAGCTTATAAATTATGTAATTCAACTAATACTAATAATAAATGCATCTACTTCACGCAAAGTTTACTTTAGATTAGTTTGGCTGATAAATTTAGGTTTTGTTCTCATAACCATTGTCTGTATTTGGGTCGTGAAAATTTTAGTTTTCATCGTTCTCGAAGGTTATCACTCCACAGATATTTGTTTTGCATACTAATTTTAAAAAATGGTTCTTTCACAGAAAATAACTTGTTTATCTCATTTTTGGTGAATTATTCTAACAACTTGTACCATAAATGTTCAAATTTGATATTTTGTCATCAATTTATTCAAATTCTAATTCCAAACATATTCAGAATTTAACTGCAATACCTTATTTAGATGTTTTCGATGTTAAAATCATTTAAAAAAAAATCATCTTGGATACCAGGCGTATAATTTGAAATCCAAGACGCGCCTTTCGTCTACTTAAGACTCATCCTTAGGCTCTCGAATCAAAACAGTTGACAAGCCAAAATCAAATACAAAGGTGAAGAGCATTGATGATCGAAAATTCCAAGAACGTGTGCTAAATAATACTAAGGCAAACTGTATTTGAGGGCATAAAACTTATCGTACACGAAATGACGAAAATGAAAACTGCAAAAACAGTAGGTTTTTGATCTATACGGAAAATCGACAAGAAAGCAAATAGTCGCGAAGTTTTAATCTCTGTACTGGAGAAGTGCAAATATTACAAGATGCATGATTGGTATGCTTTCCATTATATTTTTCATATAGATTAAAAACATATTAAAACAAGTATCATATATTAGCATTTTCATTTTCGACATCGAGTCTCAATTAGAGGTATTCCCGTAACAGTGTGGACAACCGTAGTACTGAATCATTATCTTTAACTTGTTCGTCATCGGCTATCGATAACAATGATTTTACGCTCACTCAGTCTGTCATAGGCCCTCCTATGGGGATTTAAATAAACACTTGTTACACATATCGATACATAAAATGAAACTCTTTTCCCAAAACTTTAAAGGAATTTGTTTGAATTCGTTCTATCAGCACACACAACAATTTCATTTTAGAGAATAATATATGTTCAGAGCTAATATCTTTAAATAATCGAAAAATACATTTACACATTTGGATTTTCATTGTAAAAACTTTAAGTCGATGGGGTTAACTCACAAAATATCTTAAGAGAAAAAATACTCTCACGTTGTGATCATTTAAGAGTAACATACCTTTTATTCAATGCATAGGATTTGTTTGTGAAAAGAGTTCCGGACGATGAAAAAAAATAAATTTTTTGACTGGATATTTTTCACATGGATCATCGTTTGAACCATTCAGTCATACAGAGAACTCATATAATTAGTTTGCCTTGGCCATTCTAGTGCTACACAACGCAATTGCCTCTATTTATGTATGTATGTATCTATATGTATATCTAATTGATTAAAAGACTTTTCTGTTTGTATAATGCTTTTATGCAAAGGGGAAACTGTTACGCGTGTGTGTGATCCTACGAAAGTATATTATGTCTATGTTTTGTAATTGCACAACTATTGAAAGTTGATCATGCATTCGTTCTAAATTAAATTTTACACAAGATAAAAGTGAAAAGATGCTAAGTGAAAAAATTAGACAACCGCAATGAGTTAATCGCTTTGACGTCCGAAAAAGATAATAGCTAACACATACATTGTAACTTTCAACGCTAGTTAAATTAATTTTATGTTTAAAGAACGTGCGATATCAGAAAAATTGTTTATCAAAACATAACAAAAACGTAAGTAAAGAACGTTTAAGTATTCAATATTAATAAAAACACAAAGGTTATTCCTGTACTAGTTTTTCGAATTATTTGATTTAGGCGTTGAGAACCTTTGGTAACCCCACAGTTTAAACGTTAATAAAAAATGCGACGTGATAAGTGGGCGTTACAGACGAACGTTCACCTAATTTATCCCAGTCAATGGGATAAAGAGCGCGCCAAAAAATGGTCTCGTCACACTGTTATGAAAACGATACTATTTTGGCCAAATTTCGTCACTATTCATTTCGCTTATAATTGACTGTAGTCCGGAACACTGTGTTTACCAACGTTAAATGCCTTTCTTGTTAAAACACTAGGAACGAGTTTTGTAAAAAAGTAAAACCAGTTTCGTTTCTGGTTATTTACATTGAAATTGTTTTATAATTTCAAATAATTTAAACTAAAGATACAGAAAAAGATAGAAGATGGCACAAATATCACTTATTATACCAGTTATGAAAAAGTATACGTCAGCTTTATATACATTCAGATTATATCTTCTGTTTGGTTTAGTCATGTTTTGTACAAACATTCATTTCTTTTCGCTTTACTAGTTCATGGAAAAATTACTATAGTTTGTAGTTTATTATCTTGGCTAATATTTCCCAATGGGCACATTATTTTGCCGGGATATACAAAAAGACATCCATTGAACGCTCAGAACTGAATTGTATTATTGGTAATTATACCAATTGTGACTCTGATGAACTAGTAAAGAAGATAAATCAGTATTTTACGCCTATTACTGTCCTTATTCATGGGCTTTGGGGTATCTCAATAGCAATGGCTAAAACAGTTTACCACATTGCAGTTTGAATTCTTCTCCAACAAACTGATCAACCGGTAAAATATTTTAACAAATTGCGTCAGTGAAGGTTGTTAGTATTTAGTGAGTGCAGTGGAATAAAAAGTAATACTTACCATCCAGCTCTAGTTAGTTGATGTCTATGTCCTGAATTTCAAACACAATAATGACTTACTATAATATAAGTCACTAATTTAAGAAGGTCTAACTTTGACATGAAAACTTCTATCCTAAATAAATTTTATAAATGAATAGTTTAAAACATTGTTTTGTAGGTCAATAATTTTTACCTCTGTTTCCTTACAGCAAGTTAATGCGTAATTGTAATTTAGATAATTTTTTCTAAAGCAATTTTCTAATCTGCTAATATTAAAGGGAAATAATTAACATTACTGTAAAATCAGCAAAATTTTGTTGTCAAATAAGTAATTTGTTTGTAACATTAGTTCCATGATTATTTAACTATTATCCCCTGTTCTGAAAAGAACACAGAAATTTATGATTAAGATTATTAAGATTTAAAAAAAAAACTGTTAAAAACATATTATGGAACACATTCAAAGTTCTATAAATCAAACAGATTCCTCTGTAAGTTTAGAAGGTATCACCAGCCCAGTAGTCAGCAATTCTGTGTTGACATGAATTTTCATTGATATGGTCAAAATTATAGATTAACTGTCTTGCAAAACTTTTAATTGTTCAAAGTACTAATGATTTTCTTCCACCGAGGATTAGATTACTTATAAGCAGTACTTGGCGAAACCTTTCGGAATTTCGTGTCCTCAATGCTCTCCAACTTCGTACTAAATTGGCATTTCAATTTTTTTTAAATTTTTTATTTGAGTCGTATTGATGAAACTTGTGTAGGCAAAATCATAAGCCTGGTATCTTTGATTAAATTTTAATATACAATGACTAAAAAAAATTATTTCCCTTTAATGCCTGCAGATCAGTAATTCTTATAGAAAATATTATCCAAATCACAATTACACAATAACTTCTTCTTAGAAAACAAAGCTATAAATAATTGACCTACAAAACAATGTTTTGAACTATTTATTTATAAAATTTATTTAGGATAGAAGTTTTCATGTCAAAGTTAGACCTTTTTAAACCAGTGACTCATATTAAAGTAAGCCAGTATTTTGTTTGAAATTTATGACATAGACATCAACTTACTAGAGCTGGATGGTAAGTATTACTTTTTATTTCACTGCACTCACTTCATACTAACATCCTTTCAAGCAATTTGTTAAAATAGTTGACCAGTTGACCAGTTTGTTGGAGAAGAAATTCAAACTGCAATTTGGTAAGCTTTTTTAGCCATTGCTATTGAGATACCCCAAAGCCCACTGAATAAGCACAGTAAAATGGAATATTTTCTGCTATCTATGATTTTCATAGCTGATCTTTGACCATCCAATGAAAGTCATGTGCAGGAAGTTAGTAGGATAAGGACAAATCCTGGAAATGAATATACACTTTCGACAGAACGTGAAAAGGGTCAATGTAATATGATGTTTCAAAATGCCGATGTAGCATACTATATATTTTTATCATTTTTTAAAACGGTCTTACTTATAATTAGTTTTAATATGATTTCAAAATCATCATAAATTTTTAAACCGTTCATGAGAACACAATATCTCCATTTTCATCACAAGATGATAAAAAGTTTTTTAGGATCGATTGCATATTGTTCATTAGTAATATTTGCTTGCATAAATGAACAGAAGGCATATCTAATAATGAGTCAGAAGTTTATGACAATGATGGAATTGTACTTTCAAGTTGTATGCATTCTAAATTAAAGTTATGAAAAGACAAATCGAAGTCCTGGCGAGTACATATATCTTTTACTCTCTATTTTCAATCTATACTTCTGGATTGATGATTGTATTTTTGAAGCTACGTCTATATACGATTAGAAAGTATTGCAAAGTGTATATAGCATTACAACACAGAAAAAACTCATTTCTCATTGTTTGTTCCCTTTCCTTGTGTTTTTCAAATTTAAATCTTTCATTTCATTTCATGATATTTTTTGACAAAATCCCAGATGACGAAAAGTATCAAGGTAACGTGACCATTTAATTTTTCATTAGGAAGTACTGCACCTGTTAATTATAAGAACAAGTAGGCGTGTGTTGTACCGGTAAATAATCATCTGTATTAAATTGATGTGTATTATAAACATATTTATTCATTCATTTGAAATAAAAAAAAAATTAAAAAAATTGTACATTTAGTTTTCAACTACGAAGTACTACAACTGCATAAAACAAGTAGGCGTGTGTTGTACCGGTAAACAATCATCTGTATTACATTGATGTGTATTATAAACATATTTCTCTATTCATTTGAAATAAAAAAATTGTAACATTTGTATTCTAATTATTTGTTTTTTTTAAATTTGTGTTGTAACTGAAACAAGTGTGGACACACATCAGTGTGGATAGTAATTGTTTGGTAAGTTTTAGCATTTTGGACACACTATTCCAGTAATTTATTTATGGTGGTGCCCTACCAGCTATTTTCTGATCTTTTCTTAGTCTTTCTCATAAGGTTCTATGTTAAACTATGTCCACTAGCTATAATGAGACCCAACTTGGATTTCAGATTAGTAGCAAAATCTCAAAACTATCATAGTGTAATCAATATTTCAATATTTGGTATTAATGTTCAAGACTGTTTTGAAAGAAGAAATCAAGGTGTACGGATCCTGTATGAAAACAAAATCTTGTATTAGTTTTTGTCTTGCTTCTTCATAACGTATACACTGCAATAAATAATTCCGGGTGGTCTCTAGTTGACCACATTCACACTTTGGATCTGTATTTATGTTAATTTTATGTTGATAATTTTTGAGATAGTGTCCTGATCTAAAATTAGTTATAATACATGAGTGTTATTGTCTTGGGAATCATGTAACAATTTTTCTTGTATTTTTTATGAAAATTGTAGTAAAAACTTCTTACATTATTATTATTACATATGATGATGCTGCTGTTCTTATGTCCTGCTAGGTAACTGTGCTTCATTGGATATTTTATTGGCTTCCTTTGCTACATTTTTTTCTAATCTGTCAGCATGTACACTTACATGTCCACGGATCCTTCAAAAACTTATTTTTATTCCGTGATGCTGATCTATTTATTTGATTTAGAAAGTGAATGTAATAAGAAGATGATTTATGCCTTTTTATCTTCCAATTTAGGGAAAGGATTCCAATGGCTGTCTGACTGTCAAAGAAAATAATCAACTTGACACAATTTTTATCTTGAATGCCTACTTTTAACATGTAAATAACACAAAATTAGCCTACCTTCACAGGAAAATATATGAAACTCTTAGGGTTTTAAGGAGGGTTTCGAGCGGCCGTAATTAGTTATCAAAGGTACCAAGCTTATAATTTAATACGCCAGACGCGCGTTTCGTCTACACAAGACTCATCAGTGACGCTCAATCAAAATAGTTAGAAAGCCAAACAAGTACAAAGTTGAAGAGTATTGAGGACCCAAAATTCAAAAAAGTTGTGCCAAATACGGCTAAGGTAATCTATGCCTGGGATAAGAAAATCCTTAGTATTTCGAATAAGTCATACTTTTGTAAACAGTACATTTATAAAAATGACCATATAATTGATATTCATGTCAACACCGAAGTGCTGACTACTGGGCTGGTGATACCCTCGAGGACGAAACGTCCACCAGCAGTGGTATCGACCCAGTGGTGTAAATAGTTATCAAAAGTACCAGGCTTATAATTTAATACGCGAGACGCACGTTTCGTCTACACAAGACTCATCAGTGACGCTCAGTCAAAATAGTTAGAAAGCCAAACAAGTACAAAGTTGAAGAGCATTGAGGACCCAAAATTCAAAATAGTTGTGCCAAATACGGCTAAGGTAATCTATGCAAACCCGCACACATTTTGTACGTGTATCAAGTCAGGGTATCTTACCATGTGTATTTTTTCTGTTGTTTATTTTTGTTTGTAAGCTTCTTTCTCAGAGGCGCCTGTTGTTTGTGATAGGTGTGGTCTGTTACTGTTCCCAATATTTTTTATAATTTATTCCTTTCATCTTTTATATGATTTTATTAAACATATCAACATAGTAGATATCAGCTTCAGTCTGGTAATAACGGATCAAAGATACCAGACTTATGTAATATATATTATCTTTTATCCTATACATTTCTAGGAATATCATTGGTTAAAAGCTACTGCGTGGATACCGTGTCTATTTCATATGGGGTTAGTAAGCGGGGCTTATTCTAATACACGGTTAGTAGTGGTGTTACGTCCCTTTATAAAAACAATACGGCGTTGATGAAAAAATCAAAAACATTTTTACAATCAAAGAAATTGATGATGAAGGATTGAAATAACACAGTGTGCAAGTGACCGAATACGATATATATGGGGCCAAAAAGTTCCGTATGGGGTTCGACCTTCGCTCTCATCCCATATGGAATTTTTACTGGCCCCATATATATCGTATTAGGTCACTACCACCATATGTAGATATAAGAAGATGTGGTATGAGTGCCAATGAGAAAATTCTCCATCCAACTCACAATTTGTAAAAGTAAACCATTATAGGTCAAAGTACGGCCTTCAACAAACGTAGCCTTGGCTCACACCGAACAGCAAGCTATAAAGGGCCTAAAAAATGAAAACCATTCAAACAGAAAAAACCAACGGTTCGATCTATATAAAAAACGAGAAACGAGAAACACTTATGAACCACATCAACAAACGACAACCACTGAACATCAGGTTCCTGACTTAGGACAGGTGCAAACAAATGCAGCGGGTTTAAACGTTTTAATAGGCGCCAACCTTCGCCCTACCTGAAACAATAGTGTAACATCACAACATAGAAAGACACACTATAAAATATCAATTGAAATGGCTTAACTCAATCAAAAGACATATTAACAAAGACAAGTTAACATATACCGAACGAATAAATTTGATCTATAACACAATGTAAATACAAAATTAATAAAACAAGGGGGTTAGATGTAAAACAATATCAGAAAGACAACTATAACCTTGGACAAAATGCCGCCAAATAAAATAACGTACACAGAAAAATAAAAATAATTTTGTTGTAAGGTATACATGGAGTAAGGAAATAATTTTTACAAAAATAAATAATTTTGTTGTTCCTAGTGCGAGAACAAAAGTGAAAATTTATCGTCATACTAAACACTTATCAAAGGTGGTATATATTAAAAATAGTGAGACTAGATATAACACTGAATAAGTATACATTAAAAATTGTACCAACAGGTCAAATTAATGCGAAAGTACGATTCGAGAGTACTCGCAGTTACTGAAAGCTAGTTAAAAGCCAAAAACAATAAATAATAAAAAAAAGCATGCATCAGAGACTAAAATCAACTAAAAAAACATCCCAGGGATTTAGTGTTTTAACGTCAAGGACAGTCTTATAATATGTATCCTTTTTGTGTTAAATTTGGATATTTTAGAAGTACATTTGATTCCACATTCCATGTCATTATACTTACAAATGACATAGTATAGTTATATCAATAACTCCCCCCCCCCAAAAAAAAAAAACAACCACAAAAAAACCCAAAAAACCATAAAACCAAAACTCAAAATCGGAAACACATTGTACAGTTATCTTTTCTTTTATTTGGCTTTTAAACATTTGAATCTTATCATTTAATAGTTCATTGTTCAATATTCATTGGACAAAAACAGTCGAAAGAGTGCAATTTAGTATATTATATCATTTTATCTTGTACTTCCTTGTTGATAAAAAGTTTCATTTCTTTCCCTAGATATGCATCTTACATTTATATTGGCGCTCGTGTATCACTTTGAAATTTTAAAATCTTACAACTTTATCGTATTTTTTTATTTAATGTTATCACGCTTGTTGGTGTCAATTACAACATTTGCATTTCACACGGTTACTTGTAGGATCATATTTCAAGAAGAAGTCCTCATTTAGATTTTGGAACCCCAGTATGAATAAAAAGAGATGTTATCCCAAAAGATTTATGATTTATAATATTTGAAAATGACCTTATCTTGCAGTATTTGTGTTAGGTTAACGTATTATAAAATACACGATTGTTTTTACGAAAAGACGAACAACAGTTCACATAACACTTTACAGAAATTTAAGGTTTATTAAATCGAACACCATCCTTAAGTGGAGTTAACTCGAGTGTCCAAAAGCGGAAGGGTGATCAATTTCTATTACACTAGTGGCATCCTTTGTTTTGCTCATGACAAGTAAAAAACGATAGGCAAGTCGCATAAGGTGAAGGCACAAACGATGAAGAGGACAGGATTGTAGTTATAAGTAAAACACATCCACTCCATCTTTACGCAACTATTTCATAATGGTCCGTCCAAATCATTATAGGGTCCCTAACCTGACAAAGAGATAAATTCAATTATACCATAAAGGATCCTTTCTTTCAGTAGCTTCATTGCAGGCAATAATCCACCTTTTGTGAGTATATGATAGGGAAAGGAAGCCCTAAAATGACATATGAACTTGGAGGTGCATAGTCCATATGCAGGAGCTGATGGAGTGAGCTATGTGAAATTGAAAATTCACAATTAAAAAATCATCTCTTTTAAGCTCATGTATTTCTCATCAGAAATATTTATGCGTGGATGTTGATAACTTTATGCTTGTAAGAATAAAGGGCATACAAGTGATGAAAGGAGTTTACCTTCTTCGCAAAATTAAGACGGTCTGTAGCTATGATTTAAGCGGAATACTTTGCTTAATTCAATAAACGCTACATATATGCATAAATCACTCGCACAAATGCGAGGTAATATCAACAATTGACAAACCAATGCGGACTAAGAAATGGAACAAACCCTGTCCAAAATCATCGTTAAAAACAGCAAAAAAACAAAACATATAGACGATCACAGAACATTAATTTTGATAAACATACAGAAAGGGTGAAGAAGAAAAATGTTAAACGAGTTAAAAATTAAAAGTCTGGTGAAAAACAAAGACAACAGTAATTTACAGATGTTCAATTTCGTAAATCGATTAAGAACAAAGAGATATAAATAACAAACAAATACTGAGGGAATCGCGTGAACTTCAAACGAAACAAGACCGGTTAAGCCCAAAGGGTAAGTGTCCGCAATTGTAACTGCAGATAGGGAATGCTTTAGAGCAAAACCGATATGGATTCTTACATGATATATAAGTTGTATACGTTGTCATGTCAGAATACAGGTTATAAAAGATGAAGAAGGGTTGACGTCAACAAGAAAGCACACTTAAAACAATCAGAGGTCGACATTGGGTAATCAACAAAAGACAAGTGTATATACAATATGGCTAGCTCTGAATTGCCCTGATTCTAGAAAGGTTTTGAATAATTAATCAGAGACTAGATGGAAATAAAATAAATTACAATGTTCTTTTAACAAGTAAAGCATGAATATAACCGATTTAAATTGAGCAATATCAACAGAGTAGTTATGTTTCTAGATATGACGATAATTTATTATTTTCATATTAATTTTCACAAATTGTTAAGTTGTGTCAGGTATTATTTTTACATCCTTTGCAGTCTGTAACTGATATGGATGGATGAATTTTCTATATAACCAAGCATAACTAACCAGGAAGATATCAGAACATATATAGCAGGGGACAAACAGACATCATTTTCTTTGGAACAAAGTTTGTATTAAGGATAAAACGTATGTATACTGAACTATTTCAATTTGTATTATATCTTAAATTTAATCTGATGATTTTCAAATATTTTAAGCTTTACCGAAAGGTAAAAATATTTGAGAAAATATGACCTGGTCGTTATTCGTTATCCGATATTCGTAATTCAATTTCAAACCAGCTGTTTGCAGTTGGTTCGATATTAAGATTTTTTTAGGCAAAGTCTCCATGTGTATATCTTGATAAAGATCGTCATTACCATTTTGCATTTTTTTTAAATCTTTTCCCAATTGTATATTTACTTTACTATATATAAAAATATTAATTTTCGCGAACCATTTAGGTCACGGAAATTCCATTTTTTGCCATCAGTAAGGAGAGTTGTACAAATAATGTGAATACACAGAACCCCGATCCAATTCATCTTTTGCTAAAAATATTTATCATTTTCTGTTTTGTATCTCCTATTATAATGCAATTAGTTTGTATCAGTGGTTCTGATTGGATGTCAGTAAGCGTACAATTCTCTATCTCCTTGTCTGTAACTAAGGAAGCCGACATTTTGAATTGTGGAATGTATTGACATGCAATTTTTACAATGATAAGCAAAAAAACTCACATGTTGCACCTAGAAATCTTCTTTTTATCAAATTTAATTACATTCTGAAGCGGCCAAGAAGCCAGAAAACGCCCGGTGTTTACGTTTGACGCCGGAAGCATACATATGACGTCACCTAGTTTAGGGGCCAAAGAAGATAACATCTTTTCGCGGAATTTTCTTTAATGAGAATTTTACACTGAGATAATGATTGAAATTGAATTATGTACTTGTTTTGCATTAGAATAGAGATAACTGTATTGTATTTGAAGCTTTGCGGACGTCCATCGGTAGTTTTACTGTCGCAAATACCCGTTTACCTGTCTCCGCTACGCGTCGCCAGGTAAACTAAATTTGCGACAGTAAAACTACCGCAAAGCTTCAAATACAATACAGTTATCTCTTAAACATCATTCCATTTTTCTCTAATTTCGATTAAAATATGACAAAACCTGCCGCCAAAATAGATGTATGCCCCAAATAAACATTTCCCGATTGGTTGAACTACTATGGCGTCAATGTAAAGCAAAGCAAGCCTCGATGTAAAGCAACGCAAGCCTCGATGTAAAGCACACGCTTCCCAAGAGTAAGGAGAGTTGTACAAATAATGTGAATACACAGACCCCCGATCCAATTTATCTTTTGCTAAAAGTGTTCATCATTTTCTGTTTTTTATCTACCAACAACATTCCATTTTTCTATAATCCCCATTTAAACATGTCAAAACCTGTAGTAAAAATAGATGTATCCCCTAAGTTAACATTCCCCGATTGGTTGAAAAGCTGTGGCCTCGATGTGAAGCAACGCAAGCACACGCAAAAATTTCCGTTGATATGTCGAACTTCGACCCCGGGATTCAGCCGATTTACAAAGAGATTTTCTTGCGCTCAAATGTAATTCTAAGTGAAGTATACTGGTAAAGTAAAATTATATATTCTTTTACAGAAATATTTACACATTTTATCATTAATGTATTGTCATGCTTCTACATATTTACGCTGAGCTTTAGTTAAATATAATTCTATCCAAATTTTGTTACGGTAAGCTTTAAGAGTAAGAATATTTCGCGCCAAAACAAGAAAATAACCTGTATCACCAAATAAGTTTATCAGCATCTTTCTGAAATTTTCCAATAGAAAATAGCGTTTAGTATAGAGAAATGTTGGTAAGTATTACTTATTAATGTTAAGGTTCTCCAGAGGTGGTTCTCTGGACCTTCTTGGCTGTCAATTTAATCCCATTTATCCATTATTCCCGATGACAGAATGGCAAACCAGTCGATTTGTGTCGTGAGTGGAAATCTTATCTATTTGATGGAATAATTTCTTCATTAACTGTTCATGCAGCACTTTTGTATTTTTTTGTTAACCGTGCACATACCCTTTGCATTTCTGCAAGATAAATGGGTTGTGTATGTGTAATAAGCGAGTTCGGAGTTCTGTAATGCGCAGGTGCGAAAAAAAATTAAAGGGAGATCACCCATTAAGGTCGAAAGGTCATTGCAGATAATCAAACGGGATAAATACACAACGGATATCGTGAATATGCTTTAAAACGTTAGTAATCGTTGCGCAGGTAGAAAAATATTTATTGTTACGCAACAAACGGTAGTATTGAATGGTGAACATAGGGTTTTCAAATGAATTAACGGAAAATTGTTCTAGAAAAATAAAAAAAACCGAGATACTGGATGGTCATGACATGCATATGTACCGATGCGTCTTGTAAAGCATTTTTCTATATATTTTTTCATGACAACTATGAACAGAATGCATATATTGGTCTTCCAACTTGAATGATTCTACGCAAGTAATTGTTAGGGCCCGTTATGACCGTTAACATAGTCATAGCTTGCTGTGATGGTTTACTTTTTAGTTTTATCATTGGCACTCAGACCACATCTTTTTATATCTATAAACAGACTTTCTTGACCACAATAAACAACACTCAAATAAATAGTGAAACACTTTATGTAAGCACATGTCTATTTATTTTTTTTAAAATAAGATAAGCACAAGTTAAAAATAGGTATGTGCAAGGAGGGCACTTAAATTATTCCACCTACATGTAAACAACAAATTTATGTGTGACCTGGAAACAGTGTAACTTAATAGTAAATATGTTATGTCCAATATGTGACCATTGACAAAACCCCACCTAGTCATTATTCACTCAAAACACAAGTATATTAAATGCTCTGTATATATATAATTAAACACTTTTCACCAGTTTTATAGTTTAGACTTGCTTTGAAAGCAGCAGTAGTGATTCCAAATTCAGTGTTGCATACAATTTCTTAATCATAATGAGATGACAAAAAAATGAGACCATGTCAATATAACACAACTATTAAAAATAAATAATGAAATAAAAAACTGTTCTAAATTAGTGCACATAATGACAGTTTGTAAATGCACAGACAGTATTCCTCAAAAAGTGTTTTGGGCAAATTCTTACAAAAGTCTAACACATCACAATACAAAAATTTGAGTATTTATTAAAAAAAAACAATGTATAAAGTTTATAGTGGCAGTCATTTGTTAGTTTATTCCAAGGATTTGTATAGTTAGACACTGCATAACAGTTTTGTAATATATCTTGGTTAATTTGCACAAGGTACTGGTCATCAGCTGAGAATGCAGATCTCTTAAGCATAAAACTGTTTCAGTTAACATCTATAAGAGGTTGACAAAATAATGGTGCTCACTTTATTCAGTTTACACAGGTTGCTCTGTAATGTGTATTACTTTGTGGCAATAGGTTTTGATTGGTCTTTGTTTCTTTCAGGTATTATTCAAAGTAAAGGTCAAGATATTTAAAGTTTCCTTGTAAAGGATATAAAATATATAAATTAAATAAGTCTAAATTGAAAACAACGTTCAAACCTATGATTGCGTTGGATAAAAATCGCAATTTTTATACATGTGCATGCAAAACAAATTTCTTGGTAGAGGGGTCTAAATACAATACAAACAACATTTTCCAAAAGACCAAAAAAGTGAAAAGGTATATTAAACAAAACGCATTTGACTAACAGGTCGAACAACGGATGTTCTTAAACCCTGCTGACTGCCATTGGCGATTGCCAAATAAACGGATCACAAGATGTAACAAAATGGATCTTTATTAATAAATTATATATATATATCACGTGTATGTGTCTATAGAGAACAACCAATCAGCAAAATACGGTACTGAACTATTTTAATTCTTATTGTTTTAAAAATTCACTTTGATGATTTTTAAATATTTTAAGCCGACGAGATGCCGGAATGAAGGGTTGCTATGTCTCGCTTCCTTGACAAATTTTGAAGGCTCAACAAAAATAGATCGCAATTTGTGCAGAAAAGTGGTTTCCTGGTGCTAAATCAAATACTATAAATGGGATTGAAACCAGATGTGGATATATGATCACATATAATCAGAGGAAAATTCCGATTGCGAGGTCACTATTTATAAGGCCAATGTCATAGTTTCTAAAAAAAGATTTTATGAGGCATAAGAAAAATACACACATAAATATTCATTAATAAACCCTACAAATGACATGCTATTCCAACGACTGATAACACAAATCTGGATGAGCTTTATTCAAGAGATTTTCTATGGAAGATATATAAAAAAGACTCCGTTTAGTGAGTAGTGGTGATCTTAAAATTCAATCTTCTTCTTTCAGATCCTGTCTTCAAGCTATCTTTACTTTTGCTATACTATCTTGTTGAGTAAATCTGATATCTTTTACGGTTGTGTTTTGGAAATAAATTATAACGTCAGGCGAGTGGTATTCTGAGGAAAAGAAAACTTTTGTTTGTGTGACACGGGGGTGATTGGTTAATAGGTTGACTGATTATTGGTGTTTGATGCCACTTTAAGCACCATTGACTACATCGTGGCGGTCAGTTTTTATTGGTGGAGGAAGCTAGAGTGCACAGAGAGAACCACCGACCTTTAGCAGGAAAGCTGATAATCCTTGTCAATTAAGATTTGAGCCGAACGCAACTGCCACGTGCAGGGTTCGAACTCTCAACCTCAGTGTTGAAATGTTACAGGTAATAAGAATGCATTTTCGTGGACAAAACTAAACAAGACATCGAATAATGTAAGATTTACCTACTTAAAAATGGATGTATTACGATATCGAGACAGAAATTTGCCGCCTCAAGTTTTGGTCGGTTCTTTAATGTTTTTATATGGACTGTGCTCTGACGTCCCGCGGCCCCAGAAAATCTTAGAACAAGGGTGTCATACGTCAGAACTATCTTGGAATATTCCTCATATAACAATTATAATCTAACAAACGGGATGAAGTTTTACCTCAACTGTTTATTATTAACTTCTGGGTCATGATCTATTTTCCCTTGGCTACTTCGTATTGCGTTTACATTTCAATTTAGTTTATATGTGCATACTTTGAATCGTGCCTCAGATTTTAGATACCATAATATTCTTTTAGCTATACAACCTTTTAAAACGAAAAACCGGTAGTTTTTTTAAATTGTTTTATGTGTCGTCTCTTTAAATTTTTATTGAACAAACTTTAATGATTTTTTCTTTCAGCAATGGAATCCTTTGCAAAGTTTTTAAATGCTGCCATAGTCCTACCACTCACAGCAGGCGAAGCATCCGAAAATCATCACTCATGGGATAATATTCGACCTCATGATGGCAGTATTAGCGGACTTGTACTTCTTTCAAGCGTTTTACTGATATCTGTTCTCTATATGTTCGGAGTTCAGTTGGTTAATAAAGACAAGGACGAGACAATGACGAATCACCTAATTTATTCATATCTTTGTGTCGTAATTTTCTTAGCTATATTCGTCTGTGTTGTACACTTGATAATCGAGTATCGATCGAGACAGGCTAGTGTTTTATCAACATCTTTCAATGAAAAATACAACTCAAAAGTGAAATTTATATTTCTGTGGATTTTTACATTTGGAAGCATTCTGTTTTCCCTTGCCAAAATTATTTGCACAATTTGCTGTCACGAGGACTTATTCGAGGAGGGCAAGACAATAGGCTGTATAGACACAAATGCCACATATGACAGAAGCCATGATGTAGCGACCGTCAGGTTTCACTGCTTTCAAATAATATTTTATATTGTTCAGTCTTGGTTTTTACAAGTTTGCATTCGTTCCTTTTTTAAATGCTCGTGGACGATTTACTATAGTTTGTTGTTGATCGTACTGGCGAATATTTCACAATGGGCTCATTATTTCGCTGAAATATACAAAGACACAAACCCTGAAAGCAATGGTATGCATTGTCTAATGAAAAACAAGTGCCATCCAAAAATATTTTTAGACTCAATCAAGCCGTATGCAACGCCAGCAGAGATGGAATACTTTCTACTCTCAATGATATTAATTGCTGAACTTTGGCCATCAAATGATAATGAACCACCATCTAGCAGGCTTGCACCGCATCTGGCAAATGTAAATACTCCATTACTCACCTCTTTATTACCAGTTACGGATTCAGAGGAAGTCTCACAAGAAGCCTCACAAGAAAGCAAAGCTAAATACGATTCCTGCCCTGTTATGCTTATTGTTTTCGGAGTTGTGATAGTTTTACCGAGTTATATTTTAGCTTATTGTAGGCATGAATCCGAATACACGGAAAATGCTGACATAGCTTACGATACCTTTTTATCATCATTAGCGATAATTTTATTAATTGTTAGTTTTCATATGTTTACTAAAAGGTCTTATTTAAGGGAAGTTATGGGAAAACAACATCTCCATTTTCATCACAAGATTATTATTGTAAGTTTTGTAGGTTCGATAGGATATCAATCACTAATAGTGTTTTCTTGCAAACAAGATGGTAAATACTTTTTCATGGTCCAAAAGTTTTTTTTAATACTAGAATTGTATTTACAAATTGTTTGTATACTTCAATTCAATAGTTTTACGAAGTATCGCCTGAATCCAAGAAATTATGTTTACCTCTTACTATCTGTAGTTAATCTATGTTGTTGGATTGGTGATAGTATTTTTGAAGCTACTACTGCCTACGATAAGGAAACATTGCAAAACTTATATACTGCTTCTACAGAAAAACTAATATCTCATTGTTTGTTCCCTTTCCTTGTCTTTTTTCGGTTTAAATCTTTTATTTTTTTCTATGGTATTTTTCGTCAAATCCCAAACGAGTACAGATATGAGAAAAACTTAATAATATAGTTCTGATAAATGTCTAACTGTTTTCTCTCCTAACATATTTGTAAACATGAATATATAAATTGAACACTTCATTCAAGTTTTGATTGTTTGTTGACTGCATAGTATTTGTTGCTCCTTTTAAAAATGGGAACACGTGAATCATATATTTGGTTGTAGGATTTGAAAGGCTTGGAGATCTGCTAGATAGTTTCGAAGCCTATGTATTTATTAAGATCTAGAATGTTTCCTTTCATCTGTTACATTAGAAAACATCTCGTAAATAAACACAACATAGATACCAAGATTAAAATTGTGTACGCTAGACGAGCATTTCGTCTACAACAGACTCATCAGTGACGCTCGAATCAGAAAAGTTAAATAGGCAAAAAAAAAAAAAAAAAAAGAGCGAAGTTGAAGAGCATACAGGACCTAAAATTCCTAAAGTTTTTGCCCAAAACAGCTAAGGTAATATTTTCCTGGGATAGAAAATCCTAAGTATTTCGAATCAATGATGATTTATGTTAACACAAAATTGCTGACTCCTGGGCTTTTGATACCCTTTGGGGACGAAAGAAGGGTGATGTCTATTAGCATCAATACCCCTGCCCATCTTTTCTTTCCACTAGGAATATAAAACAAGGAGACGTTGTATAATTATTCAAAATGAATCGGATTTAAGCTACTATAGGTTACGGTACGGCATGCTAAAATGAATAAGTCCCATACCGTATAGTCAGCTATAAAAGGCGCCAACATGAAAAAATTCAAACGGAAAAAAATATCATCTGATTTATGACAAAACAATAAAAGAAAAACGTATATGACAGACAGCATCAAACGAAATGCAATGAATTACAAGCTCCTGATTTTGGACAGTCACATATTAATGTGGCGGGCCAAACATGTTTGTGAGCGCTCAACCCTCCCCGAACCCGAGATAGTGATAACAGCACAACAAATAAACAAACTATAAGCATCAGTTTGAAATGGCTAGACTACTCAGATCAACACGAAGCACAAAACAAATAACAAACTAACATAAAGACACAAGATCCATACTCGAAATGTAACAGCTTACTAATAAATGATGTTCTCCTAGACTTAAAAGAAAGTATATTTACTACTAATGTATAAAGAATCAAGAAAATCACTTTTACCATATATTAACTAGCCGTAATATGCTGGATGTGCGATCTTACTTTAATTAAATTGTTATGCGGAATCTTTTTATATAGATTAGACCGTTGGGTTTTCCTGTTTAAATTGTTTTACACTAGTCATTTTGGGACCTTTATAGCTTGCTGTTCAGTGTGAGCCAAGGCTCTGTGTTGAAGACCGTACTTTGACCTTTACTTTTTACACATTGTGACTTGGATGGAGAGTTGTTTCATTAGCACGCATACCACATCTTTTCATTTCTATTCAACATAAATCTCTATAATTTGCGATGATTTATAAAAGTTTTTAAAATATCCCTTCCGTAGAAGTTTTTAATCAATGAAAATATTACGTTAGTTGAAATCTCAGACATTACTGAAAAAACGAGCATCTGAAACTAACTGAAAAACGTACACTCCATTCGATGAAGTCACGTGAACGTCACAAACAAGAACAGAAAAAAGAATATGAAAAGAAAAATCGTCCAGTTTGCCAAAAAAGGGTGTAACGATTACTTATGTTTGTAAGAACACTACGGTATTCAGAAGAACCGCCATATGGCATTTGGACATTTACTAAATGCAGATATTAAATAAAATTAAAAACATTTCTCGCGTGATTTCGGAAGCTCGTATATATTCGGTATCTTGTTGCGTTATGAGCACCCTTTTCATTGTTATTGCAACGTGAGCATATACATTCTTTTCTTTATTAGAATTAATATAATTTTATCATTGTGTTTTTAGTATGGTACTTTTTAGTTTCAGAGAAAATGTTAAAGATATATTTCCAATAAGATTGGAAACATTGTGGCAATGTAATTAAGCTTGCAGTTTCTGTCATTTTGCATTCATACTACATTAAATTGAGTTGACATTTTTTATAGACAAATGTCTTTACGCCTTTCTGCACTGAATGTTTGTTAATACTCCGATCCAAATCATAATCATCAATTAGATATTGGCAGAATCTTTTGACACTATTGTTACCAGAATAACAACAGGCTATTTTTTTCTCTCTCAATGCAAATATATAATACAAGAAATAACCAGGGAAATTGCCATTAGTATTTTACGAACAGTAATTTATTTCATAAGAAAATAAAAATCGACGTTATATTTTGTTTTTATAATGAGCAATAAATGAATTGGACAATCTTCGAATGAATGTGGCATTTGTTTTTCAATCTTACTGTCTGTCAAAGAGTATTTGGTTTCTTTCATATTGCTCCCGTGGCAGAACCACCAACAGCTTTTTTTTTTAAATACTCGGCTTAACTTCAGGCGTACATGTAACAAAATTGATTTTAGAAACATTTCCAGAGCGTGATTCCAATGAATGTGTTATCACTTATCATGGAAATTCCCGAAAAGATTGTCAAAATTATCAAAAAAAATTGTGATTTATGAAAATCACGCCTGCACACCTTTGACCACAATTTCTTCAAATTTGTAACACTTTGCACGTAACTACAAAAATGTACAGGATTTAATCGAAGGCATTATTTTTATTTCAAAAATTAAACCAAATTCAGAAATGAGGTTGGTCGGTCGACATATTGTTATTTTGTTTCCATACAAAAAATAGACGGAAATAAATTGAGCATGGTGGTTTAAAAAAAAACATCTGAAAAAATATTACACCTTTATGTTATTGAAAACAATTTTTTTTTGTTTTCGATTGAAGTAAAAAAGGTTTGTTTGTCCCAAGAAAAAAATCCCCTTCAATAAAAGATGAATGGTCAGTACCTGATAAAAACCGTTTTTTTCTAATTTGGAGTATGCCTAGATTTGTAATGATGCCACGATAACGCACGTAATAAACAACAGGCTACAGCAGCGTAACAATAGAAGAAAAAGGAATGAAAGGTTAAAGTTATTTTAGCAACTCAAGATTAATGAATTTTCAACTTTCATGTCCTCCCATATTTGCTTTTCCTGGCACATACTATTAAATTGTTTTTTTTAGAAATAGTTTTGTGCAGAAATGCACAGATTTTCTTGACTCTCTCTCTCTTTCATTAAAACCTGCTCCCATGAATGAAACAAAACTATAAAAGATTAGATACAACCAAAATATTTAGTGTCTGATATTCTCATGGTGTCCTACGGTGTACATTATGATGTATTAGATTGTTGTTCTTAAAAACAGTTGGTTGAACAATTTTCGATTGCCGATGGGAAACTATGGTTTTTTTTCAATCTTCCAGTTCAATTTACATACACCAGTTGTATTCAAATGAATTGTGGTGTATGAAGTATTGTCAAAATCATGACTAAACCCGCGTCATCTTGTAACAATGAACGAAAGAGATATGACGGTGTTAGTAATATTCTTTTTTAACTATTCATTTAGAAACTAAGAGTAACAAACGGCAGAAAAGAAATGACGTCTATCACTTCACAAACTGAAAGACAGCCTCGGGGCTAATTCTCATTATTCATTGAGAGCCCTTTTATAGCTTACCAGAACGCGTGGGTCGTACGGTGGCCTTTTATTAACATCCTTATCATATTAAGAAGATGTGGTATGAATGTCAATGAGACAATTCTCCGCCAGAGGCCAAAATACGTAAACAACTAAAGGTCATCGTACGGCCTTCAAAAATGAGCAAAACCCATACCGTTTAGTAAGCTGTTAAAGGGACCGAAATGACAAATGTAAAACAATGCAAACGAAAAATCAAGCGGCTTAATTTATGTAAAAAAACAGTAAACGCAAACAAATATGATATACAGCAACATACGGCAACCAGGCTCCTGGCTTAGGACATGCACAGACAGAATGTAGCGGGGTTTAAAACGTTTACTGGCACCAAACCCTCTACCTAACCTAGGACAGTGGTGTAACAGTACAACATAACAAACTATAAAAAATCAGT
Source organism: Mytilus californianus (assembly GCF_021869535.1). NCBI lineage: Eukaryota > Metazoa > Mollusca > Bivalvia > Mytilida > Mytilidae > Mytilus > Mytilus californianus. Next base: position 65,118,386 of record NW_026262668.1, on the reverse strand, counting down.
TGAAAAGTGCTTTACTCATTGGATCGATACATAACAAACAAACAAAGACACAAAGTACAGATCTGTTATTCGGAGGTATTGAAAATTCACTTGGAAACTCAACATATACCCCCTGGACACTTACCAAGGAGAAATTTCTGAATAATCATAGGTCTGTTTTATGTTCCTTTATAAATCTGATTCAAACAAAAAATTCTCTGTAACTGACATTATCAAGATGCTTTATTTCTTTACTGACAACTTATTTGTTACGTTTGGAGAACGCGTTTTTCAACAAATAATCGGCATTCCCATTGGAACCAGCTGTGCTCCTCATCTTATCGACTTGTTCCTTTTATTCACATAAGGCTGACTTCATACAGGAGCTTCTTATGAAGAATGAGCAGATGCTAGTATTATCCTTTAACTTCACGTTCCGCTATAAAGATGATGTCCACTCACTAAATAATTCAAAGTTTGGTGACTATGTTGACCGCATATATCCAATTGAAATTGATATAAAGTATACAACAGAAACAGTTAATTCTGCCTTATATCTTGACTAAAATGTAGAAATTGACAATAAGGATCGGTTGAGTACAAAACTCAGAGTTGACTTTATAGACGGTCCGAGTTGACGTATTAGTCGATCCGAGTTGTCTCCGGACCGAATTGTCCCGCAGTCCCGAGATCATCCCCGGTTTTTTATTGGGTTTTGTGTTGCTCAATCTTTAGATTTCTTTGTTGTGTTTCGCGTATTGTTTTTTTTTCTTTTCGTCGTTTTTGTTTTTGCCTTGCCATTGTCAGTTTGTTCTCGACTTACAAGTTTTAAATACCCCCTTTTGATATCTTTTTTTTAAAGCTAGTTGAAAGCCAAAAAAAAAAACTTTTAAATAAATCATGTATCTAAGAATGAAATAAGTTCAAATCCAACATCCAATGGATTTAGTGTAAAGACGTCATTAACAGTCAGAGAAATACATGACCTTGTGTAATGCCAAAATATAGGTATCGACAGATGTTTTTGGTTTTTTTTTTCGTATGGCGATTAAGATATCTCAGTTATTGAAGGGATCATTGTCCGACTTTTGTCATCTAATTTTATCGTGTTATATTTTACATGTTGAGTTTTACTCCTGGGTTGCAAAAAAAGTATTAAGCCATATTTGTTTAAGTGTACATGTGAAAAAAAATCCAATTCACATAGAATGCAATACTTCCACTGTATTAACAACATGAATTTTATGAATTTATTAAAACAAAAAGCACTGTAAGCGAGAACTAAAATCTCTTTTAAGACACTTTGTGTCCCTGGCGATCAAAATAACATGTTTTTTTCAGCTCATTTATTTGGCTCTTAAAATTTCTCCCCAATAAAATTAAGCTTTACTTTTTCAAAAAACCGCATTTGCTTTGCTGTTCCATTTTCATAGTAATCACTTTGAAGTTCTTTAATAGCTGGCTTCCATTTTGATGATGGCCTGAAAGCTGTTGTAATTTTCTGTGAAAAATATGATATATGATAGTTAATATATAATATAAAAGCATTCTTTCACAAATTGATTAAAAAAATTATTGACAAATATACTAGCGGAAAACTGTTCATTCAAAAACTGTCGTAATCTACAAAAAAGTAAAATAACAAAAATACCGAAATCCAAGGAAAATTCAAAACGGAAAGTCATTTATAAATGGCAAAATCAAGACCTCAAACACATCAAACGAATGGAAAACAACTGTCATATTCCTGACAGGCATTTCCTTCTGTAGAAAATGGTGGATTAAACCTGGTTTTATAGCTAGCTAAACCTCTCACTTGTATGACTGACAGTTGAATAGAATTCCATTATATTGACAACAATTTTGTGAGCAAAACAAAAACAGACATAATAGGTAAAAATGTCAAAAATAGGGGTACAGCAGTCAACATTGTGTTATAATCTTATTCACTATAAAACAAACAACTCTTTCCACAAAGAAAAACAAAAAGGCATATAGACACTCTATAAAGTACATACTAGTAAGCAAAAATGAAAGACAAGAATATAAAAATGACCGTAGCACAATAACACAATACACAATGGCGGGATGTATAAATACCGAGCCACGCCAAAAGTATATTACTAAAAATGGACTAAACAGTAAATGTTAGAATATACAAAGAGTTAGACAAAAAAAAAAGAACACTATAACACGTAATTTAGATGATAAACAACGTCTGTACCTATAAAAATAAGAAGATGTGGTATGATTGCCAATGTGACAACTATCCACAATAGACCAAATACTTCAAGACCATCATGTATTATTTGTGAAGTTGATACGGAATATTTATTAACAAGGTCGAAGATATCGTTTGAACTTTTTCAGAAAAAGGACGAGACGTTATGAAAAGTTGTAAGTTATAATATGTCACAATTTTCTTCAAATAATGATCTAGAAAATATCCGGTGATACTCAACTCAGCACAATGGATTAATAAGTAATTAAGTACACATTATTTTACTATTAACGTGTGACACAGTAAGCATAAAACAAATATTCACTGTGGTCCTCTCACATATCATTAAAAAACCAACTAAGATACAAAGATTTGGTTACAAGTTTGGCTCTACCTGTAGAAAACTAATTTTAAACGGAATAGCACATTCTCAATTTTACGGTGATGTTATTAACTGAGCCCGGAAATTTAGATACGATCCTTTAAATAACTTATTCTAAAAGGTTACCAATTCAACACTGTAATTAAATCTTTGAATATTGTTTTTATTGGTATAATATTGATTTTGTTATCAGTAAATTAAAACCATACAGAATATTATTGTTATACAGATATGTACTTTCACGGCACTATAATGATGGAAAATTGTATGCTGGAAGATGAAAGTAAAAGATAGTAAACTTAGATAAATAAACGAATAAATAAATAAAATTGAATTGTTTTGCATTGCTAAAGTTTTGAGACAAAATAGGTGACGTAAGATTAAGTAATAAAGAGTTTCGTCTTTTGGTAATAATATAGTTAATCTCATTTCTAGAGTTCTTTTGATCATAGCTATTAATGTGACGTTGAGAAATAAATTAAATAAACTGTCATCTTTTAAAAGAATAAAAATGTATGGATTTTGCCGTAGGAAAAGAATACTTAAGTGTTTCTATTGTCCACTAAAATAATTCTGTAAATTAAGTAAAGATTTTGATAATCCATTAATTGCCTTTAGTTTTACATAACTAAATAAAATATATGTCAAGCATATAAATCTTTTACATAAAAAAAGAATAGTTGACCAATAAAAAGTAACTTTAGAAAATTCAAAATTGACGCTGAAATTTCATAGGTGAATAAAATAGTTCCAATCAGCACGTGATGTTGGGTTTAAAAAGGGAAGCCCGCAAACTCCCAACATCACAGATCACATATCACACTTCAATGAAGATTGCTGTTTGGAATAAATAATTAAAACATCATTGTATTTTATTCACCAGGTATGTTAATTGTTAAAGTTTAAACTATCTTCAATTGAATTTTAAAGTAAGAATTTAGCTTCTGATTTAATAACTTTAGTTTGATATTTAAATGAAGATTGCTGTTTGGAATAAATAATTAAAACATAATTGTATTTTATTCACCAGGTATGTATATTGTTTAAGTGTAAACTATTTTCAAATGAAATTTAAAGTAATCATTTATCTTCTGATTTAATAACTTAAGTTTGATATTCAAAACTTTTAACTTAAATTTATAAAGAGAGATTTTAATTAACATAAATAAGTTAAAATAAAGTTTCCTATTCAAATTAAATGATCACATATCACACTTCAATTTAGAATGCTGTTTGGAATAAATAATTAAAACATCATTGTATTTTATTCACCAGCGCCAGGCCTCGAAAGAACAAGTGTCCGAGATGAGGGACACACCCACAGAAGGTATCAAATAGACCGGAAATGAGTGGGCTAGATTCTCCAGATACCTGAATAGATGCTAGTATTCCCCAGATACCCCGAAAGAAGCCAGAATCCCCAAATGAACGAAGACGTGAATAAACCCCAAGCGAAAGATGAAAGTCCCACGATATTTAGTAGTATTAACGTTTTGGAGGTACAGGGGAGACAACTCGATACAGCAGCGATCCCTCCCCCTTTTTCTGCATTACAGCACTACAATCTGTCGATACATGTATTTTGGCATTTACAAGGTCATGTTTTTCTCTGACTGTTAATGACGTCTTTACACTTAATCCATTGGATGTGTACTGATTGATATTTTAGTCTTAGATACATGATTTTTTTATTTAATTGTTGTTAGGGATGAGGAATGGATAATTACCCTGCCACGTCCGGTCTGTGTTTTTGTTTGATGTTTCCTGCTTTATAACGATCTGATGAGTTAAGCCCTTTTCAACTGATTTGTATAGTTTGTTCTTATGTTGTGCTGTTACACCATTGTCCCAGGTTAGGGGAGGGTTGAGCGCTTACAAACATGTTTAACCCCGCCACATTCTTTATGTGCCTGTCCTAGGTCAGAAGCCTGATTTAACATCCACTTCATCTGAACTTTGGTGGATAGTTGTCTTATTGGCAATCATACCACATCTCCTTATTTTTATATAAATACAATATTTACTTTCATATAATGCAATTGGAAAAACAAAACACATTTTGTATACTATATATAATATACAATAATGTTAACCATCATTTGAAACATTTAAATTTTATTTTCATTGATAAAATGTATAGCTTGCATTTCGATTCATAAACTAATGTGTATGATACTTCTTGAATAAATCCATAGTTGAAAATAGAACGTTAAGCTCGGCATAGATGGTTCCATGAAGTTATGTCTGAATAATGAAATGTTTTCTTTATAAAGTTAAATTTTGGTCAAGGCACAAACATTTTTTCATAGAGAATAATATTTTTGATAAGATGATTTCAAGATATCACATAAATAATTTGGAGCATGATAATAAATTCATTTTATACATAAGAACTTTTATTTTGAAATTTTAAAGGGGGGGATAAAATAAAAATAGTGAAATATTATGGGGGGATCAAGAAAATTTTATATTTTTGATTTCAAAATGACCAGCCCCCCCCCCCCCTTTCCAGGTAATATAAATAATTTTTGTACATAACGAACAACAAGTAATAAATGATGGACAGTAAATCTGAATGACTATGTTATAATCAAAATACAAGGGCAGATCATTTATATATATAAAAAAGAGCATAGGTCCAATTATACTATCCTGAGGAACGTTCTTGTAGTCGATTCTACATTATCTATTACAATTCTTTGAATCTTTTCTGACAGATATGATTTAAACCACAAGCAAGATAAATCATTAAAATGTTATGCCTTTAACTTGGATATTGATAATGTTTTTTATAGTGTTTTTATGTTTACTGCACCAACCGTCGGCAGGCAAACTGGTGACCTTCTGCTGTTGTCTGTTCTGTGGTCGGGTTGTTGTCTCTTTGACACATTCCCCATTTCCATTCTCAATTTTATTATCAATTAATATCGGAGTCAGTCAAACTAGGAATACTTATCAATTAATATCGGAGTCAGTCGAACACATCTCGATACTTTCAAACTCACATCATAAGAGTTAACCGGCTAGTGAGCATTGTAGGTGATCTACTAAGACCACTCGGCCACCGAGACTAATATTCCTGTATATAATTTATCATGATAGCATATTAAAGTATTGTGTTGAACACCAATTTAACTGTAAAGATGTCTAAGTTCACTGATATTTTAAGTAGATAAATATACATGTAATACCGAGAAGACGAATTATAGTTAACATAAACTTTTTAAGAAACTATAGATGCTATTTTATGCAGCAGGATAAAGTTTGTACTCACCTTTTTGTATGTTTCGCCTGGCATATCTTTTACAACTATGAAAGCACAAACAATGATGGGTATCAAAGGAAAAACTGATACAAATATGCCAAATCCTACTGCTGCACCTGAATATTGGTAAGATCCATATGTCGGTGGCTGATACGCCGTAATACTATATACCAATACTGCCTGGGAAAACATATGTAAGTTTTGTAATTGAATTTACTGTGCAACTGGAAATGTCCCCAAAAATCTTATAACTATGAATGGTAAATCGCTATGTGATCATGTCCACTACGTAGAGGCGCTGGTGAACACACAAGTTCGCTGACAAAATCTTAAACATTTTAGATCTGAGTCGTAGAATAATCTATAAACTTTTACTCTGGAATTTTATTTAACTGGAGTAAACCTTACTCAAACATAGGAACTTGTTTATTCCTCAATATGACCCATAATAGGCCATGACATTAAAAAAGTATAAATACTATTTAAACATGAAAAGAAAATCTGGGTAATGACCCGAAATTATCGACCAATTTTGAGCCAATGCAAAGCAATCGGTCCATTATTTTGCGTTCCTTTTTGGGGGGGGGAGTACAAGGTCATATTGTGCAGATTGGGTTCTGTTCAAGGATCACATGTTTAACATATCAAGGGAAGAAATTCAGAAAATACACTGCAAACGTTGAGTTCGCGGTGAATACAACCAAATTCCAACTTGTATTGTCTGTTTTATCAAATTGATCCCAATAGAATAATTAAACGTGCGTATTCAACAACTGGTGAAACATATCGTATTCAACAACTGGTGAAACATATTTAAGTATAAATGTTATAGCATAGTATGGTGAATTTAAAAAAGATGATTCTTAAAAATGAAGAGTAGAAAGCGTGGCATTAAACATAGTTAAATGTTTCTTTATGGTCAGATCACCTCTTGGCAATATCATATCCCTAAAGCGTGCTTTTAGCATCTTTTTTAGATTTTAAGGTTGGATATACCAATTTTACATGTGTGTATAAAGAACTTTAATATATAAATTCCTATGGATCTGGTGTGAATAATTGGTGATGGATATTCAGAGTTTTAGTTATACGATTATACCTTACTCCGGATTCCAGGAGGTGTGCCTTCACTGACAGACGGTATTAACAGATTAACGGAAACAGAAACAGATGAAGACAAAAACCGCCATTAGTCGTTTACCTCAATTAGTATTTTTTTAAATATGAAATTACAATGATATGAATTATATTATATTATTATTCCCCGTGTTACATATTTGTTGAACCATAAATTCGTAGTCACTTTCTTTACTTATAAGCACTAGCTTATTATGAAATTCAATATTTTGAAGCTGGTAGAACATATGGAACCAAGAATCAGATTTCAAGCAAATAAAAGAAACAATCTATACGGTAAATTGTAAAATTTACATGTTGAACAAGAAATTGAATTTCAATTATTGATATGCCTAATATTTGTACAGTCTTTTAATATCACTGTTTGTATTTATTTATATGCAGAAGTTGAACAAAAAGCAAAAAAAAAAAAAATGGTAATTACTCACTAGAAGTATTGATGGTGTAATGAAACCTATGCAAATTCTAAAGAATACTGGTATCCCTCTTCCTAACATGAGTCTAACATCACGTGAAAATCTATCCAATCCTGAAATTTAGATGAAAAAAAAATAGTATTCTTCAACTGTGTGAAGATTTTTTTATAGTATATGTAGCTATTAAATATATGCATTCATACTTGTTCTCATCAAATAATACAAATTTTAGTTTTGACCGCCTTGACAATTGACAGAGTCAAGCGAGACGTAGGTATGCATTTTCCAAGGGCGGCTGCGGCGTCGGCGTCAACAATCTAAAGAATTGCTATTTTAATTTCAATATTTTCATTTCACTATCATAATTACATACAGACGAGACGTATCTCGGTGTCAACAGTTTATTCCCCTATGACATTCAGATTAAAATTATTTTTATATCTAGTATTATTATAGTTATTATTTTGCTTGTACAATTTTATAGCTTTAAATTACATTATGGTTTAAATTCGTTTTTTTTAAGTAAACGAAGTACGGTACTATATATCAAACCTATTTTCATAAGAATTGATACAATATTCATAATAACTAAATAAAGATGACAAACAAAACAAAAAAAAACATACCATAAATCCAGCCAAACACAATACACTCTATAATACCAAACACTGCTGGGCAAAATGCAGCAATATACCAGTCTATTACTTGAAATATATATATGCCTCCCTATTAAAGGAATAAAACAAACAAAAAGATATTTTGACATCTTTTAACAAAAATGTTAAAAATTATTCAAATAATTTTGTTTCTTATAACTATGAAAGGAGCAGGATATTAAAATAACAATAGAACCATCGTTTGGCTCTCTCGAATTGCAATAATAGAGGAATTTTACAAGCCTTACAATTTTGTCGACAAATGAATATGATGATTCGAGATGGACACTACAGCGCAAAAATATCAGATTTCATTAGCAAGTTGAAATTTACATATTGAACCTTAACTTTATTTGCACAATAAAATCTTACCAAAAAGGTATTTAACCACATTGACTTCTGTGTATAAGACATCTTTTAGCAAATTATTTTTTTAAGGATATGGCTTTGAATTATATCTAAATATAAATTGTAAGATGAGCCTCTTTTTTTCAGTTTTTGCTGTCGATCTGATTATTCGAGCCCTTTCTAGCTGATTTTACCGGCGGATGGATTATGTTAATATGCTGTCACACAACTGCTGTCACTGTAGAGGCGAGGGGTGAGCGCTCACAGACATGATGTTTAATCCCGCCACATTGTGCATGTGCCTATCCCAGGTGAGGAGCCTGAAATTTAGTAGTTGCTGTTGGTTGCTGTCTGTAATATTAATTCTCGTATATTGGTTTTAGCCTGAATAATGCCATTGGTTTCCTCTTTCGAACTGTTTTACATTTCTTTTATAGCCTTTGCTCCTTGTTGAAGGCCATACGATGGCCTACAGTTGTTAACATCGTCGTCATTTGATCACTGGTGGATAGTTGTCTCACTGGCCGTGTTTAAATTAAATCGTTAGATAAGTCAAAAAAAATTGTTAACAAATCTATAAAAATGTCACTTGAATAATTTTACTGTTTCAAATATATGTGTTATCATTTTATGTTATTAATGTCCATGGCCATGCAGTATCAGATACTGCTTTGTATTAAATATCATGTCATTGTCGCCATAAACAAACCACACACAAAAACAAATAGTGTTTACCTCTGTCGACATAGAACATTAATGTGTACAAAGTAAACATATGTAGCCATATGTAGCCATATTAATAATCCTCAATATAAATCTATACAAGTTATAGCTCTGTCGCCATCAATAATCCTCATATGCAAATTAAAATTCTGTCGATACCAATTTTCCTCAAAGAAAATTAAAAGTGATAACATTTACCTCTGTCGTCATTAACATTCCACAGAGAAAATTGGCAAAACACACTGCCATGACGAACATTACTCGACGACTTCGTAACCAATGAAATCTGTCTGAACAGGCAACTACTACAACTTCACAATATGCAAACTAAAATAAAAATCAAAATATAGTGTTTAAGTCTCTTTGCTTGCATAACCGCTGAAGAAGATAATGGAAAAGGTTCAGGGATGAGTATTTATGAAATTGATTGTGTAATTATGTTTTATTTTTAAGGTTTGTGTTCAGGCAAGAGACTTGTTAAACGAAGTTATGTTTATTTTGTAGATTTTCAAACGTCCCGGTTGTTTCAAAATGTCTCATAACGTTGATCTATCTATTTCGCGTGGGTATAATCTTCCTTTCACTCATCACAAATGAATATATCTTTTAGATAATTGTCTTCTCATTTAGTAGCTTCCAAACCTTTTCCGTTCATTAACTTTTTCCATTTCTAAGTTATCTTTTTATATGCCGCATGGAAATGGCAACTGTATATATTTGTTATACCATTTTTTCATTTACCCCAAACTGCTTTTGATGTTAACCATATGTTTTGATAAAAATTCATTGTATATATTATTAGGCTAAATTCGAGACGAATTATTAATATATCTGATGAATTGAAACCGTTATTATCTTTTATTAATTTTCTTATATAATCATAGGTTTGAACGTTGTTTTCAATTTAGGCTTGTATGTATATGTATATATAGCTTTGTGGTGATTTTTTCATACTTTTTTGCTTCAAACAATTATATTTTTCGTCGATTGTCAACAACAAATAAATCATAAAGGTTGTATGGGCGCTTGTTGTCCTAATATAATATGATGTAAGAGGTAAAGCATAATCGTTTCATACCTGACTGTCTAAACCGACAGTAAGCAGCATCACAAAAAATAAAACGGACCATATATTTGGGCCTGGAAGTTGCGCCAAAGCTTCAGGATATACTATCAATCCAAGTCCTGGGCCTACATGTAGATAAAAAACAATATTTAATTTTATATAAGAAAAATGAAGACACTTACTTTAAGTGTCCTCTCTAATATGTTGACTTAATTGTATTAAAATCACATATTGTAAAAACATTGTTATCAATTATATCTCAAAATGTAAGATCAATGTGAAATGTTTGAAAGAATTGTCTTTCTTACTGCTTTCATTAAATTGCCTGATGGATACTCGTATGTACAAGTTTATGTTATATAAAACTACTTTAAATTTAATATTGATGAATTCGAGTGTTACTTTAACAAACATGAAGACATCAACAACATTTTAGATTGGACGAATATGCTCATGTTTATTTCTTAAATATCGCATTGAGAAGTAATAAAGTGTACGTAATTATTACTGTAAACAATGAAAAAAGAATAGTTCCAACTATTTTCATCAGGTTCAATTACTATATCAGGAACGCTTAACGCCAAAAATTTAAAACCATTGATGTATAAAACCCGAAACACGTAAAGAACTATATCATAAATGATATAAAAAAAACGATCTAAAAATAAAAGTCAAATCTATCTAAAGTCAACTTTGCCTTACTGGGCAGTTGGAACCTAAGATTCATAATAATTTCTAATTTTGTCAACGGAGAAAGGTTTGTTACAAATTCATGTCAGTACCGAAGTACTGCATAATAGGCCCAAGACCACAATTAATGATCCCGCTTTTCGTTGTCCACGAATATAGTTCCTTTTAATTAGAGTGTATTTTTTCTTAATTTTTTTTCTTTCCCTTCCTCACTCATTTCTTAGTTTTTTGTGGGTGGAAATAAAAGAAGAGAGGTGAAATAAACTTTTGGATGTTGTATTTTAACTGATTTTGATATGGAAAGAGTGATTAGGCCAGGTGCAAAAAGGTGATATTTACAGTTTTCGGAACATCTCTTGACTTGTCCATAGGGGTATGGATGTGTATTGGCTAAATTTGTAAGAGTCATTGGTTCAATCTTTCTGAATTTTGGATATATTTTTGGACTAGTACTATACATTACACACACAAAAGATTTGACAAAAATGCAAGGTGCAATTTTTTTAATGAAACAAAACGTTATAAAGAACTAATAGGGGAATTTAATTGTGGTCTGTGGCCTAAGAGGTGAATTCAGGAAATATTGAATTTGTACTTTGACAACTTCACTGAATGATCTATTGGTATTAATTTGTCAAACTACATGAGAATAAATGATTTCCACTTTTATTTGATAGAAATTTTGTAAAAAAGTGACATTTCAGCCTACATGCCCAAAATTGAACTTTTTCAGTTGTTTCAATATTTTTACAAAAGTAGCATGCTTACTTTCTCTCTGACAGATTTTTCTGGTTTTCTATTTGTGTTTGTGGTATCTAATGTAGATGTTTAACTCATTTTTGAACACTGAACACAAAAAAAGTAGATAAAATCAGAATAAGAGTGCAAAATGTGCTGCTTTAATGGTCTTTGTCTAACGGTCAGTATGAAGCAAGTGAAAAATGAGGTTCTATGCACATACAAGTTGAATTCCTTTTAGCAGATTTCACTGAATCTGTATCAAAAGCACTTATTACTGGTTGTTTGACCTTGTCTGTTTCACAGACTACCTTTATTTTATTTTGTTTGATAGCTAGTGGTTAAAATATTGGCCTTTTGAGGCTGAAATTTCATGCCGATTTTAAAAAGTAAAGTAAATAACTTTGCTTCAAATCATACTGTCTACATATATAGTTGAAAGTGACAGTCATGTTACATCCAGGCTCCATGTTTTATCATATCTAAACAAAGATTTGAGCAAAAAGAAGCATATCTCTACCTACCATATCATTTATATGCTTTTTAATATGCAAATGTGGGGAACGACCTAAATTGACAACCTGTTTTTTTAAGCTTGACATTGCTGAAGACAATTTTATTCACATGTGTTATGCTATTTGAAACTAATATTTCCATTAAAAGTACATTTATAACATGTAAAAGGTTTTTTTATAACTTAACAACTTCAGAAAATTGTGGTAAGTGAAAAATATTACATTTCATATAAGGCCTCACATCATTTGAAAACCTCTATTTTTTGGCACAGGCTCATATAAAATTTACTTCTGGCCATTTTTTATAAGTCTGAAACATGAAGTATGCTATCTGTTGCTTTTAATAGGTGATAACTTATACATAGAAACATTAAAAAATGTAAGTTTTGGTATATTTTGGTTTTTAGAAGCCCAAATTTGATAGTTGAAATTGTTCAAATTCAACGCCACAATTCAGCACCCAAAGTTCAGATATAAAAAATGCCACATTTTTTATAATTGGTATCATATGGCTTTGAAACTTTGTAAACTGTTTTATAATACACTAAGCTTAAATCATGCCAAGTTTTATTAGAATTGGTCAAGTTTTAGACCCCTAATAGGCCCAAGACCACAATTAATGATCCCGCTTTTCGTTGTCCACGAATATAGTTCCTTTTAATTAGAGTGTATTTTTTCTTAATTTTTTTTCTTTCCCTTCCTCACTCATTTCTTAGTTTTTTGTGGGTGGAAATAAAAGAAGAGAGGTGAAATAAACTTTTGGATGTTGTATTTTAACTGATTTTGATATGGAAAGAGTGATTAGGCCAGGTGCAAAAAGGTGATATTTACAGTTTTCGGAACATCTCTTGACTTGTCCATAGGGGTATGGATGTGTATTGGCTAAATTTGTAAGAGTCATTGGTTCAATCTTTCTGAATTTTGGATATATTTTTGGACTAGTACTATACATTACACACACAAAAGATTTGACAAAAATGCAAGGTGCAATTTTTTTAATGAAACAAAACGTTATAAAGAACTAATAGGGGAATTTAATTGTGGTCTGTGGCCTAAGAGGTGAATTCAGGAAATATTGAATTTGTACTTTGACAACTTCACTGAATGATCTATTGGTATTAATTTGTCAAACTACATGAGAATAAATGATTTCCACTTTTATTTGATAGAAATTTTGTAAAAAAGTGACATTTCAGCCTACATGCCCAAAATTGAACTTTTTCAGTTGTTTCAATATTTTTACAAAAGTAGCATGCTTACTTTCTCTCTGACAGATTTTTCTGGTTTTCTATTTGTGTTTGTGGTATCTAATGTAGATGTTTAACTCATTTTTGAACACTGAACACAAAAAAAGTAGATAAAATCAGAATAAGAGTGCAAAATGTGCTGCTTTAATGGTCTTTGTCTAACGGTCAGTATGAAGCAAGTGAAAAATGAGGTTCTATGCACATACAAGTTGAATTCCTTTTAGCAGATTTCACTGAATCTGTATCAAAAGCACTTATTACTGGTTGTTTGACCTTGTCTGTTTCACAGACTACCTTTATTTTATTTTGTTTGATAGCTAGTGGTTAAAATATTGGCCTTTTGAGGCTGAAATTTCATGCCGATTTTAAAAAGTAAAGTAAATAACTTTGCTTCAAATCATACTGTCTACATATATAGTTGAAAGTGACAGTCATGTTACATCCAGGCTCCATGTTTTATCATATCTAAACAAAGATTTGAGCAAAAAGAAGCATATCTCTACCTACCATATCATTTATATGCTTTTTAATATGCAAATGTGGGGAACGACCTAAATTGACAACCTGTTTTTTTAAGCTTGACATTGCTGAAGACAATTTTATTCACATGTGTTATGCTATTTGAAACTAATATTTCCATTAAAAGTACATTTATAACATGTAAAAGGTTTTTTTATAACTTAACAACTTCAGAAAATTGTGGTAAGTGAAAAATATTACATTTCATATAAGGCCTCACATCATTTGAAAACCTCTATTTTTTGGCACAGGCTCATATAAAATTTACTTCTGGCCATTTTTTATAAGTCTGAAACATGAAGTATGCTATCTGTTGCTTTTAATAGGTGATAACTTATACATAGAAACATTAAAAAATGTAAGTTTTGGTATATTTTGGTTTTTAGAAGCCCAAATTTGATAGTTGAAATTGTTCAAATTCAACGCCACAATTCAGCACCCAAAGTTCAGATATAAAAAATGCCACATTTTTTATAATTGGTATCATATGGCTTTGAAACTTTGTAAACTGTTTTATAATACACTAAGCTTAAATCATGCCAAGTTTTATTAGAATTGGTCAAGTTTTAGACCCCTAATAGGCCCAAGACCACAATTAATGATCCCGCTTTTCGTTGTCCACGAATATAGTTCCTTTTAATTAGAGTGTATTTTTTCTTAATTTTTTTTCTTTCCCTTCCTCACTCATTTCTTAGTTTTTTGTGGGTGGAAATAAAAGAAGAGAGGTGAAATAAACTTTTGGATGTTGTATTTTAACTGATTTTGATATGGAAAGAGTGATTAGGCCAGGTGCAAAAAGGTGATATTTACAGTTTTCGGAACATCTCTTGACTTGTCCATAGGGGTATGGATGTGTATTGGCTAAATTTGTAAGAGTCATTGGTTCAATCTTTCTGAATTTTGGATATATTTTTGGACTAGTACTATACATTACACACACAAAAGATTTGACAAAAATGCAAGGTGCAATTTTTTTAATGAAACAAAACGTTATAAAGAACTAATAGGGGAATTTAATTGTGGTCTGTGGCCTAAGAGGTGAATTCAGGAAATATTGAATTTGTACTTTGACAACTTCACTGAATGATCTATTGGTATTAATTTGTCAAACTACATGAGAATAAATGATTTCCACTTTTATTTGATAGAAATTTTGTAAAAAAGTGACATTTCAGCCTACATGCCCAAAATTGAACTTTTTCAGTTGTTTCAATATTTTTACAAAAGTAGCATGCTTACTTTCTCTCTGACAGATTTTTCTGGTTTTCTATTTGTGTTTGTGGTATCTAATGTAGATGTTTAACTCATTTTTGAACACTGAACACAAAAAAAGTAGATAAAATCAGAATAAGAGTGCAAAATGTGCTGCTTTAATGGTCTTTGTCTAACGGTCAGTATGAAGCAAGTGAAAAATGAGGTTCTATGCACATACAAGTTGAATTCCTTTTAGCAGATTTCACTGAATCTGTATCAAAAGCACTTATTACTGGTTGTTTGACCTTGTCTGTTTCACAGACTACCTTTATTTTATTTTGTTTGATAGCTAGTGGTTAAAATATTGGCCTTTTGAGGCTGAAATTTCATGCCGATTTTAAAAAGTAAAGTAAATAACTTTGCTTCAAATCATACTGTCTACATATATAGTTGAAAGTGACAGTCATGTTACATCCAGGCTCCATGTTTTATCATATCTAAACAAAGATTTGAGCAAAAAGAAGCATATCTCTACCTACCATATCATTTATATGCTTTTTAATATGCAAATGTGGGGAACGACCTAAATTGACAACCTGTTTTTTTAAGCTTGACATTGCTGAAGACAATTTTATTCACATGTGTTATGCTATTTGAAACTAATATTTCCATTAAAAGTACATTTATAACATGTAAAAGGTTTTTTTATAACTTAACAACTTCAGAAAATTGTGGTAAGTGAAAAATATTACATTTCATATAAGGCCTCACATCATTTGAAAACCTCTATTTTTTGGCACAGGCTCATATAAAATTTACTTCTGGCCATTTTTTATAAGTCTGAAACATGAAGTATGCTATCTGTTGCTTTTAATAGGTGATAACTTATACATAGAAACATTAAAAAATGTAAGTTTTGGTATATTTTGGTTTTTAGAAGCCCAAATTTGATAGTTGAAATTGTTCAAATTCAACGCCACAATTCAGCACCCAAAGTTCAGATATAAAAAATGCCACATTTTTTATAATTGGTATCATATGGCTTTGAAACTTTGTAAACTGTTTTATAATACACTAAGCTTAAATCATGCCAAGTTTTATTAGAATTGGTCAAGTTTTAGACCCCTAATAGGCCCAAGACCACAATTAATGATCCCGCTTTTCGTTGTCCACGAATATAGTTCCTTTTAATTAGAGTGTATTTTTTCTTAATTTTTTTTCTTTCCCTTCCTCACTCATTTCTTAGTTTTTTGTGGGTGGAAATAAAAGAAGAGAGGTGAAATAAACTTTTGGATGTTGTATTTTAACTGATTTTGATATGGAAAGAGTGATTAGGCCAGGTGCAAAAAGGTGATATTTACAGTTTTCGGAACATCTCTTGACTTGTCCATAGGGGTATGGATGTGTATTGGCTAAATTTGTAAGAGTCATTGGTTCAATCTTTCTGAATTTTGGATATATTTTTGGACTAGTACTATACATTACACACACAAAAGATTTGACAAAAATGCAAGGTGCAATTTTTTTAATGAAACAAAACGTTATAAAGAACTAATAGGGGAATTTAATTGTGGTCTGTGGCCTAAGAGGTGAATTCAGGAAATATTGAATTTGTACTTTGACAACTTCACTGAATGATCTATTGGTATTAATTTGTCAAACTACATGAGAATAAATGATTTCCACTTTTATTTGATAGAAATTTTGTAAAAAAGTGACATTTCAGCCTACATGCCCAAAATTGAACTTTTTCAGTTGTTTCAATATTTTTACAAAAGTAGCATGCTTACTTTCTCTCTGACAGATTTTTCTGGTTTTCTATTTGTGTTTGTGGTATCTAATGTAGATGTTTAACTCATTTTTGAACACTGAACACAAAAAAAGTAGATAAAATCAGAATAAGAGTGCAAAATGTGCTGCTTTAATGGTCTTTGTCTAACGGTCAGTATGAAGCAAGTGAAAAATGAGGTTCTATGCACATACAAGTTGAATTCCTTTTAGCAGATTTCACTGAATCTGTATCAAAAGCACTTATTACTGGTTGTTTGACCTTGTCTGTTTCACAGACTACCTTTATTTTATTTTGTTTGATAGCTAGTGGTTAAAATATTGGCCTTTTGAGGCTGAAATTTCATGCCGATTTTAAAAAGTAAAGTAAATAACTTTGCTTCAAATCATACTGTCTACATATATAGTTGAAAGTGACAGTCATGTTACATCCAGGCTCCATGTTTTATCATATCTAAACAAAGATTTGAGCAAAAAGAAGCATATCTCTACCTACCATATCATTTATATGCTTTTTAATATGCAAATGTGGGGAACGACCTAAATTGACAACCTGTTTTTTTAAGCTTGACATTGCTGAAGACAATTTTATTCACATGTGTTATGCTATTTGAAACTAATATTTCCATTAAAAGTACATTTATAACATGTAAAAGGTTTTTTTATAACTTAACAACTTCAGAAAATTGTGGTAAGTGAAAAATATTACATTTCATATAAGGCCTCACATCATTTGAAAACCTCTATTTTTTGGCACAGGCTCATATAAAATTTACTTCTGGCCATTTTTTATAAGTCTGAAACATGAAGTATGCTATCTGTTGCTTTTAATAGGTGATAACTTATACATAGAAACATTAAAAAATGTAAGTTTTGGTATATTTTGGTTTTTAGAAGCCCAAATTTGATAGTTGAAATTGTTCAAATTCAACGCCACAATTCAGCACCCAAAGTTCAGATATAAAAAATGCCACATTTTTTATAATTGGTATCATATGGCTTTGAAACTTTGTAAACTGTTTTATAATACACTAAGCTTAAATCATGCCAAGTTTTATTAGAATTGGTCAAGTTTTAGACCCCTAATAGGCCCAAGACCACAATTAATGATCCCGCTTTTCGTTGTCCACGAATATAGTTCCTTTTAATTAGAGTGTATTTTTTCTTAATTTTTTTTCTTTCCCTTCCTCACTCATTTCTTAGTTTTTTGTGGGTGGAAATAAAAGAAGAGAGGTGAAATAAACTTTTGGATGTTGTATTTTAACTGATTTTGATATGGAAAGAGTGATTAGGCCAGGTGCAAAAAGGTGATATTTACAGTTTTCGGAACATCTCTTGACTTGTCCATAGGGGTATGGATGTGTATTGGCTAAATTTGTAAGAGTCATTGGTTCAATCTTTCTGAATTTTGGATATATTTTTGGACTAGTACTATACATTACACACACAAAAGATTTGACAAAAATGCAAGGTGCAATTTTTTTAATGAAACAAAACGTTATAAAGAACTAATAGGGGAATTTAATTGTGGTCTGTGGCCTAAGAGGTGAATTCAGGAAATATTGAATTTGTACTTTGACAACTTCACTGAATGATCTATTGGTATTAATTTGTCAAACTACATGAGAATAAATGATTTCCACTTTTATTTGATAGAAATTTTGTAAAAAAGTGACATTTCAGCCTACATGCCCAAAATTGAACTTTTTCAGTTGTTTCAATATTTTTACAAAAGTAGCATGCTTACTTTCTCTCTGACAGATTTTTCTGGTTTTCTATTTGTGTTTGTGGTATCTAATGTAGATGTTTAACTCATTTTTGAACACTGAACACAAAAAAAGTAGATAAAATCAGAATAAGAGTGCAAAATGTGCTGCTTTAATGGTCTTTGTCTAACGGTCAGTATGAAGCAAGTGAAAAATGAGGTTCTATGCACATACAAGTTGAATTCCTTTTAGCAGATTTCACTGAATCTGTATCAAAAGCACTTATTACTGGTTGTTTGACCTTGTCTGTTTCACAGACTACCTTTATTTTATTTTGTTTGATAGCTAGTGGTTAAAATATTGGCCTTTTGAGGCTGAAATTTCATGCCGATTTTAAAAAGTAAAGTAAATAACTTTGCTTCAAATCATACTGTCTACATATATAGTTGAAAGTGACAGTCATGTTACATCCAGGCTCCATGTTTTATCATATCTAAACAAAGATTTGAGCAAAAAGAAGCATATCTCTACCTACCATATCATTTATATGCTTTTTAATATGCAAATGTGGGGAACGACCTAAATTGACAACCTGTTTTTTTAAGCTTGACATTGCTGAAGACAATTTTATTCACATGTGTTATGCTATTTGAAACTAATATTTCCATTAAAAGTACATTTATAACATGTAAAAGGTTTTTTTATAACTTAACAACTTCAGAAAATTGTGGTAAGTGAAAAATATTACATTTCATATAAGGCCTCACATCATTTGAAAACCTCTATTTTTTGGCACAGGCTCATATAAAATTTACTTCTGGCCATTTTTTATAAGTCTGAAACATGAAGTATGCTATCTGTTGCTTTTAATAGGTGATAACTTATACATAGAAACATTAAAAAATGTAAGTTTTGGTATATTTTGGTTTTTAGAAGCCCAAATTTGATAGTTGAAATTGTTCAAATTCAACGCCACAATTCAGCACCCAAAGTTCAGATATAAAAAATGCCACATTTTTTATAATTGGTATCATATGGCTTTGAAACTTTGTAAACTGTTTTATAATACACTAAGCTTAAATCATGCCAAGTTTTATTAGAATTGGTCAAGTTTTAGACCCCTAATAGGCCCAAGACCACAATTAATGATCCCGCTTTTCGTTGTCCACGAATATAGTTCCTTTTAATTAGAGTGTATTTTTTCTTAATTTTTTTTCTTTCCCTTCCTCACTCATTTCTTAGTTTTTTGTGGGTGGAAATAAAAGAAGAGAGGTGAAATAAACTTTTGGATGTTGTATTTTAACTGATTTTGATATGGAAAGAGTGATTAGGCCAGGTGCAAAAAGGTGATATTTACAGTTTTCGGAACATCTCTTGACTTGTCCATAGGGGTATGGATGTGTATTGGCTAAATTTGTAAGAGTCATTGGTTCAATCTTTCTGAATTTTGGATATATTTTTGGACTAGTACTATACATTACACACACAAAAGATTTGACAAAAATGCAAGGTGCAATTTTTTTAATGAAACAAAACGTTATAAAGAACTAATAGGGGAATTTAATTGTGGTCTGTGGCCTAAGAGGTGAATTCAGGAAATATTGAATTTGTACTTTGACAACTTCACTGAATGATCTATTGGTATTAATTTGTCAAACTACATGAGAATAAATGATTTCCACTTTTATTTGATAGAAATTTTGTAAAAAAGTGACATTTCAGCCTACATGCCCAAAATTGAACTTTTTCAGTTGTTTCAATATTTTTACAAAAGTAGCATGCTTACTTTCTCTCTGACAGATTTTTCTGGTTTTCTATTTGTGTTTGTGGTATCTAATGTAGATGTTTAACTCATTTTTGAACACTGAACACAAAAAAAGTAGATAAAATCAGAATAAGAGTGCAAAATGTGCTGCTTTAATGGTCTTTGTCTAACGGTCAGTATGAAGCAAGTGAAAAATGAGGTTCTATGCACATACAAGTTGAATTCCTTTTAGCAGATTTCACTGAATCTGTATCAAAAGCACTTATTACTGGTTGTTTGACCTTGTCTGTTTCACAGACTACCTTTATTTTATTTTGTTTGATAGCTAGTGGTTAAAATATTGGCCTTTTGAGGCTGAAATTTCATGCCGATTTTAAAAAGTAAAGTAAATAACTTTGCTTCAAATCATACTGTCTACATATATAGTTGAAAGTGACAGTCATGTTACATCCAGGCTCCATGTTTTATCATATCTAAACAAAGATTTGAGCAAAAAGAAGCATATCTCTACCTACCATATCATTTATATGCTTTTTAATATGCAAATGTGGGGAACGACCTAAATTGACAACCTGTTTTTTTAAGCTTGACATTGCTGAAGACAATTTTATTCACATGTGTTATGCTATTTGAAACTAATATTTCCATTAAAAGTACATTTATAACATGTAAAAGGTTTTTTTATAACTTAACAACTTCAGAAAATTGTGGTAAGTGAAAAATATTACATTTCATATAAGGCCTCACATCATTTGAAAACCTCTATTTTTTGGCACAGGCTCATATAAAATTTACTTCTGGCCATTTTTTATAAGTCTGAAACATGAAGTATGCTATCTGTTGCTTTTAATAGGTGATAACTTATACATAGAAACATTAAAAAATGTAAGTTTTGGTATATTTTGGTTTTTAGAAGCCCAAATTTGATAGTTGAAATTGTTCAAATTCAACGCCACAATTCAGCACCCAAAGTTCAGATATAAAAAATGCCACATTTTTTATAATTGGTATCATATGGCTTTGAAACTTTGTAAACTGTTTTATAATACACTAAGCTTAAATCATGCCAAGTTTTATTAGAATTGGTCAAGTTTTAGACCCCTAATAGGCCCAAGACCACAATTAATGATCCCGCTTTTCGTTGTCCACGAATATAGTTCCTTTTAATTAGAGTGTATTTTTTCTTAATTTTTTTTTCTTTCCCTTCCTCACTCATTTCTTAGTTTTTTGTGGGTGGAAATAAAAGAAGAGAGGTGAAATAAACTTTTGGATGTTGTATTTTAACTGATTTTGATATGGAAAGAGTGATTAGGCCAGGTGCAAAAAGGTGATATTTACAGTTTTCGGAACATCTCTTGACTTGTCCATAGGGGTATGGATGTGTATTGGCTAAATTTGTAAGAGTCATTGGTTCAATCTTTCTGAATTTTGGATATATTTTTGGACTAGTACTATACATTACACACACAAAAGATTTGACAAAAATGCAAGGTGCAATTTTTTTAATGAAACAAAACGTTATAAAGAACTAATAGGGGAATTTAATTGTGGTCTGTGGCCTAAGAGGTGAATTCAGGAAATATTGAATTTGTACTTTGACAACTTCACTGAATGATCTATTGGTATTAATTTGTCAAACTACATGAGAATAAATGATTTCCACTTTTATTTGATAGAAATTTTGTAAAAAAGTGACATTTCAGCCTACATGCCCAAAATTGAACTTTTTCAGTTGTTTCAATATTTTTACAAAAGTAGCATGCTTACTTTCTCTCTGACAGATTTTTCTGGTTTTCTATTTGTGTTTGTGGTATCTAATGTAGATGTTTAACTCATTTTTGAACACTGAACACAAAAAAAGTAGATAAAATCAGAATAAGAGTGCAAAATGTGCTGCTTTAATGGTCTTTGTCTAACGGTCAGTATGAAGCAAGTGAAAAATGAGGTTCTATGCACATACAAGTTGAATTCCTTTTAGCAGATTTCACTGAATCTGTATCAAAAGCACTTATTACTGGTTGTTTGACCTTGTCTGTTTCACAGACTACCTTTATTTTATTTTGTTTGATAGCTAGTGGTTAAAATATTGGCCTTTTGAGGCTGAAATTTCATGCCGATTTTAAAAAGTAAAGTAAATAACTTTGCTTCAAATCATACTGTCTACATATATAGTTGAAAGTGACAGTCATGTTACATCCAGGCTCCATGTTTTATCATATCTAAACAAAGATTTGAGCAAAAAGAAGCATATCTCTACCTACCATATCATTTATATGCTTTTTAATATGCAAATGTGGGGAACGACCTAAATTGACAACCTGTTTTTTTAAGCTTGACATTGCTGAAGACAATTTTATTCACATGTGTTATGCTATTTGAAACTAATATTTCCATTAAAAGTACATTTATAACATGTAAAAGGTTTTTTTATAACTTAACAACTTCAGAAAATTGTGGTAAGTGAAAAATATTACATTTCATATAAGGCCTCACATCATTTGAAAACCTCTATTTTTTGGCACAGGCTCATATAAAATTTACTTCTGGCCATTTTTTATAAGTCTGAAACATGAAGTATGCTATCTGTTGCTTTTAATAGGTGATAACTTATACATAGAAACATTAAAAAATGTAAGTTTTGGTATATTTTGGTTTTTAGAAGCCCAAATTTGATAGTTGAAATTGTTCAAATTCAACGCCACAATTCAGCACCCAAAGTTCAGATATAAAAAATGCCACATTTTTTATAATTGGTATCATATGGCTTTGAAACTTTGTAAACTGTTTTATAATACACTAAGCTTAAATCATGCCAAGTTTTATTAGAATTGGTCAAGTTTTAGACCCCTAATAGGCCCAAGACCACAATTAATGATCCCGCTTTTCGTTGTCCACGAATATAGTTCCTTTTAATTAGAGTGTATTTTTTCTTAATTTTTTTTTCTTTCCCTTCCTCACTCATTTCTTAGTTTTTTGTGGGTGGAAATAAAAGAAGAGAGGTGAAATAAACTTTTGGATGTTGTATTTTAACTGATTTTGATATGGAAAGAGTGATTAGGCCAGGTGCAAAAAGGTGATATTTACAGTTTTCGGAACATCTCTTGACTTGTCCATAGGGGTATGGATGTGTATTGGCTAAATTTGTAAGAGTCATTGGTTCAATCTTTCTGAATTTTGGATATATTTTTGGACTAGTACTATACATTACACACACAAAAGATTTGACAAAAATGCAAGGTGCAATTTTTTTAATGAAACAAAACGTTATAAAGAACTAATAGGGGAATTTAATTGTGGTCTGTGGCCTAAGAGGTGAATTCAGGAAATATTGAATTTGTACTTTGACAACTTCACTGAATGATCTATTGGTATGTTTTGAGTCATATCCCTATTGACCTTTTGCCTAGAAGGTGAGTGGGGTTTTGGTGGTGGTGGTAGATAAATTGTTTTATTCTAAATTTCTTGAAAAAATAATTTTTTCAGAAGGAAGTCAAATACATACATGTTAAGGTTATGTTGACTTAAAAAAGGTTCATTGTTCCTGTATGTTATTAAAATAAAAATAGTTTGTTTCTTATTAAAAGAAGCTAGCATTTATTTTTAACTAAACGTTCCGCTTTGTAGATGATATCATTGCAATGAATATTCATTTGTGGAATGTGTTGAATTCATTTATCCAGTTTTAATGAATGCGACATATATAGCTAAATCTGCTTGCTCCATACCTTGAACAACAGTTGGAAATCGAAAGTGAGTGTCGGTTGAGAACTAATCTTTTACAGCAAAAAGAGTTGACTTTAACTTTTCAATTGCAAACTTATCATTTTTATGGAGCAACATTCAAGCAGAACCCGAGTCACAAATGACCACAACAATGTTCAATTGTCAATCTTTTTCTTGTTGCCTCGATAATGACTTATCACCAAATATATTAATAACGGGTTTGAAAGGTTGCTGGACTTTTACCACTCATAAGTAACACGGCCAGTCATGCTACTAGTGGAGAGAAACTCTAAAGTCAACAGTCATCTACCAATCCGGTATGGTATAAAGACTTAGCATCGACTAAGAATTATTAAAGTAAAGCATGAGAAACACGACTGGTATTATTAGTAGAGTGAAACTACGGACTTTCTGAAGCATCATTTCAAACGAGAAAATATCAACACTAACTTTATGATAATTAACATTTATACCTGATGTGACGATTTTGTCAAGTGGAAGCGAAAAAGTTGCAGACATGAATCCTAAAACTGTGAAAATGATTAACCCTGCATAAATGCTGGTTCCTTCTCCAATACATGACAGAATTATAGAATCGCTGCAATGATAAATATTGGATGACATTTTCAAAAATTGATATTCCAATTCCATGAGCTTCAGACCAAGAACAAATAAAAAAATATAATCTTTACTTGTAATTTCATCATTTTTTTTTCTAAAGCAGAAAATTGATAACGATATCAAATTTTGGATTGAAAACAGAAATGGAAGTACGAGACCAAATTTTAATCAATTATATGTGTACATGTTTGAGGATTTAAGAAAGATCTTAAATAACTTAATTACACTTCAAAAGATAAAACCTTTGGATATTCAAATAAAATATAAACCAACACATACCGCAAACAGTTGTTTTTAAATTTATTGAAACTAGCCATTGTAAACAACGGACCCCAAGTAGCACCAACAGAATAAAACACTTGAATAGCAGCTTCCATCCATACCTAAAATAAAATATATTGAATTTAAAGTGTGTCATCACATAATCTCATCTAATGGAATTTTGACATCAATACAAGAGTGTGTGGATTGGGGTTTACAGAAAAGAGAATAATGGACAAAAATATAAATAATAGAGAAAAATGGACCAAAAAAATAAAGAATAGAGAATAATGAGTTGCTAAAATATAAAGAATAGAGAAAAATGGGCAAAAGTATAAAGAATGGAGAAAAAATGACCTAAAAAATTAAAGAATACAGAAATGAAATTTAAAGTGTGTCATCACATAATCTCATCTAATGGAATTTTGACATCAATACAAGAGTGTGTGGATTGGGGTTTACAGAAAAGAGAATAATGGACAAAAATATAAATAATAGAGAAAAATGGACCAAAAAAATAAAGAATAGAGAATAATGAGTTGCTAAAATATAAAGAATAGAGAATAATGGGCAAAAAGTATAAAGAATAGAGAAAAATGGGCAAAAGTATAAAGAATGGAGAAAAAATGACCTAAAAAATTAAAGAATACAGAAATATATATTTATTCATATCGCAATGTTTTATGAAGGATGCTTCCTGTTAAACTTCAGAATGACAAGATTTTCATAAATTGAACGTATTTTACAACTCTGTATGCATGTATATGAGATACACGGGGATATTATGTTTTTAGATTTTTTTACTTGAAAGGAAATTCGAACAACATCAATTTTGAAAAATAGAAATAACAAAAATGAAATTATTTTGCAAGAAATGTATTTTAAAATTATTTGAAAATGAGAAAAACTATAATGATTATTGAGGAAGTTATTTTAATTAGGTAACTCAATGAGGTGATATAAAATCAAAGAATAATTGATTGTTGCTTAGTTATCGTCCAACGATAAATATTTCAAAATATTTGTGGCCAGAAGAAAAATAAACACTTGAAGAAGTTCAGCTTTAAATATAAACCCTTTTGTGTAAAGAAAAATTAAATATTCAATAAAGCTTGTTCGGGTTAAATAAAAGAAAAATACATAATAACAAATCCAAGTTAGAAAATCCAGCAACTGTTTGATTCATTGACGACTTTAAATCAAAATTGGACCAACAGAATTCATATATTACAATAATCGTATTGAATAAGAACAACTATTTTTAAAACTTTTTACAATAACCTGATCAATACCTTTGTGCATTTGTTCAAATGTATTATTTGCAAGTCACACAATGCTGGGACAGTCTTTAATTTTACTGTCTGGACCTCGGTGGCCGAGTGGTCTAATCAAGAGAAAAAAGTAGTCGAACTGCTGTATCACTAGCCTATCAACACTGAGGTTGTTAGTTCGAATCCCGCACGTGGCAGGTGGGTTCGACACCAATCTTTGTTGACTAGGGTTGTCAGTTTATCTACCGAAGGTCGGTAGTTTTCTCCGGGTACTCCGGCTTCCTCCACTAGGAAATAGCACAATAGTGGCGTCAAATATCAATCAATCAATTAATTATATTAACTGTCGAATTAAGGTTGTTTGAATCATGTTATTCTTTGCTTCTTTTCGGTTTCTTTTGGTTTATGACGCAGACTTTTTTCCATTGCAGTTATACCTCGTATATATATATATATATTGCTTCCGCAAATTTGCAGATTTAACATTGTTGTGCTGATATTTAGAGTAGTAATGAATATAATATGTGTTTTCATCCGTGTATCACCTTCACTGGTGATCTAATGGATGGATCTGTCGTAGAGTTCTCACTTGTTTAGACGTACATAATTATTTCTGTGACTGTATCTTACGATCCTTTACGATTGATATTTAGCTAATCTGCAATCAATTCCATCTTCATGCCCAAAATATTATGTACAGTGTTACAACTCTAGATTCTACTGACGAGGAAAGGTAACTCTAGGCCACCGAATTCTGTTTTATTAGTTCAGTCTAGGTGGCCGAGTGGTCTAGAGCGCTGATCACACTGTAGGCGGTGTTGTCTCGATATCTCAATAGCATGAGTTCGAATCCCGTCGAGGGAGGAACAAAAATTTGCTTCCGCAAATTTGCAGATTTAACATTGTTGTGCTGATATTTAGAGTAATTATGAATATATATATATATACATATTGAAGATATACACCTGCTGTTATCCTTTACGTATACATGTATTTGTTACCCCAGCCTTTATTTTTCAGATAATAAGTAGGAAACATATTTAACAACGGTTCCCTTAAAGGATTCATTAAAAAGTCGCTGACATTTTTTTTCGAGGTTTGTAAGTTCGTTTAAGATTTAGATTTTATAATGAATGAATATAAAAGGTTTATCAAACTAGTATCCAATATTAAATTATCTCCAACGAGTTTTGTTTCACATAAATGCAGCCAAACTGTATGTATAAAAATAAGAAGAGGTTGTATGTTTGCCAATGAGACAACTATCCACCAGAGACCAAATGATATGGAAGTTATCAGCTATAGCTCACCGTATGACCTTCAACAATAAGCAAAACCCATACCGCATAATCAGCTATAAAAGGCTCCGAAATAACTTGTGTAAAATAATTCAAACGAGAAAACTAACGGCCTGATTTATGTACAAAATAATGAATGAAAAACAAATATGATGTACATCAACAAACTACAACCACTAAATTACAGGCTCTTGACTTGTGTTATGATATTGTAATTATCATGTTTATTTATCTTGGCCTAATTTGTTTTGTGTGGCCTTATAAGATATATAATAGGGGTGTTTACTATTTATAGTTGTTTACAAAATAATCCTATAATTGTGCAGTTTAGGAATCACTGGAACAATCATAGATAATGATTAGAACTTTCTATTTGACTTACATAATAATTCCGGAATGATCATAATCTACGATGCGTAATTAAAACTTCTGAAATATTCTAGAAGTTTCCTTTCTATAGTTTTCTAGGAGTTTCCCTTCTACAGTGTTCTAGAAGTTTCCGTGACAACTATATATACAAACGCCGGAATTAGACAGACAGACATTAATATACTTGTATCCTCAGAAGTTCTCTTGAGTTGTTGGATTGACACTTTTATTTACGTTAACTACATCATACTAGATTGTGAACGTATTGAACATATTCCGTTACAGTTAAGAGAAGAATTCCGGATAAAGAAAAGACAAAAGATCGGACATATATTTAAACAGTTAAGTTGCCATTTCAATTTTTATAATACTTCTTGTAAAATCGTATAAAATATCTTGTTAAATTTTATTATTGATTTGTGTCTTTGTTGGCTACAATTCAAACACTTGGGACATGCACATACAGGATGTGGCGGGGTCAAACTAGTTTGCTGGCGCCAAATCCTCCCCCTAACCTGGGACAATGGTGTAACAGTACGACATAAGAACAAACTATAAAAATCAGTTGAAAAAGGCTTAACTCATCAGATCGATACACAGCAGAAAAACATCTAACAAAAACACAGACCGGACGTGGCAGGGTATTAATACATCCCTACAACAACAACAAAAAAACCGCTAAGTACAGATCTGAGAGTAGTCGCAGCTACTGACAGCTAGTTCAAAGCCAATAATAACTAATAAAACAAACAAGGATCTAAAACTAAAATATTTATTCTATGTTAAACAGTAGGCTTATATTTTTGTATGTTGTCAAAGCATGATATCATAGTAAAAATATAATCGTAAATACCTGCAATTTAAGCAATTTGCTAAAATCTGGTTTCAAATATAAGATCACTCCATCGATAGATCCATCTAGGGTTAATCCTTTGACGAGGACGATAGTTAGAAGAACATACGGCAAAGTGGCTGTAACGTAAACAACCTAGAAACATAACGAATTCTAACTTAAAGGAGGATCTGCTTACCTTTCCGAAGCACAAGAGATCACTGCGGTTTTTGGTGGGATTTGTGTAGCTCAGTCTTTTGTTTTCTATGTTGTGTTTTGTTAACTGTTATTTGTATTTTGGTCGTTTTTTTTTGTCGAGCCTGCGACTTTTGTCGCAGAAAGCTCGACATAGGGATAGTGATCCGGCGGCGGCGGCGGCGTTAGCTAACTTCTTAAAAGCTTTATATTTTCCAAGATGGAAGACCTGGATGCTTCATACTTTGTATATATATGCCTTATGTTATGAAGTTTCTGTCTGTCATATGTCCATTGTCCTTGACCTCATTTCCATGGTTTATTGGTCAATGTTAAGTTTTCATGGTAAAGTTTGTTTCTTAGATACTATAAGCAATAGGTCAACTTTATTTAATGCATAGATTGATTGTAAGGTGTACATGTCTGTCTGGCATGGTTCATCTGACCTTGACCTTATTTTCGTGGTTCATTGGTCAATGTTTGGTTTTCCTGTTTAAGTCTGTTTCTTAGAAACTATAAGCAATATGTCAACTATATTTGGTGTATTGAATGATTGTAAGGTGTATATGTATTTTCGGTTTGGTTTATCTGACCTTGACCTCATTTTCTTGGATCATGTTAAGTTTATGTGATACTTTTGGTAAAGCTTTATATTTAGGACTATCAACATAAAATCAATGGTCAGTAAAGAAGGAGAGACATTTCAGCGTGTGCACTCTTGTTGTTTTTTGCCATGGCATTGTCAATGTTTTGTTCGACTAATGAGTTTGAATTCCCTTTGGTATTTTATTTTTTTTTGAAGCAATTTCTTATGTTATATACAAGCATATTAACCAATTGCTAGTTCATTTTGAAAATTCAATCACGTCTGGTAGCTATAACATACACATACATAATATAGTAAATTTTCTTACAACTTGCAACAAACACTCTTTTCTTACGTCCAATCTGATGGAATTTTATCGTTTTAATCACATTTGTGGAATGGAATAGTTTGTTGCTACCCTTTATTTATACATTAAGTAGTAATATTCTGATGAAAACAAACATTAACGACTATAATAAGACAAACTTTATAATTCAAATGCTGCGTAAAAACTTGAATCACGATTTTCTCACTAAACGCATAAATGACCGGTATGATGTAAAAAGAAAGTTTTGTCTCGGCTCGAGTTGACAATGACAATGACAACTTTCAAGTACCGATATCGACCATATGGTAACGATATTTTGATATAAACTTAAACTCTTGATTTCACTGAGCATAACGCGTGTTTTAAACGTACTCTTTAAAGTTTAAGGCCAATTAATATTTGTGGCACAGCTTCCAAATTCGTGATCTATACCTTATTTCTCAAATCATACCGCATGTATTTTCAACAAAAAACATAGATTTCAGCCACGAAACGAGGGATTTTGAATAAGATTAATCAGCTGCGTGTCACCTGTAATTATTACATTGCTATAGTTATTACATTGCGATATGATTATATGGTGACTTTAAATTAGTATGTTAACTCCCTCAAATCACAGAACTGGCAATTCAGTAGTAATAAGTATAGCTAAAATTATATTAAATTTAGTATTGCCTTTCCAACAGATTTTACGCCTTTACTTATACACAAACAGATGAGCAACCATGCTCCAAACAAGGATAGGGCCAATCGCCAGTTTAGGTCTCCAATATCATGTAGTCCAGAAGACATCTGAAGAACGTTATATCTGAAACATATTCCAAC
Source organism: Mytilus californianus (assembly GCF_021869535.1). Lineage (NCBI taxonomy): Eukaryota > Metazoa > Mollusca > Bivalvia > Mytilida > Mytilidae > Mytilus > Mytilus californianus. The sequence goes on along the minus strand of NW_026262668.1, from coordinate 65,087,722 downwards.
ATTATCAAAAATAATTTTATATATTACCTTTCTAGACAAAAATTTATGAAACTATTTTCTTTTTTATACTTCTATTTCCAAACGTGCAAGCCTTATACAACTTCTACATGTATATCATACTAAACATTCCATCGTACTTGTTATATTTCTACTACTCCCCAAGGGTATTATCAGCTAAGTAGTCAGTGCTTTGGTACTGACATGATTTATAACAACTTTCTTAAATTGTCTGTCAATAAATTTAGAAATTATTAAGAAACAAAGGTTCCTCAGGCAAAGTTGACCTTAGATAGATTTGACTGTTATCTTTAGTTCTCTTTCAGTTAGATTGTTCTTCAAGATGGTTGATACTTTTACATCCCTGGCTTTCAAAGTTTTGGCTTTGAACGTTCCTGATGAATGTAAATCAATAAAAACCTGTGGACGCATACAATTTATAAATTGTTGTTTTCATTTTGGTCAACACTGGGTTGTATACCACTGCTGGTGGACTATTATTCCCCGTAGTATCATAAGCTCAGTAGTCAGTGCTTCGGTACTGACATGATTCATGACAAAAAAAAAAATGATGCTTTGTGCGATTTTCATCAGAATTTAAGAGGACGAAATGAAAAACGATAATATTCACTTATCAGGACTGTTTAAATAACAAATTATAAATTTAATGCGTCCAAACGCATTTCTTGATTTACCTTCACCACGAATGCTCAAAGCCAAAAGTTTGAAAGCCAAGGATTTATAAGTACCGAAACAGTTGAAGAGCTTTATAACTAAAAAAAAGACCTTAAAATAATAGCCAAATCTTTCTAAGGTCAACTGTGCATGCGGGAGTTGGAACCTCAGTTTCTTAATAATTTCTAAATTCATTGACAGACAATTTTAAAAAGATGTGTTATTTTAGATGTAGACACTTCAGGAAAAACTGTATAATCGATCTTTTCCATTTGAGATTTAAGGAAACATTGCGGATGTAAAATAAAAGACGTCGAGTTAAAAAAAATCTTACTGGTCCTGGATAAAAAAGCTAATGAATATAGTCAGAAAAACATTACTTAAAACCAAAACCTTCATTTGTACATAGCAGATAAAGTTATTTTTTTCTTTTTTAGGGTTATGATATGTAATATGAAGAGCTTTTGTATGGAACTTACTGCCAAAATTCCTCCTGAGCAGTCACCAACTTTAAAGTATCATTTGTCCACGTATATTCGTTTGAAGTGGTTGTGTTATAAACACCCATGTTGAGCATTTGAAACGTTAAATTGTGATTTTGAGTGGTAAAGTTTCTTCCTTGATCAAGAACGCCACGATCAGTTACGCACTGTGGACTATTCCATTTATTGTCACATGTAGTCCAAGGTAAAGGACTAATAAAAGAATTACCAAGATAATAAATAGTCCACGCAAGAATGACGTTATAGTAAATACTGCATACGACATTCATGATTGTCATACCAATACCAACACCTGCAAGTAATATTTGTACATATAATATATAAAAATGAAAAAAACTTATATGTTATATTTTGAGATGAACATTTACTTGCTAATTTATACTTATAACAGATAAGACTGTCGAGTTTGAATAAATATTATGATTTTTATGTGAGAGTTATGTTTTATCACATTTATCTCCAAAAAACATTACACTTTGCCATGCGGTAATATATTATAAATGTTTGTGTATACTGTTAGTGGGTCATCTGTACAACAATACAACTCAATGATGTTTATCTAGTTTTGTTTTGCTTAATTACATTTCCTTAAGAAATTGATAGAATTAAAATGGTATTCTCATAGATGGCCTTACTAGAATTGGGCAGGATTTTACGGAATTTTTGGTTTTTAATGTTGCTCAACTTATATTTGATTTGGTCTTTCAACTGTTTTGAAAAGAGCGCTATTGACGGGTCTGTAATGACAAAAACGCTCGTAAGGCGTGCCAAACTGTTAGCCTGTTATCTTTGATAAGTTTTTACATCACTTGTTCATCCCATGATTAAAGTAAAAAAAAAAGATTACGTGATTTTTATCATACCTTTAAATATCGGGCATACCTCCCAGACACGCAGCAGTCCTTGACCTGAAAATTGTCCGACAGCAGTTTCCAAGAAAAACAGAGGAATGCCAAATAAAAGCAAACATATGAAAAACGGTATCAAAAATGCACCTACAATAAATTTGCAAATTTAAAAAATAATCTTTATTGCAATCAAGCTATAAACATTCGTATTCAAATGTCCTGGCGATACTGATGTTTTGACATTTGACAAAGGCATGCTTTCCTCAGATTGCGTATGACGTCCTTACACTAAATCAGGTGTAAAGTCATTAATGAGTGTAAAACAGTCAACGCTACGTGTACTAGTGTAATATGCTTTTTTTAATTACAGAAAACGAACGCTATGTGCAAGAAAACGCGGTTTACATTATTGATAGCGCTTTTATTACACAAAGAGCCGCAACGTATCCCATTATTTCACAATAAGCATTATTAAAACACGTACTGGTTTAAATTACTGTTTTTTTGCTATGATTTTGTTGGGGTTTCTTCGAGCTATGAGTTTTGATTCTGCCTTTTGTATCGTCCGCTTTTTTTTGTAATTCTCTCAGTCTCATGACCTTTTTCTAATGATAAAATGTGTGTGATGTAAGTACTATTTAGAAGGGCTTTTCCTAATCGAATGGACGTGTTTGTTCGACAAATATCGATTTTAATCGCTTCAGTGTTACAGTAGCTGTTCGAAACAAACACTTTCTGTTTTTTGAAAAAAAAGCCTAGGAATCCCGATCTACATAGCTTTGTCAATTACTGACCGGAGAGTGGGATTTCTACCCAAGTATACTGGTTGGGGCCTGGTTTATTATTTTTTTTATTCTGACCGTTTTGTGCTTTTGCTCTCAAGAGATATATAATGGTGCTCTAGAGACATATATCGTGTGTACTGCGATTGGTGTCATACGTTAGTGTTACACCTGCGTAACATATCAAAATCACTGCAACAAACTCATATCCGTGTATGCAAAAAATGTCGTAAACCCCCTTCAAACAATTTATTTTATTTTACATATTATCATCAATTTAAGAAAATGAGTTTAGTGTTACCCCTTTTCACTTAAAATTAGCGGATTCAAAATTTTGAAAGCTGCGATTTATTTTAAATGGCAATCATACTTTCATAGTTGATTTTTTGTTCAATTCACCATTTCTTTTTCATATTATATAGAGTAGTGCAGTTCTAAAAATATACAAACCTCCACCGTTTCTTAAACAGATATATGGAAAGCGCCATAAGTTTCCCAAACCAACTGAAAAACCAAGCATTGTTAGAAAGTACTCAATTTTTCTCCCCCACTGTCCTCTTGTAGCGCTTTCATCCTCTGTAATTGGAGATTTGTTTGAACTTCTCATCCTGTTCAAATATATCCAGAGAAAAATTTAAAAAAATGCAATATCCTAGAGTTAGATTTTCTGAAACTCTGAACAATAAACATTACAACGACACCATCTTTGTCGTTATTTTTTTTTTCTAGAAATTACAGTGACACGCTGATAAAATTGTTTTCCCTAAATACTAAAATCGGGAATGTATGAAACATATGCCGTAGAAGTGAAATACAAAAGTGTTGGTTTACGCTCTTTCTAAAGATTTCCAAACATTGTGGTCAAAACCATGTAATGAAAACCTGATTTACTTGATAAATACAGTACACATGTACATGTTCAGCTACCAACAGAATAAAGGGAGTACTATACAAAACTCACAGGTGACAGCCGAGCCGTACAGGTAATTATATTGAATAATTAAAATTAGTTTAAAACATTTGAATATTAACATTTTCTCAATCATGTTTATGAAATAAAATTGTTAAGTAAAATCAATAAATGTTGTAATAACCCAGGCTGTGTACCCCTCTCAACAAGTAAATGAAAATGTGACTGACAACTTGCATATGACATGTATTCATTAAGAACAAAAATGTATGCATAATATACATGTAATACATTTATGTATATTACATGCATTCCAAAATGTACTTTCATTTTGTTAAATATTACTTATAATTTTTATATGCAAAGCATATGTAGAAAGTGGCGTGTAGAAATCTATGTACACATTAAAATTAATAAAATGTTATTGACTCTAAATCATTTATAAATTTCGATGCACTTTTTTTACCACACTACACACATGGCATACTAATGTTCTATCATGTACATATTCACCTTTTATGATGAAAGGACAAAATTGTAGTTTAGTATTAGTATGATAAAGAGTGTTTAAGCTAGTTTTCTCTGAAATTGACAAATCATATGACATAAATATATTCCACAAAATGTATGCATCAGATGTTTACGAACACTGTTAAACATGTTAAAGTTAAGTTTAAAACACCTATGAATTTAATTAACAGACAGATTATACCGACAGCACTAATCTGAAATCTGCATCTTTATGTTATAGTCTGAATATGCATATTATATTGCATGTAGCATGACTAGCATCTACATATGCATATTATACCAGCATCTACATGTCTTTGAAAATGAACACATTTATGAAGTGGCTTTGTAATTCTAGTCTTGTTTAACTTAACCTATAAAGTGTCCTTTTAACTCAGTCTAGAAGTAAAGCTGAGTTAAAAACACAATTTAATATTTACATGTACATGTATGTTGACTCTTTTTGTCTTTTGTTCTTATGTTAGTAGTCTGTGTGCCTCCTACATATATTTTAAGTTAAGCTGATTGCTACTGATTTTTGTAGTTTGTTCCTTAGTTAGTGGTTGTCATATGATCGTGTCTGTCATATTTGTTTTTCGTTATTGTTTTGTTATGAATTAAGCTCTTAGTTTTCATGGTTTTCTCGTTTGAATTGTTTCACATTTTTTATGCTCTTGACTTTTTAATGCAGGCAGCTATAACGTATAGGATTTCCTCATTGTTGATGTCCGTACGGTACCTTAAATTGCTTAATAGCACTTCATTTTAACTTTATTAGATACTTGTCTCATTGCCAATCAAACCACATCTCCTCATTTTTATGTAAGGTATATATATATATATTTGGGTTTTTTTTATCAGGAAAGCTGTTAAACATGTTTAAAACACATTTTTCACCTAAGTGCAATGAAGTGACATTAATTTCAAACTTATGTTAATTTGTGTTTTTTTTTATTTTACTTCTAAACTGAGTTTAAAAAGAAAAGTCGGTCAAGGTAAGGAAACATAGATGCCAATAATATTATGTATAATTCAAACCATAACATTTTTGTTCATTTTATGCCAAAAGCATTTTTTCTATATAAGGCTCCCTTAAGTTTTCATAATTCTATTTCCATTAAAATATTTCATTTCAATAAAGATACTGAATAAAAACCAGAATGAGTTCATTTATTACAATCAAATAACGTTCACATTAATTTTTTATTAATTTAAGATTTCATATCATGTTTGTGTTTAAATTTTTTTATTTACATTTTTCTTATAAAAAGTACTAGATTTTAACTGTGTCAACACTTAAAAATTCAAAAGTGTCAAAACACTTGTACATTGAAAAAATCATATTTAAATATTTAGGCAGAATCATGATAGTTCAATAAAGAATTAAAAGAAGGATAAGAAAGATTATTTTCTGTTATCATCACAATATATCTTATTCCTAAATGTGCTTGCCTTAAGTTTCAGGGGCAGATCCTGGAATATTTTAAAGAGGGTGTAATTCCCAATAATTGATTACCCCCAAAAATGTGTGACACTTAAAAAGTTTTGGATGATTTTACACTAAAATTTATATACATCAAGAAAAACATGATTTTTTTCGGCAATCAAAGGGATGTGTGGGGGTGGGGGTCTTTCACACTCCATCTTGACCCCTGGATCTATCAATGAGTCTTATCACTGTGCACGTGGTACTGATTAACCACATAAATATAATTATTCAATTGAAAGATTATACATGTTTGCATCCTATATCCATTGCAGGAGGGGCCTCGGTGGCCGAGTGGTATAAGTAGTTACTACTGTAATCACTAACCAGTCAACACTGAGGTTATGAGTTCGAACCCCGCTCGTGCGGGTGCACTCGACTCCAATCTCAATTGACTAGGATTGTCAGTTTTCCTATCGAAGGTCGGTGGTTTTCTCCGGGCACTCCGGCTTCCTCCACCAATAAAAACTGGCCGCCACGAAATAGCCCAAAAGCGGTGCTTAAAAGTGGCGTTAAAACACCAAAAATCAAACCAATCCATTGCAGAAAAAAAACATACTTAACAGTTTTTGAATGAAGTGTCTCTTATAGCTACATTTAAAACATACTACATGTACAATATTTGTTGATTATGTAATAGCATTTATATTTTATCACTTTGCAGATTGCAGATAGTGTTATCAAGTCCAGTAGGAATAGCCATATTATTGCCTAGTTAGTCAAGGATATGGAGAAACCTGTCATATATTAAAATTTGAATCAATACCTTCAGCAATATTTTAACACTGCAGCATATAAGCACATATCACTGCCACTACCCAGCTTAAAGCCTCTTCCGAACATTTGAAAGTCACCTACTATGTACTGGTTACCTAAATTGCACAAAAAATCATTTAAATTCCGTTTCATCTCCGCATCTAGTAAGTGGTAATGGTATTAATTATTTTTGGAGTGTTAAAAATTCTTTAGAGGTTTTAGATAAAATACATGCTTTTGATGGTCCTTTTAATTCTGTTGACAGTTATGATTTTTCTACTAAAGTGTATCGACAAGTAGTGGGTATTCCTATGGGCACTAACGGCGCCCCTTCAATAGCAGATTTATTCCTGTATTACTATGAATCTCAGTTTATGACCAAACTCAGTAAAGACACGTCATTGTTACATTTGGTTGATACATTCAACAATACCTTCCGTTATCTAGATGATATTTTTTCGTTAAATAATCCAGAGTTCTCTAAATATACTACCGAAATTTACCCAATAGAACGTACTTTAACTAAATCTAACATAAACAGCAGTAGTTGTCCTTTTCTAGATTTGGACATTTCAATCTCTAAAGGAAAACTCCATACGAAAATTTACGACAAAAGAGACGTCTTTTCATTCCCTACTGTTAATTTTCCTTTTTTAGACGGCGATGTTCCTTTGGCTCCATCATACGGTGTTTATATATCCCAACTCGTTCGTTATGCCCGTGTGTGTAGTGATGTCATAGATTTTAACGAACGTTATCAATGCATCACTGGTAAATTATTAAGTCAGGGATTTCGTTACCATAAATTACGTAAAACTTTTACTAAATTCTTTCATAGATACAAAGATTTGATTAGTAAATTTGGCTGATTAAAACGGTATTTCACATCCTAAATTTTACGGTAATATTGTACTTAAAGCGCGGAAATCACTATGTGATACGTGTAAACTCATCGAACCTTTAAACAAACTTATTAATAAAGGTTATCTTACCAATGTTGTAATTAGATCTTTGAATATAGTTTACATTGGCACTAATATCGATTTTGTCATCAGCAAATTAAAACATTCTTTTCAAACGGGGTGTATAAAGACACTCCCACGTTCATTTTGATCTATGAATAGGTTAACCTCCTAACTATCCTACTGCCTTGCGATACATTTATTTTTGGCATTGCACAAGTCTTCTTTGACTGTCCATGACGTTAAGATACTAAATCCCTGGGATGTGTTTTTGTTGATTTTAGTCTCTGATGCATGATTTTTTTATTGTTAATTGTTCTTGGCTTTTAACTAGCTGTCAGTAACTGCGAGTACTCTCAAATCGTACTTTCTTGTTTATTTGACCTGTTGATACTAATTGTAATGCTTTTTTGTTATTCAATGCTATTCAGGGTTATATCTGGTCTATATACCAGCTTTGATAAGTGTTTGGTGTTACTATAAATTTTCACTTCGTACTATGAACATCAAAATTATTTATTTTGTAAAAATATTTCCTTTCTTTATTTGAACTGTACACGTATACCTAACAACACAATTATTTTCATTTACCTGTGTTTAAAGTAATTGCAAATGGCTGATATTTTTGTTCGAGCATATTGTTTTTCTTACATTGTTTAACATTTCATAGCGGTATAACATGTTACTTTTATTATTCTTCCCTTAGTTAGACAAATCGGGGAATATTGCTATAATGAAACTTATAATGACATAGTCTGTCCAAAGCCAACCATTGCTATAACTGAGGTTGACTTGACCGATGAAGGAGAATCCAATAAACATTAATGTCCATCAAGAACGGAGCTTTCAAGTAATAAAATATTAAAGTTTGTTTTGTCTACTATTCTGATTTTTTAAAAATTTAAATATATTTAATTCTCAAGGCTAATGTCAACAACAAAGTCAAAACGTTTTTAGTTGTTAATAAATTGACCACATGGCAGAGAACTGGTATATTCTGATCTTGGTACAGACATTTTCAAAAGCAATGCCACTAAGTTCAAGTTTTTATTTCATTTAATTTTGGAAAAAAACAGATGGAAGTTTAGATAATTTTTTTTTATATATCATTTTAAAAAGAACACACATACAAAACATATGATAACAAAAAGCAACTTATTGAAAACCAAAACTTAAAAAAGGACACTTAATTTCAAAGTATCAATGTGAAAAATATACAGATTTAGGGAAAATGACATGAAGACAGTACATTACCACCAGAAACAACACATAAAATATATGTAAAATTTAAGACATTTGGAGAATATTGAAAAGAAAATCTAGAATATTTATTGTTTTGTTTCCATGGAAACCACATACTTAACACATAAATATTCACAAAAAACTAAATTTTGTCATCAAGATAGCTTTTCAATTCTGGAGTATTTATTTTTAATACATTTAATACATTTAATAATTATATTGAGGTGGAAAACATTTACAACATTCTAATTACCAAAGAAAATAATAAGTTCGAATTTTGTTTGAATTTCCATATTTTTCTGATTATATATTATGTACGCAAATGCATGCCAAATAAGAACATGCTGTATTTTCGAAACCAGTTGAGATATCATCATAAAATTTTGTATTCATGATAAGCACGTAAGTAGCATTGAAAAAATGCAAAAAACTGAAAATATGTATAAATCTCTTCTGGACCCATTTTCTCAGTCAGGGTCACATATAAATTTAGAACATACTCACCCCTTCTCGTCCAATGAAAAGTCAGTTTTTCCCTTCTAATTTTCATAGTACATTGCTTTTCATGCTCTATAAAATGCTTCACATGAATGACTTTTCATTGTAGATTAATTATGAAAGTGAACTCTTAATAACTACGCTAACGAAGTGTACAATCCCCTTGGGAAAATAGCCTACTGATTAAAGATGAAAGAGAATAGAATTATAAAAAAACATTTTGAATTTTGCAAATGTTTATCATGGTACATATATATATAACAAACAAAAAATGAGATGGGGCAAAGATATAAGTAAAATAATCTTTTATTCAATTTTGAAAGCAGACATTCGAGTCAATTATTATTTTCTTTCTTTCAAGAAAACAATGTCAGACTGCTGATATATAAAGCAAAGGATTTTTTTTTCGAAAAAAAAACCCACAATACATGTTCATTCATCAATAAAAAGTAAGCATCTGATGTTGAATGGTTGTAATTCAAATATTTTTAGAGTGAGTTTTATAATTATCAAAAAATATACAAATTTCAAAAAGCTGATTTATATAATATTGTGTGCTTTTTAAAATCAAGAAATTTAAGGTATATAAGTATTAAATTTTACCTGAAGCAGAAGAAAAACTCAATGTTTGAACAAATTATCTTTTTTTGTCCTCACAAAACTATGTTATTTCTATTTCATTCCATCCATTGAAATGATCATTACCTATGTTATACATTCGTTTTGTTAACCCAGTTAACACTTCATTATAAAAAGTGAATTCTTATTAAGGTTTGAATATAACAATGGGAAAGGCTAATTTTGTAAGGTCACTCGAAAGTGTGAATATGTTCTAAATTGGTCAGACAATACTTGGTCATGTTTTATGAACATTTAAAACCCTCGGCTACGCCTTGGGCTTTAAATCTTCATAAAACATGACCAAGTATTATATAACCTTTACATAAAATTACAAAAATTGAAGGTTAGTTTTTAAATTTAGAATATAGCAAAGTGCTCTCGACCAATGACATTGTAGGATTTGATGCCTCTTAATTGTGAAGAATGAATGTAAATCATGTTCTTAGTAAGGGATTATCCTATTATGAGGGTCTATATACAGTTCAAAACAACGAGTTTCTATATATGAGTTACAACTACCCCGAAGCACATTTATCCGATTGAAAGGATTTATCACACAGTGATTGAAACTGACTAAAAGTTGAATTATGAAACAAACAAAAAACTCAAAATAAGTTGAAGTTTACTGTGCAGTAAAATTGGTACCGTGAATGTTATTATGAAAATATTAATAACTTCAAATTACTAAATAATTAAACAATATGAAAGCTTTTGCAAAAAAAATAAAAACTTTAAAATAAACAAAATACCTTAATCTTTATAGCTTTCAAAAACTTTGATAACTGAATTAGCGGTTTGGAAGAATAGTTATTTCCAATATTCCGATAAAAAAAAACCCAGGAATTTAATTTAAGTCTTGAACATATAAAAAACTTTTAAAGGCATTTTATTTGAACATTTCCCTGACATAATGAAATAGTATTTGATGTACTGAAAAAGCCGGACCAAAATATTGGCTGCTAAATAAAATTTAGTTGTAACTCAAATGTATCAATTGATTTAAACTGTAAATTAAAAAAAAGGATAATTCCTCACTAAAATATTACATGATTAACATTCATACTCACAATCAGAAAACATGTACAATTCCTTCATTATCTTTGTTCTGTTGTATCACATAATATGTATAATGCATTTTTTTTAAAATATTTCCCTAATGATAAGAAAGTCCTTACATCACTATTAAAACTAATCCATAAATGAAATGCCTAAAAAGGAAGTCATGCATTAATTATAAACATTGCACTGACAATGAAACTAATTCTTATATACAACCAATTAAGAGATCATTTGAGCTTGAGCACTTTAAAATATTCTAAGTTTGTAAGAGAATGATAATCCCTTACTTCATGATAACAACTCGCTAACGCTCGTACTTAATCATGAAGAAAGGGATTATCATTCTCTTACATATACTAATTCCATTAGTGAACAGGAATCAGTAAATTAGCAAATTCAAACTTAATGAAATTAGGCACACAAAGGAAACAATTTACTTAAGTGTCGGTTAGTGTATGGAAAGGTATATACTATGAAATTTAGAGCGAGGGGCTTGCCCCGAGCTCTTAATTTCATAGTATTTACCTTGCCATACACTATCCAATTTAGCACATATTTACAACTTGAGTAATCCTGTAATTAGTCTATTGATATAATTTGGCTGACTACGTGTAACTCATTTACGTAGTTTTGTAACTCTACTCACTAGTATCATTGTAAAATGTGTGATTTCAAAAGGCCCATGACTCCAGAATGAATAGCTGCTGGTGTTAGTATGTTTAATGATATAAAGTGGTGTTTTACTATACATGTACTTCTTTACATGGTAAGATGACAAAATAAATTGACCAAAACCGGGCAATAATTAAATTGCAGTGGAAGCTTTAAATTCTTGACAACATTTTTCAATTTCACATAAAAACTAAAGCTATAATAAATTTTAAAAATATAGATAGTTTGCAGTGGCGGATCCAAAAGGGGGAGGGGGAGTTCAGGGTGATGGAAAGCGCCTTTTTTGTGATAATCAAAAATACTAGGGCTTATTATTTACAATTTTTATAATTACCTTTTAGCACATACTTACAACTTCTCGTCCAATCAAATTGCTTATATTTGCCTTCTAATTTTCATAGTACATACTTTTCCCGTGTACTAAGTAACTACGCAAGAATGACCACAAGGGTAAGATTTCATTGTATCGTAATCAAGATATTTAAAACAAAAATTGCCACTGGCTATTTTGAAATAAAATGCTGTGTTCCAAATTAAATTAAATAGTTTGTTATTAGTTTTCACATTGATTTTTAAATATCCTGCTATTAAAATCTTTGGGTCTAAAAAATGTTTTTGACAATTGCACATTTCTTTCATTTAAATAAAGGGTAATACATATGGTTCTTTATACCTTGATTAGAGTACAACGATATCTTAAAATTATGATAATGTATCATCCATGCAATTACTTTGTACACAAAAAAAGTGTGTACTATGAAACCTTGTGAAAGGAAATTAAAGCAACTTGGTGATAATTTTTTAAACTTTTTTAAGGAAGGTGATCTATTTCGTCATGAATTGATTGATTTATTGATTATTGGTTGCTTAATTTCCAGTGACAAATATTTCATGCATGTTCAGGACGATGTCATGAATTGAAAAACTGTGATTATGTCTGAAGATAATGTGCCACCTATATATATATATTTAAACATATTCTGATAAATCTTTTAGTTTTTACTTTGAAATAAGAAAAAAAAAAAAAAAAAAAAAAAAAACACAAAACCTAAAATCTCTGATCTATTGGTAGTTGCTTTTTAATGCCTATCTGCTAGACTATATCTATGGGTACAAACTATCTATATGTTTCAAATTTATTATAGCTTTAGTTTTACTGTGAAATTAAAAAATGTTTTCAAAACATGTAAAGCTTCCACTGCAATTTAATTATTGCCTGCTTTTGGTCAATTTATTTGGTCATCTTACCATGTAAGAAGAACATGTATAGTAAAACACCGCTTTATATCAATATACATACTTACACCAGCAGCTACCATCTTTTCATTCTGGAGTCAAGGGCCTTTTGAAATAACATATTTTACAATGATACTATTGAGTAGATTTACAAAACTTCGTTAATGAGCTCCGTTTTACAAACCTGTGATACAAGTAGTCAGCCAAAATAAACTATCAATAGACCAATTAAAAGATTACTCGAGTAGTAAATATGTGCTAAATTGGATAGTCTATGAAAAGGTATATACTATGAAATTAAGAGCTCGAGGCAAGCCCCTCGCTCTAAATTTCATAGTATATACCTTTCCATAGACTAACCTAGACTTGGATGATGTACATTTTGAAGGTTTTGTAAACTAGTATTAAATAGAATTTGAGAAGATTCATGTTGAATTTGACTACAAATCAAATAGTCATATATTTTGCAGTGAAAATTATTATTTTTAGGTTACTTATTTGGCAAGAATGCATTATTAGTATATTTTTCAAATAATTCCTGAGTCATGGACAACAAAACAGTTCAATTAAATGGATATATATTTAATAATATAAATAATATAATATTATTAAATTAACTTTCCTGAAACAATGCACAGAGTCATAACAGTTGCCCTTTAAAAAAGGTTTATTAAACAAAATGTGTTAATTGTTCCATCATGAACTTAATGATTCGTATTGAACAACAGGTTGTGGAGGTTGCATCTTTTCTCACAATGAATAATTACAATGAATAAAATATCTATAAATATTTATTTTGGTTTGTTTAAAGGGAACGACTTATGAAAAGTCAATTGTATTTGGTATGCAGTTGTATAAGCATTGGCACATCTCATTTCCATGGAGATTCCATGGAGATTGTTTAGCCCTGTACCTTCAGTCATTATTCATTGACTTTGAATATTTGCATAACTTACATGTTAAAGTATTGCTATTTTAGTTTCAACATTTGCATTGTCAAAATAACAAATAGGCGATACATAGCTCTGTGTTAACAGTTTATTTTGTATGTAAACATGGTATAAACTAAGTATTTCATGAAGTTCAAAATATATTTTTATATACATTGTATTTGCAAGTAAGTTGTCACTAAATTGACTTAGTTAACTACATTGTATGTCTCAGAATTTAGTTTGTAAATACCTATGATTCAAATTCAAAATAATTAATTAAAATATATTTACTGAACATGAATTCATGACCATGCAAATGTGACATTAGAATAGGTAATAATCAGGATGTTAACACTGAATAGGTAATAATCAGGAATTTTTATATACATGCTATAGGTAATAAACAGATTATGACACAATAGTGTATTGCCTTTAGGGATGAATTTCAAACTGTCATAGGTATTGAAGATGATTTTATAATGATGTTCACAAATTTTAATTGTTCTCTTCAAAATGCGGATATATTCAAAATGAATTGAAAATTTATGAAATAAAACAAGATATAATTTTATTCTGGTATTTTGGATATAAAAAATGCAGTTTTTAAAAGTTATCTGAGTATTGATTTATCAACATAAAAATGGGTAAATAACTAAAATAAAATAAAGAAAGTGTTGTCCTTGGTAAATAAACTGCTAAGCATTATTTAATACAAGCTGTTATACGTAAAAAGTATACCAGGTAACACAAAAGATGTCAAATTAAACTCAAGGTTTACTACTATAAATAGAGATCGGTCAATTTGAAACGTATCCAAAGTATCCGATACGTTCACGTATACGCATCTTGGGCAATATGCTTAAATAATTATCCCAATCGAATATATTACTCAGTGTCATATTTTTGAAGAATGATGGTAATCAATGTCATATGTCGTACTTCCTTTCTGTGGTAGACCCCCTTTTTCTTTAAACAACATAATCGGTTATCTAGAAAAAATTGTGTTTATTTGTTGTAGGTCCCCATGAAATAAATATCTTTGATATGCAACATAGACTTAAGGAGTATGTACCCTTTTGTTATATATACGAAGTGAGGCATTCAGAAATAAACAGATGAAAATTAATCAGTGCCACTCAGTTTGATCCCCGTTATCCCCGTTATTCTTTAAAATAGTTCATTGAGTAATACTCTCGATCAGGGTTACCGTAATTATTTGAGCATATTCCCCCAGATGCGTATACGTCAACGTATCTAATACTTTGGATACTTAACATACATTTAAACGTTATTAGATACTTGTTTCATTGCCAATCAAACCACATCTCCTCATTTTTATGTAAGGTATATATATATATTTGGTTTTTTTATCAGGAAAGCTGTTTAACACGTTTAAAACACATTCTTCACCTAAGCGCAATGAAGTGACATTAATTTCAAACTTGTGTTAATATGTGTTTTTTTTTTAATTTTACTTCTAAACTGAGTTTAAAAAGAAAAGTCGGTCAAGGTAAGGAAACATAGATGCCAATAATATTATGTATAATTCAAACCATAACATTTTTGTTGATTTTATGCCAAAAGCATTTTTTCTATATAAGGCTCCCTTAAGTTTTCATAATTTTATTTCCATTAAAATATTTGATTTCAATATAGATACTGAATAAAAACCAGAATGAGTTCATTTATTACAATCAAATAACATTCACATTAATTTTTTATTAATTTAAGATTTCATATCATGTTTGTGTTTAAATTTTTTTATTTACATTTTTCTTATAAAAAGTACTAGATTTTAACTGTGTCAACACTTAAAAATTCAAAAGTGTCAAAACACTTGTACATTAGAAAAATCATATTTAAATATTTTGGCAGAATCATGATAGTTCAATAAAGAATTAAAAGAAGGATAAGAAAGATTATTTTCTGTTATCATCACAATATATCTTATTCCTAAATGTGCTTGCCTTAAGTTTCAGGGGCAGATCCTGGAATATTTTAAAGAGGGTGTAATTCCCAATAATTGATTACCCCCAAAAATGTGTGACACTTAAAAAGTTTTGGATGACTTTACACTAAAATTTATATACATCAAGAAAAACATGATTTTTTTCGGCAATCAAAGGGATGTGTGGAGGTGGTGGTCTTTCACACTCCCTCTTGACCCCTGGATCTATCAATGAGTCTTATCACTGTGCACGTGGTACTGATTAACCACATAAATATAATTATTCAATTGAAAGATTATACATGTATGCATCCTATATCCATTGCAGGAGGGGCCTCGGTGGCCGAGTGGTATAAGTAGTTACTACTGTAATCACTAACCAGTCAACACTGAGGTTATGAGTTCGAACCCCGCTCGTGCGGGTGCACTCGACTCCAATCTTAATTGACTAGGATTGTCAGTTTCCCTATCGAAGGTCAGTGGTTTTCTCCGGGCACTCCGGCTTCCTCCACCAATAAAAAATGGCCGCCACGAAATAGCCCAAAAGCGGTGCTTAAAAGTGGCGTTAAAACACCAAAAATCAAATCAATCCATTGCAGGAAAAAAACATACTTAACAGTTTTTGAATGAAGTGTCTCTTATAGCTACATTTAAAACATACTACATGTACAATATTTGTTGATTATGTAATAGCATTTATATTTTATCATTTTGCAGATTGCAGATAGTGTTATCAAGTCCAGTAGGAATAGCCATGATATTGCCTAGTTAGTCAAGGATATGGAGAAACCTGTCATATATTAAAATTTGAATCAATACCTTCAGCAATATTTTAACACTGCAGCATATAAGCACATATCACTGCCACTACCCAGCTTAAAGCATCTTCCGAACATTTGAAAGTCACCTACTATGTACTGGTTACCTAAATTGCACAAAAAACCATTTAAATTCCGTTTCATCTCCGCATCTTATAACCGGTAATGGTATTAATTAATTTTGGAGTGTTAAAAATTCTTTAGAGGTTTTAGATAAAATACATGCTTTTGATGGTCCTTTTAATTCTGTTGACAGTTATGATTTTTCTACTCTCTATACTACACTTCCACACAATCTTATCAAGAAAAAGTTTTCATATTTAATTAAATGGTCTTTTGAAAAATCTCATAACAAATTTATTTGCTGTACCTCGTTTAAAGCCTTTTTCTGTAACGAAAAAGGAAAGTATGCTAGATACACTTACTGGAAATGTGCAAATATGATTGAAGCTTTAAATTTTCTCCTGGACAACATATATGTACGTTTCGGCGATAAAGTGTATCGACAAGTAGTAGGTATTCCTATTGCCACTAACGGCGCCCCTTTAATAGCAGATTTATTCCTGTATTACTATGAATCTCAGTTTATGACCAAACTCAGTAAAGACACGTCATTGTTACATTTGGTTGATACATTCAACAATACCTTCCGTTATCTAGATGATATTTTTTCGTTAAATAATCCAGAGTTCTCTAAATATACTACCGAAATTTACCCAATAGAACGTACTTTAACTAAATCTAACATAAACAGCAGTAGTTGTCCTTTTCTAGATTTGGACATTTCAATCTCTAAAGGAAAACTCCATACGAAAATTTACGACAAAAGAGACGTCTTTTCATTCCCTACTGTTAATTTTCCTTTTTTAGACGGCGATGTTCCTTTGGCTCCATCATACGGTGTTTATATATCCCAACTCGTTCGTTATGCCCGTGTGTGTAGTGATGTCATAGATTTTAACGAACGTAATCAATGCATCACTGGTAAATTATTAAGTCAGGGATTTCGTTACCATAAATTACGTAAAACTTTTACTAAATTCTTTCATAGATACAAAGATGTGATAAGTAAATTTGGCTGATTAAAACGGTATTTCACATCCTAAATTTTACAGTAATATTGTACTTAAAGCGCGGAAATCACTATGTGAAACGTGTAAACTCATCGAACCTTTAAACAAACTTATTAATAAAGGTTATCTTACCAATGTTGTAATTAGATCTTTGAATATAGTTTACATTGGCACTAATATCGATTTTGTCATCAGCAATTTAAAACATTCTTTTCAAACGGGGTGTATAAAGACACTCCCACGTTCATTTTGGTCGATAAAGAGGTTAACCGCCTAACTATCCTACTGCCTTGCGATACATTTATTTTTGGCATTGCAGTAGTCATGTCTTCTTTGACTGTCCATGACGTTAAAATACTAAATCCCTGGGATGTGTTTTTGTTGATTTTAGTCTCTGATGCATGATTTTTTATTATTAATTGTTTTTGGCTTTTAACTAGCTGTCAGTAACTGCGAGTACTCTCAAATCGTACTTTCTTGTTTATTTGACCTGTTGATACTAATTGTAATGCTTTTTTGTTATTCAATGCTATTCAGGGTTATATCTGGTCTATATACCAGCTTTGATAAGTGTTTTGTATTACTATAAATTTTCACTTCGTACTATGAACATCAAAATTATTTATTTTGTAAAAATATTTCCTTTCTCTATTTGAACTGTACACGTATACCTAACAACACAATTATTTTCATTTACCTGTGTTTAAAGTAATTGCAAATGGCTGATATTTTTGTTCGAGCATATTGTTTTTCTTAAATTGTTTAACATTTCATAGCGGTATAACATGTTACTTTTATTATTCTTCCCTTAGTTAGACAAATCGGGGAATATTGCTATAATGAAACTTATAATGACATAGTCTGTCCAAAGCCAACCATTGCTATAACTGAGGTTCAATTGACCGATGAAGGAGAATCCAATAAACATTAATGTCCATCAAGAACGGAGCTTTCAAGTAATAAAATATTAAAGTTTGTTTTGTCTACTATTCTGATTTTTTTTAAATTTGAAAATATTTAATTCTCAAGGCTAATGTCAACAACAAAGTCAAAACGTTTTTAGTTGTTAATAAATTGACCACATGGCAGAGAACTGGTATATTCTGATCTTGGTACAGACATTTTCAAAAGCAATGCCACTAAGTTCAAGTTTTTATTTCATTTAATTTTGGAAAAAAACAGATGGAAGTTTAGATAATTTTTTTTATATATCATCTAAAAAAGAACACATATACAAAACATATGATAACAAAAAGCAACTCATTGAAAACCAAAACTTAAAAAAGGACACTTAATTTCAAAGTATCAATGTGAAAAATATACAGATTTAGGGGAAATGACATGAAGACAGTACATTACCACCAGAAACAACACATAAAATATATGTAAAATTTAAGACATTTGGAGAATATGAAAAAAAAAATCTAGAATATTTATTGTTTTGTTTCCATGGAAACCACATACTTAACATATGAATATTCACAAAAAAACTAAATTTTGTCATCAAGATAGCTTTTCAATTCTGGAGTATTTATTTTTAATACAATATTGAGGTGGAAAACATTTACAACATTCTAATTACCAAAGAAAATAATAAGTTCGAATTTTGTTTGAATTTCCATATTTTTCTGATTATATATTATGTACGCAAATGCATGCCAAATAAGAACATGCTGTATTTTCGAAACCAGTTGAGATATCATCATAAAATTTTGTATTCATGATAAGCACGTTAGTAGCATTGAAAAAATGCAAAAAACTGAAAATATGTATAAATCTCTTTTGGACCCATTTTCTCAGTCAGGGTCACATATAAATTTAGAACATACTCACCCCTTCTCGTCCAATGAAAAGTCAGTTTTTCCCTTCTAATTTTCATAGTACATTGCTTTTCATGCTCTATAAAATGCTTTACATGAATGACTTTTCATTGTAGATTAATTATGAAAGTGAACTCTTAATAACTACGCTAACGAAGTGTACAATCCCCTTGGGAAAATAGCCTACTGATTAAAGATGAAAGAGAATAGAATTATAAAAAACATTTTGAATTTTGCAAATGTTTATCATGGTACATATATATAACAAACAAAAAATGAGATGGGGCAAAGATATAAGTAAAATAATCTTTTATTCAATTTTGAAAGCAGACATTCGAGTTAATTATTATTTTCTTTCTTTCAAGAAAACAATGTCAGACTGCTGATATATAAAGCAAAGGATTTTTTTTCGAAAAAAAAACACAATACATGTACATTCATCAATAAAAAGTAAGTATCTGATGTTGAATGGTTGTAATTCATATATTTTTAGAGTGAGTTTTATAATTATCAAAAAATATACAAATTTCAAAAAGCTGATTTATATAGTATTGTGTGCTTTTTAAAATCAAGAAATTTAAGGTATATAAGTATTAAATTTTACCTGAAGCAGAAGAAAAACTCAATGTTTGAACAATTTATCTTTTTTTTGTCCTCACAAAACTGTTATTTCTATTTCATTCCATCCATTGAAATGATCATTACCTATGTTATACATTCGTTTTGTTAACCTAGTTAACACTTCATTATAAAAAGTGAATTCTTATTAAGGTTTGAATATTACAATGGGAAAGGATAATTTTGTAAGGTCACTCGAAAGTGTGAATATGTTCTAAATTGGTCAGACAATACTTGGTCATGTTTTATGAACATTTAAAACCCTCGGCTACGCCTTGGGCTTTAAATCTTAATAAAACATGACCAAGTATTATCTAACCTTTACATAAAATTACAAAAATTGAAGGTTAGTTTTTAAATTTAGAATATAGCAAAGTGCTCTCGACCAATGACATTGTAGGATTTGATGCCTCTTAATTGTGAAGAATGAATGTAAATCATGTTCTTAGTAAGGGATTATCCTATTATGAGGGTCTATATACAGTTCAAAACAACGAGTTTCTATAAATGAGTTACAACTACCCGAAGCACATTTATCCGATTGAAAGGATTTATCACACAGTGATTGAAACTGACTAAAAGTTGAATTATGAAACAAACAAAAAACTCAAAATAAGCTGAAGTTTACTGTGCAGTAAAATTGGTACCGTGAATGTTATGAAAATATTAATAACTTCAAATTACTAAATAATTAAACAATATGAAGCTTTTGCAAAAAAAAGAAAAAAGAAAACTTTAAAATAAACAAAATACCTTAATCTTTATAGCTTTTGATAACTGGATCAGCGGTTTGGAAGAATAGTTATTTCCAATATCCCGATGAAAAAAAAACCAGGAATTTAATTTAAGCCTTGAACATATAAAAAAATTTTAAAGGCATTTTATTTGAACATTTCCCTGACATAATGAAATAGTATTTGATGTACTGAAAAAGCCGGACCCAAATATTGGCTGCTAAATAAAATTTAGTTGTAACTCAAATTTATCAATTGATTTAAACTATCAATTAAAAAAAGGATAATTCCTCACTAAAATATTACATGATTAACATTCATACTCACAATCAGAAAATATGTACAATTCCTACATTTTCTTTGTTCTGTTGTATCACATAATATGTATAACGGTTTTTTTTTTAAATATTTCGCAAATGATAAGAAAGTCCTTACATCACTATTAAAACTAATCCATAAATGAAATGCCTAAAAAGGAAGTCATGCATTAATTATAAACATTGCACTGACAATGAAACTAATTCTTATATACAACCAATTAAGAGATCATTTGAGCTTGAGCACTTTACAATATTCTAAGTTTGTGAGAGAATGTCAATCCCTTACTTCATGATAACAACTCGCTAACGCTCGTACCTAATCATGAAGAAAGGGATTATCATTCTCTTACATATACTAATTCCATTAGTGAACAGAAATCAGTAAATTAGCAAATTCAAACTTAATGAAATTAGGCACACAAAGGAAACAATTTACTTAAGTGTCGGTTAGTGTATGGAAAGGTATATACTATGAAATTTAGAGCGAGGGGCTTGCCCCGAGCTCTTAATTTCATAGTATATACCTTGCCATACACTATCCAATTTAGCACATATTTACAACTTGAGTAATCCTGTAATTAGTCTATTGATATAATTTGGCTGACTACGTGTAACTCATTTACTTAGCACATACTTACAACTTCTCGTCCAATCAAATTGCTTATATTTGCCTTCTAATTTTCATAGTACATACTTTTCCTGTGTACTAAGTAACTACGCATGAATGACCACAAGGGTAAGATTTCATTGTATCGTAATCAAGATATTTAAAACAAAAATTGCCACTGGCTATTTTGAAATAAAATGCTGTGTTCCAAATTAAAGACATTAAATTAAATAGTTTGTAATTAGTTTTCACATTGATTTTTAAATATCCTGCTATTAAAATCTTTGGATCTAAAAAATGTTTTTGACAATTGCAAATTTTATCATTAAAATAAAGGGTAATACATATGGTTCTTTATACCTTGATTAGAGTACAACAATATCTTAAAATTATGATAATGTATCATCCATGCAATTATTTTGTACACAGAAAAGTGTGTACTATGAAAACTTGTGAAGGAAAATTAAAGCAACTTGGTAATAATTTTTTAAACTTTCTTAAGGAAAGTGATCTATTTCGTCATGAATTGATTGATTTATTGATTATTGGTTGCTTAATGTCCAGTGGCAAATATTTCATGCATGTTCAGGACGATGTCATGAATTGAAAAACTGTGATTATGTCTGAAGATAATGTGCCACCTATATATATATATATATATATATATATAAACATATTCTGATAAATCTTTTAGTTTTTACTTTGAACTAATAAAAAAAAACACACAAAACCTATAATCTCTGATTAATTTGTAGTTGCTTTTTAATGCCTATCTGCTAGACTATATCTTTGGGGACAAACTATCTATATGTTTCAAATTTATTATAGCTTTAGTTTTACTGTGAAATTAAAAAATGTTTTCAAAACATGTAAAGCTTCCACTGCAATTTCATTATTACCTGCTTTTGGTCAATTCATTTTGTCATCTTACCTAAGAAGAACATGTATAGTAAAACACCGCTTTATATCAGTATACATACTTACACCAGCAGCTACCATCTTTTCATTCTGGAGTGAAGGGCCTTTTGAAATCACATATTTTACAATGATACTGGTGAGTAGATTTACAAAATTCGTTAATGAGCTCCGTTTTACAAACACCTGTGATACAAGTAGTCAGCCAAAATAAACTATCAACAGACCAATTAAAAGATTACTCGAGTTGTAAATATGTGCTAAATTGGATAGTCTATGGAAAGGTATATACTATGAAATTAAGAGCTTGCGGCAAGCCCCTCGCTCTTAATTTCATAGTATATACCTTTCCATAGACTAACCTAGACGTAGTTTTGTAAATCTACTCACTAGTATCATTGTAAAATGTGTGATTTCAAAAGGCCCATGACTCCAGAATGAATAGCTGCTGGTGTAAGTATGTTTAATGATATAAAGTGGTGTTTTACTATACATGTACTTCTTTACATGGTAAGATGACAAAATAAATTGACCAAAACCGGGCAATAAGTAAATTGCAGTGGAAGCTTTAAATTCTTGACAACATTTTTCAATTTCACATAAAAACTAAAGCTATAATAAATTTTAAAAATATAGATAGTTTGCAGTGGCGGATCCAAAAGGGGGAGGGGGAGTTCAGGGTGATGGAAAGCGCCTTTTTTGTGATAATCAAAAATACTAAGGCTTATTATTTACAATTATTATAATTACCTTTTAGCACATACTTACAACTTCTCGTCCAATCAAATTGCTTATATTTGCCTTCTAATTTTCATAGTACATACTTTTCCCGTGTACTAAGTAACTACGCACGAATGACCACAAGGGTAAGATTTCATTGTATCGTAATCAAGATATTTAAAACAAAAATTGCCACTGGCTATTTTGAAATAAAATGTTGTGTTCCAAATTAAATTAAATAGTTTGTAATTAGTTTTCACGTTGATTTTTAAATATCTTGCTATTAAAATCTTTGGGTCTAAAAAATGTTTTTGACAATTGCACATTTCTTTCATTTAAATAAAGGGTAATACATATGGTTCTTTATACCTTGATTAGAGTACAACGATATCTTAAAATTATGATAATGTATCATCCATGCAATTACTTTGTACACAAAAAAGTGTGTACTATGAAACCTTGTGAAGGGAAATTAAAGCAACTTGGTGATCATTTTTTAAACTTTTTTAAGGAAGATGATCTATTTCGTCATGAATTGATTGATTTATTGATTATTGGTTGCTTAATTTCCAGTGACAAATATTTCATGCATGTTCAGGACGATGTCATGAATTGAAAAACTGTGATTATGTCTGAAGATAATGTGCCACCTATATATATATATATAAACATATTCTGATAAATCTTTTAGTTTCTACTTTGAAATAAGAAAAACACAAAACACAAAACCTAAAATCTCTGATCTATTGGTAGTTGCTTTTTAATGCCTATCTGCTAGACTATATCTATGGGTACAAACTATCTATATGTTTCAAATTTATTATAGCTTTAGTTTTACTGTGAAATTAAAAAATGTTTTCAAAACATGTAAAGCTTCCACTGCAATTTAATTATTGCCTGCTTTTGGTCAATTTATTTGGTCATCTTACCATGTAAGAAGAACATGTATAGTAAAACACTGCTTTATATCAATATACATACTTACACCGGCAGCTACCATCTTTTCATTCTGGAGTCAAGGGCCTTTTGAAATAACATATTTTACAATGATACTAGTGAGTAGATCTACAAAACTTCGTTAATGAGCTCCGTTTTACAAACCTGTGATACAAGTAGTCAGCCAAAATAAACTATCAATAGACCAATTAAAAGATTACTCGAGTTGTAAATATATACCTTTCCATAGACTAACCTAGACTTGGATGATGTACATTTTGAAGGTTTTTGTAAACTAGTATTAAATAGAATTTGAGAAGATTCATGTTGAATTTGACTACAAAGCAAATAGTCATATATTTTGCTGTGAAAATTATTATTTTTAGGTTACTTATTTGGCAAGAATGCATTAATAGTATATTTTTCAAATAATTCAACATGGACAACAAAACAGTTCAATTAAATGGATATATATTTAATAATATAAATAATATAATATTATTAAATTAACTTTCCTGAAACAATGCACAGAGTCATAACAGTTGCCCTTTAAAAAAGGTTGATTAAACAAAATGTGTTAATTGTTTCATCATGCACTTAATGACTCATATTGAACAACAGGTTGTGGAGGTTGCATCTTTTCTCACAATGAATAATTACAATGAATAAAATATCTATAAATATTTTATCATGTTAATTGCTAGGTGGTTTTCAGTTAAAAAGAAATACAAAACATATTCAAGAGCAAAGTTAGCATCATAACTTTTTAGATCTAGCATAGAATATAAAATCACTAAATACTTTAAACCTGAACAATATATGCTTACTTGTCCTAAAAATGTTTGTACTATATACACATGCTAGAATTCATGTATAGAAACCAAAATGCATATATATTTTCATGTGAACTCTGTCACTTTTTATATAAATTGTGCCCTGTTAGCATGGTTAGTCAAAATCCATTCATGCCTTTTTAATTGTTTTGGTTTTGGGGCTGCTGTCTCTTTGGCATATACCCAAAATCTTCTTTTATTCATGTTTTGGATATTGGCATGAATGGCCATCCACATCAGCAAATATGTTACATGTGTAATGTTATCTAGTTGTAACATTGGAGTGTCTTTTTATTTATTCCGTCATTAAAGGACTTTCTATTCATGAGTCATATTTTTCTACATGTGTTTTGGTTACTTTTTTGTTGGGTTGATGTATCATTGATATATATCCCACATTTCTTTTCATCATGCTCATTCACATCTGACTTCAAACTTTTTGTCTTGTTTACATGATTAACATGACTAATGTTTTATTTATGCTTATTTTATGTTTAAAATTGAATATGTGAAAACAAACAAAAAAATCTATCTGTAGGCACAATTGTCATCTTCAATACCTATGACAGTTTGAAATTCATCCCTAAAAGCAATACACTATTGGGTCATAATCTGTTTATTACCTATAGCATGTATATAAAAATTCCTGATTATTACCTATTCAGTGTTAACATCCTGATTATTACCTATTCTAATGTCACATTTGCATGGTCATGAATTCATGTTCAGTAAATATATTTTAATTAATTATTTTGAATTTGAATTATAGGTATTTACAAACTAAATTCTGAGACATACAATGTAGTTAACTTAGTCAATTTAGTGACAACTTACTTGTAAATACAATGTATATAAAAAATATTTTGTACTTCATGAAATACTTAGTTTATACCATGTTTACATAGAAAATAAACTGTTAACACAGAGCTATGTCTCGCCTATTTGTTATTTTGACAATGCAAATGTTGAAACTAAAATAGCAATACTTTAACATGTAAGTTATGCAAATATTCAAAGTCAATGAATAATGACTGAAGGTACAGGGCTAAACAATGTCCATGGAATCTCCATGGAAATGAGATGTGCCAATGCTAATACAACTGCATGAATGTGAATAAGCATGATGGAAGGAGATATGGGATATATATATCAATGATACATCAACCCAACAAAAAAGTAACCAAAATAAATACAATTGACTTTTCATAAGTCGTTCCCTTTAAACAAACCTAAACATTAACTTGTAAACTATGTAAAAGTTTCAAAGTCAATAAATCATGACTGAGGGGGAGGGGCCAAATAATCTCCATGGAAATGAGATATGCCAATGCTTATACAACTGCATACCAAATACTTTGGATACGTTTTAAATTGACCGACCTCTTTTAAAAAGGAAATGTTAGCTATTTTAGTTTGCTTAAAACGTTAAAAGAGAGGGTTAACCATAGGACAAAGATTCTACATTTACCTCAAAAAAGTTTATTCATTCATGACAAAAATTCCTATATGCACTTGACAAAGGAAAGGTCTATAGCATAGTAATTCATCTCCTATCAACATGATCAAAAGAAATCTCCTGTTGTGTTTTAGAGAGAAATAACTATGTCTGACTTTAGATAATTAATCAAAACAAGTATGGCGTTAGCCTCAATTAGACAGTAACCCTTCAATGAAAGTACACACCTAAGAAAACATGAATGTAGAAAGAAAGACAATATCCTTTAGAATTTAGACCTCCAACAAAGGTTTTATTCTTCTTGTTATATGGGACTTATAATTTCAATTGTATATTTAACTTTGTTATCAAGCAAATTAGGATTGCTAGTTTTCTTCTAGGTAAATACAGTTATTGTAATTGTGACTTTCTTATAGGTACCGAATATAGTATTAGATTAGTTTAAATATATTACAGTACTTTATTCTCAATGTATATTTTTTTGGTAGAATTTACATTGGTTTGAGCATGATTCCCAGCCAGAATATGAAGCCGGCTACATATGCACTTTGATGCATAGGAAATATTGATGTCACTGAGTCACTCTAGTAGCTGCAAATTGTGTAACAGTGGATTAATTCAAAATTTGTGTGTGTTAGTTGTTTATTGTTTTTGGAAATAACGAATAGGGCTTACAGCATTATGAAAAGATGATGATGTGATGTTTGGATTAAATTGGACAAGAAGGAAATTGTGCATTGAACAAATAGCAAACTTACAATTTGTAAGGAAGACCACATTACTGGATGACTGTGAAAACCATGGATAATTATTCATTTGAAATAGCAATTTGGAATAATAAGAATTCATAGTTTCAGTGAATATTAATAGTGCATCATATCTGAATTTCATGAATACCTTGGATAATTCAATTATTCATCTAAAATAGCAATTTGAAATAATGAAAATTCATAGTTTCAGTGAATAATAATAGTGCATCATATCTAAATTCATGAATACCTTGGATAATCATTCATTTAAAATAACAATTTGGATAATGAGAATTTCTGTTTTCAGTGAAATTTATAGTACATCACATCTAAAGTTAATGCTGGCAATGCAAATGTTAACAACCACCAGGGGGTGTTAAACGACCTTGACTACCCATGAGGGTCTCTCGCGGTTCGTCAGTATTGTTTAGTGTCAAATGACTACTTGCTGTACTTAAAGTCTGAATGTACATGTATATTTAATAATAGTCTAAATTACTGGCCCGAGAACACAGTTATTTCGTAGTGCATTTCTTTTAGACAGTAAATTCAAATTAAAAAAATCGCACCTGCTCTATCTCAAAAAGATTTTTACTGTGTAGTGTACTACTATTGATACAAATAATATCAAAATTATAGAAACTTGTACCAGCTCTAACTCAAAATATTGACAATTCTGTGTTAAGGGGGGCTAAAATTCAGTTTGACAGCTTCAGACATTCTAATTTTTGACCTTTTTTAACTGGACCAAATCACTACTTAACATAAAGATTCAGCACCCAAATTTTTTTAACATGTAATTTCATCCCCTTACTTAATATTTCATGCATAAAATATCAAGAAATAAATTGGGAAAGTGTATCAAAAAAAAATGCAAGTTATACACTGTTCACACTAGGGACTATATTCGTAGACAACAAAAACCAAAGGACAATAACTGTGTCCTTGGACCTAATAGGATAGAAAGACTTGACCAATTTTAATAAAACTTTGCATGACCTAAGCTTAGGAAATTATGATATAGTTGGCCAAGTTTCATGGCCATAGGATATATATTATAGAAACTAGGGTCATTTTAATATTGAAATTTGGATGTTTATTTTTGACGTTTAAATCAAATATTTTCAACTGTCAAGATTTTGGCCTAAAAAATTTAAATATTGCAAAAATTTGCTTTTTAAATACTCTTGAATATAATATAATAAGAATTAAAAGCAACAGAACACTCATTTGATTTATCAGATTTATCACAGTTATTCAAAAGTCAAATTTATATGAGCCTGTGTCTGAAAATAGAGATTTTCGAATTAAGGGAAGCCTTACATAAACATGCATTTTTTTCAACCAATTTGAAGTTTTTGAAGTTTTTAAACCATACATTATTCTTCCATATATATTAAATGTACTTTAAATGTAAAGAAAAGTTACAAAAAGCATACCACATGAGTATAAAATGGTCTTAGGCCATGTAAGACTGAGAATTATTTAGAGTCAATTTAGGCTGTAGCCCATATTTACATATAAAAATGAACACAGAGGCTATAAGAAATGGAAATTTGTTACTTTTTGCTCATTTCTATGCTAAGAGGTCATGATACAAGAAGTCTAATTGCAAAAGGACTCTTGAATTCAACCTTTTTTGCAGACAGTATGGTCTGATGACCAGTTTTTCACTTTTCAATGGAAAACTTGCATGTAGCTTTAGTCTCAATTGGCATATATTTGAACCACTTACTATCCTAAAGAAGAAAATTATGGTAGCATATGAAATGAATAGGGTGTACTGATCATTGTAAAGTGGTTTTTTTTACAGATTTAGTGAAATATTTGTGATGGACTACAGATTTTATGTACAAAGCTCTTCACATTTCACATACATCAAACAGGCCGTTTAACCAGGGACATAAATACAAATATTCTGCACATTTTTTCTGTGATAATCTACTTTTCTCTAAATTCAGAGTTCACAAATGGTTAATTAAATTTGATTTAAGCATAGAAACACAAATATCAGGAACATAAAAAGCTGTCAGATAGAAAGTCAGCATGGCTCTTAGACATAAAATGGAAACTGCTTTAAAATGCTTATTTTAGCCGTATAATGCCAAAACGGGACATTTTAACAGAATTTCTGTCAAACAAAGATGTAAATCCTTTACTTTTATTGAGTTTGACAAATTGAAACCAGCAAACCATTCAGGAAAGTTGCCAAAGTACCGAATCTACATTTACGGAATTCATCTCTTAGGATAGAAAGACTTGACCAATTTTAATAAAACTTTGCATGACCTAAGCTTAGGAAATTATAAGATAGTTGGCCAAGTTTCATGGCCATAGGATATATATTATAGAAACTAGGGCCATTTTAATATTGAAATTTGGATGTTTATTTTTGACGTTTAAATCAAATATTTTCAACTGTCAAGATTTTGGCCTAAAAAATTTAAATATTGCAAAAATTTGCTTTTTAAATACTCTTGAATATAATATAATAAGAATTAAAAGCAACGGAACACTCATTTGATTTATCAGATTTATCACAGTTATTCAAAAGTCAAATTTATATGAGCCTGTGTCTGAAAATAGAGATTTTCGAAATTAATGGAAGCCTTACATAAACATGCATTTTTTTCAACCAATTTGAAGTTTTTGAAGTTTTTAAACCATACATTATTCTTCCATATATATTAAATGTACTTTAAATGTAAAGAAAACTTACAAAAAGCATACCACATGAGTTTAAAATGGTCTTAGGCCATGTAAGACTGAGAATTATTTAGAGTCAATTTAGGCTGTAGCCCATATTTACATATAAAAATGCACACAGAGGCTATAAGAAATGGAAATTTGTTACTTTTTGCTCATTTCTATGCTAAGAGGTCATGATACAAGAAGTCTAATTGCAAAAGGACTCTTGAATTCAACCTTTTTTGCAGACAGTATGGTCTGATGACCAGTTTTTCACTTTTCAATGGAAAACTTGCATGTAGTTTTAGTCTCAATTGGCATATATTTGAACCACTTACTATCCTAAAGAAGAAAATTATGGTAGCATATAAAATGAATAGGGTGTACGGATCATTGTAAAGTGGTTTTTTTTACAGATTTAGTGAAATATTTGTGATGGACTACAGATTTTATGTACAAAGCTCTTCACATTTCACATACATCAAACAGGCCGTTTAACCAGGGACATAAATACAAATATTCTGCACATTTTTTCTGTGATAAACTACTTTTCTCTAAATTCAGAGTCGACAAATGGTTAATTAAATTTGATTTAAGCATAGAAACACAAATATCAGGAACATAAAAAGCTGTCAGATAGAAAGTCAGCATGGCTCTTAGACATAAAATGGAAACTGCTTTAAAATGCTTATTTTAGCCGTATAATGCCAAAACGGGACATTTTAACAGAATTTCTGTCAAACAAAGATGTAAATACTTTACTTTTATTGAGTTTGCCAAATTGAAACCAGTAAACCATTCAGGAAAGTTGCCAAAGTACCGAATCTACATTTACGGAATTCATCTCTTAGGATAGAAAGACTTGACCAATTTTAATAAAACTTTGCATGACCTAAGCTTAGGAAATTATAAGATAGTTGGCCAAGTTTCATGGTCATAGGATATATATTATAGAAACTAGGGTCATTTTAATATTGAAATTTGGATGTTTATTTTTGACGTTTAAATCAAATATTTTCAACTGTCAAGATTTTGGCCTAAAAAATTTAAATATTGCAAAAATTTGCTTTTTAAATACTCTTGAATATAATATAATAAGTATTAAAAGCAACGGAACACTCATTTGATTTATCAGATTTATCACAGTTATTCAAAAGTCAAATTTATATGAGCCTGTGTCTGAAAATAGAGATTTTCGAATTAAGGGAAGCCTTACATAAACATGCATTTTTTTCAACCAATTTGAAGTTTTTGAAGTTTTTAAACCATACATTATTCTTCCATATATATTAAATGTACTTTAAATGTAAAGAAAAGTTACAAAAAGCATACCTATGGCACGCCTGAACCAATTTTATAGATAATCCTAGATTATCTCAGATAAACTAGGATTATCTCATATAAACTAGGATTATCTTACTATTTTACATTAAGCTCAGATAAACTGGGATTATCTCGATTTTTTTCAGATAATCCCGGTTTATCTCAGAATTTTAAGATAAACCGGGATTTTCTCAGCTTAATGCATATTTGAGATAATTCATTATATTCCTCACAAAATTAGATAAATAATTAACTGGAGAAAATCCGGGATTATCTGAAAATTCTGAGATAATCCGGAATTATCTGAGAATTTTGAGAAAATCGATTAACTGAAAAAAGGTAGCCAATAGAAAGCCACGACACATTGGAGAAAAATTTCATGGTCATAAGGGATAAAATATAGATACAATGGTGCATCTATACAGATAGAGAAGAATGAAAGATTACGCTCTTACGGGAAACGTTTTAGAAGTTTTAAATTTCCAAATTTGATAAAAATAACAATTGATTTATTCAGGATGTACATGTATGACATGTGTATCGATAATAATGAAGATCAGAGGGATCTAGAATTTAGAAGTTTGTCTTGAGAGGTTTTTTTAAGAGAATTTGAATGTTATATCCGTATTTGTCTTTATGAAGATAGTGAAATATGTTACATAAATCTGGCTTCCGCACAATTAACTAGGACAAATAACTAAAATGTTGAAATAAGTTAAGCAAAGTTGAAATACACCATTTCGAAGTTCTAATGAGTTTCCTTTTAGAAAGTTATAATCTTTAAAAAAAAATATCACGCGCCGTTTTTCTTTCCTTAATTTTCCCTATTAAAAGAGTAAAATATGGTGCAGGAATTTATCATCCATTTATTGCAAAGTGTTACATTTTAGTACTTACTTGGTAAGTTGTATAAAGTGTTTGTTGTCAATTAGAAAATCTAATCATGATAATGACAAATGCCCAATACCTGAAATATTTATTACCTTACAACTCTGTTATATTGTTAATCAGTTTGTTTTTTAACGACACGTGGCCAATGCATAATTAACCTTTAAACAAACGCTGTTAAAACGGGGTTTTGATCCCTGAAGGACGCCACACTTTGCAATGAATTAGATCTATATTTGTTAACGTTTTCAAATTAAATAAACTGAATGGATTTCTTAAAATTCTCAAATGGCTTTAATATTATTACATACAAAACGAAACGTTTATTTAACATTTTTTGCAACTTTTATCTTTATTTTTGTTCTAAGAAAACCTTTCTTGCTTGGTTAACTAGTATGTGTTGATAACCTTCACTAATTACTAAAGATCAGACGACCTAATTGAGGATTTGTATAGACCTAATCAACATGATAATTGGTATCGAATATGATCATCGGTCATGCATGACATATTCCAAATAACGGCGCGTGTTAACAAACACTTCAATTTCTTCTGAAATATTCAATTAATTTTATTCAAACAAAAATATTAAGATAAAAAAATATATAATAATTTATCGGACGCATTCCCTCAACGCCCACTAAAATATCTATTACATGTCCTGAGTGCACTCAGGAGGCCCTGAGCGGTTTTAAAACGTACCGCAAAATTATTACTAAAAATAATTTTTGTTGACTGTTAAATGAAATACATTTCAATTCATGGAGTGTCAGTGAGTTATAATACATTTTACAAATGAGGGCCCAACTTTGGTAGTCCAACTTGAACACATTGAGCGATCGTATATATGCAATCAGGAACAGATGTATCCACGAAATTATATTAACATTTTATGAACTTGCCTGCTTAAATAAATCATGTTTTAGTTATAACATACACTTTTAATGTACTATTATTTATAAATCAATGTTTAAAATTCACATATATGTGCTAAGATTAAAACTTCATGTAATATTTTAATACTTTATTCTTGTAAAATTTTTCATTAATAAATACTGTTTAAACTGAGATTAAAATTTCATGTGTCATACGGTCATTCCAAGTGAATTCGGTCATTCGTGTTACGTATCTCCAGTACTTCTCTATGGATAAGAGCTAAAACTACCAAAAACAAGTTCACCAGAATTAATCGAAAACTTCCAGAAAAAGCTACTAATAAGCTTATACTCTCATTACCAACTTATGTAGCAGATGTTACTATCAACATCCTAAACGGAATACTACCAGTAGAAGCCCAACTACATATCCGAGAACTTGGACTATTGAACAATATCTGTAATCAGCCCGAAAAAAGCATAGATAAATTGCTAGCTGACGACAACTTAAACTGAAAAATAGCCAAAGTTCTAGTTGCGTGTCGCTATAAAACATATGCCCAAGAAGTACGATCTACAAAATGGTACATGGACAACACCGTCAAAAAAATATTATGGCCCTCCAAAATCAAGAAAACAGTACAGAGCTACTAGTCTAAGAGTAACTTCAGTAAATAGCAACACTGTATTCTAGCTTCGAAGGCCGTACGGTGACCTATAGTTGTTAGATTAAACATATTTTATTGTTCAAAAATGACAAATGGATTAGACACAAGTTTTTCAACTTAGTAACGTCTTCTCCTATTGTTGTCAATTTCTGTGTCATTTGGTCTCTTGTTGAGAGTTGTCTCATTGGCAATCATACCACATCTTCTTTTTAATTTCCAAAACGACGAGTGTAAAAAAAAAAGCAAATATGCAAACATACAGACTGATTTATATTTACAACAAACACAAAATGAAATACAGGAACAAAGTCTCAATGACACAATATGTCATGACGGAGGAAGGCACATGCATTTTTGGAAGGGGCTAAAAAAAGGTCTATAGTGCCAAACCATACCTTAAACTGAAACTGTACACATGGGATAAGACCGAAGTCAGAACTTAAAGTAAAAATTTGTTGAAAAAGGTCCAGGGTACCGTTTCACAAAGCCTTCGTAAGTCTGCGTGTCATCGTACGTTCATCGTAAATAAATCGTAGGTTTTACAGCCGTTTCTCAAAGCCGTCGTAAGTTAAGATGAGCGTAAATAATACGTACATCCTGGCGTAACTTACTACAGCTATACCCAGTCGTATCTCGATCGTAGTTT
The DNA here is from genome assembly GCF_021869535.1 of Mytilus californianus. Taxonomy (NCBI): domain Eukaryota; kingdom Metazoa; phylum Mollusca; class Bivalvia; order Mytilida; family Mytilidae; genus Mytilus; species Mytilus californianus. Next base: position 65,053,398 of record NW_026262668.1, on the reverse strand, counting down.
TTCCGCGAATATGAATAAAACTATATCTAAGATGGCTTTATTCTCGATCAAGATGCCGCAAATGTTAGAAGACGAAGAAGAATCTTCAATATTAGAACCACACTTTCTTCGTTTGATCATTTTGAAAATGAAATGGATATTATATCCATATACAGACTGGATAGACACAGTATCAATGAAATAACATTGGCAATAGAACCAGATATAAAACATGATACAAATAGGTCCCATGCACTTACTCCTGAAACGCAGGTTTTGTTAGCTTTGTGCTACTCACTGGTTCTCCGGTATTTAAAGCGCCCATTTTTTGACGCTGATTTGTGCCACCGTAACAAAGCAAAACTAACGACTTCGAGTTATATACCCGTAGCTTGTTATACTTATATCTGAGATTTTTATATTTCTTTATTATCTATATTTTTAATTTTTATACAGTTTAGTACATATTGCACAACGATAGTGATCGTACCGGCCGTCATAATGTTTTCTTCGTAAACCTGTAATTCCCGTTAACGGATAGAAGACCAAGCAAGACTAAATATTATGCTCAACATAGTGTGTGATATGAGTTAAATTTGATTATAAGGTTACCATAAATAATTTTGTTTATAAGGTTACCATAAATAATTTTGTTAAATCGTTATTTATTCCAAATCATATCAGTCTTGAAAACTAAACAAAGTTGAAAACTGCAGAGATTTGTTAAGCATGTAATCTCCGTGGTGGGTCTCATTGGGGTCTAAGCGTGACGCGGGATTGCCGATTTTTTATAAGCGTGACACGTGAAAGTCAAATTATTGTGCCGTGTAAACGGGAAATGAAGTCTAGCGGGATACGGGAAATTACAAAACAAGAGTGCACACGCTGAAATGTCTCGCCTTCTTTACTAATCATTGATATTATGTTGATAGTCCTAAATATAAAGCTTTATTACAACTGTCACATAAACTTAACATTAACCAAGTAAACTAAACATTGACCAATGAACCATGAAAATGAGGTCAAGGTCAGATGAACCATGCTAGGCAGGCATGTACAGCTAACAATTCTTCCATACTACACATATAGTTGACCTATTGCTTATAGTTTAAGAAAAACAGACCAAAACACAAAAACTTAACACTGAGCAATGAACCTTGAAAATGAGGTCAAGGTCAAATAAAACCTGCGTGACTGCCAAATAGATCATAAAATATTTCCATACACCAAATATAGTTGAACTATTGCATATAGTATAAGAAAAACAGACCAAAACACAAAAACTTAACTATAACCATTGAACCATGAAAATGAGGTCAAGGTCAGATGACACCTGCCAGTTGGACATGTACACCTTACAGTCCTTCCATACACCGAATATACTAGACCTATTGCTTATAGTATCTGAGATATGGACTTGACCACCAAAACTTAACCTTGTTCATTGATCCATGAAATGAGGTCGTGGTCAAGTGAAAACTGTCTGACGGGCATGAGGACCTTGCAAGGTACGCACATACCAAATATAGTTGAACTATTGCACATAGTATTAGAAAAAAAGACCAAAACTCAAAAACTTAACTTTGACCACTGAACCATGAAAATAAGGTCAAGGTCAGATGACTCCTGCCCGCTAGACATGTACACCTTACAATCATTCCATACACCAAATATAGTAGACCTATGGCATACAGTATAAGAAAAACAGACAAAAACACAAAAACTTAACTATAACCACTGAACCATGAAAATGAGGTCAAGGTCAGATGACACCTGCCAGTTGGACATGTACACCTTACAGTCCTTCCATACACCGAATATACTAGACCTATTGCTTATCTGCTTATAGTATCTGAGATATGGACTTGACCACCAAAACTTAACCTTGTTCATTGATCCATGAAATGAGGTCGAGGTCAAGTGAAAACTGTCTGACGGGCATGAGGACCTTGCAAGGTACGCACATACCAAATATAGTTGAACTATTGCACATAGTATTAGAAAAAAAGACCAAAACTCAAAAACTTAACTTTGACCACTGAACCATGAAAAAGAGGTCAAGGTCAAATGACACCTGCCCGCTAGACATGTACACCATACAATCATTCCATACACCAAATATAGTAGACCTATGGCATACAGTATAAGAAAAACAGACCAAAACACAAAAACTTAACTATAACCACTGAACCATGAAAATGAGGTCAAGGTCAGATGACACCTGCCAGTTGGACATGTACACCTTACAGTCCTTCCATACACCGAATATACTAGACCTATTGCTTATAGTACTAGTATCTGAGATATGGACTTGACCACCAAAACTTAACCTTGTTCACTGATCCATGAAATGAGGTCGAGGTCAAGTGAAAACTATCTGACGGGCATGAGGACCTTGCAAGGTACGCACATACCAAATATAGTTATCTTATTACTTATAATAAGAGAGAATCTAACATTACAAAAAATCTTAACTTTTTTTTCAAGTAGTCACTGAACCATGAAAATGAGGTCAAGGACATTGGACATGTGACTGACGGAAACTTCGTAACATGAGGCATCCATATACAAAGTATGAAGCATCCAGACCTTCCACCTTCTAAAATATAAAGCTTTTAAGAAGTTAGCTAACGCCGCCGCCGCCGCCGCCGCCGGATCGCTATACCTATGTCGAGCTTTCTGCGACAAAAGTCGCAGGCTCGACAAAAACCGAACTGGATGTTTTTATATCAATATTAATGCAAGTAAATAATTTTAACCCGTTTTCAATATTAAAGATCTGAAACTTTTATTATTAATATAAATTATACAAATAGTCATAAAAATTGCTCTGCCTAATGAGTTTAATAAATCATATTGCACAGGGAGAGAAGCTTTTAAATACTTTCATTAAAAATGAAATTACGACGTCGGCTGAGAGGGCATGGTATATATTGTCCGTTACATTTATTAACAACACCTTGTACAAATATTCTTTTCCATACTGAACTATTAGTTCGGTCAAGAAAGACAACTCGTACTCAAACTAGAGGCTCTAAAGAGCCTGTGTCGCTCACCTTGGTCTATGTGCATATTAAACAAAGGACACAGATGGATTCATGACAAAATTGTGTTTTGGTGATGGTGATGTGTTTGTAGATCTTACTTTACTGAACATTCTTGCTCCTTACTACTATCTCTATCTATAATGAACTTGGCCCGGTAATTACAGTGGAAAATACTTTGTAAAAATTTACAAAAATTTACAAAATTTATGAAAATTGTAAAAAATTGACTATAAAGGGCAATAACTCCTTAAGGGGTCAATTGACAATTTTGGTCATGTTGCCTTATTTGTAGATCTAACTTTGCTGTACATTATTGCTGTTTACAGTTTATCTCTATCTATAATAATATTCAAGATAATAACCAAAAGCTGCAAAATTTTCTTAAAATTACCAATTCAGGGGCAGCAACCCAACAACGTGTTGCCTGATTGGTCTGAAAATTTCAGGACAGATAGATCTTGACCTAATGAACAATTTTATCCTCATCAGATTTGCTCTAAATGCTTTGGTTTCAGAGATATGAGCCAAAAACTGCATTTTACCCTATGTACTATTTTTTAGCCATGTCGGCCATCTTGGTTCGCGAGCGGGGTCATCGGACACATTTTTTAAACTAGATACCCTAATGATGATTGTGGACAAGTTTGGTTAAATTTGTCTAAGTAGTTTCAGAGGAGAAGATTTTTGTAAAAGATTACAAAAATTTACGAAAAATGGTTAAAAATTGACTATAAAGGGCAATAACTCCTTAAGGGGTCAACTGACCATTTTGGTCATGTTGACTTATTTGTAGATCTTACTTTGCTGAACATTATTGCTGTTTACAGTTTATCTCTATCTATAATAATATTCAAGATAATAACCAAAAACGGCAAAATTTCCTTAAAATTACCAATTCAGGGGCAGCAACCCAACAACGGGTTGTCCGATTCATCTGAAAATTTCAGGGCAGATAGATCTTGACCTGATAAACAATTTTACCCCCTGTCAGATTTGCTCTAAATGCTTTGGTTTCAGAGATATGAGCCAAAAACTGCATTTTACCCTATGTACTATTTTTTAGCCATGTCGGCCATCTTGGTTCGCGGGCGGGGTCATCGGACACATTTTTTAAACTAGATACCCTAATGATGATTGTGGACAAGTTTGGTTAAATTTGTCTTAGTAGTTTCAGAGGAGAAGATTTTTGTAAAAGATTACAAAAATTTACGAAAAATGGTTAAAAATTGACTATAAAGGGCAATAACTCCTTAAGGGGTCAACTGACCATTTTGGTCATGTTGACTTATTTGTAGATCTTACTTTGCTGAACATTACTGCTGTTTACAGTTTATCTCTATCTATAATAATATTCAAGATAATAACCAAAAACGGCAAAATTTCCTTAAAATTACCAATTCAGGAGCAGCAACCCAACAACGGGTTGCCTGATTGGTCTGAAAATTTCAGGGCAGATAGATCTTGACCTAATGAACAATTTTATTCTCATCAGATTTGCTCTTAATGCTTTGGTTTCAGAGATATGAGCCAAAAACTGCATTTTACCCTATGTACTATTTTTTAGCCATGTCGGCCATCTTGGTTCGCGAGCGGGGTCATCGGACACATTTTTTAAACTAGATACCCTAATGATGATTGTGGACAAGTTTGGTTAAATTTGTCTTAGTAGTTTCAGAGTGGAAGATTTTTGTAAAAGATTACAAAAATTTACGAAAAATGGTTAAAAATTGACTATAAAGGGCAATAACTCCTTAAGGGGTCAACTGACCATTTTGGTCATGTTGACTTATTTGTAGATCTTACTTTGCTGAACATTATTGCTGTTTACAGTTTATCTCTATCTATAATAATATTCAAGATAATAACCAAAAACGGCAAAATTTCCTTAAAATTACCAATTCAGGGGCAGCAACCCAACAACGGGTTGTCCGATTCATCTGAAAATTTCAGGGCAGATAGATCTTGACCTGATAAACAATTTTACCCCATGTCAGATTTGCTCTAAATGCTTTGGTTTCAGAGATATATGCCAAAATCTACATTTTACCCCTATGTTCTATTTTTAGCCATGGCGGCCATCTTGGTTGGTTGGCCGGGTCACCGGACACATTTTTTAAACAAGATACCCCAATGATGATTGTGGCCAAGTTTGGTCAAATTTGGCCTAGTAGTTTCAGAGGAGAAGATTTTTGTAAAAGTTTACGGACGACGGACGCAGGACGACGGACGCAAAGTGATGAGAAAAGCTCACTTGACCTTTTAGGTCAGGTGAGCTAAAAAGGGAGGTAACTCAATTTTCTTATAAAGGGAAACGAGTTTATCAGTATTTCCGAGGAACATGTTTATTTTTGCACGCCAACTTGTGTACATAAATAATTAAATATCGGATCACAACAGGTTTTGAATGTTTGATGATCGATATCCACGCTTAATTCCAATAGTATAATAATTTGTAATCTTAATAGGAAACCGAGTTTAGAATCAAATTAGAATTATTACGGTTTATATATAATAATTTCAATTAGTTTTTATTATACGAGATGCGTATCTATTGTAAAAAAATCTTTCTTAATCTTTGAACATTTTTCTAAACATGCAAATTCTGTTAACAAAAATAGAAGTATTTGATTTTATAAGACAAAAAAAAAAAAAAAAGAGAGAGAAAAAAAAAAAGAGAAAAAAATAAAGAAGAAAAAAAAAAAAAAAAAAAGAAATCTGCCCACCTAAAATATTGAATTTTGCCATGTTTGGTTTTGAATGACTATATATATTTTGATTCTCATACAGACAATGCATGACATCGGTACAGAGAAAAATTATAAACTCATATTAACTCAATTTAACTATTAACGAACTTAGTGAAATGTTTGCTTCTTTTTTCATCTTTGAACTGCAAGATGGCGAAATGCATCTAAGAAATCTAACAAATTTTGCAAGTTTAAAATAGAGAACGATTTAAAACAAAATTGATTTCACTTCTTCAATACATGTGGTATACATAACTTTGGCCACTAATAATAAATAAAAAGTATTATGTAATCAAATTTGGTTAAATATCTATTTCAAGTTTATGATCTTTTATATGTAAAGGTAGTAAGATAAATAAACAGAATTAACACCTTTATGTTATTGCTTCGAAAACGATGATGTCCTACTGATTTTATGGCCATCATACTCATACTTATATTCCTTAGTTTTAAGAAGACACATTTAACCAATTAATTGTATGGTGTGTTATAACTTTGGATATCAAAATAAAGGTAAATACAGAAAAGCGCTTTGGACGCATCAAAATCATTAAGTGATATTGTCAATGTTAGACATGAATCCCAAAGTTTTTTCTAATTTCATTTTACATTTTAGCAGATATAATAAGTACAAGTTGATTCGAAAGACTGTGTCATGACTAAACAATTGCAGAGATTGTTTAAACACTCTTTTTTTAGTTAGGCTAAATTCCTTTATAGAAGTTAAGCGGAACTTAACCTTTTTTCGCTTATATTTCAATATCTCAACATCTCGGGTAACTTTTCCCGTTTGTGCATCCAGATAGTACCACCGTGTCCTTTAACTATTTTTTGATTTAAAACACTCAGTATGTCCACATTCTATGACAAACACTAGCTCGTGGTCTTTATTCAATACCGTTTGAATTCAACTCTTTTTCTAACCTTCAGCGCACCCATCGCACATTCTTTGAAAGATCATGTTAAGCGTGATAGAACAGTTTAGTGTTGTTATTGATTTATTCAGTCGGTTGTCCATTGAATTAATACAAGCTTACCATGAAGGGTTGAGACATAAAAAAGAATGAACAATTTTAATGTGAATGCACCTTGAAATACAAATGAGAATTTATTTCATTCTACTGCAAAGTTTTCGGCATCTAAAGGTGCAAAAGAATAATTTTATATCATGCGCGGATATGATTGACGGATTTGCTTGGCGTCGAGTGACAAATGGTTCATGCATATTCGGAACGAGAACAAATCAACAATAATTCAATAAGTGGAATGACTAGGAAGAACACGATGAAGAACAGAAATTTCGAATGCAACTCGAAAATGATTTTTTTGCCATCAAACCCCTGGAAGAGTTGTTGCAAGGGTATATATATATGCTAACGTAAAGGAGATGTGGCATCGGACGTGGCTGCGTGTTTATACATTCAGCACAATGAAGCGAATATATATAAGAAGATGTGGTATGAGTGCCAATGAGACAACTCTTGTATTTAATTTGTAAAATAAAAAAATATAGGTCAAAGTACGGCCTTCAACACGGAGCCTTGGCTTACACCGAACAGCAAGCTATAAAGAATACCCATTTACTGCCAGATGGAAGAAGTCAATAGATTGCCATATATATATGTTATACTCCATTGCTTGGGATAATTTTTATACTGGATATGATAAATCAGAGACATATATATACAAATATGTGTCTCTGGATAAATTAACTAGCCACACACTGGCACAAAAGTCTTGTTCATGCAAAATCATGATTTGTAGAATATTTGTCATACAATAATGGAATTTTCCAATGTACTTTAAATCAATAGCTTTAAACATTAGCTTGGTTAAAAAAAGGGACATGTCGGTGAAAAGAGAACCATAATTATTTCTGATGGGATTGCATATGGTCTCAGTTGAAAATAAAACGTCAACCTAACATAATAATAAAAAGTATTTGGTCAATAAAAAAAAATCAAACATCATGTCAGTTTCACAATTTCAACATTTTTGTCGAATTAAAGAGTTTTTTTTTAAATATGATTTGTCCGTTCCTAAAGCAAGACATTTGTTTTTACTATGGCCTCTTAAAAAAGATGGACTTATAAGTCTACTTTGTGTTTAAATTAATAATGAGAAATACGTGTGTGTATCTTTTATTTGGCACAGTAGATGTAAACCTCCATGCATGCTGCGAGACTTTATGATTTCGGTCGTTGTGTAATCAAGTAACAATCCATTATGCGATTTTTTAGAATTAAAACTTTTCAAAATATGTTACAGTTTCGAGTATTTTTTATTTATTTTCATAATCTTTTTAATGAATCATTTTATAATTATGTTTATTTCTAAAGGAATATATGTAACGGATCTCCGTGAACTATGACAAAGTATAAGTAAACACGGGGTATTTTCCAAATAAATGTAGCTAAGTTAGCCAAATCAAAAACTCGTCAAAGATAAAACTCTAAAAGATTTCAACTTGAAATGATAAGAAAAGTGTGAGAAATTAACAATATATACACGGTGACATTACACGCATCACTCCCTGTGGAGAACAATCTTAATTAGCTACTTGAATCACACAAATCAATATTGGTATCCCAGGGTGTGTAGGTTTATGCAGTACATGAAGTCGTAAAAAGTTAATTCGTAAATATTTTTGTTAAAAACATATTTTAAACTTTATCATAGTATTGGGAAGTTTATGTGTTTTTTCAGGGAAGATATTATTGTTAGTTAGCTTACGGTTATGGAAAAATTATGGAATAATAATTACTAGTATTGAAATTTTAATAATTAAAAAAAAAATCATGTCATTTGTTCTGTTAAAAAAATATAGCTGGTGCAACCAAAGAACCTAATCCAATTGATGGTTTATATGGTCACGATATATGGAATAACGATGAAGATTCTTCTTTTATGTCATAAATCCGAAGGATTTTAATTTCCACATGCATCCGCTACAATAACACCAGTCTAACCTAATAATAATACGTGTGTATTTTGTCAAAGTTTTTTTTTGAAGCTTTTAGCAAATTTATTTTTGTCATAATAATGAAAAATATATTAAGATTGTTAATTGTTGGAAGTTCACTTTTCAACATAATGATTCCATTGTATACTTTATCCTCTCTCATGATTGAAAAGTGGAAAACACAAAAAACATATACCGTGTGTATTGCAAGTATTGCTACTTTAATGTCACATGTAGAGTAAACATGTATATACATTCACAATTATATTGTTTATCAACGTCTTAAAGGATATAATCATACTGATTCATAAAAGTATAAGTGTTTGCCGATGACTTCGTATCCAAGCGTGTAAAATTCTCTATTCCATGACAAATTAAAGAATTTTCAATTTTCGACCATAAAAAGACGGGAGAATTACAAAAGTTAATTTTCAGGCAAAAATATCATTTTATTTTCCTGTCTTTGGAGATTATAAAAATAAGAAAATAACGAATATTATTTGTTATTGAAGCAAACAGATGTCAGGGGTTCGCAAAACAATGTCTTATCTGTATACATTAAACGGGCTACTTCGCTATAAAACTTCGGCTGATGCCAGACTGACCTCCAGTTGTATGTCTGGCAGAGTTTAACATAAGGCCTTAGAAGTTAGACAGCGGTCAACCTGCGTCAGCAACTTTATTTATAACTCATAAAGCATAAATTCTTTTGTTTGTTGCAATCAGTTAAGGGTTACTAGGACATTCAGAAATTAGTATATAAACTGATCAAGCCGCATTAATATTAATAGCGAGTTTCTTGATATTCTAGGTGAGTCTCTTGATTTTGAAATCAATTTAGATTTTAAATTATTTTTCTTTTAATCTTATTTTGGAAAAAGAATAAATAAAGTTTATAAGTAACTAATATTTTAATTCAAAGGTTGAATTCAACAGTAATTATTATTGTTATTATTTGATATTTAATTTGAATTGTTTGTAGTATTTTATTATTGTTTTCAATTTATTTTAACATTCAAACTTTGTACTTTGAAATTATATTGTAATTATTTCAATGTTTTCTTTATTAAAATAATAGCGAGTTTCTTGATATTCTAGTTTGGTTTTCTTTCCTGTTGTTGTTCCCGGCCTGCCTCTACATCGACAACAACGCCCGGCCTGCCTTTACATCGGCAGCAATGCCATACACCATCAAAGGCATTGTTCTAAGCTAGTTTCTCCCGAACATGTAAAAATCAGAACCAGCTCTCACAGATGTAGTTCGTCTGTTGAGAGTCTGAGGGAAAAGAACAGTAAGCAGACCATGCTACATTACGCAGATATCAACCAACTTCTTATTACAATAAATGGTAGTTCATTCGTTTGATACAATAATACAATAATTGGTGGATTCATTTGACACAACAATTGGTGGAGTATTCGTTTATTCATTTGACACAATAGTAGCAAATTTTAAATCAAAAGTGACGGATGTTTAAAATATCTTATTTTCATAAAATTTACATCATTACACAGTTTAAACCTTTAATAAACTTTATTTAACGGCGCCAAGAAGAAATTCAAAAGTTAATATAAAGTAATACGGGTATAAAAACTATTTGCCATACAAATCTTTAGTAAAATTAATCACTGTCTGTGGACAATTACTAGCTCATGCGCATTAAAGACCGAACGAATTCTTGTACATGGAAAATAAAAACAGTTAAATAGAACAAACAAAACTATCCGTCACAATGATATATGAGGGTCTGGATTAGGGGGGGGAAAGGGGGGTGGTGGGTTTTACATTTCTGTATTCTGTAATTCTTTTGGCCATTTTTCTCTATTCAGTAAGAAATATGCTTATTCTGTAAATTCTTGTGTTCAGACCGTGCATATGAAAATTTCCTGTTGTATCATGATTTTGACATGATAAGATCTTTTTGTCTGTATCAACGACATATAAATATTTGAATCTACATTTTAAATTGATACAAAAAATCAAAATTCTCTGATCTATAGATTTTCATAAATGGAGTCTAAAATATATCCATAATAAATGCACTGTATCAAATGCATATATGAGAACAACTACTTATAAACTGCTACGCGTCGCATACTATGTATAGAGACATGCGTCATAAATCTAAGTTAAAAGACAAATTATAAAGGAATTCTAAAAGCTTTCTTTGACAAATTTTATACTAACTTCATTTTAACAAGTTTATATTACATTTTCTAAAATAGAGCTAAGAACTGTTTGTAATGTTGTAAATTTAATTCGTTTGAAATTTTTATTCAAATACGCTGTTGAAGATTACTAAGCGCCTATAGAATACAATAATTTTGTATTTTTAAAATCAGTGTCTTCGATAATGAAAAATTCGTCATCGAACAGTCTCATTATCATGTCGGTATTCGAAATGACTCGTTTCATTGTTATTACAAAATATAGGTCATTTTTTTTGCTTCAGAATGTTCTAGATAAATATACAAAAAGCAAAGTTTAGACAATGTACCCTCATAAGCCTGGAAGTGGCTAGTCACATATAGTTAACAGCGTTTTTCTCACAATGATGTTCTACCTCCATAAGCCTGGAAATGTCGTGGCGGGTCACATATAATCAATCCTTCTGACTTCATAAATTTTGTTAGAGAGTCGGCTGAATTAAGACGTTATATGATGAAAATTAATTAATTTCCTTCCGCGAAAATGCATCGCATGTACAATAGAAATGAATCGCCCCTACAGTGAAAATTAAAGTCTAGTATCATTATTCGACAGTAAACATGAATCGCATAACGAAAACAGCATAGTGGAATTTAATTCAATATCAACAAGCTGAATAACAAAACCTGTTTTAAGTTATACAACATTAATAATTATGTTAAAATGCAGAGTGGTGGTAGATATACAGAGTGGTGGTAGATATACAGAGTGATGGAAGATATATACAGATTGGTGATAGATAAGATATACAGGGGGTGATATATATACAGAGTGGTGATATATATACAGAGTAGTGATAGATATACAGAGTGGTGATAGATATGCAGAGTATAGTAATAGTTATAGTAGGAACTTGTTGAATGTCTTATAGTGATGGCAAATACATGTTGAAAGTCCTATATCTAAAGCAGGTACTTGTTGAATATCCTATTGGTATAGTAGGTACTTGTTGAATGTTCTATATAGAAGTATATTACAGGTGCGGTTTGAATTCCTATTGTTATACTAGGACCTTGTTGAATGTCCTATAGTTATAGCAGTTCCTTGGTGAATGTCCCAAAGCTATAGCAGGTACTTGTTGAATGTCCTATAGTCATAGATGGTACTCGATGAATGAGTGGAGATAGATATGTGTGTAATGCAGAGTGGTGGTAGATATACAGAGTGGTGATAGATATACAGAGTGGTGATATATATACAGAGTGGTGATAAATATACAAAGTGGTGATAGATATATATAAAGTGGTGATAGATATGAAGAGTGGTGGTAGATATACAGAGTGGTGATAGATATACAAAATGGTAATAGATATATAAAGTTGTAATAGAAATGCAGAGTGGTGGTAGATATACAAAGTGGTGATAGATATACAGAGTAGAGATAGATATGCAGACTGGTGGTAGATATGCAGAGTGGAGATAGATATACAGAGTGGTGATTGATATACAGCGTGGGGATATATATACAGAATGGTGATATATATACAGAGTGGTGATATATATACAGGGTGTTGGTAGATATACAGGATGGGGATAGATATGCAGAGTGGTGATAGATATACAGAGTGGTGATAGATATACAGAGTGGGGGTAGATATACAGAGTGGTGGTAGATATACAGAGTTGTGATATATATACAAAATGGTGATAGATATATAAATTGGTGATAGATATGCAGAGTGGTGGTATATATACAGAGTGGTTGTAGATATACAGAGTGTTGAAAGATATACAGAGTGGTGATATATATACAGAGTAGTGATAGATATACAGAGTGGTGATAGATATGCAGAGTGGTGATAGATATACAGAGTGGTGATAGATATACAGAGTGGTGATAGATAAACAAAGTGGTGATAGATATGCAGAGTGGTGGTAGATATACAGAGTGGTGGTAGATATACAGAGGGGTGATAGATATACAGAGTAGTGATAGATATACAGAGGGGTGATAGATATACAGAGTAGTGATAGATATACAAAGTGGTGATAGATATACAGAGTGGAGATATATAACGTGGTGAGAGATATGCAGAGTGGTGGTGGATATACAGAGTGGTGGTAGATATAAAGAGGGATGTTTGATATACAGAGTGGTGATAGATACAAAGTGGTGATAGATATACAGAGTGGAGATAGATATGCAGAGTGGTGGTATATATATAAACAGAGTGGTGATAGATATACAGAATGGTGATATATAAACGAAGTGGCGATATATATACAGAATAGTGATAGATATACAGAGTGGTAGTAGATATACAGAGTGTTGATAGATATACAGAGTGGTGGTAGATATACAGAGTGGCGATAGATATACAAAGTGGTGATATATATATAGAGTGAAGATAGATATGCAGAGTGGTGATAGATATACAGAGTGGTGATAGATATACAGAGTGGTTATAGATATACAGAGTGGTGATAGATATACAGAATGTTGGTAGATATACAGGGTGGGGACAGATATACAGAGTGGTGGTATATATACAAAGTGAGGATAGATATACAAAGTGGTGATAGATATACAGAGTGGTGATAGATATTCAGAATGGTGGTAGATTAACAGAGTGGCGATATATATACAGAATATTGGTAGATATACAAACGAGAGATAGATATAGTGGAAATAGATATACAGAGTGGTGATATATATACAGAGTGGTGATAGATATACAGAGTAGTGATAGATATACAGAGTGGTGATAGATATGCAGAGTATAGTAATAGTTATAGTAGGAACTTGTTGAATGTCTTATAGTGATGGCAAATACATGTTGAACGTCCTATATCTAAAGCAGGTACTTGTTGAATATCCTATTGGTATAGTAGGTACTTGTTGAATGTTCTATATAGAAGTATATTACAGGTGCGGTTTGAATTCCTATTGTTATACTAGGACCTTGTTGAATGTCCTATAGTTATAGCAGTTCCTTGGTGAATGTCCCAAAGCTATAGCAGGTACTTGTTGAATGTCCTATAGTCATAGATGGTACTCGATGAATGTCCTATTGATTTCCCGTGTGGGTTATGGTTACCAGAAGTAGAGGTATGCATGGTATCTAAAATTACCCATAGCACTAGACCAGTAAACGTTTTGAAGCATTAAGGTAGGAGGTGTCTGGTTTGTCACAACGACCACCTGAACTATTACCGGCTGTCGGCCATGATAATAGAGGTAGAGATAGAGTTAGGCATTGACCTCTAAAATGGACCAAATCATTTATACATTTAAAAATTATAAACTAAATTCATGAAAGAATCCCACACAGTGATTTTTTCTGAGACTTATTTTTCGGCATTCCAATACACTATGACAGCATGTCTTTTTTGGTCTCGTAAACACCACAAAGGACCTACTTTGAGCACAAAAAAAAAACACAATGTAACAGAAAGGACCACAAAGGAGTTTATAAGAGCACAGAGGACCTTATAATCACTGTTTTGGAAGGAAATAGTATTTTTTTAAATCGGTATTTCAGAAATGTCAATATATGCTTTGCTTTATCAAATTTTATTTTGGACAAAAACAAAGAATCAACAGAAATGTTCTTACTTTATGAATCTTAATTTGCTGTGAGGAACAAAAAGTGCACATGGTGCTATAAAAAAAGGACTGCACAGCTGTCTTTTGGGTATATGTTTCGTTGGGCTGTTTGATGAAACAGATAATATACCTGTCTAGATAACCTCGATATGTAATTGTAATAAAAGTATATCATCATTCCGTGAAACATATGAACGTGAAGAATATATTTATGAAAAACTCTCTGAACTTTATACCTTCTAATAAAAAAATTGACAAAATGGTTTCTATTTCTCCCTTTTTACATCAACAAACGATGGACGATGTCTTTGGTCGTCGCTTGTGTAAATGTTTATTATATAAATATTATTGTATTTGATAAAGTTTATATGTTTTAAAAGACTGTATTTTTTAACACCGAAATTTTGAAAATGTCATGTTTTAAATACTATCATTCAATACACTAAATATAGTTGACTTATTGTTGATAAATTCTAAAAAACAGACTAATTGCATATAGTATTAGTAAAATTAAAAAAGAAAACATTATTTTGTGCATTCGTCGACTTTCAAAAAGCGTTTGACACGATTTGGCGAGACGCAATGCTTTTGAATAATATGAATGGATGTATGTATAATGTTATTGTAAATATGTATCAAGGTACTAAGTCATGTATGTATTTCATATAACAATTCCGTGTCTAATATTTTCCCATGTAAAAACGGGGTTAGACAAGGCGAAAATTTATAGCCTTTTCTTTTTTTCTCTATTTTTGAATGATCTTGATTCATTTTTCCAAACCTGTAATATAGAGGGCCTAAAATCAGTCTCAACAGAGCTTGAAGAAAAACTTGACATATTTTTAAAACTTTTTATTATTCTGTATGCTGATGATACTGTGTTGATGGCCGAATCCGCAACTGAACTCCAAAAACTATAAGATTGTTTTCTAGATTACTAATACACAGATGTATGGAGGCTAAAAGTAAATGTTGATAAAACAAATGTGTGGGAAACGCAATCTTTTATGAATTGTAAATGGTTAGTTTCATTCATCAAGCTCAGACTTAAAGATCAGTTTGTACAAGTCTGGCATTCTTTGCTTGAAAACTCACCAAAAGCACTTAATTATAAACTTTTTAAGGATTTTTTTGGAAAAAGAAGATTATTTTTAAATTCTTGGGAACAAACTGTCTATTGATTTTTGTAGATTTAGGACAACAAATCACAAGCTCCCTATTGAACAGGGTAAATGGAATAATATAGTTAGAAAGAATAGATTGTGTCTTCTATGTAATAAAAATAACATTGGTGATGAATTTCATTACATATTAGAATGCAAATACTTTGAAGAAAACAGGAAACATTGTATGTCACATTATTATTTTAAAAATGCAAATACTGTTAAATACAAGCAGATTATGTCTTCAAAACACAAATCAGAACTGATTAAACTTTGTAAATTTATAAAGATTATCAACACAGGTATATGTGCTCCTGGCTAAAATGTACTTCATATATTGTCTGAGCAATAGTTCTGTTTGTTCTGTCTTATTGTAAATATTGTACATAAATGTCTTCTCTATACCTATGTATATAGTTTATTGAGAATAAAGATAAAGTATGAGAAAAAAAGACCAAAACTCAGAAACTTAATTTTGACAACTGAACCATGAAAATGAGGCCAAGGTTAGATGACACCTGCAAGCTACAATCATTCCATACGCCAAATATAGTAGACATATTGCATACAGTATAAGAAAAACAGACAAAAACACAAAAACTTATCTATAACCACTGAACCATGAAAATGAGGTCAAGGTCACATGACACCTACCAGTTGGACATGTACACCTTACAGTCCTTCCATATACCGAATATACTTGACCTATTGCTTATAGTATCTGATGTATATAGACTTGACCACCAAAAATTAAACTTGTTCACTGATCCATGAAATGAGGTCGAGGTCAAGTGAAAACTGTCTGACGGACATGAGGACCTTGCAACGTACGCAAATACAAAACATAGTTATCATGTTACTCATAATAAGAGAGAAATTATCATTACAAAAAATCTTAACTTTTTTTTCAAGTAGTCACTGAACCATGAAAATGAGGTAAAGGACAATGGACATGTGACAGACGGAAACTTCGTAACATGAGGCATCTATATACAAAGTTTGAAGCATTCAAGTCTTCCACCTTCTATAATATAAAGCTTTTAAGGAGTTAGCTAACGCCCCGGCCTATGTCGAGCTTTCAGCGACAAAAGTCGCAGGCTCGACAAAAATCCAACTGATTGTCTAAAAAGATAAGTCCTTCCTTAAATATAATGAAAGAGACAGTTTTTTTATCACTGGATTGTGCTTTTATGTCTTGTGTTAAAATATGCTAGTTGTCGAGTCAAAAGATATTATTAGAATAAAAGATTAGAGAAAAAGATTGAACAGAAACCATAAGAATATAAATCTTTCAAAATTTCTTTTTCGTGCATGAATTAAAATATTGTTTTGAACAGTCTTAAACAAACTTTTATTACTTTTTTCCTGTTATGTGAACATTTATTGGGGGCAGTTGTTATATATTAGCACTATAACAGGTAAAGCTTTGACAATCTTGTCACCTGTAATTACATCTACCTGTAAGAATAAAACGTTTTGGTTCAAGATTTAGAAACAGAACGAAGAGGTTTTCTCCTGTTTCTTAGCCACGGGTGTCATTCGGTTTATTGAGAGAAATGATAGTGAAAGAATATTTTACGATGGTCAAGTATTGCGAGACGATCGTAAAGGTCTGGTACCGGATCGTGAATGTAATTAAATGTAAATTCTACTTCAGAATGTGTGAAAAAAATCGCTGAATTTTCAAAATGCGGAACAAATCCGAACAAAAAAATATGTCTGTCAAAATGATTCAACTTCCTCAACATTACTGTGCAATAAGATAAAGAAAAATATGCAGTACTTTATGAAAAAACTCAAAAGGCACAATGCATGTCTATGGGATTAATTAAAAAAACACGTTTTTTGTACCTATAATGGTCATATTTCAATATATAATGATATATTTGAAATTTAATCTTTGTTGTGTCCGAAAGTACAGTAAAATAAAAGTATGCTCTTCTCTTAAAATCGTTCATTTGTTTATGAAAACCTTGAATTTTGTTGATTTTTTTATCAAACTTGATCGTGATAGATCAGGCAACGCATTATTTTGATCGTGAAAGATAATGCGTGACCAGACTTAATAATCAGAAATCAATATTTCTTTTACCATTTGATATACCTGTAACTGGTTGAAGCCTGTAACTTTTTTGATAAGAACGAAAATGAAAGCTATCATTTGTTTTTTAAATTCAACACTTTACCTCTAAAGTTCAAAAATTTTAACTTAAAACGTGTCTAAATCAGTGTGAAAAATTCAGCTCTGAGAATCGGACTAGTACAAATCAGGCAGACCGCCATTATTTAGCCAATAATATGGGTATGCAACGTTTAAACCAAAAAGTTAACCATCAACCAAAAACTTATAGCAAAAACAGCATCTTTCATGAAAAATTTGAGATTGAACGATAACCAACATTTTGTTATATGTATCTTTGTATACAACGTAGCAGATGTGGATTGATTTTCAATGAGATAACTATATATTACAGAATAAAGAATACAAGAGCGCAAATGCTGAAATGTCTCGTCTGCTTTACTTATGATAATACGTTTGGTGAACTTCTGTAATATTAAGGGTTTTACTAGAAGTGTCACATACTCTTAAAATTGTTAATGATTCATAAAAAGAGGTCAAGGTCAGATGAACCATGACATACAGATCTCTACAAAAATCCCGTACACCAAATATAGGTGTTCCCATGCTTACAGTGCCTTAGAAACTGACAAATGTAAAAGTTATGTTTGGCCAATTAATTCGGAACATGAGGTCGAAAGTATATGAACCCTGACCGACAGTCAGACACAGACATCTTACTATCATTCAATATGTCAAATACAATTGATGTCATATATGAAACATGCAGACAGACATGTACACCATACACCAAATACCGTGGCCCTATAGCATACAGGTATGTAAGCTTTATAAATATAATGGGCATAAAAATGAGAATTCAAAGTTATAAATACGAAATAAAACATCTTAATGTATAAAAAAAACAATACTTATGAAGGACGGACAAATGGACTGGTATTGATACAATTTACCAAGTCTGTGTGGTATTATAAGATATTAGATCCAATGGCATTGCACGATTATAGTCCTATTCACCAGCAAAAGAGACCCGGGTCAGTCATGCCCATCTAGTTTTTTTTAATACCAATAACAAATATTAATTATCATATAATTGAAGAATAATATGAACGTCTTCGTAGCATTAGATCTTTCACGATCCTTTTAACGATCTTCAAAAACCGGTACGTGATCTTTCACGATCCGAAATATCAATTTTGTGTAAATATTTCTTTTTTTTACCAAGTTTCAGATTATGTTTATACAAAATAATTATGAGAACCATTTGATGCATTCAAATAGAATGCTCTTTTTCGAAGAAAAATAGTTTATTTTATTGGAATTATTGAAAAAATCATGTTGTTTTACATTTTTGATGTCACTGAAATGTCGAGGAGCAATATGCCCTTGTTGTTTTGTAAAAACCATGTACTTTTAGAACTGGATTTTCTCACATACTGATCATAATGTTCAACCATTTTGACAGACAGTTTTATTTTGTTGTAAATTTGTCCGTGTAATTAATTAAATTAGATTATTTAATGACTTTTCATATGTCTTCTCGATTGAATTTCTTTCACGATCCGGTACCAGAGCTTTCACGATCGTCTCGCAATACTTGACCTCCGTTAGATATTCTTTCACGATCATTTCTCTCGATAAACCGAATGACACCCGTGTTAGCGAGTACACACACATTTTGTATTCAGACAATGTACATTTATTGTTTATTATATCCTACAATTAATAACTGGCGCTTTAAGGTTCGTGGCATATAAACTCTTATGTATTTAATTATTTTGAAAACAAAATGAAAATTATGTCTAATGAATAACCATGATGAAATAATTGTTTTTTTCCATAATTGAATCGTGCATTATGTGTATTGGATTACTTAGTTGCCTTCTTTCTAATGCTATCTATTTTGTTTACTGACAAATGACGAAATAATGCAAAAGTTAAAATTAAATATTTTACAAAACTTTGTCACGATTAAAAAAATAAAACCGACTGAATGAATTAAAATATGAGAATTCAATGATTATCGATGTCGAAATTAGCCGTCGGTAATAAACAGTCAGTTTGTGTAAAAGAAATAGCTACCAAATTTGTTTATTATGTATGTACAAAGTATATGTATTATAGTGTATATAATCAGCCCTTCTGTATATTACTTGTTTTTATAATTGATTCAACAAATTTCGCTTGTCCAGGTGTCAATAACGGTGATGTTCACACCACGAGTAGTGATAAATGACACAATAACACAGCGATCGATCAATAATATAAGTAAAAATTGCGCGCCGTATGCTGAATATCGCCCCTCCTCTGAAAAAGGACGCTAATTTTTATATAAAATCTCGCAAAATTATGACCCATATTTTGGCACATCCCCGTTCACCCAATAATAGGAACTGAATTCGTCACCATCATGGTTTGAAAGAGAAAGTAAAACGTTAAACGTCGGATTGTCGTCCAATTAAAACACTCGTTACATTGTTCTTTTGTATTTTAGAATCCGAGATAAACCTAGATTTTCTCGAGAAATGAGATAATTCATTATCTGAAATTGAGAAAATTAATTATCTGGAGATAAATTAGGATTATCTGAAAATCGATCAGAAAAACCTAGATTTTCTTAATATTTTGAGATAAACCGGGATTTTCTCCAGATAATGAATTTTCTGTATTTTCTGAGATAAACTAGGATTTTCTCGAATTTGAATTAAGCTGGGATAATCTTAGTTTATCTGAGATAAACCAGGATTATCTGAGATAATCCTAGTTTATCTGAGATAATCTAAGATTAATTAATAAAAGTGGTTCAGGCGTGCCATACATACCACATGAGTATAAAATGTTCTTAGGACATGTAAGACTGAGAATTATTTAGAGTCAATTTAGGCCGTAGCCCATATTTACATATAAAAATGCACACAGAGGCTATAAGAAATGGAAATTTGTTACTTTTTGCTCATTTCTATGCTAAGATGTCATGATACAAGAAGTCTAATTGCAAAAGGACTCTTGAATTCAACCTTTTTTGCAGACAGTATGGTCTGATGACCAGTTTTTCACTTTTCAATGGAAAACTTGCATGTAGTTTTAGTCTCAATTGGCATATATTTGAACCACTTACTATCCTAAAGAAGAAAATTATGGTAGCATATGAAATGAATAGGGTGTAATGATCATTGTAAAGTGTTTTTTTTTACAGATTTAGTGAAATATTTGTGATGGACTACAGATTTTATGTACAAAGCTCTTCACATTTCACATACATCAAACAGGCCGTTTAACCAGGGACATAAATACAAATATTCTGCACATTTTTTCTGTGATAATCTACTTTTCTCTAAATTCAGAGTTCACAAATGGTTAGTTAAATTTGATTTAAGCATAGAAACACAAATATCAGGAACATAAAAAGCTGTCAGATAGAAAGTCAGCATGGCTCTTAGAGATAAAATGGAAACTGCTTTAAAATGTTTATTTTAGCCGTATAATGCCAAAACGGGACATTTTAAAAGAATTTCTGTCAAACAAAGATGTAAATCCTTTACTTTTATTGAGTTTGACAAATTGAAACCAGCAACCCATTCAGGAAAGTTGCCAAAGTACAGAATCTACATTTACAGAATTAATCTAATAGGATAGAAAGACTTGACCAATTTTAATAAAACTTTGCATGACCTAAACTTAGGATATTATAAGATAGTTGGCCAAGTTTCATGGCCATAGGATATATATTATAGAAACTAGGGCCATTTTAATATTGAAATTTGGATGTTTATTTTTGACGTTTAAATCAAATATTTTCAACTGTCAAGATTTTGGCCTAAAAAATTTAAATATTGCAAATTTTGCTTTTTAAATACTTTTGAATATAATATAATAAGTATTAAAAGCAACGGAACACTCATTTGATTTATCAGATTTATCACAGTTATTTAAAAGTCAAATTTATATGAGCCTGTGTCTGAAAATAGAGATTTTCGAATTAAGGGAAGCCTTACATAAGCATGGATTTTTTTCAACCAATTTGAAGATTTTGAAGTTTTTAAACCATACATTATTCTTCCATATATATTAAATGTACTTTAAATGTAAAGAAAAGTTACAAAAAGCATACCACATGAGTATAAAATGGTAAGACTGAGAATTATTTAGAGTCAATTTAGGCTGTAGCCCATATTTACATATAAAAATTCTTAAGGGTTCCGCGGAACCCAGTGTCTCGCCTACTTTTTCTGTTAATCGCAGGCTCAACAAAAATGAGGAAGTAAATCAATAAAAATATTCCTCTTGATACTATCTTTTGATTGTAAGAAGCTTCTGTCCAAGTTTGGTAAAAATCCAGGATAGTTTATGAATCTAATAAATGTTTAAAAACTTTAACTGAAGACTGAATGTAATGTTAACTGGAAGAAAACAAAATTTTCTTCTACATACTAGCATTTGATCATAAACAAGCTTCTGTCCAAGTTTGGTACAAATCCAAAATAGTATAAGAAAGTTATTAAAATTTTAAAAACTTTAACCACAGAGTGAATGTATTGTTTCCTGGCAGAAAAACTAAGTCCATTTATAAGTAAAATACGGAAAAAATGGAATTTTATTTTTTACAAAATTTACTTCTGGATACTATCTTATGATCATAAACAAGCTTCTGTCCAAGTTTGGTACAAATCCAGGATAGTTTGAGATAGTTATTAAAATTTTAAAAACTTTAACCACAGAGTGAATGTAATGTTTCCCGGCAGAAAAACTAAGTCCATTTATAAGTAAAATACGGAAAAAATGGAATTTTATTTTTACAAAATTTACTTCTGGATACTATCTTATGATCATAAACAAGCTTCTGTCCAAGTTTAGTAGAAATCAAGGATAGTTTAAGAAAGTTATTAAAATTTCAAAAACTTTAACCACAGAGTGAATATTTGTGGACGCCGCCGACGACAACGACGACGCCGACGGAATGTAGGATCGCTATGTCTCGCTTTTTCGACTTAAGTCGAAGGCTCGACAAAAATGCACACAGAGGCTAAAAGAAATGGAAATTTGTTACTTTTTGCTCATTTCTATGCTAAGATGTCATTATACAAGAAGTCTAATTGCAAAAGGACTCTTGAATTCAACCTTTTTTGCAGACAGTATTGTCTGATGACCAGTTTTTCACTTTTCAATGGAAAACTTGCATGTAGTTTTAGTCTCAATTGGCATATATTTGAACCACTTACTATCCTAAAGAAGAAAATTATGGTAGCATATGAAATGAATAGGGTGTACTGATCATTGTAAAGTGTTTTTTTTTTAAAGATTTAGTGAAATATTTGTGATGGACTACAGATTTTATGTACAAAGCTCTTCACATTTCACATACATCAAACAGGCTGTTTAACCAGGGACATAAATACAAATATTCTGCACATTTTTTCTGTGATAATCTACTTTTCTCTAAATTCAGAGTTCACAAATGGTTAATTAAATTTGATTTAAGCATAGAAACACAAATATCAGGAACATAAAAAGCTGTCAGATAGAAAGTCAGCATGGCTCTTAGATATAAAATGGAAACTGCTTTAAAATGCTTATTTTAGCCGTATAATGCCAAAACGGGACATTTTAACAGAATTTCTGTCAAAAAAAGATGTAAATCCTTTACTTTTATTGAGTTTGACAAATTGAAACCAGCAAACCATTCAGGAAAGTTGCCAAAGTACAGAATCTACATTTACGGAATTCATCGGATAGAAAGGCTTGACCAATATTTTAATAAAACTTTGCATGACCTAAGCTTAGGAAATTATAAGATAGTTGGCCAAGTTTCATGGCCATAGGATATATATTATAGAAACTAGGGCCATTTTAATATTGATATTTGGATGTTTATTTTTGACATTTAAATCAAATATTTTCAACTGTCAAGATTTTGGCCTAAAAAATTTAAATATTGCAAAAATTTGCTTTTTAAATACTCTTGAATATAATATAATAAGTATTAAAAGCAAAGGAACACTCATTTGATTTATCAGATTTATCACAGTTATTCAAAAGTCAAATCTATATGAGCCTGTGTCTGAAAATAGAGATTTTCGAATTAAGGGAAGCCTTACATAAACATGCATTTTTTTCAACCAATTTGATGTTTTTGAAGTTTTTAAACCATACATTATTCTTCCATATATATTAAATGTACTTTAAATGTCATGAAAAGTTACAAAAAGCATACCACATGAGTATAAAATGGTCTTAGGCCATGTAAGACTGAGAATTATTTAGAGTCAATTTAGGCTGTAGCCCATATTTACATATAAAAATGCACACAGAGTCTATAAGAAATGGAAGTTTGTTACTTTTTGCTCATTTCTATGCTAAGATGTCATGATACAAGAAGTCTAATTGCAAAAGGACTCTTGAATTCAACCTTTTTTGCAGACAGTATGGTCTGATGACCAGTTTTTCACTTTTCAATGGAAAACTTGCATGTAGTTTTAGTCTCAATTGGCATATATTTGAACCACTTACTATCCTAAAGAAGAAAATTATGGTAGCATATGAAATGAATAGGGTGTACTGATCATTGTAAAGTGTTTTTTTTTACAGATTTAGTGAAATATTTGTGATGGACTACAGATTTTATGTACAAAGCTCTTCACATTTCACATACATCAAACAGGCTGTTTAACCAGGGACATAAATACAAATATTCTGCACATTTTTTCTGTGATAATCTACTTTTCTCTAAATTCAGAGTTCACAAATG
This sequence comes from Mytilus californianus, assembly GCF_021869535.1. Classification (NCBI taxonomy): domain Eukaryota; kingdom Metazoa; phylum Mollusca; class Bivalvia; order Mytilida; family Mytilidae; genus Mytilus; species Mytilus californianus. Next base: position 65,028,919 of record NW_026262668.1, on the reverse strand, counting down.
GTTAATTAAATTTGATTTAAGCATAGAAACACAAATATCAGGAACATAAAAAGCTGTCAGATAGAAAGTCAGCATGGCTCTTCGACATAAAATGGAAACTGCTTTAAAATGCTTATTTTAGCCGTATAATGCCAAAACGGGACATTTTAACAGAATTTCTGTCAAAAAAAGATGTAAATCCTTTACTTTTATTGAGTTTGACAAATTGAAACCAGCAAACCATTCAGGAAAGTTGCCAAAGTACAGAATCTACATTTACGGAATTCATCGGATAGAAAGATTTGACCAATTTTTTAATAAAACTTTGCATGACCTAAGCTTAGGAAATTATAAGATAGTTGGCCAAGTTTCATGGCCATAGGATATATATTATAGAAACTAGGGCCATTTTAATATTGATATTTGGATGTTTATTTTTGACGTTTAAATCAAATATTTTCAACTGTCAAGATTTTGGCCTAAAAAATTTAAATATAGCAAAAATTTGTTTTTTAAATACTCTTGAATATAATATAATAAGTATTAAAAGCAACGGAACACTCATTTGATTTATCAGATTGATCACAGTTATTCAAAAGTCAAATTTATATGAGCCTGTGTCTGAAAATAGAGATTTTCGAATTAAGGGAAGCCTTAGATAAACATGCATTTTTTTCAACCAATTTGAAGTTTTTGAAGTTTTTAAACCATACATTATTCTTCCATATATATATTAAATGTACTTTAAATGTAAAGAAAAGTTACAAAAAGCATACCACATGAGTATAAAATGGTCTTAGGCCATGTAAGACTGAGAATTATTTAGAGTCAATTTAGGCTGTAGCCCATATTTACATATAAAAATGCACACAGAGGCTATAAGAAATGGAAATTTGTTACTTTTTGCTCATTTCTATGCTACAGTCCCTGTAACGTAAAAGTTAACACTTTTTTCATTCGGGAATCGTACGTACAGCGTTCGGGAATCGTTCGTATAGAGTTCGGTCATCGTTTGTACATCATTCGTATAGTGTCCGTACAACGTTCGGTCAACGTTCGTTCATCGTTCGTTCATCGTATGGTAAATGTCACCGTTTAGGGTTTTATATATCGTATGGTTCATGGTATCGTTAAGCGTTTTATTTGTCGTATGGTACATGGTATGGTTTAGCGTTTAGCGTTTCGTTTATCGTATGGTATGTGATATCGTTTAGCGTTTCATCAATCGTATGGTATATCGTTTTGTTAAGCGTCTGATATATGTTAGGGTTTTATTTCAGAAAGTTATTTCAATTATTATTTTGAGTTAAAATAATTTAATATAAAAAGATGCGGGATAAAAATAACAATTATTAGTTTGGATTGGATTAAATCTTCTACTAATATCATTATTTGACACTCAAATAAAATATATATTTATTTATTTATTTATTATGGAATATATATAAAACGAAGGGGAAACGTTTTATATCTAAATGTATTAAAAAAAAAGACAAGACATCCATGGTATTTGTTCCCCTCAATGTCAGAGTCTGATTTAAACCGAAAATTGCCAGGGATATATAAAAATTCGTTGACGACATCTATAGAACCAGTGTTGCTTGTGATTCCTGTTGTCGGTGTTAAAACTATTATTTTGACTGTAAAAAGTGCTTAAGTCCATGTATGAGTAATATACAGAATTAAAAAAATAACTCTACCGTTTTTTATATTTCTTTATTTTAGAGGTAAGCTTCTGTCCAAGTTTCACCAACTTTAACGCAAATCATTAACCTTAAATAACCAATCAATTGTATTCTAAAAGTTGTTGATTTGTTCTTTGTACGAATACATGAAATATTTGTCACTGGACGTTATGCATGCAATCGATGATCAAATACAAATCTCAGTATTAATAAACATATTGCCATTGTATATATGAAAGAGACTAAATAATTTAAATTTTAATTGTTTTACACATTTTTGAAGGATCGAAATAATCAGTTCTACAAATGGTTGTTATTGAAAGACTTGAAATTTTACAAATATCACATGCCTCTATGGAATTTCTTATCGACGCACCAAACTTTTTCCTTTCATCGTGCCAGAGACATATAATACAATTGTATTATATGTCTCTGATCGTGCATAGCTCATTTTCCGATTCACTTAAGGTTTCTAACGATCTTCTTACTTGTTCATTACATTCTTAAATTAAAATCCTACACAAGTTGCCAAAACTTTTATTCTCAGGCTAGACTGCGTAAAAGATGAATATTGTTTTGTTTGTGTACACACAGTGTTTTGAAGGCCGATATCCAGTTTCGCTGAAAAAGAATTAATTTGCGCCACAACTTAATTACGCCAATTCTTTTTTTGCATCATTTTATTTTAAAAACTGCAGCATTCATTTGCGCCAATAAAACAATCATTTAATTGCCCAAATGTTATAGACTTCTTTGCAAATGTTTGTTCTTAGTGCACTAGGCTGAGGAGGTCCTTCCCGGTATTTACAGGTACAAGTAGAAATACCGCGAAGTGCGCTTAGTGCACTAAGAACAAAATATTGAACCAAGGACCTGATGGAATGATAGAATTGACACAAAAACATGGCATATAGAATGAGACTTTCTAAAAGTACATAATTTCAAATTTTATAATCATATCTTTAGTAATTATAAAGTTATTTAACAGTTGAAGTCAGTATTCTAATGTTACACGTACGTGTAAATAGGTTAATCGTTTCGAGGTAAATATGGCACAATTAAGTTCCATTTATTGGCGCAATTCATATCATAAGAAAAGAACAGATGGCCGCGATTCATACGTTTTTAATATGATGGTAGTTGGCACAAATTACACCTAATCGTAAATTCTTCGCCCGGGGATATGCATTTGACGTTAATCTTCCTTCAGTAACTTTACAATACCCAGTCGTGTCATTTCTGTATATTGTACATGTAGATAGCACGTGTGATACATGTATATACACCAGAAATGCCCATTCAAGTGAATTCAAGTGAATTTTATCTTTTAGAAGAACTCCATATCGGGTAACATTAAATATACATAAACATAAAATTACAATTAAAAAAAAATGGTAATAATAAGTTCAAATGTTGCTTTATTAAATCATTAAATGCACCTAAGTACGTATTTGTAAACTTATGTTATTACTTTATTTCATGTATCTTTTTTGTATTCTTTTTTTGGTTTAAATTAACTTTTTTTTTTTTATCTTATTGACTTATTCGTAAATCGAAAATAGCACAAACCTAAATAGAATCATATGGCATTGAATGATTTCTCTAACTCAAAACTAGTTATAGATGCCTCTTAATTTTATTTTTCTCGTTGGGTTCCTTGTCCATTAATTGACGTATACGCCATATTCTTTTTTTCGGTATTTGTGAAAAGCCGCTCATCGATCATGATTTCAAAAGAAATCGTATACTCGTAAGTCATGAACATTGAAGTTCAACTTGCTATCAATTATTCGTATACGCACAAAGATAAAATAAATGAAACACTTTTAAGCTGTTCTAGGAACAGTATATCTAATATATATGTTCCTGAGTTGTTTAAATCATGCAGTGAATTTTGAAAATATAGTTTTGCAAAACCGGTTATTTCTGTTTAATTCTTTTCTGTCCCTTTTCTTAATAATTAGGACACGTGTCACTGGTAAATATAGAACTAGCCAACCATGAATAATCCCAAACAACAATTTTTTTATTGGTTTGTCCTGAGACTACTTTAACACATAGTAGTCTCAGGTTTGTCATACTTGCTTATATTATCAATTACGTATTGTTTTCGGCTGAGACTACTACATGTATAACAGTTATAGTAGTCTCAGTTTTTGCTTTTTAAATTAGTCATTTAATATATATATATATATATTTTGTTCTTGATTAATAAATTAAGATTGATAATATAATTGCATCATTTTTTAAGCATTATTTATATGACATTTTAATATTTATTTAACGTGCATACCGATTTGATTGGCAAATAACTGTTTAAACACTTGACGCCATATTAATATTATATATGAACATTTCGGAAAAATTAGGCGGATACTTAATCATCGGCTCTCAGGAAGTTTTCTTGTAGGTTAAAAGAAAGGGGAAAATATACATCTAAGTAGTTAAACTTTAAGATTGGTATTCTTTAAATTTTATAACTTTCATTTTCTGGCTTTCTCCTCAATTTTTAAATTATATGGAGAATCAAGTTTTAATGCCAGATCTTTTATTATTTGTTCTGTTAAATCAAAGACATGTAGTACATGTATTCTATTTTCCGGTATAACTTTATTCACAATGATAAAGAAATTAGGGATGATTAAGAAATTGGCATGTTGTGTATGAATGTAGGACAGAAAGTCACAGGACAAAAAGTCACAGACAAAAAGTCACGGACAAAAAGTCACAGGACAAAAAGTCACAATTCAGTTTCGAGATTATATTTCTTTTAACAAGAAAACACTTATTTAAAAAATAAAATTTTTGTTTTTTCTTGAACTATTATATATGAAGCAACTTTGTAATCAAAATTTATTCAATAAATATCAATAATGATCAAATAATTGTTATGAAAACAAAATGTCAAAGTGGCTTGGTACTTAAATGGCTTCATGGTGCCAAGAAATATATCCTTTGCGTGATTAAAATTTAATAAATTTTCATTTATCAAGGCTTATGAACAATTTCCTAAACTTAAAAATGAATATATGTAATAAAAAGAAAATATTTCAAGATCTTTCTTTTATATATTCAAACAATTGTCAACAAATTATTTGTGACTTTTTGTCCTGTGACTTTTTGTCCTATCAAATTTGTGACTTTATGTCCTGTGACTTTTTGTCCTGTGACTTTCTGTCCGTTTACCGTTGTGTATACACCTTTCTATTGGTGAACACTATATATGTTGCCCACTAGCTGTGCTTGTGTGCTTTTTGTTGTTTGATTGCTGTCTCGTTGTCGTTAAACCCACTATAATCTCCTACAGTTTCAGTTCCGTTTGATGTACGTTTAATTCGGTTTAAAACAAACCATATTTGATAGGGTTATTCAATATATATTTCCCTTAAGACTTTGCTCAGAGGAAAGTTATAGAATAGGTTTATATATACATTTTAGTGCAAAGTTAACAATACAAGAAAAAGTTTCATTTTTCAATTTTTAACTCCCCAAAATTTTAAACTATTAATTTTGAAGACGTGTTTCATCTAAACGAAGTCTAAATGGTCACCAACCTACCAGTTTATTGTTTCCTTATTTGACACACACCTACATATAAACCACATTGTAAATACAATTTAATTGGTCGTAGTAAATTCTGTTGAGCACAAAACAAATCCATTTTTTTTTTTAATGAAGAAAAATAATATTTTTTTTTCTTTGAAAGACGGAGTTAATACTTTAAATTACATTGTGCACAAAAAATCCTTAAATCTTCCTAGGAATGAGAAACTCTTTTCTTCATAGAAATGTTTGAAATAGTTTACACTGGACATTAAACACCTTACAATCAATCAACTAAAATATATCCAAGGGATTTTCATTATGCATGTACATGTGCCGGATACCATATACATATATTGAATAATCAATAAAATATAGTGCTGTCAAAAAGAAACATTATCATTAGGATATCAAAATAGTTCAGTTTTTCTTTCAAAATGATTTGCAAACAGTCCTCTCTCCAGAGCATTTTTCTGTCTGTGCTATCGCTCTGTGTGGGTTAATTATTTGAAGCATAAAGTTTATAAATCGATCTCTGAAACACATTATATATATATAGAAGTCAAAGTAAACATTAAACTTATGCATGGCGGAAAAGAAATATACGAAAACGATAGGTGCAATGTGCATGCAGCCTTGCAAATGATATTTAAAAAAAATATATTTAATTTATAAAACTTAGGACTTTAATTTAAGTATTGTTGGAAGTTTCCAGAACATAGAAAATACACAAGAAAATCTATCAGTACTACACTAGTCTATCAAAATGTGCTTGGTGTCCATTTTACAATATATTGTTTAAGAATTTAGTGTTTTCTTATTCATTCTGACATCTGTGTCCCTGGATCTGGACAAGAAATTGCGAAGACGTTATGCTTATCAGTTTACCTTTAAAAAGATTTTTCAACAGAATATTATAAATTTTTTTTAATTTTTGTTTTTTCTTTCCGAAAACAGAATGGCCCTAAAGATAAATGTCATCGTCAGATGTATAATGGAAGGTGATATACACCACCTGCTGGTTCTTTTTACCTGGACACAGATCTTGTTACGTAACAAGTACGAATGTAAAATTATCGATATGGTATATTCAGTCGAATATACACGGTATCTCAGGACTGGGGTATTTAAGATATTTTGATCTGATAATGTATGTATTTTTATTTGTGCTTTATGTAAAAAAAACAGCATTTAACCATTTTATTTTCAAAACTTCTTTAAAATGAGTTAGTTGACTTTGAGCATATATTTATTTTCAAAACCGGAGACAAATCACTAATTTCCAATTATAAACCAATCTCATTATTATCAACAGTGGGCAAAGTATTTGAAAAAAAATGTATTTTATCACTTAATTAGTTATATTTCAAATATACAAAAAGCGTTTTTGTTTCAAGTTCATATTCGCCTTTTGAGAATAATAATGCAGGAGTTCCACAAGGCTCTGTATTAGGTTCCCTACTATTCCTTATTCATGTATATGACATAGCTGGTAATTTGATAAGTCTAACTCGAGTGTGTGCTGATGAAACATCCCTTTCTTATTCAAGTAATAGTCCTTACACAATAGAGGATGTCTTAAATAGCGATTTAGAGCAAATTTCAGCATGGTCTAAGGATTGGTTCATTGATTTTAATCCTAACAAGACAATTACTATGCTATTCTCCTGTAATTCTTCTCCAGATGAAATTAAAATAGAACTTCAATATCAAGTAGTAGAATTGTCTCCTGTCATAAACACTTAGGTATTACTTTTGATTCCAATGGTAAATTCTATACAATATAGAAAACGTTTTAAAGTGTGCAAGCACACGATTAAATTTCTAAAAAAATTGAAATATGTTTTGACTAGGAATTATCTTATTCGCATAAACTTAACACTTATAAGACCAATTATGTAATATGCACGTGAGTCATGGGATGGTTGTAATCAACAAGATTTCGACAATCTAGAACATGACGTTTAGTTGGAAGCAGGAAGATTAGTAACTGGGTTGCCCGTGTTTGCTAGTCCGGAAGTTATATATTTTCAGTGGTATAGGCCGACATTTGGTAGTGAACAGAAGAAAATCCAAAAAGCTCAATATGTTCTATTCTTCACATAAAGTGGGACCACCTCTACGATTTAATGCCACTTTTATCAGTTATAGATAGAATATCAGAAAATCCTTTTTTTCATCTACTATTATCGAATGAAATAGCCTAAACCCCGACATATGTACGTCCAGAACTATGAATATATTTATCTAACTTGATACAGACACAATTGCACGCTATTCTTTATTATTAAGGACAGTTGGTTGGATAAAAGTGATGGATTGCCACGCCTATATTAAAACTGATAGGACGAAAAATGTTGTCCTGCATTTTTCTTTAAATGTAATCTCAATGTAAATGTAGTCCTGCTTTTTTTATGTTACACTCTATGCTGTCCTGCCTTTCTTAGTTATTAATTTTTCCTGAGTTGTTTTACATAAAGTCATCATGCCTTTTCTTTTTGGCAAGATGCCCATACTGCCTTTTTTTCTCTAAACTCCGGTCATGCCTTTTTTTCAATTTTCATACGTCAGACAAACTTCTTCGTGCATGTGACTTCATATTTCAAAAGGGATAAGAAATGTCTTAATTGATAAGTTCTACATTGCATTTAAAAATCCATTGAAAGAATATTGTATAATTAGAAATCATTGTCCGCTGTTGGAAGTCCAGATTCGCCAATTTTTGACAAGCACGATATTTCAGGGGTTTCGATTGTTAAACTCGTTAAATCAAATAACGAAAATATTCCATCTCAACATGAGAAAGAGTAGCTCATTAACCTCCATCAATGTTTATCGTTTATAAGATGTTGTACTTTCAATGCTATTTATAAACGCAGAGTAAAATTTTAAATGTTTGGTACAGTATACAAATTTTAAACTAATCAACTTGAAAATATTCAGAAGACAATGGGAAATATCGAAGAATCATTATTTATTTATTATATTGTAACAATTTTTCTTCACAAAGGCTTATAATGATAAATGAAATCAATGTTTTTGCTGTCAATATTACAATTTATGTATTGCTCTCTGGTGATGAGTCTTTGAGTTCTGACGAAAATTACAGTGTTTTTCTATCTGTACAAAAGTATATAAATGTATCAAGCGTTTTTCTCAACTTTGACAACCTTATTCTGTAACAGATCTTACTAGAACATGATCAATTTATGCTCTTAAGGATACGGTAATCGAATGATCTTTATGATTGACTATTGTATTCTGAAACGTTTCAATGGATTTAATTAAAAAAACAAAATTGATACTTACATTTACGTGTAGATTTATTCCGTTTTCCTATTAATCCGTAACCAGAAAAGCGACTTAATATGTATCACATCATAAACTATGAGTGTATAATTTACATTTAAACAAATTCACACACATGACTTGTCATGTACACTAACATATTTTATTTTACACAGCTCGGTGTGTTTGTATTTATTTCTTCTGAAAATAGGCGCACTTGATTAGTTATATTAAGTGGAACATATATCCAATGATTCGATTCTTAAAATTTATATGTAATTTATTTTTATATCTTCATGCTAAAATAATAATTGGTTAAAGTCAGATATATGTAATGTTCATTCATGTGTATTTTTATGTATGTATTGGAGAAGACGTTACTAAGTTGAAAAAATTGTGTCTAATCCATTTGTCATTTTGGAACAATAAAATACGTTCAAACTAAAGAATCATGATATGAATTTAAAGAAAAGAAGAAAACCAAACACATTTTTTTTTTTATTAAAATTGAAAATCCAACTGATTAAAAGTCGTATTGACCTCTAAAATTCTATCACAGAAAACAATTACTTATAGTGTCTCAAAATGTCAAAATATAGCCCGTTTTATAATCGCGCAGTGGACATAATTGTTATATTTCTATTCAGACATTTCACATTTTATCAACCGTTTCAGAACAATTTTTGAAGATAACGAATCCGTAGTTTCATTGCACATTTAACGCAAAATACATTTTTCAATTCTTTATTTACACTCAAACACAAATATGTGTTACATGAGGACAAATTGTCACGAATGTCTAATCAGGTTTTTCTGTTGTTCAAAGTTTGACGTGCGGTGATGTTTGAACAGTGTTGAGTGTATTTTACATTTGTCCTTTCGGAGCCTTTAATATCTTACTATGCTGTATGAATTTTGCTCATTGTTGAAGGCCGTACAGTGACCTTTGATTGGTCATTTCTACGTTATTCAGTCTCTGGTTAAATTCTCTCATTAGACAATATCCCATCATAGATGATCAGATGTGTTATAAAAAAGAAAACTACATTATCGTATCTCGGATATATATCTATTAAATATAATAAAGAAAACTTTAGTAAGATTGAGTACAACAAAGGCTTTGCCTTATTAAATCCTTGATGCTGTCTCCTTCAGACTGTCAAACACCGTCTACCGTATTGTTAACGTGGTATTATATGTGATAAATATAGATTCTACCACTGCATCGAGTGTGATACGATATTTATCCACTCGAGACAGTTAGATTTTCAAATATTACACGAGATTTGGTGTTGGAATCTGTTTCTCTAATGATTTTCAAACAATATGCAGGCACACTTATTCCTTCTTTTTGAATGATCTGCAAAAAAATGTGTTCTTTCTATGTGACGTCATCAGGCATGGTCACCTTTTTTCATGCCGTCAACAATAGAAAATTCAGAGGAAAGTAAGAAAATTCGACGTCATAATCGGATTTTAACCAATGAAGAACTGAGATCAAACGAACCACACGTTGATTAAATTTTTTTTATACAATGGGTGCAGAAAGGGATAAATTGACGAAGAATTAGAGAAATTGCTGTAAATAATAGTAAACTGAGTATTTATTCACAGTACGCACTTCCTATTTTAGTTGTGGTGATAGAAATCTTAATGTCATTGATACACAGTTGAGAAATATGGTGCAATTATTCAAATGCAGATTTAAACCTTATTAATATTAAACCCAATCCCGCATGCAGATGTGGTCATCCTGTTGAGAATAGTATTCACTATTTTTTAAGTGCCCTTTTATCAACGAAGCAAGAGAAATATTGTTTTCAAAATTAGAAAGATCTACTATATCCATTTTGCTTTTATTAGTGGCTGGTGACGGTGACCTTTCATTTCACCAAAACAAAGAAATTTTTGAGTCTGTACAATCATATATCAGAAATACACTAAGATTTAGAACATTCAATCAAAATTCGGAATTCGTACTTCCCAGCTCTTTACTCTGGTCCAGTTTTATATATTACTCTATATTATATTATACTTTTTGTTTTTGAGACAAGGCCATGCATAATTTGTCAAAAGACAAGCACAATAACCCCAAAGCGAATTGCGAGAAGTGGTTTCGTATTTCGTTATAGAAAAAATACTAATAGTTTATGTAAAATAACGACTCTCGTACGGTGTCGCGTTTATATCTTTTTAAAACATTGGTGCATTTTGATACAAAAAATAATGACCATAAAATGTCAGGTTTGCGAGATCAGACAGTAACCTAGCAACTAAACAATTGAAAATCTAGGGATCAATGTTTAACATTCGTCAGCCATGAGCAATTTTCATAAATAAAACATGATTTAGTAGGATACTTTGCAAGAAAAAAAAAGAGACTACCATAGATTTGTTATTTACCACAAATGCTTAAGGGGGTACAAATCAGTTATTCAGGAGTTACCCTTTTTGCATTACACCACATTACAACAGAAATTAGAAATAGGGCCTGGAAGTATTTCTAAGACATTGTTGTTTTCCTGTTCTATGTAGCTTTCTTTCTGGCAAACACGATGTTAGATTTTATAAATGCTGACAGGCACCGACCATTGAAAAACCATCGATCTGTTTAAAATGAGAAATGAAAATAATTGTTTGTTTTTTGTTGTTTTTTTTTTTTATGGCAAATAAGAAAAATGACCGTTCGATTTAAAATTGTTTAAAATTATTTAGAAATAGATTGATGAAAATAATGTATTTTAATGCGAAAAGGCTAGACTTTAATTTGTGGTGTAGGGATGTGATTGAGTGGTTTTGTTTACAATTATTTCCCATTATTTCCGTAGTGAAAATCTGCAATAATTATTGTTTCATCATGTTGTTTGATTTTCACATTATAACAAAACTAAGAATATGACGGATGAATTTATAGTTAGCTGTTTAATGTCCAGTGGTAACTATTAGATGTATCATTTGGAGGACATTTACAATGTTATAAATATGAACAAGGTCAAGGTATCCTTTGTTATGCAAACATGTGTATCACGGTACAAGCGACGACCTATAGACCGTGTGTATCATATGTATATTTAGGGTGGGTTGCTCTGAATAAAGGAGGTATATATAGATACAGGAAAATAAAGAAAAAAAAACTAAAGAATTAGAATAGAGTATAACAGGCAAAATAAAGAACAGAGGAAAATGGTTTAAGAAAATTAAAGAATAGAGGGAAATGGTCTAGTTTTTTGCCGGACAATCGTTGATGATTGTTTAAAGTCAAGTGCATTTATAGGTAAAATAATACACAATCGTTTGTACATTGGTAAGGATTTATGTTTGAGGTTGATGAGGCACATAATGCGTAATTATTTTTAATTGAAATTTCTCGAATATTTTTTTTTTTTCTCGTCTGATTTGAAAATGAATAAAAAAAATCTATAATCTAAAAAAAATGGTTTAATACTCAGCAGACTGTAGTTTACTCGCACATTCACCAAGTCCGTATTTCTACGGCTAAAAAAATCATAATTGTATCTTTTAATTTGTTTAAATTTATTTCAGTGTTTATTTTTCAAACTTTTTATGTAAATAATGTTGGATCAACATCTAGTCAGATTAAATTATAATTTATTAAATTATTAATTAAAAACTAAAAGATGCATCCAATCTAAATTTTACGCATATTAACACCTATATAAAAAGATTTAACAGAACACAATTCATGTTTTATATTAAAAAAAAACATATACGCGAAACGAAACTATGCACGCCAAGAAACGATGTACGCTTAACGATACGATATACGCTAAACGAAACGATGTACGCTAAACGATACGGTATACGCTAAATGAAAAGATGTACGCAAAACCATACGATTTACGATACAAGGGCGCGTATGTTATCGTTAATGGTATGGTTTAAGGTACATGGTTTCGTTCGTACATCATTCGTTCAGCGTCCGTACAACGTTCGGTCAGCGTTTCGTTTGCATTCGTACACCGTTCGGGAAGCGTACGTACATCGTTCGGGCATCGTCCGTACATGGTTCGGGCATCGTTCGTATTGTTAACTTTTACGTTACACGGACTGTAAGATGTCATGATACAAGAAGTCTAATTGCAAAAGGACTCTTGAATTCAACCTTTTTTGCAGACAGTATGGTCTGATGACCAGTTTTTCACTTTTCAATGGAAAACTTGCATGTAGTTTTAGTCTCAATTGGCATATATTTGAACCACTTACTATCCTAAAGAAGAAAATTATGGTAGCATATGAAATGAATAGAGTGTACTGATCATTGTAAAGTGGTTTTTTTTTTACAGATTTAGTGAAATATTTGTGATGGACTACAGATTTTATGTACAAAGCTCTTCACATTTCACATACATCAAACAGGCCGTTTAACCAGGGACATAAATACAAATATTCTGCACATTTTTTCTGTGATAATCTACCTTTCTTTAAATTCAGAGTTCACAAATGGTTAATTAAATTTGATTTAAGCATAGAAACACAAATATCAGGAACATAAAAAACTGTCAGATAGAAAGTCAGCATGGCTCTTAGACATAAAATGGAAACTGCTTTAAAATGCTTATTTTAGCCGTATAATGCCAAAACGGGACATTTTAACAGAATTTCTGTCAAACAAAGATGTAAATCCTTTACTTTTATTGAGTTTGACAAATTGAAACCAGCAAACCATTCAGGAAAGTTGCCAAAGTACAGAATCTACATTTACGGAATTCATCTCTTAGGCCCGAGAACACAGTTATTTCGTAGTGCATTTCTTTTAGACAGTAAATTCAAATTAAAAAAAATCGCACCTGCTCTATTTCGAAAAGATTTTTACTGTGTAGTGTACTACTATTGATACAAATAATATCAAAATTATAGAAACTTCTACTAGCTCTAACTCAAAATATTGACAATTCTGTGTTAAGGGGGGCTAAAATTCAGTTTGACAGCTTCAGACATTCTAATTTTTGACCTTTTTTAACTGGACCAAATCACTACTTAACATAAAGATTCAGCACCCAAATTTTTTTAAACATGTAATTTCATCCCCTTACTTAATATTTCATGCATAAAATATCAAGAAATAAATTGGGAAAGTGTATAAAAAAAAATACAAGTTATACACTGTTCGCACTAGGGACTATATTCGTAGACAACGAAAACCAAAGGACGATAACTGTGTCCTTGGACCTAATAGGATAGAAAGACTTGACCAATTTTAATAAAACTTTGCATGACCTAAGCTTAGGAAATTATAAGATAGTTGGCCAAGTTTCATGGCCATAGGATATATATTATAGAAACTAGGGTCATTTTAATATTGAAATTTGGATGTTTATTTTTGACGTTTAAATCAAATATTTTCAACTGTCAAGATTTTGGCCTAAAAAATTTAAATATTGCAAAAATTTGCTTTTTTAATACTCTTGAATATAATATAATAAGTATTAAAAGCAACGGAACACTCATTTGATTTATCAGATTTATCACAGTTATTTAAAAGTCAAATTTATATGAGCCTGTGTCTGAAAATAGAGATTTTCGAATTAAGAGAAGCCTTACATCATAGTCTCAGGACTCCCTCCCAGGATTGATGTAGATGTTTACAGGGCAAATGTAGTTTTAGAGAGATTATGTCAACACCTTGGACTAGTTTTTATAAGACAGTATGAAATGTATATGAGTGACAGCTTCAATCAAAACAAACATTTCTATGTTCATGATGGTATTCATTTCAATTCGAGAGGAACATCAAGATACATCAGAACAATAGATAACATAATAGGAATAATCAATTCACATGATGACTGCGAGAACTGTGGTGAACTTAACCATAAAACATCCTTCTGTATATTTAATATGAAAATTAAATGCTTCAAGTGTAATAGGTATGGCCACAAACTAAAATTTTGTACTGCTTGAAAAAATGGCATAGAAGAAAATGCCAATTTTACATCTGTTTCAAACAAATTTGATGTACTGACAATATTATGTTCTGAATGCAATTTATTTCCATGCATGTGTAAATTATTTTCTTTGTCACAAGGGCTTCAGATTTCTGAGATAACGAAAACTAGAAACACTAGAAAAACAATTAAAGAAAAGAATGAGAGTCATTTCTCACTTGACACAACCCAGGAAATGTCTACTGTCAAACTTTATAGTACTAATGATGGGTTGATTAGTTCTGATAATTTTAACACTGAATCTCAGACATCTGAACAGGATACATTACTTGGTATTAAACAGCATGATACAAACTGTGTAATGTTTGATGATGAGTCTAATGTAGATAATTTATTGTTACCTCTCCCTCAGGTCAACATAATGATTGATGTGAAATTATCCTATGTCTCTGTATTTACTTTAGCAATTATTGTTTGTATATATTATCTAATCAATTTAGAAAACCATGCATTGACAGGGAAACAAATAGACTCTAATGATAAGATTTTTAATTCTTATGGTTTTAGTAAATCCAAAGGTAAAAGGATTTGTTCTCATAATGTTAATAGGATTGAAAGTAAATATGAAGAAATTAAACATAACCTTATGTTTTCTGATAACCAACCTGATGTATTAGGATTGTGTGAAACATTTTTAACAAAACACACCACTGATAATGAATTACAAGTACCTGGTTATGTATTTGAAAGAAAGGACAGAACATCACAAGGTGGGGGTGGTCTGATTGTTTATTTTTCTGAAACAATTAAATTTTTAAGAAAAAACAACATCGAAATAGGGGGTATTGAAACAATGTGGGTTGAAATTAAACCAGATTACAAAAAATCCTTTTTATTATGTTTTGTGTATAGGCCACCAAAGTCACTGATAGATTGGGTTGATGATTTTGAAAAAAAAATAAGAGTGGCAATGACCATGAATTTAGATATAACAATTATGGGTGATTTTAATTTTAATTTTAAAGCACCAAGCAAACCTCCTAAAAAATGGCTGAATGTTTTAGAATCATACAATTTTCAACAACTGATTGTAGATGCCACAAGGGTAACAAAAGATTCTAGTACATTAATTGATCATATTTATGTCAATAATCCAAATATGGTACATGAATCACATGTGTGTAGATATGCAATTAGTGACCATTATCCTATCTGTTTAACAAGGAAAGAAGCAAATATAGGAAAAAAGAATACACACAGTACAATTACTTATAGAAATTTCAAAAATTTCAACCAAAATGAATTTTTATTAGATCTGCAAAATACACCTTTTCATAAAATTGAATTTGAAGAAAACCCCTCTGACTGTCTACAATTGTTTTATGATATGTTGAACAAAGCGTTAGATAAACATGTTCCTGTTGTTAAAAAGAGAGTTAAAAGGGACAGACAGCCTGAATGTGAAATCATTTACGCTAGGAATATGAGAGATAAATATAATGCACTTGGTTTATGGAGTGAGTATAGATTTTGGAGAAATAAAACTAAACATATCATAGATAGCTCAAAAAAGAATTATTATAAAAATATGGTAAAAGACTCCAATGACCCTAAAACTTTATGGAAATGTCTTCACAGTCTGAACCCAAAAGTTAAAAATACACCATATGAGTTAGCCACAGAAGATAACAATACAACTAAAAGTAAAAAATCAATAGCAGAAACTTTTAATAACTTTTTCACTTCCTGTGCTGAAAAATTAAGAGAACAAGGAAGTTATATATATACACCTGTAAACAAAGCAGATTTCAGTAATCTTGGTAAATTTATTAAAAATAAATTACATAAACATGATAAATTTTCTATACCACCAGTGATCATGAATGAGCTATTTAATGAGTTAACAAAACTTGATATAAACAAAGCATCTGGTATGGATAATATAGGACCAAAAATTCTAAGATTAAGCGCCCCTGTTATTGCATCACCTCTCACATACATATTTAACCGAATGATAGATACTGGTATATATCCTTCTTTACTGAAGAATGCTAAGGTAACACCAGTTTTCAAGGATGGTGACAAGCTTTTAGCAACAAATTACAGACCTATATCTGTTCTTCCAACTTTATCAAAATTAATAGAAAGGCATGTTTCTAATAACATGTACAAATACTTATCTAAACTTAAACTTTTACACCCTACACAATCTGGTTTCAGGCCGCAGCATTCTTGTCAAACTGCACTTATTAATATCATTGACAAATGGTTGCAAGAAATGAATGATGGTAATTTAAACCTAGCAATTTTATTAGATTTTAAAAAAGCTTTTGATTTGGTAGATCATGACATTCTTTGCTTAAAGCTTGAAATTTATGGATTTAGTGAGGCTACTGTTAGTTTTTTCAAGTCATACCTGAATAACAGAAAACAGCAGGTAAACATTTGTAATGTTTACTCTAAACAACAACATGTAAAATTTGGTGTACCCCAAGGTTCTATACTTGGTCCTCTATTGTTTGTGCTATTTATAAACGACTTTCCCTTATGCATTGAAAATTGTGAAACAGACCTATATGCTGATGACACCACTCTTCATAAATCAGGGAAAAACATAGAAAATATACATGATGATGTTCAAGAAGATTTATACAGGGTTGAAGAGTGGTGCAAAATCAATAGCATGTTCATTAATGCAAACAAAACAAAATGTTTGGTTACTGGAACAAAGCAGAAACTATCAATTCAGACTTTTCAACCAAACTTGATAATAAATTCAAAAGTATTACAAAATTCTTCATGTGAAAAATTATTAGGTGTTAAAATTGACAGCACAGCACACTTTGCTGGAGAAATCAAATTGACCAAGTTTGTGCTAATATATCATCAAGAATATACCTTCTTTCTAAAATAAAGAAATTTTTAGATATAAATGCAAGGAAAACATCTTACAATGGGTATATTCTGCCCCTGATTGACTACTGCTGTATTATTTGGGGTGAATGTAAAAATGAAGGGATAACAAGAATTTTAAAACTCCAAAAAAGGGCAGCAAGATTAATTCTAGATGCAGATCCTTTATCCCCCTCAGCCCCCTTATTTAAAGAACTTGGGTGGATGACAGTTGACAATAGAATCAAATACCACAAATATTTACTTCTATATAAATGTATGCATATGGAAGCTCCAATGTACCTAGTTCAAAAGTTTAAACTGAAATCAGATAATAATCCTTACTCCTTGAGAGGTGTCACTCAAGGTAATATGATAGTTCCTAAGCCAAAAGCTGAGCTATTTAAGAAATCTTTTGTTTATTCTGGATCAGTGTTATGGAATGGACTACCACACAAAATGCGTAAAGCTCAAAACACTTATACTTTTAAACAAAGTATCAAGAAGTACTTAACACAGTCCTGATAAGATTATGTTTTCTACAATGTATTTGTATATTCTTTTATTTTTATTTTTTTTTGATTTTTTGAATACATGTGCATCTTGAACAGCCTTATCTCTTATCATGTTAGTAATATTACATTGAACTAATTGACTGTAAATTAAGTATGTGTAAATATCTGTATTTGATTGTATTGTAATTTGTATGTGAGGGCCTCAGGGAAGATTAGTTTATTGTAACTAACTGAGTTTATATACCCTCTTTAAATAAAGAATTTATTATTATTATTATTATACATATACATGCATTTTTTTCAACCAATTTGAAGTTTTGAAGTTTTTAAACCATACATTATTCTTCCATATATATTAAATGTACTTTAAATGTAAAGAAAAGTTACAAAAAGCATACCACATGAGTATAAAATGGTCTTAAGCCATGTAAGACTGAGAATTATTTAGAGTCAATTTAGGCCGTAGCCCATATTTACATATAAAAATGCACACAGAGGCTATAAGAAATGGAAATTTGTTACTTTTTGCTCATTTCTATACTAAGATGTCATGATACAAGAAGTCTCATTGCAAAAAGACTCTTGAATTCAACCTTTTTTGCAGACAGTATGGTCTGATGACCAGTTTTTCACTTTTCAATGGAAAACTTGCATGTAGTTTTAGTCTCAATTGGCATATATTTGAACCACTTACTATCCTAAAGAAGAAACCAAAGGACGATAACTGTGTCCTTGGACCCTGTTCATAGTGAAACTGGCATTTTATACTGGTCAGCATATTAAACAATATATGTACTTCAAAGTATCATTTTATTGTCTCGCCTGCGACAAAAGTTGAAGTATGCAAGAAATAGGTATTACAATCTGGCGGCTGTGACGGCATAAACTATTTGTTTAAAGCTTTACATTTTAGAAGCTAAAAGACCTGGATGCTTCTTATCTTGTATTCAGAGAGCTAATATGATACGAAGTTTCTGTCTGTCATCTGTCCATTGCACTTGACCTCATTTTCATGGTTCAGTGACTGCTTGAAAAAATAAAGTTACTGTTTTTTAAACAGTGAAATACTCTCTTATAATGAGTAATTGGATAAATTTATTTGGTATATGGGTATCTTGCAAGGTCTACATGTCTGTCAGGAATGGTTCACCTGGCCTTGACTTCAGTTCATGGATCAGTGATCATGGTGATTAAAGTTATTTTAGTTACATTGTCAAGTCTGTTTCTCAGATACTATAAGCAGTAGATCAACTATATATATTTGGTGTATGGAATGATTGTAAGGTGTATATGTCTGACTGGCAGGTTTCATCAGACCTTGACCTAACTTGATGATGTCATGGTTTATTGAACAATGTTCAGTTCTTGTGGTTTGGTCTATTTCCCAATGTTTCTCAGATGCTATAAGCTATAGGATCACTACTTTTGGCATATGGAATGATCGTAAGGTGTACATGTTTGACTGGTAGGTTTCATCTGACCGTGACCTCATTTTAATTGTTCATTGAACAATGTTTAGTTATCACGGTTTGGATGTTTGGTCTATTTCTCAGATACTATAAACTACTAAATTTGGGGTATGGAATGATTGTAAGGTGTACATGATCTTTCTGGCATGGTTAATTTGACCGTTACTTCATTTTCTGGGATTATTGATAATGTAAAGTTTATGTGATACTTGTAGTAAAATCTTCATGTTACAGACTCTCAACATAATTCAATTATACATGTAGGTAAAGCAGTCGTAAAATTTCAGCGTTTACACTCTTGTTTACATCACCATTGATCATGTTGTTAACAAAAGTCGGACAACTATTAACAATGATTAACATTCATTTGATAATATTGTAGTCTTGTAAAGTGTTAAATAACCGGAATAAGGAGATGTGGTATGAGTTTCGATAAGACAACCATCAACCGTAGACCAAGTGATGTAATTGTTAGTAACTATAGGTCACTGCACATCCTTCAACAATGAGCAAAACCAATACCGCATATTGAGCAACCTATAAAAGGCCCAGCCATACATGTAACACAATATAAAAGAATTCAGACGAGAAACCAGACAGTTTGATTTATATATACATCTGATACACAAAAGCAACAAACAAACAAACAAATAAGATAAACAGCAACAAACAAAAGCCACTACAAACATTGAAAAATAAGCCTCTGTCAGGGTGATCCAACCCACCATATTAGCATAAGAAAAAAAATATTCATAAAAAACTGATTGATAAAAAAAAATGATAACTAAAGAACCATATATGACTACCAACATTTTTAGAGGTCACCAGTTGGCGACAAAATTTAATAAAAAAATAGGTCAGTTAAGGATATGAAACAATAATTCCTTGATGATCCTTTCTGATGTCTCCCATTTTTATAAGCCCATTGTGATGACAAATGTATTATGGTTTACCAAAGTCCATTATATGTGAATAATGTGATCCAATATTTACAGGCTTCTGCAATCATGCATGCTTTTCTACAGATCCATTTTATTTGCTTTTGAATAAATGCCTTGTAAATTTCCCAATATAAATTCCTGCAACAATTTCAATATACACATTTAGCATGACAAAAGGCGTACATGTATTATGAACTATTAGTGAGCTGTTTGCTTTAATTTTATTTATTGGTGGAAGCATATTTTTGGGGTTTTAATTTGCTATAATTTTGAAAACTTCTAGCAAAAGAAATATAATAACCAGAAATAAAAAAAATGATAAAAAGTGGTTTCAAGAGGGAGGATGAGAATTGGAATTTTCTTTTTGTGGTGGACAATTAGAACTGTCTTGCTTATCCATGGTGAATACACAATGTTACAACTATGTTTGTACATTATACATATAGCATGGTGTGAAGAGCTTATTAAATACAAATAGGCTAAAACATGATAATAAAACGGGTGATATTGAGTCAACTGCTATGATGAGACATCAACCCAACAACAACAAAAAAACATAATCTAGAGGTCAACATATATAATTATATATTTTTTTACATATAAACAAGTCTAAATTGAAAACAACGTTCAAACCTATGATTGCGTTGGATAAAACCGCAATTTTTATACGTGTGCATGCAAAACAAATTTCTTGTTAGAGGGGTCTAAATACAGCACAAACAACATTTTCCAAAAGACCAAAAAAGTGAAAAAAGTATATTTTAACAAAACGCATACGACTAACAGGTTGAACAACAAATGTTCTTAAACTATATATATATATATATATATATATATATATATATATATATATATATATATATATATATATATTTAACTTGTGATTTTTTTTATGATCATAATAAATAAAATGATGTGGTACTTGTTTGCAAATAAGACAATTTTTCACCCGAGACCCAATGACATAGAAGTTAGCAACTCAACTGCCAAATTTGATGAGGTCAGAATATTTATTTCCAACATATAGGCGGCCAAATTATATATTTTCACTCAGATCAGGACCAGAATACTTATTTTCAGTCCATCCTTATATTAACACAAACACTATCCTCCTCCCCTCTCCTCCACCTCAGAATCAACTTTTCACCCCTAAACATGCTAACTTAAATTAACTTTTGTGATACAGATCACCATTTTGTAGGATACACCTACAACTTCAAACAGTCAAAATGAAGACTTAGAACTAAATTTCTATTAATATGAAAATACCATTTATACTTTCAAGGGTGGATACAGGGTCCAAGCAAAGAGGGATGTTATTATCCAAAATGGTAAAATTTCTGGAGAGCGTAGTGAGTCAGAATTTTGGAAAATTTCATAAATACATATTTTTTTTCTAAGGCGCGCCAAAATAAGTTCTGCTGGTAATACTGTTTCCATCACTGATGATTGAAGATGAATATTATCAGAATAATAAACTATGGAACGCCATGACTGTCTTCTGATGTTGATTGTTTAATATGTTCGGTGCTTAATGCATTATGTTTAGTAGTATTTATATTTTGTTCAGTAGTTTTCATATTATGTTCAGTAGTTTTGACATTATGTTCAGTAGTTTTGACATTATGTTCGGTGCTTTGGTTATTATGTTCAGTAGTTTCATTATTATATGCAGTGGTATTTAAATTATGTTTGGTACTTCTGACGTTATATTCAGTGCATTTTGCATTATGTTCAGTATTCGACATTATGTTCAGTAGATTCAATATTATTTGCAGTACATTATGTATTACCTTCAGTGGTCCCGGTTTCTTTATATTCGGGGATTATTCATTATGTTCAGTAAAAGCATCAGTATTATACTCGGTTCAATGAACTATATGTTCAGTAGTTGTATCATTATGATGATGCATTTAAAATTGGGAAATCAATAACGGAAATTGTCGGAAAAAAACGAACGCGGACATTTTTGACGGACGTTTTCTTCATGGACACTTTTACGGGATGGAATGAAAATGGAAGAAATGGAAGCAGTATTAAATTGGTTTGGTTTACGTTCCTACGTTGGCAATTTTCACAAGGAAAAAAATACTCCTGACTTAATTTGTAAGATGTCATGATTGATTGATTGTTGTTTTCTGAACGTATAGTGGCAAATATTTCACGCATATTTATGACGGAGAGAAGAATTTTTAAACAAAAGATAAGAAGTTGCATGTGTTGTCGTTGATACACTATGACCATAGAGAGACGACAAAAAGATAAACAGCCAAAAAAATTAATATAAAAACATATTCTATGGTTTTTGTATTCCTAGAAGGTAACCCTTTTTGATGGTTGGTTGTAGCATACTAATCTCATGCACCGACTTACCGACTTTTAAGAGACCACCAACAATCTCCTTCTTTAAATATCAGATATTTATTTGAAATAACCCAAGATATATGAAGTTGTGGATGAGGTTTACAGAATAGAGAATAATGCCCCTACCCCCAAAAAAGAGAAGGTGGGCAAAAAATAAAGAATAGAGAATAAAGGAGTGCTTTAAAAAAAATGTTTAAAACTTTGGAAAAAGGTAAAAAAAAAAATGATTACAGAATTAAATGATTAACAGAATAACTAAACTTTTTTCTGCATACTGAATTTATTATTGATATGGAATGAAATGTTGAACTGTTAGTAATCAGAACTGGTTATTTGATGTTACCATGCAAATTATGTACATTCGATATTTTCATCGAAAATCAAGATCTTGCACGAGTTAACAAATCTTGACGTACTATTTCGTCCACTATTGCAGACAAAGATAATCTTACATTCTTCTCCTGCATTGTGTCAGAAATTATTACAACAATGATAAAACAGTTCGTGATAGAGTTCAGACAAAAATGACAGCAAAAAGCTCTGCAATAGCAAAAAAAAAAAAAAACAGAAAACAACTAGTCATAAATTTCATACATTCAAAGAGCTACATTGAAATTTATGCTGGTATGCAAGGGTATAGAATGAAATATTGTACAAAGTGCTACAAACAATGAACATTGAGTATCAGTATGATTGTCATTTTAAAATCATTTATTAAGATTTTTAATCTTCCAAATTCAAGCTGTATACACAAAAACTAACTAGGTCTAAGTGTAAATATGATTACCATAGACTGTCTATTAGACAGGTAATGGATATCAAAATACAAAGTGCAAAACTTTAATTGTGTGCAAATTTTCACCATTTCTGTACAGTTATGGTTATTATTTTAAAGTAATGCACAAAACATGACCCATTTTGTTTAATAAGAGACTATAAACTACCCAAACCAATAACTTACTATCTGTACTTGAACAGAGCGTTTAAAAACATATTTCTGGATTTAGTCTCTAGATCCACCAAAGATAGCCAGAATGAAGAGGAATAGATTGACAATATCCAGATACAGGTTCGAGGCTAATCCGTGTTACCATGAATTTTCATTGATTTGGTCATATTTATGAATCAACTTTCTCCATTCTGTAAACCTCATCCACAACCTCATTTATCTTGGGTTATTTCAAATAAATATCTGATATTTAAGCGCCTATTAGCGGGGTATGATGCAGAATACTATAGGAGTATCTGCAAGGAGATTTTTCGTGGTCTCTTAAAAGTCGGTGCATGAGATTAATATGCTACAACCAACCAACAAAAAGGGTTACCTACTAGGAATACAAAAGCTATAGAATATGTTTTTATATTTTATTTTTTGCTGTTTGTCTTTCTCTCTATGGTCATGGTGTATCAACGACAACGCATGCAACTTCTTATTTCTTGTTAAATATTCTTCTCTCCGTCATAAATATGCGTGAATATTTGCCACTGTACGTTCAGAAAACAACAATCAATCAATCAATCATGACATCTTACACATTAAGTCAGGAGTATTTCTTTTTCCTTGTGAAAATTGCCAACGTGTCAACGTAAACCAAACCAATTTAATACTGCTTCCATTTCTTCCATTTTCATTCCTGGTCCCGTTAAAGTGTCCATGAAGAAAACGTCCGTCGAAAATATCCGCGTTCGTTTTTTCTGAAAATTTCCGTTATTGATTTCCCAACTTTCACTGCATCATCATAATGATACAACTACTGAATATATAGTTCATTGACCCGAGTATAATACTGATGCTTTTACTGAACATAATGAATAATCCACCGAATATAAAGAAACCGGGACCACTGAAGGTAATACATAATGTACTGCAAATAATATTGAATCTACTGAACATAATGTCGATGGTACTGAACATAATGAAAATGCACTGAATATAACGTCAGAAGTACCAAACATAATTTAAATACCACTGCATATAATAATGAAACTACTGAACATAATAACCAAAGCACCGAACATAATGTCAAAACTACTGAACAAAATGTCAAAACTACTGAACATAATATGAAAACTTCTGAACAAAATATAAATACTACTGAACGTAATGCATAAAGCACCGAACATATTTAACAATCAACATCAGAAGACAGTCATGGCGTTCCATAATAAACCCATTTGCTTGATTTATGTGACATTTTAAAATTGCCAACACAAGGTAAAATTTTTCATTTTTTATCTACAGGTTGCATAATATATCAAGATCAGACAGGCGTTTATATGATTAAATAAATGTTTTGGGTAAAGTCAGTATGACATCAACTGAAACGACAAAAATCACAAAAAGGCATCTTGAGGTCAGCATGTAGAATTCAACTAGACCGGAGTCTAAAGAATTAATACAACAAGCTCTCAACCGTGGTGTGAATATATAAAAGAAGATCTGATGATATCTCCTTGTCTGAAACAATGCGAGTCTTCTTGTTTGGAAAAGTTTTACTTTCACTGACGCGAGTTATTGTGTCGGTCTTGTACAGTATGTTCATCTATTTATTAATACATTTAATTTTTTACAAAATATGTATGATAAATTGGTTGAGAAAAATCCCGTGAAAATATAAATTAACTCGATTCATAATATTTTTGCCTCAATAATGCCATGTAAAATGCTATTTATTAGACCTTTTCAACAACTGTCGACATCGACAATTGACACCTACAGTTTACAGGAGAAATAGAGATCCAAGATAAAAATCATTCAGGTATAACATGTATATAACATATACGTACTTGTTCCATTTGAACGGTAAAATTTTGAAAAAGAACGGATATTGAGCAAATAGCTATTGTGGAAATTCTGTGGGTTTTTTTTTTCCCTTTCTTTCATATGATAATTATTATATATAAACATTTATTTATCAACCATTTCTCTTTCAATTCTATAAATCATAAAAAAAAATCGGCAATCCATTCACATCCGAATCCATTGCTTCTTCGTTAATATGATTATTAATATTTAGTTGTACGAGTTTCCCATGGAAGACCGCACCGCTTACCAATAGCCGTTAACTCGTTTTTGGAATGTTATTTTATCATTCTACATTTCATCATTCCAATAGTAACAAAAGTTACAGAGAGGACATCGTAACACAACTATCTGTATGTCCGTAGCGAGTCCAAAACACACGTGTGGACACTGTAAAGGTTGCGTTTCTCATCAGATCTTCACTATACTTGTTGTACATATTGAATATAATTGACTGTTATAAGTTGTCCATTGGTTATTGATACATTTTCTCCGTTCCAGGGCATAACCTTTACGAGAAACGCGTCTAGTGTCTTGACAGAAGTTAGAACTACTTACGCTGTCGGAGCACTTGCGTTGGTCCCAGTCTAACGAAGTCAGTTTTTTCTCATATAAATTTGGTTTTCTATGAGAAAATTGCCCTTTTTCTCTTGTCCCCAGAATTGTTTTTGTTTCTTGATTTTCCCTTTTGTTGATCTACGCTTCGGTTTTCTACTCTTATCTGGTTTTTGTCCCAATGGTCTTTTTTATTTTACCTCTGACCAACAAAGGGGAGGTTTTGGATCAAATTATACAAGTCAAATCCCCGCCGCATATGTTATGCGCCCTCATTCATACTCAATTCAAAAATAAAAAAATAAGAATTTAAGTCAGTAAACGGTTTACAACCAAAACTATAAAAATATCGTTGTGGTAAATACATATAGGCAAAAAAAAATCTTTTAAATTCAGTTACTGGTAACCTTTATATACAACCATTACTAGTTTGAGACGACCACTTACATCTTACCTGTCGTAGTCGTTGTCAGCTGTAGGTGTAGACAATTGTTGAAAAGGTCTATTAAGACACTTGAACTTCAAATAGACCACTCGATACAATAATCAGTACAAAGTCCAGTCAATATTGAAATTAACTAAACTATTCAAAAATAAAATACGGTAAAATAAAATAAATTGAATTACAAATGTAAAAAAGATTTAAGAATATTTTTGTTTTTCCATAGCTGCAAAGCATGCGTTAAATGTTCATCATAGCTTTGATTTTTTTAGATATCAAAATGGTTTATACGGCGATATTTATAATTTTTTAATAAAAAAATTTGGTCCCAAATAAAAGCTTAAAAACAATCAAATGAATTCTATAAGTGTTCATGCCGTATGAAATTGGCCCTCGTGAATAAGCACTTTACTACGGGGATAAGTATGACAAGTATGTTTATCCCCCCTGGGTTTACAGTATATTGACCGTTATTATGAAGTAATCTGATTCGTAAAACTACGGCTATTGGAGATAACCTTGCATGCATAAATGATTTCACAACTGACTTATAATAATTAAAAAGTTGTCATTTTGATAATTTTGAAAAGTGTTAACTGTTACAGTTAAAGATACATTCATGACATTTGGTTACAAATATATTGAGAAACCTTTTTCGATACATCTGACAGGTGAGATTTTTTTCATATGTAGTATTAAATGCGTATAAAACAGTCCCGTGTGATTGCAGGTATCTAGTGCTGGTTCAGAATTGTTTTCGAAGAGATGAGAGGCAAGTGAATAAATTTAACACATTTACCAAATTAGCGGCGTATGCCAAAATGTTCAGTGGCAAATATTTCAATATACTATTTTTTTTAAGTATCAGTTTCTATTTAAATCAATGTATTAAATTGGTATGACAGTTGTGTCTTTTTTGTAACAACCTTCTTATATTGCACACGGTGAAATTGTTTTACAAATGATTTAACCTATCACGGACTGTCAGAAATTTTATATCCGTGACTTAATGACTGTATCAATGTTTGGAAGTTGCGACACTTATAAATTAGCTATGACTATATAATGGTTGTAGCAAATATATTTTAACTGTAACAACCTTTTCGGCTTTTAAACAGTTTAGTTATGACTGTTGCAACGTTTTTAGAGTTGGGACAGTTGAAAATCAACTGTTACAACTTTGAAATAGTTGTATCAGTCCTATAATGACTGTGACAACTATTTTTAGCGTTGTTGCAGTCGATTTATGTTAGAGACAAACACTTTAAAAGTTGGAACAGTTACAAAATAACTTCAATAGTGAAATTTAACAACTGTTACAACTTTATCAGTCGTACGACTGTTACTGGTATGGACAGTTGTTTTTTCGTCCAGTAGTGCAATATCACCGGAATGTGGAATATGAAATCAGCCAAGCTAATGCTATAGTGAAAGATAAGGACATCCCGCCGGCTACAATAAAAGATCTACAAAAGTCTATCAAATTACTAATTAAAAGAAAATCAGCTGACATCTTTGGGAACACATACATAATGTATGGAAAAATCTGGAATGATTGTTCCTGAAACCTTTAAGCGTAATATTCAAAGTATGCAAAGTACCAGTAATGCTTAAAGAGGGACTACTCACCCCAGTATTTAAGAATTCAAACAGGTGGAAAAAACATAGCAACTTATTACAGAGGGATCACTGTACTACCTGTGAAGCAACGATATACTGAAAGTTTGGGATAATCCAGCTGTACGTACAACACAAAATGTCACACAGAGAGGTTTTACATCAGAATCAGGACCAGTTAATACAGCCTTTCCTGTGGAGGAAATGTATCGTGAAGCCAAGGACAATAATCCGGACTATGAGCTGGCACTGTTGGACGCAAAGTCAGCCTTTGATGTTGTTGTACTTTTTCATCTAATAAGAAGGCTCTATCACGCTGGAATCGACGATAAGCATTTGACAATCATCCAAAGTATGCACACAAATACCACCAGTGCTGTTAAATGGGTAAGAAAACATCTGAGCAATTATGTGTGTTACAGAGAGTATGCCAGGGGCATCCTATGCACTAACTTATACAAACTATACATTAATCCACTTCTAAACATGGAATAGGAGGTAAAATCAAGAACATGCTATGCAAGACTAGTGCATGTACAGATGATGTAGCGCTCATGAGTAAGAAATCAACGGACATGCAAGTCCAAATTAACATGGCACACATCTTTGCAGGAATGGTAGGGTATAGATTACAACCCCAATAAAATGTGGCTATCAGCATCAAACCAAAGCAATCAAAGGAAGAAACATCGGAGTATACTTTGGGTAAAAAAAATGCTCAGAGTTGAATCAGCTACACAACTAACAACTCACTCCAAGAAACAAAATATCATTGCAAACATCGAGAATAATATAGATAAATCTAGACGAAGTGCGTACACTCTATTTGGCAGTGGCTTCCACGGTGAAAACGGACTGGATATGGAACAACAAATCACCTTTATAAAATCTATATTTATACCGGTATTAATTTACGTCATGGAACTGCTAACACCAAAACCGCTTAATCTTGAAAAACTGGAAAATTTTCAGAAAAAGATGCTAAAGCAATAACTGTCAGTTCCGATGAACACGCCTGGTCCATCAATATATGTCTTAACTAGAATTCTGCCCAAATACACATCAAGGTGGTGCCCTCTTCACAAACGTATGTAGTCAGTCCGAAGACAGCATGGAAAAACAACAAGCAAGGAGACAACTCTTCATGAAGCCATGATGAATAGTAATAGCTGGTTCATTGAAGTAGAGACAATAATGCTAAAATTCGAGTGAGGGAGTGCAATTGAGTGGTTCGACATGCAAACAAAAAGGAGAACGCATAAGTAAGATCAAAAAGGAAATCAATGCTTACTGGAGCGAACGCATTAGTTCGATAGCTTATATCTTTAACAGCCTCAGAAACATCAAAAGTGACATTTTTATGCCAGGCAAAATATACCCAATCTTGCGTAATAAACCAAAATCCAAGACAAATGAAAACAGATACACCGTACGGCCTTCAATGAGAAAAACCCATACCGTATAGTAAGCTATACAAGGCCACAGCATGAAAAATTAGAAACAATCTAAAAATTTTAAATGAATACCATCGGCCTAATTTATGCTAAGAAACAACGATCGAAAAACAAATATTTACCCTAAAACTGCAAGGTCTGCAAATTTGTCGTATCAATGTTATGTCCTTTCACTAACGATATTTGAATCCATGCTTTTAAAGGCATGTTTTTTTAAACAAACCATGATATGATGCTCTTTATTTTAAAATGTTTTCTAGTCCTATTTGGAAACGTTATCAAATATGATTATTCAATCAAACAAGTATTGTTAACTTACATATACACTAAATATCGAAATGCAAAATAAAAACTACAATATACATTACGTGTTCTGGTGTCCAAGCGTCGTGCTTTCGGAAGGTTAATTAAAATGTGTCCACACAGTCTGTTTTATCGACTTGTCATATAACTATTATAGGTTATATTTATTATACCTTTAAAAATACGTTTTTTATCCATAAAACTAATCGAAGCGTTTAAGAGATCTCTAAATAACTCACATTAATTCTATCATCTAAAATTGCTTTAAATGAAATGAAATGACTTGAAAATGTAAATCGAACATAAATTGTCAATTCTATTCACATTTACCCATCCGTACGTGTAACTTTTTTCCATACTAAAATTGAATATTTTGAAATGACAACTATTTGAAGGATTCTTGGTACATGTATTAAATGAAGTGGAATATCATTTGTCTTTTGAATGAAATACAACAAGTGCATAAACATTGAACGATGAAACAGTTGATTTTGAGAATTCCTGTTCCCGGGCACACCATGTACAGCTGATTGTTGAACCTAGATTTGCTTCATACCGTTCTACATATACTTTGTATCGCAACCTTAATCTATACCCAAGGGGTTCTAATGGTAATCTAAATTAACATTAAAATAAACCAAGCATGCCTATACAATTGAATTCTGAGCTATGATGGTTTGGAAGTAGTGTGGAAGATATTTGTTTAATTTAACTTTTTGCAGTTATTTATCAAGTTTTGCAAGGGCAGGTTAATTGTAAACTACATTTGAAATACAAACATATATTTGCCTGTGAGAGAGCTTTCACATGTTTATTATATCTTTGTTCTTAATTGTTAATTCAATATTATGGTGTTTTGATGTAAAAATACTCATCCACGCTTGCTATTTTTTGTGACTTAGATGGAGTGTTGTCTCATTGGCACTCATACCACATCTTTTTATATCTATATAATTTATTGTATTCATAACGAAAAAGTCTCACATTTGGTAGAAAACGCGCAGCTGGCGTACAACTTTTAAACCTGGTATCTATGATGCGCTTATTTTTTTAGAACAGATAAAGTTATCAGATAATTATGACCAAATATGATATTGCTCGACCGTGACTATATATCTGCTATGTGTTCCATATTGACTACTGAGCTGGTGATACCCTCGGAGAGGAAAACTGCACCAGCAGTGGCATCCACCCTGTAGTTGTAAGTGAAAAGAACGACTAAAATCGACACAGCTGGAGTTTATCGTTCACCATCTCGAATTGTTTGACAAATGCGACGTGTCTCAACTCACTACCGACACGTTTTTGTGGCCTTTGATCTTTAGATACTAGTATAGTCGTCTGATCTGTAATTTTATCGATTGTACAGTTTGACTGGGTGTGAATTCGCATGGCGGGTTATGCATGCAAAGCAGGAGACCTTACAAAGCGTATATATTTGTCGTCTGATCTGTAAATCAACTGCTTTCTATTTCCATAGTTTACATTTTGACTAAATGTGTATTCGAATGCAGGTTATAACGACTGATGCTTACTTATTTGGTTCGGGTTTACAATGTTAAGTTTTGTATTCAGTTTTTACGGTTGTTTTATTGCAAGTGCTTACAAGTTTAGGAATTGCTTTTCTCGATTTATTGACTTATTTTTGCGTCTGGTTTTTATGTATGTGAATAAACAGCCATTTGCTATTTTAAGGTTTGAAACAAAACATAAAAATGAGGCAAAAGATTCCAAAGGGACATTTAAACTCATAAGTCGAAAATAAACTGACAACACCATGGCAAAAACAGAAAAAGACCAAAAGACAAACAACAGTATTCAAAACATAACATAGAAAACTAGACTAAGCAACACGAACAAAACCACAAACCGGGGGTGATCTCAAGTGCTCAGGAAGGGTCAATAGATTCTGCTCCACATGTTGCATCCCTTAGTATTTTTTTATGTGTTTCTGCAATTCAATATTAAAAGTGAGACAGAATATATCAAACGGATAATCAAACCTCATAAGTCGAAAGTGAACAAACATTGCATAGCAAAAAACGAAAAACGACCGAAAGACAAGCACCAGTCTATAAAACACAACATAGAAAACTATATTGACTAACATGTAGCCCATCAAACAGGATGTGATCTCAGGTGCTGGGGAAAAGTTTGGCATATCCTGCTCTTCATGTGACATCCGTCGTGTTACTCCTTTGAAATACGTTGGTGAATTATATCAAGTAATAAGGCAACAAGCAATAGCTGATTGGTAAATGACCCTTATCTTGACTTAAAACATCAACAAATTCAGACATGTAAATGTTCTTACCCTGAAACTTGATCGATTGAGACATTTTTAAAAACTCCTTTTTCAGGACAAAGGATAGACAAGACTGTTACCGGTATAAACAAAAAGAGACATACAAAAATTTAAACCGGTTTAGAATTTTCAATAACACAAAGAACAAGAATGTGTCCATAGTGCACGGATGCCCCACTCGAACTATCATTTTCTATGTTCAGTGGACCGTGAAATTGGGGTCAATACTCTAATTTGGCATTAAAATTAGAAAGATCATACCAGGGAACATGTGTACTAAGTTTCAAGTTGATTGGACTTCAACTTCATCAAAAACTACCTTGACCAAAAATTTTAACCTGAAGCGGGACAAACGGACAAACGGACGGACGCACAGACCGAAAAACATAATGCCCCTAGGTGGGGCATAAAAATTGCCGTACATGATGGTTGGTGACAACTAACATGTCAAGTCTTCACATTATTTGTTGGTTTTCATTGTAAATAAAATACAAAAAGTTGAGAATTAAGAAAACTTAAATAGTTTCTATCAAAATGCGGGAAACTAATGTACCGAATCTATGAAAATGAATGATTGTTTCCGTCTAATGTTTCTTTCTATCGTACTAAAACTGTCCATTTAATAACAGTGAAAGATGGTCAATAAAGAGCTGACCCATGAGCGCATGATACGCCCGTCGCTTTTTCAACGAATAAAGTTCCATTACTCCTCAATGTCATATCAGAAATTTATAAAAAAAAAAACTAAAGGGAGCTTATTCTAATAGATATAAACCAGTCACCAAAGTTTCTTGAAAACTGTTCAAAGCATTTTATAGTTATTGTCCGAAAACTGGAAAATTCCCCCTTTTTTATGAATAAAATCCCATAACTCGGAAATGTCAAATCTAAAATTTATAAAAATCGAAAGGGAGCTTACGTCAATAGATATACACAATTTGCCAAAGTTTCATGAACATTGGCTAAAGCGTTTTTGAGTTATTGTCCGACATGTTGACGACGGACGGACGGACGCACGGACGGACGGACAGATGGACAACGGTATACCATAATACGTCTTGTAAACGGACGAAAAAAAATGAGGAAAAATATTTATACTTTAAGAAAAACGACGATTTAAGAATCTATTCTCTAACTTAACTGTTCAATCAGGGGCGTAGCTAGGCCAATATGATGTGTACTCAATGCCGGAGGAGGAAGTCAAACGGATGGGGGTTTGGGGCCAGAAACTCTGTGGTAAATGGTGCAAAATCCTGAATGCTCGCAATTTTCTGGGACTTAAAATGACCTCACGGAAATCTTATTTTCATGAGTAACAAGTCAACTTTTGAAAAAAAAATTGAAAAAGATATTAATTAGAGAAAAACAAACAAGTACTGTTAGCTTAGGAATTTGGATTTTCTAATGTGTAGTGGGTTGAGCTTCATTAAATTAGATTAAAAATAATATTAGTTGCTAGTTAGTTAAGGTTAAATGGGGTGGTAAAGGATGGTAAAAAAGTTAAATACAAAGAAGGAATAACAATTTCACCGTGAACGTGAAATAATTTCGTCCATGAACGTTGCATGATAAAAAAAGTACTATAACGAACGCATATCATAGGTTGGAAAACTTTAACTGGCAAGTATATAATATATACGTTTGAAGTCCCGAAATCTATAAGGAAAATCATCGAATTATTTCCGATTTCTTTTTAATTTCCAAAACGACAGTCTTTTAATTTTACCAAGCACGAAAAACAAGCACTTCTATCCCATCGAACTAGAGATAAAGGATACTACAGATACAGTTAAGTCTGCCTCATATCTTGACTTACATCTAGAAATTGACAATGAGGGTCGGTTGAAAACAAAACTTTACGACAAAAGAGATGATTTCAGCTTCCCAATTGTGAACTTTCCATTTCTATGTAGCAACATTCCAGCAGCGCCTGCATACGGAGTATATATCTCCCAATTGATACGATATTCCCGGGCATGATTTCCTTGATAGAGGATTGCTGCTCACAAGGAAGCTATTAAGCCAAGAGTTCCTAATGGTGAAGTTGAAATCAGGCTTCGTAAATTTTACGGACGCCATCACGAGTTGGTTGACCGTTATGGAATAACCGTTTCACAGATAATATCGGATGTTCCTTATGTCGTAACTACAATACTCTTCCCTTTTCACGAATGTGACTTACCGAATTAGACTATTTACCGGATTTGTAATAACATAAGCAACACGACAGGTGCCACATGTGGAGCAGGATCTGCTTACCCTTCCGGAGCACCTGAGATCACCCCCAGTTTTTGGTGGGGTTCGTGTTGCTTAGTCTTTAATTTTCTATGTTGTGTCATCTGTACTATTATTTGTCTGTTTGTCTTTTTTTTTTTGGCCATGGCGTTGTCAGTTTGTTTTCGATCTATGAGTTTGACTGTCCCTTTGGTATCTTTCGTCCCTCTTTTAAATCTCGAAGCATGGAAAATAAGCACTTTTAATCTTAAAGCACGTATAATGAAGTTCGGGGAACACTTTGAACGAGGATCATGTCTTGCACAACCGAACGTAAAAATAAAAAAAAAGTAAAAACACGATCGTCAATTTAAAAAAAAATACAAAAAAACCGGCAAACACGATGCACGAAAATTACCCTTTACCAACCCCGTTAAACTTAAGTCTGACTGGACTGTTTAAAAAAATCTATTATGACGACGAACGTTATTAAGACTGTTCATACCTCACAGGAAAAACAAGAGAATAAATTGTGTCCATTGTCTCTTTAGAACGTCATATTTTATTTCGTCAGTTATATTGAAATCTTCAGAAAAGATGTCAGGACTGGGTAAGGAGACATAGAATTGTTTTCTGACACCTCGAGGACCATTTTAATTGTTTTCATCAGCAACATAACCATGATGCTGGTTCCGTAAATGAAAGGTAATTTCAGGGACGGTATATAGTTACAAAGTGATTATTAACATGTTTGTATAATAGTTTTTAAGTTAATTTTTACTTTAGTTTTATTCCTACTAGATTTACCATATTTTTATTTTTGTAAAATTTCGATGTGTAAGCAACTGCGTTTTTGCGTACGGGTTGCTACGCGCCTGTCAATATCTAATGAAAATAACACATTTTCGTGCGTCTGCAGCGCCTTTCTTGATTTACCTTCATTAGAAACGTTTATGTCGAATTGCCCATTCTATCATATTTTGTAATGGTTGAAACTATTTAGTAAAAAATAAAACTGGGCATATTTGTGAATGAAAAAAACAACTGACACATTGAGTTTTCACATTGCATGTTGTTGTTTCTGTGTCGGAAAAAGTAAGAAAATACAAATGAGAGAAGTTGACAATTTTATTCTGGCAGTTCTGAAGAAACATGTTTGCATCTATCATTGTTATGTTACACATAGAGAAACAATGCGAGATGAACAAAACTAATAACTAAACAGCATCTGGGGTAGGATATAAACAAAGACATTTCAGTTATATTTTAACACATACAACTGCTTATTAAGTGGATGTTACCGCTAATATTGGTAAAGTCATTGTACGAAAGAATTTATTATTCATCAGAGAAAAATAACAGACGACAGACCAGTTTTTTCTCACTCGCATTCGACAAAATTCTAGCAAGCGAGACAAAGGCATGGGTTTTAGGGGGCGGGGTTGACATAAAGATTTTTCTTTTTTATATTAGTTGATATGAAGAATGTATGCAAATATGATAAAAAAGGAATACAAATAATTTCGTTTTGATTTGTGTGACTTCATCATAAACATAAAAACTACTATGCGTATTAATATATAGGAACCCAATATATTTTTTTTTTCATTTAGTTATAGATATTTCATATCTTTTGAATAGTTTTGTGGTGTTTCGTAAATTATACCATAGCTTTTGTTGAAACCCCCGGCAATAACCTCACGAGACGAAGTCGAGTGAGGTTGCCGAGGGGTTTCAACAAAAAACTATGGTATAATTTACGAAACACCACAAAACTAACCAAAATATATGAAATATCTGTTTTAACCTATTGCATATGTTGTTGTTTAAAAATGTGGTTTTCGTATATTTTTGTTTATTAACTTTAAAAATAATTTTGATAAGAATCGGTCAAATTACCCTTTTAGGACCTTACACATTAAGCTCCGCCTACTTTCTAAAATACGCACGGACTTCTGAAACAGCGGGAAAATCAGTTGGACAGGATTTTTCGACAGCGATGGATGCATATCTACATTGGTGACGGGTAACGTTACCGACTAAAAACTGTTGAAGGAATTATATGTTCTCAGCGCCATATGGACGCAAGATATAGTTTGAAAGATTTCTGGAACCCAGATTTAAAGTTGAACTGCAAAGGGTTAGTTTTTTTCTATTTTATCAAAATATTTTAAATGTTTTTAAGTTTTTGATATTAATTTATAATTCTGTGGAAATTTAATTCACAAGAATTTTTCTGAGAGTTTGGGTGAATCATTCCATGTTTTAATTTGTACCAGAAGCCCAAGTTATACATTTAATTTAATTTAATTAAAAGGATTTCAAAATGATCACGATTAAAGATCATTAAAAATCACATGTAGACTATAGATAATTTAAACAAAAAGTTCACCTTTATTTAGAGTAACCAGACGCTTTCTATTCTTAACGGCCCAACATTATAGTTATTACTTGAGCAAATCGTTAAATTAAGATGTATATAAAATCGGATACGGATCCAGGATTTTGAAAAGGAGAGGAGGGGGGTATAGCCATCCAACATTTGGAGTAATAATACGAATTATCTATGCATTTACCATATATAAAGCTTCTTTAAAGGGGCATGGCTTCTCCCTCCCTCCCCCTTAAAAAAGCCACCACGGCAAATTTCAACCTTTACATGTAGCTATACAGTTGAGCCGAAGGGACTACAATCCAAGTATACATCTCAATAACCGAAAATCGAATTATATTTTCAAGTATAATATATTTATATATACTTTTTTTTTAAAATTTGTTCTTGAATCGAATTTTCATTCATTTAAAAATATAGGACAACGGAGTTGGTGTATGTGGGTTCGATTCCCACCCTAGGCATTCATTTATATCGGCTGGTGCAAAGCGGGCAGTTTAGCTTAGTGGCCCCACACTGACTCTGTTGTTCCTATTTCAAAAAATTCAGGCGGCCTCGGATAGGCCTTGCTATCTTTATTTTTTTCTTTTCGAATACCAAATACAACAAAACCATGGTATAATTGTGAAAATTATACCATAGATAGCTATGGTATAATTTTCGGTTATTGAGATTTATACTCTTGTTGCATTCCCATAGGTTACATAGTACAGCTATAGGTTAAGATAGAAGTAAACGTGTATCAAAATGACTGATAGTCGATTTTTTTATTTGTCTTAAAAGGAAACTAAAAGACATTTTTACAACAATGTATATTTATACATTTATTTTCATATTACAGATTCACAAAATATTCTCTAATAAATAATATAAGTAAGCAATGAAGTTATATATTTATGTCACTTGAAGCTTGATAAATCTACCATTTTCTCATTAGCTATGTCTTTTTTTTTTCGGTTATTCATATTTTTTTTTAGATATTTTACAAATTATTCTTAGTCAAGTAACTTGTTAAGTCTGCACACGCACCATGCATAAAAATTTTCATTTCCTCTGTCTTTAACTTCTGGCTTCACTTTATTAGATATTGACAAGTTTGCTAACTAACATATATATATATATAAATATACTAGAAAATACCCGCGGAATATACTTTGGTTCATAATTTGAAGATATATAGTTTTGGTGTAAGGCGATATCAAGATCTTAAATCTTTTTGAAGCGTGTCACAGACGAAATTCCAACACTCAATATGACACCCAAACACGGCTGGTAATCTACACACGCAGAACAATCGGTTCAGCAATGAAAACCGTGAGAGGATTTTCCGGTTATGCTTGAGTGGAGTAATTGTCACCGCTTCAAAATGTATGTACATTTCTAATCGCAATTTTCTAATTCAACTGATCAAAATATTGAAAATCGGAGAATGCTATGCTGTGGTGAATACTTTGACGAAGAGACACATGTATCATTTTCTGTTGTGCATGCAGTAAAACTCCTACAAAATCAATCGTCCCTCGAAAACACATGAGTCGAGAAAAGTCACAAGGCCAAAGATTGAAAAAATGTTTGCACTTCCCCTCACGCATTCACGATGTCCTCAATCAGAACCGATCCCCTGACGCATGAAATAATGAAAATTGGCAGTTTTTAGATTTATTAAGACGTTCATCACCTTCGGACAGCGTACACGCCGCCAAAAACGACATTCAATCCCGTTGACAGAAAAAAACTAAATCTGAACTTGTAGGTCTGTTCATAGAACCATCTCAAAATTTAAATATCACTTTTTTCGGCAATTACTCGTGGGACGATTGATTTTGTAGGAGTTTTACTGCATGTACAACAGTAAATGATACATGTGTCTCTTCGTTAAAGTATTCACCACAGCATAGCATTCTCCGATTTTCAATATTTTGATCAGTTGAATTAGAAAATTGCGATTTAGAAATGTACATACCTTTTGAAGCGGTGACAATTACTTCACTCAAGCATAACCGGAAAATCCTCTCACGGTTTTCATTGCAGAACCGAGTGTTCTGCGTGTGTAGATTACCAGCCGTGCCAAAAGAATAGTAAATATACGACTTCCCCGGAATTTCAGATAATATAAATAAGTAGATGTGGTATGAGTGCCAATGACACAACTCTCTATATAAGTCACAATGTATAAAAGGTTAACAATTATAGGTCAAAGTAATAGTCGAAATATATATGACTGTGCCAAAACGTTTGGACTATATATAATTTTATCATATACTTATAGAAAATAATGGTATAATTGTACCCCTTGATAAAACAAATTTGTACATATTTATTCATTAAATTTGAAGAATTGTCTTAGCCGTGTGATATGACTTTCGTTATCAACTGCTTCCGATATATATCAACTGCTTCCGGTTATTATCGCATACCTTTCTTTAACGTTATCGCAAAGCATTTCGACGTCATTCTGTAAATTCCGGAAAATAAACCTCAGTGGTACATTTAGAGGGACACTAGCTATGAGAATAATTTTTTTGTTCAATCATTAATGAAAGTGAAATAATGAAATAATAATTCGCTTTAAGCAGCCAGTATGGTTCAATTTTGTCAAATTAAGCTAAGAAAAATTGATAATGAATTATTCACTTGCAAGTGAATAGTTCGACCTCACTGAATCCGTATTCATGTGAACTTCAATTTAACCCCTTAGCTAGAGATGGATAACGCATGCATTGTGTGTGTTCGGTTATTTAAAGGAAAAGAATGTCAACATTGAAAGTGAAACAAAGGTAAATCATTTGATTGACTGATTCGACCTACAAAAATCATTCTTATACAGGTAATAAAATGCTCCGCTGGGGCGCAGCTTCATACGACCGCAGAGGTCGAACCCTGAACAGTTGGGGCAAGTATGGACACAACATTCAAGCTTGATACAGCACTGAATTTGGATTGTAATTAAATATTTGACACAGCATAGGTTTCTGACACAGAATGAATGTGGTCTATGAACTTAAAAAAAATTAATTTACCTATTCAGACCATATCATTATTATTTGCTTTTATATATAAATCAGAAATAACCAATTTAAAATGGAAAATTTTAAAGAAAAAAAATGAAAAAAAAATCCCCCCCCAATTTTTTTGAACCCCCTTATGATTCATCACCCCAAACTCAATCCCAGCCTTCCCTTTGTGGTATGGTACCTTGCAGTACAATTTCAGAGAGATCCATACACTTGAACACAAGTTATTGTCTGGAAACTAGAAAAATGCTTGTTTTTTGGCCCCTTTTTGGCCCCAAATTCCTAAACGTTTAGGGCAATTACCACCAAACTCAAACCCAGCTTTCCCTTTGTGATATGGAACCTTGCAGTACAATTTCATAAAGATCCATACACTTACACACAAGTTATTGTCCTGAAACTAGAAAAATGCTTGTTTTTTGCCCCTTTTTGGCCCCTAATTCCTCAAATTTTGAGAGTATTACACCCAAAATCAATCCCAGCCTTCCCTTTGTGGTATGGTACCTTGTAGTACAATTTCAGAGAGATCCATACACTTGAACACAAGTTATTATCATAAAACTAGAAGAATGCTTTTTTTTTGGCCCCTTTTTGGCCCCTTATTCCTAAACGTTTTGGGCAATTACCCCCAAACTCAATTCCAGCTTTCCCTTTGTGATATGGAACCTTGTAGTACAATTTCATAAAGATCCATAAACTTACACACAAGTTATTATCATGAAACTAGAAAAATGCTTGTTTTTTGCCCCTTTTTGGCCCCTAATTCCTAAAATTTGGAGGCAATTACCCCCAAAATCAATCCCAGCATTCCCTTTGTGATATGGAACCTTGTGGTACAATGTCAGAGAGATCCATACACTTACACACAAGTTATTGTCATGAAATTAGAAAAATGCTTGTTTTTTGCCCTTTTTGGCCCCTAACTCCTAAAATTTGGAGGCAATTACCCCCAAAATCAATCCCAGCATTCCCTTTGTGATATGGAACCTTGTTGTACAATGTCAGAGAGATCCATACACTAACACACAAGTTATGTCTGGAAGTTACAAAAATGCTTATTTTTGGCCCCTAATTCCTTAACTGTTGGTACCATAACCCCCAAAATCAATCCCCACCTTCCGTTTGTGGTATTGAACCTTATGGTAAAATTTCATAGAGATCCATTCATTAAACTAAAGTAAGAGTGCGAAAACCAATGTGTCTTCGGACGACGACGACGACGACGACGACGACGCCAACGTCATACCAATATACGACCGCAAAATTTTTTTTAAAAACGACGATTAACATATATTTTTAATCTTCAATATGAAATTAAACAGACCTAGAAAAATCCAATTGCACGAGTTTCGCTTTCAATTTATATCTTTATTTATGTTTATACCGCTTATATGACCATCGGAGGTTTCCGGAGGTCAACTCGATTGTTAATTAGATGGCGTCAAGACTAAAATACACACGAAACGAAGCTACATATTATCGAGCCCATGCCCTGTAAATTGTTTATTTTAGACTTTTT
The DNA here is from genome assembly GCF_021869535.1 of Mytilus californianus. Classification (NCBI taxonomy): domain Eukaryota; kingdom Metazoa; phylum Mollusca; class Bivalvia; order Mytilida; family Mytilidae; genus Mytilus; species Mytilus californianus. The sequence goes on along the minus strand of NW_026262668.1, from coordinate 64,987,719 downwards.
ATAATTTGGATAAATGTTTTACATGGTTATAAATGAAATATGAGAATATGAGTCAAATCGATGAACATGAATTTGACAGCTAGCGCCCCTTTAAGTGAAAAACATAACTAAGTAGAATAAAAAAAAACGCGAATATAAGGAAACAGGAAAATATACTATAAAAAAAATGCAAAACAAATAATACAATAAATGAATCTTATAAAGTTTAAAAAAAAAAATTCTTGTCTGTATGGCTGCTGCTGAAGTATATGATAAAAAGAACATAACATGTCATTTTTCATATCAGACCCCTTATCAGCCCATGGTCAAAATCATCCCTCTAGCCTGTCGGCTCTCGGGCTGATATCATGACCTAGGGTTGATAAGTGGTCTGATATGAAAAATGCCATATTATAATCTATATAGGTCACAATTATTATGCATACATATATGAATAGGTCAGATTTATGGTCTTGGGCAATGCATATGAATGGGGGTGTTTTTCAAATTCCAGTGGCACACCTGTACCCTTTTTTTCGAAGTCGCCCCTGCATGCACGGCCTGCCAGTTGTGAAGAATCATGGGCTTGGATGCTTAAAAATGGTTAAAATTGAGTTAAAATATATCATACATGCAAGATGTTGATTGTATTTTTCGCAAATGGATATCGATATTTGTACTGGTAAATATCAAATGGTTTTTGCACCATTCTATTAGAATCCTGGTTTAATTTTGGCATTTTTACCCAAAAGGATTTCGCACCACGCTCCTCTCGGTGGAACAATATTTTTTGCGCCCCCCTCAAATCCTGGATCCGCACCTGATTTCAAGTGTTTCCGTGCTCAGAACCACCCCTATATATGAGTGGGCTGAAATTTATGCATTAATATGAATGGGGGGGGGGGTGTCACTTTCCAGCCGCACTTCTGTACCCATTTTTAACCTAAAACCGAAGTAATCCCTCCACCCTTTTCATGTTGAATTGCTGCGGTTCCCCGGAAGCAAAAGTTCTTGACGTGTAAAAATCTGTTGTTAAATTGCATCAAGGAAATGTGTATCACAAAGTGTTTCAGTGTATTTATTAATCCGTATCTGATTTCAGGTGTTTTCGTGCTCAGAACCATCCCATATATGAGTGGGCTGAAAATTTTATGCATTAATATATGAATGGGTGTCACATTCCAGCCGCACTTCTGTATCCATTTTTAACCGAAAACCGAAGTACTTGGCAACCCCAATTTAAATGTTTATAATAAATACGTCGTGAGTTGTGGGCGTTACAGACGAACGTTCACCTAATCTGACCCAGTCAATGGGATATTTTAGCGCGCCAATCAATGGTCTCGCCTACACTGTTTTGCACATGATTCTATTACTTGTTACTCTATAATTAGATGAAAACCAGCTTCACGGGTAGTAACCTCGTCATATCGAGAAACGTTTAGTACAGTGATTTTGTCATAGTTTTGTTAAGATGAACATGGTTGTGTTAAGTTACTTCCCCGTACGATTGCCTCAGTTCTTTTCAAACTAGGAAATAAAAAGCAAATAAGATGTTTTAATTTGCATTGTTAGTCAAACGATCTACATTGGAATTGTTGTTTTCAAGAAACTAACGCAGAGTAAGCAAACTTTCGAAATTGCTATGGTTTGGTTAATTTATGACATGGTTCGGTTAAGTGTCTAAAAATTCGTCATGGTTTTGATCAAGTTTGTCATGGTTTAGATCCAAATTAATATATATGTGTTTCAGCTCAATATTGATAGTTTGTTTAAAAATGCTTGTAATTAAACGAAGTTACATAATTTACGAACTGACTAAGAAGAAAAAAAGCCTTTTAAACCAAAATTAGATGCTGTAATTGGCAAAGCGTACATTAAACAATTTAACTGTTCGTGACTTGTCTTTGAATGCAAATCGTAATTAATACTTGTGTCTTAAAAACTCATGTAATCCCACATACAAAAACATCATTTGACAAGGATGAGATTTTGATGATTCATAAGTCCTTAATAGCTTCATTGAACATTACTTTGAGCAGCAAATCGGAGGACTTACCTTGTTTGTATTGGATACCTAAGCTTCACAAAATTCCATACAAACAGCCGTACATTGCCAGCTCATCTGCATGTTCGACAAAAGAATTGTCCATTAGATTGACAAAGATTCTTTCCGCAATGAAAGAGGGTTTTCAGAAATACTGTGAAACTGTTTACTCGTGTAGTGGTATTAACCATATGTGGATTTTAAAAATCTCTTAAAGACCTTCTGAATAAATGTAAATCTCGATCTTTCTCTGAAATTATTTCTATAAAAACTTTTAATTTTTCAAACTTGTATACCACCATTCCCTATGTGTATAATTGAAAAATCGTCTAAAAGAAATAATTTAAATCTACAATGCTTTTCAACATAAAAATGGTAGCGCACGCTATACTTTTATTACTTTTGGATACCATACGGCATATTTTGTTAATAGTAAACAAAAAATAAAACATGCTACACAGAGGAACAAGTGACCAGTATGCTGGAGCTTCTTATTGACAACATATTTGTTGAATTTGGAGGTAGACTTTGTCACCTAATTGTCGGTATTTCTATGGGAGCGAACTGTGCGGCAGCGACCTCTTCTTATCTTCATATGAGTCGGAGTTCCTTCAGACATTTGTAAAAAAAAAAACAAGAAGATGAAAGAAGCCAGATCATTTAATTTCACATTCATAAATATTGTTCTTTCCATTAACAATCCAGACTTTTCTGATTGAATTCCATTAATATATCCCCCAGAACTAGAAATTAAAGGAACAACAGACACGACTTCCTCTGTCTTATATTTAGACAATTATACCTCGAATTTGACACGAGCGGTCATCTTAGTATACCAGAATCTATGACAAACGAGACGATTTTAATTTTAAAATGATCAGTTTCTCCAACCTCAGTAGCAATATACCAACTTCTTCTGCATATGGGATATACATTTCCCAACTCATTCGATATGCAAGAGCTTGCAGATGCTACTCAGACTTTGTAAACCGTCACCAGTGTCGGAACAGAAAGTTGATGAACCAGTGGTATGTCAAAGAACTTCTCGTCCTTTTTCCAAAAAAAGTTCATCGGAAGACCTTGTGGGTAAATATTCCTTTTCAACTTCACAAATAATAAACGATGGTCTTTAAGTATAGATTCTAAGTACTGACGTTGTTTGTCACCTTAATGACGTGTTGTGGCACTCTTTTTTTTTGTCTTTGTAAATTATTACTTTAACTGTTGAGTCTATTTTTACCCCAATCCATTTGACGTGGCTCGTTACTTATACATCCCGTCATTGTGTTATAGTGCTATGGTAAATTTTTGTATTCTTGTCTTTCGTTTTTGCTTATGTGCTTTGTCTATATGCCTTTTTGTTTTTCTTTGTTGAAATATTTGTTTTGTTTTTATAGTGATTATGATTATAACACAATGTTGCCTGCTGTACCCTTATTTTTGACATTTTTACCTAGTTTGTTTTGTTCACACATCGTCGTCAATATAATGGAATTTTATGCGACTGTTATACATGTGAGAGTTTAAGCTGGCTATAAACCAGGTTTAATCCACCATTTTCTACAGAAAAAAATGTCTGTACCAAGTCAGGAATATGACAGTTGTTATACATTCGTTTGATGTGTTTCAGTTTTTGATTTTGTCATTTGATTAGGGACTTTCCGTTTAGAATTTTCCTCAAAGTCCCGTATTTTTGTTATTTTGCTTTTATGATTTAAATAGTCCTTGCTCTTTTAAACTATCTTTTGAGATAATAATTACAAAAACAGAAATCGCTGCTTCTGTTTCACATAGATTATTTTCTCCATTTGTCCATGATTGACTCTGTCGTCGATATCGTGAGCGGCATCACTTGTAAAATTTGTAAAGACATCTACTTAAAGTTGCAAAACGTATCAGCTAGTCAAAAAGTAATTTTTTTCTTCTAAACTATATATCTGTTGTTTTATTTTGAACCAGATGAATAAAAGGAGATTTCGAGTTATACGCCCATGCTATAGTATCCCAACTACAAAACTAACCAAACGATATCAAGAGGACACCATAAGTCTTCAACCATCCACGAAACAAAATGGTAACGCGTGACATGGACAACAGTTAAAACTTATATGTTTTATAAACTATTAGTAAAATTAAAATAAAAATTAAAAAAATACACACAAGTTCCGAATTTAAATATATGAAAAATCACAATTCCGAATTAGAATGAAGCCGATTTAATGTCCACTTTTATCAATTATTATTACGAACGAATAGAAATTATTATGTTTTTGTAATATTGTATACATTGGTTTTCTCATTTATGTTTTTTTTACATATAATTTTGTCGGAGCCTTTTATAGCTTGCTAAAAGGTATGGATTTTGTTCATTGTTGAAGGCCGTACGACTACATATAGTTGCTTACATCTATGTCATTTTGATCTTGGATGGATAGTTATTGGTAATCAGACCGCATGTACTTAATATATATAATACTACATTGAATGTGCGTATATATGTCCTTTTGTATTCCAAATAAAATGATTTAAAAAAGAGTATTTCAATATATATAATGCCTGTTTATTTTGATCGTTACTCTTCCTTCATTCACGAATAGAATCACATAACTGAACCATGTTCAACATGAAATAAACCATGACACGAATGAACCAAACCATGACACCGAATATTCTGTAATCTCAAATTGTGTGCAGTAGGGGCTGTTTTTCAGGAAAATTGACGGCAATTTTATATCATAACAAAATATGTGATGTAGCAGACAGTAAGCAAACCACTTTTTTATGCAATAGAAACGAATCACAACTTTTAAATTTTGACATACGCAAGCATTATTTTGTGTCAAATTAATAACTATATGATACAAATTTTGATGTACTAACATATTAACTATAAACAAAGATACTTACCAGCTTGAATTTGTTGTCATTAGTTCCTTTAATAAACTATTCGAATGTTTATATTTTGACACTGTTTGTCATCAAAAACACTTAACACAACCATGTTAATCTTAACCAAACTATGACAAAATCACTGTACTAAACGCTTCTCTATATGACGAGGTTACTACCCGTGAGCTTAATGACCGGAATCTCTCTTTCATACTATTGTCACAGTGGAAAAATGGACAAAAGTTGATTTTGAGACTTTTCGGACATTTTGTAAAAGATTTTGTAGAATCACTGTTTTTGTTGTATTGGCAATATTTCAAAAAGGGATTTTGTTAATTTTATTGTGAAAGGTTTAAAGACAAGTTTAGAAGATTAAGATAATCTAATTTCATGTTTTAATTTGATTTTCAATTAGCAACATTTTACTTCAATTGGTCTATTATTCGTATATGACAAGCCTAGACTTTAATTCCATAAATAAGTCTGTATGTTCTATTGTTAATTATTATCTGTGTGCTAATTTTCTGTAATCCCTTAATTGAACTTTCTCACTCATTTAGAGAAATATTTGTCAAGTCTATTCAAGTAATTTTTGGTTTGTTATATAAACTATGTTGTTATTTTGATATGGCAGATTGGATTTAGTGTTACACTGAGCAGTTCCAACTCTGTACAATTGTATTCCATGCTGAACTTATTAAATAATACATCGCGCTAACCAGAGTCGTCTTTTGTTGCAAGAGCTAGTCCCAGAGTCGGAGTCCTTGCAGACTTGTCGTACTGTTTATTGTGTGTGTGTGGTTCCAGGCCAACACATTACCCAGTCACAAGATACACCCAGTTTCTATTTGTGACATTTGGTGCCAGGTCCGGGTCGTGTTGACTCTTTAGCTCAACACGCTTTCCTGATACCTCAGAGCAGCAAGCGAGTTACCAGTTCCCCAGCAGAGACGTACATATATACATGTAGCAGAGTTGCAGCGATGGAATACAACTTCAGGCCACAGTGGAGACCATGGTTTTTCCAGATGCGTCAGATTCCAGCGTGCGCCAGATGTGGAAATCAGCATAGACAAACATTTTGTTATGCAGAAAGTAAGCAATGTTTTAAGTGTGCCCGAATGTGTGTCTCTCGTCCTCATCAGGAAATTAAAAAGTGCAAAGATGTGCCGCAGATAAAAACCAAATCAAAATCGCAAAGGGATAGAGATTCGAGACGGATACAGGAATATTTGGATTCTAAATCATTAACCCGTAGTTTGCCATTTGCTAATCTTCGTGATTCAGCATTCCGAAGTTGTTTGGACTCCTCTAGTATTATCAAATGTGAATTAACGTGTGTCAAAGAGAAACTTTCAACAGAACAGAAAAAGGGTGAAAGTCTGACAGCCGAAATCCAGAATTTACGCGAACAGTTACTTCATTTACAAAGTGTTTCAACTGAAAATGAAAAGTTACGTGAAAATGTTCTAAGCTTACAAGACAACCAGAAAAGACAATCCGTTAATATAGACAACTGTCAAAATCACGTAAAACGCATAAATGATTTGGAATTATACCTACAGAGAAAAATTGATTTTATTTTCGACATCCAACAACAATACGAAGAAATAGCTACAGAAAAGAGACAGTTTTTTAATGAAAACTCCATTTTACATTTCAAAGTGGACGAGTATTACAAGCAAATTGGAGAATTGAATATTAAATTAAAAGAATCCGATAGTGAAAAAGAACAATTGCGATCCACGCTAAATCAAAGGACCGTATACCAGAACCAACCCAGAACTTTTCTACCACAATTTAGGTATTTTCGTTGAATCTATTCGAAGCACGGGGTCGTGCTTCAGTGGGAGAAGAGGCATGTTGTCACAGTGGAAAAATGGACAAAAGTTGATTTTGAGACTTTTCGGACATTTTGTAAAAGATTTTGTAGAATCACTGTTTTTGTTGTATTGGCAATATTTCAAAAAGGGATTTTGTTAATTTTATTGTGAAAGGTTTAAAGACAAGTTTAGAAGATTAAGATAATCTAATTTCATGTTTTAATTTGATTTTCAATTAGCAACATTTTACTTCAATTGGTCTATTATTCGTATATGACAAGCCTAGACTTTAATTCCATAAATAAGTCTGTATGTTCTATTGTTAATTATTATCTGTGTGCTAATTTTTCTGTAATCCCTTAATTGAACTTTCTCACTCATTTAGAGAAATATTTGTCAAGTCTATTCAAGTAATTTTTGGTTTGTTATATAAACTATGTTGTTATTTTGATATGGCAGATTGGATTTAGTGTTACACTGAGCAGTTCCAACTCTGTACAATTGTATTCCATGCTGAACTTATTAAATTATACATCGCGCTAACCAGAGTCGTCTTTTGTTGCAAGAGCTAGTCCCAGAGTCGGAGTCCTTGCAGACTTGTCGTACTGTTTATTGTGTGTGTGTGGTTCCAGGCCAACACATTACCCAGTCACAAGATACACCCAGTTTCTATTTGTGACATTTAAAATGCTGAGATGCAAGACTGTCATTTAATCAAAACACTTAAAGACGAAATTCAGCGACTAAAAGCACAACATTCCGACGATATACGTGAATGTCAAGATTTACTTCATGAACTTTCAGTCGCCGAGAATCAAATTAAAAGTTTACGTTCAAACTATCCCAAAAACTCGCATCAACACCCACAACGAGGAGGTTACCCACGAAGATAACCGAGTCAAATAGTTTCAATTCGGCAAACTCGGAGACCGAGTTTAGGTGGAGTAGTGGCGAATATAACCAGGAAGATTTGGACAAATGTGAAATAGAAATAAAGCTAATTCCGACAATATATCTTAAGTGCTATAGTGACAATTTATTAATCCGTTCATCAAACCTTTTACATTTCTTTGTGTTTAATTAATTCTATTGTTAAATATATGTTTGTCGTAATGGAAATTACTCTGACGATGACAAGTTAATCCTTTGGACACTAATCCTTTGCTATAGTAACTGTTTTCTATATATGCTTTTGTATGTTATTTTGTAGTCAGTTTAGGTCTTAGGTCTGGTACTGTCCGGACCTTGCTAATAAAGTTTAAAGTATTGGTATTCCGTCTTTGAATTACTATAACACGGAAAACGCCCGGTTATATATTGGTTGAGGTACCCGCGGCACGATCTTGAGCTAGTTCCCCCGAACTAGTAATGAATACCTCTAGAAGCAACTATATGAAAGGAACCTGGAATTACCAGCCTTGCAGAAATGGACATCCGTTTCCGATGAGAAAAGCAGATACCTATTTGGACTTTCTGTGCAAATATTGCGGTAAGACATTGAACGTTTTCACCTACCATCGGTGTTATGCAGCTAACGCTTATTGTTACAAGTGCAGACATCATGGACATTTTGCCCGTATGTGTAGTTTTCACGTTAAGTCGTGTGAAAACCCAAAACCGAAGAAGAAATCAAAGTCAAAAATTCAAAGAGACAGCGACCGAATGAGAACGTTTATTGAGAAGAAACAAATGTCTCAATTTCCGTTTCAAGGACTTGAGGACAAGGAACTCTCCGTTTTTACGTGCTCCATACAGGACGAATTCGCGAAACAGCACATTAACAAGTTGAAAGTGTCTAACCGAAACTTCATCAAAGAAATCGCTGTGCTGAAGTGTGAAAATTCTAAATTGGATACCGTTATGAAAGAAAACGTGATGTTAAGGAACAGTTTGGACAAATTAAATTCCGATCGTGTACAACATGCCCGGGTCCTCCACCAAATGTCACAAATAGAAACTGGGTGTATCTTGTGACTGGGTAATGTGTTGGCCTGGAACCACACACACACAATAAACAGTACGACAAGTCTGCAAGGACTCCGACTCTGGGACTAGCTCTTGCAACAAAAGACGACTCTGGTTAGCGCGATGTATAATTTAATAAGTTCAGCATGGAATACAATTGTACAGAGTTGGAACTGCTCAGTGTAACACTAAATCCAATCTGCCATATCAAAATAACAACATAGTTTATATAACAAACCAAAAATTACTTGAATAGACTTGACAAATATTTCTCTAAATGAGTGAGAAAGTTCAATTAAGGGATTACAGAAAAATTAGCACACAGATAATAATTAACAATAGAACATACAGACTTATTTATGGAATTAAAGTCTAGGCTTGTCATATACGAATAATAGACCAATTGAAGTAAAATGTTGCTAATTGAAAATCAAATTAAAACATGAAATTAGATTATCTTAATCTTCTAAACTTGTCTTTAAACCTTTCACAATAAAATTAACAAAATCCCTTTTTGAAATATTGCCAATACAACAAAAACAGTGATTCTACAAAATCTTTTACAAAATGTCCGAAAAGTCTCAAAATCAACTTTTGTCCATTTTTCCACTGTGACACTATGCACGTGCCTATCGAAATACTAATTCTAAATAGTGATACATCAAAGTTTCAAATGACCGCAAATATGTATAGAAATCTGTAGAGAACATTATCTGTGTTTGAGTTAAAACTGTGAAAACAACTATCTATTTAGATCATTGATAAAGACCGCGAAAGTAATATATATGTCTCTTTGACGACTTGTTGCAAACATCTCCTACTGGAAAATTAAGTATTTATAAACAGACTACTTATTTATAATAATGGACATAGCTGCTGACAAGAAGTTTGTTAAAAAAACGAATTGTATTCAATACATATATAATAAAATTGAGAATGGAAATGATGAATGTGTCAAAGAGACAACAACCCGACCATAGAACAGACAACAGCAGAAGGTCACCAACAGGTCTTCAATGCAGCGAGAAATTCCCGCACCCGGAGGCGTCCTTCAGCTGGCCCCTAAACAAAAATATATACTAGTTCAGATAATGAACGCCATACTAAACTCAAAATTTGTACACAAGAAACTAAAATTAAAAATAATACAAGACTAACAAAGGCTAGAGGCTCCTGACTTGGGACAGGCGCAAAAATGCGGCGGGGTTAAACATGTTTATGAGATCTCAACCCTCCCCCTATACCTCTAGCCAATGTAGAAAAGTAAACGCATAACAATACGCACATTAAAATTCAGTTCAAGAGAAGTCCGAGTCTGATGTCAGAAGATGTAACCAAAGAAAATAAACAAAATGACAATAATACATAAATAACAACAGACTACTAGCAGTTAACTGACATGCCAGCTCCAGACTTCAATTAAACTGATTGAAAGATTATGTCTTCATCATATGAATATCAGGCACAATCCTTCCCGTTAGGGGTTTAGTATCATACCATCATAACATATATGAGAAGAACATAATCCGTGTCATGCCAACAACTGGTTTTTAAATAAATGTGTTTAGTGCCGATGCAAAGACCCTATACGTGAATCAATATTAACGCCAAAATATGCAATCTTTAATGACCTGACAACAGTATCGTAACTATATCCCTTCTTAATAAGTCTATTTAAAGGTTTTGTTAGCTTCAGAGGTGAATACTGACATTTTTGTGCTTTATAAAGAATATTTCCATAAAAAATTGGATGTGAAATACCTGAACGTATAAGAAGTCTGCATGTTGAGCTATATTTACGAATGATGTCCTTATACCGATGATAAAATTTAGTAAATGTTTTGACTAGTTTGTGATATCGAAAACCCTGGTGTAATAATTTTTCAGTAATACATAAATTTCTCTCGTTAAAATCTAAAACATTGTTACATACACGAGCGAATCGTACAAGTTGAGATATATACACACCGTAAGATGGTGACAAGGGAACGTCACCATCTAAAAATGGATAATTAACGATAGGAAATGAAAAATCATCTCTTTTATCATATATTTTAGTATTAAGCTTTCCATTAATGATATAGATATCAAGATCGAGGAAAGGGCAGTGGTCATTGTTAGTATTAGCTTTATTTAAAGTAAGTTCAACAGGATAAATCTCTTTAGTATACATACTGAAGTCGTCATTATTGAGAGCCAAAATATCATCCAAATATCTAAAAGTATTATTAAATTTGTGTATCAGATGTTGTTTCGATGGGTCTTTGCTGATTTTTGTCATAAATTGTAACTCATAGCAATACAAAAAAAGGTCCGCAATAAGTGGTGCACAGTTAGTCCCCATTGGAATTCCGATAACCTGACGATATACGGAATCTCCAAAGCGAACAAAAATGTTATCTAGTAAAAATTCAAGGGCATATATAGTATCAAAGCATGTCCAATTGACATAGTTTTTTTGTTTATTGCTACTAAAAAATGACCTAAAAGAGTTTGAACATATATATTCACATTCTGACTTTTTAAATGCCCATTTAATTAGGTGTGTGAATTTTTTCTTAATGAGAATGTGAGGCAATGTGGTATATAGGGTAGAAAAATCAAAACTTTGAACAGATTCAAAATCACCAATATATGCATGTAATTTATCAAGTACTTCCAACGAGTTCTCGACACTGTTTATAATTATACAATTTCTTTTGGCACGTGGGAATCATCTCAGCTATGTATAAATTTTGACCGGTCCCTGCCTAAAAAGTAGTCCTTTTTGTTGATTTCGTGGATATAATTGAATCATAAATTTTAGTGTTCAACGAATTACAATTTGCATATAGTCTTGTATACTATAAGAACTCAAAACAAGTGTTACTACCACTTTTTAGTATTATTATACTACAAACACAGCAAAATATATATTTTTACGATCTTTTTTTTCATTTGATATGAAATTGATTAGTTAATTAGTTAAGTTTCCATCCTGAAAATGTTGTACGTGTACGATCTTCTCTGCTTAGAATGGCACCTTCATGCGCATACATGTTTCTCAAATAAGCATTTCTTCTAACATTTTTAATTATAAATCCAGTAGAACAGTCGTCATCAGCATTCCGTTCTGTGTCTGCATGTAGTGCTCCACAAATATGTCCATCAACAACCAACTCGGTTCCAAATTCTCCAATATCTTCGTCTTTTATTCTAGAATCTACACATATTGTCCAGGTCAGGGCATACATTCCGCTAGATGGTGCTGTGAAGACACCAGTATTTGCGTTATAGACAAAAGCTGTGTTGGTTTCTGTTCTGTCAAAAATCAGCGTACTCCCCTGGGACAACGATTGACTATGAGCTACCACAAAACCGTCGGACATGTAGGCTGAAAATCCTATAAACGTTTTCTTACACACACAATCTGAAATAAATTCAAACAAATAATTATATTAGGATTATTTTTGACGAGCATTAACCGATTAACATCTAGATAAGGTAAATAGTAAATAATGTAGATGCACTTCTCTTTAAATTATGTTTAGATATTTTAGATCATGCTTACATCAACAATGCACATTAATTATTAAAATTCTGTCCTGGGTTCTGTTTTCTTTTAGAATATTGCAAAGCGCTCTCGACCAATTAAATTGTAGGATTTGATGCCTCTTAATTGTGAAGAATGAATGTAAATCATGTTCTTAGTAAGGGATTATCCTATTATTTGGGTCTATTTACAGTTCAAAACAAAGAGTTTCTATAAATGAGATACAACTGCCCCGAAGCACATTTATCAGATTGAAAGGATTTATCACATAGTGATTGAAACTGACTAAAAGTTGAATTGTGAAACAAACAAAAAACTCAAAATAAGTTGAAGTCTACTGGTGCAGTAAAATTGGTCCCTGACATAATGAAGTAGTATTTGATGTAAAAAGCCGGACCAAAATATTGGCTGTGAAATAAAATTTAGCTGTAAGTCAAATGCATGATTAATTGATTTAAACTGTAAATAAAAAAAGGATAATTCCTCACTAAAATATTACATGATTTACATTCATACTCACAATCAGGAAACATAAAATTCCTACATTTTCTTTGTTCAGTTGTGTCACCTAATATCTATAACGCATTTTTTTTTTTTAAATATTTCCCAAATGATAAGAAAGTCCTTACATCACTAAATGGAATACTTAAAAGGGAAGTCATGCATTAATTATAAACATTGCACTAACAATGAAACTAATTCTTAAATACAACCAATTAAGAGATCAGTTGAGCCTTGAGCACTTTACAATATTCTAAGTTTGTAAGAGAATGATAATCCCTTACTTCATGATAAGTACTTGCTTACGCTTGTACTTAATCAAGAAGAAAGGGGTTATCATTATCTTACATATGCTAATTTCATTATTTCCAAAAAATAATATTCTTTTAATAGTTGAAGTAAGTGCCATCTGTGTTGCGATATCTTCAAATCAATTACTCAATACTTTTTGGAGTGAAAGACAATCAAAAAAAGGTAAGAAACAATTATAGGTTAGATAATTAGATAATACTTGGTCATGTTTTATGAATATTTAAAGCCCGAGGCGTAGCCGAAGGTTTTAAATGTTCATAAAACATGACCAAGTATTGTTTGACCAATTTAGAACATATTCACACCTTCGAGTGACATAACAAAACTAGCCTCTCATTGTAATAATTAAATTTTGATATAAGCTCACTTTGATTGTTAACATGGTTAGTAAAAGGGATGTAAATCATTTTAATGGGCATTTCAATTAATGGAACAAAAGAGCAATGAGATAGTTTTTTGATAACAAAAAAGGATAAATTATTCAAAAATGGAGATGTCTTCTGCTTCAGGTACAATGTAATCTTATATATTTAGAATTCCTTCATTTTAAAAAGCACACAATGTTATATAAATATTCTTTTCTTAAATTGTATAATTTTTGATAATGAAAAAACTTCATCAACACATGATCAATAAATATTAATTTACAATCCTTTCAACATCAGATGCTTAATTTTTTTTGATGAATATATTGAGTTTTTTTCAAAAACTTTTATTTATTATTTATCAACAATCATTGATTCTTAAAACATAAGTTTAAAAATTAGATTAAAAAAATACATGTATTTTACCCACACCTTTGCCATGTTAAAATCTCAACTTAAAATGCTTTTATAGTTTTATAGTTCTATTCTCCTGATTTCATTTATAATAATTAGACAAACAACAGTACTCATGATTTTTTTTTTGCTCTTTTCCTCAGGAAATTGATATTGGGGATTGTACACTTCGTTAGAGCAGTTTTTAAGAGTTCACTTTCATAATTAATCTACAATGAAAAGTCATTCATGTATAGCATTTTATAGTGCATGGAAAGCCATGTACTATGAAATATAGAAGGGAAAATTCTGATTTTCCATCGGACGAGAAGGTGTGAGTATGTTCTAAAAAGGAGAAAAAAACAGAGATTAAACACCTGCGGCAGGCTTCAACAAATAATAAATTAAGTGAACAGTACCAGTAAATGGTTATCTGAAAGATCCATTCAATATTCTCTCGGTAGCTTTAAATGCAGGGTAACGATCATTCCTCACAACTTGGCCTATTCCGTTCCTTCATCTAGGATAGAAGAAGATTAGCGGATTCACCCGAAGATTGCCGATTGGGGTAACGATATCAAAGGGGCAATCAAAAATCACATATCGAAAAAAAAAGAAGAAGAGCGACCTGACCACTGAAAAAACGGACGATAAGACAACTAACAGTCTACATGTTACTACACAGAAACGGGACTGAGCAAAACAAACCATGCAAATTACTGATGATGGACTAATGTGCTTTGGAAGCTAGTTAGAAATTTCTGAACAAACAGTGGCACCCATCGTGTTGGTCATTGGCAAGTAAATTTTTTCTGATAAGTCACATTCTGAGAAGTAACATTGAGGAACAAGATGACAAGATTGAGTCTTTTCTCTGTCATCTATCAAGATATATTTCATAACGGTAAAACAAATCATAATGACAAAACATTTTTCAAACTGTACCATTAGGAACCTTTTGTTCAGTAGTTTCCTTTTAAGAAGCAATCCCTTACCAAGGAAACAATGACAAGAAAGGCAAGCTCAGAAATACTGCATCAATTAGGAGATCTCTCGATGTTTATGCAAACTTGTCGAAACCTAATAATTAAATTACATAAATTTAATGCCAAAAAAGAATGATAAAATTTGAGTAAAATTGGAAACCAATGAAAAAAAGATAGAGAAAGTAAAATATGTGTAGATATAACACCATGCACCGCTCGCATTATCGTATTTCCATGTTCAGTTAACCGTGCAGTCAGGATCAAAATCGTAAGTTGTCATAAAAGTACAATAGTTTACCTCTCAATGAACATGCGTTCTAAGTTTCAATGTGATGTGACCAAAACTTCATGTTAAACTACCTTATCTAAAAACTTTAGCCTCCGAATATTTCGCATTTTCCGCTATCTTATTACCATGTTTGGTGAACTATCTAATCGATGTTAACACGATAATTCTTCATATATTTTAAGATCTTCACATCGTAATGAACTAAGTTTCATGCAGTTGTGACCACACCCTCATGGTATACTATCAAAACTAAGCTGATACATAAGATACAGGACGGAGGGAGAAACAGACGGACGAACACAAAGACCGGAATACAAAGTGCCCCTCTTTTATCGTAGATGCGGCATAAGACATTTATAGTGATTACCACATTTGATATATAATATGTCCTTTTTTTGTGCATTGATCGTCTAAAGCTAAACATCTTTTATATTAATAAAGAGTTTCAGAGAATGCAATAGCAATACATGGAACTCAACATAAACCCCAAAACCTGTTTAAGAGGAAAATAAGCAGACTGGATCATGTTCCACCGCATTGTATGGGTTTATAAGCAAAACATTTCATAGAACTATGTGATTAAAGAATGAAAGTTTCAAATCAATTACAAAATTGGGAACTAGAACGCGCGCTGTAAAACATAAACTCAAGTGTAAAATGAATATTTATTGCTGGTACAGTTTAGAAACTGTTTATCTTTCTTTTATTTATTTTGGGTTGGCAGAAGACAGTCTTGATGGTTTTCACCAACACTGTTCATGAATATAATTTAAGATATGAAAAAAAATCTTAGTCGTGAATAATCAGAATTGTCACCTAAACGGTAACGGGACATAATAAAACGGAACAATATAAAAACTCTTACATGGTCTTCATATGGACACCATCCGATTTTCAACGATAGACATCACACTTATGTAAAGATATCTTACCAATGGATATTATGAAACTTTCTTAAAACATGTGAAAATGTCGAAAGCATGCGTAAAATGAAAATCGTACAAACTGCAAGTAAAATAATGTACACACACGTTAACTTTTAAAATTTTAGATTTGATAATAAAAAAAATCACAACATACTGCAAATGACGCACAGGTCTAGAAAAATGTAGACGTAGCACGTAGCAACAACCACTGTAGAAATACTAACTTTTGACACTACATTTTTGTGTGATCTTAAACCAGTATTTGAGAGTCAAGAAAATGTAGAAAGATATAAATTGCGTTTACTGGATGAATTTCTTGATAACAAATGTAAGTAATTTTACCTTGAAATTTCTTAATTACAGCCTTCACATTCGACTGTGTTAATCTTGTCACGTTATCTGTAATTTGTTCAACAGCCCCCTCCATGTGAGTGTCAAAAGTTCCTTGGACAGCTTTTGTCACTTCTTGTTGAATATACTTATGAAGAACCCTATTAAGTTCGGCAACGTCTAGGTCAGCTTTCAGTGTGGCTTTCATGTTATCTAATAGCGGAATAGATACAACTTCTGAGCATTGTTGTCCAATACAGTTCTCATCATGGGCACCCATAGTCAATAGAAAACAACACAACTGGACAGCTATTATAGAAATCATAGTAATATAAGGTCCATTGAATTTTTAGAGCAAAAATTGCAAAGTGTTTCCTTCCGTCTCCATCGTTCGTTGTTTGTGCTAAGATTAGCACAGAATGAATGTTTACAATATGTAAAAACAAAATATGAAGTTCGTTTATATGTTATACAAACGTATTTCTTTTTCGCTCTTGATTAAATGGCTGTCATCTTTTTTACACTTTCAATCGATCCGACTAGTATGTAGATAACGCAGCTCTAAAACAAATATCGTTTGCACTTGCCACGAACAAAAAAGATGCAGGTATTTGTTTGTTAATGCTGATTGAAAACGGCTAGCAGTTTCAAAATAAATGCACTGCTTATTATATAATTGGCGTACAAATGCGTGTAGTTTGACAGCTGGTACCTCAAAGCGGTTTCAAAACAGACAAACTATTAGTTCTCTTCTAGTGTTGAAGTATTTTGATTTTTAAATGCATATGTTATGATTTACTGATTGTTTGTACTTTGACGTTATCGGTAAAACACAGATGACTATTTGTTTTTGATTGACGTTATCGGTAAACATAGATGACTATTTGTTTACTAAGATGTATTATGCCAACGGATAATTATGAGAAAGAAGAATAAAAATAAACCCAAAGCCACTTAATAACATTAAACCCTTCTGATCAAAAGTAGTTAAACACTACGCTACAAACTGTTCAGAGTCTGAAAAGACCATATTTTGTGCTCCACCAGTAAAGTCGAGCACAAATTTTACTCGACTAGACTCGACATTATCTTGATAGTACTTAACTGTACTTAACTGTACTCAACTTTGGTCTCGACTTAACTTAATAAGTCTGATTCAGTACTTGATGATATTTGGTGTAGTCTGAAATGGTCTCGACAAAGGATGACCAGTCTTGACCTGTCTCGACCAGTCTCGACTCAGTCTTGACCAGTCTCGATCAGTCTCGACCTGTCTCGACCTGTCTCGACTAGTCTTGACCTTCAAATTTAGTCTTGACTGGTCTGAATCAGCCTATCTAACTAAATTAAATATTGATCTTACAAAATTCCAGGTTATTTGGTAGTTTGGTTCATTGCTGTGAAATTTTAAAAAGAATTTAATTAATAGGTAAAAAAAAAGTAAGAATTTTCAGTTTTGATTAAATTCAGATAGTCATCTTTAATTATTTCTATAACTTTTTCAAATCAACTTGGATTTTCAAAAAACTCTACAGCTATCTCAATTATACACTGATCTTACTGATTCCCAGGTTGTTATGTTGTTTGCATATTGCTGTCAAATTTAAAGATTTAATTAATCAAGGCAAAAAAAGCTAGAATTTTCAGTTCAGACTAAATTCAGATAGTCATCTTTAAATTTTTTTAAAACTATTTCAAAGCAACTTGGATTTTCATCAAAATCTACAGCTATCTCCCTAATATATTTATCTTACAAAATACCAGGTTATTTGGTCATTTGGTTTATTGATGTCAAATTTAGATATTTAAATTAAAGGTATCTATCTGAATTTAGTCAAAACTGAACATTTTAGCCTTTTTTTTACCTATTAACTAAGTCCTTAAATTTGACAGCAATACACAAAAATAAAAAACAACCTGGCATTTTGTAAGATAAATATATAATAAAGATCGCTGAAAAGTTTGATGAAAATCCAAGCTGATTTGAAAAAGTTATTAAATTTTAAAAATGACACCTATGTTTTGTTAAAACAAGAATTTAATATAATCATGATTATAGATAAAGGCAACAGTAGTATACCGCTGTTCGAAATTCATAAATCGATTGAGAAAAAAACAAATCCGGGTTACAAACTAAAACTGAGGGAAACACATCAAACTTTCATAGCAATCCTTGATAACCGTTTAAAAAAGGAAATGTGTTCAAAAGTTACAGTAAACATTTATTTCAATCAAATTTAAATAATTTTTGTCAAAATCAAAGACATGGCATACAAGAAGCACTTACATCAGTACATGTGTGTTTTACAGGTAAAAAGAAAGCCCTATTTTTCTTAAACTCGTGTATTACTTATCTAGTGAATTCAAAAGGCCTTGGGATTAAAGTTAAACAGGATGTTGCAATTTTGAATGAATTTTATTTAGAATTACATACTCTCTGACCAGGTGTGATCTTTTTAATGAGTTTGCCACAAGCAGGAGATATTACTTTATACTTCACCACTAAACAAGTTAATTTGAAAAAGTAATAAACAAATTTAAAGGTGACTATCTGAATTCAGTTTGTACTGAAAATTATAGCTTATTTAATTACCTATCAATTAAATTCTTAAATTTGACAGCAATAAACCAAAGTAAAACAACCAGGAATTTTGTAAGATCAATATACAATTGAGATAGCTGTATAGTTTTATGAAAATCAGAGTTGATTTGAAAAAGTTATAGAAATAATTAAAGATGACTATCTGAATTTAATCAAAACTGAAAATTCTTGCTTTTTTTTTTACCTATTAATTGAATTCTTTAATTTCACAGCAATGAACCAAACTACCAAATAACCTGGAATTTTGTAAGATCAATATTTAATTTAATTAGATGGGCTGATTCAGACCAGTCAAGACTAAATTTGAAGGTCAAGACTTGTCGAGACTGGTCGAGACTGGTCAAGACTGAGTTGAGACTGGTCAAGCCTTGGTCGAGACCATTTTAGACTACACCAAGATTGTCAAGTACTGAATCAGACTAATTAAGTAAAGTCGAGACCAAAGTCGAGTACAGTTAAGGTGCTCGACTTTACTGGTCGAGCACAAAATATGGTCTTTTTAGACTCTGAGCAGTTTGTAGTGCTAGAGAAAGTAATCTAATTCTCATGTAGCTGTTTTCAATGGGCCTTATCCAAAAATGGTGATCTGCTGATGTCCTAATTATTTCAAAACTTTGCATCTTTAAACAAGATGATAACAAAAACAAAACTCCATATCTAGGGTTATGTCAAAGAAAGTCTCGTCCTTTTTCTAAAAAGATACCAAGACCTTGTTGATAAATATTCCGTATCTACTTCACAAATAATACATGATGGTCAGGAAATGTATAGATTCAGTTACTGACTTTGTTTATCATCATAATTAAGTGTAATAGTGTTCTTTTTATTTGTTTTTGTATATATTTTTAACCTTTACTGTTTAATTCATTTTTAATAATATCCTTTTGGCGTTGCTCGGTAATTATACATCCCGCCATTGCGTTATTGTGCTATGGCCATTTTTTGTATTTTTGCGTATGTGCTTTGTCTATATTCCATTTTGTTGTTCTTTGTTGACATAGTTGTTTGTTTTTGTAGTGATTAAGATTACTCCGATTTTTGACATGTTTACCTATTATGTCTGTTTGTTTTGCTCACACATTGTTGTCAATATAATGGAATTCTATGCGACTGTCATACAAGTGAGAGATTTAGCTAGCTATAAAACTAGGTTTAATCCACCATTTTCTACATAAGGAAATGCCTGTACCAAATCAGGAATATGAAAGTTGTTTTATATTCGTTTGATGTGTTTGAGCTTTTGATTTTCCCATTTGATATAGTACTTTCCGTTTTGAATTTTACTTGGAGTTCATTTATTTTGTTATTTAACTTTTTTCTATAACAAAATTTTAAGTAATTTAAAATTATTTCCGTTATAATAACATTATAATAGAATTTTCATACATTCCGTCATTTGTTTGCCCGAGGCATTCCAACAGTTTTATTTCTTTGAAGTGGCATGTATTGTTTTCTCTGGACAAACTATATTTTCAAACAGCACAGGAGAAGAGTGTTATTTATGTCAATTTAGTTCTACTTTTCTAAAAAAATGAAAACAACACGTTATAAATTTCATGCATCCGAAGCGCTGTTCTGGATTTATCTTTATCAGACACGATAAAAGCTGAATATTTGAAAGCCAATGATGTATAAGAACCGAAACAGTTGAAAAGCTACATGACCAAAAAGATCCCCAAAAATAGCCAAATCCATCTAAGGTCAACTTTGCCTGAGGGAGTTGAAACATTAGTTTCTAATAATTTCAAAATTTATAAACGGACAATTTTAGAAAGGTTTGTTTTAAATCATGTCAGTACCGAAGTACTGACTACTGAGTTGATGATACCCTCGGGGACTGATAGTCCACCAGCAGAGGTATCGACCCAGTGATGTAAAAAATGAAAACACAACGACAAATGATTGATGTTATGACGTCACAATTACGTCAATATATGCTCCGTTTTCATGAAAATGAAAAAAAATGCCGAATTTATGTAGTTTTCCATCGTCATTTCCAATGTGGAAACATCGTGCGCAGCCAAGAAACAACTGAAGCTTGATATATACCTTAAAATTGTTGTAAAACAAGGAAATTCAGTCCATCAGACTTAAAAACTTAAACTTAAACCCACAGTATCCGATTCATATGTTTTAACAGCTTTATATCGTATTTTCGAAGATTTCACTCAGTCAGAAATGCTAAAGATGACTAAACACTGCAATTTTGCTGGATTTTTAAAAAAATAGCAATTATCAAAAATTAGCGAAAAGGACATTCTTAACGAAAACAAATTAATTGAATAATTATATGAATTGCATGTCAGACACTGTGTGACAACTAAATTTGTTTTGTTAGATTTTTCTATTTTCTTAAACAGAAATATGAGGCTGAATATTTAATAAAATATGAAATATTCAAAACGGTTAAAGTATGTTATTAGCATTTAGACTTTACATTTTGAGTATGTTTTAAAGAAATCATTTTACATTTTAATAGAAAACGAGGATCCCATAACATCAAGTGGAGTTTGGATTGGAAAACTCCAATAAAATACACTCAGTCATGTAGATTCAAAATTTGTTGGGCAGAGACATCTTTATTCATGCTCAAATTATACTTTAATAATACATATATTTCCGTCGTATCATTTAATAAATACAAATGAAATAAGAAATAGATTATCAATATGTGTTTAAAGTTATCAACATTGAAAAAAATGCACACTCCAAAGAACCCTTAGCTGTACATTAAGCACAATTGTAAAGAAATACAATGTATATATTACTGACTCGGACAATGCTAATGATTGGTAGTCCTTATGAAATTCTGAAGCTTATTGTTTGTCGTTTCTGTGAATTTCTTCTGTGGCTTGGTTCTACTATTGAACTATGTGCCTGCTTGATAGATAACATTTTGATATCTTTTTTTTTTTGATTGATTATAAATGGTGATGGTGTTTAAATAGTACTTTATGCTTTTATGAAGTTCTATTAAGCAATTTCTTAAGGTAGCACTACAGTCAGAATTTTCTGATTCCAACCAACAGTCTTTAAAGATTAATTTCTCCAAAACTACTCAATGGATTTTTAAAATCTTTAACTCATTTTAAAGCTGAAATATTACTCTTTCTTAATCCATAGATAAATTTATTTTTGGTATGATAAATCTCAAAATATAGCTCATTAATTGCCAAAAAAGTGGTCTTCCAACTTGGATGGAAATGGCACATTCAGGTCAAATGGTAGTAAAAATTTGTTTTCATCCTTTTAATCAACCATATACAAACTGCAAAACCATGTCTCAGATTTTTGATATATGCCTCCAGTAAGAAGATATATTGATTTAACTGCTGGGTGCCAAACCTCGTTTCACCTTTTATCTTTGGAGACCTATAAATTCATTTAGAAACAAATTATCCAAACACTGGGACACGGTATTGTAGAAAATACCCCCTTTAATCACATATATCAAAGTCAAGCCAAAGGGGGTACCCATAAAGTTTATATTTTCATTTTTTCCTAACAAATCTCATGAAAAATTGTTCTGAGAAATGACCTAAAAACGGAATTTCCCTCTTAGAACCCCTATAAATGCAACACAAATACAAAAATTCCACTGGGAATAGCCCAGGAGTATTCTGACACCATTACTTTATCAATAGAACCACACACTTTGTCTCTTTAATGCTCTTATGCTGTAAATTTTGCATTATGTGTGGCACTGTGCAACACTAAAGTATATATAACTTGGCTTTTGGCGGGAGTTTGACGTCACAGATTTGACCAATATCTGTGATGTAGTAATCACATATAGACAAAGCTCCGCCTCTGTCCAGACAGTCTAAGATAAGAGAATTACAGGATTGACCAGCTACATATAATCAATATTTAATATCATTATTCTCACTATAAAGAATAAATTTCATTTGTATTTTAAAAAGAAATATACTATTACTGAAATTTAAGCTAGAACATTAAAATTGTGCACCAAAAGACATGTTAATAAAAAGATCCAAGCCCCATCCACTTCTTTAAAAAAAGACACTCCCACATGAGTTTTGAGGTTTATGGAATTGAAAAAATTCACATAAACTTAAAATGGGTTAAAATGCCTAAAACTGTATTTAAATGTAGAAGACCAAATAGAAGAAATTTATACAGGCAGTCAGAGGCTTTCAAAGATACTTTCACACTCTTTTCCATATTTTTTTTCATTTTTTGTAGATTTCTTCCCTTTAGATTTTTTCCTTCATATCTTTTTCTTTTTCTCTGTTTATAAACATGTTATATAAATTACTTTTGTTGCAATACAATGAGATAAGACCACAATATTTATCTTGTGGTCAGGGATTAACAGCTGGACACTGGTATCAACAGAGGATTGACATATTAGCCCTTCCCAAATGCCTATATATTTAGATTAATTACCATGTGCTTTTATTTACATAAGTTCATTATCAATTTACTCCCTGTTGTGATATGATAATGACTTTGGGATTTTTACAAACTGTGCAGAATAATACTTAATTCAAAATTATGTGATAAAAAAAAATATCTTCAAAAAATCATTGTTAGACTGTGGTGCTACCTTAAATTATATAGTGCTTAAAGAGGACTAAAATTGCTATTTTGAGAGATTTTTGCTAATTTTGACTACTTATAGAAATGGAATAAGGAAACTCTTAACACAAACAATAAAATGCTCCGCTGGGCGCAGCTTGATACGACCGCAGAGGTCGAACCCTGAACAGTTGGGGCAAGTATGGACACAACATTCAAGCTTGATACAGCTCTGAATTTGGATTGTGATTAAATATTTGATACAGCATAGGTTTCTGACACAGAATAAATGTGGTCTAAGAACTTAAAAAATTTTGATTTACCTATTATGGTCCAATATCCAAAATCTAAATCCATACACGGTAGATTCAGCATATCAAAGAACCCCAATAATTCAAGTTTTGTTAAAATCAAACTAAGTTTAATTTCAAACCCTTTGGACCTTAATGTAGACCAATTTGAAAACAGGACTAAATATTAAGAATCTAAATACACGGTTACATTCAGCATATCAAAGAACCCCAATATTTCAATTTTTGATGAAATCAAACCATATCATTATTATTTGCTTTTCTATATAAATAAAAAAAAAATAACCAACTTCAAATGAAAAAAATTTAAAGAAAAAAAAGAAAAAAAAAGGAAAAAAAAAAAGGAATAACCCCCCCCCCCCCTTCCAAATGTTTTAAACCCCTTACGATTCATCACCCCCAAACTCAATCCCAGCCTTCCCTTTGTGGTATGGTACCTTGCAGTACAATTTCAGAGAGATCCATACACTTGAACACAAGTTATTGTCTGGAAACTGTAAAAATGCTTGTTTTTTTTGGCACCTTTTTGGCCCTAAATTCCTAAACGTTTTGGGCAATTACCCCCAAACTCAAACCCAGATTTCCCTTTGTGATATGGAACCTTGTAGTACAATTTCATAAAGATCCATACACTAACACACAAGTTATTGCTATGAAACTAGAAAAATGCTTGTTTTTCGCCCCTTTTTGGCCCCTAATTCCTAAAATTTTGAGGCAATTACCCCCAAAATCAATCCAAGCATTCCCTTTGTGATATGAAACCTTGTGGTACAATGTCAGAGAGATCCATACACTAACACACAAGTTATTGTCTGGAAGTTACAAAAATGCTTATTTTTGGCCTCTTTTTGGTCCCTAATTCCTTAACTGTTGGTACCATAACCCCCAAAATCAATTCCAACCTTCCTGTTATGGTATTGAACCTTATGGTAAAATTTCATAGAGATCCATTCACTTAAACTAAAGTTATTGTGCGAAAACTAATGTGTCTTCGAACGACGACGCCAATTGAGAAATGTACGAAGATGACATAAGAGCGGGGCACTCTGACTTCAAATAACCACAGGGACTGACGAATACTGAAGCGTAACCACCCATAAACCATATTTGGTAATTCTAGTCAGAGCAAAGTATGCATTTTGTATGTAAAACAGTAAACACAAACATTAAATCACTCAGATGTTAAAGAATGCCTACTGTGTTATTTACATCATTTTAATATTGACAACTCTTTTGGTAATATGATGTCAATGACACTGAAAATATAAAGTGAAATTAAAATTTAATCTTTTTAGACCATGCAAATAAAAATGAAGGCCATTGACTATATAAAATAGTGTGTTTATAAAACTGATTACGGACAACACACACGGGACTGTGCTCTGTCATTGTTTGAACTAAA
Organism: Mytilus californianus; assembly: GCF_021869535.1. NCBI lineage: Eukaryota > Metazoa > Mollusca > Bivalvia > Mytilida > Mytilidae > Mytilus > Mytilus californianus. Next base: position 64,962,525 of record NW_026262668.1, on the reverse strand, counting down.
GCTCGCTATCTTATAACAAAAAACCTACCATATGTCATTATGCATGTACATGTACATTTATCAGTGTGTCAATGTGAATATCAATTAGGAATACTAAAAATAAACTGTGGATACAATGATATGTCTGGTCTGGGTATAAGTTTATTAGTATGATGCATGTGTGATCATATATTATAATTAAGATTGCAGCACTATTGCGAAAAATTCTACCAAACGCCCTCATCCTGTTTAAAACTACCTTTCAGTGACATCACCAATGTTATATGGAGTTGATCTTTTCATGCAGTAACATTTTATTGATCTCAACATTTCATAATTTTACTGGGTGGAAGTACCCATTAATTTAAACTGAAGACATGCAGATAAATCAGCCTAACCTCCACTATCTAAATATATACCCCCTATTTTCCTCAGTTAAGTTAGAAAAATAAACTGTAAATTGGAACACTGAGGAAGCAAATAATTAATACTTGAAGTTTTAAAAGTTGTGTCTAATCCATTTGTCATTTTGAACAATTAAATATGTTTAAGCTAAACACTTTGTCTAAGAAGGAATCTTGAAACCTACAATTGGTAAAAGTTTATGTGGATCATAACTGGGACAGATATCTGTCAGCTGCCTGTCTGATATAATTGAACCAATCTTATTTGGCCTATTTTTAATTCAAGCTCTGTAAGAGCTGTCTAATTTCCCTATTTTTTGGTTTTTTTTTAGAAAGAATACAATTTAAACAATGTTTAACATTCAGTAAGTAATATAAAGATGTTTTAGGACAAATATTGAAATTATTTTATTTTTCACTTTTGCCTAATCAACATAAACCAGCCCTCATCCCATTCTACCTCTATAACATACACAAGTCTGGGTTGTAAAACTGTTTTCTCATCTGAGAGGAGTTGAAAACATACTGAAACCCGTTTTGCTTTTGAAAAGCCTAGAGATATGGATGTGATCTTTAAATGGAAAGTTCACACCTTCTCTTTTTATGGTCAAATCTGTAAATGTTTGGTAAGTGTGGAGGTAAAAGACAGATAGTTAACACCTTCTCTTACTGTGGTAATGTAAAAGTTTGGGAAGTGTGGAGGTAAAAGACAGAATCAGTTTACACCTTCTCTTACTGTGGTAATCTGTAAGAGTTTGGTAAGTATTGAAGTAAAAGACAGATAGTTTACACCTTCTCTTACTGTGGTAATCTGTAAAAGTTTGGTAAGTATGGAAGTAAAAGACAGATAGCTTACGCCTTGTCTTTCTGAGGTTATCTGTAAAAGTTTGGTAAGTATCGACTTAGTAAAAGACAGATAGGTTACACCTTCACTTACTGTGGTAATCTGTAAAAGTTCGGTTAGTGTGAAGGTAAAAGACAGATAGTTTACAAGTTTCTCTTTCTGAGGTAATCTGTAAAAGTTTGGTAAGTATGGAAGTAAAAGACAGATAGTTTATACCTTCTCTTACTGTGGTAATCTGTAAAGGTTTGGTAAGTGTGGAAGTAAAAGACAGATAATTTACACCTTCTCTTACTGTGGTAATCTGTAAAGGTTTGGTAAGTGTGGAAGTAAAAGACAGATAATTTACACCTTCTCTTACTGTGGTAATCTGTAAAGGTTTGTTAAGTATAGAGGTAAAAGACAGATGGTTTACACCTTCTCTTTATCTGTAAAGGTTTGGTTTCTGTGAAGGTATCAGACTATCCAAAGGGAGATGATGATACACTTGACAACTTATATTTGTGATTCCTTTATGTTGATCCTAGTATGCTCAATACATACAATTCTTTTAACAGGGGTTATAAATCCAGCCTAAAAGTAAAAGTTACCAGTTACAACAACTATGTTTCTACATCTTATAGTGGACACGCTAAAATGGACTACTGGTACACATCCCAACATAACATTATCTCATTAGGCTTTTGGACACATTAATTTGGACTACTGGTAGACACAATCTAAAATAAATGTGGATAGTGTCCACATGTGGACACAGATGATGCCCCCGCTTGCATATCATATAGTTATAAAGGGACATAATTGAAGAACGGTAAACGTGACACTACCCAAATTTGAACTTGATCTGAGTTTTGTGGTAATAAGCATTATGTGTAAGTCTCATAACATTTGGTTGAGGCTAACTTAAGTAGAGAACAGAAACTAATAAAATGCTCCGCTGGGCTCAGCTTGATACGACCGCAGAGGTCGATTCCTGAACAGTTGGGGCAAGTATGGACACAACATTCAAGCTTGATACAGCACTGAATTTGGATTGTGATTAAATATTTGACACAGCATAGGTTTCTGACACAGAATGAATGTGGTCTAAGAACTTAATTTTTTTTAATTTACCTATTCAAACCATATCATTATTATTTGCTTTTATATATAAATCAGAAAAAAACAATTTAAAATGGAAAATTTAAAAGAAAAAAATTTTAAAAAAATCCCCCCTCAAATTTTTTGAACCCCCTTATGATTCATCACCCCAAACTCAATCCCAGCCTTCCCTTTGTGGTATGGTACCTTGCAGTACAATTTCAGAGAGATCCATACACTTACACACACGTTATTGTCCTGAAACTAGAAAAATGCTTGGTTTTTTTCCCTTTTTTGCCCCTTATTCCTAAAATTTTGAGGCAATTACCCCCAAAATTAATCGCAGCCTTCCCTTTGTGGTATGGTACCTTGCAGTACAATTTCAGAGAGATCTATACACTTGAACACAAGTTAATGTCTTGAAACTAGAAAAATGCTTATTTTTTGCTCCTTTTTGGCCTCTTATTCCTAAACTTTTGGGGCGATTACCCCCAAACTCAATTCCAGCTTTCCCTTTGTGATATGGAACCTTGTAGTACAATTTCAGAAAGATCCATACACTTACACACAAGTTATTGTCATGAAACTAGAAAAATGCTTGTTTTTTGCCCCTTTTTTGCCCCTAATTTCTAAAATTTGGAGGCAATTACCCCCAAAATCAATCCCAGCATTCCCTTTATGATATGGAACCTTGTGATACAATGTCAGAGAGATCCATACACTAACACACAAGTTAATGTCATGAAACTAGAAAAATGCTTGTTTTTTGCCCCTTTTTGGCACCTTATTCCTAAAATTTTGAGGCAATTACCCCCAAAATCAATCCCAGCATTCCCTTTGTGATATGGAACCTTGTGGTACAATGTCAGAGAGATCCATACACTTACACACAAGTTATGTCTGTAAGTTACAAAAATGCTTATTTTTGGCCCCTAATTCCTTAACTGTGGGTACCATAACCCCCAAAATCAATCCCCACCTTCCTTTTGTGGTATTGAACCTTATGGTAAAATTTCATTGAGATCCATTCAATTAAACTAAAGTTAGAGTGCGAAAACTAATATGTCTTCGGACGACGACGACGATACCGGACGACGACGACAACGACGATGACGACGACGCCAACGTCATACCAATATACGACCACAAAAATTTTTTTGCGGTCGTATAAAAATTATATCAATTCATTTTGTTTATGGATGTCTTTTGAAACAAGATATTAGTTAATACGATTTTTCGTTTTTTTAGCGACATGTTTTCGTGGTCTTAGATCTTTAGATACCAGTATAGTCGTCTGATCTGTTATTTTACCGGTTGTGTCCTATTCCCGATTGTGACATTTTGACTGATTGTGAATTCGCATCGCGGGTGATGAATGCCTAGCAGGTTACATTAACCCTGTCGGCACACCAGTTCTCTCTCCTATTGAAGTTCATGTGATCCTTCAGTTTTCTGTCTGTTACCTTGATGTGTCTCTTACTTTTCGACGTACGATAAATTACTGTTTTAATTTTTTCTCTACATGTAAAATAGGCAGTATTTCATCAAAATCGTCTAAATCAAAGATCAATGCATTGCCATGATTATCATTTAGATTTAATTGATAAATATATGTAAAAAAGTATAACAAAAATACCGAACTCCAAGGAAAATTCAAAACAGGGAAGTCCATTAAAACTGACAAAATTAAACGCTATCAATCAACGCAACAGGTGAAAAACAACTGTCATATTCCTGACTTCCGAGGAAAATGTAGGGTTAAACCTAGTTTTGAAGCTAGTTAAACTTCCCACTTGTATGACAGTTGTCTATAGTTCCGTTACATTGAAAACGTAGGGTAAGCAATCCAAACAGACATAATAGGTTAATGTGACAATAAATGGGATCCAGCAGCCAAAACTGTGTAAACATACATCACAGACATACATAGATTTGTTTTAAAAAACTTTTAAGTATAAAATATTGTTTCTTTAATATTCAAACTCCATTGGGTTCCATCAACCCTTGAGCTTCGTATTTTGACACAGTGAGTGAAACAAATAAGAATGAAGTCGACCGCACATCTTTATTTAATTCCAGCGTGATTATTTAGAAATTTTCAAAACAAACACATTTGAATGAACAATGGATTTTCAAGATACAACTTTTATATTTATTAAAAAAAAATGAGTGAACGGTATAGAATTATTTAAGAATCCCTTATTTTACATTACAATCATATTTTAACGTGTCCAAAATCTCAATATAGTCTTTGGCGAAATATTATGTTCGCCCCATTACATTCAATTTTATTTTCTCAATCAAACTTCTATTACTTTCACTGTCACTGTCATAGTAACTGTCCTGAAGTTCCTTACTGACAGGTTTCCATTTCGGAGTTGGTTTCAACGCTGTTGCAAATTTCTGAAATGAAAACGATTACAATGTAGATGTAAATAGTGTACTTTCAAAACTGCTTTTTATGTCCCCGGAAATGGTTTATGTATAAATACATATTTTTACAATATAAGAACATAATCTCCGTAACCTCATTTAGTCTTTGAAACCACAACGTCGGACATTTCTTGCGACACACGACGAGCTAGTAATTGATTAATAATTATACGAAAAGAAACCCCACAAAATCAAAGTGTTTGTGAGCACCAAAGGGTTAAGATTGCTATTTCTTTGCGATATGACATTAAAATTAAACAATGCATCATTGTATTAAGGAATGGAAGGCATTGTTTTGAATTGGGTTATCTTCAGTTGTTCATAATCGTAGTTGAACCTGTTTTTAAAAAACAGATAATTTCATACACCATGCACAACTTATGTCATTTTCAAAACATAGTTTTCTTGAAAAGTATGTCTATACACATACTCATCATTTTGTAACTTGAATACCTAAGTATATAACATTTAAAAATTGATTGACATAGTCAAAAACAACATTGCACTATCTTGTTTGTGCTTCTCAAAGGCAGATATGTTTGCACTATCTTGTTTGTGCTTCTCAAAGGCAGATATGTTTGCACTATCTTGTTTGTGCTTCTCAAAGGCAGATATCGAAAATGTAGCTATCAAGCCTGTGACAATAGGATTGTGATTGAATTTCATGAAATCTTTTCCCCCAAAACAAAGACTGCTTAAAGATTTTGCCGAAATAGCAAAAAAAAAAAGGCTTTTCATCAGAACCAAAGTAATGACTTATGGTAAGTACCTTCATAAGAACATTTCTACATGGTTTGTTGTTATTTCCTTTCATCTGTTCTCAAGCAGAACTTTAAAAATAATATACCTCAGCGTTTTAATGAACACTTTGATTTCTGCTAGCGGCCTTTTCAAATTTTTGAAAATAACAACACTTGTAACAGATTACAGAAACATCCCTGCACAGTTTCGTCTTAATTGGTACATTGGAACTCTCAAAATTGGATCACTAGAACCCATTTTTTGGGATCCCTTGAATCCTCATTTGACGTTTCATTAGAACCAAAGTAACAACACTTGGTAAGTACCTCCTAAAGAACATTGTTTTGGGAAATAATATCAAAATGATTTTCCCCATTAAAATTTAATTTAAACTTTGCCCACAGGACATATTGAATTTCTGATTTGCATTAAGTAACACTTGTAAAGGACCTTCAAATGAACATATCCGACTAGTTTGGTATCCAATTCTGGAAAACTTTTATCAATCTGACTCCTTTGTTTATCCCTTAAGGCAATACTTAAGGTTCATAAAGACCAAAGTAACCTCTCTTGATGAGTATGTGCATGGCTTGTTTTTCATTTTACTTCATCTGGCTTGAAAAGAAAAGCAAAATATAATTTTACGTAGGGTTTCAATGAAAACTTTGGTATCAGCTGTCGACCATTCTGATGGCACCAAAGTAACAACACTTGTTAAGAACATTCACGGGTGCAATTGGTTCGATGGTTCTATAGAAGAAGATCGTTAAATATAAAACCTATTTTTACCTCTTTTAGCCCCCTTGAAGATGTATCTTTTCATAAGAACTTTGATAGCAATTTTCTTCGAGTTTTGATTCCCAAAGGTATTGATTTTACTTTTTTAAACATACAACAATAAAAAACCACTTACATCTTTCAGCGTTTCCCCAGGTGCATGTAAAACAACACCAAAAGCACAAATAAATATTGGCATTAACGGTAAAACTGACAAAAATGTTCCAAACGCTGCTGCTAAAGGTGGATATTCGTAAGACCCGTATGTTGGGGGTTTATATGATGTCAAGCTGTAAACAAACAATCCCTGAAATGATAAAATGATAATATGTGACCACTGGTTTAATTATAGAGTATAATAACAGATATACTATTAACTTGTTCGATAAAATGACAAATATTTTATGTTTTTCGCTACATTTAATTTTGGCAAAGCAGAAATGGCTTGACAACAGTCAATTACTATTATATATAGACTGAAAAGTCTGGCATCAAATTGAATACTGTCGTCAATTCTTTTTGAGCTGACCATGCTGATGAAGGAAACCTATTCGAAGATATTTTATACCATAATTCGTGTGGGAAATGCTAAAAGATTTATTCAAAAGGAACTTATATTAATTTATTCATCTGATTTCTAAAGATTTCTACCATTTTCTGGTTATTTTTGAACCCATTGTTTTGTTGCATCCAGTATAATCAAAGGTTAACTTACAATTACATACGTGTATTTAGAGCTTCCAAAACACTAGTGAAATAAAAATTAATTATTTTTCAATGCTAACACGAATCGATTCCACCGATTTTCTTTTGGGTAGAGAATAGCCGTTTTGGAAGGTCTACACATTTTTTTCAACATTGTAACTACTGATAGCTGGAAAATGAGTGTATTTCGTCACATGTAATCATTGGAAGCAGGTTTCAGTTATCTAGTGAAAGGACATTATCTATATAGCTTATCGCGAATTTATAGGATAAAATAAAATCTGTTCATTCTTTTTTTTATAATCCCTGTTTGGAATCTGGCTCATACGAAACAAGGAACCAGTCACCAACAATAAAAGAAAAGCACACCTTGTTTCTCTAGGAATACAGACTGTCCGTTGGAAATCATCTCATTAACCCAACGTAACAAATTATTTGTCATTAAAAAAAATCAAGACTTTTCGTTCAAATCAATCAGAAAAGATTAAACTTTCCCTTCCTGAAACGAGATATTTGAATCTATGATGGTCATTCTTTTTATACAAAAACTGTTGCACTTCTTCGTCAAAAACTGATGCTTACCTGCAAGCTACAAAAAAAATCATAAAACTTCATTCTACCTAGATAAACTAATCATGGATACCAGGATTGAAATTTTGTATTTGCGCCAGACGCTAGATATAGTTCTATGAGATTGCATTGTACTCACCAAAAGAAAAGTAGGTGTTATAAAGCAAATACAGATTCTGAAGAAAATTGGTATCCCCCTTCCAAGCATCAAATGAACATCTTTTGAGAATCTGTCAAATCCTAAATATAACAATTTTATTGCGCATTAATAAAAGTATCTGTCGAGTATACACGTAAATGAGAAAAGCAAAAATACGACACAAATAAAGAAAAGACATCTGTAAATTTTACATTTTTTACTCTTTTTTTATATAAGCTTGTTCAAACCCTTGCAACGTACGGGTATCTGAGTCAATCTTGTCTGTTCACCTGTCAGAGGCAAACAGATAAAGGACAGGGAACCAGTCCATTTTTCATATTACCCTTCAATACAAATGAAGTATGCAGTCATTCAGACCGACATCCGCTTCTGTTCCTCTTTTATTCATGTACATGCAGCAACAACATTAACAGTTTATACTTTTTGTGTTATAATTATTTCAGTGATTCAAAAAATATTGATATAGTTTTTTCGTTAGCATCATATATTTTTCTTTGTGTAAAACAATACATAATGTGTTTCTATACTATTGAATAGCCTGGAAATATCAGACTACTTTATTGCTATTACCGTATATCCAACCAAAGACAATGCATTCAATGAGTCCAAAAACGGCCGGAGAAAATGCTGCTATGTACCAATCAACCAACTGGAATACGAATATGCCTCCCTATAAAAGTATGAAAAAAGTCTTTAAGATCATCTACTAAATAAAATGAATAAATTCAATGCAAGCAGATAAATAAGATTAATAATATACATTATGCTGGAGTGACATATTCCAGCTAATCCTGCAATATGATCGTTTACCTTGACAGAGTATATAAGCCCATATACCCTGTGAAGAAATTCGAAGATCAGTATTGTAATTAGTGTTGAAATAAAGACACTCGAATATGATAAAATTGTTATGCAGGCTTTACAGGGGATATCTCGAATAACACATACAGCAAATTATTATACGAGTCTAATCAGTAAACCACTAAAAAAGCAATATTTAAGTATGTACTGTTTGCGTTTTTTTTCAAATTGTATGTCATATAAGATTTTCCTCTCTCACTCCTCCCTTACTCCTTCTATCTTCTTATGTTGATCCAGTTAGTTTTAACCCAATATGAAATGATAAACATGAAATGATAACGAACTAAAAAAAACTTCTTTTTATCAAGAAGAAGTTTTATTTCCACTAGAAATCAAACATTCGGAAAATATACTATTGATGACTATGTTCAGGTATTTGTACAGCTTTGGCTGCAAATATGTGTCGGCTTGCGCGTTCTTGATGAAGTTAAATCTAGAAAAGCGCTTTGGATTCACGAAATTTATGAAGCCCTATTTTAATTTTCAGATTTTTTATTTGTGACAGACAAAATTTTATGATAAGAATAGTCAGTACCTGTGTAACCATTATTAAACCAAGAAGGAAGTTTGCAATGCAAAAAGCTATAACAAACAGGATTCTTCGTTTTCTCAGTTTTTTAAATCTGTCTGTACAAGCTACAATAACAGCCTCACAATATGCGAACTGAAATATAACATTATTTACTATATAAACATTGCTACATCAAAAAGGTTGCTTTCAATTTTTGCTATTCGACAAGCCTACATAAAATGTTGTCTATATTGGAACAAATTGTGAAACAAAACAGTTTTATACTGTGTCCTCATACAACGGATTTTTTGTTTAACTGTCAGGTCGAACTTTTGCCTTCAGTACACAGTTTGGTGTTCGCGTCGAACAAAGCAAAATAGCTGTAGTCCTAGAACCAATCTAATAACTGCAAATGCACAGATGTAGAACTCCCAGGAAGATGTGAGCTGTTGCACAATGTTTAATATCTCACTGTGAATAAGTGATGAGAAACTGCAATAAAATCGCCGTTCACTTGCTTTAGGTTCAGTTAGGTTTGTGTAAGGACTTTGTGTAAATACAACATATTCCATCTTTTCCGTAATTATATCTTATTATTTTAAGTAGTGTTTTTTCTAATTGGAAGCAGTCCCTGGGATGTTATAAAATAATTTGATACAAATAACTGACTTTCAGTCTGATGATGTAGTTAATCATTGTCTTAAATAATACTTCGTGTTTAATGGAGGGAACTCAATAATCTGTTTATCGTAGTGTTTTAAAAGTCTTGAAAGCTTAACGACTAGTAAAGGTCTTCTTTATGATATGCTGAGGTCTCGTTACGTGATTGACGTAACGTTTGCACAGGAACAGAGTTTAGTATTAGATTGAACAGAACAATATAAAACAGTGAAGGTGAAGTATCTCATGAATTTACGGCCACACGTACACTTAAATGTTCAAATGTTGTGAGAAATACATGCCCGCTCCAGTTTTAAGTCTGGCAATCTGCAAGTTCAGCATTATAAAAACATTTGAACGCCTGTCAGTTCAGTTCTGCGTCTTTTGTTTTGTTTAAAAATCAGATATTTAATACAGGCGAAAACAAACTGCTCAATACTCAATTATTTCATATGTCTTCACCTACTGGTTCTATAACGGTTATCAACTATGAATTATAATTCCAACGTGTTTCGTTTCAAATATCTTGTTGAACCTCAAAAGAATAAACGCAAGAATGTTTCATTAACACAATAAAAAAATGTAAATAAATGTATACTTCCCAGCAAAGAGATAAATAATAAAAAAAAGAGTACAAACTTAATAAGTTGAATATAACTTAAGTTTGTTGAGAACATCAATATACCTGACTATCTAAACCAACTGTCAACAGCATCACAAAAAATATAAAAGCCCAAACATTTTGTCCAGGTAATTGGGCTAATGCTTCTGGGTACACTATAAAACCCAGTCCAGGACCTGAAAATGTTAAACTGATTTCAAATTCTAAAAGCAAAATTATAGAGAGCTTTGATTTATAACATTCTACCAATTTATGGAATATAAAATTTAGTTTTTTTTTATAATTTTTAATGGTATTCGTAATTCCTTGAAATACAACTTTCGCAAATAATTGTCCAGCTTAATATGTTATTTTACATTTTTCCAAAAAAAACACATAAAAGATCAAACAAGCAACAACAACAAAAAAACAAAACGTAAAATATATCTATAAATTTTAAAAGAATTTGTAAATAATTTTACATTTATTATGTCCCGGATTGACAAAATTTGGTTTTCTTTTGCTTTTTTTTCAATCGTTTTTATTTTGTAGCATTCTAACATTACTTTGTTTTGACAATTTTTATTTAAGCTCACGAGAAATGATCGTCCTTCGTTCAGTTTCGATAGGAAGTTTATGATTTATCATTCTGAATTTACTAAAAGTGATATCTTTATCTTTCAGAATATTGATGTAGTTTTCAAAAGTTAATGTTTCATTGAATGAACGGATTAGTATTTCAGAGCCGTTTATAAAATTGGCCATCCCATATAAAAATTGCCAACTATCCACCAAAGTTCAAATGAAGTAGATGTAAACAGTTATCAAAGGTACCACCAGACTTATAATTTGGTACGCCAGACGCACGTTTCGTCTGCATAAGACTCATCAGTGACGCTCAGATCAAAATAGTTAGAAAGCCAAAACAAATACAAAGTTGAAGAGCATTGAGGACCCAAAATTCCAAAAGTTGTGCCAAATACGGCTAAGGTAATCTATGCCTGGGATAAGAAAATCCTTAGTATTTCGAATAATTCATACTTTTGCAAACAGTAAATTTATAAAAATGACCATATAATTGATATTCATGTGAACACCGAAGTGTTGACTACTGGGCTGGTGATACCCTTGGGGACGAAACGTCTATCAGCAGTGGCATTGACTCAGTGGTGTAAATAGTTATCAAAGGTACCAGGCTTATAATTTGATACGCCAGACGCGCGTTTCGTCTGCATAAGACTCATCAGTGACGCTCAGATCAAAATAGTTAGAAAGCCAAAAAAAGTACAAAGTTGAAGAGCACTGAGGACCCAAATTTCAAAATACGGCTAAGGTAATCTATGCCTGGGATAAGAAACTAAGCAATTATAGGCAACCGGCAAGCATGTATGTTGATATAGATCTTCTAGTCTTGTTATGGTCGTACATTGCAGCCATTTGTCAGTGTGGAATGGCTAGTACCTCTATATGCATAAAAATCCACACCTGTTAAGAATGTTTTCAACGGTGTTTAAAATCAATTTGTAACTTAACCGATAGTATCCTGTTCCCGGTTGTGACTTTTGACGGAGTGTGAATTCGCATGGCAGGTGATACATGCATAACATTTTAGTTCCTTCTTGGATTTCATGCGAATTCCTCAGTTTTTATTTGTTAATTTGATTTGTCTCTTCCTAATCAATTTACGAGATTTGCACCTCGGTAAAAACAGCTGCCTTAATTTAGCTTATCGGAACCGAAAACTGGTTCTGCTCTTAACGTCGATCTTAGTTTATAAATAATAGAACCAAGTTTATTGTCTTTGTCAATTAAAATTCTTGGGAAGTAGGCAATGACTCAAATAGTATATCAACCTGATGACATTGTTTGATGAATTAGATTTGGAATGCAAAATGAATAATATTACATTTCTTTTCTCAAATGTTTAAAATATAAAAAGGTGTCTATCGGTGTTCTTCGTAAAATTTCCAGTTAATCTTTATTCAGTTTTTAATGTAATTCATGGAGAGACGTAATAAGTCGTCCATTGTGGTTTTTTTTTGCCCTAAAATTTGGATTTTGTTTTACTTCATTTTAATAAGATCGGGTACAAAGGATTAAGCTTTCATCAAGACGACGCTGCATAGGTCTAATTCTAGTCCGGGTTTTACTTTGTTTTTGACCCTTTTTGGTTTTATCATCTCTTCTGTGTTTGTAATATGTTTTAGATTTTCAAATATATTTGCCTCTAGCATCACTGAAGAGGCATTAATTGTCGAAATGCGCATATGTTGTAGTAAAATTGGTACCGTTAATGTTTTTGCACGATGATATGATGTTTCCAGATAAATCGAATGGAACATCTAGGCTTGGATATCTATAAAGGTAAACAATTTTATTGAAACTTTCAAACCAATTTGGATAAACATTAAGCCGTTATAACGTTTTCGTTCACATTCATTTAATTCTATATCAACTATGATCGAGTAATTTCCTTTATTTTACCCCTAACCGTGTTGTCTTGGCCGAGACATAGTTATGTGTTTTATCTGAAGATTGTCAATTCAAACACGAAATACTAGTAAATAGTAAACACATTTTATATAACTTCTGGTTGTGTTAGGATTTTCTTTAGGTGAATATGTAGAATTTTTTTTTCTAATCTATAATATTTACCTGACTTTACTAGTTTGTCTATTGGAACTGAGAATGATGTTGACATGAATCCAAGAACCGTAAAGATAATAAATCCTGAATATAAACTTGTTCCCTCCCCAGCTAATGAAAGAAGTACTGAGTCACTGGAAAAAATGTAGAAACATACAGTACATGTGTATTAGTTTTAAGTATGTAAGACAAGTGTTGATTCGGACTGAAATTCAACCATTAATTCAGCATAACAAAGAATATTGGTTCATGACAGAATATATCTAATTTGAAACTTCAATAGAATACACAGTTCAATATAAACCAGTTATCACTTATTCCTCTAAATTGTAAACTTGATAAATACCTGTAAAAACATAATTGAAATATTCAAATACTTTGCACTTTGAAAAAAATACATTATCGTATAACAATATTAGTATTACATAAAAATAAAGTTAGAAATATCATCTACTCTTCAAAAGTAAATGAAAATGATGTATCATTCAGTAATGCCATTTTAATCCGAGTTTGTTCTGGTGCAGATTGTATAGTGTGAACACGGTATAACACTAATGTAATATTAATTTTGAGCGTTCAAAGCCTTTTTCTGGATTTAACTTAATTAGGAACACCACATTTAAAAGCCAAGGATTTTTAAATATTTGATTGAGAAGCTATATGACCAAAAGGGACATAAAAACAATATTTCCCTGAGGAAAGAAACTAGAGGCTCTAAAGAGCCTGTGTCGCTCACCTTGGTCTATGTAAAATTGAAAATGGAGATGGGGAAAATGTCAAAGAGACAACAACCCGACCAAAGAGCAGATAACAGCCGAAGACAACCAATGGGTCTTCAACGCAGAGAGAAAATCCCGCGTCCGGAGGTGGTCCTCAGCTGGCCCCTTAATAAAATTGCGTACTGGTTCAGTGAAAATGAACGTCACACTAAACTCCAAAACATATAAAGGAACTAAAATTAAAAAAAACATACAAGACTAACAAAGGCCAGAGGCTCCTGACTTGGGACAGGCGCAAAAATGCGGCGGGGTTAAACATGTTTTGTGAGATCTCAACCCTCCCCCTATACCTCTAGCCAATGTAGAATAAAGAATCACATAGCAATACGCACAGTGAAACTCAGTTTAAAAGAAGTCCGAGTCCGATGTCAGAATAGGTAACAAAAGAAACTAAGCAAAATGACAATGATACATAAATTAACAAAGGACTACTAGCAGTTACTGACATGCCAGCTCCAGACCTCAATTAAACTGATTGAAAGATTATATCTTCATCATATGAAAATCAAGTACAATCCCTCCCGTTAGGGGTTTAGTATCCAGAGGCGGATTTAGAGGGTTTTCCAAGGGGCCCTGCCCCCCTGTTGTGGGAAAAATTTGGTTGATTATTTAGGGAATCACTGAAGCATGACTGGAGCGGGCCCCCTCTTAGGCAGTCAGTGGGCACCCCCTTATGAAAATTTCTGGATCCGCCACTGGTATCATAGCATCATAAAATATATGAGAAGAACATAACCCGTATCATGCCAACAACTGGTTTTAGAATAAATGTGTTTATTTCCGATGCAAACCCCTACGAGTGAATCAATATTAATACCAAAATATGCCATCTTTAATGACCTGACAACAGTATCATAACTATATCCCTTCTGAATAAGTCTGTTTAAAGGTTTGGTTAGCTTTTGAGGTGAATGCCGACATTTTTGTGCTTTGTAAAGAATATTACCATAAAATATTGGATGTGAAATACCTGAACGTATAAGATGTCTGCATGTTGATTTATATTTACGAATGATGTCCTTGTACCGATGATAAAATTTAGTAAATGTTTTGACTAGTTTGTGATATCGAAAACCCTGGTGTAATAATTTTTCAGTAATACAGAAATTTCTTTCGTTGAAATCTAATACGTTTTTACATACACGAGCGAATCGAACAAGTTGAGATATATAAACACCATAAGATGGTGACAAGGGAACGTCACCATCTAAAAATGGATAATTAATATAGTAAATGAAAAATCATCTCTTTTATCATAAATTTTGATATTAAGCTTCCCGTTAAAGATATAGATATCAAGATCCAGGAAAGGGCAGTGTTCATTGTAAGAATTAGCTTTATTTAAAGTCAGTTCGGCAGGATAAATCTCTATAGTGTACATACTGAAGTCGTCATTATTGAGAGCCAATATATCATCTAAATATCTAAAAGTGTTATTAGATTCTTGAATCAGATGTTGTTTCGACGGCATATGTGCATATCAAACTAAGGACACTCTAAACATTGTAGACGAGAATAGACTTCATGACAAAAATCTCTATTTTGTTGATCTTGTATTATTGATCTTTTAGTCTGTTTAGTTTCTCTCTATCTTCTTTGGTTTTTGCTAAAAACACAAAAGAGGGTAAAAAAAATCCTCATTTAAGGGCAATCACGCCTATGAAGAGTGACTACTAACTATATCGCCAAAATTTGGCTTTTTGATAGATCTTGCCTTGCTGATGATTTTTGTAATTTAAAGTATTTATGTATCTATTATAATTTAAATAATATAAGGCATAACGAACAAAAATGTTTCTCAATAAATATCATAGTTTTCATGATAATAGGCAAAAATGAAAAAAATGGTAAAATTTGTCATTTATGGACAATTACTCATATAAGAATTTGTCTAACAGATTTGACTTATATGGACAATTGGTAGAGCTCATTTTTCTAAACATTTTTGCACCTCTCAGATTTTCTCTATTTATAACGGTTCAAAAAATAATAGACAAAACTTGCATTTTACTCTTATGTTCTATTTTTAGCCATGTCGGTTATGTTGGTTGGTAGGCGGGGTCATCGGACAAATTTTTTATGCTAGATACCCTAATGATGATTGTGGCCAAGTTTGGTTAAATTTGTCTTTGTAGTTTTAGAGGAGAAGATTTTTGTAAAAGAATACAAAAATTTACAAAAAAATGTTAAAAATTGACTATAAAGGGCAATAACTCCTTAAGGGGTCGATTGACCATTTTGGTCATTAGACTTATTTGTAGATCTTACTTTGCTGAACATTATTGCTGTTTACAGTTTATCTCTATCTATAATAATATTCAAGATAATAACCAAAAACTGCAAAATGTCCTTAAAATCACCGATTCAGGGGCAGCAACCCAACTACGGGTGGTCTGATTTGTCTGAAAATTTCAGGGCTGATAGATCTTAACCTGATGAACATTTTTACCTCGTCAAATTTGCTCTAAATGCTTTAGTGTAAGATATATTAGCCAAAAACTGCATTTTACTCCTATGTTCTATTTTTAGCCATGTCGGCCATGTTGGTTGGCAGGCGAGGTCATCGGACACATTTTTTAAACTAGATACTCAAATGATGATTGTAGCCAAGTTTGTTTAAACTTGTCTCAGTAGGTTCAGAGGAGAAGATTTTTGTAAAAGATTACAAAAAATTACAAAAATGTTTTAAAAATTATTATAAAGGGCAATAACTCCTTAAGGAGTCAATTGACCATTTTGGTCATGTTAACTTATTTGTAGATCTTACTTTGCTGTACATTATTGCTGTTTTCAGTTGATCTCTATCTATAATAATATTGAAGATAATAACCAAAACCTGCAAAATGTTCTTAAAATTACCAATTCATGGGCTGCAACCCAACAATGGGTTGTCTGATTTGTTTGAAAATTTTAGGGCAGATAGATCTTGACCTGATGAACAATTTTGCCTTGTCAGATTTGCTCTAAATGCTTTGGTTTCAGAGATATAAGCCAAAATCTACATTTTACCCCTATGTTCTATTTTTAGCCATGGCGGCCATCTTGGTTGGCGGGCCAGGTCATCGGACACATTTTTAAAACTAGATACCCCAATGATGATTGTGGTTAAGTTTGATTAAATTTGGTCCAGTGGTTTCAGAGGAGAAGATTTTTGTAAAAGTTAACGACGACGGACGACGGACGCCACTTGATGATAAAAGCTCACTTGGCCTTTTAGGCCAGGTGAGCTAAAAAAGGGGGGGTTGTAGTTTTGTCTTCTTATATATTTCTTAACAATTTCTGCGACAAAGATAGACAAAAAAGAGTTCGGTAATTTTTCTCTGAGGGAGTTAGAAGTTGAGTTCCTTGAATATACCCCCCCCCCCCCCCCCCCCCCCCCCCCCAAAAAAAAAAAGAAGTAAAAAGAGAATTTTCATAAAATCGAAATTATATTTTCCTTGTTTTGACACTTTCATACAATATTATTTGTAAGGTTGATTACGATTTACCATGATTCGTTTTAGAGAAAATAAGAGGAAAATCTGCAAATAACTAAAGGTTCAATAGAATATACATTTTTCATTCTTTCCACCATGTATACAACCTAACATTACGAACAGATGACTCTTTATCAAGGGTTCACAAATCATCATTTTGAATAAGAAGATTCGATATTGTGTACTTTCTTCAGACAAGAAATTTAATTAAAAAAAAAAGAGTCGAACATCCTTCAAAAAGATCAACCTGTATAATAATAACAACGTCTGTAAATCATTCATTCACAGAAAACACCATAAGATTATTTCATATCAAGGAGCCTGTCAAACATGTGATTGACAGTTGTATTTTGTTTAAACTTTTTAATTCAAATGGGCGTATCTCCTTCAAGAGACACCAAAATTAATTTTAATCTTAAACGGCCATTTTGATCTTAACATCATCTGAAAAGTCTGATACAAAAAACTTTAAGTTTTGTTTATAATTTAAGTTATTTTTCAGATATTGTCTTGCTATAAATTCAGTACCGTTCAGACTTTTTGCCTGCAGTCAATCCAGTACATTTCAATTCAAATGGTCGTATATCTCCCAAAATAGTAAATAGATTCAATAAGTTGATATGTAACACATCAACATACAAGCAAAAGTAGCCATAAAAAATATCTGCAATTAGTCTGGAGGATTGTATCAACCTTTGTTTCATTGTTACTGCTCAGTTATAAATGACTGTATCTGTAATTGATATTAGCACCGTTATGTCGTCATATGTAATAGAATAACATGCATTTATCATGTTATATCCTAAAGTATGGTCAAGTTCCCCTCCTAAATCATAAAAAAGCTCTCATTTTGCAAGAACCATAATAACATGGTGTAAAATATATAAACCCATAGGACTACAACAGATATGGGGTCTATATATTACATAAGTTATACACAGTTTTCGATTAAATTTTCTTTTGTTGAGGTAAAAAGAGTAATAAATCACAATGAATGTAACTACATGTATATACAAAGATTTTTAAATACGTTTTTCCAGGGTAATGTCAAAATGTTCTTTTCATGCCGAACAATAACTAATTACAAATACGTGCAACTTGAATGGATACACCAAAACCACGAAAAATATCGGAAACATTGCATGCACTGCAATCACTACAAACAATTAAAAGTCTGAAATGGAGCACTTTTTGTACTCAACTGAACTGATTTTTACTCGACCATTCTGAAATGACTCTTTTAAATGGTTAAGAACTGATCGAGTACAGATTAATTACAAGTTCAGACTGTTTAGTAAGCTTCAGACTAGAATCGAGTACTAGTACATGTAATATCGAGTAAAATATAAATCAATTCAGAATGGTCGAGTACAAATACTTCAGATTTTTACTGGTTTGCAGTTAATTCTTTAGAAAAGTTTTAAACCTAAAATATCGGAAACATTACATGCACTACAAATCCCTTAGAAAAGTTTGGCACCTAAGTTGATTCATATACTCAATTGGCAACGTCGTTTTTCACACAGATTTTCATGTATAATAGATGCAAATAGTTCGTGGAATCTTACATTACCTTTACTTTCAATATTGAAAAACGTAAGCAAATCCTACAATTGTTGTTTAAACAGTATTTGTTTTGAAACTAGTAGAAAACTAATAACTTTTGATAAACATGTGGCGAATCAATTACATAATAAATGTGTTGTGTACAAGTTGTAATTTCGTTTGTACAAATCATTATAAGTACAGGGTTTTGTACAAGTTATCAGTAGTTTGGCACAAACATCCTTTCGCCATATGCTGCAAATTTATCTTAAGAATAAACCAGCTAAATGTTTTACTGAAAAAATATATATGTCAACCTTACGTTAAGCCCTGTCCTCTTTGTCCAAAAACTATAAATGAGGATTGGTTTAGATTCTATATTTATTTTTTCACTATCACCAAATTATATGTCAAAAAATATTTTTAGGGTTCTTATATAAACTTTGTATTAGTAAAATGTATAATAGAAATAAAAAGATGTGGTATGAGTGCCAATGAGACAACTCTCCATCCAAGTCACAATGTGTAAAAAGTAAACAATTATAGTGCAAAGTACGGCCTTCAACACGGAGCCTTGGCTCACACCGAAAAGCAAGCTATAAAGGGCCCCAAAGTGACTAGTGTAAAATAATTCAAACAGGAAAACCAACGGTCTAATCTATATAAATAAACTGTTATCACAAAGATATGTCTCGCCTTTTTGTAATTTTGATAATGCAAATGTTAAAATTAAAATAGCAATACTTAAACATGAAAGTTATGCAAATATTCAAAGTCAATGAACCATGACTGAAGGTACTTGGCTAAAAAATCTCCATGGAAATGAGATGTGCCAATGCTAATACAATTGCATACCAAATACCATTGACTTATTATAAGTCGAGCCCTTTAAACGAACCTAAACACAAACATTAACTTGTAAGCTATGTAAATGTTTCAAAGTTAATGAACCATGACTGAGGGGGTGGGGCTATATAATCTCCATGGAAACGATACTTGCAAATGCCAATAAATTTGCAAACCAAATATCATTGACTTGAAATTAGCAGTTCATCTTAAACGGATCTAATCACAAACTAATGCATGCCGTAAACTAAGCAAAAGTTTCAAAGTGAATAGACCTTGACTGAGGGGGTGGGGCCAAATATTCTCCATGGAAATGAGATATGCTAATGCTTATACAACTGAATACCAGTTAACATTAGCCTACCACTAATGGTTCCCCTTGAACTGACCTAATCACAAACTAATACATGTATACTAAGCAAAATTTTCGAAGTCAATAGACCATGACTAATGGGATGGAGCCAAATATTCTCGATGGACATGAGATGTGCTAATGCTTATACAACTGCATACCAATTATCATTGACCTACCACTAACGGTTCCCCTTAAACTGACCTAATCACAAACTAATACATGAAAACTAAGCAAAAGTTTCAAAGTCAGTAGACCTTGACTGAGGGGGCAGGGCCAAATAATCTCCATGGAAATGAGATGTGCCAATGCTAATACAACTGCATACCAAATATCATTGACCTACCACTAGTTGTTCACCATGAACTAGACCTAATCACAAACTAATACATGTAAACTAAGCAAAGTTTCAAAGTCAATAGACCTTAACTGAGGGGGCGGGGCCAAATAATCTCCATGGTAATGAGATGTGCTAATGCTAATACGACTGCATACCAAATATCATTGACCTACCACTATTGGTTCATCATGAACTAAACCTAATCACAAACTAATACATTGTTGACCCCGCCGCCACCGACGCCAGAAACAGCATACCTATGTCTCGCTTTTTGACTCCGTCAAGGCGAGACAAAAACGAGAAACGAGAAACACTTAAGAACCACATCAACAAACGACAACCACTGAAACAGGTTCCTGACTTAGGACAGGTGCAAACAAATGCAGCGGGTTTAAACTTTTTAACAGGCGCCAACCTTCACCCTAACCTGAAATAGCAGTGTAACATTACAACATAGAAAGACGCACTAGACTGTATAGCATATAGTCATTAGAATATGACAGTGATAAGATAAACCACTGACAGTGTTACTGTGTTATCCAATTATGTTAATTGGTTCACAAAATAGTGATAACTTATACAAAAAATTCTGTACTAATAATAATTATAGTTTGTACAACATTAAAATTTGTACACAACACATATATGACATAAATCAATGGTTTCAAGGAATAAAATAATTCTTGGAGCAAATATTAATTGAATAAATGTTCCCAGAGGCGCCGGGAAACTTCTTTTATTGGAAGGGGAGTAAAAATAGTTAAGCGATATGGAAATAGTTTTAATATCAAAATCTAAGAAATTTCAAACATTCTCGCATTTTTCTAACTATACAACATAATGGATTGTAGGTAATTCAAAGGACAAAACGGTATTTTGAAGTTTCACAAGTTTTGAATAGTTATGCCCCTTTGCACCACCTGTCGCGTCACCTGTGGTTGTTCTTGTGGGCTGTTAACCAATAGCGTAGTTCTGGTTGTTGTTCTTGTGGGCTGTTAACCAATCACGTAGTTCTGGTTGTACCAAAAGAACGTGGTTCATTTTTAAATACCTAAACATATTTGTTTTCTATGTTCTCTTACACTAGGTTCGACCAAAGGTGTCGTTTCTGGTTTTGTTAATCAAAGTACTAATTTTTTTTTTTAACTTTTGATTATCTTTGCTATAATAGAATTTAAGTTTGTTACCTGGAATACTCAGTACCTTGACTACTCAGTACATACTTAGTAATCATCTTTACCATGCCTGTATACCGGACTGTTTAACCAAATAAAAACGTATATTTTATTAATAAACTATTTTCCAAAAAACATGACTTGTTTGTGAAGAAGTGCATTGATGTTATATTCGAAATATAGCATGATAATGATTGTATTTCAAACTGATATGATTGGTCAACTTTAGATCTATTTTTTCAAAGTTTTCGTTTGAACTGAAGGATTACTGAGGATTTTTGTTTAATACTTCTCAGAATTTAACTTCTTTTTAAAACAATTTTTAATTCAAATTCGTCTTTTTTTTAAACAAATAATAAATTTGGGGTAAAAATTTATATAACAACAGATGATAAGAACTTACCTGATTAAAAAAGGTTTTTGAACATTAACTTTTATTTTTTTATGTAGCTAATCTATCAATTTCGTTGTTAAGAATTAACTAAAAGTAATACAAAAAAAAAGGTTGTATCGAAAATAATCAAAATGTACTTTGACTTTATTGAATCAAATTGAATTATAATGTTGATCTATTTCAGAATAATATCTGGCTTTAAAAAAAAATTTAAGGACAGAGAAATTTAAGTCTTTTGCCAATAAAATTCCAATACTATTGGGATAAGAATTTACATTTTGTAGTAGTAGAAGTAAATACTTGTATGTTACTCTCTATAAATATTATGTATGTGTAGTGAATTAAAGCACAAATATGTTAAAGAAAATAGGTAAATTGGGGGTGACAAAAAATACAGATTTTCAATTTTTAATATGCAAATGAGAAGTTTAAAAGATAATGAATGATTGAATTTAGAAAAGTAAGGCGTTTGATTTGTACACGCTAATAAATCAAATGAAAATTTACAATTTCTCATTAAATTACAAATTTGATAAACATTGAAAAACCAACTTTTGTTTTGATACCATATAATGGTGGTTTAAAGTTCATGTTTCATTGATTTGGCAGTTTTCATCAAGATATCATATAAGATTTAAGTTTTTTTTTTCAATTTTGAAGTGAACATATTTGTGCTATTTTTATACATCCAACTAATGACATTTCTTAAATGAGAGGCTACTTACCGAAGACAGTTATTGTTAAATTTATTAAAACTTGCCATAGTGAATAGTGGTCCCCATCCAGGCCCAAGGGAGTAAAATACTTGAATTACAGCTTCTAGCCAAACCTAAAGATAAAACAAATAATATGCAAATACCAATGAAATTGATCTAAAATCTAGGCACACGATGTAAAATGAATTCTCCTTAAAGGAGGCACTCAATTTACAAGCGATGTTATTAGAAGAGCAATCGGCAATCCTCGGGTGAATCCGCTACTCTCCTTCTTTGAAGGTACGGAATCGACCGAGTTGTGACGAATCATTAGAAGAGCATAAAGAACCATTTTACATTTGCAACTGGTCTTTCATACAGATGGTGTGTTCTGCAAATTGGATAATTTGTAAATAGGATTTAATGGATAGAACAAACCAACTTATTTTGTGCATGTAGTTCTTCAGTACTTTAACTCCGAAGTACTGAAAATGTGTTTAAATAATGTAGTACTGTTTTTTTTTCAAATTATACAAATTAATGTACAAATGTTTAATACAAGCTTTGTACTTTTATCGTTAAGTAGTCTGTATGCACTAATTTAAACTATTTTGTACCGGTTCAGTATATATTCTAAAGTCTTTATTTTTATTGCACTTTCAATTTTATAAAATTGAAATACTAAAGAAGTGTACTAAATACTATTGTGCCTTTAAAACTATGGTACTAAAATAATACAATAGTTTTAATGTACTACACCAGTGATATCTTTTTATGGTATATTTTCAGTACTATGAAGTTGTAGAACTAACAAGGTACATTATTGTTATTATGAAAAAGAAGCGGCGTAGTTGATATGTTACAAAACGATTTACCTGAAGTTCCAATAATTTGCTGAAATCTGGGGAAAGGTAAACTATAATTCCGTTTATTGACCCATCAAGTGTTATTCCTCGGATAAGTATAACAGTAAGTAAAATGTATGGTATTGTAGCTGTCACATACACTACCTGAAAGTAAAACACATAATAATGTAGTCTTTTTCTTATTATTCTTGTGCCCCTCTTAATTAGAAATAAGAATATGTGGTATGAGTGCCAATGAGACAACTCTCCATCAAAGTCACAATATGTAAAAAGTAAACAATTATAGGTCAAAGTAAGGCCTTTAACGCGGAGCCTTGGATCACACCGAACAGCAAGCTATAAAGGACCCCAAAATAACTAGTGTAAAACAATTACCACATCAACAAACCAACGGTCAAGCCATCAAGCCTCTCCCCCCCCCCCCCCCCCCCCCCCCCCCCCCCCCCCCCCAACACACACACACACACACACAAAACTTGTTTTAACCAATTTACCCCTCTAAATATAAAAATAAGGAGATGTGGAATGGTTGCCAGTGAGACAACTGTCCACCAAAGTTCAAATGACGTAGACATAAGCAAGTATTGGTCACCGCATTGTCTTACACAATAAGTTAAACTAATACCGTAGAGTCGGCAATAAAAAAAACCCGACACGACAAAAGGTGAAACAATTCAAACAAGAAGAAAAAAACGCCTTGTATTTTGAAAAAAGAACAATAAATGAAAAAGAAATATGACATACAGCAACCAACGACAACCATTGAATTAGAGACTCCTTACTAAGGGACAGACACTTATAGAATGTGGCGGTGTTAAGAATAATTTTGAGCACTCAACCCTCCCATAACATGGGACAGTGGTGAAACAACACAATATAAGAACAAAATGTAAAAATCAGTTGAGAATGGCTCGACTTACCAGATATGCACAAAGCATAAAAACAGCTCAACTAATTGACAAAAGATACAAAGCACCGATATAACAGTACTCGCGGTTGCTAAAAGCTAGTTCAAAGCAAATTATAACTAATTAACAAATCCTGCTCTCCCAGGCAAAAAATATATAATTCAGTACAAATACAAAGTATTTAATGTAAAGACATCATAAACAATCTGAGAAAAGCATGACTTTATGCAATGCCAAAATATAAGTACATATCATCGACAGAATGTTTCATAAATGTAAAGCAATATATTTAGTTATGTCTAACAAAACCAATGGCAGTAACGGTAAAAACAATACTAGTAATTAAAGATCTTGATATAGAGTTAAATTGATAACCGTACAGATTAATTTATTCTTGGGATCAAGAGTTTACATAGATTGTAACTAAAATTACGGGCTCTATAAACAACATCACGGTAAAAATTAGGATGTGTTATCCAGTTTGTAATAAGATTTCTACAGTAAAGCTATAGACACGGGCACAGTGAACGAATTGGAAACAAACACACCATAGGAGAGGGCTAAAGTAAGATTATTGTCTAAAAAAGGAAAATGTACACAAGGGAACGAGAAATCGTTTTTTTTTTTTTTTTTTTTTTTTCCGTAATTTTATTTCATAAAGTTTCCTGTGTGAAACAGAAATTACCTAATCTAGGAAAGGACAATTATTATTGTCAAAAGTAGATTTATCTAAAGCCAATTCCCTTGTGTAAAACGCAGTATAATTAAAGAATTTTTGTTTATCTAAAGCATAACTATCGTCAAGTTATCGGTAAGTGTTGGTTTATACAATTTATCAATTGAATTGAATTTATAAGGATCTTTACTGGGTTTGGCCATACACTGTGACTCATGAAAATACACGGAAAAAGGTCTTCTATAATATTAAAAAGGGTGCAATTAGTGCCTATATGATCAATCTATCGATAAACGTTATTACCGAAACGTACATTGATGTTGTCAAGCAGAAAAATTTAATAGGTCAAGACTTATTTATTGGACGCTAAATTAAAGGGGTATCGATAATGCGTTAATTTACTTTTTTTCCATCTTTTATTGCATTAGTTTGTTAATGTTTCTTGCCATATGAGGAGGTGGAATAGTTGTTAATTTTGTATTTTTATCAATGGGACGAAATGGTAAAATGACAAAATTATATTTACTAGGTCGTTTATGACGATGTCAAATTTTCGATTTTTAAACCGCAAGTTATTGTTTATTTTTAATATAATTATAACAATCCTATTGATTTAGATATTTTTTATCACTTTCTTCGTAAATGATATGCACTCACTTTTCCAAGAGATTTAACACCTTTAATGATGCATAAACCAACAACCACCCATGCTGCTAATAAACACAGCATCAGCTTCCAATTAATAGTACCAATTTCTTCGATTCCTGAAGTCATACCCAGTACACTTTCTCTGTAAAAAAATTAGTTGTTTTGAAAGTTCTATCTAAACGATTATTTTAAGGAAAAATGCTATGTTTAATAAACAGTGTGTACCTCTATTTTGTTTTTTGATCCGTATTATTTTTGGGGTTTTCTCTTGGCAAATAATGGCCTTCGTCATTGCTTTGTCATTGGGTACCAAGTTTGTATACGCAACTTCTCTAATACTCCTTTTCAATATTTATTGAAACTTTCAAGAATCTTAACCATGTAATGCCATTGTGCATATTTTCTTTTGTTTCTTGATAAGTTACCCATTTTAATGTCTTTGGTTTTACCTGTCCACATATCGAACCCATGACCTGAAGAATTCGAGGCGAGCACGCTATCATAAGACCTCATAAGCTTCGGAGAATAAAGGAGTGTATAAACAGGACCACAAACCAATGAAATACTATATAGAAATATAACCTAAATGCATCAAAAGGAAGGTGCAAGAAGGTTTCCAGTCATAAAATTACGAACCTTATACACACTTAGTCAATACTTGGTTTTAAGTAGCACAATCAAGAAATACATTTTCGAAATGTCATTTATCTTAAATCTTTCATTTGATGATGAGGAGGAGGAGGAGGACCATGATGACGATGAAGACGACGACGTACGACAATGATGATGATGAACGTCCAGAGGCATATTTTATATGTATTTCAGGACGATAGTATGTTAATGTGATATGAATATTATCCCTGCTTTGTACTAGACCAACAGCTAAGCCTATAACTTTTAATGTGCTAGTTAAATTGCATACTGACTGCAGAGTGACATATCACCCTAGCAGGAAACAGTTTTTGCTGTTACACTTAACGGCGAACTTCACTCGGCAGCAAATAAAAATAAGTCTTTGGTTCGCCTTGGCCGGGAATCAAACCCACGATATCCCGCACTCGAAGCAGGTATAATACCACAAACCAACTATGTGGTCTGCATTTCATTAAGTTGAAGTTGACTTGTTAGACAAATGTATGTAAAACAGATAACAGTAAGCACAATGCTTCTGAAGTTAACTGACTATGTTACTAATCTTTGGCGAATTTCCAAATTAGGCTACCAAAACGACATACTAGTTTTAATTGGTGAGTTAAACTTTTCCGAATAGCATCTCATTTGATCAACACTTACTGCCAAAATTCTTCTTGAGCCGTTATCCAATTCTGAGTGCTATTCATCAACACCACAGTTGAATTAATGCCCTGTGAGACATGGGTTGTCAGATTTAAAGTACTGCGGTCGTCTGTACAATATTGACTATTCCATTCATTAGTACAGGTCGTCCATGGTAGAGGCACGGCAAACGAACTAGCTATGTAATACAGTGACCATGCCATAATGACATTGTAGTAAATACAGAAAATGGTCATTGATATGATCATACCTACTCCAACTCCTGCAAAATGAAATAAAATGCTTCATATAAAATTATGAAATTTGCACACTCGGATGGAAAGGCAATATTTACATTCCTACACAAAACTATGCCATTTAAGTACAAATTACATGGAAATGAAACTTCAATTCATGTACATTTAACTTTCAAGGTTTCACCTTCTATGAATGAAATAGTCATCAACCCAACACTATTACAGACTTTTTTTGTCAAATTTCTGCTTAATTTATTTACAACTTTCTTTTTTTTTTACCTTGGGAACAATTTAGAGCTTGTGATATTTACGTGTTTAGGTAACTGCCTATTGTAGGACACTGAATGTTGACATCTAGATGTGTTTAGGTAACTGCCTATTGTAGGACACTGAATGTTGTCATATAAACGTGTTTAGGTAACTGCCTATTGTAGAACACTGAATGTTGACATCTAGATGTGTTTTGTTTATTTGTGACGTTGTATTACTGTCTCATTGATGCACACCTCACTAACGGAATAAATAAGAATAGATTTACAGTATTTGCAGTATCTTCACTGACCTTTATGGAATATCTGTATCCCAGATGACGACGAATATGTTCTAATTGTCCTCGAATGTGACCTACCGAATTAGACTTATAACCGGGGTTTTACTTACACGGGCAACTCGATGGGTGTCACATGTGGAGCAGAATCTACTTACCCTTCCGGAGCTCATGGGATCACCCCCTGGTTATTTGTAGGGTTCTTTAGTTTTTCTATGTTTTGTTTTGTATACTGTTGTTAGTATTTTGGTCGTTTTTCGTTTTTTGCCAAGTTGTTGTCATTTTATTTTCGACTTATGAGTGTGAATGGCCTTTTGTTATCTTTCGCCTCTCTTTCGTGTATATTCATATCAAAATCTCCCCTAGTAATATATGATTACATTTACAAACAGAAACAGTTAGCTTTCTGGAATCAACACCTTTATAATTATGTCATTTATGTTTGTGTTGTTGTGATCCTGTTTTATTTGCGAATACTCCAAATCTCCTTTCAATCATACCAAAGTTTCAACTCGTTTTATTGGCATAAACTCCAAATCTCCTTTCAATCATACCAAAGTTTCAACTCGTTTTATTGTCATAAACTCCAAATCTCCTTTCAATCGTACCAAAGTTTCAACTCGTTTCATTGGCATAAACTCCAAATCTCCTTTCAATCACACCAAAGTTTCAACTCGTTTCATTGGCATAAACTCCAAATCTCCTTTCAATCACACCAAAGTTTCAACTCGTTTCATTGGCATAAACTCCAAATCTCCTTTCAATCATACCAAAGTTTCAACTCAATTCATTGGCATAAACTCCAAATCTCCTTTCAATCATACCAAAGTTTCAACTCGTTTCATTGGCATAAACTCCAAATCTCCTTTCAATCATACCAAAGTTTCAACTCGTTCCATTGGCATAAACTCCAAATCTCCTTTCAATCATACCAAAGTTTCAACTCTTTTCATTGGCATAAACTCCAAATCTTCTTTCAATCATACCAAAGTTTCAACTCGTTTCATTGGCATAAACTCCAAATCTCCTTTCAATCATACCAAAGTTTCAACTCGTTTCATTGGCATAAACTTCAAATCTCCTTCCAATAATACCAAAGACTCAACCTGTTTCATTAACGTATACTCCAAATCTCCTTTTCAATCATTCAACAGTTTTATGTTGTTTCATTGACGTAAACTACATATCTCCCTTCAATCAATTCAAAGTATTGACTTGTTTCAATGACGTTTAATCTAAATCTCCCTTCAATCCTACCAAAGTCATAAATTATTTCTTGGACTTTTCTTTCAAATCTTCTTTCAATCCTACCAAAGTCTTAAATTGTTTCAAAGACGTTTACTCTAAATCTCCTTTCAATCCTACCAAAGTCAAATTGTTTCAAAGATGTTTCTCTAAATCTCCTTTCAATCCTACCAAAGTCTTAAATTGTTTCAAAGACGTTTACTCTAATTCTCCTTTCAATCCTACCAAAGTCTTAAATTGTTTCAAAGACGTTTACTCTGAATATCCTTTCAATCCTACCAAAGTCTTAGATTGTTTCAAAGACGTTTACTCTAAATCTCCTTTCAACAATGACGTTTACTCTAAATCTCCTTTCAATCCTACCAAAGTCTTAAATTGTTTCAATGACGTTTACTCTAAATTTCCTTTCAATCCTACCCAAGTCTTAAATTTTTTCAAAGACGTTTACTCTAAATCTCCTTTCAATCCTACCCAAGTCTTAAATTGTTTCAATGACGTTTACTCTATTTCCTTTCAATCATACCAGTCTGAAATTTTTCGTTGACGTAAATTACAAATCTCCTTTCAATCATTCCAAAGTCTCAACTTGTTTCATTAACGTATACTCTAAATCATCTTTCAATCATTGCCAAGTTGTTGTCAATTTATTTTCGACTTATGAGTGTGAATGTCCTTTTGTTATCTTTCGCCTCTCTTTCATGTATATATTTGAGCCGTTATCCAATTCTGAGTGCTGTTCATAAATACCACAGTTGACTCAATTAAGACTCAACTTTTTTCAATACTCTAAATCTCCTTTCAACCTTGCCAAAATTTCAACTTGTTTCATTGACAAATACTTTAAATCTCATTTCAATCTTAGATTAGTTACACTTTCTGAGGATGATTTATAAATGCCGATGAAGTTAATTTTATAAAAGCGTTTCTGACACATATAAATCATAAAGCGTTATTTTTCGTTTATTCTAATTGCATGTAACTTTACAGGAATGGCTTTCTATGTTGAGACACAACTCTTTATACAATGTATGTGCAATAGTTGTCTTAGTTCTATGTACATACTATTTTCGAACTACTCAGAAAATAATATAATATATACATACGTCCTTACATGAGTACATGTGTATTTACAAAGATGCACGAAGTAAATTATCAGATAAGCAGGTAATGGAAGGTAAGAAGTGTCGTAAATATTTACGTTTCAACTTACTTATAATATGATAAGATGTATATACAAAAGTAAATAATAAAAAAAAAGGAAATGTGGTTTGATTGCCAATGAGACAACTATCCACCAGAGTTCAAAGCAATTATAGATCACCTTCAATATTTTCAGAGAATGACAAATGTAAAAGTCAGAAAATATTATAAAGTCATATAGTATGAAACTTAAAATACAAGAATGAAGATAAAAGAACAGAGTTCCAATGTCCCCCGCGTTGCACATATTTTATATTTCCAAGGGGCCTAACTCTTTAAAAAAAAAAGTCGATCGGCCACCATTAAAGAACTTGTCCGAGATATTGCTGATATTAACCTATAGTATAAGTTTTATAAAAAATCTGGCAAGAATTGTAACCGTTAAAGCGCTAACGAGGCCATTTTCCATAAATTTAATATTTCCAAGGGGCATTACTCTTTTA
Organism: Mytilus californianus; assembly: GCF_021869535.1. Classification (NCBI taxonomy): domain Eukaryota; kingdom Metazoa; phylum Mollusca; class Bivalvia; order Mytilida; family Mytilidae; genus Mytilus; species Mytilus californianus. The sequence goes on along the minus strand of NW_026262668.1, from coordinate 64,931,889 downwards.
AAAAAATTCGATCGGCCACAATTATAAAACTTGTCCGAGTTATTGCTGATATTAACCTGTAGTATAAATTTTATAAAAATCTGGCAAGAATTGTACCCGTGAGAGCGTTAACAAGGCCATTTTCCATAAATTTAATATTTCCAAGGGGCATAACTCTTTTAAAAAAAGTCGATCGGCCACCATTATAGAACTTGTCCGAGATATTGCTGATATTAACCTATAGTACACAAATGTATAAGTTTCATAAAAATTTGGCAAGAATTGTACCCGTGAGAGCGCAACGAGACCATTTTCCATAAAAACAAGACCGGACGGACGCCCTGTATTTCCATGTCTCCCGCAACAGTTACGCGGGGGACAAAAAGGCTCTAAAATTCATTTATTTACTTTGCATGTGGTGTGTAAATAATGCATTATATTTTGGTGCTTTGTGTCTATATGATGAGTCAAGCCATTTCCAACCGAGTTTTACAGTTTGTTCTTATGTTATGCCGTTACACAACTGTCCCATGTTAGGGGAGGGTTGAGTGCTAACAAACATATCTAACCGCGCTACATTCTTTATGTGCCTATCCCAAGTCAGGAGCATGTTATTCGGTGGTTATCGTTGATTGCTGTCTGTCATATTTGGTTTTCATTTATTGTTTTGTCATAGATAACGCCGTTGGTTTTCTCGTTTGAATTGTTCCGCATTTTGTCATGGTAGTGCCTTTTATGGCTGCCTGTATTGTATGTAGTTTGCTCATTGTTGATGATTGTATGGTGACCTATAGTAATGTTGCTTTCATCCATGTCATTTGGACTTTGTGGATAGTTGTCTCATTGGTTACCATACCACATCTTCTTATTCTATAATGACTATTTACTTAATGTTTTTGTTTTATTTTCAATATGAAGAATTCTTTTAAAAACAATATTTTCATCTTCAATTGTGTTTTGAACTTGCCTTGTTTAAATAAAATTTTCATTTTGACAAGTGGCCATTGCTCAAATTAAAAACAATCAGTCGTAAATATACAAAATACAAGTTTACAGAGAAAATTGTGTGTGCCTGTATGAGTGCTAATTTTTGTTAAACCATTGGTGTTATGTGGGACTGTGGAGGCGTTCTGTCTACTATGTTTCACGTGATTTGAATAACATTCCAGCTGTACAGTAAAAGTCCTATTGTCGCCGCTAGAACATTTTCCTATTTTGTATAAGAAGCTATTAATATCTGATATGATAAAGTAAGAAAAAAAGGCTCGTAATCTTACCTTTGAAAATCGGACAGACCTCCCATACATGAAGTGTACCTTGTCCAGTAAACTGTCCAACTGCTGTTTCAAGGAAGAACAAAGGGATTCCACAGAACACCAGACAGATGAAAAAGGGTATCAAAAACGCACCTTAAAAGAAAAAGAAATGTTATGACTACTTTGTATCTATTTTCATATTTTCAGTTATAGATCGAGTTATACATGTATGGTCACTTACATTTTCAGTTAAAAATTGGTAATACATGTACCGACACGTACAATTTCAGCTAAAGATCGAGTAATACATGTATCGCCACTTACATTTTCAGTTAAAGATCGAGTTATACATGTATCGCCACTTACATTTCAGTTAAAGATCGAGTTATACATGTATCGCCACTTACATTTTCAGCTAAAGATCGAGTAATACATGTATCGCCACTTACATTTTCAGCTAAAGATCGAGTAATACATGTATCGCCACTTACATTTTCAGCTAAAGATCGAGTAATACATGTATCGCCACTTACATTTTCAGTTAAAGATCGAGTTATACATGTATCGCCACTTACATTTTCAGTTAAAGATCGAGTTAAACATGTATCGCTACTTACATTTTTAGTTAAAGATCGAGTTATACATCTACCGTCACTTACATTTTCAGCTAAAGATCTAGTTATACACGTATCGCCACTTACATTTTTAAGAAATCTACTAAAAAAAAATTGGACCGGGTGAAAAAGTGACGACTACGCGAGCAATGTTGTGTTGATTTCTGTATTCAATGCAGATAATATAAATGAAACATTCGAAAGGATATGATTACTAAAATATATATGTCAGCTCTAATAAATACCAATTTGCGAAACTTTATAACTAACAAATATGGAAATGTATTGACCAAAATGTACTTAAATTGAATTTACCAATAAAAACAAAGGTTATATGCTTATAATTGATCAATTTTTATATTCTTCTAAAGATAGACTGTGATGATTAATCAGGTCTTTTGGAAATTAACAAAGTCAGTACATTTTTAATCATTAAAGTATTTATACTAGTAATATAACTTGAATATCAGATCCATCTATAAAAGATAAAACTCAAGGTTGAATCTTTCACTTGCAAAATATGGATATATTATTTCTTTTTCAGGAAAACAAACTATGCAGGGTAAAAATAAGTTTTAAAAAATTGAGATTAGGATAAAAAAAAGAGATTTTATATAATCTTCCAAGCCCTTCCACAGATGAAATGGACATCCAATATTCATTTATAAGAATAGACCTGCTGTATACCCTAATTTGCTTGTATAGCAAATTTCGCTTTTTAATGTATCCCTCTCTCTTTTATTGTCTAATTATGATAATATCAAAACCGTCAAAGGTTCCTACAAATCCCAATTAAAGGACATTCAATAAATTCGGGAATAATTATTAATTCTGTCTTAAACTTTGTTGGGCATGGAATGCTTAAAGTTAGTGTGCGACATTTTAAGCTGAACGTACAGAACATCATGTATGTGATACACCAATGAGAGCCATACCCCGATTGGGTGTACTAGTATCTAATTTAAACCAAGATATTATGGTTTAATGCAAAAGGATAAATTTCAATAATTTAGAAGGGTGTCTTTCAGCAATTTGATCTTTTTTTACAGTACAGCATGATAAATGTAGGATATCTAGCTATATTTAATAAAACCTTTGTGTAGATCGTAACACAATAATGCAATTAAATAAAAGTGAATATCTTGCAATTATCTTGGTTTATCTTGATATGTATCTTCTTTATGGATTTATGAGATTTTAACATCGGTACACTATTGTTGACCCTAATTCATCTTAATACTAGGTCAAATACTTGAAAGGCACACACATTACAAAAATATACTCTTAGCTATGTCTTATTTATGTCCCATCTTAGACATGCGATTTGCGGATAAAGAACCAGAATTTACTTTAGTATGTCACATACCACCTTTATCTGATGCATATCCTGTCAAAATGTTACTACTCGACTAGACGGCATACCGAACGTATATGATCTACATAGACTTATGCAAAGATAAGAAAAATAACGAGGACTAAGAAAGATGTATTCTTTATTATAATTTAGAGGAGATTCTTCGTATGAATGAACACAATTTTTTTCTTATATACCCTAATGAAGCTACTGGGTTTCCACTTTTTCAGTTTCGGAAATAGATTGATTAGACAAATAAGTGAAATTCCAGACATTTTTTTGTAAAATCTGAAATAATTTTCTTTGAATTAAAATTGGACAATGCATGTCTTCCAAAGGGTTCTGAAAATTGCCCATATTAATGAGGGTCTGGATGGGGTTTACAGAATAGAAAATAATTGGCACAAAGTGCAAAATGAGGACAAAAATATAAAGAATAATGGGGAGCTAAAATATAAAACATGGGGAATAATTAATAAAATTTATAAAGAACAGAGAAAAATGGATAAACAATTGAAGAAAACAGAATTGAAGGACCCTCAGCCAGACCCTTAAACTGTAGAAATAACATATATTACACTTACCTCCACCATTCCTAAGACAAATATAAGGAAAACGCCACAGGTTTCCTAAGCCTACTATGTAACCCAGAACGGATAAAAGGTATTCAATCTTCCTCGACCACACTCCCCTCTCTATAACTTCATTCTCAGACACAGAACTTTCACTGTCTTTCGTCATTTTGTTTTTTCCCTGTAATAAACCAGATTCTCTTTTAGACAGTTTCGCCGAGAAGTGATTTGATTCCCGCTTAACAACCGGCGTGCGATTAACACTGATAAAAATGTATAAACGTAAACAAAGACTCGATTTAGACATGCATTTGTTATTTTGGTTATAGTTATGTAATTAAATACGTTCAAAATAATATGTAAAGCTTTAAGCGCAATTTAGCATGATTTTATTTTAATTACACCGATACATTCTTTAAAGTAGTTGATACAATGTAATTATGAAAAATTTATTTATTAAAATATCAATGGAGAACAAAATCTGGTAAGAAAAGAACTTTTAATGAAGTTGCATAACACAATTTCTCTGATGCTGCAACATTACATATCCCATTTTACAACTTTATTAAAAATTCTTGTTTTTATTTCGAATTTTGACTTACATGAATCTTTAACCTTTGGTAATTTGTAATAAGTTCGGCTGCACTGATAAATACTCGATACTTGCGCAAGCGCAAGCGTGGGTATATATAAAGGACATCGATACTTTCTTTGTTTTGAAGTGTATTTATTTTAATTCTACATTATTGTTTATGTATGTTTAAGTGTTAAATCTAGGTTTTCGGTTTTTGCAATAGCCCACCATTTTAGACGTATTGTCTAATTTGTGCATCTGCATACCATTGTATTTTACAACGGTTATCAGGTTACCACTTCAAGTTCCGTTTGACCGACTAAGCAAAAAGGCTGTAGGGTAGTGCACTCCTTGAACTATGAACAATAAGAAGTATTTCTTAAAGTTGCTATTGAAACATGTCATGATGTTATTCATGTGTTGAACCGTAAAATCCATAGTTTGTGAAATCCAACTATACCAACCGTATGATTTGAGCATTTTACATCTAAGAATTATTTAACTTATTTTATGCACCTTTTCAGTATGTTTTTCTTCTGGATGTTGTAGTCTTTTTGCTTCGACTTATGGTGGTTTGGTTGTCCCCTTTTTATCGTTTCCTCTTTTTTTTTAATATACATGTATTACATTTGAAATTAACCGAACATGTATCACTGTACTCTAAATTATGTAATTTAATGTGAACTTTACATGAATTTGACACGACATTAGAAGTTTAGAATACCAGCAACAAGAGATTAGGTCATTATCTAATATTTTTCATTTTAATGACATGACTAAGCTGGTGAACAAATATTAATGCTGTTTCTATTTTAGTAGAACATAGAGGTAGTTTTTTTCTCTGCGATTATCTGATATCGGGGCCTTTTCGGACCTATCGGAAGATATGATACTATCTTTCAACATATCTTACATCCAAATTATTTCCCAAAGTAAGGTAAAAAAAAAAACAACCTTTAACGTTGTTTACCACCCTACACTTGTGTATGTGTGTGTGTATGTGTGTGTGTGTGTGTGTTTGGGGGGGTTCATACAACCTAGTTTCACCACTGAATATACGACTTTAATTCTTGGTAAATTTTTCCTCTGATTTTAAACTGTCCGAAAAAATTCAAATGCTCTTTACGTTAGATTTTCTAGTAACAGTTTCAAATAATTATAAAATATCATTATTCTTGGTTTTTACGCTGATATTGAACAATATACTAGAATACGTAAAAAGCCAATATTTGTTCCCTAACTAAATTAAATATGCTCAAAAATATTCATACCTCTTTCTTTTATGCTGATTTTTTTAAATCTCAGATATTAAGTACATTAACACAAAAATATGATCATCACACACTGGAGTTCAAAATAAAACTACACTGTTCCGAAATGCAGCAATAAACTTATATTGTAGATCTGTCTGTGTACTCATATGTGACCCGCCACAACATGTTCGGGCTCATGGAGGTAAAATGTCATTGTGAGAAAATAACACAGTAAAATTGTATAGATGTACACACGATTGTTTCTATACTGAATTTAAGTTCTGAATACTTTTTAAGCATTAAATGTAAAATTTGTGTAATTTAAAGCTTTAAACTTAAGCTCAAGAACTAATCATACACGTCAACATGAAGATTGGCAAAACTGTATATTTTACCATTTAAAATCTCTGTATCAAAAAACATGAAATTTTAGTAAATAACTATTGTACCATACATTTTCTAATGAATATTTTGTATATGCAAACATTCTCACTATCAATACAACCTCACCATGTATTCAATATAAAATGTATTGTCAACATAGGAACAGTCAATAATCAATTCAAACTTTATTGTCCTATAAATCAACTTATATGATTTGCGACTAAAACACACAAAACATAGGAATACAGTTATAAAAATGTCATATAGTCTTACCGTTTTAATGGCTTCCATGCAGTATTGTATTTGAATAAGATTTAAAAAAAATTCAAGTAGTTTATTTTATTTGATTTTTTTCTATCTGTACTTCAATGTGGTTTTTCATTTGTTTTGGTATCTTACTTTTTAAAGACAAGGTCATACATGTAGCTATTCAATCCCCTCCATTTTACTGAATAAGACTACTGTGGTTCCTTAAATGAAGTCAAAAGGGTAACCATACTTGCCGTAAGCTGTGGGCGACATGAACTAGGAAGCTAGAACACTAATTATTTAATGACCGTGCGTAATAAGGTTACATTTTTAGTAGAACAGGCAAAGAAAAATTATTTCCAAAATGCTATCTCAAATTGTAAAGATAGTAAATCTATCTGGAAGTATGTCAAAAGTCTAAATCCCAAAAAATTACATAATAATATCACGCATTTGGAATATAAAAATAGTGTAATTCAAAATGATGTTGATATAGCAAATACATTTAATGTGCATTTCACAAATATTGCTGAAGGTATAGTTGATAACAAATTATGTAATAATGATGAAGGTCCAAGTTTCGATGTACTCAACAAATTTGTGAAATCAAAGTTACAAAGGGGTAGTGAAAAATTCATTATACCAGAAATGAGTATTTTAGATGTAAAAATGTATTTAAAAAAACTTGACAAGTCTAAAGCAACTGGTTTAGATGATGTTGGACCAAATATTTTGAGTATGTGCAGCGATGTCATTGCACCAGCTTTAACATATTTATTTAATCTAAGCATCAAATGTGGCAAATTTCCAAGTATTTTTAAAACTGCAAGATTTTGCCCAATTTTTAAAAGTGGCGATGCTTGTAATCCTGATAATTATAGACCAATATCAGTTTTGCCTTGTCTCTCCAAAATCATAGAACGACATATAGCTGATAGTTTGTATATATATTTAAATAGTAATGACCTTCTTAATACTACACAGTCAGGTTTCAGACCTAAACATTCGTGCACCACTGCACTTACTAAATTAGTAGATGAATGGTTAGCAAATATAGATAATGGAGAAATAAACGGAGTTATATTTTTAGATTTAAAGAAAGCTTTTGATCTGGTTAATCATATTATTTTATTAAAAAAGCTTGAATATTATAATGTTTCAAACTGTACACTAGACTGGTTTAAGTCATACTTGTTCGAACGAAGTCAACAAGTTAAGGTCAATAACGTCATGTCTAATACTAAATGCATAAAAACTGGTGTACCACAAGGCTCTATCCTTGGCCCTCTGTTATTTATTTTATATATCAATGATTTACCACTGAACATAAAAAAAATCATTAATAGATTTATATGCAGATGATTCTACATTACATAGTAAAGGTAATAATGTACTTCAGTTAACGGCTAACCTTCAAAATGATATTCATGTAATTGAAAACTGGTGTTCGCAAAATTGTATGAAACTAAATGCCAAAAAGTGTAAATCAATGATTATTGGTTCAAAACAGAGGCTTTATTCAACTGGGAACAGTTTAGATATCAAAATTTCAGATGAACAAATAGAGAATGTAGATTGTGAAAAACTTCTCGGTTTATATATCGACAAAAACCTAAATTGGAATGAGCAAATAGATAAAATGTCATGTACAATATCAAATAGAATCAATTTATTACAAAAGATAAGAAAATATTTACCTATGCATATACGTATTATTTATTTTAATGCTTATATTCTGCCATTGTTTGATTATTGTTGCAATATATGGGGAAGTTGCTATGAAAGTGGAATAAATAAACTTAATAAGTTATTAAAGAAATCTGCTAGGGTTATAGTAGAAGCAGACATAATGACATCATCCAGTTTGTTGTTTAATAGTTTAAACTGGTTAAATGTGGAAAAACGCATTAAATATCAAAAGGCAATACTTGTATTTAAATCATTAAATGATATGGTTCCTAACTATTTACAAGAAAACTTTCATTTTATTGGTAATCAGAATTATAATTTACGTTCGGCTGATGAAAAACTATTAAATCTTCCGAAACCAAAAACAAACTTTTTAAAGAAAACATTTACATATTCAGGTTCTCAAATATGGAACAGTTTACCAAATGAAATAAAAATGAGTAATACACTTGTATCTTTTAAAACAAAATGTTACAAATTTTTCATCAATTGTGCAAATTAATATGCTTTTTCATTATTATCTAGATACAATTGTATATTGTGTATAATATATCATTATAATATTGTATGTACTTATAAATATGTTATTATTATTTTGAGGACTCTTAGGAAGATTAGTTTTAACTAATGGGATTATCCTCTTGAAATAAAGATTATTTATTTATTCATTTATTTATTGAAAAGGACAAATCGTTAATAATTTACATCATAAGTGGATCATTACATTTAATAAAAGAGAGGCGAAAGATACCAAGAGGGACATTCAAACTCATAAGTCGAAAATAAACTGGCAACGCCGTTGTAAATTATAATATCCAACTACATTCAGTTATAACTTCAAAAAATTAATATTCTTGAAAAAAGTTTTAACAGCTTAACAAAGGACTGTCTCCTGTCATATATGATTTTCAACGCTTTTTGAGTACATGAGTGTGTCAGGAACTGTAAAACATTTTAGTTTCTATAAGAATGCAAGTGTCTATAAGAGGATCAGTCTGATTGTTTTTATAAATAAGACGTAGGGTCAATCAGTTTATTTAAAACGATTGAGGTGAAGAGATGTGATGTACTATAAGAAGTGCAAATCCTCAAAATATCCATATATAATTTAACAGAACACAACAGAAACAAAATTAGACATATATTCTAGAAGTCCAAAGAAGTCGTGAGATATGTTTGCATGGTACATTCAAAATATTAATTACTTTAAAAGTTAAAGCCAGGTAAGTTATACTTGTTTTCAAATATTTCCTTCAATTTCCTCTAGAAGCAATCGAATAATGTTTAATCGTCGTTTCGAAGTATTTGTAAAGAAAAGTATAAAAACTCATCACAGATAACACTTTACTTTAAAAGTTCTGAAGAAGTTTGACGTTTTTTGTTTGAAGTGAAAATTACTTGAACCTGCATAAAATGATACACAAAATTAAAAATTCTCTGCTCTATATATAGACTTTCTTAAATAGAATGAATAAAACTGCTTCAAAAGAAGGAATTACCGTATCAAATTCATATATCTTTTGTAGACGAAACGTGCGTCTGGCGTACACAATTTTAATCCTTTTGTCTATTATGAGTTTGTTTATATGTTTATACTAAGTTTATTACAACAAGTTTAAATTACATTTTCTGAAAAAGAGCAAAGAATTGTACCTTATACATTTTAAAGTTGTGTTTAAATACACTGTTGGAAGTGTAAGTGTTACTAAGCGCCAATAAAACATTATTTTTTTATTTTTTTTTATCAATAAGTGCGTTCGTTAATCAAAAAGTCGTCATTGAATACAGAATCTCCTTTTGCCGCCATATTAAAAATAAAATGCTTCGCTGAGCGCAGCCTGATACGACCGCAGAGGTCGAACCCTGAACAGTTGGGGCAAGTTTGGACACAATATTCAAGACAAGCTTGATACTGTCTGAATTTGGATTGTGATCAAATTTTTGACATAATATAGGTTTCTGACACAAAATAAATGTGGTCAAGGATCTTAAAAATTTGAAATGGGACATTTAATTTACTTAGAATGGTCTGATATCCAAAATCTAACAACATGGTTAGATTCAGCATATAAAAAAAACACCAATAATTTAATTTTAGTTGAAATCTAACAAAGTTAAATTTTGGACCCTTCAAACCTTAATATGGACTAATTTGAAAACAGGGCCCAAAATAAAAATCTAAATGCACAACAAGATTCAGCAAATCATACAGCCGCATTAATTCAGTTTTTGATGAAATCAAACAAAGTTTAATTTTGGACCCTTTTGACCTCAATGTAGACTAATTTAAAAATGGGGCCCAATATCCAAAAAAATCATACAAGGTTTGAACCCCCAAAAATTAAAAACTTAATTAATTCCATCGAAATTGGTTAAAACATTTGTATTTGTTTTCAATTGAAGATTTCTTGCTATTGCGCAATACTGTGCAGTTGAAGATTTCTTGCTATTGTGCAATACTGTGCTATTGCCCATTGCTGTACAAATGAAGATTTCTTGCTATTGCGCAATACTGTGCAATTGAAGATTTTTTGCTATTGCGCAATACTGTGCAATTGAAGATATCTTGCTATTGCGCAATACTGTGCAGTTGAAGATTTCTTGCTATTGCGCAATACTGTGCTATTGTGCAATACTGTGCAATTGAAGATTTCTTGCTATTGCGCAATACTGTGATATTGCACAATACTGTGCTATTGCGCAATACTGTGCAATTGAAGATTTCTTGCTATTGCGCAATACTGTGCTATTGTGCAATACTGTGCTATTGCGCAATACTGTGCAATTGAAGATTTCTTGCTTGTGCCCAATACTGTGCTATTGTACCATTCTGTGCTATTGCGCAATACTACATGCAATTGAAGATTTCAAAAATTTGAAATTTCAAAAAAATTTTAGAAAAAAAATCCCCCCCCGTTTGGAGTTATTACCCCCAAACTCAATCCCAGCCTTCCCTTTATGGTATGGAACCTTGTAGTACAATTTTAGAGAGATCCATACCCTTAAACACAAGTCATTGTCTCGGAACTAGAAAAATGCTTGTTTTTGTTTCCTTTTTTGTCCCTAATTCCTGAACGTTTGGGGCAATTAATCCCAAACTCAATCCCAGCCTTTCGTTTGTGATATGGAACCTTGTGGTACAATTTCAGAGAGATCCATACACTTACACACAAATAATTGTCCGGAAACTACAAAAATGCTTGTTTTTGGTCCCTAATTCCTAAACTGTTGGTACCATCACCCCCTAAATCAATCTCAACATTCCTTTTGTGGTATTGAACCTTCTGGTAAAAATTCATAGAGATCCATTCACTTAAACTAAAGTTATTGTCCGGAAACCAAATGTGTCTTCGGACGACGACGACGACGACGACGACGCAGACGACGACATCATAGCATTATGAGGGGCCTGATGGGGGTCTCATCACGATTCACGAGTTGATTTTTTTGTCAATCACGATACACAGAAAATAAATTTCCATGATCACGGATCACGAAAATATAAAAAAAAAATCTGTAGAAAAACGGATCACGATAGCGAAAATGCGCCGATCACGAAGAACGAAAATAACCCATCAGGTCCCTCCATTATACGACGCAAAAATTTTTGGCGGTCGTATAAAAACTCTTTCATTTTTGTTTCAACACATATGTCATAATAACTTGACAGAGTATTTTGTTTCAGTATGTAATGGATAAATATGCAGTTAGCCCATTTCAGAGTAGGGATTCCATAAGTTTTGAAATATCATAACCAGTCACATATTATGTGCGTGTTCATACTTTTATCTAGTTTCACACATTGTCATTTCTATAGATTTTTATCCAGGTCAGTGTCGGTCATATTTGACAATTAATTCATAAACTCTGACAAATATAGTCTATATTTATCATTAACATATAAACAAAGAACAACAAACAATTTTTATATTGCAAATGTGGGCACCCCGCGAGGCAGTGTAGTTGGTACAAAGTCATAAAACACAAGAATAAACAAGTAAAAAATATTGACGAAAAAAACATAATTTAAAGTGCTTATATTTTATGAAATACAGAATCTTCAGCTGACATCACCACAATGAATTTGGATTTGCTCTTCAGGAGACTTACATTTGAAAATTTATGTTTAATGTGTTGTTGAGAATGGATCTAATCTTTTTTTTTAACATTTGACCACCTAACTCCCCCCCCCCCCCCCCCCCCCCAAACAACGACCCCAGCTTAAAATACAAAATGTATTAGAATATAAATATGACGTTATACTTCGTATAAAGATTTTCCCCTTGATTTCAACCATTCATACATTCAGTATTACAAGAAGCATTGCAAATATTGTGCCTTCATTTAAATACATATGGATATAGTCGGAAATCCGTCTTGTAGCAAGTCGACTAAATCACTCATTTTCCTTAAATTATCCAAAAGTTTTAATTATTTTGAAAACCGTTAGTTAATTTTATCCTTAGTTACCAAAATTTCTCATCTCGTAGAAGAAATACCTTATATTTTTACTTAATGCAAAACTAGATAGGAATAATCTCTTTACCTTAATAAACTGGTATAACAAAAAAACAAGAACAAATAAAACAGTATGAAATAAAACCGCATCAAAAAATTCTCGCAGTAACTGAAAGATATGAAGTCGTGCTATCTTTATATTCGTCAATCTGATTAAAATTCAAATCTGTCGGAGCTCGCACGTTCGCCGAAGTACAGAGATCTATATTTTAAATAGTTTGTATATTCTTAAACATCATTTTTTTTATATGCATCATTTGTATTCGTTTGTGTATCTCAATCTATGTTTTATCTTCAAAAAGTTTGATAAATATCCTCACCTTATAAAATACGTGTAGCGACAGTTTTCTAATTTTTAGATGAAAACAATAACAGGAAATACTTTGTGTTATAGGAGTATTATACTAAAATGCTTAAGTAGGCTTTGTGAAGGGAACAAACCCGGACTTAAAACGATCAACATAAGATATTCAAGAAATTTTATAAAGTTATTAAGATATCTTTATAAAGTTAATAGAAACGAGGAACTCCCCCCTCCAAGTCTAGACCCACATATATAACTTCTATGTTCAGATAGCATTGCAAAACGTGTTTCATAACAACCAACTTAGATTTTTTCGAATATGTGGAGCAAAATAAACAACTTTTGTTTTCGTTTTACTTAAATCATAAAACTTAAAAAACAAAGTTTGAACTAAATTGTTGACTAATCCTCAAGGTGGTACATAACACTACAGGGAGATAACTCTGTAAAAATCAGCTGAACGTTTTAATCACGTTCTATTGTTAAGGAAATATTAAGCTTCTCAATGATCAAAATTAGTGTTTGTAAAACTGCTATATATATATCCAATGAAATTTTTCCGATAAAGTGTGTGGTTCAAGTTTTTTGAAATTTTAATATTTTTGTCAAAGGGTCAAAGTAAATATTTTTTCAAAATTTTATGAAAATTAAACGAGCCAAATTAATTTTAGTCAAGGTGATTGGTACCACCTTAATTCTAAGAAAACCCTTTGAAAGTAATGTGGGTTATAAACCGTGTAATTAAGTCTTAAATGGTAAACTTGTACTTCAACAAAGAGTTAAAAGAACTCATTAATATGTCAATACTGGGACTACTACATGAATTTATGTATTGGTCCTTTATACCATTAGCACATGGACAAATAAGATCACAAGTTACATGTTAGGCAGTTATATTTGAAAATTACACAAATAAAGCTAGTGACTTGATTAAAAATATATATGTCTATTGTTAGAAATATAGCAATGGGAGATCCTACATCTAGATGATAGCTGTATGATGAGCAATATAGACTTACAATTGACAGAAACCCGACAAGGTCATAAACTTCTATTGATTGGAGTCTATGAATGGAATTCATTACATCGTTCGTTAGTCGCATACATTCCGTAAAAAGTTCAGTATGACGATTTCATTACTTAGATTACAATTACATATACATTTGTTATTAATATTGAATCGCATGCATGTATCGTCATGTTTGTCTTGAATGTTATTTGCAGTACCCATTATACATGCAGTATACATTAGAATTGGTCACCAACCCCACAACCAAAAATGCATGCTTCAATTTAACAAATAAGTAAATGTGCAAAGACCAAAGCAATTTATGAAGCCATGTTAGACAATTGATTCCAATGATTTTATTTAATCATGACTACTGTAAACCTACTTTCTGATCGGTCAGTAGTTATTCCTGCGTTGACTTTGTACTTATCTGTAGACCTTCTAATGTACGCCCCTTCCAATTATTTCTCTTTATTCAAACCAGTATACAGGCTCATACTTGTAATGTTTCCCCCTTTCGGTCTTTTACTATCAATATGTTATTCTTCCCAAACTTACAATTGACTTCGATCACATTCAGAATTCTGTAGATATGCAGTAGGAAAATCCTGCCAGATCGTTGCTTCACAACTCTGTTCCTTATCCTTTTCCTCAAACGCATCTTTACTCATGAAGTCGTCTTCCTCGTCCTATACTTTGTCGATCACTTTTTTTACTTCCAAATCTTTTTTAACTAATTCCTTTGCGATTTATCTGTATTCAATTGAATCACTGTTCGTTCGCAATCTGCTTCAAAGTTCTGGGTGTGAGTTCATTGCTTTTGCCTAAAAAGTTGAACAGCGCGGCAAAAATGGTAATTTGACACTACTTACCTTCTTATGCATGCTACATGCAGGCTAAACAGATTCAGATTTCTGATTTTTCTGAATTATTTGTCACATACTTGTATCTGTTATAAATAAAGTGTAACACACAGGTAAAACCAATCTGATTAAAATTTAGATGTATCGTAACTCGCTTACTCATATTAGCAGAACTCAATCAGAGATCTATATTTTAGTTAGATTGAGATGAAACTTTTGTTGGGCCTTCATTATATGGAAAATCAAAGCAACTGCTCTCATCATGGAGATTAATAAAGAATAAAAAGAATATCTAAGCATAAGAATATGTATTGTTCCGATTAAAGGCCCTTGATAGGCAGCCTGACATTTATACACACAAAACAATACACTATGATTTTGTAAAAAAAAATGAATAAAAATTTCACATTGAAATGAAATATTAAATGTTCAAAGAGTGGGTGGCGCATATTCTCCTTGGACACATTTTCGCCGTTTTGCTATTTTTTCTGTAAAATTTGTGTGCCTTTACCCAATACTTGCCTAAATAGTTGGTAAAGGCTGTTTGTAATGTTACAACTGTTAATATTCCTCTTTACCCCATTTACAAGGTTATTCGCACATATTGAGAAATACGCAGGTGTTTTTAAATGATTTTGGCAATTATGTAAGATTTTAAATTTATATGGCAATCATGCGCTGTCTTAAAGTAAATATTTGTGAGAAAAATCGTATAGGAATGATCTCTCAAGCTAATTCATGTAATTTCAAACATTCGTTTTTATAATATACCAGGATAATGAGGATTGTCATATCATACATTGCGGCGAAAATGTGCCCCCATGGTACACGAACAACTTGATTTCCTCTTGAGTTTGCGTTCGTTTTTACAACAATTAACCAATGTTTTGAAGATAATTTCTTTATCAAACATTTTTTCATATAGTTAAATTTCTGAAACCTTCATAAAAAGTTCCAAATATTCGAATGTAGGTCGGATGTAAGTGGAAATGAACGAATTATGCGGCGAATAAGGGTCTCTCACGCTATAGTTATAGGACCAGAACCATGAAATCGTTGCAATAATCGTCGTCATTAGGTATATTTATTGACGTTTCGTCTAACATCTAAACATTTAATAATGTAATTCCCTAAATACTTTAGGACAGATAAATTCTCTTTAGTAAATAACCAAACAAATTTGCCTCATTTGAGAGATCTGAAAAGTTATGACAAATATTGTCTATCGCTTTTTAAAGACTTACACATAGACCTTAATTACCTCTAAATCTTCCCTGTAATTTGTATCGGAGTGACAGTGAAGTAAGAAGTGGATTTCTTTTTCCACCTGACCTGCACTGCACAGAAAATTAAATTCGGTTTATTCAGAAATTAACTAGTTTGGCCATCGAAAAAATAACACAGTTACCAATCTTACCACTATCTAATTTAACAATATCGAAAATCGAGAGTTACCCCTCTTAGTATAACTTTTTTTTTAACTTTTTTTTTTTTTTATCTCATTGTTTGTATTGTATTATGAAAAATTATTGATGTTGTAATGTTTATGCCCTTTGGGGCCCATAATTGGAAATAAAATATCTTATCTTATCTTATCTAGTATAGAAAAGAAAAGCTCTCGCAAGCGTTTTTATAACATCTCAAAATATAATTGTTGCATTATACAATTCAAATTATATACGAAAAGTTTTTTCTCAAAAATCAAAGCTATTTTTCAGTGTTTAATATAAGAACAAATATTCAGTGTATGTTTGTATGTGAATTTTAAATGAAATCAATAAAAACATTTTCAAAGACAGTTTCAGATTAGTAATTAGTTTATGATTGTCATGTTCTTAACGCTCAATGGCAATTACAACATGCATATTAAAAATTAGGGCACGTTGCATAGAAGCTGAAATTATGTCTAGCAACAGGCCACCTACGGATCACTCAAAGAGTTGATGTAAGGGTTATTTAGCGTGCAGAGTGAAAACTTCTCTTTATCAGTGTTTACAAAGGCGATTCCTTGTTTTACACTGACTAATAGTTATTGAGCACGCCAATTTTTTATTATCCCACTTTAGTCAGTTCCAAACTGTGATAAAGCTATTTAGGCGTATTGCGATAAAAGCTATACTCCGATTAAACGCCTGTTTGCTATATTAATTCCGAAAAAAAAATGCTTTAAATATTGTGTATGCTTGATTACCGGCGGTAGAAACGTTATTTTTATTTTTATTTATTCTAGTATCATTCATATTATCGACATTTATAATCGAAGAAAATTAGGGAATGAATGTGATAAAGTGTAAAAAATAATCAAATTATAAATAATTTCTTCCTAAACAATTGTATAAATAGTTCTATAGATAATGACACATTAATTGCTTTTATCAACAGAGCTTTCCAGATAATTTTATGTGCAAAAGTAAAATAAATCAACATTATTTCCCTTTTTAGCTAAAAATGCACAATACAGAACTTTCTGATAGACAAATAGAAAAAAAAACATCTTGCAAAGTTATTTAATTTCGCTTTCATGTATCTTGATGATTTTCTGTCACTCAATAACTGACATTTCCTAGTAATCTTGAGATTAAGGATACTGAAGAAAGTAGAAGGTCTACTTCATACCTTTATTTTTCCCCTCGATGTTGACACAGATGAATGACTTGACACTAGAATCCATGGAAAACTGGATGAATTCGACTTTCTAATTGTCGACCGATTCACAGCAGTACCATACCCTCTGTTCCATCGTATGGCATATACATATCTCAGTTAATACATTACGCTTGTGCATGTTCACACTATAGTATACTAGTAATACGTACTTTATTAACAGGGGTGTGCTCACACATAAACTTATCTAATAGAACGCTGAAATCGACACTACATACGTTTTACGGTCACTATCTCGAATTGGTTGACCGATACGATGCGTCAGTGTCTCAACTCGATTTAAGATCTTCAATGACCAGTATGGTAATCTGGTCGGTAATTACCAGTATGGTAATCTGATCGGTAATTACCAGTATGGTAATCTGATCGGTAATTACCAGTATGGTAATCTGGTCGGTAATTTTACAGATTGTGTCCTATTCCCGATTGTGACATGTTGACTGAGTGTGACATGTTGACTGATTGTAGATTCGCATGGTTGGTGATGCATGCATAGCAGGAGACGCTTATCTGGTCGACATACCCGGTCTCGCTCCGCTATTCCCTATGTTTTTGTTTGTTACCTTGATTTGTCTCTTCCTAATCGATTTACGAGATTTGAAAATCGGTAAACTAATGTCGCCTTAATTTAGCTGTTAAATGAATGGATACATTTTGTAGTCTTCTAGGGTTGTGACCTATAGTTTTATAGCGTTGACTGTTT
This sequence comes from Mytilus californianus, assembly GCF_021869535.1. NCBI lineage: Eukaryota > Metazoa > Mollusca > Bivalvia > Mytilida > Mytilidae > Mytilus > Mytilus californianus. Next base: position 64,913,904 of record NW_026262668.1, on the reverse strand, counting down.
GCACTTTTTTGTTTGTTTGAAGCGCTTTTGTTTACATCTCAGTGGTACTATACACAAGCAATTCCTTCCTTGTATAAAAGTTGATGAAGAAATATTTGTCAAAGAGACAGCTACCCAATGACACAAATACTGTAAATTCAGGAATTATTGCGTGCATTTAATATTGCGATTTTTGGAGAATGAACAAAAATGCGAGATTAAATATTACGATTTCCTGAAAATCTGTATAGGACATATGTATCAGATATCAAAATGCGAGTTCTTCTTATTGCGATACTCACACTGTCGCATTATTCGCATTAATAAAACCGCGCAATAATTTCTAAATTTACAGTAACAAAAAGACATTTATAAGGCTTGATGTAAAATTATGTTTAAAATTGCTAATTTTTTTAAACACGATTCCACCATTTATATACTATTGCATATATACAAAATGTGTACTTTTCACAGGCACTTGTCTCAGAAATTTTTTTTCCTATATACCTTAATATAACAAGTTATACTAAGGTATATAGGAAACAAATTTTCTGAGACAAGTGCCTGTGGTACTTTTGTAAAAATGAAATCAACAAAAGGTTAGTGTTTGTACTATTTGAAATAGTTATTACATTTACTTTTGATAATTTCGCTTCCCACTCAAGTGAAAGATCACTCTGAAAGTTATTTACACCTCGTATAAAAAAGAATTACAAAGGTCAATGAATGATGTAGGTTTGACACCATCAGTTTATCACCTATCGGTTGCAGCCTTCAACACGTTTTTGCTAATATAACGTGGAAATAAAGTATTTTTAAGGCAATTAATTTTAGTCGTATCATAAATTTTGAAAATGCATATTTTTTTTAAGATAATTGAATGTATCGAAAACAAATGGTTAGCAGACATGCAAAGTTATCTTTATGACCGTAATATGATTATTTAGAACGGAAGCATATTTACGATTTCAAATGACTAACAACTTCAAATGTAGTTCCCTCTTTAAAAAAACTAAGGAAAATAATTTAACAAGTTGTATATATATGTATATATTATTGAAGTGAATACATCAGAAGATGTTACATATATAATGTTAGAAAAACGTAACATTAACATGTTAGAGGTATGTATTTGAACTCAACAGTCTCCTTACATTCTGGAAAACGAATGCATTGTACAAAATTATAAATTATTGATGATGAAGCAAAGTGACGAAAAGTAATTGAATGTTCATGAAACTAATCGAATTTGGAAATTTTCATTTATACAGATTAATTTAATTGTCTGTTTCCCCTTTCAAGGTAAGATCATCCTTATCACGATATACTGTCTAGAAACATATTTCCGAAAGTCCGAATCTGATTTTAAAATTACCGTTGAATGCGACTTATTTCCCTTGTTTGGAAATATACTGATATGAATACTGATTCTCTGTTGACAAAATTATCATTGATGCCATATCTAAAAGTTAGCTGTTAAGAAAATTTTAATTTTTCGAACTACTAAGGATTTTCTACCCAAGGAATAGATTACGTCAGCTGTTTTTGGTAAAACCTTTCGGAATTTCGGGTCATCAATGCTCTTCGACTTTGTACTTTATTTTGTCCTTTTAAAAGTGTTTGATTCGAGCGTCATTAATGAGTTGTGTAGACAAAACGCGCGTCTGGCGTATAAAATTATAAGCCTGGTATTAGTTATTCTATGGAGAGTTTTTTTACTTGAAGAACAGGATGAGATTCTGATTACAGAAGATACATTAAATCTATAGTTGTCCGTGACACATGTATTCCATACGTGTCTACCAATAAACGATGGCGCTGTTAAAACTTTTTGGAAGTTTACTCCAGCAAGTAGCAAGCACAGTTGGTTTCCATAGCAATGCTGAGTGTCTGTTTAGAACAAATATAACACAATTTTTTTAAAATTTAAAATCGGATACATGCAGTTGTTTGATTACCCAACTTTCCCCTTCATATTTTTCTTTGATTGAAAATTGATCTTTGAATGAAATTTAAAGGAACCAAACAGTTTTTTACAACTTACACCTGTAAAATAAATGAAGACTTGTTAGAAAACACATGTTCTTAACCAAGAGGGCACCCTTCCATAGTTAATCTGAATTGGGAAATAATCGATTCAAAAATGCTGATATAAAAAAGATTTTGCAACTCCCAAATTTACAAATTCACTGTGTATATAGATATTTGTTTTAAAACTAGACCAACATTATCCGGTTTGTAATTTTCTCCTGTCCTCAAAAGCATGGTAGAACCATCCGCACTATGTGAGTATGTCCAACGCCCAAAATCCTCGACACTCCGGCTATATAAAGGTAATCTTGCGCAAGTCGGTTCATACTTTTCAATGCATGCTTTATCTTAATCTTGGGTTGTAACAGAGTAAATGATGGATAGTGGCATGATGACTGAATGGCTTGTAGATCAGCTGTTTTATTGCAGTCGTTAAGGATGATTATTTTTACCTTGCAGTCACATCAATATGCTTTTATTCTTTACGTCAAATATATGACAACATTTAAGACAGAAATTTGAAAATTCCTTTACACATAGATGTAAATAATACATAATCTTTTAGAATAATATGAACAATTCTGACGGTCATGTCGGCCTTTTTCAGAGGAACTTTATTAATGGTTAAGTAACAATTCTTATCATCATAATGAACACCGTCACAGTTCGCAATGTTCGCAATACAATCGGATCCTATCATTATCCAAAAAAAATCAATTCTCTTATTTTCCAAACGATGGGACACATTTATCTACGTCGGCGAAAATGGCGACTTACCGTATCAAAAACATCTTCAGACGGTTTCTTTTATTTGTAGACAGAACTAGATCTTTAATGTAACAGAACTTTCCATTAGTGATTGTGCTATATTGCTGCGTTATACAAGATTGGGGGATTTGTTTTAGAGGTATAGTGTCAACAGAAAATACTTTCATAATTAAAGTAAGTATGAAACGAGTTTTTTGTAATTGTAATATTATCGACATTATTGAACCAAAGCATGTAAGTCCTGTATGCATTTTTTTAACATTAATTACGAATCTATATCGTATTATCGACAAATGATATGTCATTCAGTGATTGTTGATCGCAAGCTGATTAACTTTCGAGTTTGTTGCCGAAGTTTACCGGATTGTGACATTGATAAACAATCAACACAGAGCACGTAGAGCACGTGAAAAATAAGTGAATTGATAGAGCCATGATATATTTTTTATTTTTCATTCTTTCCCATTTGTTAATTAAACTTTTCCTTAACAGTTGTTAAATGATGTGGTGTATTTAATTTGTTCTTTGAGAATCAGTTATTACTATCTACCTTCCAGTGCACGTATGTTTACATTCTTTCATCATGGTGTTCCCCTCGCACTTGCGCTGTGCGGTGGCTGAAGTTCTAACGAGAGGGTCACTGCATATAGGAAAATATTGGCGAAATAGTGTACGGGAAGACAATAATTCAATAGCAGTACATTTATGAATATTTTGATAATTTAAAGGATTTTCATTTAAAAGAAAGTTCACGTGCACTTGTTTTATAGTAAAACTTTGCCATTCAAGTACATAAAACATATTCAACTTTGATTTTTAGTTTGAAGTTTCATATGTCTTTGATATATTAATTTATTGAACCGATGAATGGTACTTTTAGAATGTCAGTTGAAGTTTTCTTGTCGAATAATCTGAGTGGATATGAAAAGCTTTCTCATGTTTTATCTTTTTCGCAATGACATTGTCAGTTCGTTTTCGACTTATGAGTTTGACTATCCCTTTGATATTTCTTCTGCCTCTTTTTTTTTATTAAGGTGATATTTTTATATTAAGATACATTCATATATAACTACAGTTTACACTAACATATACACAATTACACATATAAATCTAGGAGCAAATAACCAGATATCACCCGTCATGCGGTTCCAATGGAATAAAAATAAAACGAAATCGAAAATAATTCAAATGGACGAACGTGGTTATGTGGTTTCTTTGCAAAAGTAAACATGTCTCTATAGTTATTATCACCCATGTAGCAATACAACTTTTGAACAGGTGATTTCAGCCTTGATTCCTCTAATTCCTGTTGATAAAGTTGTTGAATAAGAGAAAATTATTTATTAGTTACTTATATGTTATATAAGTTATGTTTATACATAGTTTGATTTCCATTACACTCAGTAGTCATTATTTTAGGATTTTCCCAGGATTTTTTGTTTTCTTTACTATTGAGAAGAAGCAGATTTATTATCATATCTTAATCAGCTACATGTGAGTTTATCAGGTGTTTCTTAGCAGGGTGGTTTAATTACATCAGTTCCATTACAAATATACATGTTTTGTTAATTAGTGACCACTTGTGGCATCTGGCTTTCCTTTATCCTTTGTTTGTTTGCACATAAACTTTGGTATAGTTTAGCTCCTCCCATTTAGGAATATCCCATTAAGTAGTTGTATATTGAAAACCAGTACATGCTGCCTTTAGTGTCCAGTTTTTTTCAATGCAGATTAAGCAGTTAAAAGAATAATTTTTGCTCAAAAAGTGGCTTAACTAAAAACTTCTTAATGTTTCAGTGATTTGGATTAATACTTTACCAAAGCAGGTTATACAGATTTTTGAACTATTTAATTTTGATTCAGACTAAATACACATTTATTTTGGAATAACTAATATCAAAATGTCTGGCAAATTGAAAGGTGTGTGTAGGAGGAATATTAAGGATTTCTCCTTATGAGAACAATTGGACTATAATAATCCATTTAACTGGAATATTACAAGCTGAAAGACAAAAAAGGAATTAGGACATCTTATCAAATGTCAAAATTAGTGTTAAAGCAATTTTATTAGGATAGTAATGAAGCAGTAACACATTTTGTATATATTACTTCTAAACTTTTTCACTTTTGGATTATGAATTATCCCTACAAAGCTGAGTATTTAATGCTGGCGATATACGTGTTGTGCATAATTTTACATTTTTAATGTTATCTGAATTTTGGACGACCAATATAAACTGTGACTTTATTAGAGAGTGAATTATATTTGATATAGCCGATTTTAACAGCATCAGATCCATATGTTTGTTGTGACCATGCAGAGATAATTCCATCCATGTTTATGAACTGGATTTACCTAAAAATGTTCTAGGCAAGTATCTTTTTACTACATGTACAATTGGGTGAGCAACCCAAACAGAGATAATAGGTTAATGTGACAATAATTAGGATCCAGCACCAAAACTGTGTAAACATACATCACCAACATGTATACAAATCTGACTAAAAACTCAAACATTTACATACAAATAAATCTACACAGCAACAAAACGTTTTTGTAGTTGATAGTACATACAGCATATAGTTTACACTTTCTCAATAAAGTACAAATCAAGTAAAATATAAAGACAACAGTATCAAGTGAAAACAACACTTTAAAAAACTCTTGCATCATAATTGCACAACTTCAGTACCTATACAAGCTATAACTCAAGACCATCTTGTATTATTTGTGAATTAGATACTGAATATTTATGCACTGGTATTCACATAAGCTAACTTGCATGGTTATATTGACAATAGCATATATATGTCAGATATTGTATTCATTTCTTCATCTTCATGTGATAATTTTGATTTATTTCTTTAGTATAATATCTATATTTTATAACATATACTCCACTTACTGCCAAATTAATTTCATGATCTATTTACCATATATTTCCTTGCATTATGTACAAAGAGAAACAATTATGTTGTTACAGTTATATGGCATCTCCATAATTAAAGTCAATCGAAATTGTGTGTTTTTTTTTTGTTTTTTTTTGTTTTTTTTTGTTTTTTTTTGGTAAACACAATTGGTAAATGGAGTATTTAGATTGATTGATTGATTTGTGGTTGCTTTACGCCGCTTCAGCACATAAAGGCAATATCACGGCGATAAATGAATTAAGAACAAATAACTTGTGAACATATAAGTATAAACATTTTATCTAAATGTTAATAATTCTAGAATACTGTGATATGGGTTAAATCGTTACTATGCTAGCTTTACAGATAGATACTTACATAACAAATAATTTTATATGTTATAACAGCATTTGATATATTGTGAAAACTGACACCTTTCTTCATCTCTTTTATTTGCATATTTATACACTGAGGGAAACAAGACATTGCACCTCCTGTATGCACATTGGGAACATCAGATGGACAATCAAAAGCATTGGACTCTACCAGTTTGACATGCTTCTCCTTCTGCATAGCTGTGGCAACAGCTCGACTATATTATTTAATGCTAGTTGGATCAACACCTTCACAGACTTAATTGTTTAGCTTTAAATTTATCATTGCTGCTCAGTCATATATACATTATACACTTGAACATTGATGGTATTCATATCATGTTATATACTGTTCAATACTCTTGGATAATGACAAAGAATTCAGCACCAAGCAGTTCAGATCTCCATGGTACATACCCAAGAGACTTTAATGTTAAATCTCAGTGCTCTAGATGTTTTACTGTTATGTAATGGGATGTTTTAAACCTGGACTAATTAAACTAGATTAACTAAATTTGGAACAAAGGGACTAATACTTTTAGTTGTGGATTCAACTTCATCTGTAGTAAATGCATAATGTTCAGCAACTAGTCATATTAATCAGAGTTAGTGTTCCCATGTTTTAAACAGGATACATTATCCATATTCAACCATACAAACATTAGATACTAGCTAGAGCCTCCTCATTCACATGCACCTCTGGATAGATGGATTTCACAAACCAGACCCAGTGCAGCACAACTTTCAATGAAGTGCCCATGCAGCTCAGATGTAATGTGGTCCTAAATCAGCAGTTGATGATCTTTGGAACAGTAAAATGCTAATACTACAGGAACTGTTTATAAGACTGGGTTCAGAAGTTTGAGACCTTTATGTTATTGAATGGATTATAATTACTAGTTTACCTGCTGTTTCTGAGGATTTTATAATATTGCTTTAAATTCTGAGTTTACTATACTCTACCATTAATTTGTATTCATATAGAATAAGGTAAAGGTATCTGCAAGGTAATGAAAATGATCCTTTGCTGTCAGAAAGTAATACACCATAATTAGGCTTGAACATGTTTTAAATTCTGTAAATATGCTACAAAACCAAGATACATCAGATTACCATAATTTTGATTTTAGAGAAAATGGTAATTGTCTGCAAAAAGTTTTTTTTTCAAGTTTACTGATTTGATGTTTAAGGAACTGCATGCTTTGTAGCTTTTATGGATTTCTTTTATAGATGTGGCAAGTTTACATTTTCAAGGCCTCATATACATTTGATACAGCTGTAAATCTATGCATTATAGATGCTGCATTTCACTCCAACTAAGTAGTTTTTAAATTAAAAAAATATCAAAAACTGTTCTGTTTAGAAAGGGCATAAGCATTCAGCTACATAAATTATGGCTTAATTAAATTAATACTTATTTGCCCATACAAGATTTTATTAGAATTTATACAGTAATGTAAGAATTAACTCCTATCCATCCAACTGACCCACTTTTCTTAACCATTGATAAGAAATTTTAGAAAGACATTGTTTAATTATATGTTACTCAGATCATAGCTTTAGAATAGGGACATCTTCTAGGGCTGGAAAGACAAATAGAAGATCAAGCTGGTCTTCAGATATTTAAAGTAGATGTATTTAGTATCAACAGTATCTATAAAATCTTTTCAAAGTAGGTTAGGTAGCTTTAAGAAAATGTTATTTCTCAAGTTCTTCATATATATAAAAATAAGAAGAAATATGCATGAATGTTTTCAAACTAGTTTCAGTATTGTTCTGTGACTAAAGTTTGTTTTTATGTGTTATCATTATGTGATTATTCTTAGCTTTTCTTTTTATGTTTTGTGTGTATTTCATATATATTTTTTTTTCTTTTTTCTCATGGCTTTATTGAAGGTCTCCCCTCCCTTACATCACAAATCCTTGGGGACACTCAGCTGTTACCATCTGTGTTATGGACATTTATGAAATTTTATCACTGGTTGTTTCAAAAATTTCACTCATCCCCCAAGAATTTCTGGGGATAAACTGTCAAATTTCATACAAATTCATTCCAACACCAATTCAACATCAACACTACTTGGCTTCCTCATAGCCACATACTAGGCTTCCTCATAGCATCATTATAGGCTTCCTCATAGCCTCATAGGCTTCCTCAGACATAGCCTCATAGGCTTTCTGGTAGCCTCACGCATTTATTTGGAACCATAGATCCAATTGGATTGGTGTGATGTCAAGCCAGAGGTCTTTACTTTGCTACTTTTCAGTACGCACATAGGCTCTTGGCTTAGGCATGGAGCAAAAATTTTAATTTTAGCTGAGTAGATTCCCAAGGGCCAAAATTAAGTGATGAATATAAATTAATAAAAGTTATAGTTCATTTATGATTTATGTTTCATTCAAACCTGGATACAACTGGCACTGCTACGCTATACATGTATTTACACAGAAGTTTATTTATAATGGGATAGAGCAGGATTTTGAATTATGTTGATTTTTTGTTGTTGATATGAGTACTAAATGCTTAATTTTACATATCATGAGTTCAAATGGAGAGTTCTGAAGTAAATCAGGATAATTAAAATGTTGCTTAAATTAATTGTCTTAAGAACTCATTATGTGTGACTTTGAGGATTTTGTTCATTGGGCACACATTTCGGCAAGTTAGACTTATACTCAGACAGGTTTTTAATGTCAGGTCAAAAGATTTTTGCAAGGAGGTAACTGTTTTTCTGGATGTTTACTCAGGCGTTATAAACTTTTCATTATTACAAAACACACATCCACTAACCAAAGGAGAAATATGTACAGTATAAACAACAGACACTTTAATATTAAGTACAACATTACAACAAATTATGAATGGACCTTTAGTAAATCTACAATCCAGAATCGGTACTCTAGTCAAACATGGAACAAATTACAGTTAAAAATATTCAGGGACATTTCTGAGGACTTTGTATAAATAGTTACTTATATGTTATATAAGTTATGTTTATACATAGTTTGATTTCCATTACACTCAGTAGTCATTATTTTAGGATTTTCCCAGGATTTTTTGTTTTCTTTACTATTGAGAAGAAGCAGATTTATTATCATATCTTAATCAGCTACATGTGAGTTTATCAGGTGTTTCTTAGCAGGGTGGTTTAATTACATCAGTTCCATTACAAATATACATGTTTTGTTAATTAGTGACCACTTGTGGCATCTGGCTTTCCTTTATCCTTTGTTTGTTTGCACATAAACTTTGGTATAGTTTAGCTCCTCCCATTTAGGAATATCCCATTAAGTAGTTGTATATTGAAAACCAGTACATGCTGCCTTTAGTGTCCAGTTTTTTTCAATGCAGATTAAGCAGTTAAAAGAATAATGTTTGCTCAAAAAGTGGCTTAACTAAAAACTTGCCTCCCACCAACCCCAACCTTACACCTTCAATATTGCCATGACAGGGGAATCAATCTCAGCACAGTTGGCTACTAGTCTTGTGATGCCTCGGAACTTAATTGTCTACCAGCAGAGGTATCGATACAGTGGTAGCAATTACATTAACGTACAGCACAAGATGTGTATTTTGACCATTTTGGTCTCTACAATGATGATTGAGGCCCAAATATGAAAACAATGAAAACCAAAAACCAAAAACAAAGGTTAAAGATCTGATAAAACCAAAAAGGACAACAACTTTAGCTAAACTTGGACAAGGAATCAGAGCTTTACATGATGGAGATAATTCTTTAATTTAAAACGATTTCTTATATTTTGTACCAGGAAAATTTACTGCAACAATATCCGTCTTTTGATGCAAGTTTCACAGAATTTGCTACTGGGCTGGTGATACCACCTGGGACTAAGAGTCCACAAGCAGATATATTGACCCAGTGGTAGTGATAAAAAAGGAAAATAACCCAAAAAGGTTTACTTAAAAGATATAATAACCTGAACGCCATTGAAAACCTGAGTACAAAAGATGTACAAGCAGGGTTAGTTGTTTTTTCTATTAGTCTCAACAATAGATTACATTTCGACCATCAGTGTCTTTGTAATGATGATTGGTGCATAATATATGAAAATCCAAGACCAAACACAACGATCAAAAGTTGAAAAGACCATTAAGAACCAAACACTTTGGCCAAACTAGGATAAGGACTCAGAGCTTTGAACGAGGGAGATAGTTGGGTTTTTTTTTTAATTTTAAACGATTTCCTGAATTTTGAAACAGCAAAATTCATTGCAACAGCCGTTTTCATGCAAGAACCACATGATTGACTAAAGACTGGTGATATCATCGAAGATTAAGAGCACACTAGCAGAGGTATTGATCATATGGTAGTAACAAGAAAGGTAAATATCCAAAAACTTTACACTTGAAAGATTCAATAACCCGAACGCCAATGAAAACCAAAGTAAAATTAGATGTTCACGAAGGGTAAGTTGTTTTTTTCTTTCAGTTTTAACTGATAAAGTTCCATTCAAAGTCTCGAACAGATGGGTTGTATTGGATAAAGAATTCTTCAAATAGAACACATAAGTTGTAAATCTTGACACACACATGATTAGGGTCAAACGAGCTATAGTAAAATGACGGCGTTAATTTAACAAAAATCAGAAAATACCAAATGAAGGATCAAAACTCATAAGTAGAAGAGTGACTTCAATGGTAGCCGTCAAGCCAGGGACTTATTATTGAAAAATACGCAGAGGAGTATCATATCAACTTTTAGTGATTAATTTCTATATGTGCAGCTCATAAATAGTGTGTTGCTTCAAATCAATGTATTGATAAAAAAGGAAAGGGTATTTATTGTTTTTGTCATAAGGTTTTGTTTTCAATTTCTAATCGTTTTCTTTGTTTTGCTGCTAAAATAACACACGCCAATTTTACCCTCGTGGGGTATATCAAATCAAATTAATCATTTATTGAAAAAATCAGTGTATTTGTGGTCTTTAGTCTATGATTCCATTTATTTCATTTTACAATTGTACAAATAGGTATAACACTTGCTGTAAATATTTTGTTTTTCCAACACAATTAAAGATTGTTCAGTAAGTTTCTTACGCCTTGTGGCAAATTAAAAATAGATATTTTATATTTTAAAAAATAATATATCAATATGCAAAGGAATTTTAAGGCTACCATTCTGGACCAGAACATAACAATATCTATATTGTTAATAAGCGTACTTTTTGTTCGCACAAGACATTAAATTATATGAGTAAATTAAAAACGTGTATGATTTTTTTTACATATTTGATTTCGGTCCTTGCAGAAACAAGGAATGATATGAACCAACTTTAATACCCATTTCATTACATTTTCAAAAACTGCTTACGTAATCTACGAACACTAGGTTTGTGAATCTTAATTGTAAAATAATTTTGAAAAAAATAAAACTCTGAACTTCTCGTGTTTGACCTTTTCTTAAGTGAATACTTCTAGTACATGAGTTAACAGTTTGAAAATAATTAAATATCAACGATCTTTTGTTATTCAAAGTTGAAGGAGAAGGTTATAAGGTTATATAAAGTTAAGATAAAAAATCAGCTACTTTATTTATATGATTTTAAGTTTAAAGCAACTATATGCATAGGATTTTTTTGTTGTTAATACAGTTTTGAATTAGAAGAAACACCGACATGGTTAGAAAATACAAATAATAACACGCTTACAAACACAATTCCATTTTAATATTCTTGTCATGGTTCGAAAATACATAAAATAACATCATTACAAACTCAATCCCAATTCTATATTCTTGTACGTGTTTATAAATAAAACAAATCTATTTTTTTTTTTAGAAATTTACCTTTGATAATATAAACGTCACAAAAAAATGCGTCACTTTTTGTGACGTTGATCCATTCATGTGACGCGTAGTTAATATTTCGTTTGTGGTGTCCTGGAGTGCTGTCGTAAATTCAAGGGTGGTGTATGTGTTATTCTACGGTTTACATGTTGTAATGTACTATATTATTATTTATGTATTTCTCTGTGCTGAGCGTTCTTGCGTTTGTTTGTACTGTATTCCTGTCACGTAGTGTTGTAATTTTAGCGGTATTTTTAACATTGCCATATAAGCGGGAGGTTTGGCTAGCCATAAAACCAGGTTCAATCCACCATTTTTTTTCTTAAAATGTCCTGTACCAAGTCAGGAATATGGCAGTTGTTATCTACAGTCCGTTTCTATGTATGTTGGCGTTTGCTTTTGTTGTAGTTCAGTGTTTCTGTTGTTTCGTTGTTTTCCACTTATAGTTGATGTGTTTCCCTCGATTTTAGTTTGTTACCCGGATTTGTTTTTGCTTAATCGAATTATGACTATTGAACAGCGGTATACTACTGTTGCCTTTTTTCATAAATTGCATACGCTATTGAAACAAATCAAATATTTTTCAAAGAATCGCTAGAATAATCAACGCACTGATGTATGAAGTACAGTGTAGACATTCAGGTATTCAGAATATAAGACGAATTACACAATCAACAAAATAAAATTGATTACGATTCAGAGTTCCGGCACTGACATGATATAAAACATACCTTTCTTTAAAATAAAAAACAAAGAAATTTTTAAGAAACCAAGGTCCAACTCCTTCAGGCAAAGTTGACCTTTAATGGATTTGGCTTTTCACTTTTGGATTGTTTTGATCACATATCTCTTTAAGTATCTATACATTGGTGTCACAATTTTTGGTTTGATCTTTCTTGGTGAAGGTAAATCCAAAAAAGTGCTTCGGACGCAACACATTAATAGTGTTTTATTTTTTTTTATTTTCTAGCAATTGGTCGATAGAGCTGCTGGTAACTACTAGACTCCTGATATCATTGGCTAAGTTGTCAGTGTTCTGACACTGACATGATCTATTAAACATAACTTTCTCAAATACAAATTCTCGCTTGATAAATGTAGAAATCATAATGAAAACAAGGTTCCAACTTTCAGGCAATTTATCAGTTGTTATTAGCATTAACAAGACTCACAGCTTTAAGAAATGTTTCCCAAACACCAATGTAAATCTGAGTAAAATCAGATGCAGAGATAAATATATTTGTCTGGTTTGTTCGCTGTACCAGTTGGGAGGTGATCAAATCGGATTTTAAGCTGGGACAAGTAGAAAAAAATTACATCAAATGAGTCATATTAATGGTAATCTTTAAAAAAAATATTCATTGTAAACAAGGAAATGAATGTGAAGATAAAGAATGTGACCTACCGAATTTAACCTATCACTGGGTTTGTACTTACATGAGCAACACGACGGGTGCCACATGTGGAGTAAGATCTGCTAACCCTTCTGGAGCCCTGAGATTACCCCCGATTTTTGGTGGGGTTCGTGTTGCTCAGTCTTTAGTTTTCTATGTTGTGTTTTGTGTACGGTTGTTTTTCTTTTTTTTGTTCTTTTTCTTTCTTTGCCATCGCATTGTCAGTTTAATTTTGACTTATGAGTTTGAATGTGCCTTTGATATCTTTTGCCTCTTTCTTTCAAGAGAATGTATGAATTTGACAATAAGTGAATTTTTTTTTCATTAACATCAAAACATGTCTTAAAAATGTGAATATATTCAGCGAGGATTCACAAAGATTTGTAATGAATAGGGATGTCAACGAGTACTCGAGTATTCGAGTATCGCTCGATAGTACCGAGTATCGAATACCAAAAACGATACTCGACTAATCGGTTTCCTGTTAGAATATTGCTGTTTTCTTTATATAAAATTGATCTTCTTGAGAACCTCTTTCATAAATTTAAATAGGCATCACTGATTAATCAAACAAGTAAATAAAATACATTTTGTTTCGAATGCTTGTGCTAAATCGTCATTTAAAATGCCTCCGAAAATACGTGGGCTATACCTAGGCTAACACTTTAAACTAAACATGTCTTTGCCATTCCGTCACATCGATACCGTCAGAGCAAATATTTTCGTCTGCAAGACTGTAATTTACAAAGTTGCAAAACCGACTGTCCCCAACAAAAAAATGTTTCCAAATAAAATAAATTCGTTGCATCCTCTGGTGACCCTCAGTGAACAGTTATACTTCTAATCCTTACGCCTTCGTAAACATTAAATGTGTTTTCTTAACGATTACCAAATACTATTGTTTGATATGGTTTTTCCTTGTTATAATTTTTAAATAGGTGTTCATTAAATTATAATGATTAGATTATTGTGTTTACTTAATTAGTACGTGTAGGTAATGAACTATTAATTATGGTGTGTAATTCCTTGTCCTTATGTAGATGGTTTTTTTTGTCAACAAACAAGTGAACAACAAACCATAGAATATAAAGTACGTATTTTTGTGTTTCCGTGTTGTAGATATTTTCCTGAGCGAATACTCGAGTATCGCTTGATAAAACCAACGAGTACTCGATTAGTAATTGTTCATCGAGTTGACATCCCTAGTAATGAACATTAAATTTCCCAAAAGAAAATATAAAAAAATAATAAGAAAAGCACGTGAATATGTGACAGGTTTAAACACGCTTTGCGCGAACTCAACACTCCCCATAAGTCATAGTCTGGAATAACAAATGGTACAATAAAGAACGTTCAAAAAATTTAGAACAGGAAAAACACTGAACTCTATGATAAAGGTATAAAAACTAACAAAACCGTGTTTATTTTTTTAAAATTGTGTGTGTTTTCTTTCTCCAGTTATTTCATTTAACAAAAGTACAACTAGCAATATTAAACATTTACTATCAATATCATAGTTTTATCACATTACCACTTATGTCCAAAAAGCAATGTAAACGAAAAATAATTATTTTATCAGAAACTAATATTTATATTATAGACCTGATGGAGCATGTGAGATTTTCAGTGAATATTTAGTCAATATCACCAAATATATTGGTGATACAAATTTTGAACTGAATACAAATCAATAAATCATCATTCAATGAGACCAATACCTAGATTGCATAGAAAACAACTAGAAGAATACTATACAGCCACTCTTTATTTATGCGCTTTTAAAGCTTGTTTGGTCTGTCAGTCTTCCTTGGTTAGAATTGTAGACTTAAAAAAGACGCGTAAAAATAATCTTAGTGAAAATATATTTTTGAAGGCCATATATATCGATGAGTTTATCAAACATGCTCGATTCTGCTTTTTAAGTGAAACATTACGGTGTTAGTGATGATGCATTTTTACTTCATAACAGACAGGAACAATGTGAGAAATAAAAGGCAACATACGATTGCTTTTCAAAATATTCAAGGATGTAGATTCTGCTTAATATCTGACCGGAACAACATTTTTGAAAATAATAAGAACATAACGCAATGTATTTCCCAACAGCATTAAAAAAGCAGACCATATGGACGGAGCTGTGCGGTGTCCCCGTTTGTGCGTAATGCAGATTCCTTAGCAAATAGTAAATGAAAAACATTTTGACATATGAAATGACTGTTACCAAACTATATCTAACTTATTGTACGCATAATTTTGCAATTAAACACTGTGAGTTTATTAACGTCGGGAAGAATGACGACAGACTGCATCAAGGTTCATGACCCCTTCTGTAGGCCTGTGTATTACGAAATTTTCACAATATCAAAACATTAAAAATACAGAATCAAAGAGACGTACCATTTTGTACATATACCAAAGGAAAACGTTGTTCAAAGCAATAATGTTAAACATTTCACTGCATTTAATAGAAAATATGGATTTGGTGGCACATAAAGCCAATATTTTTGCAAAAAGCACACAGACTTTATTAAAGAGATTTTCGTTATAAAATTGTAAACATAGATTACTCACTTGTCTGTCCATGATGTGCTAGCGTTTATTGTCTACAAAAAGACCTAAACAACCTTAACAATAAAAAAAAGCACACGTACTGAGCCATTAAAGTCGAGCGCACCCTAGAAGGTGTACTTGAATAAGTCCAGTATGATACTTGATTTAACTAATATCTTTATTTAAATACTTGTTTTAGGAAAATCTTTGCAAGCACTGCATGCAATAATCATCTATTTATTAAGCACCAAATTGTCAACTATAGGAGTACAAGGGGAAGGGCTGTGGATTTTGTTTATAAAATTTCCATATGTTTAGCATTGAAATAAAAAAAGGGTACATTATCCTTAAAGACATTTATAAATTTTGCACCAAATTGTAGCAAGAAACTAGAACCTATTGCACTGCATCTTAATGCAATAGATTATTACATAAACGATTACGATATTGTTGCATTCTAAATGATTATTATTAAAGAAATATTGTGTGAACAGAAAATACATCCGTAATTATTGGTTGACTTTATTGAACGTATGACTCGTGCTGTTACAATATCAGTTGAAGTTTTCATGTCAAAAAATCTAATTGTATATGCAAAATTTTCTCATAATTTATTTTAAGGTGACATTTTTTTGTAACATTATAAATTAATGACAATTTACTGATGTAAGTCCATGTATAAATCGAGGGGCAAATAATCAGATTCCAACCGTCAAGTAGTTCAAAAATAATACAAGTAAAACAAAATCGGTAATAATTTAAATAGACGAAAGCGGATAATATGGTTTTGTTGGCAAAGTTAATATTCCTCTTTAGTAACGACAACCCATTTAGCCATACGTGGGAGTAGGTGATTACAGTCAATCTCCTCTTATTCCTGTTGATACAGTTTAGTTGTTAGACAAGAGAAAACTGTTAATACAACAGTAATGAAATTTTAGTTATCAAAAGAATATAGGTTTATATATATAAGTATGTGACGGTCTTTAATCTAAGATATCTATATTAGTTTATTTTTACATTAGTACAAACAGTAATAACACTCTTTATAAATATAATATTTTCCTACAAAATTAAATATTTTTCTGAAAGTTATTTACGCCTCGTTGCAAATTTGTGTATAAATATTTTTCTTGTCTATTCTTAATCTGTACAATAACATTTAATTATGTGAATGTGAAATTTCCGAAACCTTATAACTGTGAATTTCAATGAAACAGTATCATCTTTATTGCATGCCAGTATCGAAGTACTGGATACTGGGCTTGTGATACCCTCTGGGACTAAAAGTCCATCAGCAGAGGTATCGACCCAGTGGTAGTAATATCATTTACAGCACCAGATGTGCATTTCAACCATTAGTGTCTCTTTAATGATGATTGAGGTCCAAATATATAAAAATCCAAAACCAAATACAACGTTGAAAAGCTGATAAAACTAGGACAAGAAATCAGAGCTTTCATGAGATTCATTAATTAATAACGGTTGCCTAAATTTTGCAACAGAAAAATTCATTACAACAATATCCGGTTTCATGCAGGACCCCATTATTGACGACTAGGCTGATGATACCCCCAGGGAAGTAGAGTCCACTATCAGAGGTGTTGTCCTAATGATAGTAATAACAAAGGAAAATAGCTCAAAACATTGCACTTTAAAGATTTGATAACAAGAACGCCATTGAAAAAGTACAAAAATGTACAAGCAGGGTAAGTTATTTTTTTCTACCAGTCTCAACTGATAAAGTTTTATTTCCAGTCTCGAACGTATGGATTGTATTGGATTAAGATTACTTCAAATATTACACATTAGTTGTAAATCTTAATACAAATAATAACGGTCAAGCGATTAACAGTATAATGATCCGAAAGAAGGTGTGAACTTAACAATTACACGTCCTATATGAAATAAGAAGAGGTGGTATGATTGCCAATGCGGCAACTCTCCACTTGTACATTCAAAGATAGAAGGGAGAATCAAAACTCATAAGTCGACGAAGATGAGACTTCATTGGCAGCAGCAGCTGTCAGGCTAGGAACCTCTGATTGAAAAATACGTTGAGGAGTATCGTATCAACTTTCATAAATTTCTAACTGTGCACCTCAATAAGATTTGTTGAATCAAATCAATGTATTGTTCAAAACGAAAAAGGATGTTATTGTTTTTGTCATAATGTTTTGTTTTCATTTGCTTCTCATTTCTTTGTTTTGCTGCTGGTTGGTATGACACACGCCTACTTTTACCCTTATGAGGTAGATCCAATCACATTAGTCTTTCATTGAAAATATCTGGGTTCTTGTTGTTTTAAACATATGATTCCTCAATTTAATAATAAAAAAAAAGAAGATGTAGTATAGTTGCCATCAGACAACTCTCCACCAGAAACCAAATGACATAAAAGTTTACACGTATAGGTCACCATACGGCCTTCAATCAACAATGAGCAAAACCCATACCGCATAGCCAGCTATAAAAGGCCCCGAAATGACATATGTAAAACAATTCAAACGAGAAAACTAACGGTCTGATTTATGTACAAAACAATGATCGATAATCAAATATGATATACAGCAACAAACGACAACCACTGAATTACAGGCTCTTGACTTGGGTCAGGCACATATATAATGTGGCGGGGTCAAACATGTTTGAAGACGCCAGTCCTCCTCCTTACCTGAGACAGTTGTGTCACGGCACATAACAAGACCAAACTATGAAAAACAATAAACTAAAACAAATATGAAACAGCAAAATCGACAACCACTCACTCATGGCTCCTGACGGGATAGGCATTGTTCATTTTACAATTGTACAAATGGTTTTTGTAAAGATTTAACTTTCCCTATACAACAAAAATTCGTTAATTAAAAGAGAGGCAAAAGATACCAAAGGGACATTTAAACTCATAGGTCGAAAATAAACTGACCACGCCATGGCTAAAAAAGAAAAAAAGATCAACCGACAAATAACAGTACACAAAACACAACATAGAAAACTAAAGACTGAGCAACACAAACCCAACCAAAAACTTGGGGTGATCTCAGGTGCTCCGGAAGAGTAAGCAGATCCTGCTCCACATTTGGCACCCGTCGTGTTGCTAATGTTAGTACAAACCCGGTGATAAGTGTAATTTGGTAGGTCACATTCGGGGGAAAGGGGACGGGATTGTAGTTACAACAAGTCATTAAGTTTCTTATGCCTTGTAACAAAGAAATAATTAATATAGAGCCAATGTGTGATAGGAGTTTAATCATCCTTTTCTCACCTTTTCCATAAAAAAATAGAGTGTATGCATGTTTTCATACAAGAACCACCCCATTGATTACTAGGCTGGTGTCACCCTCGGGGACTTAGAGTCCACGAGCAGAGGTTTTGACCCAGTGGTAGTAACAAGGGAAAATAACCCAAAACATTACACTTGTAAGATTCAATAAACCTAACGCCATCTGAATCTTGAGTAAAATTAGATGTTCAGTAATGGTAAGTTTTTTTTTCTACCAGTCTAAATGATAAAGTTATATTTCATGTCTCGAACATATGACTACGTCTAATAGAACACGGTAGTTGTAAATGTTTACACATATATAATTAAGGTCAAAGGAGACAATTTTCCATACACAATAAAAGTTAGTTCAGTTAATTTCTTACACCTTGCAGCAAATACAATATAAATATAGAGCCAATGTGTGAGAATACCCATCCTTTTCTCACCTTTTCCATAAAGAATAAATTGTATGCTTATGTAAAGGAATTATAAGGCTATTATTCTGGACTAGAATATAACAATATTTATATACATATCGTAATTTTAGTTTGAATAGGTCCTGGACATTGAACTTTATGATTCAATTAAAAAATATATAAGATTTTGTTTACATATTTGATTTCGGTCCTCGAATAACCAATATATGACAAAAAAAAGTTAAATCACAAAAATACTGAACTCCGAGGGAAATTCAAAACGGAAAGTCCCTTATCAAATGGCAAAATCAAAAGCACAAACACATCAAACGAATAGACAACAGCTGTCATATTCCTGACTTGGTACAGGCATTTTCTTATGTAGAAAATGGTGGATTGAATCTGGTTTTATAGCGCTAAACCTTTCACTTGTACGACAGTCGCATCAAATTCCATTATATTGACAACGATGCGTGAACAAAATGTCACAAATAGGGGTACAACAACAACACAAACCCCACCAAAAACTGGGGGTGATTTCAGGTGCTCCGGAATGGTAAGCAGATCCTGCTCCACATGTGGCACCCGACGTGTTGCTCATGTTATTACAAAGCCGGTAAATAGTCTAATTCGGTAGGTCACATTCGTGAAAAGGAAACGGGATTGTAGTTACGACATAAGGAACATATCCGATATCATCTGTATAACGGATATTCCATAACGGTCAACCAACTCGTGATGGGGTTCGTAAAATTTACGAAGTGATGATTTCAACTTCACCATTTGGAACTCTTGGTTTAAAAATGAAAAGGTCACAATTAGGAAGCTGGAATCATCTCTTTTGTCGTAAAGTTTTGTTTTCAACCGACCCTCATGGTCAATTTCTAGATATAAGTCCTAATCAAATGTCAAAATCAAAAGCTCAAACACATCAAACGAAGGGATAACAACTGTCACATTCCTGACTTGGTACAGGCATTTTCTTATGTAGAAAATGGTGGATTGAACCTGGTTTTATAGCGCTAAACATTTCCAGCTCTAACACCTATTTCATTAGATTTTCAAAACTGCTTACATAATCTACATACACAAGATTTGATAGGTAAACCGGTGCTAGGGGCCGTCTTAAACTTGCAGTGAGGTGAGAGTATTTTTGCTCCGTGTTGAATGACTTTGAGATGAAGGACAGCAATAAAAGCACTTTTCCTTTGCTTTTTGTGTTTTTTGCTGTAATATACTGATGTTTGTCATGAATGAATACCCCATATCCTTTCTTTTCTATTAACTGTAAAAAAAATATTTTTAAAATAAATCTCAGTTTAAGTTGTCGTAATTAAATATCAACGAATGTTTACTATCTAAAGAATAAAGGAGAAGTTTATGTATATTGAAATACAAAATATGTGTGCCATTCGCTGTTAAATCAAGTCATATGTTTTTAACATAATCAACACAATGATGTTTGAAGTACAGTATAGATATTCATGTTAAAATGTAACTTGAATTGCACAATAAGCAATATAAAATTGATTACGATTCAGAGTTTCAGCACTGACGTGATTTATAATGTACCTTTCTTAAAACAATTTTAGATACATTTAGAAATTATTTAGAAACCAAGGACCAACTCCCTTCAGCAAAGTTCTTCTTACATTAATTTGGTTTTTTTTCTATTTTAAGGTCACTTTTGATCATATAGCTTTTTAAATATTTATACACACGGGTTATGTTCTTCTCATATATTTCATGATGGTATAATACTTAACCCCTAACATAAACATAATCTTTCAATCAGTTTAATTGAGGTCTGGAGCTGGCACGTCAGTAACTGCTAGTAGTCTGTTGTTATTTATGTATTATTGTCATTTTGTTTATTTTCTTTTGTTTCCTGACATCGGACTCGGACTTCTCTTAAACTGAGTTTTACTGTGCGTACTGTTGTACGTTTGTTTTTTCTACATTGGCTAGAGGTATAGGGGGAGGGTTGAGATCTCAAAAAACATGTTTAACCCCGCCGCATTTTTGCGCCTGTCCCAAGTCAGGAGCTTCTGGCCTTTGTTAGTCTTGTATCATTTTTAACTTTAGTTTCTTGTGTATAATTTGGAGTTTAGTATGACGTCCATTTTAACTGAACTAGTATACATATTTGTTTAGGGGCCAGCTGAAGAACGCCTCCGGGTGCGGGAGTTTCTCGCTGCATTGAAGACCCATTGGTGGCCTTTGGCTGTTGTCTGCTCTATGGTCGGGTTGTTGTCTCTTTGACACATTCCCCATTTCCATTCTCAATTTTATCCATGATTTCATATTTTTGGGTCTGATTGTTCCTGGCGAAGGTAAAACCAGAAAAGCGCTTCGGACATTTCTTTGGTAACATTATAGCTATATGACAATTTACAGATGTTAGTCCACATATAGGTCTAGGGGAAAACAATTAGATTTCATCCGTCAAGCAGTTCCAAGAAATAGAAGTAAAACAAAATCGATAATAATTCATATGGACGAAATGGAAATGTGGGGTTTTTCTAACAAAGCGAATTTGCCTCTATAGTAATGATTACCCTTTTTGTAGCCATTCAACTGTCGAGCAGGTTATTCTATTTATTCTTTCTCAGATTCCTGTAATGTTGATTCAGTTGTTGGTAAGGAGAAAACTGTAATTTGGGTTATTAAACGAATACAGATTTATATTTACAATTATTTAACGGTCCTTCACGTCGGCTCTCTGTGTCTATTTCATTTTATTTTTTCCTTCACATTTAAATGTTATTCGAAAATTTATTGACGCCTCGTTGCAAAAAAAAGGAGAAAGAAATTATAGATGTATACTTATCGTTTTATCTTCTTTTTTATTCGGTACAAACACATTTAATAATGTGAATGTTAAGGAATTATAAGGCCATCAATGTAGACCTGAAGATAACAACATCTATGTGTATCTTCGGGTCTACGGTCAGTGGCGGATCCAGAAATTTTCATAAGTGGGGGCCCACTGACTGCCTAAGAGAGGGCCCGCTCCAGTCATGCTTCAGCGATTCCCTATATAATCAACCAAATTTAACCCAAAAAAGGGGGGGCACGGTATCAGTATTTATTTCCATAAAATATCTTCATCATATACACATCCACCATCCAATGGATTAAGCATAAAGATGTCATTAACATTCACTTAAGTCTGGCATCGTTGATGAGTCTTTTTAAACCAATTAAATCCGATTACAGGAAACAGTGGAAAAGACGGATTGGATTATGACTACGACTTTAGTTTTAAATCTTGATACGGTACTTTAGGTAATGCAATACATGGTACTATAGTTTAACGAATGGAGGTTTAAATTTAATAATTAGTAGCCTTATATGCATACATTTTATTGACAGCAGCCGTAGTAAAACTAGGAACTGCTTATTGGGATCGCTATGAAGTGTCGTATCCATTTTGAGAAATAAACTCTCTATGAACAATTTTGTTGGGTTGTTACTTTTAAACAATGTTATGTTTACAAAGAAAAACGACTTTTGTTTTTGTTAAAATATTTCGTTTCCAATTGCCTTTTGTTGTCTTTATTTTGATATAGTACGAAACACGCTTAATTTTATCTGTGATAGCTATTATGGGTTAAATCCAATCAAATAAGTCCTTGATTGAAAAGACTTGTGGTCTTGTCGTCTTTACCTTGAATTCCTCCATTTAAATCATTTTAGAGATAGATTTAACATTTAATTTAATATTCCTATAAAATAAACGGTCATTCTGAGAGTTTCTTATTCGTCGAAGCAAATAAAAAATGAAAATGGACCCATTGTGTGATAGGAGTTTACCCATCCTTTTCATACCTTTTTTTTCATCAAAAATATATTTTATGTAAATGTAGCTGAATAATTAGGCCACCATGTTGGACAAGAATAAAATAATATCTATAGATTATCGTATCTACTATTATCACAGGACAATAAACTGTATGATTCAATAACAAAATATATAAAGATTGTTATAACACACTTGATTTTGATCCACTAAAAACAAAGGTATGATAGGAACCAATTTCAACACCTTTTCGTTGTTCTATCAAAAATATTCATGTAATCTTTATACACTAGTTTTTAGAGTCTTATCTGTTAAACTTTATCGGAACTTGTCTTTATTGGCTTTTTGTTTCTCTCAAGTAAATGCTCATTGTAGTTGAGTTAACAATTTGAAAAGATTTAAGCAGAAGTTTATATATACATGTATTGCAATACAACATATTGGAGCATGATCATTTGATATTTAATCAAATTCACAATTCATATACGTTTTGATATAATTGCTCGATAAATCAACGCAATGCAACAACATCATCGACATTTATGGAACGCCAAAACTGTCTTGTTATGCCCATTTTCATTATATGATGTGCATTTACCTTTATATGATGTGCACTTGTCATTATATGATGTGCAAACACCTTTATATGATGTGCAAATATCCTTATATGATGTGCAAATATCCTTATATGATGCGCAAACATCATGATATGATGTGCAAACATCATTATATGATGTGCAAACATACTTATATGATATGCATATATACTTAAATGATGTGCAAATATACTTATATGATGTGCAAATGTACTTATATGATGTGCAGACATTCTTATATGATGTGCAAACATTCTCAATCTAATTAAAATTAAATCTCCGCACTTGCTCCTCGTTGTTTATATGTCGCGCGACATATAAACAACGAGGAGCAAGTGCGGAGATTTAATTTTAATTAGATTGATTCTGGTGAAGATAAATTCAGAAAACAGCTTCGGAGCAACATATTCATTAAGTGTTATTTTTCATTTTCTAGCAATAGGTCGATACAGCTGCTGTGGGACTGCTAGTCCCCCCCTCCCCCCCCCCCCCCCCCCCCCCCCCCCCCCACGGTATCGTCACCAACATAATTTATAACATACCTTTCTAAAAATTCTCCCAGGATAAATTTAGAAATTGTTATGAAAAACTGCCTCAATCAAAGACCTATCGGGGAATTGACTATTCTTTTTAGGTGCATTTTGGTCACATAGCTATTAAACTATTGCTCTTAAATTTTTGGGTTTGGCTTTTCTGAAGGTAAATCCAGGAAATATAGGAAGTTTTATATACATTCCAAGACTTACAATAGCTTTTATAGATATTTCCCGAAACCACTGAAAATTGGAGCAAAAAAATCAAATGAACAGGACAGATAAATTTTTTCTGGTCTGTTCCTGGCACCAGTTCTTTAGTGATAATGAACTATCGATTAAGTAAAGACAAATCAAGATCACAAACAAAAACTAATATTGCACAGTATTGTTTTGTTTATTCTTGAGCTTTGTTGTCTATTAGAGATTTCCAATGAAATAACATATGAACGTAATACGACGTACGGACCTCATAGGACCGGTTATTGTCAACCTATCAGTTTTGTCACTGGTCACACTTTCAGAGCACCTGAATTCACCCGGAAGTAAATATTTATTACGACATGAAAATTCTACAATTAACCTTAAATATAATTCTTTTCTGCATGTTTGAAGAATATGGCAAAAAATCGTTTTCTGTGTCATGCTTTGTCGTCGTAATTTTTCTTGTTTATGAATGACGTAAAATAGAATAACACATTTAGACAAAAATCGGTTATAAATATTTATTGTATCAAAATTTGAATAAGATACTAAAAGTAGACAAATAAAGTAAACAAAATGTAAATACTGGATATTTTAATTTCCAATAAATGAATTCATACATAGAGTTTATAGCAGCGTTTTGTGTTTGGTTTTTATTTTCACATACAGTTCTTGTTGAGTTCAATAACACATATCATGTCATAATCTGCTTAACAAAATATGTTGGATATCTTTCATGGGACACTAAACCACATGGTCTGGACTGCTTCCCACAGAATGCAAAGTTTATTATATCAACAGGTGAAGCTGGTGTATGGATCTCATCCTCAGTCATTCTAGTTCCTTTGTGATCGAATGGTAAAACAATAGACATTTTCCTACCAAAAAGATTGGAAATCGCACACAGAACTTGTGGTTAATTTCACAATACAATATATTTATATATATATATATATGAAGAGATATGTTCAGTTCCAATGATTTTACGTGTCAAAACTTTAACAACCAAAGGCTTGATATATCACCTTAAACCAAACACCACATCAGTGATATCAGTGTTATGCTATTCTTGATTTTTTCCTGCTCTTTTAAACTACTATAGTGTTAATTGCACAAAATTGTTTGTGGGTGTATGAAAATTCAGTAGCAAATCAGAATACATTTAATTTCCACCTCTTTATTTTAGAAAGATGATTGGTAATCTGCTAGAACAGCTATTTTTATTCATCTATTTTCATCTAACTATTGGTTGTCTATCCTATACATTCTTTTCATATAAAGTTTACACATAATCTAAAGCAATCTTAGGGAGATTAAAAACCAATTGTTCAGAAAACAATGGAAGGTCTTTCCACAGCAATTTTTAAATTTATTGAAAAGAAGCTAGTTCGTGTTTACTCAAAGTTAAAATTGGCATCTTATCATCAGTTTCTTCATACTGATGCGATAAATAAGTGTTTCTATATACTTCTGAGTGAAATAAGGGAGATAATTAGCTACTTCCGGTGAAGTAAATGTAACTTCCGGTCTCAAATAATAGTTTTTTTCACACTGATTCCAAAAATATATAGTTTCTATATACTTTTGCTTGTAAACCAGGAGATAATTGGCCACTTCCGGTTTATCGAAAGTAATTTCTAGTCTTCAGTGATAAGTTAATGTATCAAATTACAAAATATATTGATTCCGAGTACTTTTCCATGAAGAAAGTGCAAAAATGGCTACTTCCGGTTTTCTCAAGGTCACTTCCTGTTGTCATTTTTTCAAGGTCATATGTCATCCAACCTTTTGTAAAAGGTCATATGACTTTATAATGAACCAAGTTGAAGTAATAATCAATTAACCTTATAATTGGACATTTCAGGGGCACTAACTCCTATAAGATGCCATTAGATTGTTTCAGACCAAATGTAACATATCTTCATAACAATAAAGCAAACACTTTGCACTTGTTGTTTCATATATATTTTTAAAAGTGTTTGAGAAAATGCAAAAACAAGGAAAAGTCAAAATTGGGAACTTGACCTTGACCTTTGACCTTGGTCTCATTTTCTAAGTTAGGACCTTTGGACCTCAAATAAAAAGATTTCAGGGTTATACGGTTAATGGTTTATGAGTTAAAAAAACATACCGACAAAGTTATTTGGTAAAGGTAGATAACTCCTTTAAAATTTCATCGAATCGCTTCAATCTAAATTAGCCAAAAATTCCTGAGGATGTAACGAACAATTTAGAAAAAGAATTTTGTCGATATCTTTTTTTATTACGAAGGAGATGCACACACTTGATAAACAGTGAATAGGGAGATAACTCTTACAAAGAAAATTGTTCGGCTTAGAATGGATGAAAATAAAAAGTGCATAAACTGTATGATACTATATAAGAAATATCTTAGCGACATATTGCGAAACATAAATTTTACGTGATAACAAAATTTGGCGGAAGAAAAAAATCATAATCAGAACAAATACAATAGGTCTTTCCACAGAAAAGTGGAAAGACCTAATAAAATTATTAAACAAAACTTCATTAAAAAACTGACAAAGTTAGAGATGACAATACGACTGTTTTAAGATAATACTATGAATATTATCCCGATGGTGATTTATTTGAACATTGGTAAACAAATGTCGCCTTAATTTATTCCATTCCTTAACAGTGCATCTGTATTTATGCTAGTCAATTTCTTATAGAACAAATTTTGAAAAAAATCATTGTAATGACATTAAATGGTACCAATTTTACTTCGCTAAATGCGCATTTCGACAATTAATGTCTCTTTGGTGATGCTCGAGGCCGAAATATTTAAAAGGCCAAAACACAATACAAATGTTGAAGAGCTGATATAACCGAAATGGACCATACGTTAAGCAAACCCCAGATGTTTCTTTACGGTTTTTTCAAACGGCAAATTTCAAAAACTATATCTTATTATAGTGTCGAAGTAATGAGCTACTGGCCTGTTGACACCGGCGGAAACAAAAAGTTCATTGAAACCTGCTTTTAGATTCCCTATGGTATAAAGTCTAATTGTAGTTTGAAAAAAACCCTCATCAAAATTCAGTAGCCATCTTCACACAAAAATATTAGCGACTAAAATTGATCGTAATAAAATAAACGGTACCAATGTTTCGCCACCAGATGTGCATTTCGACAATAAACACCTCTTCAGTGATGCTTGATTCCAAAATATTTATAAGTCCAAAACTTAAACAAAAAAGGACAAACATTAAAGCCAAAAAAAAACGGGCAAGGAATCAGAGCTTTGCATGAGGGAGGTATCAACAAGTAATACTGAAATATTTATGACTTAAGATGTTTTTGGTGAAATTGATCGCAAGTTTATATTTTAGTACACCTGCGCGAGTTTCGTATATAAAAGATTCATTAGTTGCACCAGCATTAAAATAGCTGGTAAACAAATCAATAATGACGTTGATGTCTAGTATTGTTTATTATTTTTTTGTTTGTACTTCTGTTTTGTTACCTATTATACCGTTATTAAAGTATGATGCATTTGATTTATGTTTTATATGCACGGTTTGTTAGTCCAGTGAACTAAATTAAAAATGGTAGCGTTTATCTATCAAAAAAAGGGTAGTCCTGATACTGTCTAAATGATTATGACATCTCGAAAGGCTATTTTAATTTTTTTTCTACGACGCCTTCCTACGACGTCATACCTATAAGCCATTTTTTTCGTCTGGACTTTGAGAGAGAAATTTTGGCGGAAATTAGAGATCCAATGTTGTAAAAAATTTCCACAAATATCCAAAAGTAATGATAAAATAAGCTACGATTCTATTTGAAATATGCAATCATTTAAAATGGTTATACCAAGATCCTTAACTTCTGGAGAGAATAAAATACCAAACTCCGTTAAATCAGATGGACCCGACTTTCAGGAAAGTTTGATTTATATTATCTGTAATTTTGGGTCTGCCAAATTTTACGGAGTTTGATATTTTAAACTCTACGGAAGTGAAGGATCTTGGGAAATCAGGGAAAACATTTTAAATGTTTGCATATCTCAAATGGAATCGTAGTTTATTTTATCATTACTTTGGGATATTTGTAGAAATATTTTGCTCCAACAAGCACACAAAAGGTAAGAATTTGTATATATGCAAAAATTTCTAGCCGTCAAATTTAGCCGTCACAATTAGGTCTCGAAGTTCCGCCGAAAATTCTCTCTCAACGTTCGGACGAAAAAAAATAGCTTCAGCGTTATGACGTCATAGGAAGACGTCACAGAACAAAATAGAAATAGCCTTTCAAGACCTCATAATTATTTGGACTCAGCTAATGTACCTGTTCCAAATCACGAACCTCATGTGGTTGTCATTTGTTATATCATAATGTTTATTTGTTATTTGAAGAAACTTTTTTTAAAGTTGTTTATGGCAGATCTATGATAGTTTTTATTATATTTATTCAACATGTATATAAATGTTTTGTGATGTAGACCTTTACACGTTAACTACAGGGATTTTATGTACCACAGGTCTTGAACAATTTTCAGGAATCACAACTCTTCCCATTAAAAGGTGAGTAACAGTATTTCCTCTGTGGAGAAAGAAATTGTCACACTTCCAAGGAATCTGAGTTCACCCCAAATTTGCGATGAGTTCGTTTTGCTCCATATTTAGTTTTGTGAGCTTGTTTGCCTTTTCGTCTTTCGTCTATTTTCTTTTGCCAGTAGTATTGTAAGGCTTTTTTTTTTTGCATCCGTTTTTTTTATTTACCCTTGCTGTACTTAGTATTTTTATCTGACATTATTACCAGTTTTTTCATGTGTCTTGGTTTGACACTTACTATTGGTTGTGATCGATTACGCCTCGTGCTGGAAATGCAACTGAGACATTAAAAACGTTTCTTGTCTGTGAGTCTGGTTATGCCCTAACAAAAATGCATGGGATTTCTCTTCAAATACTCAATTATACGGACAACTGTAAATGTTCATTGTATCTAACTCTTCTCGATCATTTTTGAAGTGTTTCGCAAATTAAAGCTACAGTAGTTTACCAATGTTCAAATGTCGTAAATCAATTAGAAAGAGACAAATCAAGAAAACTGAGGGAATCGTATGAATTACAAAACGAGCGAGACCGGATGCGTCGGCAAGGTAATCTCCTCCTACTATTCGTCATGCGAATCAAACTTTATGAACACAAGTGAGTGTACATAACCAAAGTGAAAATAACATATTAACCTTTAATGCGACCATTTTCTACAAATTAGGAGGATATGGTTATATGCGTATCAAAGCAAAAAATAGTTTATAACATTTTATTGTGTACAAAATTAATGAAATACATGAATAAAGTACATAAAATGCAAATCCAGGAAATTTTAACTTCCAATTAATTAATGTCCACATAGTCTATATAATAGTTGTTTGCGCTTAGTTTTTATCAAGCTCTTGTTGAGTTCACTAACAAATGTCACGTTTTGTAATCTGTTCAGCAAATAAAGTTGAACATCTTTCGCAAGACACTATGCTACGTTTTCTAAACTGCTTTGCACAGAATACCGGGATAATGATATCAACAGATTCTGCTGGTGTATGTATCTCATCCTCAGCCATTCTAGTAACACCACTGTGATTGAATGGTAAAACAATGGACATATTATCATCAAAAAGGTTGGAAGTCGTACACAAGAATTTTGGTGAACTCCGCAATTAAATATATATGATGATATATAATGTGTTCCAACACTAGAAGAGTACTTTTACGTGTCAATACTTTAGTATAACGAAGGCGTGATGTTTTCACCGCAAACTAAAAGCCACAACAATGATAATAGTAAAGTAATAGTTTTGATTTTCTCCTGCTCTTTTAAACAACTAAAGTGTTAATTGCACAAAATTGTTTGTATGTTAGAAAATTCAGTAGCCAATCAGAACACATCTAATTTTCATTTGTTCATACTACAAAACTGATTGGCCTTCTGCTAGAACAGCTATGTTTCATTAATGCATTTTCTTAATATTGATTGTCTATCATATTTGTTCTTTTCATGTCTGGTTTACATAAAATCAACATAAATGTTGTTAACAATATGAAGATGAAATTAAAGATGAGACGTTTTAAAAATACAGAAATAGGAACCATGATAATAATAATTATAATAAAATCACTAAAGTAAAACTTTGGCAACTTTAAATTCTATTGAAAAGCAAAGGCCGGGATGGCAATATGACTAGGTGAAATAAAACTATGAATATGATTTTTTCACGTCAATTTAGAAAGGATGATGATACATTCTTATTTTATATATTGACTTTACAAATTAATTTCCAATGGAATTTTAGTAATAACAGTTAATCCAGAAATACGAATCGAATGTTTCACAAAACGACTGTCACCCATCTTGTTCCATTTTTCGAATATATTTATACTTTTTTCTTCATGCATCTTTTTCTGAATTATACTTCATATTTGTTTAATTTCTTTAAATATTCCAAAGAGTATTGGTCAAAATATATTCCATAGCTTTTCATCGTGTTTCGGTTTTTTTGGGTTTTTTTTGCCATGGCGTTTTCAGTTTGTCGTCGACTTATGAGTTTGAATATCCTCTGAGTATCATATGCCTCTCTTTTAAAATTTGGTTTTATACTTTTACAAGTCATTTACATGCTGAATCAATTCTAAACTTTTTGTTGATTATAATGTCTATCGTTGTTAACCATGCGAATACAATGTTCATAGAATGGCTGTGGAAATATATATATAACATGCACACCAGCAGAAGATGTTGTTATAATAAGACTTGACATTTGTTAGTGAACTTAACAGGAACTAATTGTGGAAAATTTTAATTTTGACAACACAGTGCTGAATCATTTAAACACTCTAAGTAGACATTTTTTAACTGGAGATTTCCACAATTTTTCTTATGTTTATGTATTCTATTTATTCAATTTATCTATATTATTTCTTTTTACACGATAAAAATATAAACTGATCTTTGTTTAAAACTTTATTTATATTTTTTCTTCGTTCATCGTTTTGGGGGGGGGGGGGGGATATCACCACATGGTTAAATAATATTAACGATACAAATTTTACTACACTAGATGTACATTTCAGCAATTAATGTCTCTTTAGTGATACCCGAGGCCAAAATATTTGAAAACCCAAAACTTATACAAACGTTGAAGAATTGCTCAAACCAAAATGGACTTGAATTATAGCTAAACCCGGACAAAGAATCCGATGGTATAGTAAATTTTTTCCAAGCGATGGTTTAGAAAACCTTTGTTCGTCAAGGTTCATATGTAGGCCTGTGTATTATGAAATTTAATTAAAATCAAATCAAAACAGCAAAGATGCTGGATAAATTTTATACAAAGGAAAACTTCTTCACAGCAATAATGTTAACTGTAAACCGGGAAATGTTCGCCCCGTCATTATTTTGCAATTTACTAACTGTATTTTATTTCGCGTCGCTTTGAATTCGCAATTTGTAGGAAGCCTGTCCAAAATTGCGTATATTCTTTTAAAACGGCACATTTGTACATTATGTATTGAAAAAACAAGAGTTGAAAATCGATAAAAAAAAAACAAAACAAATAGCAGTTTTTGTCGGTTGATTAATGTAGATTTCAAGTTATTTGTAAATTGACTTATATTAAGTATAATTAAAACGCTACATTATATTAACTTGAAACAAAATACATACACAAGTAACATAAAAGAATAGCTTTAGAAAAACAAATTAGAAGCTGCGAGGATTACGGCTAATTAATCAATCTTTTGATCATATCAATCAATATAGCAGATACAATGAGGTAATCATTTTATAAATGACTAAAGGTGTCATTTGCCTAACTGTCATGAGCGTTCTTTATATAACAAAATCAATAATTTCCGCTTGCTTAATATATATTTCATTTGAATTCGACTTTCATGAGTTAAAAGATTTTGTTTCATTCAGAAATACAGCTTTCATTTAGAAATACAGCATTAATTTGTGATATAGATCTGTCTTATGTTGTTATAAGTTGGCCCTGTTCATAATCATATTGGTATACGTTAATGGATGGTCTTCAATCTTTGAGGTTTTCCTTGAAATATTCGGCAAAGTTTTATGTTCGCATTTTCAGTCTAATCGCGAAGATAGCAAAATTAAAAAAGCTCCGAAAATTTCCCTGTTTACAGTATTGTGTCATAGCATCTAATGAGAAATTGGAACTTTGTGGCAAATCAAGCCAAGATTTTTACAGAAAATCCACAGACTTGATTACAGAGATTTTCGTTTGAACATTTTAAACAAACATAGATTACTCACTTGTTTGAAACATAGAATTCTCACTCGTTTTAAACATAGATTTCTCACTTGTTTGTCTATGTTATGGAACCTTTTATTGTTTTCAAAAAGTCCCAAACATCCTTTACAATCCAAAAGGAAAACGTACTGAGATATGATATAGAGTATTATATTAACTGAGGCGCAAACACTTTATGTAAAATTCAGTTTGACTGTTGCTGCTAATAAAGGCAAGTTAACAAGAAAATTTTGTTATAAGGTTATTTTTCAACTGCTTCATCTTTTGTTTTTTGTTTTGTTTTTATGGCTGCTGGTACGCTTTAGTTTTACCTTTGATAACCTTTCTGTGTTTAGATCAAATCAAATTAGTCTATTTATTTCATTTCACATAAGCACAAGTAGTAATAACACTTACTGTAAATACTATTTTTCCATATAAAACCAAAGGTCATTCTAAACGTTTTGTACGCCTCGTTGCAAATAGAAAAGGATCACATAGAACAATGATTTCAAGGAGAATACCTAACCTTTTCTTACATATGCTTATTATTACAAGAAACTTTACAATTGATCTGTAATTGCTTTTGCGTTCGTCATTTGAACTCTTGTGGATTGTTGTCTTATTGGCAATCATACCATATCTCCTTATTTTAAATATATGTTAGTCTCTGGTGTATTTATTCAGTGTTTTTTTACACTTTGGCTATTTGGACCTTAAAACATTGCATAGACAACTTTGTACGGTTGAAGACCGTATGTTGCCTTTGAGTTCTTGTGTTGCTATTACATTAACTTTTACCCCGCATCTCATTTGAGTCAAATCTTAATACGATACTTTTGATCGTCCTGCATAAGTACAACATAACACTTCAAACTGGGTCGATACCTCTGCTGGTGGACTGTTAGTCCCTGAGGGGATCACCAGCCTATTAGCTAAAACTTCGGCACTGGGATGAAAATATAGGATATTGTTTGATTAAAATTGTTATAAAGTTTTTTTTAAATTGCTTTAGATTAAGAAATATATCTTCCTCATGCAAAACTGTGATTCCTTGTCCAGATTTGGCTATACTTTAGGTCCTTTTTGGTTTGATCCACTTTTCCACATTTGTATTAGATTTTGGATATAAGCCTCACTGAACACACTGTCGAAATGCGCATCTGGTGCATTAAAATTGGTACCGTTTATGTTGCTTCTACAGACTTTAAGAATTTTCAAGAAATTCAAGAAACACATATAAAGGTGTCGAACACTGTCTTCAATATGCAAATAAGACTTTAAGATTGTACGGTATTGTACATGCTTTTGGCATGAAATATTTTTAACTAGATAGTAGAGCTATAATGGCCTAAATGGCCAAATTTAGCAGAAAAAAATATTAAAAATTTCATTGAGCAGATTTGTGACCATAAATTTTTGGAACAGGAGTCATGAAGTTTTAAAACGATGTTTGATAACGCCATTATGATAAAAATATTTCAAATTGCTAAATGATTCGCTTTTGGATTAAAATGACGATATTTGAATACAATCGCTTTCTAAAATAGTTATCAAAGGTACCAGGATTATAATTTAATACGCCAGACGCGCGTTTCGTCTACATAAGACTCATCAGTGACGCTCAGATCAAAATAGTTATTAAGCCAAAAAAAAAGGACGAGCTGAAGTAAGATGCACATTCTTAGGGTGAATTTCACAATAAACAGTGTTTCTCTTAATGCAACATCTTCATTATAATACTGTTACTTATGTACAATGTTAAAAAAATATAAAACATCAAACTCTACATTAATCCCAACAAAAGATTGATCTGCAAGCGGCCTATGGTTCCTGGTTAATTTTTTTTTAGAAAAAACAGGATTTATCCCTTGTAAAAGTAAAGTTTGCAATAAATTACGAATCCAAAACCGTCAATCGAAGAATGCAATATAAAAACTATTGTTAATGGAAATAGTAAGACAAAAGCAAACAACATTCCACAAAATTAATATGGAAAAAGAGAGGCGAAAGATACAAAAGGGACATTCAAACTCATAAGTCGAAAATAAAGCTACAAAAGAAAAATACAAACAGACAAACAATAGTACACAAAACACAACATAGAAAACTAAAGAGTGAAAAACTCGAACCCCACAGAAAACTGGGGGTGATCTCATGTGCTCCAGAAGGATAAACAGATCCTGCTCCACATGTGGCACCTATCGTGTTGCACATGTATGTACAAACCCGGTGATAAGTCACATTCAGGGAAAAGGGGACGGGATTGTTGTTACGACAATTGGAACATATCCGTCGTCATCATTGAAACAGATATTCCATAACTGTCAACGTTACCAACTCTTGATGGCGTCCGTAAAATTTACGATGGGATGATTTCAATTTCACCACTGGAAAGATTGAATAGCATGAATGACATTAAAAACCGGACTGAAACTAGATGCACAGGTATAGTTAGTTGTGTTTGTCCATCCGTCGCAACTGTTGGAGAATGATAAAATTCAATTACAAGTCTCGAACAGAGAAAAAAGAAGATTAAAACTGCATCGAATGAAATACATTGATAATGGTAAATATTGATACATTTAATAAAGGCAAAGCAGGAAATGATAGAACAATTTTCCGAGTGATATTATAGAGGTGGCAAAATCAATGTCGCGAAAACAACAGAAAAGGAACTCTTGTTTTGAAAAAGTCGACAAAATCAATAGGAAAACAATGTCGGTGACGGTACTGACTAAAAGTTATTTATAAACAACAATCGTACATTTAAAGAAAGTATTTGTTAAACTGTGTTATTAGAAATATACATGCAAATACACGATGTTTTATGTTCATTATTTGTCGAAATAATTGCATCACAAGCTTTTAAAACTAAAATTTAAAAAATATTAATCTATGCTGCATATTGATAAAAAAAAAATGGAAGAAAATCATTACACACAACATCCAAAGCTCTTTCATGTCACCAATGTTCGTAGTGTTCCACACATTCCTTAACATGTTACAATTTCCCAAAATATATAATCATTTTACACACCTAAGTTTTCGAGTAAACCGGTCTGCTCTTCGTTAATAGTTAATATAGAAATATTGTCTTTTCGTGAAAATAA
Source organism: Mytilus californianus (assembly GCF_021869535.1). Lineage (NCBI taxonomy): Eukaryota > Metazoa > Mollusca > Bivalvia > Mytilida > Mytilidae > Mytilus > Mytilus californianus. Next base: position 64,877,890 of record NW_026262668.1, on the reverse strand, counting down.
CGATTTATAAGTTGTGTCTGTACAGGTTCAAAAATTAAAAATAAATATATTTACAAAGTAGGCTATTCGTTACAAGAATTTTGCAACTTTTTAAACAATTTTAAGAAAAAGTCGTTTTGATTTTAGTACATGTATTTGCGGTCTTCTGGATCTCTTCACATTCAATGTTTACATCGGGATAAGGTCCGTTTGAATTTGTTTAGTAACTTAATTCATTTCAAAAGTGTTAATCTTTGCTGCATATCCATCGATTCCTTTTGGATTTGTTCCTCTGAACTTCTCTGATCTAGCTGCATACATATACGGATAATTGGCATGTTTCAGAGAGGTATACAGCAAGTAGAAAAATAAATTGAAGTTGGAACTCCAGGAATTTATTTGCAAAGCAACATTTTAAACCAATTTTACACCAAGCTCCTATAGCCTGCTGTACTCATCGTTTGCTATTTTAGGAGGTAAATGATTATATCATACGGAAATTGTGTTCCTATTTCAATTCATGTTTTGTTACTATTTACCAGAGCGTTTTCTTATGAATTGATAATTAATAGCGTCCTTCCTAAAACGGGACAAACATTGAAAAGATCAATGTTTGCAGGGGAGTTAGGATTTTGACCCTTGATTTCCCTCAAGGTTTATGACCCCTTCTGTAGACCTGTGTATTACGAAATTTTTAAAGGGCAATAATATCAAAACAGCAAAGATACTGGATAAAAGAGATGGGCCATGTTAGCATATACAACAGGGAAACTTTCTTCGCAGTAATAATATTTATTGTTTAATTGCATTTGAAAAGACCTGTTTTTGTGTTCTTTAACCTAGAATTGAACATTTGTGTCATACCACATTAGCGCACTTACTATAAATACTATTTCTCCCCGACACAATCAAATGTCATTCGGAAAGTTTGTTCGCCTCGGTGCAATTAGAAAAGGATCATACAGACCAATAATACCAATCCTTTCCCACATATTCTTATTAAATTACAAACACAGTTAGATTGTGTAGGTCTGTTGGAATTATAAGGTCACCATTCTATCCCCGGAAATAATCATGTCTTTAAACTGTCACACTTCGTGGTATACTCATAAGACATTAAACTGTACGATTTATAAGGTTGATTCCCACATTTGTTTTCTGTCCTAAAATGACAAGCGTATGATAGGAACCAACTTTTAAGATATATCATATTTTAGACGAGTTTGACAATTAATGGGTTTTGCCTAGGTGCAATCATCGGTTCACCCATGGATATTTTTCTTTCGTGTACTGTACCGGAGGTATGTGTAAAGAAAAAGCTCAAAAATGCTCAGAAGTTGTTTGTTTATAAAAAAAATGCTTCGTAGTAGGTGAGATTTGCAGTTAGATAAAAAATTTAAAAAACAGCGAACGGTTGCTCACATAAAATGGAAGCAGAAATTTCTATATATTACAACATTAATGTGTAATATTTTCGAATAATCTTTCGCTACTGACTCTATATGTGTGTTTCCTTCATGTAATCATTCGCTACTAATTCTATATGTGTGTTTCCTTCATGAGGTTCCAAAAATTAACGCACTGGTGTATGAAGAACATCCATGTTGGAATGTGGTGTGCATAATTTGCGCAATAACACAAAAGTAGATTATAAGAATAATTACGTTTATAACTGATTCCTCACTGACACTAAAATCCAAAGTGAAATCAGATGCACAGAAAAGATAAAGCGTTTATGCTCTATCCGTGGCATCTGTTGGGTAATGATAAAATGACCTAAAGCCTCGATAGGAGAAAAAAATAGTTGGATTACGATTACGTCAAATAGGACATGTAAATGGTAAAATACACAATTATTTAATGTAAAGCAAGATGAAATAGTTACTGGTAAGTCTCCCAAAAGAAGGTTGGAATTTAGCAATTCAAAGGCATTTGCTCATTAACATGCCTTATAAAGTTAATGAATAAATCAAAGTGATTTATATCAAAGATCTGAAATCGAGACCTAATTCCCTTAAACACAACTACAATTCAAAAAATATGAAGACAGAAACTTTAATGGATGCAGACTTAGGACAGGCACGTGAACTTGTGATGAGGTTAAAGAAGTTTCAAAAGATCTCAAACCACCCCTTGTGAGTCTTGATCAGTAAGGATTTTAACAGTAATATTATACAAATTCTTGATTAAGGGGGTTGAAATGAAAATAACAAAAGAACATGGAATAAAAATTGGTGTGTAGAAAAATCACTCACTTAAATATAACGGTGTAAAAGATAACAAACACTTGTTTATATTTAGAATAAAAACTGTTTCCAATTTATTTCATCTTACAAAAATAACAAGAGGCTCATTCTGTATCGCTCACCTGGCATTGCAAGAAATAAATAAGATACAATGCAGCACGATGGTTTTGGTAAAAATACAAGGTAAGTAGTTACAGACTCTTTACATTCAGAGCATTTTTACTCCGTTCAGATTTTCTCTATCTATTATGGTTTTCAGTATATAAGACATTAAATGCTGTTGCTTATTTTTTGCTGTTTTTAGTTGCTGCCTATCTATTATAGTTTTCAAAACAATGGGCAAAACCCCTTTGAGTCTAAATTTAGTCAAAAATCGTCATACACGGGCAATAATACCTTAAGGAGAAGACCGAGAAGTCATATTGACATTTTTGTAGATCATATATTGCCGATCTTCTTTTTTTGCCTTAACAGCTTGCATGACTACCTATATTATTTGGTTAACAAAAGAATCGTCATTTAAAGGCAAGGAGTCATCTAATAACTTTGATGAAAAAAAAGAAGTAGGAGATCTTGACATTCTAAGCAGTTTTGCACGTCAAATATGGTCTCAAGAAAAAGACAATTACTGCATTTTACCCTTATGTTTAATTTTTACCCATGGCGGCCATGTGTGTTGAATGACTGAAAAAAACTACATATTTTTTTTATAAAAGATAACCAGGGACCATTTATTCCAAGTTTTGTTAATTTCAAAGGAAATCTTTGAAAAAGTATACGACGGACCCAAACATTCTTCAAAAACCAACGTTTAAGATTAAAACTCCTTAAGACGTCATCCAAATCTTTCGGTTGTCTGCAATTTTTGTAGAACTTATATTTCTAATCATTTTTGCTGTTTAAAGTGTCTACCTATCTATTGTAGTTTTCGAAATAATAGGCAAACACTAAAATCATTCAAAATCTTCATTTAAGGTCAATAGCTCATTACAGGGTCGTCGATTTTTTTCGGTCATATTGAAATTTTTGTAGATGATGTATTGCTGAACATTTTGTCTTAAACAGATAATAGGCAAACAAATAGTATTATCAAAAATCATCATTTAAGGGCAATAACTTCTTAAGGATAATATTGATGAATAGGAAGTTAGTAGATCTTGACATTCTGAACGTTTTTATCCCTTTCAGGTTTTCTTTATCTATTGTGGTTTTCATGATACAAGACAATTAATTGAAAAAAAAATATGATAACGACGTACTCCGAGTGGTGACAACAACTCACATAGCCTTATAGACTCAGGGGAGCTAAAACTGAATCAGAGACTAAAATAGCTAGGTTGAACTGAAATGGACAAAATCTTTATACAACACCATAATGAAAGGTGCATAACCTCAATAGTGTTGCAAACATTCTGTGAAGTTCCAAAGATCTGGGTTAAACTAAAAAATTGTTACCATCTTCTGAAAAATTTTCCACTGCATGCAGAAATACTAAGTCATATAAGTTCTGAAATCTGGAAAAAATCCTCAAACAGTTTCATAATAGCAGGTGCACAACTTAAATTTGCGCAATCATTCTTAGAGAATTTCACGCCGTTTTGTATATTTGGTGAGAAATGACATAGTTCTTGAGTTCGAGGGAAAAATATTCTTCAAACAACTACATAACAGCAGATGCACAACTTCAAAATGTGTGCTTTCTTTCTGCGTAGTTTTAGGGATCTGGGTTGAAAATTGTAAGAGTTGATTGCACAAATTATCGACTTGTTCCCGCCTGTCGGTCTATCTATCCAACATCACCATACTAAAAGCCAGTTTTAGATTTCTCCCAACTCGGCCAAAAATAGTAATAACAATTACTATAAATACTTTCCTTTTCTGATTGTTTCAAAATGAGTAAATACAAAATGAGTAAATAGAGACCAATGATTTTAAGAAGTATAATAGCCCTTTTATCACCTCAGGTGATGTTGGACGGATATACCGACTGGCGGGGACAAGAAGATACTTAATTTGTGTAATCAACTCCTATCAACAAATATAAGATTATAAGGGATTTATAATTACTTTACTTTCACATATCAAATATTTTTTTTTGTATATATAGAAAACGATTTGGTGAATCATACTAGTAAGTCATTCATTGCTTCAATGAACATACCATTGAACAGCAAATCTGAGAACTTAGTTTGTATTGGATACCTAAGCTTCACCAAATTCCGTACAAACAATGGTACATTGCCGGCTCATCTGCATGTTCTACGAAGGATTTGTTTATTAGATTGACAAAAAATCTGTCCGCTGTGAAAGAGGATCTTCAGAATACTGTGAAACTGTTTACTCGCGTAGTGGTATTAGCCATATGTGCATTCTAAAAAAACTCTATAGAATTTCTGGATAATTTTAAATCTCGATCCTTCACTGAAATTAATTCTATCCAAACTTTTGATTTTTCAACCCTGTATACCACCATTCCCCATGTGAAATTAAAAATTCTAATATGACTTTCTTCAAACGCTTTGAGTACACACCATTGGTAATATTCGAGTATATTCATATGTCAGCTGATAGGAACGTCATGATTTGTTTGGGCTGTTCCAATCCTACTCCGACGTCGTATGCTTTTTATGAATGATTTACCTAACGTCAGATGGTGTAAATGACGTCATTGAACGATGACGTAAGAATGTAAGGATTTTACGAGAAAATGCACGAATGGGAAACTGAATTATTTCTTAAATCATATAAAAGAAATAATCCAAATGCTTTTCGATATAAAAATGGTAGCATACGCTATAAACTTATTACTTTGGGATACCATACGGCATATTTTGTTAATAGTGAACAAAAAGCTAAAACATGCTACAAGGAGGAACAAGTGATCAGTATGCTGGAGTTTCTTATTGACAACATATTTGTTGAATTTGGAGGTCGAATTTTTCAACAAATTGTCGGCATTCCTATGGGAACGATCTGCGCGCCTCTCCTTGCCGACCTCTTCTTATTTTCATACGAGTCGGAGTTCCTTCAGACTCTTGTCAAAAACAAGATCCTTCAATTTCACATTCAGATACATTGATGATGTTCTTTCCATTAACAATCCACATTTTTCTGATTGGGTTCCATTAATATATCCCCCAGAACTATAAATTAAAGAAACAAAAGACACGTCTTCCTCCGCTTCATATTTAGACTTATAAGTGTAATTTGACATAAGCGGTCATCCCAGAACCAGAATCTATGAAAAACGAGACGATTTTAATTTTGAAATTGTCAATTCCCCCCACTTTAGTAGCAATATACCAACTTCACCTGCATAAGGGATATACATTTCCAAACTCATTCGGTATTCAGTGGCTTGCAGCTGCAACTCAGGCTTTATAAAACGTCACCAAAGTCTGAGCAAAAAGTTAATGAACCAGGGTTATGTCAAAGAACGTCTCGTCTTTTTTCTAAAAAGTTCATCGGAAGATACCGAGACTTTTTTGATAGTTATTTCGTATCAACTTCACAAATAATACATGATGGTCTTGATGTATAGATTCTAGGTACTGACGTTGTTTTATACATCCCGCCATTGTGTTATTGTGCTATAGTCATTTCTTGTATTCTTGTCTTTCATTTTTGCTAATGTGCCTTGTCTATATGCCATTTTGTTTTTCTTTGTTGACATATTTGTTTGTTTTATATCGATTAAGATTTCAACACAATGTTGACTGCTGTGCCCCTATTTTTGACATTTTTAACTTTTATGTCTGTTAGTTTTGTTCACATATTGTTGTCAGTGTGGGGGAATTTTGTGCGACTGTCATGTAAGTGAGGGGTTCGGCTGGTTGTGTGGCCAGGTTTGGTCAGCAATTTTCTACACGGGGAGATGATGTGCGAGTCGGAAGTGTGACGAGTGTTTTCCATTCGTTTGGTGTGTTTTGCTTTTGGTTTTGCAGTTTGGTGGGGGACTTTACGTTTTGGGTTTTACTTGGAGTTCGGTATTTTTGTTATTTTACTTTTTAGGTTATAAAACTAAGGGTGACTATACTCTTAAAAATCATTGGTCTCTATTAACTCGTTTTGAAATGAGGCGTAATCAATACGATTAGGAAAGGAAAGTATTGATATCATGTGTTATTACTATTTTTACTTTTATAAGATTAAAAAAGTTGATAAACAATTCTAAATATAAACGTGTATTTGTTAGCTTCTACATCGTTATCCTTGAAATGAGTGGTTATAGAATACATATACTTCTAAAAGCCATTTTGGATTTCTCCCAACTCGGCCAAAAATAGTAATAACTATTACTATAAACACTTTCCTTTCCTAATTGTTTCAAAATTAGTTAAATGAGACCAATGATTTTAAGAAGTATAATAGTCCTGTTATCACCTAACCGTATTCTAAGCAGTCAATTCAATGATGACGATGTAAAAGATAATAAAAAAACGCGTTTATATTTAGAATTGTTTATCATTATTGTTTCATCTTACAAAGGTAAAAATAGTAATAACACATACTTTAAATAGTTTCCTTTCCAATCAAAATGATTACGCCTCATTTCAAAACGACTCGTTTAATGGAGACCGATGATTTTCAAGAGAATAGTCACCCTTAGTTTTAGTTTTATAACCTAATTGTTTTCTATATATACAAAAGAAGAATTATATATGTGAATGTAAAGTAATTATAAATCCCTTATAATATTATATCTGATTGATTGTATAATGAGAAGTTGAAAAATACTTTGTATTCAATATGCAGCATTTTCAAATGGTTTTGATGTATATATATATATATATATATTCAATCATGGTAGGGCATTGACTAACAACTCTCATTGTTAAACTCTCATCGTAGTTTCTGGTTTACAATGCCAAGCTCCCGGTTATTAAATGACAAACAATCCTATATTTTATGGGGACGAGGAAAACCAGCATTTAGGAGCTTTGGATCTTATTTCCTTGAGGGTGAATACCTTCAATACCCTTTTTCTAAAATCTTGGATGCAACGTGTTTGGTGTAGGTATTAAAAATGAGTCATAGTCTCAAATAGCACAATATGTGACTAATAAATTTTAGAATTTTTATAATGTAGTAATAATTCATTTATAGCAGGTGCACAACTTCAACATGTGCACAATCTTTCTGTGAAGTATAAGAGATCTTGGTTGAAAACTGTACAAGCTAAATAATTGTACTCTCATAAATTTTCCTCAACAATTACTTAAGTTTCAAAGTATGGAAAATGAGAAAAACGATTCCCCAAACAATTCCATAATAGCAGGTGCACAACTTCAACATATGTGTAATCTTCCTATGACGTTTCAGGGTTCTGGGTTGAAAACTGTAGGAGTTAATAACACAAATTATGAATTCTCTCAGTACACTACATGTTAAGTACTGACTTCTCGTTACTATTCATTTTTCATGGCTATTCCTTTCATTATTGTTTTGTACTTTAAATTTTTTCAGTATTGTCATTTTTCTGTTTTGTTTGTACTAAATCAGTATTGAAACAGTAATGAAGAGTCAGTATTGAAACATAACTGAATAATTTAATACTGAAATAGATCCTTCTACTTGAGACTGTGAAACATCTAGTTTTAGATATGTTCCCTATGGTCATGTCATTACAGGAGAACTCAACATCGTTGAAGACCGTGAGGTCAAAACGTTTCTTAAGAAAGGACCCAAAATTCGTCCTCCATCTATTAGATTGGAAACAGTGTCGTCAGGTCATTAAGGACACATTGTCTGCCTATTGATAAAATTGGTGTAAACGTTAAAAATATGATAAAAAATCTCTAGACAGTTATTTGAATATAATTATGAATACTGTTGATATTCGTATATCTCATTTTGAAAACAATTCTAAAATAAGTAATAGGGTTCATGATATACCCATTTCCAGAATAAAAAATAAACTCCAAGTACTCGCAAAGCGGTTTGTGTTCGTACGGGCAGACAAAGCAGCCAATAATGTAGTGGTGGTGTGACGCATAAACTACACAGAAATTATCAATTCTTCTACATTCAGGTCCGTACACTCCACAGAGATTCAAATTGTAAACAAGAATATCACTGACACCTCCCAGCTTAAAGCCTCTTCCGAACATTTGAAAGTCCCGACTATCTAGTGGTTACCTAATTTACAACAAACAACCATTCAAATTTCGTTTCATCTCTGCTTCTAGTAAGTGTTCCACTACTAATCTGTCAGTGCTTCTAACTACCTCCCTTACTACTTTCAAAGAACTTGTTATTAACTTTTGTAATAAAGTTTATGAAAATAGTGGTATTAATCATTTTTGGAGTGTTAAAAATCTTTAGAGGTTTTAGATAAAATACATGCTTTTGATGGTCCTTTAAATTATGTTGACAGTTATGATTTTTTCTACTCTCTACACTACACTTCCACACAATCTTATCAAGAAAAAGTTTTATATTTAATTGAATGGTCTTTTGAAAAATTTCATTGCAAATGTATTTGCTGTACCTTGTTTAAAGCCTGTTTCTGTAACGAAAAAGGAAAGTATGCTTGATACACTTACTGAAGATATGATTGAAGCTTTAAATTTTCTCCTGGACAACAATTATATACGTTTCGGCGATAAAGTGTATCGACAGGTAGTAGGTATTCCTATGGGCACTTATTGCGCCCCTTTAATAGCAGATTTATTCCTGTATTGCTATGGATCACAGTTTATGTCCAAACTCAGTAAAGACACGTCATTGTTACATTTGGTTGAAACATTCAACCATACCTACCGTTTTCTTGATGATATTTTTTCGTTAAATATATCATCGAAATTTACCTAAAGGAACTTACTTTAAATAAATCTAACATAAACAGTAATAGTTGTCCTTTTCTAGATTAAGACATTTCAATTTCTAAAGGGAAATGCCATACAAAAATTTACGACAAAAGAGACGATTTTTCATTCCCTATTGTTAATTTTCCTTTTTCAGACGGCAATGTTCCTTTGGCTCCATCATATGGTGTTTATACATCCCAACTCATTCGTTATGCCTGTGTGTGTAGTGGTGTCATAGATTTTAACTAGCGTAATCAATGCATCAATGGTAAATTATTAAGTTAGATATTTCGTTACCATACATTACTTAAAACATTTGCTAAATTCTTTCATAGATACAAAGATTTGATTAGTAAATTTGGCTGTACCTGTAGAAAACTTATCATAAATGGTAATTCACATCCTAAATTTTACCGTCATATTGTACTAAAAGCGCAGAAATCATTTGTGATCCGTGTAAACTCATTGAACGTTTAAACAAACTTATTAGTAAAGGTTATCTTATTAATGTTGTAATAAGATCTTTGAATATTGTTTACATTGGCACTAACATCGATTTTGTCATCAACAAATTAAAACATAACTAAACTTGTATTTTTTTCGAATGGTTTTAGGGAAGTATAAATACACATCCATGTTTATTTCCTATTTAGAGATTGCTTTATCTTTATATAACATGATACATATTTATCATAAGGTTAAGTCCTAACTATCCTACTACCTGTCGATACTTGTATTTTGGCATTGCACAAGTCATATCTTTTTTTACTGTTCATGGCGTTAAAACACTAAAAGCCTGGGATGTGTTTTAATTTATTTTAGTGTCTGATGCATGATTTTTTATTATTTATTGTTTTTGGCGTTTAACTAGCTTTCAGTAACTGCAAGTACTCTCATATCGTACTTTCGTGTTAATTTGACCTGTTGACACAATTTGTAATGCATTTCTGTAATTCAATGTTTACTTACTATGTGTTATATTTCGTCTCACTATTTTCAATATGTACCACCTTTGATAAGTATTTAGTATGACGATAAATTTTCACTTCTGTACTCGTACTGCGAACAACAAATTTATTAATTTTGTAAAAAATGTTTCTGTACTCCTAACAACAAAATTATTATATTAAAATTCACCTGTGTACGTTATTTTATTTAACGCCAGTTTCTTCCAGGTTAGAGTTGTCTTTTTGACACTGTTGCTACATCTTTTTTATTAATATTGTATTCATATTGTGTCATAGATCAAACTTATTCTATCAGTGTATGTCTATTTGTTTTTGTTTATATGTCTTTTTGATTGAGTTAAGACATTTCAATTGATATTTTATAGTGTGTCTTTTTATGTTGTAATGTTACACTACTATCTCAGGTTAGGGTGAAGGTTGGCACCTGTTAAAATGTTTAAACCCGCTGCGTTTGTATGTACCTGTCCTAAGTCAGGAGCCTGTTGTTCAGTGGATGTCATTTGTTGGTGTGGTTCATAAGTGTTTCTCGTTTCTCGTTTTTTATATGGATTTGACTGTTGGTTTTCTTGTTCGAATTGTTTTACATTAGTCATTTTGGGGCCCTTTATAGCTTGCTGTTCAGTGTGAGCCAAGGCTCCGTGTTGAAGGCCGTACTTTGACCTATAATTGTTTACTTTTATACATTATGACTTGGATGGAGAGTTGTCTCATTGGCACTCATACCACATCTTCTTATTTATATATAGTACTTTGTTGCTGTATATCATATTTGTATTTCATTTTATTGTTTTGTACATATATCAGGCCATTAGTTTTCTTGTTTGAATTGTTTTACATTTGTCATTTTAAGCCCTTTAATAGCTTACTATGCGGTATGGGTTTTGCTTAGCTGTTAACTTCTATGTCATTTGGTCTCTGGTGAAGAGTTGTCTCAATCATACCACATTTCCTAATTTTTTACATTTACAAATATATTGAAACAGTACTTAGTCATATGAACAAGTTTCTTGTAATTTTAATGTTATTGGAATTATTGAACCGATGTATGCATATATACTTAACTAAGTGCTGTATACACGTTTTTTATATTTATTACGAATCTCTAACATATTATCGACAAATAATATTTCATTCAGTAATTTTTTATCGCAAGCTCATTAAACTTTCAAGTTTTTTGTCGGAGTTAACCAGATCGTGACATTGATAAAAAATCAACACAGCTCATGTGGAGCACGTGACGAATAAGAAAATTTCTTTTTTTTTTATTATTATTTTCCAGGAGTTCCTATTTGTTAATTTAACTTTTCCTTAACAGTTGTTAAATGATTTTTTTTATTTAATTTGTTCTTTAAGAATCAGTTAAAACTATTTACCATCCAGTGCATGTTTGTTTACATTCTTTCATCATTATTTTCCCCTCGCACTTTAGCTGTGAGGTGGCCTTAGTTCTAAGGGGAGGTCTAGTAGCAAACTTCACTGCATACAGGAAAATATCGGCGAAGACACTAATTCAATAGTACTAAAGTTAAGAAGATTTTGATAATATAAAGGATTTTCTTTTACAAGAAAGTGTATATACTGGTATGATTTTATTGTTTTATAGTAAAACTTCAAGTATATAAAACATATTCAACTTTTTTTTTAAATTTGAAGTTTCATATGACTTTAAAACTAAATAGAATAAAATAAGTAAAATGATATGCTGTTCAAGCACCTTCAGTCATGTGATTCTAAAATAACATCAATAAGGCACAACCAAAAGTAATGTCAGATGGATGAAAGAAGATATGTTCGTTTTGTGGTAACTGTTGGTAGCTGTGAGTAGGCTTCATATAATGTGACTATCCCAGTACTTTTTGTTAGCCTTAATTTTTATGAACTATAAATATGTAATATAATAAAATGCTCCGCAGGGCGCAGCTTGATACGACCGCAGAGGTCGAACCCTGAACAGTTGGGGCAAGTATGGACACAACATTCAAGCTTGATACAGCTCTGAATTTGGATTGTGATTAAATATTTGACACAGCATAGGTTTCTGACACAGAATGAATGTGGTCTAAGAACTTAAAAATTTTAAATTGGACATTCACCTATTATGGTCCAATATCCAAAATCTAAATACATGGTTAGATTCAGCATATCAAAGAACCCCAAGAATTCAATTTTTGATGAAATCAAACAAAGTTTAATTTTGGACCCTTTTGACCTCAATGTGGACAAAGTTGATAACGGGGCCCAAAAATCAAAAATCTAAATACATGGTTAGATTCAGCATATCAAACAACCCCATATATTCAATTTTTGTTGAAATCAAACAAAGTTTAATTTTGGACCCCCGATTTGGACCAACTTGAAAACTGGGCCCATAATCAAAAATCTGAATACATGTTTAGATTCAGCATATCAAAGAACCCTAAAAATTCAATTTTTGTTAAAATCAAACTAAGTTTAATTTTGGACCCTTTGGACCTTAATGTAGACCAATTTGAAAACGGAACCAAAAAATTAAGAATCTAAATACACGGTTAGATTCGGCATATCAAAGAACCCCAATAATTAAATTTTTTGATGAAATCAAACAAAGTTAAATTTTGGACCCTTTGGACCTCAATGTGGACCAATTTAAAAACGGGGCCCAAAATCCAAAAACTTAATACACGATTAGATTCAGCATATTAAAGAACCCCAAGAATTCAAGAATAAAACCCCATTGAAATTGGTCAAGAAATAAGCAATCTATACGAAGTATCTTCTTTTGCACAATACTGTGCAATTGAATATTTCTTGCTATTGCGCAGTACAATTGACAATTTCTTGCTATTGCGCAATATTGTGCTATTGGATATTTCTTGCTATTGCGCAATACTGTGCAATTGAAGATTTCTTGCTATTGCGCAATACTGTGCAATTGAAGATTTCTTGCTATTGTGCAATACTGTGCAATTGAAAATTTCTTGCTATTGCACAATACTTATTATATAATAATTTACACATCCTGTTTGGTGTGTATCTCCTACCATATCATTATTATTTGCTTTTAAATATTAATCAGAAATAACCAACTTAAAATGGAAAATTTTAAAAGAAAAAAAAAAGGAAGAAAAGAAAAAAAAAGAAAAAAAAAAAATCCCCCCCCCCCCCAAATTTTTTGAACCCCCTTATGATTCATCATCCCCAAACTCAATCCCAGCCTTCCCTTTGTGGTATGGTACCTTGCAGTACAATTTCAGAGAGATCCATACACTTGAACACAAGTTATTGTCTGGAAACTAGAAAAATGCTTATTTTTGGCCCCTTTTTGGCCCCCAATTCCTAAACGTTTCGGGCAATTACCCCCAAACTCAATTCCAGTTTTCCCTTTGTGATATGGAACCTTGTAGTACAATTTCAGAAATATCCAAACACTTACACACAAGTTATTGTCATGAAACTAGAAAAATGCTTGTTTTTTGCCCCTTTTTTGGCCCCTAATTCCTAAAATTTTGAGGCAATTAAGCCCAAAATCAATTACAGCCTTCCCTTTGTGATATGGAACCTTGTGGTACAATGTCAGAGAGATCCATACACTTACACACAAGTTATTGTCTGGAAGTTACAAAAATGCTTATTTTTGGCCCCTTTTTGGCCCCTAATTCCTTAACTGTTGGTACAATAACCCCCAAAATCAATCCCAACCTTCCTTTCGTGGTATTGAACCTCATGGTAAAATTTCATGGAGATCCATTCACTTAAACTAAAGTAAGAGTGCGAAAACCAATGTGTCTTCGGACGACGCCAGATGACGACGACGACGACAACGACGACGCCAACGTCATACCAATATACGACCAAAAAATTTTTTAATTTTTGCGCTCGTATAAAAACGGGACTTAAAATTAAAAATCTAAATACACGGTTAGATTTGGAATATCAAAGAACCCCAATAATTCAATTTTTGATGAAATCAAACAAAGTTTAATTTTGGACCCTTTTGACTAATATGAACCAATTTGATAGCGGGGCCCACAAATAAAAAATCTAAATTCATGGTTAGATTAGCATATCAAAGAACCCCATATATTCAATTTTTGTTGAAATCAAACAAAGTTTAATTTTGGACCCCAACTTGGACCAACTTGAAAACTGGGCCCAAAATCAAAAATCTAAACACATGTTTAGATTCAGCATATCAAAGAACCCCAAGAATTCAATTTTTGTTAAAATCAAACTAAGTTTAATTTTGGACCCTTTGGACCTCAATGAAGACCAATTTAAAAAACTGGACCCAAATTAAACATCTAAAAACACGGTTAGATTTGGCATTTAAAGAACCCCAATAATTCAATTTTTGATGAAATCAAACAAAGTTTAATTTTGGACCCTTTTGACCTCAATATGAACCAATTTGATAGAGGGGCCTACAAATAAAAAATCTAAATACATGGTTAGATTCAGCATATCAAAGAACCTCATATATTCAATTTTTGTTGAAATCAAACAAAGTTTAATTTTGGACCCCAATCTGGACCAACTTGAAAACTGGGCCCATAATCAAAAATCTAAACACAAGTTTAGATTCAGCATATCAAAGAACCCCATATATTCAATTTTTGTTGAAATCAAACAAAGTTTAAATACTGGACCCTATCTTGGACCAACTTGAAAACTGGGCCCATAATCAAAAATCTAAACACATGTTTAGATTCAGCATATCAAAGAACCTCATATATTCAATTTTTGCTAAAATCAAACAAAGTTTAATTTTGGACCCTTTGGACCTTAATGTAGACTATTTTGAAAACTGGACCCTAAATTAAAAATCTAAATACACTGTTAGATTCGGCATAACAAATAAATAAATGTGATCAAAGATTTTACAAATCTAATGCGCCATACTGTGCAATTAAAGATTACTTCTTGAAATTTTTCAATATTTGAAATTTGAAAAAAAAATAATATTTGAAGAATAATTCTTTTTAATTTCTGAAATCTGAAATGAGAAAAAATTGACCCCCCACAATTTCTTTTTATCCCCCCCCCTTTTTCCCCCCAAAAATTCTTTCCCTCAAGATATGGTCATAATCTCAATTCAAATTTCCAATGGAGTTGGCAACCATAATTACTCATTTAAATTTACCATAGTGCTAACTTAATCTATTTTATAATAGAATTAAAAATATAGTGTCAAATCTTTCATATGGATTTTTTTGTAAAACAAGAGTGCACACGCTGAAATGTCTCGCCTTCTTTACTAATCATTGATATTATGTTGATAGTCCTAAATATAAAGCTTTATTACAACTGTCACATAAACTTAACATTAACCAAGTAAACTAAACATTGACCAATGAACCATGAAAATGAGGTCAAGGTCAGATGAACCATGCTAGGCAGGCATGTACAGCTAACAATTCTCCCATACAACAAATATAGTTGACCTATTGCTTATAGTTTAAGAAAAACAGACCAAAACACAAAAACTTAACACTGAGCAATGAACCTTGAAAATGAGGTCAAGGTCAAATAAAACCTGCGTGACTGCCAAATAGATCATAAAATATTTCCAAACACCAAATATAGTTGAACTATTGCATATAGTATTAGAAAAAAAGACCAAAACTCAAAAAACTTAACTTTGACCACTGAACCATGAAAATGAGGTCATGGTCAGATGACACCTGCCCGCTAGACATGTACACCTTACAATCATTCCCTACACCAAATATAGTAGACCTATGGCATACAGTATAAGAAAAACAGACCAAAACACAAAAACTTAACTATAACCACTGAACCATGAAAATGAGGTCAAGGTCAGATGACACCTGCCAGTTGGACATGTACACCTTACAGTCCTTCCATACACTGAATATACAAGACCTATTGCTTATAGTATCTGAGATATGGACTTGACCACCTAAACTTAACCTTGTTCACTGATCCATAAAATGAGGTCGAGGTCAAGTGAAAACTGTCTGACGGGCATGAGGACCTTGCAAGGTACGCACATACCAAATATAGTTGAACTATTGCATATAGTATTAGAAAAAAAGACCAAAACTCAAAAACTTAACTTTGACCACTGAACCATGAAAATGAGGTCAAGGTCAGATGACACCTGCCAGCTAGACATGTACACCTTACAATCATTCCATACACCAAATAAAGTAGACCTATGGCATACAGTATAAGAAAAACAGACCAAAACACAAAAACTTAACTATAACCACTGAACCATGAAAATGAGGTCAAGGTCAGATGACACCTGCCAGTTGGACATGTACACCTTACAGTCCTTCCATACACCGAATATACAAGACCTATTGCTTATAGTATCTGAGATATGGACTTGACCACCAAAACTTAACCTTGTTCACTGATCCATGAAATGAGGTCGAGGTCAAGTGAAAACTGTCTGACGGGCATGAGGACCTTGCAAGGTACGCACATACCAAATATAGTTATCCTATTACTTATAATAAGAGAGAATCTAACATTACAAAAAATCTGAACTTTTTTTTCAAGTAGTCACTGAACCATGAAAATGAGGTCAAGGACATTGGACATGTGACTGACGGAAACTTCGTAACATGAGGCATCCATATACAAAGTATGAAGCATCCAGACCTTCCACCTTCTTAAATATAAAGCTTTTAAGAAGTTAGCTAACGCCGCCGCCGCCGCCGGATCACTATCCCTATGTCGAGCTTTCTGCGACAAAAGTCGCAGGCTCGACAAAAAAATGATGCAACATTTGCAGATATTTTTACTGGTCTTCCTTTATAAATATGCATTTCTTTAAACATAATTTAAAAGCAGTGTAAGGGAAGTAACCAAAACGTTGTATTTGGATTACCTCCCTTACACTGTTTTAAATTATCTTTATTGTTCATTAACCATTACTTTATACATAATTTAAAAGCAGTGTAAGGGAGATAATTTCAATGATGTATTTGATTTATCTCCTTTACACTGCTTTAAATTATGTTTTGTACTAAAGTATTTGTCCATTAACCAGGACAACCTTGTTTTTCCCCCTTTTTTGCCCCCAATTCCTAAATGGTTTGAGCCATAACCCCCCAAAGCAAATCCTAACCATCCCTTTGTGGTATGGAAACTTGTAGTATAATTTCAGAGAGATCCATACACCGTTCCACAGTTATTGTCTGGAAACTAGAAAATGCTTATTTTTGGCCCCTTTTTGGCCCCTAATTCCTTAACTGTTGGTACCATAACCCCCAAAATCAATCCCAACCTTCCTTTTGTGGTATTTAACCTTATGGTAAAATTTCAAAAAGATCCATTCACTTAAACTAAAGTTAGAGTGCGAAAACCAATGTGTCTTCGGACGACGACGACGACGACGACGACAACGCCAACGTCATACCAATATACGACCACAAAATTTTTTTGCGGTCGTATAAAAAGTTGCAACATCCTACAACAAAGATTAATGGAAAAATATGAAAAATAAGATAAACATTTTGCTTTTTTTGCAATTTTTATTCACAGACAGCTTAGGTTCCAATAAATAAATCAATCACTTAAAATCTGTCTATTACTTCTTTTTTCCTTTCTTCTTTCCGCCACCAACAGCTTCTTGAGGGTTTTGACCTTGAGCCAATGCCAAACTCTTTTTCAGATCCAGCAATTTAGCAACTTCAGAATCAATCACAGACTTTTCTGCTTTCTTAGATTTTAAATCTCTTACAACAAGACCCTGAAAGCAAAATAAACTTACAATAAAATTATCAAAATCTTTTCAGGGGTTAAAAAATCCACTAACCTGACGCCCAGAACTAAAACATTTATGCCTCAGCAATCAAAATTTTTAACCCAATATGCCCGTCAGACTAGTAACAAAAAAATTCTTGGAATTTCCAAAATAGAAAGTGGAAAATCCCTTCATCACTATTCTATCTTAGCCAATCAGATTCAATTACATCATCCGGGATTCCAAGAATTTGAAGTGGTTTGTACAGGTCCTGTTGGGGTCGGTCTTTTCACCACCGAACACCACAGCACACCGTTGAACACCACCGAACACCCAAAAAGACCACTAACCCTTAAGAAAAACAGTGATGTTACACAATACAACAATAAAATCGATTAAATTACGTAAAATTTAATCCTATTCTCATGTTTTTCACATTTTTATGTGATGTTAAAGTTGAGAATCAAATTAAAAAAAAAACGCTTCCGGATCCAGCAATATGTTTTCCGGATTTACATTGTCTGTATTTCATTGTATATTATCTTATGGTCTTTACTTTTCAATTATTAGAAATAAATTGTTCAAATAAGTTAAAACATTTTATTTAATGTGAAATTTTCACAATAATTATGTTAGACTTGAAAGTGTACTGTTCTGACAACAGCCCTGCAAGACTGTTCTTTTTGGTTCTCTTGTTATCATTTCTTATTAATTTGTGTATATATATTTCTCTAATTCTTCGTCAATTTATCCCTTTCTGCACCCATTGTATAAAAATTTTTTTATCAACGTGTGGTTCGTTTGATCTCAGTTCCTCATTGGTTAAAATCCAATTATGACGTCGAATTTTCTTGCTTTCCTCTGAATTTCCTATTGTGACGGCACGAAAAAAGGCGACCATGCCTGATGACGTCACATAGAAAGAACACATCTTTTTGCAGATCATTCGAAAAGAAGGAATAAATTTGCCTGCGTATTGTTTGAAAATCATTAGAGAAACAGATTCCACCACCAAATCTCGTGTAATACGATATTTATCCACTCTCGACAGTTAAATTTTAAATATTTAAAACGCTCGGCAAGCCTTGCGTTTTAAATTTGAAAATTTAACTGTCTCGAGTGGGTAAATATCGTATCACACTCGATGCAGTGGTAGAATCTAAATGTATAAACATATTCATCCTCGTTCAGAAAGTAAGTCAAATATATAAATAAAGATGAAAACAATATATTTAGGTGTGTTAGGTGGTATTTTAATGTGTTCGGTGGTGTTCGGCGGTGTGCGGTGGTGTTCGGTGGTGAAAAGACCTTAGCTTTTGGAACAAAATTAACAAAAAAATGAGCTGTCAAATTGACAACAAACCAGTTTTCCATATTTTGAAGGCGCTTTCAGGCTTGTTTGACCTGCCACATTCTGTATCTATTTTCCAATCTATCAAGGACCATAACTCCTGAACCACAAAAAAGAAAATCGTCAACTTCTAACTTGACCTCCATTAAGTCATCAGTAATTTGAAAAACATTGGTTGAAGGGTTCATAATTAATTGCATGTAAACAATATAAAGTGCCATTTTCCCATTTATCAAGCATAATAACTCCTGAACAGTAAAAGAGAAATTGTCAATATCCAACTTGACCTCCATTTTGTCATCAGTTACAACATATTAAAATTTGAAAGCATGCATGAAACAGTTCATCAGTTATTGCATGGAAACTACATTAAGTGCAATTTTCCAATTTAACAAGAACCTTTACTCCTGAACAGTAATTTGTGAAAATTGTCAATATCCAACTTGACCTCCATTTTGTCATCAGTTACAACATTTCAAAATTTGAAAAGCATTGGTGGACTGGTTCATGAGTTATTGCAAGGAAACTGTTGGAAGCCACCTGCCTGCCTGCTGTCTCCATATTAAAACCAGTTAAAAATAAAAATTTTGCTCTCTCGCTTTTCTTTTTCAACAGTAGGAGTCTAAAGAACAAGGAATTAATTTGGTGTGGCTTAATGTTATTTAAACACACAGGTTCACAAACTGGCACATTGGTTTATAAAATCAAAATTCCAGGATACATGTACATGCTTTAACAATAACCCAGCCATGCAGACGACATGAAATTTCATATTTACTTGAGAATAAGTTTCTTTTATACTGTTATACAAATGCAGATATGTTCTTATGAATACATTTTGCAATCACAAACAACAATTACTTTCTAATCTTGTTTAAAACGAAAAAATGATACATGAAAACTGATCAATTCAGTATACCCTATGCATAAAATACCACAGAAAATTTTGATAAGGCTTATTCACACACATTGTTTTCTTCAAAAAGTAAATATGAAAAAACATCTTTATTTCTTTAACTCAGGAGTGGCATAAAACATATACAATCCTTCATTAATCATATATTAACAGCTAAAGTTTATTTTCTCCTACGTTTTTTTCTAGAGCACAAATGACATCAGTCAATACCTTTATAAAATATCAACAGAAAACAGTGTGATTTGGTATTTCAGTGAAATATGACAAAAAATAATGCAAAGGGCACTGATTAATACTAGAAATGTATTCTGTTTATCACCTCTTTTCCCAAGGCAGATGTTTTCCATAGAATATCAGTTCTATCAATTTTACCAAACCCATATAATTTGTACAAAGCAATGCTTTCCAAGTCTAAAGAATAATCTGAATAGTGTAAATTCAGATATTTTTGTGTCCTTTTATTATTGTCATTTTTGAAAAATTGACAAAAATGCAATATTAATTATGGCAATTTCAGTAAATGCTGCAAAACAAAAATTGCTATCAGAATTTAGTGTTCAAGTTTTAATTTTTGCAATACCTATTCTGTAACAATTTTTACAGTAATAAAAACATCCTAAAAATTTCTAAATTTACAGTTCTCTCAAGTATGAGATTAAATATAATATCAGAAACAACATCCCAACAACCTCAAGAATGCATGCGTTGTCATGCTATGTATACCCCACTCTTAAATTGAGGTATCAAAAAGCAGGATGTAGGTGTCCAACAGATCCAAAAAGGAGCACACACATTACAACTCATTACTTTTAGGTTTCTGACCAAATGCAGACATTCCAATCAGTATATATATATATAAATATAAAGTCATTCTGTTTAGCTGTACTTGAGAAAAGTGTGATGGAAAATTTTAAGGTTCATTCAGCATATTGAAAAATTCAAAGTATCAGCAAATGGGACATTGGATCAAGACCGATAAAAAAAAGCTCACATGTTACAACTCATCACTGTCAA
Organism: Mytilus californianus; assembly: GCF_021869535.1. Classification (NCBI taxonomy): domain Eukaryota; kingdom Metazoa; phylum Mollusca; class Bivalvia; order Mytilida; family Mytilidae; genus Mytilus; species Mytilus californianus. The sequence goes on along the minus strand of NW_026262668.1, from coordinate 64,856,911 downwards.
GCTGCTTACCAAAACAAGGTGAATGCAATATATCCCCCACTTTTAGAGTTGGGGTATAAAATAAAATATTATCAAAAAAAGACATTTAAATAGTCCTATAAAATTATCAATGGCTACTTTAATAAACTGTTAACACAGAGATATTTCTCGCCTATTTGTTATTTTGATAATGCAAATGTTGAAATTAAAATTACAATACTTTAACATGTAAGTTATGCAAATATTCAAAGTCAATGAACCATGACTGAAGGTACAGGGCTAAACAATCTCCATGGAAATGAGATGTGCCAATGCTAATACAACTGCAAACCAAATACCATTGTCTTTTCATAAGTTGTTCCCTTTAAACAAACCTAAACACAAACATTAACTTGTAAACTATGTAAAAGTTCCAAAGTCAATGAACCATAATTAGGGAGTGGGGTTATATAATCTCCATGGAAATGAAACTTGCAAATGCCAATACATTTGCATACCAAATATCATTGACTTAACATTAGTGGTTCATCTTAAACTGACCTAATCACAAACTAGTACATGTAAACTAAGCAAAAGTTTCAAAGTCAATAGACCATGACTGAGGGGTAAGGACCAAATATTCTCCATGGAAATAAGATATGCTAATGCTTCTACAACTGCATACCAATTATCATTGACCTACCACTAACGGTTCCCCTTAAACTGACCTAATCACAAACTAATACATGTAAACTAAGCAAAAGTTTTAAAGTCAATAGACCATGACTGAGGGGGCAGGGCCAAATAATCTCCATGGAAATGAGATATACTAATGCTTATACAACTGCATACCACATATCATTGACCTACCACTAGTGGTTCCCCATAAACTGACCTAATCACAAACTAATACATGTAAACTAAGCAAAGTTTCAAAGTCAATAGACCTTGACTGAGGGGGTGGGGCCAAATAATCTTCATGGGAATGAGATGTGCCAATGCTAATACAACTGCTTACCAAATATCATTGACCTACCACTAGTGGTTCACCATGAACTAGGCCTAATAAGAACTAATACATTGTTGACGCCACCGCCGCCAGAAACAGCATACCTATGTCTGGCTTTTTGACTCCGTCAAGGCGAGACAAAAATACCTTTCAACAAGAGGCTCTCAAGAGCCTGAATCGCTCACCTGTAATTTTTTGCTTAAATCTTTCGTCAATGATTATTTTTGCTTTTCAATACACATTAATGAATGGATTAAAACGTCCGTTGAAATGTTCTTTGTAGCTGTCATATTTTCTTCAAAATCAAAGAAATGCATTTTACCCCTATTTTTCATTTTAGCCATAGTGGCTATGTTTCTTGACGTACAAGAAAATAAAATACAAAATTTATACTAGATACTCTGAAACTCATTCAGCCCAAGTTTGGCTGAAATTGATTCAGCAGTTTCAAAGAATAAGATTTTTTAAAGTAAGCAAACTAAATGAACAAATTGTGAAAAATTGATTTTAAAGGGCAATAACTCCTTAAGGGGACAATTGACAATTTTGGTCACACAAAACTTATTTGTTGATCTTACTTTGCTGAACATTTTTGCTGTTTACAGTTTACCTTTATCATTAATAATATTCAAGATAATAACCAAAATCTGCAAAATTTCCTTAAAATTATCAATTAAGTGGCAGCAATCCAACAATGGGTTGTTAGATTCATATGAAAATTTCAGGGCTGACAGAGCTTGGTCTAATAAATTTTTTTACCTCGCATCAGATTAGCTCTAAATGCTTTGGTTTTTGAGATATAAGCCAAAAATTGCATTTTACCCCTACATTCTATTTTAAGCCATGGCGGCCTTATTTTTTTACGAAACAGAAAATAAAACACAAACTTTATTCTAGATACCCTTAGAATCCTTCAGCTTAAGTTTGGTTGGAATTGGTTCAGTAGTTTCAGAGAAGAAGATTTTTTAAAGTTAGAAAACATGATAAACAAATTGTGTAAAATTGTCCTTAAAGGGCAATTACTCCTTAAGGGGTCAATTGACAATTTTGATCATATGAACTTATTTGTAGATCTTACAAGATTACACAAATTTAAGAAAAATTGTTAAAAATTTACTATAAAAGGCAATAACTCCTTAAGGGGTCAATTGACAATTTTGGTCATGTTGACTTATTTGTAGATCTTACTTTGCTGAACATTATTGCTGTTTACAGTTTATCTCTATCTATAATAATATTCAAGATAATAACCAAAAACTGCAAAATTTTCTTAAAATTACCAATTCAGGGGCAGCAACCCAACAACGGGTTGTCTGATTCGTCTAAAATTTTTAGGGCAGATAGATCTTAACCTGATGAACATTTTTATCAGATTCACTCTAAATGCATTAGTTTTAGAGATATAAGCCAAAAACTGCATTTTACCCCTATGTTCTATTTTGAGCCATGTCCGTCATCTTGGTTGGCAGGCCGAGTCATCGGACACATTTTTTAAACTTAGATACCATAATGATGATTGTGGCCAAGTTTGGTTAAATTTGGCACAGTAGTTTCAGAGGAGAAGATTTTTGTAAAATTTAACGACGACGGACGACGGACACCAAGTGATGAGAAAAGCTCAGGTGAGCTAAAAAGGGTAGCGAGAGAGCGAAATTGTTTTATTTGTTATTTTTTTCGAAATTTGATTTTTGACAGGCGAAAGTATTTTTTACTATTATTTTTGAAATATTAAAAAAAAATGTGGATAGTGTCCACATGTGGACACAGATGATGCCCCCGCTTGCATATCATATAGATATAAAGGGACATAACTGAAGAATGGTAAAAGTGACGCCACCCAAATTTGAACTTGATCTGAGTTTTGTGGTAATAAGCATTGTGTGTAAGGCTCATAACATTTGGTTGAGGCTAACTTGAGTAGAGAACAGAAACTAAAAATTCAGCAATTTTTCTATTTGTAAACACGCATAACTCTAGAACGGTTGTGTATAAGTTTTATAACATTTGGTTGAGGCTAACTTAAGAAGAGAACAGGAACTAAAAATTCAGCAATTTTTCTATTTGTAAACATGCATAACTCTAGAACAGTTGTGTATAAGTTTTAAAACATTTGGTTGAGACAAACTAAAGTTAGAGAACAGAAACAAAAATTCAGCAATTTTTATGTTTATAAAGGGACATAACTCAAGAACGGTAAAAGTGTCGCCACCAAATTTCATACTTAATCTGTATTATGTAGTAATAAGCATTGTGTATAAGTTTCATAACATTTGGTTGAGGCAAACTAAAGTTAGAAAACTGAAACAAAAAATTTGTACTTGATCTTAGGTTTCATAATGTTTGGTTGGGGCAAACTTAAGTTACAGAATGGAAACTAAAAATTTTGCAATCTTTCGATTTATAAAGGGGCATAACTCAATAATGGTTAAAGTGACACTACCCAAATTCATCTTGATCTGTGTTTTATCAGTGGAAGTCAAAATTAAACATTGCATTGTATAAAGCATTGATTGTAGTTGATTCAACTTAAATCATGGACAAAGGAAGATAACTCCAATTTTAATAAAAAAAAAATTCTTGATATTCAGAAGAAAATAAAAATTTTGCAATTTTTCCATTTATAAAGGGGCATAACTCTAAAACGGTTAAAGTGACGCCACCAAAATTCAAACTTGATTTGTGTTTTGAGGTAATAAGTATTGTGTATTAGTTTCATAACATTTGGTTGAGGAGAACTCAAGTTAGAGAACGGAAACTTAAAATTTTGCAATTTTTCCATTTATAAAGGGGCATAACTCTAGAACAGTTAAAACGACGCCACCAAAATTCAAACTTGATCTGTTTTTTTGTGTTAATAAGCATTGTGTATAAGTTTCATAACATTTGGTAGAGGCAAACTTAAGTTAGAGAACGGAAACTAAAATTTTTGCAATTTTTCCATTTATAAAGGGGCATAACTCTAGAACGGTTAAAGTGACGCCACCAAAATTCAAACTTGATCTGTATTTTGTAGTAATTAGCATTGTGTATAAGTTTTATAACATTTGGTTGAGGCAAACTCAAGTTAGAGAACGGAAACTAAAAATTTTGCAATTTTTCCATTTATAAAGGGGCATAACTCTAGAACAGTTAAAACGACGCCACCAAAATTCAAATTTGATCTGTTTTTTGTGTTAATAAGCTTTGTGTATAAGTTTCATAACATTTGGTAGAGGCAAACTTAAGTTAGAGAACGGAAACTAAAATTTTAGCAATTTTTCCATTTATAAAGGGGCATAACTCTAGAACGGTTAAAGTGACGCCACCAAAATTCAAACTTGATCTGTATTTTGTAGTAATAAGCATTGTGTATAAGTTTTATAACATTTGGTTGAGGCAAACTCAAGTTAGAGAACGGAAACCAATTTTGGGACGTACGTACAGATGGACAAGGATATAACTTAATGCCCCCACCGCTACGGCGGGGGCATAATAAAACCTATGAAAAGCATTTTATACAAGCGAGCGATAAAAAATTTACACAGTTTTGGTGCTTCATGTTTTTATATATCTCATATCCTACTTCTTGTATTACCCTACTTTGCTTCTTAATATGTTCCCAGACACCCTCTTTCCAGTTCAAAAATGGTTAACTAGTAGCAAAGCCTACAACTTTGTGTCAGCAAATAAAGATCCAACTGAACATGAAATAGTACAACAGCATTGAACAGGTATACATAAAATTGAGAATGAAAATGGGGAATGTGTTAAAGAATCAACAACCCGACCATAGAGCAGACAACAGCCGAAGGCCATGTTTGATGTCAGTTATAATTGATGCATTATAAAAATAAAGAGATGTGGTATGATTGCCAATGATACAACTATCCACCAAGGTTCAAATGAAATGAATGTATACAATTATAGGCAACCGTACAACCTTCAACAATGAGAAAACCCATACCGTATAGTCGGCTATAAAAGGCCCTGACATGAAAAATATGAAACAATTCATTTGAGAAAACTATCGGTCTAATTTATAACAAAACAATTTACGAAAAACAAATTTCAGACATGAACCAACAAATACCAGTGAACTACAGGCTCTTGACTTTGGACAGGCACATATAGAATGGTATGTTGTTTCAAATAAACGTATGCAAAGCAAATATGGATGTATAAAGCTTTTATATACAACTATATATATTTGTGTATACAACAAGATGAAAATTTATAAAGGACTGTCCTTCAAAAACTACACCAATTTATACTACTACGTATTCAAATGCATCACACCAGATGCTATATACTAATTAAACAATTATAGGAACATTTTAATACATTCCATTTAATATTCATGCTTTGCTGAAGAATTTAATATGATTGATTGATTGATGGTTGCATAAAGTTCAGTGGCTAATACTTCATGCATGTTCATGACGAGAACAAATTAACAATAAGTACAATGGGTAGGTACTGTAAGAGGGGTCGTCCATGAAGAAGGTCAGTGAAATTTGGACTGCCACAGGAAAATGAGGGTACATTGGACAGGGACAGAAATTCAGCCTTGCAACAGGCCACCTACTGACCCCTCATAAGAGTTGTTGCAAGGGTTTTTAACTTGCAAAGAGTGTGGCACTCTCCCTATACAAGGCATCAGATTTAACGTCCCCATTCTGACAGTACGTGGCTGTGCACTTATACATCCCACATAGCCATTCGAATGACCCACTCTGGCAAGGGTTTTACTGCCAGTCGGAGGAAGACCTATGGTGACCAAATTCCAATCCCTTAGTCACCCTTGAGGGGAAGAAGAATTTAATAGCAATGAAATCTTTTTGTTCATTGGGATATTGCTCCGTGTTGAAGGCCATACCGTAAACTTTACTGGTTGCAAACCTCAACAAATTTGGTCTTTGGTGGAAGTTTGTCTCATTGACAATCATACAAATTCTTATTTTTAGAAGATTTGGTAAATTGTTAAGTTGGATTGACCTGTTATATTCAATTACCACAAACACTTTCTTGTCAAATTCAATGCTTTATAACTTTGTACAGATACTAGCAAATATAAATAAAAGTTTAAAGGGAAAAAAACTTTTATCTTAAAATATAAAAAAAAAAGTAAAAAATATAATAGTATCATTGCGTTGCCATTTCAATGCATTTACCGTAATCTTCAGGATTCTCTTTATTTCATGCATGTTATATTGTCATCATTTTAATTGGTGTTTTGTGGCAAATTGTTGTCTTGCACGGACCGCTTCAAACATATTGATAAAAGAATTGTCCAAATCACATTCTACTCTGTGTTTGGTAGTAAGGTTGTTGCCTGCGTTACCACTGTAACTACAAATATTCCCCTGTTTTGCGTTCTTTAGAATATATATCATATTATATTTGTCCATAATAAAACGGACATTGTGAATGTTACATCTAGATTGTTTTTTATGTCAATTTCCGTGTCTGTATGGTGTTACTTTAAAACACACAACTGAATAAAATTTTTGTTATATAAATTTAGAGACGGACGCGCGTAGCTCCGTACTGGGTGTGGGTTTTTAAAACAAGAGGCTCTCAAGAGCCTGAATCGCTCACCTGCATTTCAGAGAAGATTTTTAAATGTTAGCAAACTTGAGGAACAAATTGTGTAAAATTGTCTTTAAAGGGCAATAACTCCTTAAGGGGTCAATTGACAATTTTAGTCATATTAACTTTTTTGTAGATCTTACTTTGCTGAACATTATTGCTGCTTACAGTTTATATATATCTATAATAATATTCAAAATAATAACAAATAAAATGCTCCGCAGGGCGCAGCTTGATACGACCGCAGAGGTCGAACCCTGAACAGTTGGGGCAAGTATGGACACAACATTCAAGCTTGATACAGCTCTGAATTTGGATTGTGATTAAATATTTGACACAGCATAGGTTTCTGACACAGAATGAATGTGGTCTAAGAACTTAAAAATTTTAAATTGGACATTCACCTATTATGGTCCAATATCCAAAATCTAAATACATGGTTAGATTCAGCATATCAAAGAACCCCAAGAATTCAATTTTTGATGAAATCAAACAAAGTTTAATTTTGGACCCTTTTGACCTCAATGTGGACAAAGTTGATAACGGGGCCCAAAAATCAAAAATCTAAATACATGGTTAGATTCAGCATATCAAAGAACCCCATATATTCAATTTTTGTTGAAATCAAACAAAGTTTAATTTTGGACCCCGATTTGGACCAACTTGAAAACTGGGCCCATAATCAAAAATCTAAATACATGTTTAGATTCAGCATATCAAAGAACCCTAAAAATCCAATTTTTGTTAAAATCAAACTAAGTTTAATTTTGGACCCTTTGGACCTTAATGTAGACCAATTTGAAAACGGAACCAAAAATTAAGAATCTAAATACACGGTTAGATTCGGCATATCAAAGAACCCCAATAATTCAATTTTTGATGAAATCAAACAAAGTTAAATTTTGGACCGTTTGGACCTCAATGTGGACCAATTTAAAAACAGGGCCCAAAATCCAAAAACTTAATACACGGTTAGATTCAGCATATTAAAGAACCCCAAGAATTCAAGAATAAAACCCCATTGAAATTGATCAAGAAATAAGCAATTTATACGAAGTATCTTCTTTTGAACAATACTGTGCAATTGAATATTTCTTGCTATTGCGCAATACTGTACAATTGACAATTTCTTGCTATTGCGCAATACTGTGCAATTGAAGATTTCTTGCTATTGCGCAATACTGTGCAATTGAAAATTTCTTGCTATTGCACAATACTTATTATATAACAATTTACACATCCTGTTTGGTGTGTATCTCCTACCATATCATTATTATTTGCTTTTAAATATAAATCAGAAATAACCAACTTAAAATGGAAAATTTTAAAAGAAAAAAAAAAGGAAAAAAAGAAAAAAAAAAAAAAAAAACCCCTCCCCAAATTTTTTGAACCCCCTTATGATTCATCACCCCCAAACTCAATCCCAGCCTTCCCTTTGTGGTATGGTACCTTGCAGTACAATTTCAGAGAGATCCATACACTTGAACACAAGTTATTGTCTGGAAACTAGAAAAATGCTTATTTTTGGCCCCTTTTTGGCCCCCAATTCCTAAACTTTTCGGGCAATTACTCCCAAACTCAATTCCAGCTTTCCCTTTGTGATATGGAACCTTGTAGTACAATTTCAGAAATATCCAAACACTTACACACAAGTTATTGTCATGAAACTAGAAAAATGCTTGTTTTTTGCCCCTTTTTTGGCCCCTAATTCCTAAAATTTTGAGGCAATTACCCCCAAAATCAATTACAGCCTTCCCTTTGTGATATGGAACCTTGTGGTACAATGTCAGAGAAATCCATACACTTACACACAAGTTATTGTCTGGAAGTTACAAAAATGCTTATTTTTGGCCCCTAATTCCTTAACTGTTGGTACCATAACCCCCAAAATCAATCCCAACCTTCTTTCGTGGTATTGAACCTTATGGTAAAATTTCATGGAGATCCATTCACTTAAACTAAAGTTAGAGTGCGAAACCAATGTGACTTCGGAAGACGACGACGACGACGCCAACGTCATACCAATATACGACCAAAAAATTTTTGCGGTTGTATAAAAACTGCAAATTTTTGTTAAAACTACCAATTCGGTGGCAGCAACCCAACAATGGGTTGTTTGATTCGTCTGAAAATTTCAGAGCTGATAGATCTTGACCAACTGAACAATTTTACCCCATGTCACATTTGCTCTAAAAGATTTAGTTTTTGAGATATAAGCCAAAAACTGCATTTGAACCTTATGTTCTATTTTTAGCCATGGCGTCCATGTTTGTCGATGGATACAAACTTCGGATACAATTTATAAACTAGATACCCTAAGGAACATTTAGTTAAAGTTTGAAGGTAATTGGCCCAGTAGTTTCAGAGGAGATTTTTAAATGTTAGCAAACTTGATGAACAAATTGTGTGAAATTGTCTTTAAAGGGCAATAACTCCTTAAGGGGTCAATTGACAATTATGGTCATATTAACTTTTTTGTAGATCTTACTTTGCTGAACATTATTGCTGCTTACAGTTTATATATATCTATAATAATATTCAAAATAATAACAAAAAACTGCAAAATTTTGTTAAAACTACCAATTCGGTGGCAGCAACCCAACAATGGGTTGTTTGATTCGTCTGAAAATTTCAGAGCTGATAGATCTTGACCAACTGAACAAGTTTATCCCTTGTCAGATTTGCTCTAAAAGCTTTAGTTTTTTAGATATAAGCCAAAAACTGCATTTGACCCCTATGTTCTATTTTAAGCCATGGCGGCCATGTTTGTCGATGGATCAAAACTTCGGATACAATTTATAAACTAGATACCCTAAGGAACATTAAGGTAAAGTTTGAAGGTATTTGGCCCAGTAGTTTCAGAGGAGAAGATTTTTGAAATAGTTTACGACGACAGACGACGACTAAAGACGACGTACGACGACGGACGCCAAGTGATGGCATAAGCTCACATGGGGCCCTTCGGGCCCCGGTGAGCTAAAAAGTACTTTTTTCTCATCGACCTTTCATAACACGCAGGGGATCCGATGAACGAGGTATTAATTTGGCGTGGCCTTACCTGTTTAGTAACTTCATCTGTTAACCTTTCTACTTCTGCATTGTTCATAGGACCATTGGCCGCAGGGCCAGAAACAGCTGTTTTCTCCCCCTGAAAGAGACCATTAAAAGCTGTTGTAATTAAGCATATATACTCATCATAGATACCAGGCTTAAATTTTGTACACCAGATGTGAGTTTTGTCTAAAAATAAGGCTCATCAGTGACGCGCTAATAAAAATAAATTTTGATAGTGTCCACATGTGGACACAGATGATACCCCCGCTTGCATATTATATAGTTATAAAGGGACATAACTGAAGAACGGTAAAAGTGACGCTACCCAAATTTGAACTTGATCTGAGTTTTGTGGTAATAAGCATTGTGTGTAAGTCTCATAACATTTGGTTGAGGCTAACTTAAGAAGAGAACAGAAACTAAAAATTCAGCAATTTTTCTATTTGTAAACACGCATAACTCTAGAACGGTTGTGTATATTAAAATTTTATTACAACAAACTAAATAAACTGTTATCACAGAGATATGTCTCGCCTTTTTGTAATTTTGATAATGCAAATGTTGAAATTAAAATAGCAATACTTTAACATGTAAGTTATGCAAATATTCAAAGTCGATGAACCATTACTGAAGGTACATGGCTAAACAATCTCCATGGAATGAGACATGCCAATGCTAATACAACTGCATACCAAATACCATTGACTTATTATAAGTCGTTCCCTTTAAACAAACCTAAACACAAACATTAACATAGAAATTTCAAAGTCAATGAACCATGATCAGGGGTGGGGCTTTATAATCTCCATGGAAACGATACTTGCAAATGCCAATAAATTTGCATACCAAAATATCATTGACTTAACATTAGCAGTTCATCTTAAACTGATCTAATCACAAACTAATACATGTAAACTAAGCAAAAGTTTCAAAGTAAATAGACCATGACTGAGGGGGCGGGGCCAAATATTCTCCATGGAAATGAGATGTGCTAATGCTTATACAACTGAACACCAATTAACATTAGCCTACCACTAATGGTTCCCCTTGAACTGACCTAATGACAAACTAATACATGTTAACTTATCAAAATTTTCAAAGTCTATAGACCATGACTAAGGGGGCAGAGCCAAATAATCTCCATGGAAATGAGATATGCCAATGCTTATACAACAATACCAAATATCATTGACCTACCACTAGTGATTCCCCATAAATTGACCTAATCACAAACTGATACATGCATGTAATCTATGAAAAGTTTCAAAGTCAATAGACCTTGACTGAGGGGGCGGGGCCAAATAATCTCCATGGTAATGAGATGTGCCAATGCTAATACAACTGCATACTAAATATCATTGACCAACCACTAGTGGTTCACCATGAACTAGACCTAATCACAAACTAATACATGTTAACTTAGAAAATTTTCAAAGTCTATAGACCAGGACTAAAGGGGCTGAGCCAAATAATCTCCATGGAAATGAGATATGCCAATGCTTATACAACAATACCAAATATCATTGACCTACCACTAGTGGTTCCCCATAAATTGACCTAATCACAAACTGATACATGCATGTAATCTATGAAAAGTTTCAAAGTCAATAGACCTTGACTGAGGGGGCGGGGCCAAATAATCTCCATGGTAATGAGATGTGCCAATGCTAATACAACTGCATACCAAATATCATTGACCTACCACTAGTGGTTCACCATGAACTGGACCTACCGTTATCACAAACTAATACATTGTTGACCACGCCGCCGTTGTCGCCAATGCTGGAAACAGCATACCTATGTCTCGCTTTTTGACTTCATCAAAGCAAAAAAAAAAATTCAGCAATTTTTATGTTTATAAAGGGACATAACTCAAGAATGGTAAAAGTGTTGCCACCAAATTTTGTACTTAATCTGTATTATGTAGTAATAAGCATTGTGTATAAGTTTCATAACATTTGGTTAAGGCAAACTAAAGTTAGAAAACGGAAACAAGAAATTTGTACTTGATCTTAGTTTTGTGGTAATGAATATTGTGTATAGGTTTCATAATGTTTGGTTGGGGCAAACTTAAGTTACAGAATGGAAACTAAAAATTTTGCAATCTTTCGATTTTTATTGGGGCATAACTCAATAATGGTTAAAGTGACACTACCCGCATTCAACTTGATCTGTGTTTTATCAGTGGAAGTCAAAATTAAACATTGCAATGTATAAAGCATTGATTGCAGTTGATTCAACTATAATCATGGACAAAGGAAGATAACTCCAATTTTAAAAATTACTTGATATTTAGAAGAAAATAAAAAATTTTGCAATTTTTCCATTTATAAAGGGGCATAACTCTAGAACGGTTAAAGTGACGCCACCAAAATTCAAACTTGATATGTGTTTTGTGGTAATAAGCATTGTGTATAAGTTTCATAACATTTGGTTGAGGCAAACTTAAGTTAGAGAACGGAAACGAAAAATTCAGCAATTTTTCCATTTGTAAAGGGGCATAACTCTAGAACGGTAAAAGTGACGCCACCAAAATTCAAACTTGATCTGTGTTTTGTGGTAATTAGCATTGTGTATAAGTTTCATAACATTTGGTTGTGGCAAACTATAGTTAGAGAACGGAAACGAAAAATTCAGCAATTTTTCCATTTGTAAAGGGGCATAACTCTAGAACGGTTAAAGTGACGCCACCAAAATTCAAACTTGATCAGCGTTTTGTGGTAATAAGCTTTGTGTATAAGTTTCATAACATTTGGTTGAGGCAAACTAAAGTTAGAGAACGGAAACGATAAATTCAGCAATTTTTCCATTTGTAAAGGGTCATAACTCTAGAAAGGTAAAAGTGACACCACCAAAATTCAAACTCGATCTGTGCTTTGTGGTAATAAACATTGTGTATATGTTTCATAAGATTTGGTTGAGGTAAACTAAAGTAAGAGAACGGAAACCAATTTTGGGACGTACGTACGTACGTTCGTATGTACGTACGTACATACGTACAGACGGACAAGGGTAAAACTTAATGCCCCATCCGCTACGGCGGGGGCATAAAAACTTGTAAGGGTTCCACGGAACCTAGTGTCTCGCCTTCTTTTGCTGTTAGTCGCAGGCGCAACAAAAATGGGGAAAAAATTATTAAAAATTTTCCTCTAGATACTATCTTTTGATTGTAAGAAGTTCTTTTCAAGTTTGGTAAAAATCCAAGAAAGTTTATGAATCTAATAAATGTTTTAAAAACTTTAACTGCAGACTGTACATAATGTTAACTGGAATAAAACTAAGTCCATTTATAAGTAATATATGGAAAAACAGGAAATAAATTTTTACAAAATTTCCTTCTAGATACTAGCTTTTGATCACAAACAAGCTTCTGTCCAAGTGTGGTACAAATCCAGGATAGTTTGAGAAAGTTATTAAAATTTGAAAAACTTTAACCACAGAGTGAATGTTATGTTAACTGACAAAAAAAACTAAGTCCATATATGAGTAAAATACCGATAAACATGATTTTTTTTTTACAAAATTTTCTTGTGGATACTATCTTATGATTATAAACAAGCTTCTGTCCAAGTTTGGTACAAATCTAGGATAGTTTAAGAAAGATATTAAAATTTGAAAAACTTTAACCACAGAGTGAATGTTATGCTAACTGGTAGAAAAACTAAGTCCATATATGAGTAAAATACGGATAAACAGGATTTTTTTTTTTACAATATTTTCTTCTGGATACTATCTTATGATTATAAACAAGCTTCTGTCCAAGTTTGGTTGAAATGCAGAATAGTTTAAGAAAGCTATTAAAATTTCAAAAACTTTAACCACAGAGTGAATATTTGTGGACGCCGCCGACGGAATGTAGGATTGCTGTCTCGCTTTTGTGCCAAAAGTCGCAGGCTCGACAATAAATGAGTACTTCAGCACATCATCTCCTTTCAGAAATATTTTGGTTGAACTAATTAAGACTACAAGCATGACCCCAAAGAAAATTTTTTCACCTCTGAAAAACAAATTTTTGAAAAAAATAAAAAACAAAATTTCTCTTGCTCACTCCACTTTTTTCAACAGTAGGAGTTGATAATTACATACTGCTGAGAATCTACAATAAAATGCTTCGCTGAGCGCAGCCTGATACGCCCGCAGTGGTCCAACCCTGAACAGTTGGGGCAAATTTGGATACAATATTCAAGCTTGATACTGTCTGAATTTTGATTGTGATCAAATTTTTGACATAATAAAGGTTTCTGACACAAAATAAATGTGGTCAAAGATCTTACAAATCTATTGCCCAATACTGCGCAATTGAAGATTTCTTCTTTAAACTTTTCAAAAATTTGATTTGAACACTTTTGAAAAAAAATATGAATTCCTTACAAAAATTGGAAAAAAATCCCCCCCCCCCCCCCCCCAAAAAAAAACAACTTTTGGAAATCCCCCCTGGAGCAATAACCCAAAGACTCAATCCCATCCTACCCTTTGTAGTATGGAACCTTGTAGTACAATTTCAGAGAGATCCATACACTTAAACACAAGTTATTGTCTGGAAACTAGAAAAAATGCTCCTTTTTTGCCCTTTTTTGGCCCCTAATTCCTACAAGTTTGAGGCAATTATCCCCAAACTCAATCCCAGCCTTCCCTTTGTGATATGGAACCTTGTGGTACAATGTCAGAGAGATCCATACACTTACACACAAAGTATTGTCCGGAAACTACAAAAACTGTTGTTTTTGGCCCTTAATTCCTAAACTGTTGGCCCCATAACCCCTTAAATGAATCCCAACCTTCTACTTGTGGTATTAAACATTGTGGTACAATTTCAGAGCAATCAAAATACTTATACACAAGTTAATATCCTGAAACTAGAAAAATGCTTGTTTTTGGCCCCTTTTGGGCCCCTAATTCCTAAATGGTTGGGACCATCATCCCCAAAATCAATCCCAACCTTCCTTTTGTGGTATTGAACCTTCTTAAAAAATTTCATAGAGATCCATTCACTTAAACTAAAGATATTGTCCAGAAACCAATGTGTCTTCGGCCGCCAACGACGACATCATACCATTATACGATCCCAAAAATTTGTTTGCGCTCGTATAAAAAATAGCAAGAGCCTTTTGATCTTTTAAAATGGTATTCAAAGGGAGTGTTATTTGATCTTTCATATGGTGTTCAAATTTGGGTCATTTGATCTTTCCTATAGTTTTAAAGGCAGGTGTTGTCTGATCTTTTCAGTGGTATTCAAAACAAGCATTCTGAGAGTACTGCATGGCAATACATAGTCCCCTAAAGGTCAAAAATATTGTACTGGAACAAAATGCTAACTTGATCTATAACTTGCCATGGTGTTAACTATATAAGAAATATCAAGTCAATATATTCAAGCATGACAAAAAAAAGTGTGGAAAACTGATTATTTAAGTGAATTTTCAAAGTCCAAGGACCATAACTCTGCACAAAATCATCAGACCGGAACAAAATTCGAACTTGATCTGTAACTTGACATGATAAAACTACATACCAATTATCAAATTAATATCTTCAAGCCTGATGAAAAAAGCGCAGAAAACTGATTATTTGAGTGAATTTTCTAAGTCCAAGGACCATAGCTCTGCACAAAACCATCAGACCTGAACAAAATTCGACCTTGATCTGTAACTTGTCATGATAAAACAATATACCAAATATCAAATCAATATCTTCAAGCACAAAGAAAAAAAGTGTGGAAAACTGATTTGCCGGACAGACAGACAGACAGACAGACAGACAGACAGACAGACTGACGGACAGAGTGCAAACCTTAAGTCCCCTTTGACTTCATGTATCTCAACTTCAAGATTTATTTAGGTAGAAATGTGTCTTCCTGACTCCTAACTATTAGAGCTGAACAGGGGTTAAAACAGCATGATTATAACAAAGGTCCAGGTCATTTCTGGTAAAATTCATGATAAGATAAGTCCAAGGGAATTCAGCCAGGCTCAGTTGTGCTTGTTATCTTTTTCATTGGCATTCAAAATATTCATGCAAAGCAGTAACTTTGAATGTTTTCAAATAGTTCACAAATTCACATTATATAAATAATTTGAAAATAACAGATTTTGCCACTTTTGCTGAATAGATAGCCAGTAAAGCCTTAGACTTTCAAATACTGTACAATCCATCAAATATCTTATACAACAATGCCTTTATATGTCATTTATGGTTGTAATGGGATGTTTAGTTGCTGCATCATTGACATATACCCCACATTTCACTGAATTGATTTCATACCATAATATATATTTGGAAATTTTATTCTCAAATTTAGTTCCTTTGTTCCTTGAAGACACGAGAATCTCATTTTTGTAATCCCAATTAGTTATGGTGGTTGTGATATGATACATGGATGTCATAGATGTCTGTCCCTTTCAATTGTTTGTTTGCGTTTTTGAAAATAAAATTTGCAATCTAAATCTCTTCTCTATAAACTGCATGATGAATTTCACCTTAATATACAAATAGCAAAACCTTACAATAATTCAAAATCATACGAGGTTTGAATTATTGACTTGCAAGCCAATAATACATCAGCAATGCTTTTGACCTTATTTTGACAAAATTGAAGCAAACTAATTGCTAATAGCAAAATATTATTTCGCAAGTCTGCTTTAAAAAATGTTTGAAACAAACAAAAAATAACATTTTGATTTTTTTGTCAACTTCCTAGCAAATGCCCCTTTAATTCTGAACTTTGACATAAAACAGTATTGAAGTCAATGATGTATTAAATGTCTGTTAGAGTGACCTTCTTTTGGCAGGAGGTTGCTATATCCCCAAATATGATTTCTTCTGCGAAGTAATATGATTGTGGGTCACATATTATTTGAAAGTCCAAATATAGTTTATAAGAATGACATTTACTTGAGATTGACCTAAGCCTGAAATGGTCTCTAGAAACCCTGCTGCCTTACTTACCTCATTTAAAAATCATTGAACATTTTGAACAGTCATCAATATTCACCTAGTCTTTAACTGAGATATTACAAATCAAACATAATCAAACAAGTAGATAATTAGAAAGTCAAATAAGATAAATGTAGTAAGTCTTCCTTTACCTTACTCCTTTTATGAAAATGTCTTCATGATATAGATATTCTTATATATCTAATTTCTATTAAGACCTGGTTTTATTTCCTCATTCGAGTTTTAGAAATTTAACAATATTCTCATTTTAATAACAATTACTTATCTTATCATTAATTTTGACAAATAATATACTGCTCCAATAATGCAAACAAATATTTTGACTTAACTTCACCTTATCACAGTCTAACAAATTTGGTTTGGGGCTACATCTGTATATTAAGTTAACTCTGTCAAATTATTATTCTAAACTACTGCTTTCTTCTTAATTTTGTAGATTGAGCAATGGTCGCACAAAATGAGGATGTCATAGTGAAAGGTGCCATTCCCTACTTTAATATATTAAATAATTTTCTCTAAATGTAAACAAAGGAATCAATAATTAATGAAACAAAATTTAAGAGCTCAGTTTTTTTTTGAGGCCAAATAATACTCTCATTTACCACGGACACAATCTACTGATATCTAAGGAAACATACCTTTTTTGCCTTTGTCTCAGGGGCTGGCTGTCCAGCAAACATCTTTTTAAATTCCTCTATTTTACAAGCTTCTATTTTCTGGAACAAAGGACTTGGCTGCCAAAAAAAATAAGATTATCTGAAATTTATTCAGTTGACTTAGACTTCTACTTGCTGTATATCAAATAGGCATTTTACAATTAGGCCAAAAACAATATATGTGTGTTTCCTACCTCCTAACCAACCTTAAGTTTGATTGCCAACCCTTAAAGATCTTGTTGCCTCTTCAAAAAATGATTCAAGAAATAGCATATTGCGTGCTTTAAGTAGTAGACAAATACTATTTCCTCTGGATTATTCAGTCAAATTTGACCAAAATCTAGTGAAAAAGTTGTCATTTACATATGTACCATTATGCATGCACCAATTCCCAAAGTGTTATGTAAATCAAGATCATACTTAGAGAAAACATGTAATTTCACCAGATTTATCAAAACGCCAAAAAAAAACCAGACCTGCCCTATTTTCTGGCAAGGGACCATACATGTTTTTCATTGATATATACCAGTATATTTTGTCCCAAAGCAAATACTGAAAATCCGATCTGATGCCCTATAAACAGAGAGACCACTCTCAAATGTTTTTTTTTTGTTTTCCATGTATCAAAATGTTATCAACAACAGAGGGTAGTCTGTAATATTGTAAGAAAATAAAAGGATCATTTTTAGACTACTTCCAAATCAATGTCAAATAATAGATTTTGTCAAGAGATTAAAATTGGGGTCAAAACTCTAATTTGGCATTAAAATTAGAAAGATCATATCATATAAAATATGTGTACTAAGTTTCAAGATGATTGGACATCAACTTCATCAAAATCTACCTTGACCAAAAACTTTAACTTGAAGCGGGACAGACAAACGGAGGGAGGGACAGACGAACGGACAGATGCACAGACCGAAAAACATAATGCCCCTCTACTATCGTAGGTGGGGCATAAAAAAAAACATATATTTGACAATGCAAAACTCTGCCTGTCCTTTTTCCTTATCTAATGCAAATTTTCATTGATGTAAATGACAAAATAAAGAAATATGGTACAAATAAATAGCCAAATTGTCAAAGAATGAAAAATTGTACCTAAATGAATTCTCAAAGAAACTCATGTGACAAAATTTTGCTATACTCCCATTACTTGTCTTTAAAAATTTTGGCATCATAAAATGATTAAGTGATAGATCAGAGCTGGACTCCAAAATCTACACTTGACCTATTTTTGCTCTCATTGTTCACAAGAATCTGATATCAACACATCAGCAATTGAAAGACATGTCCTCCACAACTGAAGTTAAAAATTTATATGCATAAAAGTGCTGTGAAAGTTTGCTACCTTTCCAATTTTATGCCCGGGTGGCAGGTGGCATACAAATTCTCTATACACTACATTAGAGTCTGATGGTGTGTTTAACTGTGTCTGTATAGTCTGACTTGTCTCTGGCATATACGGCTGTAGTAACACTGACAAAAGATTGGCAATGTTGACAGCTAAACTAACAACTGTTCCTGATCTTGACCTATAGATAGAGTATACAACTTAAAGGTGGATCAGAGAATAAATGTTTTACATGTAATATCTTTATATAAAGTAATAGTTATTGCAGTTTTAACATATTTTATCAACTATGTCATCTTGGTTATAAAACAAATACAATATCTATGTACCTTCAATGACCCAAATTAAGAGGGAAAACGGTGGGAACAATCAAAACTAGTTGAAAAATGTTGATGTATCTGTCATAAGCCATCAACCACATTGACAGTTGTCTTTAGTGGTGAAATTGAAATACTGATTCAGAATGACTGCTTATTTATTATGAATACAATTTTTTTTTTAAATTTCAGAATTTAGAATTAATTACTTATATCTTTAACACCAATAAATTCAATAAATTCAAAGAAAATGTCTTTTTGATTGAAATGTTTTACATTTCAGTAAACATTTAATATTCATACTAAGGGTTCCATGAATAAATTTCCAAATTATACAATTTCTCATTTATAAGTTAGGCTATAATAATAAATGGACACTTGTCAACAACTAACTTGTCCTCTGCACCTCCTTTAACTAAGACCCATGGTTTGTTGGACTGCATAAACTGGTTCCCTAATCTGGATATACTCATTATGTTACGTATAGAGTCTCTCAATCTAAAATATAGGAATGTATAGATCTAATGCAAACAAAATGTCTCAATTCTTATATGTGAGTTTCTCCAAATTACAACTCATAAGCAGGATGTTTTAATTTGACAACACATTTTACCTTAAAGTATGCCATTAAAAGTTTTAGGTTTTTGATTGAAAGAGCTGTTTGCTTTGGTAAAAAAAAATATAAAGACATTTTCAAAATGGTATTTGTACTGCTAACATTGTTTACTTGACTGTGGTTTGACTTCAGTTTGCAAGGTAAAATTTCTGACCATTTTAATAGTTTTATCTGATCAAACAAACTGCAAAAGCCTCAAATTTTTAATTTAAGCCATCTACATTTCTCTTAATTCTTATAAAAAAAATATACTTACATTGCCTGTTCCATATTATCGATGTAGGTTTGTAACTCTCTGTTTATTAGGGCTAACAGCTCCTTATCTTCATCTCTAAGATTCATTTCTTGGATAACTCCACCAAAGTTGTCACTAAGAAACTTCAATCCCCTACCAAAACATAATGTTTTTCTTACAATTAACATTAAACACAATGTCTTTTTTTCTTGACTTTTAAACAAAAAATTTCTATTGTTTTTTTTTTTTTTCTTTAAAAAATATTGTTATATTATTAATTTCCGACCATATTTGTATCAAAATCCTGATTTGATTTTTTGATTTTGTTGGAATTTTATAGATATCATATTGTCTTCTAGACAATAACAACATATAAGTTGTTATTTCATTTCCTTTTTTTGTTTACATCTTATGTATATGAAGATTTTTTTTCTTCAAATAATCGATCATAGATATTTTTTTATAAAACTTTTAACAATATCATGAAATTCATAACATGATGTCACAAAGTATATCGGTTTTTAGATATTCTAAAAATAACCGTGCAATATGCTTTTTGCTGTGCAATATGCTTTTTTCTATCCGCCGTTTTCTCTCTACCTTCGAAAATATAGTTTAACATGTGACTATCTCTGAACGAATCAAATTAGTTAAAAAATACGAATTAATAATATTACTGGGGATTCATTTACTATTCTGGTTACCAATTTATGCAGTTTTGCCAAAGTCTACATATATTCATATAGAAAATTTGTAATTGGTTGCACTAATAAATTCATGATTCCCCTGTACCAACAAACTTCATAAAAATTGGTATCCAACAAATAATAATGAATCCACAGTATGTCATTTTTAAAAAAAATAAATATATTGAGTTATTTTTTTGAGTACCCTCAATGCATTCAGTGAAGACATAATCTTTCAATCAGTTTAATTGAAGTCTGGAGCTGGCATGTCAGTTAACTGCTAGTAGTCTGTTGTTATTTATGTATTATTGTCATTTTGTTTATTTTCTTTGGTTACATCTTCTGACATCAGACTCGGACTTCTCTTGAACTGAATTTTAATGTGCGTATTGTTATGCTTTTACTTTTCTACATTGGCTAGAGGTATAGGGGGAGGGTTGAGATCTCATAAACATGTTTAACCCTGCCGCATTTTTGCGCCTGTCCCAAGTCAGGAGCCTCTAGCCTTTGTTAGTCTTGTATTATTTTTAATTTTAGTTTCTTGTGTACAATTTGGAGTTTAGTATGGCGTTCATTATCACTGAACTAGTATATATATTTGTTTGTGGGCCAGCTGAAGGACGCCTCCGGGTGCGGGAATTTCTCGCTGCATTGAAGACCTGTTGGTGGCCTTCTGCTGTTGTCTGTTCTGTGGTCGGGTTGTTGTCTCTTTGACACATTCCCCATTTCCATTCTCAATTTTATGTGATGAGGATTTGTCTTCTTTTACTCATGTCTACCTTTTGATTTTGCTACTTTCTACAAAGTTATGATTATCACTGTTTTTGCTTTTATTTTAGCTAAATTATTAGATATTGACTTTTGTTTGAATATATAAATTTTACTTGATGTCATAGATTCAGGTCCTTTTACCTGTTAATGAAGTTTCCAAGATTGTTTAGAAGTTCACTATTATTTTTCAACAAGAAATCGTCCCAACTGAAGCTGCTATCCTGCAATGAAAATTAGACTTTAAAATTATATCTTTAATGTAATTGGTCCAGACACTTAAAAATCAAATTATAAACAAAAGTGTCAATTGAAAATGTATTCACATGTCATCTTATAAGACAGATTTTTACCAAAAAAAAATATATATATATAAATTTCCAACACTTTTCAGTATATAGACATATTTACAATTATAGGCAAATTGTCAGCCATTATCTAAAATCTCACAAGTTAACTTTGAACCGTGTTTACTATCTTAAATTTCAATCAAACTTATGCCTCCAATTAATGCTGTGAGTATTTAAGGAATAAGGTAGCAAGTGAAAGCACAAGTTCAGCAAAAGATCTCCATGAAAAAAAAGCTTTATCACTTGCTTTCATATCATTTGAATCTAAGCGAATCTAAGATCATTGTTTAAATATCAAAATCATAAACTAAACTAAGATGATGTCATCTTACTTGGGTGTAAAGCAACTCACTGAATATGAATGAGAATTACATGAGATTTTTGTCTTATATTTTACCTGTGATTCTGGTCTGACATACAGTAAGTAAAATCTAAAGATATCAGCAGGTAACCCTGTGTCCTTAGCTTGGTTTCCAAACACACCTGTTCCACGACTTTTGGAAAATTTGCCATCTTCGTAGTTCAGGTACTCTAGTGGGAGAAAAGAAAATTATCTTTATATGAAATATGTTGTATTGAAAGCAAACTATAACTTGCAATGACATTGACAAGTAATCCCTAATTCATATTTAGAGCTATTCAACTTACACATTATAGATATGACCACCCATTTGCTTGTTTATATCTTTAACTTTCAATGACATTGGTATTGACAATTCTAATAGTACGCTATTCTTTCGCTTTGGAAACAAAGCCATGTTCTAATTCCAATAGAACATGGGCTGCACGTGTTTGACATTACAATTGAAATTGCAATGTCAGTTGTATATTGAACAATGCTGGAGTTGAAAATGGATATTTGTGTTGGTGTTGCTTGCTAGGATATTAAATAAAATCATTTTAAAAGTAAGTTTACATGTATCTGTTAATTTTTTGTTGTGAAATAGTTGATTTTCTATAATATTGTTGCTTCATCAAATCAAAATGGTTGCCTTTCAAACATGTATTATTGGACAATTTCGAAGTACAAAAGTTCTTAATTTTCCTAGTAGAATCAAAATAATGCTAATGCTCAGTAAACATGTATTATTGGTCAATTTCGAAGTACAAAAGTTCTAAATTTTCCTATTAGAATCAAATTAATGCTAATGCTCAGTATAAAGATATTGACAAATATAATGCCTACCCATGTTAAAATGAGCAAATAGTATGGCATGAAAGAATTATTTCTTAAGTAATCCCCATTTCATATTTTCACACATTAATCACCATCCATCCTCCCTGACATACCATCAAAACAACTTCTATGTCTATTTTGATTGGATATCATATGTCTTCCTTGGTAGAAATAGTTAGCAGATAGATCTTGACATTCTGAGTATTTTTTACCCAGCCAGATTTTCTGCATACATATTATAGATTTCAAGATATTAGACATTTATTTGCACATTTTAAGCAATACCAGCCATGTTTTGATTGAAAATGGGATAATTCAAAATATCTTTAAAAGGAGACTCACTAAAAATTGAGGTAGGGAAACTTTTGTTCAAATCTGCCCAGTGGTTTCAGTGTAGATTTCTGAAAAAGTTTGAGATGGATGACAGAAGGACCACAAAGTGGTGTTAAAAGCTCACACAGGTCAGCTAAAAAATGAGAGTTTTGGAAAGTTACTAAGGGGATATTCATACAAACTTAAGCATAAGGATTTGGGAAAGTTATTTAGGGGATATTGGTTTATGGCAATTTGGTACCTTTATTTTCATTTTTCAAACCCCATAACCTGACGAATATTGGTTTCTTAAGTTAAACCACATAAAACTTTCCATGACAGCCTTGGAAGACAGCAGTTTAATTGTACTTGTCGGATAGGTCATTATATTGCTAGAAAACCAAATAATCTCATTAAACCTAAATTCTGATTTCATAAACTAATTGAAATAAGAAAATGAAGTCAAAGGCATATATCTGATAGAAACTTAAGATCATAAGACACGTTCGTACCACTTATGGTTTATATTATAGTGTGTTTTTCTATGTTGTGATGTTATACTATTGTTTCAGGTAGGGTGAACATTGGCGCCTATTAAAACGTTTAAACCCGCTGGATTTGTTTGCACTTGTCAAAAGTCAGGAACCTGAAGTTCAGTGGTTGTCGTTTGTTGATGTGGTTCATAAGTGTTTCTTGTTTTTTTATATAGATTATACCGTTGGTTTTCCTGTTTGAATGGTTTTACACTAGTCATTTTTGGGCCCTTTATAGCTTGCTGTTCGGTGTGAGCCAAGGCTCCGTGTTGAAGGACGTGCTTTGACCTATAATGGTTTACTTTTACAAATTGTGACTTGGATGGAGAGTTGTCTCATTGGCACTCATACCACATCTTCTTATATCTATTTACTTAATTGAAATAAGAAAATGGAGTCAAAAGCATATATCAGATAGAAATGTAAGACCATAAGACACGTTAGTACCTAATATGGTTTATTTACTTTAATTGAAAAAAGAAACTGAAGTCAGGCATATATCAGATAGAAACGTTAGACCATAAGACACGTTCTTACCACATATGGTTTATTTACTTAATTGAAACAAGAAAATGAAGTCAAAGACAACTGACATATATCAGAAAAAAACTTCTGACCATTAGAATTATTGGTACAAATCAAGGTACAAATCCTGATTGTTAATCTCCTCTTTCTCTTTGAAATATCAAGATGAGATAATTAAAACTGTGGCCTTCAAATCAGCAACCAGATTAGGTACATTGTACCTGTCTTTCCATCTGAGACAGATGTCTATCACCAAACAATATTTTTTTATTTTTTTTATATGCTTAAACATACTCTAAAGATTGTTGTCCTGTTAAATGTAATTTTAAGTTATTATCACATTTCTGAAGGAAACTTACAGTAACTATTCATTAACACTTTTAAATGGTAACCTTTATTTGCATTTTCTTTTTTATATATATTAATCTTTTAAATTCATATACATTTAAACAATTTACACATTGTGTGTCTGGATAATTTAAAGGGCCTTCAATATTGGCAGTGTATGTTTTAGGGAGAAAAAAATTAAGTTGTTTTAGCGACAACAACTAGAGGCTCTCAAGAGCCTGTGTCACTCACCTGTATCTACTTTGGTTTTGGGAATCATGTAAAAATAGATTAAAATCATAACAGATACCCTAAAAATGATTGAGGCCAAATTTGGTTTAATATTGGCCCCGTAATTTAATCAAAAGCAGAAGGCTTTTGGAAAGTTTACAGAAATTACAAATAAATTCATTGAAATTGTAGAAAATGACTTTATAAGGACAATAACTCCAACAAGATGTCAATTGACAATATTGCTCATGTTGACTTATGTGTAGATCTTCTTTTCTTGATATTTTTGCAGTTTACAGAAGATCTCAATATATAAAGATACATGTATTAAGGTCTTCATCAGCACCTCATAAGGAACATTTATGCCATGTTTAGTTTCATTCCATTCAGTGCTCCTCTAGAAGAAGCATTTGCATGTATTTCCCATAGGGTCTTATGTAAAACTAAGTCCCCTGCTGGCGGCCATCTTGGATAATGGATCAGCTACAAAGTGACAACACTTGGTCAGCACCTCATAAGGAACATTCATGCCATGTTTGGTTTCATTCCATTCAGTGGTTCTCTAGAAGAAGTTCAAAATGTAAAAAGTTAACGACGACGACGACGGACAAAGGACGCCAATAAACTGCTTCGCTGAGCGCAGCTGGATACACCTGCAGAGGTCCAACCCTGAACAGTTGGGGCAAAAATGGACACAATATTCAAGCTTGATACAGGTCTGAATTTGGATTGTAATTAAATATTTGACATATTATAGGTTTCTGAATCAATGTAGTCGAAGAACTTGAAATTGGTTACTAGTATATGAATTGAATTTATATTCAATTAAAGATTTCTTGCTGTTGTGCAATACGCTGTGCTGTTGCGAACACAGCATTTAATTGTACTTGTCGGATAGGTAATTATATAGCTAGAAAACCATTTTTCCCCAAAAATTGACAATAATTCTGTTTACAGTTGTCCTATTACTAAAACATTGAAGTAAATACATAACCGAAAATATCAAATAATCTCATTAAACCTAAATTCTGATTTCATAAACTAATTGAAATAAGAAAATGGAAGTCAAAGGCATATATCTGATAGAAACTTAAGATCATAAGACACGTTCGTACCACATATGGTTTATATCATAGTGTGTTTTTCTATGTTGTGATGTTACACTATTGTTTCAGGTAGGGTGAAGGTTGGCGCCTATTAAAACGTTTAAACCCGCTGAATTTGTTTGCACTTGTCCAAAGTCAGGAACCTGATATTCAGTAGTTGTCGTTTGTTGATACGGTTCATAAGTGTTTCTTGTTTTTTTATATAGATTAGACCGTTGGTTTTCCTGTTTGAATGGTTTTACACTAGTCATTTTTGTGCCCTTTATAGCTTGCTGTTCGGTGTGAGCCAAGGCTCCGTGTTGAAGGACGTACTTTGACCTATAATGGTTTACTTTTACAAATTGTGACTTGGATGGAGACTAGTCTCATTGGCACTCATACCACATCTTCTTATATCTATTTACTTAATTGAAATAAGAAAATGAAGTCAAAGGCATACATCAGACCACATTTTGTTTATTTACTTAATTGAAATAAGAAAATGAAGTCAAAGGCATATTTCAGATAGAAACGTTAGACCATAAGACACGTTCGTACCACATATGGTTTATTTACTTAATTGAAATAAGAAAGTGAAGTCAAAGGCATACATCAGATAGAAACGTTAGACCATAAGACTGTTCGTACCACATACATGACATACGGTTTATTTTCTTATTTGAAATATGAAAATGGAGTCAAAGACAACTGACATATATCATCATACAAACATGACCATTAGAATTATTGGTATAAATCATGGATTATTCATCTCCCCTGTCTCTTTGGAATACATGTACTGTAAATTCAGAAATTATTGCATGCATTTATTATTGTGATTTTTGAAGATTGGACAAAAATATGAGATAAATTATTGCAATTTCAGGAAAATCTGCATAAAGATGTATGTTTCAGATATCAGAATGCAAGTTCTTATTAATGCGATACTCACCCAATCGCATTATTCGCATTAATAAAAACCTCATAATAATTTCTGAATTTACAGTATCAAGTTGAAATACATTTTATCACCAGATAATTCTATTCAATCATTAATCACCTCCAACCCCCTGACATACCATAGAAACAAGTTATATGTCTGTTTTGCTTTGATATTGTAGTCTTCCTTGGCAGAAAAAGATAGCAGACAGATATTGACATTCTGAGTATTTTTTACCCAGCAACATTTTCTGTACATATATCATAGATTTCTTAGCAGCACCTCATAAGGAACATTCATGTCATGTTTGGCTTCATTCCATTCAGTGGTTCTCTAGAAGAAGACATTTGTATGTATTGTCCATAGGGTCCTATGTTAAACGAAGTCCCTTTGCTGGCGGCCATCTTGGATCATTGATCGTCTACAGAGTTACAATACTTGGTTAGCAACTCATAAAGAACATTCATGCCATGTTTGGTTTCATTCCATACGGTGGTTCTCTAGGAGAAGACATTTGTATGTCCATACAGGCCTATGTTAAACCAAGTCCCCCAGGCTGGCGGCCATCTTGGATGATTGATCGCCTACAAAGTTACAACACTTAGTCAGCACCTTATAAAGAACATTCATGCCATGTTTTATTTCATTCCATTCAGTTGTTCTCTAAAAGAAGACATATTTATGTATTTCCCATTGGGTCCTATTTTATATTAAGTCCCTCTCAGGCGGCCATCTTGGATCATTGATTGTCTACAGAGTTACAACACTTGGTCAGCACCTCATAAAGAACATTCATGCCATGTTTGGTTTCATTCCATACGGTGGTTCTCTAGAAGAAGACATTTGTTTGTATTGTCCATACGGTCCTATATTAAACCAAGTCCCCCTGGCTGGCGGCCATCTTGGATGATTGATCGCCTACAAAATCACAACACTTAGTCAGCACCTTATAAAGAACATTCATGCCATGTTTTATTTCATTCCATTCACTGGTTCTCTAAAAGAAGACATTTGTATGTATTTCCCATTGGGTCCTACGTTAAACTAAGTCCCTCTCTGGCGGCCATCTTGGATGATGGATCGGCTTCAAAGTAAAAACACTTGGTCAGCACCTCATAAAAAACAATCATGCTATGTTTTGTTTTATTCCATTCAGTGGTTCTCTAGAAGAAGACATTTGTATGTACACATGTATTGTCAATAGGGTCCTACGTTAAATGAAGTCCTTTCACTGGCAGCCATCTTGGATCATTGATTGTTTACAGAGTTACAACACTTGGTCAGCACCTCATAAAGAACATTCATGGCTTGTTTGGTTTCATTCCATACTGTGGTTCTCTAGAAGAAGACATTTGTATGTATTTCCCATTGGGTCCTATGTTAAACTAAGTCCCCCTCTTGCGGCAATCTTGGATGATGGATCAGCTTCAAAGTAACAACACTTAGTCAGCACCTCATAGAGAACGTTCATGCCATGTTTGGTTTCATTCCATTCAGTGGTTCTCTAAAAGAAGACATTTGTATGTATTGTCCATAGGGTCCTATGTTAAATGAAGTCCCCCGCTGGCGGCCATCTTGGATGATGGATCGGCTACAAAGTAACAAAGCTTGGTCAGACCCTCAGGAACATTCATGCCAGGTTTGGTTTCATTCTATTCAGTGGATCTCTAGATGAAATTCAAAATGTTAAAAGTTAACGTCGACGAAGACGCCAAGTGATGAGAAAAGCTCTCAAAAAGTGACACCACCAAAATTCAAACTTGATCTGTGTTTTGTGGTAATAAACATTGTGTATAAGTTTCATAACATTTGGTTTAGGCAAACTCAAGTTAGAGAACGGAAACCAATTTTGGGACGTACGTACGTGGACGGACAAGGGTAAAACTTAATGCCCAGACCACTACGGTGGGGGCATAAAAATTAGTATGTAAATAATTTGGGCATATATTGTTAACAAGAGTGCACACGCTGAAATGTCTCGCCTTCTTTACTAATCATTGATATTATGTTGATAGTTCTAAATATAAAGCTTTATTACAACTGTCACATAAACTTAACATTAACCAAGTAAACTAAACATTGACCAATGAACCATGAAAATGAGGTCAAGGTCAGATGAACCATGCTAGGCAGGCATGTACAGCTAACAATTCTTCCATACAACAAATATAGTTGACCTATTGCTTATAGTTTAAGAAAAACAGACCAAAACACAAAAACTTAACACTGAGCAATGAACCTTGAAAATGAGGTCAAGGTCAAATAAAACCTGCATGACTGACATATACATCATAAAATATTTCCATACACCAAATTTAGTTGAACTATTGCATATAGTATTACAAAAAAAGACCAAAACTCAAAAACTTAACTTTGACCACTGAACCCCCCCCCCCCCCCCCCCTTATCCTAAAGGAGCATACTCATTGCAATAGAAGATAGATTTAGTATAGAGAAAGTATATTTATTTTTACAAGCCAACCATTCATTTTCTCTACATCTTTGTGTAGTTTCTGTGGCTTCTTATAGTTTTGGCATTGTCTATCAATTATAAATTTCAAATGCGCCCTTCCTCCGGACAGGCGTGTTTACAGGTATCCATGAATCATGGAGGAGTGGTTTCATCTTTCTCGTCTTCACAACGTTTAATAGAAACTATGGCATACTTCAGGCTGCTATCGAATTGTTTAACCACTGATACTGGTTCCATAAAGTCAGGCTAAAAATATTCTGTACCTGATTTGTTTGAGACAGAAACTGTTATCGTGTCGGTTTTATGAATATCTACTGAATCATGCGTTCTCAAATCGTCAATGATATCATCGAAGACATCATTCCATGTGCAACTCTTTCTGAATCTGTATAAACAGTTTACTATTAAACTTTTTTGATTGTTATTTGTTTTAATATTGACAGAAGACGACGGCGTAAAGTACTCCTCCATGACTTCATGGATACCTGTAAACAATCTCCATGTGCTTTATGATTAAACGGTCCCATGAATGCTTGACAGGAAGGTAAGAAAAACCGAACTTGAAACGTGTAATCAACCCAGACTTTAAATCATTTCCGGAAACGACCCAAAGTTCTGGATTGGGTCAATACAAAAATTAAAATAATTTCTTCAAATTAAAAGCAATAAAATTTTCACAGTCGGGTGGATTTTTGAGGGTCGGTCGGTAAACTGCAAACAAATAATATTTTAATTTAAGCCTTATAAGTAGGCGACTGATTATTTCAGACATAGTGACTATTTGTAGATCTTTTACTGCTGGCCATTTCTGCCGTTTTAGTTTATGGTTTTCAAAATAATAGCCAAAAAATTAAAAAAATTGGTAAAAATCATTATTTAAGGCCAATTTGTTCATGATTTAAATGTTACTCTCAAAGCTATTAGCATTTACTAAGTGGTAGAGCTTCTAATTTACATATCATCCAAAGATCAACATCAAATCCCTTTACAGATCACTGCCAAAATTCTGAATGTCAATATTCAAGCAATTGTCACATTCAGGGGATACTTATCACTTCATGGATACTTTAATTAGTAATCTTTAATTGGCTCAATTTTATCTTATCTGTTAATTTTATATCTTGTTATATATGGAATTCAATTATCAATCACCTAAAGATTTTACACATTTACAAGGCCATCTTTAAACAAATATCATCCAATAATTTGGTCTATTGGACAACAAGCTAATCTTGACATTCTGAACATTTCTGCCCTTGTCAGATTTTCTATATCTATAATGCATGGTTTTCAAGATTATTGACCAGGGCTTTCAAAATTTTGGAATTAGAATTAAAAGGCACCTATAAGTAAAGTAGGTTTTAACAGCCAAGTAAGTTGTGGCAAAAAATATTATGTGAGGGGTCTGTTTGAGGTTGCTAAAATCTTTTCATCACTTTTTGAAATTGAAATGTTTACATCTGGCCACAGTAGACTGGATATTATTGCCCTCTGTCAGCATAATGTCATTTATTAAAGATTTTGATACAAACCCATCAGAATTGCTGATACATGTGCTTCAGATGTTGTGTAAATATATTGATTAATTTCCCCAGTCCATGCTGGACCCTCATGGGAAGTCTAGGTTGTTAAGGTGTAACACCACTAATTCGGGCCCAGTCAGAAGCACATACCAGAAAGTAGTACATATTTAACACAAAATAGTTCCTACGCATGGGTGTAATATTCAAAATATGTATCAAATGAAAGCTGAATGACTTGTGATCATTGTAGAACACTTATAATTTTGAATAATAAAAAAATTGCATGAAATTTAATAAAATGCTTCGCTGGGCGCAGCTTGATACGACCGCAGAGGTCGAACCCTGAACAGTTGGGGCAAGTATGGACACAACATTCAAGCTTGATACAGCTCTGAATTTGGATTGTGATTAAATATTTGACACAGCATAGGTTTCTGACACAGAAAGAATGTGGTCTAAGAACTTCAATTTTTTTAATTTACCTATTATGGTCCAATGTCCAAAATCAAAATACATGGCTAGATTCAGCATATCAAAGAACCCCATATATTCAATTTTTGTTGAAATCAAACAAAGTTTAATTTTGGACCCCAACTTGGACAAACTTGAAAACTGGTCCCATAATCAAAAATCTAAACACATGTTTAGATTCAGCATATCAAAGTACCCCAAGAATTCAATTTTTGTTAAAATCAAACTAAGTTTAATTTTGGACCCTTTGGACCTTAATGTAGACCAATTTAAAAAATGGGACCCAAAATTAAAAATCTAAAAACACGGTTAGATTTGGCATATCAAAGAACCCCAATAATTCAATTTTTGATGAAATCAAACAAAGTTTAATTTTGGACCCTTTTGACCTCAATATGAACCAATTTGATAGCGGGCCCACAAAATAAAAAATCTAAATACATGGTAAGATTCAGCATATCAAAGAACCCCATATATTCAATTTTTGTTGAAATCAAACAAAGCTTAATTTTGGACCCCAATTTGGACCAACTTGAAAACTGGGCCAAAAATCTAAAATCTAAAAACATGTTTAGATTCAGCATATCAAAGAACCCCATATATTCAATTTTTGTTGAAATCAAACAAAGTTTAATTTTGGACCCCAACTTGGACCAACTTGAAAACTGGTCCCATAATCAAAAATCTAAACACATGTTTAGATTCAGCATATCAAAGAACCCCAAAAATTCAATTTTTGTTAAAATCAAACTAAGTTTAATTTTGGACCCTTTGGACCTTAATGTAGACCAATTTAAAAAACGGGACCCAAAATTAAAAATCTAAATACACAGTTAGATTTGGCATATCAAAGAACCCCAATAATTAAATTTTTGATGAAATCAAACAAAGTTTAATTTTGGACCCTTTTGACCTCAATATGAACCAATTTGATAGCGGGCCCACAAATAAAAAATCTAAATACATGGTAAGATTCAGCATATCAAAGAACCCCATATATTCAATTTTTGTTGAAATCAAACAAAGTTTAATTTTGGACCCCAATTTGGACCAACTTGAAAACTGGGCCAAAAATCTAAAATCTAAATACATGTTTAGATTCAGCATATCAAAGAACCCCATATATTCAATTTTTGTTGAAATCAAACAAAGTTTAATTTTGGACCCCAACTTGGACCAACTTGAAAACTGGGCCCATAATCAAAAATCTAAACACATGTTTAGATTCAGCATATCAAAGAACCCCAAGAATTCAATTTTTGTTAAAATCAAACTAAGTTTAATTTTGGACCCTTTGGACCTTAATGTAGACCAATTTAAAAACGGGACCCAAAATTAAAAATCTAAATACACGGTTAGATTTGGCATATCAAAGAACCCCAATAATTCAATTTTTGATGAAATCAAACAAAGTTTAATTTTGGACCCTTTTGACCTCAATATGAACCAATTTGATAGCGGGTCCACAAATAAAAAATCTAAATACATGGTTAGATTCAGCATATCAAAGAACCCCAAGAATTCAATTTTTGATGAAATCAAACAAAGTTTAATTTTGGACCCTTTTGACCTCAATGTGGACAAAGTTGATAACGGGGCCCAAAAATCAAAAATCTAAATACATGGTTAGATTCAGCATATCAAAGAACCCCAATAATTCAATTTTTGATGAAATCAAACAAAGTTTAATTTTGGACCCTTTTGACCTCAATATGAACCAATTTGATAGCGGGTCCACAAATAAAAAATCTAAATACATGGTTAGATTCACCATATCAAAGAACCCCAAGAATTTAATTTTTGATGAAATCAAACAAAGTTTAATTTTCGACCCTTTTGACCTCAATGTGGACAAAGTTGATAACGGGGCCCAAAAATCAAAAATCTAAATACATGGTTAGATTCAGCATATCAAAGAACCCCATATATTCAATTTTTGTTGAAATCAAACAAAGTTTAATTTTGGACCAACTTGAAAACTGGGCCCATAATCAATAAAATGCTTCGCTGGGGCGCAGCTTGATACGACCGCAGAGGTCGAACCCTGAACAGTTGGGGCAAGTATGGACACAAAATTCAAGCTTGATACAGCTATGACTTTGGATTGTCATTAAATATTTGACACAGCATAGGTTTCTGACACAGGATGAATGTGGTGTAAGAACTGGAAAAAATTTAATTTACCTATTATGGTGGAATATCCATAAACTAAATTGTTTGTTAATTTCAATATATCAAAGAATATGTAGAATTCAATGTTTGATGTAATGTAATAAAGTTGAAATTTGGACTGTTTTTGTTCAATGTGGACCAATTTGGTAACATGTATAAATAATCAAAAATCTAAATACATGGGAGCCCATTTAAATACATCATAAAGGTATTAAAATAGAAAGTGACATCATAGTCATGGCTAAAAATAAACAAAAATCCTTAATCAGCAACATTTAAAGTTATATCTAAAAATAAAATTCCTTTGTTACCATAAAAGCCCATTTAAATACATCATAAAGATATTAAAATAGAAAATGACATCATAGTCATGGCTAAACATAGCAAAAAACCCTTAATCAGCATCATTTAACAGTAATATCTAAAAATGGAAATTACATCATAAAGGTATTAAAATAGAAAATGACATCATAGTCATGGCTAAAAATAAACAAAATCCTTAATCAGCATCAGCAACATTTTATAGTAATATCTAAAAATAAAATTCCTTTGTAACCATAAAAGCCCATTTAAATACATCATAACAGATATTAAAATAGAAAATGACATCATAGTCATGGCTAAACATAGCAAAAACCTTAATCAGCATCATTTAACAGTAATATCTAAAAATAAAAATTTCTTTGCAACCATAAAAGTAAAATAGAAAATGACATCATAATCATAGCTAAAAATAAACAAAAATTTTTTTATTGGCAAATTTTAAATGGAATTTATTATACTAAAACAATAAATTTGCAACCATAAACATGATAAAACCCCATTTAAACACATCATAAAAGTATTAAATAATTCAACTACATCATAAGGCTATAAAAATAGAAAATGACTTCATAGTCAAGGCTAAAGGTAAACAAAAAACCTTCATCAGCAAAATTTTATATTGGCAAATTTCCAATGAAGTTTATTACACTAAAATTGTTGGCAAATTTCCAATGCATTTATTAACAATAAAGTTATTGGCAAATTTCCAATTTACATAATTTAAAAGCAGTGTAGATGAGATATTTAAATGAGTTTGAATTACCAACCTTACACTGCTTTTAAATAATGTTCTTTACTCAATTATTTGTCTATTAAAATGGAAACCCTTGTTTTTTAACCTTTTTTCCCCTTATTCCTTAAACATTAGAGCCAAAATTTTAAAGAAAAAAAAAGGAAAAAAAAAAATCCTACCTCCCACACATTTTTTCAACCTCCTTTTGATTCATCATCCCCCACCTCAATCACAACCTTCAATTTGTGGTATGGTACATTGCAATACAATTTCACAGAGATCCATACACTTGAACACAAGTTTTGTTGCAAACTAAAAAAATCCTTATTTTTGACCAATATTTGGCCCCTTATTCATAAATGTTTGAGCAATTAACCCCAAAACTCAATTCCTACTTTCTCTTCGTGATAAAAAATTACTAACTTAAATGTAAATTTTAAACAAAAATAAAAGGAAAAAAAAAAATTACCCCTTTTTTGACCCCCGCCCCCCTTATGATTCATCACCCCCACCCCCCTTTCCCCCAAAACCAAGCTCAATAACAGCCTTGCCTTTGTGGTATGGTACCTTGTAATACAATTTTAGAGAGATCCATACACTTGAACACAAGTTATTGTCTAGAAACTAAAAAATGCTTATTTTAAACCCCTTTTTAGGCCCCTTATTACTAAACGTTTTGGGCAATTACCACAACACTGAATTCCAGCTTTCCCTTTGTGAAATGGAACCTTGTAGTAAAATTTCAGAAAGATCCATACACTTACACACAAGTTATTGTCATGAAACTAGAAAAATGCGTTTTTTGCCCCCTTTTGGCCCCTTATTCCTAAAATTTTGAGGCAATTAACCCCAAAATCAATCCCAGCATTGACCCTTTGTGATATGGAATCTTGTGGTACAATGTCAAAGAGATCCATATGCTAACACACAAGTTATGTCTGGAAGTTACAAAAATGCTTATTTTCGGCCCCTTTTTGGCCCCTAATTCCTTAACTGTTGGTACCATAACCCCCAAAATCAATCCCCACCTTCCTATTGTGGTATTGAACCTTATGGTAAAATTTCATAGAGATCCATTCACTTAAACTAAAGTTAGAGTGCGAAAACCATTGTGTATTCGGACGACGACGCCGGACGACGACGACGACGACGATGACGACGACGACGCCAACGTCATACCAATATACGACCTCAAAATTTTTTTGCGGTCATATAAAAAGGAGGGTACATTTTGCCTGTTTGTCAGATCTGAAGTATCTGTTTTGGTACATTCGAAGATCAGAGAACCAGTTCTCTCTTATATGCAGTTAAAGGTATGTTGATTTTTTCAGTACAAGACACCATAAGGTGCTGCTTTGTTATGCAATGATGGTCACTTTATTTGAACTTCAGACAAAAGAGCTGTGCCTGCTTGGAATTGAGGAATTTAACATAAAAAGCAATGGAGCTATGAATTAGTGGTGTACTTCCTTGTGTAAACTCCCTCGTAGTAGTACATGTACTTACTCCCTGGTGTAGTGCAGAAACAGAATTGCACATTAAAGTTTCTCTCTTTCTAATTCAGTTTTTAAGATAACAGCCAAAACACAAAAAATTAGCAATAACTCCTATAAAAAGTCTATAAAAAATTTCTGTTATCTAACTTTATTTAATTACAAAATTTGCCGCAATCATGCACTTCACACTATTCCCAACGTAATTGGAAGCAGTACCTCCCTCAGAGCGAAGCCAGTTGAATTGGTATGGGATGACCAGTGAGCTGTTGTCCAATTTGGAAATGAACTGACATTTTATGATCTACTTTCATCATTTCTACAATACCACTAGAAACCTCCATGAGAATAACTACACAGACATGTGTGAATAGCAGCTAACCACATCGTTAATGACTTTATTGACTAACTTTCACTTTTAACTTAACTAAATTCTTATTTCACTTTCACTTTCTATTTATGTCTATAACATCGTCATAACAACCATTATTGTAACATTACTTCCGGCGAACCGCTTGAACCACCAAATTTGTACTTCACTGTTTGATTTCATATGTAATATTGTCCTGAAGACGCCACGCTTGATGGCGAAACATGTCGACAAGAATAAACTCTTACCATGTGGTAATTGATGGGTGTTGTTGTCTTTATTATCTTTTTATTTATTTTATTATAAATAAATGGGGAATGTGTCCATCGGACACAGATGATGCCCCCGCTTGCATATCATATAAAGTTATAAAGGGACATAACTGAAGAAAGGTAAAAGTGACTCTACCCAAATTTATCCTTGATCTGAGTTTTGTGGTAATAAGTATTGTGTATAAGTTTCATAAAATTTGGTTGAGGCAAACTTACGTTAGAGAAGGGAAATGAAAAATTCAGCAATTTTTCCATTTATAAAGGGACATAACTCTAGAACGGTTAAAGTGACACCACCAAAATTCAAACTTGATCTGTATTTTATGGTAATAAGCATTGTGTATAAGTTTCATAACATTTGGTTGAGGCAAACTAAAGTTAGAGAACGGAAACGAAAAATTCAGCAATTTTTCCATTGTAAAGGGGCATAACTCTAGAACGGTTAAAGTGACGCCACCAAAATTCAAACTTGATCTGTGTTTTGTGGTAATAAGCATTGTGTATAAGTTTCATAACATTTGGTTGAGGCTAACTTAAGTTAAAGAACAGAAACGAAAAATTCAGCAATTTTTCCATTTTTAAAGGGGCATTACTCTAGAACGGTTAATGTGACGCCATCAAAATTCAAACGTGATCTGTGTTTTGTGGTAATAAGCATTGTGTATAAGTTTCATAACATTTGGTTGAGGCAAACTAAAGTTAGAGAACGGAAACCAACTTTGGGACATACGTACAGACGGACAAGGGTAAAACTTAATGCCCCCCCTCCTCGCTACGGCGGGGGCATAAAAATGTATAGCTGATCATATTGCTGTTTACATTTTTTGAATATCTGTTAAACTTAAATTTCCATGTTTAGTGAACCATAAAATATGGGTCAAAACCCTAATTTTTCACATCGTTTTAAAAAGTTCACTTTATCATGAAAATGCGTATAAAGTTTTGCATTGATACAACCACAACTTCATAATAAACTACCTTCAACCAAAACTTTAACCAGATATGGAATGGACAGACAGACTGACAAACTGACAAACATAATGCAACCTAATATTGTAGGTGGGGCATACAAATAAAACAATGACAGTCCCTGTAAATAAACTCATCAGGATTAAAATTTTGTACGCCAGACACACATTTTGTCTACAAAAAGACTCATCAATGACGCACGAATCAAAAAAGTAATCTTCAGTGTCAAATTCTCCTTAATTTATTCCCAATGATTGAAAAAATTCAATAAACTGTGTGTATCAATGTTATTCAATAAGTGCCCCCATTTAAATGGCGCTATTGATATATGATACAACATCTTTACATTTTTATCTAGATTTATTCCTCATTGGCTTGAAAGCAAGTAAGGATTTGATAGGGTAGGTGAGGTTTGGTAACCAAGAAAACCTATACACAATATTTTTATTGCATTTCTATACTTGTTCTTGGAGGTGAGTGCACTTTGTTGTAGTGTCAATCAAATTTGGTAATTCCTGCAATCTTTTTATAATAATATTAGAAAATTTTATTTTTTATTTTTCATCCTATAAATCAAAGATGACCAAATTTACTATCAACATTCTTTTCTTAAATACTGTTCTAACCTATATTTCACAATTTCCTATATTTTTCAAGAATCAATCAACCACATTTAACTAACACCAAACAAGACTCATTATATATGTATGCATTAAATACCTGTAGCTATCATGTGTTTGACAACTGTGTAGTTATCATTAGCTCCTAGCATTGTACATGGGAATATGACAGAATGGAATGGAACGTTGTCTTTACCAAGGAAATTATACATATCAACCTGAAAACCAAGAATTACATATAATAAACTGTTATCATAGAGATATGTCTCGCCTTTTTGTAATTTTGATAATGCAAATGTTAAAAACAGCATAACCTATGTCTCACTTCTTGACTCAGTCAAGGCGAGACAAAAACACTCTTTATATTATACAAAAATAAAATACTGTAAATTCATAATTCTATATGCATACTAAATAATGGAAGTCATTGACAATCACAAAAAACATGATTCATAGTAAAATTATAAACGAGCTAAATTTAAATTTTATAAATTGTTACTGTACTTTCCAACTTATTGATGAAGGTTGATCCAGAAATGTGGGCACCCTTACTGTGCATCCATTTTTTAATGAGTGTAATGTTTTCATCATTATTAAATCTGTGCATAATTTGGTCAAAAGTAGGTCAACTAGAACAAAGCTAATGTATGATCTTCACCTTGTTATTACAGATCAGTTTAAAATCTATATAGGTAGTATTGTAAAGGAAAACTGTTATTTTAGTAAAATTTTCTATGTCTAATAGACATAATTATGTCAAAAGTAAGTCTACCAGAACAAAAATCATATGTAACCAAATATCAGTTTATATACAGAAGGCCGAAAATTGAGAAGAAAATTGTTATTTTAATGATATTTCAAGTCAGTTTAATAGGTTGTAATAAGGTCAAAAGTATGCTAATTTGAATTTTATCTGTAAATAGAAAGTACACAGACATGAACTTTTTTCATTTCACTGATTTCTTCATAAATCATAAAGATCTTTCATTCAAATGTCACCTGTTTAAATTGAAAATTTCAGCATTGACATAGATGCCAACCCCCCTTTGTTGCAATCAGTAATAAAATGCTCCGCAGGGCACAGCTTGATACGACCGCAGAGGTGGAACCCTGAACAGTTGGGGCAAGTATGGACACAACATTCAAGCTTGATACAGCTCTGAATTTGGATTGTGATTAAATATTTGACACAGCATAGGTTTCTGACACAGAATGAATGTGGTCTAAGAACTTAAAAATTTTAAATTGGACATTCACCTATTATGGTCCAATATCCAAAATCTAAATGCATGGTTAGATTCAGCATATCAAAGAACCCCAAGAATTCAATTTTTGATGAAATCAAACAAAGTTTAATTTTGGACCCTTTTGACCTCAATGTGGACAAAGTTGATAATGGGGCCCAAAAATCAAAAATCTAAATACATGGTTAGATTCAGCATATCAAAGAACCCCATATATTCAATTTTTGTTGAAATCAAACAAAGTTTAATTGTGGACCCCGATTTGGACCAACTTGAAAACTGGGCCCATAATCAAAAATCTAAATACATGTTTAGATTCAGCATATCAAAGAACCCTAAGAATTCAATTTTTGTTAAAATCAAACTAAGTTTAATTTTGGACCCTTTGGACCTTAATGTAGACCAATTTGAAAACAGACCCAAAAATTAAGAATCGAAATACACGGTTAGATTCGGCATATCAAAGAACCCCAATAATTCAATTTTTGATGAAATCAAACAAAGTTTAATTTTGGACCCTTTGGACCTCAATGTGGACCAATTTAAAAACGGGGCCCAAAATCCAAAAACTGAATACACGGTTAGAATCAGCATATAAAAGAACCCCAAGAATTCAAGAATAAAACCCCATTGAAATTGGTCAAGAAATAAGCAATTTATACGAAGTATCTTCTTTTGCACAATACTGTGCAATTGAATATTTCTTGCTATTGCGCAATACTGTACAATTGACAATTTCTTGCTATTGCGCAAAATTGTGCTATTGGACATTTCTTGCTATTGCACAATACTGTGCAATTGAAGATTTCTTGCTATTGCGCAATACTGTGCAATTGAAGATTTCTTGCTATTGTGCAATACTGTGCAATTGAAAATTTCTTGCTATTGCACAATACTTATTATATAATAGTTTACACATCCTGTTTGGTGTGTATCTCCTACCATATCATTATTATTTGCTTTTAAATATAAAACAGAAATAACCAACTTAAAATGGAAAATTTTAAAAGAAAAAAAAAAGGAAAAAAAAAACCCCCCCCCCCCCCAAATTTTTTGAACCCCCTTATGATTCATCACCCCCAAACTCAATCCCAGCCTTCCCTTTGTGGTATGGTACCTTCCAGTACAATTTCAGAGAGATCCATACACTTGAACACAAGTTATTGTCTGGAAACTAGAAAAATGCTTATTTTTGGTCCCTTTTTGGCCCCTTATTCCTAAACGTTTAGGGCAATTACCCCTAAACTCAATTCCAGCTTTCCCTTTGTGATATGGAACCTTGTAGTACAATTTCAGAAAGATTCATACACTTACACACAAGTTATTGTCATGAAACTAGAAAAATGCTTGTTTTTGCCCCTTTTTTGGCCCCTAATTCCTAATATTTTGAGGCAATTACCCTCAAAATCAATCCCAGCATTCCCTGTGTGATATGGAACCTTGTGGTACAATGTCAGAGAGATCCATACACTAACACACAAGTTATGTCTGGAAGTTACAAAAATGCTTATTTTTGGCCCCTTTTTGGCCCCTAATTCCTTAACTGTTGGTACCATAACCCCCAAAATCAATCCCAACCTTCCTTTTGTGGTATTGAACCTTATGGTAAAATTTCATAGAGATCCATTCACTTAAACTAAAGTTAGAGTGCGAAAACCAATGTGTCTTCGGACGACGCCTGACGACGACGACGACGCCAACGTCATACCAATATACGACAATTTTTGCGGTCGTATAAAAAAGTATTACAATTTCCATAATTTCTGATTTTTTTCAGTACTAATATTTTTTTATAAAATTTTATAATAATCCTACTAACAACTAGGCACACAGTGACAAATAAAAGACTTCCTTCCTTTATTTATGACAACTACGATTCAAAGTTGATGAGCACGTGAGGAAAAACGACCATTGTGCTGAATGGAAGTCTTGTTCACAAAATATTTGCAAAAGACAACAGACGTCGTACTTGGCAGGTTCATTAATTATTCATAATCGAATAAAGAAATGGATAGATCGCTTACTAATATAGATAGTCCCCAGAAACCCGAAAGAATTTAATAATCTGTATCCCGCAAGCGCTTATTGTTACAAAATTACAACCAAAAATAAAGCGTCATATTGATCAAAATGAGATTAAACAGGGAACTGTCCCGGACGGGTAATGAACGAAAATCCGTAACAAGTAGACTACTAATTGTAACACCAAAATTTTCATCCAATATTTGTAAAAATTAGAGGTAAATCATAACGGTTGGCATCTATGTATTGAAGATTTTGTTCGATTAGACAAGAGTTTGTTTTACCCAGGATAATATATTTTTAATAAATCAATATTCACTGTATTCCCTGGCAAACTACTGAGGTAGTTCATTCCCTTGTGTACATATGGCTCATAAAGACAAGTACACTGTTCCTAAAATTCATGGAGAACTACCTTGTTTGGATTCTTCCACCATTTCTCCCATTGATCTGTGTAATTGGCTGTTATTGAAATATATCCAATGGGTGCATCGAACCATACATAAAACACCTGTCAAAAGGACAATTAAATGTAAATATAGGTCTTCTTAATACATACAGCACTTGTAAAAAGGACAATTAAATATAAATACAGGTCATCTTAATACATACAGCACCTGTAAAAAGGACAATTAAATATAAATATAGGTCATCTTAATACATACAGCACCTGTAAAAAGAACAATTAAATGTAAATATAGGTCATCTTAATACATACAGCACTTGTAAAAAGGACAATTAAAAAAAATTATAGGTCATCTTAATACATACAGCACCTGTAAAAAGAACAATTAAATGTAAATATAGGTCTTCTTAATACATACAGCACCTGTAAATTAAATGTAAAAGGAGAGATTGTCATACATGAAATATCTGTCAAGGACAAATATATTTTAATGTAGGAATCTTCCTACATACAGCATCTGTCAAAAGGACAATCAAATGTAAATATAGAAATCTTCATGCATAAAACACCTGTCAAAGAACAAAAGTATGTTAATGTAGGAATCTTCATGCATGAAACACCTGTTTTAAATTTTTTTTTTCTAAAGCTTCACAAGGTGTCATTGTTACAATACTAAACAATAATGGGCAAAGTCCCATAAGTCCTGTACAAAATGTAAAATAAAACTGATAATATAGCAGTCAAGAGAATATTATACCACGTATGAATGTTTTAAGTCAAATGGTCTCTGAGTATTTTTGTGTTCCAGACGGAAGGACGGACAAGTAGAGACCATTACCCTCGCGATGAGACGTGCAGAAGACAATAACAAAAAAGTTGAGTATATACCTTGTCAGTGTACCCTGACAATGGTACTTGTGTTCCCCATTTTAGATCTCTGCTGATACATCTAGGCTTTAGTCCATCTCGTATCCATGAGCTTGTTATCACTTTGGCGTTATTAGTCCATGTGCCTGATTTGAATACTTTGTCTAGATGTTTCTGCAGCTGTGGTTCAATCTAAAACAAAAAATTGTTCCTATTACTTCTCAAATAACAATAAATCATCTATTGTATGAATAAATCATCAGAAGTTGCTAAATAACATTTAAATTGTGCTTATCTTTTATTTCACCTTGATAAGATCAGTCGCAAAAACAAATTTGAGTTATTTTATATTTACTTCCTTTGAAAAATATATACCATATAATGAAATCAGTGAAAAATAAGCATCAATTACTTTTACTTCATTTATGATGAGAAAAAGCCAAAAGAAAAATGACTTGTACATTATGTACCGGGTAACTTGCGAATGTTTTCTGAATCTAAATGTAAACCAACTAATTTTCGCAAACAATTTATTTTCACGACTTTAGCGAGTAGAAAAATAACCTGAATGTAAATCTTCAGGAATTAGTAAAAACACAGATCTTCTCATATAAATACCTTAAGAAAATAAGACAATCATGAAAATATAAAATCACAGCGAAGTCAGCTGGAAAGGGCAAAGCCCAAACTAAAGTAGCCACGAAAATAAGTTTGTTTATAGTATGTAGATTGATAAGTGATGTAGCATTACCTTCGGTAAATCTAAGAATAAATGTTGAGTACTTTTGATGACAGGTGTAGCTTTACATAGTTTACACTTAGGGTTGCGTAGATCTACAGCATTAATTAATTTTCCACATTTGTCACACTGGTCTCCACGGGCATCTTCATATGCACAAAGTGGGCATGTGCCTTCTACAAATCTATCAGCTAAAAACCTAAAACACAGCAATACCAAACAGGTGTAAATCTGATGGAAGCCAGGATTACAAACAAATATGAAACATCTTCATCAATATTTTCTTATATAAGGTGTGAAAAGCTTTTGGATCAAAAATACATTAGAAAATTTAAACTATTTTCTATTAAATTTGTTTAAAAATATTATATCGCTTCTTTTTTATATATCTACAATCATTCCATACTTTTCTTCAATTTATTAATGCTGTTTATGTGAAATTTCTTTCATCCATTTTTTGCAATTCAAAGTTTCAGAATTTAATGAATTCTGAGTAATATTTTCACAAGTGTACACCAAAAACGTTTTTGATTGGCTGGCAACATCCTAAACAATAGGAATATAACCAATGATGTGACATAATTTTCATTTTGGGGATATCAAAAATGAAATGGCCCACAATCCTCCAGATTCTGAAATGGCTAATTGATCTAAGAGAAATCATTCAATTTTGTTAGATCTTGCACCAATAGAAAACTTCTCATTACTGTTAAGAAATAATTAACCTACCTATCACAAGCTGTACAATGAAGTTGATCAATGCTGTCCTTCAATATATATCCTTGATTGTATAACTTCCAAAATATATCCTGTGCTATACTGAAACCATAAGGTATTGTTATATAGTTGATTTTTTCAATAAAAACTTCTACAGCAACTTCATAAAACCATATTTAGCAGACCTATATTGTTGTTTCATTACAGTCCATAGAAGTATAAAGACTTGTTAAATTTTTTTCCATTTTTTTTTTTAAATCTTTCAAAAATTTTCCACATTCTTCTCTAGCTTTTCAGAATCAGTGATGTGTCATCAAAATTATGCATCCATATTCAATAGTTTATACTGTAGTTAAAAATTGGATATCTAAATTACTTATTTTTTTATAATTGAAGAAAAAAAAGTAATTAAAATAGATGTAAAAGCATAATAAAAGTTATTGCTACCAACAGGTACTTTCTGCATTGTTTCGCTTCAATTATCAGGAAATTATACTATGAATCAAGCACTAGTTTCTATAGTTATACCCTTCCGGAGCGCCTGTGAACAACCCAGGTTTTTGGTGGGGTTCGTGTTGCTCAGTCTTTGGTCTTCTATGTTGTGTTTTGTATACTGTTGTTTGTCTTTTATTCATTTTTAGTTTTTTGTCATGGCATTGTCAGTTTGTTTTAGACTAATGAGTTTGAATGTCCCTTTGGTCTCTTTCTCAACTCTTTTATAATGTTCTATCTTGGAGATAGATCTTAATCAAAACATAGCTTCAATTTGGCCCTGCAAGATGTATAATTACAAAGGAAATATCCTTTCAATGTTACCTTG
Organism: Mytilus californianus; assembly: GCF_021869535.1. NCBI lineage: Eukaryota > Metazoa > Mollusca > Bivalvia > Mytilida > Mytilidae > Mytilus > Mytilus californianus. Next base: position 64,812,021 of record NW_026262668.1, on the reverse strand, counting down.
TCTGTTCCTTAGTTGTTGTCCTACCAAAATAATCACAGTCAATATTGAACCAATCATAGATTTCTGTATGCAACTTGTTATATTTATCACAGATCTGTTGTGGCGTTAGCTTTTCCTCAATGGCCTTAGTCTCTGTAGCAGTCCCATATTCATCCGTACCACAAATATATAAACAGTTATATCCTCTCAGTCTACAATATCTATAACAGGAAAAAATCATACAATATAACCAGCCACATAACTAAAAGAAAACAGAAAAAAAAAAAAAATTCAAAAAGTAAAAAAACTGACAAAATGCAGCAAAAATAATCATAGTAGATGTAATGGTATATGACTTAGACTCATGTTGATGTGTAAATCTGAGTGTGTAAATCTCTTATAACTCATATAACAATAGTCCTTTTGTTTTGTCAATGGCTGTTCAATCCCCTGTTGATGTCAAGTTTTTATTGAAGGCTGTACAGTCCCTTGTAGGTATCATGTTTTTATTGAAGGCTGTACAGTCCTCTGTTGATGTCAGGTTTTTGTTGAAGGCTGTACAGTCCTTTGAAGACAATGACTTTTCATAAAAGGCTGTACAGTCCACCGTGGATGTAAAGTTTTCTTTGAAAACTAAATCTCCTTATTTTCAAATTGTGAATTTGACAGGAACATCCTGACTTTCTTTTTGAACATTTATAATAATTCTTAATCTTATTATCTATGATACCAATCAAATGATGATATATGACTTTTTTTCTATTTCTTTTACAAAATTTTATGGATTTCCGCCAGATTCAAACTATTACATATTTTTATATACATAATTTGTACATTAGGGTTATTTCTTTATGACAGATGTTTACTGCGATAGAACAAAATATTCCATATCAACTATTTAACATACCTAGAGAAGACATCAGCACTAAGTACACAACCAATAATATTACCCAGATGTGGCACATTGTTAACATATGGCAGAGCACTAGTAATAAGTATGTTCCTTTGACCTTCCTTGGGCAATCTGTAAAGTATCCATGGTTTATTTCAACCGAACAATAACATTGATACATAATAACTGTGAAATTATACAAGCAATATTTTCATTTACATTTCATCTACATTCCATCATAAAATTAAAGAACCTTAGTGAGCGCGCTCACATACCCCACGTCCCCACATTGTCACTGGAGAAATAAAATAACTGTAAGAAAAAAAAATTGTATAAGAAAAAAAAATTGAATCATAATTTCCTGTCGATATGCACATCTACATATTATGTCCTTATTATCTACAAAGTTTCATGAAATTCTGTTGTGTGGTTTCAGAGGAGTTGCGATGACAAACTGTTGCAGAGGTATATTGAAGCAAATAAGTTCAAAGGGGCGTAACTCCTAGAAAAAAAATTGAATCGTAATTTCCTGTCGATATGCACATCTACGTAGTATGTCCTTATTATCTGAAAAGGTTTCCTGAAATTCTATTGTGTGGTTTGAGAGGAGTTGCGATGACAAACTTGCAGTAGTACATTAAAGTAAATAAGTTCAAAGGGGCGTAACTCCTAGAAAAAAAATTGAATCATAATTTCCTGTCGATATGCACATCTACCTAGTATGTACTTATTATCTACAAAGTTTCATGAAATTCTGTTGTGTGGTTTCAGAGGAGTTGCGATGACAAGCTGTTGCAGAGGTATATTGAAGCAAATAAGTTCAAAGGGGCGTAACTCCTAGAAAAAAAATTGAATCGTAATTTCCTGTCGATATGCACATCTACGTAGTATGTCCTTATTATCTGAAAAGGTTTCCTGAAATTCTATTGTGTGGTTTGAGAGGAGTTGCGATGACAAAAGGTTGCAGTAGTATATTGGGCAAATAAGTTCAAAGGGGCGTAACTCCTGGAAAAAAAATTGAATCGTAATTTCCTGTAGATATGCACATCTACGTAGTATGTCCTTATTATCTACAAAGTTTCATGAAATTTTGTTGTGTGGTTTCAGAGGAGTTGAGATGACAAACTGTTGCAGTAGTACATTAAAGTAAATAAGTTCAAAGGGGCGTAACTCCTAGAAAAAAATTGAATCGTAATTTCCTGTCGATATGCACAACTACATAGTATGTCCTTATTATCTAAAAAGGTTTCGTGAAATTCTGTTGTGTGGTTTGAGAGAAGTTGGGATGACAAGAAACAGGACTGACGGACTGACAGACGGACAGACGGACGGACAGACGGACGGGTCAAAAACATTATACCCTCCGCAACTCGTTGCGTGGGGTATAATAAATTGAAATCAGCATAATGGCAAAGAACAAATATGGTCTATAATGTCATGACAACAAATGCTTACATTCTCTTGACAGATTTTATTGCTGTTCTTCATCTCAAAGTCACAGCCTTTAGCATGGAAAATTGCAATTTTAAGACATGCCATCAGTTTGAAGCTCTAGAATATTTCATTAAAATGCTAAGAAAAATATCCGTTATGGGTTGTATGTCCATTCTAGTTTTAACCTGAAATATTTTTACACTTTTACTTTTCCATCACCCAATAATTTCTGGGAAACATAGAATGCTTCATATGTACTTACATTGGATGTTTACGTTGCTGTGGCTTGGGACATTTACTCTTCCCAAAATTCCATGCATCTACAGCTGCTGACAACTCTTCCTTTGTGACAGCTTTTTGTGATATTACCTATAAAAAAAGGTCCAAAACAATAAAGTGTAAAATATTTTTGTTCAAATGCTTACTATAGATAAAGGCAACAGTAGTATACCGCTGTTCGAAACTCATAAATCGATAGAGATAAAAACAAATCCGGGTTACAAACTAAAACTGAGGGAAGCGCATCAAATATAAGAGGAGAACAATGACACAACAAAAACACAACATAAAAATGTAACACACACAGAAATGAACTATAATATAACAATGGCCATTTTCCTGTGGTACAGGACATTTTAAGAAAAAAATGGTGGGTTGAACCTGGTTTTGTGGCATGCCAAACCTCCCGCTTTTATGGCAGCGTCAAACACAACACCAAAATGACAACATCACATGACAGGACCACAATACAAATAAATGGGAGAACATATAGGACAAAGAAACACACGAATAATAGCTAACAAAAGGTACTAGGCTTAAAATTCAATACGCCAGACGTGCGTCTCGTCCACACAAGACCAACCAGTGACGCTCAGAAGGCAATATTTCTACCATTCTTCCTAGTATCATCACATAACAAGTTTAAAGGCCAGTCACCTTTTCAGTAGTTACAAGCTTGCTATGCCTTAGTGAAATGTTCCCTGCTCTGTATAAATGAGGAATTAAATTGTGTGTCATATCATTGTCAAACAATTGTCAAAATATGGTAAAAGTCACACAACTCCATAAAAAAGGTCATATCAAAATGACAGTAGTATATGGTCAAAAACACATGATGGAAAACAATACTACCAAGTATGAGAGCTTTCTTTCAAATGGTATCAGAGGAGTTGATTTCGAAGTTGACAATATTACAATAATAAAACAAAAAGTCAAAAATTCCATAACTCTGTCAGATTATAATGACGGTATAATTTGGTTAACTACTCATGATGGCAAACGGTCCTACAAAGTATGAGACCTTTGTGTAAAGTAATCTCAGCAGAGTTCCATTCACAAGGTGCTGCAGTTACAATACAAAAAAAAAGGGTCAAAGTCCCATAACTCCAGAAAAAATATTTGGATCAAAAGGACTGCATAATATGGTTAACTATACATGATGGTATGGTCTCAGAGGAGTTGTGTTCACAAGGTGTTCTTGTCACATTATTCAAAAAACATTTCAAACTCCAATAGCTTCTGTTAAAAGGGTCAGATCAAAATGATGGTATAATATGGTGAACTACTTTGTATTGATCCTGATGGCAAACAATCCTACCAAGTATGAACACTTTGTGCAAAACGGTATTAAATGAGTTAACATTACCATATCCCCCCGCAGTGTGACACATGGGTGAACAAAAAATCATACATTTAGGGGTAATTCCACCCATGTTTTAATCCAATTATTTTTGTAAAAATAAGCAGTTTCAACAAACTATTAACAAGTTATCTTTATTTCAAATATTTAAAGTAAGTTGAAAGAAATTTCTTTCTATTTTTAGGCAAGAGTAAATGATTCATCTCAAGTATAATAAATAATTAATATAACCATTAAAATAAAAAACTAGAGGCTCTAAAGAGCCTGTGTCGCTCACCTTGGTCTATGTGCATATTAAACAAAGGACACAGATGGATTCATGACAAAATTGTGTTTTGGTGATGGTGATGTGTTTGTAGATCTTACTTTACTGAACATTCTTGCTCCTTACTATTATCTCTATCTATAATGAACTTGGCCCGGTAGTTACAGTGGAAAATATTTTGTAAAAATTTACAAAAATTTACAAAATTTATGAAAATTGTAAAAAATTGACTATAAAGGGCAATAACTCCTTAAGGGGTCAATTGACAATTTTGGTCATGTTGACTTATTTGTAGATCTAACTTTGCTGTACATTATTGCTGTTTACAGTTTATCTCTATCTATAATAATATTCAAGATAATAACCAAAAGCTGCAAAATTTTCTTAAAATTACCAGTTCAGGGGCAGCAACCCAACAACAGGTTGCCTGATTGGTCTGAAAATTTCAGGGCAGATAGATCTTGACCTAATGAACAATTTTATCTTATGTCAGATTTGCTCTAAATGCTTTGGTTTCAGAGATATAAGCCAAAAACTGCATTTTACCCTATGTACTATTTTTTAGCCATGTCGGCCATCTTGGTTCGCGGGCAGGGTCATCGGACACATTTTTTAAACTAGATACCCTAATGATGATTGTGGACAAGTTTGGTTAAATTTGTCTTAGTAGTTTCAGAGGAGAAGATTTTTGTAAAAGATTACAAAAATTTACGAAAAATGGTTAAAAATTGACTATAAAGGGCAATAACTCCTTAAGGGGGTCAACTGACCATTTTGGTCAAGTTGACTTGTTTGTAGATCTTACTTTGCTGAACATTATTGCTGTTTACAGTTTATCTCTATCTATAATAATATTCAAGATAATAACCAATAAAATGCGCAGGGCGCAGCTTGATACGACCGCAGAGGTCGAACCCTGAACAGTTGGGGCAAGTATGGACACAACATTCAAGCTTGATACAGCTCTGAATTTGGATTGTGATTAAATATTTGACACAGCATAGGTTTCTGACACAGAATGAATGTGGTCTAAGAACTTAAAAATTTTAAATTGGACATTCACCTATTATGGTCCAATATCCAAAATCTAAATACATGGTTAGATTCAGCATATCAAAGAACCCCAAGAATTCAATTTTTGATGAAATCAAACAAAGTTTAATTTTGGACCCTTTTGACCTCAATGTGGACAAAGTTGATAATGGGGCCCAAAAATCAAAAATCTAAATACATGGTTAGATTCAGCATATCAAAGAACCCCATATATTCAATTTATGTTGAAATCAAACAAAGTTTAATTTTGGACCCCGATTTGGACCAACTTGAAAACTGGGCCCATAATCAAAAATCTAAATACATGTTTAGATTCAGCATATCAAAGAACCCTAAGAATTCAATTTTTGTTAAAATCAAACTAAGTTTAATTTTGGACCCTTTGGACCTTAATGTAGACCAATTTGAAAACGGAACCAAAAATTAAGAATCTAAATACACAGTTAGAATTGGCATATCAAAGAACCCAGATAATTCAATTTTTGATGAAATCAAACAAAGTTTAATTTTGGACCCTTTGGACCAATTTAAAAACGAAGCCCAAAATCCAAAAACTTAATACAGGGTTAGAATCAGCATATTTAAGAACCCCAAGAATTCAAGAATAAAACCCCATTGAAATTGGTCAAGAAATAAGCAACTTATACGAAGTATCTTCTTTTGCACAATACTGTGCAATTGAATATTTCTTGCAATCGCGCAATACTGTACAATTGACAATTTCTTGCTATTGCGCAATGTTGTGCTATTGGATATTTCTTGCTATTGCACAATACTATGCAATTGAAGATTTCTTGCTATTGCGCAATACTGTGCAATTGAAGATTTCTTGCTATTGTGCAATACTGTGCAATTGAAAATTTCTTGCTATTGCACAATACTTATCATATAATAATTTACACATCCTGTTTGGTGTGTATCTCCTACCACATCATTATTATTTGCTTTTAAATATAAAACAGAAATAACCAACTTAAAATAGAAAATTTTAAAAGAAAAAAAAAAGGAAAAAAAGAAAAAAAAGGAAAAAAAAAAAAAAAAAAGAGAGATCCATACACTTGAACACAAGTTATTGTCTGGAAACTAGAAAAATGCTTATTTTTGGCCCCTTTTTGGCCCCTTATTCCTAAACATTTTGGGCAATTACCCCCAAACTCACTTCCAGCTTTCCCTTTGTGATATGGAACCTTGTAGTACAATTTCAGAAAGATTCATACACTTACACACAAGTTATTGTCATGAAACTAGAAAAATGCTTGTTTTTTGCCTCTTTTTTGGCCCCTAATTCCTAATATTTTGAGGCAATTACCCCCAAAATCAATCCCAGCATTCCCTGTGTGATATGGAACCTTGTGGAACAATGTCAGAGAGATCCATAAACTAACACACAAGTTATGTCTAGAAGTTACAAAAATGCTTATTTTTGGCCCCTTTTTGGCCCCTAATTCCTTAACTGTTGGTACCATAACCCCCAAAATCAATCCCAACCTTCCTTTTGTGGTATTGAACCTTATGGTAAAATTTCATAGAGATCCATTCACTTAAACTAAAGTTAGAGTGCGAAAACCAATGTGTCTTGGATGACGACGACGACGACGCCAACGTCATACCAATATACGACCGCAAAAATTTTTTGCGGTCGTATAAAAACGGCAAAATTTCCTTAAAATTACCAATTCAGGGGGAGCAACCCAACAACGGGTTGTCTGATTCATCTGAAAATTTCAGGGCAGAGAGATCTTGACCTGATAAACTATTTTACCCCATGTCAGATTTGCTCTAAATGCTTTGGTTTCAGAGATATAAGCCAAAATCTACATTTTACCCCTATGTTCTATTTTTAGCCATGGCGGCCATCTTGGTTGGTTGGCCTGGTCACCGGACACATTTTTTAAACTAGATACCCCAATGATGATTGTGGCCAAGTTTGGTCAAATTTGGCCATGTAGTTTCAGAGGAGAAGATTTTTGTAAAAGTTTACGGACGACGGACGACGGACGACGGAAGCAAAGTGATGAGAAAAGCTCACTTGACCTTTCAGGTCAGGTGAGCTAAAAAAGGAATGATGATTTAACATATTTTCCCGGTCTTTTACAAAAACAACTTTTTACAATAAAATGTCAAGTCTACTTTAGTTAACACGCTATAAAAGTGTAATAATTTCTTGATGGTTAAATATTTTTGTAATAAGAAAATGATGTTTTTGTTTTGGTGTTATTACACCTAAATCTAATCAATGTTATGTCAAACAAGAAATGATTGTAACAGGATGCTGTTACGAAGTCTCCCAAACGAAGCTCCCATAATTCGTACTTCCCAGGGTCGCCTGACATTGGGCAAAGTCCAGTGAAAATTGGTTTGGTCCAGTAAAGTTATATCCATTAGTGATGCCTGGGGACTAACCCTGTATATCATTCAAATCATCTTGGCATGACAAACCAGAATATATATGGTTTAGGGGTGGGGATCTCGACCATTTACAAGATATTTGAACTTTCTCAAATGGCAGGGGGTCGGGATGACCCCTGGGGACTAACCCTGTATATCATTCAAACCATCTTAGCATGACAAACCAGAATATATATGGTTTAGGGGTGGGGATCTTGACCACTTACAAGATATTAGAACTTTCTTAAATGGCATGGGGTGGGGGTGACCCCTGGGGACTAACCCTGTATTTCATTTCATGTGCTTTATCATGACAAACCAGAATATATATGGTTTAGGGGTGGGGATCTCGACCATTTACAAGATATTAGAACTTTCTCAAATGGCACGGGGTCGGGATGACCCCTGGGGACTAACCCTGTATATCATTCAAACCATCTTAGCATGACAAACCAGAATATATATGGTTTAGGGGTGGGGATCTCAACCATTTACAAGATAGAACTTTCTTAAATGGCATAGGGTGGGGGTGACCCCTGGGGACTAACCCTGTATTTCATTTGATTTGCTTTATCATTTAGAACATTTTCAATTAAAAAGATTGTGTCTATCACAAACGGTTTTCAATTTATAATCATTTGAAAATTTTAAAAAATAAAATCCCATAGGGTTCTATAGTAAAACCCTCTTTTCTTTTTGCCCCTCAAAGTACCCCTTTATAAACCCCATTGCACAAACAAAACCCTGATTGCACCACTAGACATTTTAGTCTAACATATTGTGAAACCCTAAGTTAATCTGACAAGCGGTTTTGGAGAACGGGTGCGGACAAGTTCAAATTTAAAAGTGGCGGAAGAGGAAGAGGAAGAGGAAGAAGAATAATAATAATAATAACTGAGCAAAAACAATAAGTCTTCCCAAACTTCGTTTGGGAGGCTTAAAGACCAAACAGCCTATTCAGTTCTACCAGTGATTTTTCCTTTAAATTTTGTGTGAAGGTATTTCATGATTTGAGGAACAAAATATGATAAAAAAAATTGGGGGTCACCGACTTAGTTTTGTCACTATAGCAACTTCAGTTTCGTGTTTTCCCGAAAATTAACATGATATTTGCTTGTTATTTAAACTCTCAAAAAATCCCATTATATCAAACCTACAAGCATAATTCTTGTTTCATGTTAAACAGTAGATTTGTGTCTATCAAGTACAGGTTCAAGAGTTTAAGACTCTTATTGTTTTGATCTTAAAAAAATTTGATTTATTTCATTCCCGCCAAAAATAAAACGCAAGAATGAAAAACGTTTCAAGTATTAAAAAATATCTACCAGTGATTTTTGCATAAAAATTTCATGAAGGAATGTGCCATGTGTACTCTTCAAAATAAGGCAAAAAAATGTATATGTCACCGACCTTTCAAAAAAGTTATGATTAATTTTCATGTTTTTTTTTCTCATTTGTTTTGAAGAAAAGAGTTGTCTTTCTTCAGGACATTGAATCTGACGTCATAGTACAAGTTTTCCATGCTGGCGTACTGTTTGAAAAAAAATTGAAAACAACACGTTTAATAATTTCATGCGTCCGAAGTGCTTTCCTGAATTTGTGGGTTTATTTGTCGCGTCAATTTCAGAATTTCGCCATAGCGCACTCTTTCGCTACTGTTGACAGACAGACATTAGCACGGACGGACTTCTTTATACCATTATGTGTCCCGACTAAGACGAGCGTATACAAATTATTCCATCTAGTTTGTGGATTCATTATTTCTGAATATTTAAAATATAAGAAAATTAAAATTATAGGTATAATATATGAATTAAAGTTTTTGATTCTAAAACGTTTTACATCCATTTAACAAAAAAGGAGGAGAAGATTTTTGTAAAAGTTTACGGACGACGGACGACGGACGCAAAGTGATGAGAAAAGCTCACTTGACCTTTCAGGTCAGGTGAGCTAAAAAAGGAATGATGATTTAACATATTTTCCCGGTCTTTTACAAAAACAACTTTTTACAATAAAATGTCAAGTCTACTTTAGTTAACACTCTATAAAAGTGTAATAATTTCTTGATGGTTAAATATTTTTGTAATAAGAAAATGATGTTTTTGTTTTGGTGTTATTACACCTAAATCTAATCAATGTTATGTCAAACAAGAAATGATTGTAACAGGATGCTGTTACGAAGTCTCCCAAACGAAGCTCCCATAATTCGTACTTCCCAGGGTCGCCTGACATTGGGCAAAGTCCAGTGAAAATTGGTTTGGTCCAGTAAAGTTATATCCATTAGTGATGCCTGGGGACTAACCCTGTATATCATTCAAATCATCTTGGCATGACAAACCAGAATATATATGGTTTAGGGGTGGGGATCTCGACCATTTACAAGATATTTGAACTTTCTCAAATGGCAGGGGGTCGGGATGACCCCTGGGGACTAACCCTGTATATCATTCAAACCATCTTAGCATGACAAACCAGAATATATATGGTTTAGGGGTGGGGATCTTGACCACTTACAAGATATTAGAACTTTCTTAAATGGCATGGGGTGGGGGTGACCCCTGGGGACTAACCCTGTATTTCATTTCATGTGCTTTATCATGACAAACCAGAATATATATGGTTTAGGGGTGGGGATCTCGACCATTTACAAGATATTAGAACTTTCTCAAATGGCACGGGGTCGGGATGACCCCTGGGGACTAACCCTGTATATCATTCAAACCATCTTAGCATGACAAACCAGAATATATATGGTTTAGGGGTGGGGATCTCAACCATTTACAAGATAGAACTTTCTTAAATGGCATAGGGTGGGGGTGACCCCTGGGGACTAACCCTGTATTTCATTTGATTTGCTTTATCATTTAGAACATTTTCAATTAAAAAGATTGTGTCTATCACAAACGGTTTTCAATTTATAATCATTTGAAAATTTTAAAAAATAAAATCCCATAGGGTTCTATAGTAAAACCCTCTTTTCTTTTTGCCCCTCAAAGTACCCCTTTATAAACCCCATTGCACAAACAAAACCCTGATTGCACCACTAGACATTTTAGTCTAACATATTGTGAAACCCTAAGTTAATCTGACAAGCGGTTTTGGAGAACGGGTGCGGACAAGTTCAAATTTAAAAGTGGCGGAAGAGGAAGAGGAAGAGGAAGAAGAATAATAATAATAATAACTGAGCAAAAACAATAAGTCTTCCCAAACTTCGTTTGGGAGGCTTAAAGACCAAACAGCCTATTCAGTTCTACCAGTGATTTTTCCTTTAAATTTTGTGTGAAGGTATTTCATGATTTGAGGAACAAAATATGATAAAAAAAATTGGGGGTCACCGACTTAGTTTTGTCACTATAGCAACTTCAGTTTCGTGTTTTCCCGAAAATTAACATGATATTTGCTTGTTATTTAAACTCTCAAAAAATCCCATTATATCAAACCTACAAGCATAATTCTTGTTTCATGTTAAACAGTAGATTTGTGTCTATCAAGTACAGGTTCAAGAGTTTAAGACTCTTATTGTTTTGATCTTAAAAAAATTTGATTTATTTCATTCCCGCCAAAAATAAAACGCAAGAATGAAAAACGTTTCAAGTATTAAAAAATATCTACCAGTGATTTTTGCATAAAAATTTCATGAAGGAATGTGCCATGTGTACTCTTCAAAATAAGGCAAAAAAATGTATATGTCACCGACCTTTCAAAAAAGTTATGATTAATTTTCATGTTTTTTTTTCTCATTTGTTTTGAAGAAAAGAGTTGTCTTTCTTCAGGACATTGAATCTGACGTCATAGTACAAGTTTTCCATGCTGGCGTACTGTTTGAAAAAAAATTGAAAACAACACGTTTAATAATTTCATGCGTCCGAAGTGCTTTCCTGAATTTGTGGGTTTATTTGTCGCGTCAATTTCAGAATTTCGCCATAGCGCACTCTTTCGCTACTGTTGACAGACAGACATTAGCACGGACGGACTTCTTTATACCATTATGTGTCCCGACTAAGACGAGCGTATACAAATTATTCCATCTAGTTTGTGGATTCATTATTTCTGAATATTTAAAATATAAGAAAATTAAAATTATAGGTATAATATATGAATTAAAGTTTTTGATTCTAAAACGTTTTACATCCATTTAACAAAAAAGGAGGAGAAGATTTTTGTAAAAGTTTACGGACGACGGACGACGGACGACGGACGCAAAGTGATGAGAAAAGCTCACTTGACCTTTCAGGTCAGGTGAGCTAAAAAAGGAATGATGATTTAACATATTTTCCCGGTCTTTTACAAAAACAACTTTTTACAATAAAATGTCAAGTCTACTTTAGTTAACACTCTATAAAAGTGTAATAATTTCTTGATGGTTAAATATTTTTGTAATAAGAAAATGATGTTTTTGTTTTGGTGTTATTACACCTAAATCTAATCAATGTTATGTCAAACAAGAAATGATTGTAACAGGATGCTGTTACGAAGTCTCCCAAACGAAGCTCCCATAATTCGTACTTCCCAGGGTCGCCTGACATTGGGCAAAGTCCAGTGAAAATTGGTTTGGTCCAGTAAAGTTATATCCATTAGTGATGCCTGGGGACTAACCCTGTATATCATTCAAATCATCTTGGCATGACAAACCAGAATATATATGGTTTAGGGGTGGGGATCTCGACCATTTACAAGATATTTGAACTTTCTCAAATGGCAGGGGGTCGGGATGACCCCTGGGGACTAACCCTGTATATCATTCAAACCATCTTAGCATGACAAACCAGAATATATATGGTTTAGGGGTGGGGATCTTGACCACTTACAAGATATTAGAACTTTCTTAAATGGCATGGGGTGGGGGTGACCCCTGGGGACTAACCCTGTATTTCATTTCATGTGCTTTATCATGACAAACCAGAATATATATGGTTTAGGGGTGGGGATCTCGACCATTTACAAGATATTAGAACTTTCTCAAATGGCACGGGGTCGGGATGACCCCTGGGGACTAACCCTGTATATCATTCAAACCATCTTAGCATGACAAACCAGAATATATATGGTTTAGGGGTGGGGATCTCAACCATTTACAAGATAGAACTTTCTTAAATGGCATAGGGTGGGGGTGACCCCTGGGGACTAACCCTGTATTTCATTTGATTTGCTTTATCATTTAGAACATTTTCAATTAAAAAGATTGTGTCTATCACAAACGGTTTTCAATTTATAATCATTTGAAAATTTTAAAAAATAAAATCCCATAGGGTTCTATAGTAAAACCCTCTTTTCTTTTTGCCCCTCAAAGTACCCCTTTATAAACCCCATTGCACAAACAAAACCCTGATTGCACCACTAGACATTTTAGTCTAACATATTGTGAAACCCTAAGTTAATCTGACAAGCGGTTTTGGAGAACGGGTGCGGACAAGTTCAAATTTAAAAGTGGCGGAAGAGGAAGAGGAAGAGGAAGAAGAATAATAATAATAATAACTGAGCAAAAACAATAAGTCTTCCCAAACTTCGTTTGGGAGGCTTAAAGACCAAACAGCCTATTCAGTTCTACCAGTGATTTTTCCTTTAAATTTTGTGTGAAGGTATTTCATGATTTGAGGAACAAAATATGATAAAAAAAATTGGGGGTCACCGACTTAGTTTTGTCACTATAGCAACTTCAGTTTCGTGTTTTCCCGAAAATTAACATGATATTTGCTTGTTATTTAAACTCTCAAAAAATCCCATTATATCAAACCTACAAGCATAATTCTTGTTTCATGTTAAACAGTAGATTTGTGTCTATCAAGTACAGGTTCAAGAGTTTAAGACTCTTATTGTTTTGATCTTAAAAAAATTTGATTTATTTCATTCCCGCCAAAAATAAAACGCAAGAATGAAAAACGTTTCAAGTATTAAAAAATATCTACCAGTGATTTTTGCATAAAAATTTCATGAAGGAATGTGCCATGTGTACTCTTCAAAATAAGGCAAAAAAATGTATATGTCACCGACCTTTCAAAAAAGTTATGATTAATTTTCATGTTTTTTTTTCTCATTTGTTTTGAAGAAAAGAGTTGTCTTTCTTCAGGACATTGAATCTGACGTCATAGTACAAGTTTTCCATGCTGGCGTACTGTTTGAAAAAAAATTGAAAACAACACGTTTAATAATTTCATGCGTCCGAAGTGCTTTCCTGAATTTGTGGGTTTATTTGTCGCGTCAATTTCAGAATTTCGCCATAGCGCACTCTTTCGCTACTGTTGACAGACAGACATTAGCACGGACGGACTTCTTTATACCATTATGTGTCCCGACTAAGACGAGCGTATACAAATTATTCCATCTAGTTTGTGGATTCATTATTTCTGAATATTTAAAATATAAGAAAATTTAAATTATAGGTATAATATATGAATTAAAGTTTTTGATTCTAAAACGTTTTACATCCATTTAACCTATCATAAAAAAATGATACGATCCCCGTTATTACTACCTCACGTGTTTTGAATAAACGATACAGTAAATATAAAATACAAATAAGTTTTTAATTCAAAAATTGATTTAGAATCTAAGAAATAATTTTCCGTTGAAAACTATAAAGTATTTCTCCAAACAGGATGAAATATTATGAATCTAAATAGCTCATTTTGGAAATTAAAACAAAGACAAGGTTGTATGTATAGATTGCCGGCATTGAAAATCGAAATTTGTTTTCAATCTTTCCGGTCATTGTAGCTTTTTGAAAGTGAGAAATTTTATGTTGGATCTTATTCTTGAAGCAATTGTTTTTGTCATAAGTTAAATTTACAACAAGTTTAGTTTTAAAAACCGTAAATTTTTATTTTAATTCACATTCACTGAATATATTAATTTCTTTTATTTTTTGCCTTAAGCTTCTGTGAGATCAGGCGAAATCTTTATCATTTCTCGTTGAGACAATTTGAAATGAAACAAATGACAAAAGACAATAACCTTTATCATTTTTATTTTTACTATAAGATTTTGTCAATTATATAAGCAGCGGTATAGATAAAATATAAATTCATTGCAAGATCACCATTATTTTACGAGAATCTTAAAGAAATAAGTTAATCTCAACATGCATACGTTGCCAGTATATCGAAACTTCTAGAAAGTATTGTTTATCGGCCTAACCTTCTGAAAACTCAGTTTTGAAAATCACATATTAAGTTTAAATTCTAAGCGTAAGTCATATAAATTTACCAGTGTAAAGTTACAAGGGCGTACGAAATTTGCGACGATTTAAAAAAAAAATTCGATCTTTAATTAGCGCCGATTTGATTCTTTCATTATTTTATTTTTTTCATCACTAGCCCGATACTTTATTTGCTATACGAGTAAATACATGTACATGTAGTAAACCTAGAATGTATATTGCATGGTAATATATGGATATAAATAGTGTTCCCTTATGTTTAAGATAATTTTGGTCATATTGTTCGAGAACTTCGTTTTGACACGAGAAAAAAAAGATGGACTTCGTTATTGGCAAGTACAACAAGTATAGAACAGATAAAATGACAAGAAAGGAATATATCAGATGTGTGGCATATAAATTCTAGGCAAGATAATAATTCATTGTACTAGTATTACATTTTTATGGATTTTATTGAGGTGCTTTGAAATGCTGTAAATAGAATTTTACTCCGTGATTTTAGAGGATGTAAACAGAGTGCACAAATATCTTTTAAATTGACTTATCCTGCTCGAAATTCTACTCCCACCTCCCCGTTGTGAGCAGGGAACAACAGTTATATACATGTTATAATTGACAATTCATAACATATGTACAACTGACTAACGGAAGAGGTTTATATGATAAATAAAAAAATAACTTTCTCCTATAATTTACCTGTACACAATCGGCGCAAATGAAAGACAAAATCAGCGCAAGAGAAAGAAAAAGAAGTGAAATGCAGATCGGCGCAAATGCAAAAAGCCGAGTTCAAAATTTATATTTTAATTATTATTTTTATTAGAACGGATGTTACAGATAGTGTAGTATCTTTTGTGTCCATTTGTGTTTAATTTCCACTAGGTATCAGTGCGACGCTTAATTCCACTTTTCTTGGAAGACGTAGTTTTAAGGGCATACGATACAGTTTTGATCCCGTAATGAAATTTTGATGAAAATTTGCATATAGGCTATTTTTTACCTGATTTAATCAAATATGTAATAAAAAATATACCTTCATGTCAAGGCTTCCAAAACAGTCATATATTCCGGACATTTGTATAATGTCCGGTAAAAGTCCGGCTGGGCAAAGCATGAAACGGACATCTACTTTTTAGTTTTCAAGGCTTAAGAGACGGTCATTTTAACATAATTCGCGATCTTTTTGACCCAAACTTTTGTCTTAAACAGCCACACATTTCCGGTCATAAAAGTGACATGATCATTAAGTACTATCAAAACAACCCCTACTTTAATACCTTCTCATTTTAATCAAGGCTAATTAGTTGTCGAACAGCTGAAATTTACCTGTTCAGGTGACAGGTAAACTATTTTGAACCGGACATTGATCGGTCTATTCAAAGTTATTTTCTTACATTTCAGCGGTTTGCATCTAATTAATTTAGTCAAAATGATTTAAATTATCAGAAATACGTTTACAAATATGATTTGATGAAAAAATTAAAAAGGTGAAAATGAAAAATCGTCATAACCACGTTGTTTGAACCAGAGACATGTCTCTGTTTGAACTAGTACACGTGTGCGCATGTGCGCAGGTGTGAAATTTAATTATGCATCCTAATTTCTTCAAAAAATGCTTAAATTGTCATTGATACCTTTATCTCACGTTTATTTCGAATATTTTCTTGAAGAAATAACGTAGAAAGAGCTACTTACACTCATTCATGCTTTGCAAACGTACACGGAATTTACGTATCCGTCTCTGGTCCATGTTTTACCATTGTCAAGATAACATCCGGTTTGATTTAAAAACGAAAGTAAAGTTTTTGACAACGTTATTTTGCACAAATAAAGAGTCTAAGCAGATATAAGTACGCTGATGTTGCACACTTCGAATGATGCACTGCCAATTTAACAGTTTACGTCAGAACTTCGAATTTGAATCAAAGAAAGTTTAATATCGGTTTTTTTTTTAATGTCAATCATTGGGATGGCCAACTCGGCAACTGATTACCATAATTGCCTTTTATTTATTTAGTCTTAAGTGATTAAAATCGGGATAATATATAAAATGTCTGGCTGGCTAAAAATAATTTTGGAAGCCCTGCTTCATGTGTCACTTTTTGAGTAAATTGAGGTCGAAAATTCAGATATTTGTTCAAAATTGGGATTTGTGGACGTATTTTTCCTTTCGATAGATATACATAACTTTTTTATTTTAAAAGATAAACACAAGCTGTTTTTTTTTAATTATTTGTAAATTCTGTTTTATATAAATGTTCTATATATTTGTGCATTTTATATTTTACAAATAACTCATATTTATGAAATGTTCATGAATGTAGAAAAAAACGTCATTTTTTGTTGTATATTTATCAAATTTAAAAAAATTGCAATATTGACTTTTTCATGAAAATTGGTACACATAATCTTCATACGTTATCAAACCAAATGTCATTTTAAAAAAGAGGGGTCCATGAACTCGTTTTCAAGACAAATCAGTTTGAAAGATAAAAAACAGTCGAAAACTGCATCTTTTCCCGGAACGCGAAATAGGACGTTATAATTTTGACGGTTTTTTCATGGCTAGAAACAACGTCATAGAGCTTTTATGTCACTACCAAGTTGCGTTAGTTGATGCGCATCAACAATAGGCTGTTTGGTCTTTAATAAAAGGATTTCAGTGATAAGTCTGGTTCAAAGTCATTTTGTAAAGGCCAGGTATAAGAAATATGACAACTAGATCATGATATGCTGCAAAATTGGATTTTACAGAGCTGAGGAAGATTATTCATATGAAGGAAGGCTGATAAAAATTAGTACCTGTATTTCTTCTGGTTCAGCTGCTTTCTCTACTTTCACTTTCACTTTATCATCAACTTTCACTTTTTCTAGTTTTTCAATATTTTTCAGATGAGGAAGAGGTAGTGGTGCAGGCTGTGACAGTAATGACTCCTAAAAAATAAAACTGGACTGTCTCATTTACAGTTTTTTGGAATAACTGAGTTATTCATTTATTATCTGACCCTTTCTATAAAAAAAATTCTGTCTGATCTTTCATCCAAAAAAAACCTTGTAATCTTTATGCAGTTTAAGGAATTTTGCAAAATAAAAACTGTGACTTGTATACAAATATTGGAGTAATGTTACTCTTAGAATATACTGAATCCTTTTATAAATTCCGTCCAGATAGTCAATAAATTTTTACCTTCCATCTGCAAATAATTGAATGCAAACAAATGTGTTATATTGAATAATGATAAATACATTATAACATTCAAGTTAAAGATCAATTTCAAGAAGAAAGATACTTAGTGTTGACCATTTATAAAATGTGCTATTTATAACTTATGTTACCTTCAATGAAGCTGTATCACCATTTGTTATGACTAATGTGACAGCTTTTTGGCAAGATGGCAAATCACACATTGTAGTAAACCAAGTTTTTATCTTAGGATATAAACCTTCCCAACCTGAAATAAGGTTCTCTCTGATTATTTCTTAATTTATGCAAATATAAATTGCATTGCAGACGAGTTATTAATTGGTATAATTGTATGTATTAAATCTTCTAATCTCAATATTAATGTGATTTTCTACTGAACTAAAATTGTATGATGTGTATATTTCATAATTTAGACTTGTTATTTTTTTCAATTAATATAGTTGAGTTTAATCATCCACTTATCAAAATTGTAAAAGGAAACTGTACATTTTGGGCCTTTTATGACCCTGGGAATAATAACACAATTTGACTGTGACATCATATTTCAGATTCCCCAGTCCTTTACAAAACTAACAAGTTGAGGTAAAATGTTATACCTGAATTAGAATTTAGCATGTGTATACCACAACATGTTGTTGCCAGAAAATGATAAACACAAATACAATTTATGTGTGAATATTTTTTTGGATGATGGCTATACTCTTATATCATTTCTCAATAGATACAAGTCAGACTGTTAAAAAAATTTATATATTTTTTGGAGTTTTAGTAATTTACTGCCATATTGTGGCTGTGTAACCCACTAAAAGAAAATATTTCAAATCAAAACTGCAATGTTTAATTATACATACAGATTTAACATTTCATTCTGCAATTATGATAACTTCTAAATTAATTTCATTTTATGGTCAATTTGATCCCAAATCATACCTTCTCCTTTTTACAAGACAATATAACAGAAAAAAAACTTGTTTTCTGTAAAATTGAGATATGACAGTGACAGACATAGAAGAATAATCAACATAGTCTAAGGGAAGTAACTCCTACCTTTTAACACAAATTTTCCAGCAAGAAGTGGGTACAGTGAACCCCAAAGAACAAAATCTGCAGCTGTAAGACCAATCTGTAACAAATACAATATTCATAATACATTGTTTGCATGTTTAATAAAATACATACAATCAAAACAATAAATGTAATCTACAATAAAACTTTATATAAAGTTTAAATACCTATAATACTATTAATATGTCTTCACATACCACAAAGAAATAAAATCTAACTTTGCATGATCTTTTAGTAAAAATGCATTATCAAACACCAACTGCATTTTTCAAAAACAGCTAGAAGCGAGAAACAGAAAACAAGATTCTGTCATACCGGACAATATTAAAAAATAAAATGCTTCGCTGGGGCGCAGCTTGATACGACCGCAGAGGTCGAACCCTGAACAGTTGGGGCAAGTATGGACACAACATTCAAGCTTGATACAGCTCTGAATTTGGATTGTTATTAAATATTTGACACAGCATAGGTTTCTGACACAGAAAGAATGTGGTCTAAGAACTTGAATTTTTTTAATTTACCTATTATGGTCCAATGTCCAAAATCAAAATACATGGTTAGATTCAGCATATCAAAGAACCCCATATTTTCAATTTTTGTTGAAATCAAACAAAGTTTAATTTTGGACCCCAACTTGGACAAACTTGAAAACTGGGCCCATAATCAAAAATCTAAACACATGTTTAGATTCAGCATATCAAAGAACCCCAATAATTCAATTTTTGCTAAAATCAAATTAAGTTTAATTTTGGATCCTTTGGACCTTAATGTAGACCAATTTAAAAAACGGGACTTAAAATTAAAAATCTAAATACTGTAAATTCGGAAATTATTGCGAGGTTTTTATTAATGCGAAAAATGCGACTTGGTGAGTATCGCAATAATAAGAACTCGCATTCTGATAACTGAAACATAGATTGGTAAGCAGATTTTTTCGAAATCGCAATAATTAAACTCGCATTTTTGTCCATGCTTGAAAAATCGCAATAATAAATGCACGCAATAATTTCTGAATTTACAGTACAGTTAGATTTGGAATATCAAAGAACCCCAATAATTCAATTTTTGATGAAATCAAACAAAGTTTAATTTTGGACCCTTCTGACCTCAATATGAACCAATTTGATAGCGGGGCCCACAAATAAAAAATCTAAATTCATGGTTAGATTCAGCATATCAAAGAACCCCATATATTCAATTTTTGTTGAAATCAAAAAAAGTTTAATTTTGGACCCCAACTTGGACCAACTTGAAAACTGGGCCCATAATCAAAAATCTAAACACATGTTTAGATTTAGCATATCAAAGAACCCTAAGAATTCAATTTTTGTTAAAATCAAACTAAGTTTAATTTTGGACCCTTTGGACCTCAATGAAGACCAATTTTAAAAAATGGGACCCAAATTAAAAATCTAAAAACACGGTTAGATTTGGCATATCAAAGAACCCCAATTATTCAATTTTTGATGAAATCAAACAAAGTTTAATTTTAGACCCTTTTGACCTCAATATGAACCAATTTGATAGTGGGGCCCACAAATAAAAAATCTAAATACATGGTTAGATTCAGCATATCAAAGAACCTCATATATTCAATTTTTGTTGAAATCAAACAAAGTTTAATTTTGGACCCCAATTTGGACCAACTTGAAAACTGGGCCCATAATCAAAAATCTAAATACATGTTTGGATTCAGCATATCAAAGAACCCCATATATTCAATTTTTGTTGAAATCAAACAAAGTTTAAATACTGGACCCTATCTTGGACCAACTTGAAAACTGGGCCCATAATCAAAAATCTAAACACATGTTTAGATTCAGCATATCAAAGAACCCCAAGAATTCAATTTTTGTTAAAATCAAACTAAGTTTAATTTTGGACCCTTTGGACCTTAATGTAGACCAATTTAAAAAACAGGACCCAAAATTAAAAATCTAAATACACGGTTAGATTTGGAATATCAAAGAACCCCAATAATTCAATTTTAGATGAAATCAAACAAAGTTTAATTTTGGACCCTTTTGACCTCAATATGAACCAATTTGATAACGGGATCCACAAATAAAAAATTTAAATACATGGTTAGATTCAGCATATCAAAGAACCCCATATATTCAATTTTTGTTGAAATCAAACAAAGTTTAATTTTGAACCCCAATTTGGACCAACTTGAAAACTGGGCCAAAAATCAAAAATCTAAATACATGTTTAGATTCAGCATATCAAAGAACCTCATGTATTCAATTTTTGCTAAAATCAAACAAAGTTTAATTTTGGACCCTTTGGACCTTAATGTAGACCAATTTGAAAACTGGACCCAAAACAGGGCTTCCAAAACGGTCATATATTCCGGACTTGACCGAAACTTTCATAAAAATACCGGCTGCTCTCAGCCTCACACGGTCAAATAGAATTGGTGTGCCACATTTTGTTATTCAAGGCATTTTCATGAAACGGTCATTTCAATTTTTACCAACTATCGATCGATAAAAATGTCCGTTTGGGGCTTTGGGCATGTCCGTTTGGGCATTTTAGTTTATAATTGTGGCAATCTATTTCACAAAGATATTTTGGTCATAATTGGGTTTAATAAAACAGAAGCAGCATATTTCAGATACTTTGAAGTGTCTCAGTTAGTCTAATCCTCTGGGTACATAAATGTACGGCTTGGTCTTTAGCTTGTGTACATCAATAAAAAGTAGAAAAAACACGTTTTCTTTTATTTAAATAACAACAAGCTGTCAAACAATTATCCCTTCAATAAGTTATATTGAAGCCATAAATCATTCACTGATTACAGGTTTGTTACCTTTGATGAGGTGTCCTTAGCTTATCTTTATCAATAGAATTAATGATGCATAACAATGTACATAAAGGTAATCCGGTAAACGAGGTCAAACATGTAAGCGTGTATGGAACAACATCCTATTTAATTACGCTTTATAGATATTATTTTAAATGAGCATTCAGTTTTAAAAGTATCCTGATATTTAAAAGTTATTCTTCAAATAAGGATATTTATAAATGAATAAGTATGATATATATTATTTTATTTAACACTGTACATCGTGTTAAATACTGGGGTACTCTCAAGGGGAAAATTTACTAAAATATATAGGAAAAACCAATGGACAAATTTCAGTCAATAAATGATTTAACTAAGTTAAATGGTGCCGTGATCACTTCTAAATTATATCAAGAGAACAATGCCTGCTCCGAATTTATTCAGACAATTTCCGATGTTATAGAGAAAGAGGTGATGTCCGACGTAAAGTTAAGTCCCGCCGTGGGAATTATGATCGACTAAGGTGTAGTCTAGGTATTGACGCTTTAGATCAACTTATGAGGATAAGCTTAGTAGGTGTAGATGTTAAAGACTTTGACCCTGTTCCTGCTATCCGCAAATGGCAATCCGTTCGTAACCGCCATGTTTATCAGAACAATGCATTTAGCAAGCTCATGAATGTAAAATCTTTAATTAGACTAAATGAACTCTAATCTTGTGCTGTGATCTGTGCTTCTTTTCAATGTGCTCATTGTAATATTTATTGCGTGTGTTTGTCAGCATTGTGCTCTTCTGACATTTTATTGTTGTTATATGCTTACATAAAATATCATGTTGTTATTCATTAAATTATTTATCAACTGAGTATGTTTTTATTTATTCCTTATTTTCTAAATCAGGTTGGGAAATTGTACAAAGAAAAATGTTATCACTGTTCAGTAGATTTTACACGGTTTAAAACAATATCCTTCATCGGGCCTCCTCAATGTTGTCTATAAATACCGCATCAGTTGTAAAAGTCACGTGGTCAGGTAATCAATACACAAAAAGAAAAGTATCACGTGTATTGATGATCAAGTTGTACTGCAATTAAAGCCAACATCAACAGTTTCAAATAAGATGGCCTTAATTTACAAAGTGTTAAGTACTCACAGAGAGAAGATAGATTATATAAACAGAAACAAAAACATGAGAACAGTCAGGTACTGAAGCTGATTGATGCAATGATGGTTACTGTATTACGATACACAGAAAAATGACACAATACCGAGGATAATATTTTATTTATTTTTAGAATGAAGAAAACAAAACAGTTATAAATAATTTTATTGCATATAACACTACTAATTATTTAGACACATATATCAATTTATGCATCCTCTCAGTTACATTTAAGTATCCAGCTGATCATTGACCGTCAAAAATATTTCTTTGAAAAATGTCCGGCTGTCGTCAGGAAATTTTGGAAGCCCTGACCCAAAATTAAAAATCTAAATACACTGTTAGATTCGGCATAACAAATAAATAAATGTGATCAAAGATTTTACAAATCTAATGCGCCATACTGTGCAATTAAAGATTACTTCTTGAAATTTTTCAATATTTGAAATTTGAAAAAAAAAAAAAATATTTGAAGAATAATTCTTTTTAATTTCTGAAATCTGAAATGAGAAAAAATTGACCCCCAACAATTTCTTTTTATCCCCCCCCCCCCTTTTTTCCCCAAAAAAATTCTTTCCCTCAAGATATGGTCATAATCTCAATTCAAATTTCCAATGGAGTTGGCAACCATAATTACCCATTTAAATTTACCATAGTGCTAACTTAATCTATTTTATAATAGAATTAAAAATATAGTGTCAAATCTTTCATATGGATTTTTTTGTAAAAAAAAAAGATGCAACATTTGCAGATATTTTTACTGGTCTTCCTTTATAAATATGTATTTCTTTAAACATAATTTAAAAGCAGTGTAAGGGAAGTAACCAAAACGTTGTATTTGGATTACCTCCCTTACACTGTTTTAAATTATCTTTATTGTTCATTAACCATTACTTTATACATAATTTAAAAGCAGTGTAAGGGAGATAATTTCAATGATGTATTTGATTTATCTCCCTTACACTGCTTTAAATTATGTTTTGTACTAAAGTATTTGTCCATTAACCAGGACAACCTTGTTTTTCCCCCTTTTTTGCCCCTAATTCCTAAACAGTTTGAGCCATAACCCCCCAAAGCAAATCCTAACCATCCCTTTGTGGTATGGAAACTTGTAGTATAATTTCAGAGAGATCCATACACCGTTCCACAGTTATTGTCTGGAAACTAGAAAATGCTTATTTTTGGCCCCTTTTTGGCCCCTAATTCCTTAACTGTTGGTACCATAACCCCCAAAATCAATCCCAACCTTCCTTTTGTGGTATTTAACCTTATGGTCAAATTTCAAAAAGATCCATTCACTTAAACTAAAGTTAGAGTGCGAAAACCAATGTGTCTTCGGACGACGACGCCGGACGACGACAACGACGACGACGACGACGCCAACGTCATACCAATATACAACCACAAAATTTTTTTGCTGTCGTATAAAAATCTATAAAAACTTTTTCACCAATAAATAATTTTCCTAAGATACTTACCTCTGCCAGAAATTTCTTGCCTTTTAATTCTCCATTCAATGATTTCAGTAGCGTTTGTATATGTATTAGTAATCCAGTCTCTGGTTTCCCTGAGCCAATAACACTCACAAGGTATGGATATAAAACTGGCTGCAAAAAGTAAATGGTCTTATATGATTTTTTTTTTTATAAAGGATTAGTAAGAACTTTTTTTTTATAGTTTTTTGGGCTTTTAGGCTCTTTTATGCCAAAGACAATTTGAAGTTTTGAGAACTACACTAATTATCCAATAAAACAGGGTTTTGCATAAAATTGAGAAACATGTTTCCATCCACATGGTTTCGGCTTGAAGCGTTCACTCATTTTTAATGTGATAATGTGTATATAATTTATCATGTTTATATTAAAGAAGGACCCACCAGAATAAGATTTCAAGAGTTTACATTATTCAATGAGCACTAGTATAATGTAATATGCTGTATTTAATTACTTTGCATTTAGTGCATTCAGTCTTAAACTTTTTAGAGGGTGTACATGTATCTTCTAGTAATTAATTACTTGATTTTCAGTAAAACTTGTTTAATACAAATCATGTCATTATTTTTACAATAGATATTAAGAGTGTTATCAAACTCTTAACTTGCCACTGGATGTAACACTAACAACAATCAATCAATCAAAACATATTTCCTGTGAAAAATGGGGCTGATTTTTACCCTTATTGCCTCATCCTTTTTCATTGGCAGTTTTAATTATAATTCTGTTAAACACTTGTCACTTACTATGCAACAACATGACAGGTGCCACATGTGGAGTAGGATCAGCTTACCTTGCCGGACATATGAGATCACCCCTGGTTTTAGATGGGATTCATGTTGCTCAGTCTTGAATTTTCTATGTTGTGTTTTGTGTACTGTTGTTAGTCTTTATGTCGTTTTTTTGTTTTTAGCCATGGCATTGTCTGTTTGTTTTCGACTTATGAGTTTGAATATCTCTTTGGTATCTTTTGCCTCCCTTGTCAAGTTTGAACCATGAAGACTTCATCCTGACCTACCTACCTGTAGCTGTGAACTCTCCCACTCTAACCATCTATCTACATCAGCATCAGTTTCTTCTGCTTTTTTATTTGAAATATATCTAAAATTAAATATCAAGTCATTGATAAACAAATATTAGTTTATAAATTTATAATTTGATGGCAGACGTTCCATTTTATAAATATATTTTATTTAAAATGTATAACCAAATTGTCCCGAGTCTGGACCAATTGTGAATAAATAATACATGTATATAGGTAAATCGGATTTAACTAGAGACCAGTGTTCTTGCCTTGCTTACAAGAACCTGACAACACTTTGTTCAGTTTTCTGTTCTGATAATTGTTACTTCAACCAAATTTACTCTACACTCTACAGACAGAAAGGATCTTTTGTATAAATGACAGCCAGCTACATGTACATGTACAAATGCTTGTGTCATAGTTGCAAATGTTAGTTTTAGATTTTATTTTAAAATGGTCCACGACTTCAATACTTTCAGCCATTACTGTAAATGCTTTCTACAAGATTGTGCAAGTGAATATTTTAATGTAAAAATTTAACTTTGATCACTTTATTCTTCGGAATTTTGTTTGCCTGTTTTAAAAAATTACAATGCTGGAAGTTCGACATGAATGATATTCACATTAACCAAACAGGATTCAAAATGCCTTTACAATGTACAGCAAAGACAAGATAAAGTATATGTATGTATCACATTCAAGCTTTTAAGTTGGGGCCTTTAATAGCCGACTATATGGTATGGGTTTTTTCTCATTGTTGAAGGCTGTAGAGCTGCCTGTAATTGCTTACATCCACTTCATTTGAACTTTGGTGGATAGTTAGTCTCATTGGCAATCATAACACATCTCCTTATTTTTATATTAGTTCTTCTATTCAATCAGATTTCAAAGCATTGCATTTACAAATTGAACTAATCATTGACTAACCTAGTTGCAGAATTTGGAGAAAATAAGAACTTTCCAGGGAACACTTCTAACACTGGTAACACATTTGCAGTCAGGTAAGGAACTACTTTTTCTGAAAAAAAAGTTCTTGTAATAATGCTTTTTAAGTCTAGATATCAGTGTAGATTTTATGATTTTATCAAAAAAGTATAGTTAAAAATTCACAGCCTATAAATGATATACTATTATTCTGGCTAATTTCACAAATAAACAAAAAATGTATTAAAATCTACTGGTAATCAAGCAAATGCAATACAATATGTGGTACATAAGAGACATTGGGTGGAATTACACGTATTTGGAATAAACATTCCATTGTGATGGAGACCTACTGAATTTTCAATTAAAATTAAAAATGGCCCATTTGGAACAAAGTCAAATAAAGCTGTAACCTCTTTTGAATGACTATATATCAATTATGTAATTGATTGATTCAGACTTTACCAAAAAAAGTGAGGAAAATGGAATGTTATAAAAGCCTCAACTTCCCAAAAAAAGCATTAGTCAAAAATGCAGAAAAACTGTTATTTTCACAGAATTTACCCTGTCTAAGGGCCACAACTCTATCAAAACTTGCTTAATAGGACTGAAAATTAAATTCAATCTATTACTTCCCTTGATATGACTAAATACAAAATATCTCATTAATAAATTGAAGCATATCAGAAAAAAGTGAGGAAAACTTAGGTGTGACCGACAAACAGACAGAAAACAGAGTGCATTACTGTAGTGCCCTTCAGCTTTGCAAATAGGGGACTATTCGATGTCTCAAGTCTACTTTTGACAAAATTTGTCAACTTTTATCTATTCCTTTGCGAAAGTAAACTTGAAGATAAAAAATTCTATCTTTTTTCAATCTGAAATTAATACCCTATTCTAGAACATAAATGTACATTTTTATATCATACAATTTTGTGTTCTATCCAAATTAAAGAAATGATTAACCACAAAAATAACTGTAAAACATTATAGCCTGCAACATTTTGCATGCATCTTATCTTTAATTTAACATATACCATGGATTTATTATTATTCGTGAGGTACCAATTTTTTGTTGATTTTTTTGGGTGTAGGCCTAGGAAAACCATGAATTTAACTGTCGACGAAGTAAAAATTTTCTATAGGCTTGTATACAAACTTTTGAAAACCACTAAATGATCAAATATCCCAAACTTACAATTGTTAAGAACTCAATCAACAAAGTTAATACCCACGAAAAATAAATGAATCCACAGCGAGTATTATTTCCATAAAAGTACTTTCATTTATTTTATGGTAAAAAGTATACAGCTAGTATAAATAAAGTATAAAATAGACTCTCAATTAAATTTCACTTACCAGGACATGTTTCCTTTACAAATTAAAAGACTGATCATTTCATAGTAATGTACATGTACATCAATTTAAAACACCTTACAAAATTGTAAATAATGAAATTACATGAAGAGCATGACAGAATTTTTATTTCATCATCAATGTGTTAAAATGGATTTAGCAACATATGAAACTGTAATTGAACATGATTTCATCACATTTAAGGTAATAGACATGAAAGGGTTTTTAACAAATGTAACATGAAATTAACACACTTAAGTGACATACATACAACCATGAACAAGTATAACATACATGACGTATATAGTCATTTATATATATCTAAAAATAAGGAGATGATGTATGATTGTCATATCCACCAAAGTTCAATAAAGTGAATGTAAGCAATTATAGGCAACTGTACTGCCTTCAACAATGAGAAAAATGCATATCGTATTGTCAGCTATAAAAGGCCCAGACATGAAAAATATGAAACAATTCTATTGAAAAAATATATATGAGCAAGTCCATGTGAAAAGGTGCAAAAAGTCCTTTTGATAAACTTTACAGGACACCTTGTTAAAGTTCGTTAAAATATTTTTGAAAAACGATTTTATCTGAAAAAAATTATATTAATGCAAACATTCAAAAAATTGTCAATTTTGTTCCGAATTTGTCAATTAAAACAGAAAAAGATGTAGAAATAACTGAATTTTTGTACTTAAGCAAGAGTAAAATCATTTATTTAGACGGAAAAAAAATGTGGAAAATTGATTATTTGAGTGAATTTTCTAAGTCCAAGGATCATAACTCTGTACAAAATCATTAGACCTGACCAAAATTCGAACTTGATCTGTAACATGTCATGATAAAACTATATACCAATCATCAAATCAATATCTTCAAGCATGACAAAAAAAAGTGAGGAAAACTGATTATTTGAGTGAATTTTCTAAGTCCAAGGATCATAACTCTGTACAAAATCATTATACCGGACCAAAATTCGAACTTGATCTGTAACATGTCATGATAAAACTATATTCCAATCATCAAATCAATATCTTCAAGCATGACAAAAAAAAGTGTGGAAAACTGATTATTTGAGTGAATTTTTTAAGTTCAAGGACCACAACTCTGCAAAAAAAATGGTCAGACCGGAACAAAATTCGAACTTGATCTGTAACTTGTCGTGATAAAACTATATACCAATTATCATATCAATATCTTCAAGCATGACAAAAAAAAAGTGAGGAAAACTGATTATTTGAGTGAATTTTTTAAGTCCAAGGATCATAACTCTGTACAAAATCATTAGACAGGACCAAAATTCGAACTTGATCTGTAATATGTCATGATAAAACTATATACCAATCATCAAATCAATATCTTCAAGCATGACAAAAAAAAGTGTGGAAAACTGATTATTTGAGTGAATTTTTTAAGTTCAAGGACCACAACTCTGCAAAAAAAATGGTCAGACCGGAACAAAATTCGAACTTGATCTGTAACTTGTCCTGATAAAACAATACACCAAATATCAAATCAATATCTTCAAGCACAAAGAAAAAAATGTAGAAAACTGATTTGCCGGACTGACGACAGACAGACAGACAGACAGGCAGACAGACAGAGACAGACGGAGGAAGGACAAACGGATGGACAGACAAATGGACGGACGGACATACGGACCATAAGTTTGGAATAGCATATTATACATTTGTACCTATACATAAATTTTCATTGCAATCCTTGAATTGAAGAAGTTTCTCAAAATTTGTGATTTTCTAACAAAAAGAAAGTTTAAATATTTTAACTGCAATTTTCCCCCGCACAGAAAATTTCAATTCTTGACAACAGGAATCAATTTGGAGTACAATGATATACCAATGAATCAGTTTTTCTTGAAATCCTGGCTTTGGGTAAAAATTGTCATTCAGGGGCAATAACTCCTAAAAGGAGTCAGTTAACAATTTCAGCCATGTTGACTTATTTGTATATCTTATTATGCTCAAGATCTTTGCTATGTATAATTTCTATCTATAATGGTTTCTGCAAAAAAATGAAAACATTAATGAAAATCATTCTTCAAGGACAATAACTCCTATAAGTGGTCAATTGACATTTTGGCCAAGTTGACTTCATTGTAGACCTTATTTTGCTGAACACTTTTGCTTATTACAGATTCTCTCTATTATAGGTTCTGCAAAGAACGCAACAAATCAGTAAGTCTCTCAAGGGCAATAACTCCTACGAAGGGTAAATTGACAATTCATATATGTAAACTTACTGGTAGCGCATTGTTTCTATTGAAACATTTTTTTCTCTGTCAACTAAAGTTTTAAAAAAATGCAAAAAAGGGTCAAAATCATCATTTAAAGCCAATAACTCCTATCAATGCTAATAAGGGTCATTTGAGGACATAGTGAAAACTGCATGTATAGGGCTCCCACATTCTAGATGCGAGGACCAAATAATAAATGAAAAGACTTTTTTTTAATATTAATTTTTGCAATGACTCAAGTACAATACATTGCACATCTGCCAAACTTCAATGAAAACACATGAAGTTTTAGATTGATTGATTGTTGGTTGCTTAACATCCAGTGGCAAATATTTCATGCATGTTCAGGACGAGTAAAAAATTTTAGAAAAGAGTAGGAACCATTGAACACAAGTTGAATAAATTGACACATCTCACATGTCTTCACAACGACAAATTAGGAATTAATGGGTTTCAGACAAATGTGTTAAGTTGTTGACTGCTAATGAATCTGGCTGATGAACCATCTTTAAAAGTACTGTTTTTCATTAACAATCTTATCAAACAGAAGTTTTCCTTTTCAACTAAATGGTTGTTTGTCTGTAATTGTTTAAGTGAATCAACACCTGAAGTGATGATCGTGCCGTAGGGTAAAATAAATAGCTTTAATAGACGACATGTTTCACCAGCAAGCATGGCATCTTCAGGACAAGTATATATATGAAATAAAACAGTGAAGTACAAATTTTGCTGTTACTGCTGTTAACCAGAAGTAATGTTACAATAATGCTTGTTATGACAAAGTTATCAACAAAAAGAGAAAGTGATTGTGAAATAAAAATTGTAAAGCTGATTAGAAAGTGAAAGTTAGTCAACAAAGTTCACACACGTCTGTCTACAGTCTCATTGGAGGTCCTTGCGGTATTATTATATAAAGATGATGAAAATGGATGATGCTAAGCCAGTTGAATTGGTACGGAATTACCAGTGAGGTGTTGTCCATTTGGGAAATTAAACCAAACATTTTATCATCCATTTTCATCATCTCTTGTTGTCTTTAATGTCGATAAATGGTTGTTTGAAAAATCTGATTGAAAATTTATTTGCTGCAACTCATATAAAACCTTCTTCTGTAATGAAAAAGGTAAATATGCTAGATTTACTTACTGGAGGTGTGAAGAGTAGATTGAAGCTGTAAATTTTCTCCTTGTCAACATTTATGTATATTTTGGCAATAAAGTTTATTGACAGGTTGTAGGTATTCCTATGGGCACCAATTGAACCCATTTAATAGCAGAACTTATTCCTGTACTGTTATAATGAATCACGGTTTATGGCCAAACTCATTAAAGACCCATCTTAATTCCATTTAATTGATAAATTCAACAACACTTTAATACCATTATCTTTATAATATTTTTTCGTTAATTAATCAGGAAATCTAAACATATGCTGCAAATATTTACTCAAAGGAACTTACTTTAAACAAATCAAATATACCGGGTGTAAACAGCAATAACTGTCCTTTCCTAGATAAAAATATTTTGGTTTTACAGTAACTCTTCAAAAAAGTTTACGACAAAAGGGAAGATTTTTCTTTCTCTTAGTTAATTTTCCTTTTTCGGACATTTATGTAGTACCTTTGGCACCATCTTATAGTGCTTATATATATATCCCAACTTGTTCACTATGTACATGTCTGTACATGTAGCAGTGATGTTTTAGATTTGTAGAGAAATGTCACAATAAAATTTAAACACAAGTGAACCAACGCCTGGTAAATCTTCTGTCAGTAGATTCCATAAAGTGGATACAGGGTCGTTACGATAAAAACATAAAATGTAGAAGGTCCAGTAACAACAACACTATAAGGAATGCTCCAGTAATTTAATGAAATCGACATGTTTCGGTGGCTAGGCCACCGTCATCAGGATAGAAAACAATACATAAAATCATGCTGAGGTACAAAATCGGATTGAGAAAATTAAAACGTCACAATGTTGCTATGGTGAGTAACGTTATAAATAGCAATTGAAAGAGAAAGTGAAAGTAAGTATATATGGAAGTGAACTATTAAAATAAAATAAAATAAAATAAAAATACAATGTTTTTGTTGTTAAAATGTTTGTTAAAATTATTCTGCCATCATGTGTTAGCACTCTTGCACAGTGGAACGAATTATACAATACATTATTGTCAGTTGTGTTCTGTGTAAACTTTGTGTTCAATTAACGTCTTTATTTCCAAATACAGACGGCATTTTACTGGCAATTCCGTACCATTTCGACTGGCTTCCCTTGGCCAGAGGTACTACTCCCAATCGTGTCCGGAATGCTGTAAAGTGTTTGACCGCCAAAGGTATAGGGAAAATTAAATAAAATATCGCTAGTCTATGCTGAATATAAATGCTGTGTTCCTTCATTAAACTATCGGAAGTGGCTGGTATTCTTGTAATCTGGTAAAGTTGGTAGTATGTTTGATTGACATATTTTCTGGAACTTCAAAGTGAATTTCATAATAAGAAGTCTGGTGGATATAATTGCCAATAAATTCTGTAAGAGAAAAATAATCTTATCACAGTTCTTTTCCTCCTTTGCACTCGTTTTTGGTTGAGATGGTTCATCATAATTTACTTTCTTTGCGCCTGTTGAATGCCTGATAGCATTTTAGGAAGGCCGGTTCCTGTTGGTGCCTCAATGATATAATAGTTTGTTTTACTGCGTGCGGATGGCTAACAAGATTAGCGCAGGTTGCAACGGCAGTTCCTCAAAGGATGCAGGGGTTCAATGATCAAAATTGAAAAAATTTAAACACAAGTGAACCAACGCCTGGTAAATCTTCTGTCAGTAGATTCCATAAATTGGATACCTTGGGTATGCAGGGTTGTTACGATAAAAACATAAAATGTAGAAGGTCCAGTAACAACAACACTATAAGTGTTGTTGTTACTGGACCTTCTACATGTCACAATAAAAGATAGGACATTATTAGTGGTTTTTTGGAATGTTCAAGTTCAGCTAAGTGAAAAACGTCACCTGGAATAAATGTGATTGATAGCTTAAAATTCAGAACCAACAACCTGGTGTCATTTTTACATGACGGCAACTATAAAGAAGAATGCAGAATTTATATCAGGTTTTAAACAAAAATATATGTATAGTCGTACAATCTATAGACTACAAATGTATATATACAATGTATGTCTCATATTATTTATCTGCATGGCAAGTAATCCCCTTTCAGATTCTATGTCAATAGCTATTTTCTGATTTTTTCCCCTGATCGACACAGAATCCCAAAAGGGGTAATATTGTGAGTTGCTAGGGTTGAATTCCTTTTTGTCAGTGGGACTATAGTTTAGTGTAAACAATATTTTTATCATGTTTATTGTGAAAATAATAACAAACATTACAATATGACAGTTTTATTACGATTGGAAAACAAGTGGGGCAAGTTTGCAGGTCTTTATTCAGAGGGATCAAACTCCTTTCATCAGTCATGTCAGCAGGGCGAGTTGGTTAGTATTAGGTCAAGCTTGAAGAAACTAGGGAAAAGTGTCATGCAGTATGAATTCTAGTCACTTTGGCACCTAGTTAAATAGGCACCTGGTCTAATAGGCACCCAGTTTAGTCAATTTGGCACCTAGTCAAATCGGCACCTGGTTAATTCGGCACTGTGGTAGTTTTTTAGGCACTCAAAATAAACATTATGTTTTGCAAGTAAACCATTGAACTCTGTTTTTTCCATATTTTTTCAATATTTTCACTCGAGGTGTCCACAGAAGTTCTAATGGAAACTTTCTTATAGACAATGCCATAATATCTATATTTATCAGAACTTATATTATAAAGGAATTTCTTTTTCATGACAACTGCACATTGCTAGTAAACATACAACATTGGTGTCAGCGTTAATCATTTTATGCAAATAGACAGGAAAAGCTGGAAAAAAAAACAATTTAAATTACAATGATTAAATTTGTTTCTATCCTTATCCATTGTTATCTGTCTTCTTTGTTTAATTCCATTTTTTTTTTAATTAAAAAACAACAAAACTTACATGAAAATTGTTTGTAATTGACATTCTGCACCATTAGCCACTAGTCCGTTGCCCCAGACTACATGTAGTTAAATTTTATTCGGACTAGCAAGTATTTGCAAATATTTGTTTATAAACATGAGAAACTTGTCAGAATGTTGGTCTTCAGACTTGTAGTTGGAAAAGATTTTGGTGCAGACTGGTAATTGATATAAGTTGAATTTGTTCATAAGTAATTATAAGGCCTAACCACTCAATTTCTCAAAAACGTAATTGAGAAAATATTGAGAAAAATTCAAACAGAAAGCAGACTGTTTATTTTTTTATTGTGTATTCCAACTGCTTAATTATATGCGCTGATTTTGAATAATGTACGAAATTTATCTTTTAAATTAACCCTCGAAATTTGTACATGTCATGCATGTTGTATTCAAAAACATATTCTCCCCATACCTCATATAAAAAGGAAAAAAGGGTTAAAATATTATTAGGTGCCGAATTGATTTAACGAAAAACCGAAATGACTTTAAATAGGTGCCGATTTGACTAGATGCCGATTTGACCAGATGCCGATTTGACTTTTCAATAAGTGCCGAATAGACTAAGTGCCGATTTGACTTGTACCCGTACAGTATGTACCTACCACCATGCTTTTTCTCGATAACTTCCAGTTTGATTCCGCCTTCTTCGGCTGCAGCAAGCAGCTTAAGGGTATTTGAATTACCCTTGTCGGTATATAGCTTCATTTTCATTAAGAAAAAAGGAGAAAGTTTGCGGGAAAAATAGAAATTTCATCAGACATGAACCGGAAATACACGTGGTATGGTGTAAAAACCAAAACGAATGGGTTTCAGTTCCGAATACTCATGATCAAATGTCACAAGATCGTAACAATACACAGAGTCTCATAAACAATGGCCAAGGTTCCTGCAGAACGTCTAAGAAGACTGTTTTATTTTGTTTCCCCAAATGAAACTTCATTCGAGAAACTTGAGGACGTTCCAAAATATGTTGACGAGGCAGGTTTTCTTAGTTCTAGCAGTCAGGGGTACCATGGTTATTTACTTGAAGAAATAAATATTAATATTCTTATATAAGTAAATTTGTAGGATACTTATACAAGTGTATTTTATTTACTTGTATAGGTAAATTATTTTTTGGCTTAGTTATGTCCCTTGTCATCCTATCTTCTTTTCTTGAATTTCTACGAACTTCTTTGCTCTAATAGAATTTTTAATTGTCTGTCCTTTGCAGATGTCTTTACTAATCATTTGATTTTAAGTGTAATTTCATGGACAATGAAAATCTCATTTGTCTGTTATCTTCAGAACACTGTTCATTTTACAAGCCCCCAATGGGCAATTTTTGAAGGCCTTCCCAAATACTTAAGACCTTTGCTGAATTAATGAGATGAAACATTGAACTCTAATAAAAAATTATGGGCTAACCTGAGAAAAATTGTTAAAGGCATGTTTTTAATCTCTAAACTTGAGAATTTTTCAGGATTGTAAAAAAAATTTACTTATACAAGTAAATTTTTGAGAAAATTAAGGGGAGATTATTCAAACATTATAATTTACTTGTATTAGTATATTATTATTTACTTCTTCCAGTAAATAAAGATTACTTGTACAAGTAGTACCCCAGACTGTCTAGTATCTGTCCAAACAGATTACTATCAGACTATTTATATTATTGTATAACAGTCAGGACAGTAGTCTCAGGTTTTCCTGTATGCATACATGCCTGTTTAACATTGTCTCTTAATACTTATACCAACATATATTCAACAATGTGTCAATGAATCCAAATGAACTCTTACATTTATACCAACTTTTCTTATTTTGGTAAGATAGGGACTTAAAATTTGATACAGAGAGGGCTTCAAACAGGTGCAAGACAACTCGGCCTAAAGACAACTTTGACCATCTACAAAAAAGACAACTTTAACTGTCTATGAAGACAACTCCGACCATCTATGTAGGCAACTTGGGCCGTTTATAATGCCAATTGCAACTAGACAAAGTATGATAGGAAAGTTATGACTATGTAAATGATTTAATGAGTGTGTTCAACGGAAAAAGACATCTCAGACAAAAGAGAAAAGAGATATTACTGCATGAGCATTGATTAATTTGTTTAAGTTGTGTGTGTTTTTTTTTTTTTAGTTATTTTTGCTTTTTTTGTAGAATCATAAAAAATAAATTTGAACTGTGCACTGTTTCACCATCATCTTTCTACCCATAAAAATGCTACACGCCCCCACCCCCCAAAAAATATAAACTGCTGTCGGCAAATAATTTTTAAAGTTGACTGGTTTCGGATTTCTCGCTTCTTTTTGGATCGTAATGGCGAAACAATATAGATTTCATTTCTCGCCAAAATATTTCCAGAATAAGATCGTCATAAAAATTTTCTAAATGGAAACTTGTATATCAAATAATTAATAATGTGGCAGGAATATGGTTTCATTTCTTGTTGCGTTATTGTCAAATTGTAATGCACTAAGCAAATAAGAGAATGAGTTTTAAAAATTGTGTTACTTTTTTTATTTTAAATAAAAGTTAGTAAATATACAATTATTGTAATTGTCGAAGAGTGCCTTTATAATATTGATGGTCAGATTCCCTTTATTACTACTACTGCATTGACCCTTAGAGCATTGCGAGCCACTGATTTCTCAAACAGTTTTCAACAAAGTGATCTGAAGTTATTTTTTTCTTGTAGAATATATACAGTAGTTAAAGTGCAAAATGTCACGTAATTAGCAGAGACATATGTATTATATGTCTCTGTAATATGCTGATAAGTAACAAGAAATAATATTTCATGTCAACATTATAGTTTAAATTAAAATATGACATTAAAACTGCTCATGCTTTACATTTTTAATCCATTTCAAAATTGGTTAACTTTACCTTTCCTGTACCCCCTTTAGTCCATGCTTCTTTTTATCTTCCAAGTGCCTTACTGGAAAAACCTTTGTATATACATTGTAGTAAACAGACTGTTTGATGTTCAGTAGTTGTAGTTTGTTGATGTGGTTTATAAGTGTTTCTTGTTTTTTTTTTTTATTAGACCGTTGGTTTTCCCGTTTGAATGGTTTTACACTAGTAATTTTTGGGGCCCTTAATAGCTTGCTGTTCAGTGTGAGCCAAGGCTCTGTGTTGAAGACCGTACTTTGACCTATAATGGTTTACTTTTATAAAATTTGACTTGGATGGAGAGTTGTCTCATTGGTACTCATACCACATCTTCTTATATCTTGTTACTCTGCCTACCCATTGAATTTAGGTATCAATCTTAATTACAATGTCTGAGCATTGAGCAAACAACCAAATAAAGTTTGCAAGCAAGGCATTTTAACTCTTGATTTGCATGCTATATTATTTCAACTCTATTAAAGATTTTATTTAAAATATAGAATAACCAATATGAAGTAGAAATTAAAATTTACATTAAATTTGATTATCTTTGCACAGCACTTCATTTGCAAATGCAGCAAGATATAAAGGATACTTTTATTTATTAATATCATTTGGATAAGCCAATGAAATCTATAGGAGCTACATGTAGGTTGGAAATGTAAATTGCAAAAAAGGTTCAGCAAGACAAGATGTATCTACTGTGAAAATTGAAGAAAAATCAGTTGTCAGACATGTTTTGGAGTTCAATTGCTCTGAAATAATCAATGTTTGCAGTTTTTTGCTGTTATATATAGTGAAATACATAGGAGCTAGGTTAAAACTCTAAATTGAAAAATGAGTTATTGTCCCGGCCCTGAAATATATTTTTTCACTTTTTTTTGTTATTTTGAAAAGTATAGGAGCTAGATTAAAAAGTGTAAACTGCAAAAATGATCAGCATGACAAGATCTGTTTACTCTGATATTTTTTACTTTTCAGAGTTCAACCGATTTTTAAGTTATTGCCCCTGAAAAGTAGATTTTACTATTTTTGGCATTTTTGGCAGGTTAACTAAAAACCAGGGGCTAGATAAAATATGTAAATTGCAAAAAATGGTCCAGAACACAAAGAGTAACAATAGTATGTGCACTTCTAAAAGTCCTAACTAGCAAACTGGCAATTTGTTCACCAGGTTAGCAATACAGACACAGGTGTGCCTCTTGTTATTCAGTATTCATCATTTACTACATTGTAGCTTATACTGCATGTATAATTAAAATGTAGTATCTTATATCACATATAAGAAAAATGAGAAATGAGAGTTTGTTTAATTTCCAGTAACCCTTTTACAAGCTCATTGCAATTTTTTTTTTTTGACACCTTAATAGCTTTAGTTGGTATTCCCGTTTGAATGGTTTTACACTAGTAATTTTTGGGGCCCTTTATAGCTTGCTGTTCGGTGTGAGCCAAGGCTCCGTGTTGAAGACCGTACTTTGACCTATAATGGTTTACTTTTATAAATTTTGACTTTGATGGAGAGTTGTCTCATTGGCACTCAAACCACATCTTCTTGTATCTATTATAAATGAAATGATTTGAGTTTTAGTTATCTCCCTTGGATGCTCTTTTGAAGGTGAAACGGTTTGATCAAGGGCATAGTCGGCATACATGTTAGTTATACATCCTTGGTTTGAAATACTTATTTGAAATGAGATCCTTTAAAACAAGATGGAAGTAATGAAGAATGCAAGGCTTAATCAAAATAAAATTATTCAGAAAACGACTTTTTATAAATTACAATTATTATATATTTTAGTTCCATTATGTAAGATGACAAACACGTATTCATTCAACAAACTTTTAAATTTCAATGACATTCACATTTTATTCAATTTTCTTGTTCAAGTTTACTTCCATATAATGCATGTATACTTTCACTTTCTATTTATACTCACCATGGTTACATTGTGACGTTATTTATGCATACCCAATTTTGTACTTCATGCGCAATCCTCTGTATTGTTTTTATCCTGATGACGGTGCCTATGGCACAGAAACATGTAGATCAACAAATTTTCTGCAGCAGTCCCTAAAGTGTTGTTGTTATAAGACTTTCTACATTCTAAACTTTTTATAAAGTTTAGAAGTCATTGTAACAAGTTGAATTTCAGTTTATTTATAAAGTAATTTATACACATTGACATTCAACGTTAAGGCAAAGGGAAATAACTCTTACTCAAATTATGTCAAGAAAACAGTTGAAAGGAGACTGGGATTTATTTCCATTCACACCTTTTGAACAACACGTATTTTAATGTTGTATCTTGTATTAATTATGCACACCAATAATTACATATATTTAAATGTTTCAGGCAATACCATACTTTGTCTCAATGATAATAATAGAAGCAATTGTACTTTATATACAAGGGAAGCCATTACCAAGATTCAACGATGGATTTAGTTCTGTTGCAAATGGATTACTTTCATTAATGCATGGGTAATAAATACAAGCTTCCATAAATTTTTGAGATTTATCTAATATGTGAATTTCATGTGTAATAAAGTATTTTCTCTAATTCTTTGGCAATTGAACCCTCTCTGGACCCATTGTTTAAAAACATTTTATCAAGGTGTGGTTGCCGATGATCTCAGTAGATGAAGTTGACAGGTCATACCTTTACCAGTTCTTTGGATGAATCGAAATGTGCTAATAACTTTATATTTGAATGACGTAGAAATCAGGAATGTGGAAATCATTCGAATCAAATGAAAATTTATTTTATTGTAGTAAATAAGCCATTTTTTAAGACGTTTTTGAAACACGAAAACTTATTTGATAATCATTAGAGAAACAGATTCTTACATACATGTAGTAACTTGTGGATTACTGTGAAACGACTTTGATTCGTGGGTACCAAATTTCGTGGTTTGAGCAAAAATTACATATTCGTGGGTTCTTAAATTCGTGGATTTTTAGTATTCTGAAGGAAAAAGATTGTTGTTATATTTTGTAGGATACTTAAATTCGTGGATAAAGCAATCCACGAAAACCACGAAAATTGGTACCCCAGGAATTAAAGTACTTTCACAGTATCTGATTTATCCAATCTCAATAGTTAAATTATCGAATTTAACTATCTGGTTTGGATAAATCAGATATTCCACTGGTACCAATGTAAGACACTGTATGTATGTGAAGTTTCACATAATTGCCCAGCTCATGATCATTATATGTGCATGATATATGAAGATTTAAGCATTTTGAAGAAGTAGAATCATCATACTGTACAATATTTAGTATTTTCTATATCAATTTTTGGAGATTTGAACGTTTTGAAAAATGTATACCAGTACATAGAATCATCATACAGTACAATTTAAGTATCCTAAATATTATTTTTGTAAGTTTAAGATAAAAGCATGATATCTGATGAGAAAAATCGTCTCTGCATTAAATGATGCTGTTGTTTGATATTGTCAAGTTGACAGGCATCAAATAGAGTTTAGTATAAAGTTTTTGAAGACCAAAAGAAGATGTGGTTGCCTATAATTGCTTAAATCCTCTTCATTTGAACTTGGGTGGATAGTTGTCTCATTGGCAATCATACCACATCTCCTTATTTTTATATATGTGAACATGGGGGTACTTTTCATGTACAACTGACTTCAGTCATGATTTACATAGATTCATGTGAAAATAAGAAGATGTGTTATGATTGCCAATGAAACAACTCTCCACCAGAAACCAATTGACGTAGAAGTTCAAAGCTATAGGTCACCATACAGCCTTCAACAATCAGCAAAATCATTACTGCATAGTAAGTTTTAATTCATGCATGTTGTCAGTTGTGAAAAAAATCTATCGCTATGTTAGATAAAAAAAATCAGCTGGTAATATTTGTTTTACAGAGATCATTTCATTGCCTGTTCCATGATTTTATTGTAACATTTGAACAAGTAGTAAATAAAGCTCATATAACTTTATTGTCTACATTTAAACAAACAAACCTTTATCTATTCTTTGTACTTTGTTTACTTTAAAATAGATATGCAGTAAAATGCAGTTCTAATTGGATGTAGCCATATCATACTCTGATCAGATTTTAACTTTATATGAGAAAACATGGTGTAATTTCTCCTTTCAAGTTTTGTCTGCAATAGAAATGCATTGTTTTGTTCCAATTACTAGATTTATGGAAATTTATGTAGATGGTATTATAAAAATAAGAAGATTTGGTATGATTGCCAATGAGACAACTCTCCGCCGGAGACTAAACGATGTAGAAGGTTAGTTATTATAGGTCACTGTATGGCCTTCTACAATGAGAAAATCCCATACCGCATAGCAAGCTATAAATAACCCGGAAATAACAAATGTAAAACAAGAAAACAAGAAAACTAACAGCCTGATTTATGTACAAAACAATAAACGAAAAACAAATACATGTATGATAAACAGAAACAAACAACAACCTTTGAATTACATGCTCCTGACACAAGACATGTTTGGTTTCTTACATGAAACTTAATGTTATCACTTTTATTTTAGGTTGCTGTTCAGATCAGTAGAGGTGTCTACTTATGTATGGTTTTATGAGAGGTTTAATTTGATACAGTTACCGTGGAACAACCCGTGGACATGGGTCCTCGGAATGGTTGGTGTGGATTTCTGTTACTACTGGGTTCACAGATGGGGACATGGTAATGACCTTGATAATAATGTCATCCTGGGTAGATTCATACATCCAATGCCATGAAAAGTGCAGAAAATACACCATCATCTCTTGCCATGCCCAAAATCAAGTTTTGTTCAGAATATCAGTACGGAAAAGAAAATAGACGAAATATTTTAGCCACTTGTCAAACATTTACTGTGAAAATGTATATCAGTCTCCAAAAATAAAAAGTGCAATGATTTCACAACAACAGTATATTTATATAACCTTCTTTAACAAGTTAGTTAAACAAAATAGGAAATATTTGAAGTATGAATCTTATACCCGTTTGCTTTGTTAATACTATTTCCAGAAAAAAATGAGTGCAAAATGCTACTTTTATATTTTTGTTTGAAAGTAGAATGATACATTGTACATCTACATAAAACCATACTGTGGATTCATTATTTTTCATGGGATAC
This sequence comes from Mytilus californianus, assembly GCF_021869535.1. NCBI lineage: Eukaryota > Metazoa > Mollusca > Bivalvia > Mytilida > Mytilidae > Mytilus > Mytilus californianus. Next base: position 64,769,876 of record NW_026262668.1, on the reverse strand, counting down.
CAATTTTTATACCACTGCAAAAAATTTTGTGGTCGTATATTGGTATCACGTCATCGTCGTCAGCGTCGTTCGAAGACATTTGGTTTCCGGACAATAACTGTAGAAAATGTAAATAGAAATCTATGAAATTTATCCAGCTGTGCTCGGCGAAGCAATTTATTTTGTATAAAACTGTCATAATTATTTTAGTTTGGACTATTTTTTTTTTAAATCAATCCTTAAAGTTTATGAAATTCTATTGATTCCTTCCAACCTTGCTTTAAACAGAAGTGAACATAATTTGGGCAGCACACCAAACCCATCACAGTTCAGAAGATTATAACCTGACCACAGCACTAAGACAGTCCTGCATACTTAAGTATATTTCTTGGGTAGGTTAGTTATATATTACAGAGATTGAAACATTGAACCAAACCAATTTAATCTGAAAGTTGGTACATTGTTAAAATGACACTTATTGTACTAATTTCTGACATACATTTTTTGTACTAATTGTTTTTTCAAAGTAGTTGAAAAACCTTTGACCAAATAAAACATATCTGTTCTTTTTCCTTCCAAAAATTGCTAATATTTTGATACAAAATTCTAAATTTAAAACTGATAAATGACATGACTTATCTCTCAATTTTAGTGATGTAGAAAAAAATGTAAATTTTTAATGAAATTTGAATGCAAGCGTTTCATTGTGAAATGTTGATCATAAGGGGATATAACTTTCGTATAAATGTACATTAAATTTCAAATGATCTTCATTTAAATATAATACAGAATTGTCAATGTTCTTCATAATTTGAAGTCCAATTGAAAGTGGAAATAATGAATTATAATTTGTTTCAAGTTTGTCAAGTAGTCATTTATGAAATATTGAATTGGGAAAACCAGATTGATTCTTATCTGTACTGCTTATAAGAAAGTGTAAATATTTGAATAATTATCAATTTTTTATTTATCAGGTGTTTTATCTTCCTATGGCTTTATGCGTGCCACCATCAATTTTCCTGGTGCATGCCCAGTTTAGTCTCCTGTACCAGTTCTGGATACATACAGAGGTAATTAAATTGATATTTACATTTACAGTTCAGTAGTCATGTTGTTGTTTCTTGCTTTATGATTCTAATTTAACTTTAATTCAAGATGGATGAGAATCTAGCATTTACTTTTTTAAATTACATGTCGTAATCAATTGACCTTGTTGTAATTATACCCTGCTTTGAAAGGAGGTCATCTACCTTTTTTTATGTCTGTCTGTGTGTCTGTTACTACAAATCAGAGCATCCTGAAATTTGGTATCATGATTATGTAAGCATGCTTTACTGTGTGAATGGTGCATTAAAATTTACTTTTAATCTGAACATTAATATCATAGTTTACTACAATTGAGTTAGGAGAGACAATGGTATTTCAATTGAAGTAAGTACATTGTCATTCTGCCTGTAAATTCAATAGTCCCTCTTCCGAGTGGTCTTAGAAGTTCACTTACAGTATCACTAGCCTGTCAGCACTGAGGTGAGTTCCAACACCGCAAGTGGGGGTACCTTAAACTATGATCTTTTATCAACTAGGATTGTCAGTTTTCCTGCCGAAGATTGTGGTTTTCTTCAGGCACTCCAGCTTCCTCCACCAATAAAAATTGTCTGCCAAGAAATAGCCAATAGTGCTGAAAGTGGCTTTAAACACCAAAAAATCAATCAATCAATCCTTCTCAAAATGAACTCATTATGATTTAATGCTTATTGAAATCAACAACAAAAAAGAGGTGAAGGATACCAAAGGGACATTCAAACTCATAAGTCAAATTACACTATATTAAAGAGGATCATAGAGTCCAATTTGAAATTTCATAAACCACTGAAGTTGTTGACATCATATTTGTTAATTTGTTAAATTTGAAAACACCTTTAAAGAATTTAATTGCATGGGCGTATTTTATTTCAGACAATTAAGAGCATTGGTCCATTAGAATGGATTTTGAATACTCCAAGTCACCACAGAGCCCATCATGGTAGAAACAGACAGTATATAGATAAAAACTATGGAGGAACACTCATTATTTTTGACAGACTATTTGGTAAATATTTATACACAACTTCAAACATCTAGGGAACTGAAAGCAGAAATTTCACTTCAGCAAAATACATATCTGGAATATGACTCATCTTAGTATAATCTACTGTAAATTCTGAAATTATTGTGGTTATTTGGAGAATGGTTGAAAATGGAAGATTAATCATTGTGATTTCTAGAAAATTTGCATACAGATATATGTATCAGATATCAGACTGCGAGTTCTTTAGTATTGCGATACTCACCCAGTTGCATTATTTGCATTACATAATACAAACCTTGAAATAATTTCTGAATTTGCAGTATTTTCATTAATATGGAAAATTCTACATCCATTCAACTTTGAATAGAATATAATGTATTGAAAAATATTTCATGTGTATTCAGGACGATGTTCCTTCCTGTAAATGAAATATACATGAATAGTTTCTTAACAAACAGTGATTTTCAAAAGCACCACTGATTTTATTTGCTGTATGGCATTTAAAAGAAGTTGCTAAAACAAGGCAAAAGTAAATATTACTTTCTGGGTTTTGGAGTCAGATCACTTTATATGGATTCTAACTTATAGCTACTAATATGTAACAGAAACATTTTTAGTTATTTATTCTTTCGTGAAGGAATCTTTGTGTTTGGTTGTAGATTAATAACATGCAATAAGAATGTTTTTTAATTAATTTCATGAAAGGTGCAGTTTTGTCAGGTATAAAATTGCCACTGACCAAGTCAACATTATATCCCTGGACAGGGACTAATCTATCTTCCAAATGACATATATAAAATGATTAATTGCTTAAAAAGCTGGTCTTTCTTCTTTACATTATTGCATTAATATTTGATATGGTTTAAAATGTGATAGTAATCTTCAGTAGAATAACTATCATATAAAACTATTTTTTTCTGATTTAAAATTTCTTGTTTTGCATTGCACTCTGATGTTTCAAAAATAGGTCTCACTGAGAGTAAATGTAAATCTTCCAATGAGCTACCCAGAAAATTTAACATGGCTTTAAATTTGATCACAGGCACTATTTTACACAATATTTGAGCTTTTACATTTACATTCAGAAAATCATTAGGTTTTTATGTTATCATAGGTACATTTGAAGCAGAAAAAGAAGAAGTTGTTTATGGTCTTGTACATCCTCTAGATTCCTGGGGTCCTATTCATTCACAGGTAAGAACTATTGGTTATTTGTAGAGAAAGTTCTCTTAAATTACAGATCATGTGATGAAACAGTACAACCATTCAATAATGTATGCATTATATGAACCATTTGTTGTTGGTCGTCTGTTGAACAAATTCTGATAATTTATGCACTGACATGAAATAGCTAGGATGTATAGCCCTAGTTGCTGGTATAATTCTTAAAACAACAACAATCTACTCCTCTAACTTTATTTCTCTCTTGTTTGCTGGTACAAGTATTTTTATATAATTTGGTATATAGGTTCATAATGGGGCCTTTTATATCTTTCTATATGGTATGGGTTTTGTTCACTGTTGAAGGTCATAGAAGGACCTGTGCTTATTTACAATCTTGTCCTTAATTCTTTGGGGAATAGTTGTCTCACTGGAACTATTCCATTACAAATTTTTTTTTTAACTATATATCAAAGGTATATATCAGCAATGTTTTGAACGTGATTGAAAAGTAGTACCATCAACTATTTTTACAGGAATTATGTCCCTTTAAATTGTTAATTTAAAAGGAAAACTGCATTGTAAATACTGTCACATCTACATTTCTTGTTCGATTTTTATGAAATCACATAATGCCTATTAAGTATTTTTACAGAAACTACCCCTTTGAAATGTAATTTTCATGGAAAACTGCATTGGAAGCACTTTCCCGCCTACATTTCTTATCAGATTTTTATGTTATAAATTCATATGAAAAGTTCATATTAGCAAGGTACTCTTGTGATATTGAAATTTTTTTTTATTCAGTATGGTTACAAAAGTAAAATATTGATTTTGTCACCTTTATAATAAGAAGGCTTCCTTTTCTATTGTTTCTGCTTCACCTGTTTACACATTGATTCACTAAAAATGTCCAAAGTAAGATCATAAATGAGTTTCTTGAACCCTTGGCTAGCCTACTACTAGCCTCAAAAAATTATGCAGACAATAATTTTTTTTTTTTTATTTCAATATTATAAAATTTGTGCTTGGGACTAGATTTTTATGATTGCCAAAAATTTATACTGGACATTCAATGATGTTTTGTATTGTTCTTTTTTGTAGATATGCCATCTTCAATACATGATGAAAACTTTCATGGAAACTCAAGGGATTGGAAACAAATTATCAGTTATTTTTAAAGGTCCTGGATGGTCTCCAGGGAAACCAAGATTAGGACTGAAAGAAGATATACCTATGGTAACATTTAGATAAGGGATTTAATTTTAAAACCATGTAAAATAGTGCAATTGCAAGTATACAATCAAACATGTGTTAATAGAATGTATAGATATTCATTAATGCTATTTCAATAGTATACACCTATTGACTGGATATGAGGGTAATAGCAAGTTTGTTGTCCCTGAGAGACCAACTATTGCTTGAGGCGAAGCCGAGGGCAATAGTAAGTATCAAAAGGACAACAAACTTGCTATATCACTCATAACCAGTCATTAAGTGTTTTATTATACCGAACAAAACAACTTTCTAAAAAGACTACATGTATACACCACTTGGAAAAACACCAAATAGTCACATAGACATGCACAAGATTAACTTTCAGGTTTTTTTTTTGCCCGTGTGGTATTTGTCAATATTTACTGTAATTAAGACCAGGAATCCTTGTGTACAATTCCCGTGCATATAATAAACACTAGCTTAGCTAAACTATTTTACCATACACCAAAGCAATCCCAGATTATGAATACGACGACATACCCATACCATGAATTTGTTATGTTTTAGTTCTTAAAATATGTCGCGTAGATTTTCTTTTTCTTTTTTTATTGCTTCTGGTAAGTAATATATAAATTTGAAATTACGACGACAGACACATACAGATTATACCGTTTACGATATTTCAGAGTTTAACGTTGCCAACCGCACAAATCCAAGCAGAATAGTCAATGACATCATTGTTGTCCAATGAAAAATTAGTATGAAAAAGTCCGGGAAATATGTTCATAAAACTATTGACCTGGGTAATAGTCTTTGAAACTATTGACTGGCAAATAGTCTGTGGTATGAAATAGCACAAATATTTCATTCTTTTTTATATAGAAAAAACATACTGAGGTATAATAATTTGATTTATTTATACTATTGTCAGAAAAAAATGACTCTTGGAAGTAAATTAAAAAAAAACATTTTGCCTGTTTTTATTGTTTTCACTATGTTCATGATGATACATTGTGATAACGGCCATTAAATCCTAATTTGAATTATAAGCTAGAAATAGAGGCCATTTTGGGGCCTTATCCATCTACTCCTTTATTCTTGCAGCAACATTGCCAATGTGTACTGATCCTTTCAATCAATCAACCAGTCAATACCTGCACCTAAATGACACACCCTGTCAATTGCTGTTTTATTCTTTTGCAGTGTAATAGTGAAAAGTGAATAATGTGTGGAGTTTTATTACAGGTGTCAGCTCCAATGCCAAAGTTTGAAGGACCCATGTTACCAACGTGGATGAATGTGTACATATGGGTACATTTTGGTTTACTTATTGTTGGGTATGATGTCTTGGCTCATAGAGACCCGGTAAGAAGAATCATCTTGATACAGTTTTGTGCATGTCAGAGATGAAATGTATATTTTTTCACAGAAACGTAGAAAAGATTTAAATATCTTTAGGGATTTTTTTTTCATTCTGCACAACACTTCATTACACAGTCTAGTTTTGAGAGTTCTGGTTTTTTTTTCATGGCGCTTCTGAAAAAAATCACAAACATTCAGGAACGAATTAACACACTGTGGCAGTGTTCTCCCTACGAATTTCATATAGCATCCTGGTAAACGACAAATTATAAAAAATATGTTTCTAGAAATTATAGCATCACATCCATAACATTATCTGTCATGTCTTTAAGAAAATCATTTCAGATGGCATCACATTCAAGCAATAAAGCATAAAATATATCTTGAGATAACACTGTGTGACAAATAGTTATAGTTGAGTCAGCTTAGTCTTTTTTGTAAATGATCAGTTTAATGCTGGTATTAAGTTGTATAGGAGAAAGGCTATTGCGGTCTTGTAGACTTTTACCACTTAAACTGATCAGCATTTCAGAATTTTGTAAAAGCACTGAATGAATTAAAATAAAATTGAGAATGGAAATGGAAATGGGGAATATGTCAAAGAGACAACAACCCGACCAAAGAGCAGACAACAGCCGAAGGCCACCAATGGGTCTTCAACGCAGCGAGAAAATCCAGCACCCGGAGGTGGTCCTCAGCTGGCCCCTAAATAAAATTGTGTACTAGTTCAATGAAAATGGACGTCACACTCAACTCCAAAACATATAAATGAACTAAAATTAAAAAACATACAAGACTAACAGGCCAGAGGCTCCTGATTTGGGACAGGCACAAAAATGTGGTGGGGTTAAACATATTTTGTGAGATCTCAACCCTCCCCCTTATACCTCTAGCCAATGTAGAATAAAGAAACACATAACAATACGCACAGTAAACTTAGTTGTAAAGAAGTTAAAAGTTTGCTTTGTTTATATTTTATGTTGAATAACCGTGACATTTTATTTTATACCTTATTTATCTTTGATTAAAAAACAAATTTATTTTTTTTCAGAGCATGAATGCGTTTAGTGTGGTATGCTATATTTTGTATATAATTTATTGTCTAGAAGTTTTTGGAGCCCTTTTTGATGCAAGGTAAGAAAAGAAAAAGAAAAAAAACTCAGCTAACATGTAAACATTACATGGCCTTCAACAATTCTTAAAATTATATAAGCATATTATCACAAGGAACTGCAATTTGGAACAAAAGAAAGTTCATTAATTGTAGAAAAAGAAGATATACATGATATTTGTAAATAAATGCATTTTTTATGGGTTGTTTAAGGTGGAAAAATGAAATGCACAAATAAATGCATCTTTGATATTTTAAATTGCATTGGACTATACATTATATTAATAAAACCACAGGGGGTCTCAACATGGGATTTGGGTACAGATGTGCGGCTGGGATTTCTAAACAAGATATCAAGATTTGCCATTTCCAATTTCTATCAAAATTAACAGATGACTCCTTACATGTATCATTGCCCTAAGATAAAGATTAGACATATTTTTGTATTTTTTGTTTATTACCTCGAAAACTTTAAAAGGCAGGTAGAAACTGTACCCAGCAAAACAAAAATTCTAACATGACCATTGGCCAACTCCTTAAAGGAGTTATTGCCTTGAAATGATAATTTTTGACAAATTTTCAAGCCTATTATCTTGAAAGTTCTAAGGGAAAACGATGCTGTAAACAGCAAAAATTATCAGCTATACAAGATGTACAAAAATGCCAATATGACAGAAACCATTGGATGACTCCTTATATGAGTTATTGCACATAAATGACGGTTTTTGACTAATTTTTAGGTTTTTGCCCATTATCTTAAAATAAAACATATCAGTAGAAACTGTAAACAGCAACAATGATAAGTAATACAAGATATATTTGTGACAGGTGAGCAGTTCAGGCTCTTAGGAGCCTCTTGTATTTAAATGCTGTAACTTAGATCCTATTGTTCATCAATAACCATGAAATTTCTTCATTTCTTTATTTTCAGGATGATGGCATCATACATGGAGTTATTTAGGTGTTTGTGTTTCATCATTGTCTGTAAGGCTAGAAGTCCTTTAGTTGGAGTGTCTTGGACATTTACTTCTGTAGTTTATTGGATTTATATAGGATCTGCAATATTGTGGGGTTATTTGTCATTCAACCAGTCTACAACAAAAATTAAGAAGGCTTTGTAATTCCATATACTTAAAGCAAAATTGTCTACTCATGTTGGTGCTTATGATAATTCACTCCACATATTATGATCACGGTATAATTTACTTATGAAAGGATTTTTGTCTCGCCCTGACAGAGTCAAAAAGCTAGACTTAGGTATGCTGTTTCCGGCGGTGGCAGCAAGGGTTTCAACAATTTGTTAAAGTTTGTGATTAGGTCCGTGTCAGGGGAACTACTAATGGTAAAACAATGATATTTCGTATGCAGGTGTATAAGCATTTGCAAATATCATTGCCATGGAGATTATTTGGCCCTGTCCCCCTCAGTCATGGTCTATTGACTTTGAAACATTTGTTTAGTTTACAGATTAAAGTTTGTGATTAGGTAAGTTTAAGGGGAACCACTTATGGCAAGTCAATGATATTCGGTATGCAGTTGAAAAAGCATTGGCACATTTCATCTCCATGGAGATTATAGATTATATGCCCCCCCAGTCATGGTCTATTTACCATAACATGTATAGTTTACATGTTACAGTTTGTAATTAGATCAGTAAAATGACATTTGGCAGGCAGTCTCCCCTTAACATTAAACTAGGCATATCTTATTTCCATGGAAATTGTTTGGCCCTAAACCTTTGGTCATGGTTCATTGACTTTGAATAGTTTTTCATAATTTACATGTTAAAGTGATGTTCTTTTAATTTCAACATTTTCATTTTACTATCAAAATGACAAACAGGCGAGACATATATCTATGTCAACAGTATATTAATCTAAAGGACAAGCATACAGATTAAGTAGTCAATGTCTTGATTTTTTATTTGTATGTACACACAGTTCTGTAGCATATCTACAAAGGACTAAAATTTAGTATTTTGAATAAATGCTTAGTATTGGTATATTTCAATAGCTATCCTCATCAACAACGTTAAGTTAACCTTTCAGTTTGTCTGCTACAGTTTAAAATGTCATATCTCAACTTATTCTAATTATTGTGAACAAAGGCAAAATTATGTCAGACCAAATGGATAAAAATCACAATTCTAAACTGCTTATAGTACTTTTCACAAGCAAAATTTCAGTTGAAAAAAAGTTCAATTAATATTTACCTTACCTTACCTTTACATTGAACATAATTTCCATTTTTTTTTTCTCTAGAAAGCGAATAAATATTTTAAAAACGGGCACTGTGATTTTTGTGAGCACAATAGCAAGTTTGTATTATTTCTTTTGTCTTGACCTCTTATTTTTTTATATCAGGGAATTTTTTCAGATAGTTTATAATCAAAGCTCTGTCAATAATGTGAGCCAGCCAATCTGACAGTCACAAAAAAACAGATTTTCTATTCATGTTATATATATATACATTAAATCATTTCTTTACAAATGTATTATTCAAGGCAGTTATTGGAAGCTCTTTTTCATGTTTTGAAAGGTGTAACCATGGGCCTTATTGAATATTTTCTTACTCTTGTAGATTTTATCCTAGCAGAATTTTGTAATTCAGATAAAGCCCAAACAATGGTAAAGTAAAAATATATGTCAGCTGTGCTTAATTTTGGATCTCAAATCGAATTGTCTCCCTTTGACCTTTTTTTTAAATGTGGTAAATCAGTTATTATATCAATGAACAGCTTGTACTGAATTTAATTCCATTACTCTCACAATATAAGATAATGATAAAATAGTATCATGATTTCTTATCAACTATTTAAAAATGATATGTTACCTTTTTACTTCAAATCATAAAGATTAATATTTATTTAAACAAGCATATGTAATCAAACATGAATTTGTTGTCTTCACTATAAAAGTAAACTTAATTTTCCATTTAAGGAAAAGTTGCATGAAAGAGTTGGTGGTAATAGATTCAAAGGTGTTTATACTTTTCTGCAAATCATTTACATATCCCCTATGGCTAGAATTCAAACTTCTGTCCCATCTAATAATCTCAAAATGTTGACCTATTTTTACAGAATTATTACCATTGACCCTTTACATATGCCATCTAGTTGCATGAACACTGATTCTCATGAACTGATTAACTATAAATTATTATCTATTTATGTCTATACTGTGATATTTTTAACAATATTTATATTTTTTTAAGATAATTGATTTTATTCATATGCTATTACCAAATAACATTTTAAGTTAAGTTTTATATTTGAAATTTCAAAGTGTTAAAGTTATTATGTGTACTTTTGGTCAATGATCATATTAAGATGTATGAGATTAAATTGTTATTTTTAATTGTGTATTCCAATTATATGTGATAAAAGTTTGTGCAATAAAGGAAATTTAAAATCAAGTTTAAATTAGTTGTTTCATATTATTTTTTACATGTCAACGAATGGATACAGGATAGATCCTAAGTGATTGGCATAGGTCACACTGGCACTTTGGGCTGGTGTTTATCTTACAAAAGAATACATATATGTATAATTTGTTGCTGGACATAAGGCAGCCATCAGTTAATCATTTAAATTTTTACATACACACACTTATGATATGAAGTGTGCTTAAATGAATTTATGCAGTACAAGAACATAGTCCAAAACAGTCATGTATTCCCGAAATTGTCCGGCCTGAAGCCTGAATCGGATATCTACTTTTAGTTTTTAAGGCTTTCTTAAGAGACGGTCATTTTAACATAATTAGAAAAAAAATGGTTTATGCGATCTTTTTGATCCGACCATTTGCCTTAAACAGCCACACATTTCCGGTCATAAAAGTGACATGATGAATAAGTACTACCAAAACAAACCCTACTTTAATACCTTCTCATTTTAATCAAGGTGAATTAGTTGTCAGACAGCTGAAATGTACCTGTTCAGGCGACAGGTAAACTATTTTGTATCGGACATTGATCAGTCTATTCAAAGTTATTTTCTTACATTTCAGCGGTTTGCATCTATAAATTAATTTAGTCAAAAAGATTGAAATTATCAGAAATAAGTTTATAAATATGATTTGATGAAAAATTAAAAACGTTTTAAACGAAAAATTGTCAGAACCATGTTGTTTGAACTAGTACACGTGTGCCCATGTGCGCAGGCAGGAAATTTAATTATGCATCCTAATTCTTCAAAAATGCTAAAATTATCATAGATACTTTTATTTAATGTTCATTTCGAGTATTTTCTAGAAAAAATAACATGGAAATAGCTACTAAAACTCAATCGTGCTTTGTAAACGTACACAGATTTTACGTATCAGTCCCTGGTCCGTGTTTTACCAACATCCGGTATTAGGAAAATGTGCTTTTTAGTCCCCTACCAACGAAGTCAAAGGGGACTTTAGGTTTGCACTCCGTACGTCTGTCCATTTGTCCATCTTTCCGACTGTCCATCCGTCAGTCCGGCAAATCAGCTTTCCACACTTTTTTCTTCGTTCTTGAAGATATTGATTTGATATTTGGTATATAGTTTTATCATGACAAGTTATAGATCAAGTTCGAATTTTGTTCCGGTCTGATGATTTTGTCCAGAGTTATGAACCATAACTCTGGACCATATCTAATGTTAAGAGTACTATGTTAAACTATATTTCTGTACAAAGGGAGATAAATCATTTTTTTAAAGACATTCTTTGTTAAATTATTTGAAGAATTTTTTGACAGGTTTGTTTTTTATTTAGTATAAACTAATTTTCTGAATGCTGTATATATCAAAAAAAATTATGAAGAGAAATCCTTTAATTAGATAATAATCTATTTTTATTAATGTATATATTTCAATACATTACATTGTGTAGATAAAAGTTGTTGACATTTTATAGATAAGTTACAAATCTATATTAGTTTGTGACAAATGAAAGAAAAAAATATTTGGAACTATTAATTATATCTGATTATAATTTGAAATAGATATACATTGTATTACATCATATCTAATTCTAGAGAACTATTAATCATATCTAATGTTTTTTTCATCATGCTTTAAGATATTGATTGATAATTGGTATATAGTTTTATCATGACAAGTTACAGATCAAGTTCAAATTTTTGTTTCGGTCTAAAAATTTTGTGCAGAGTTATGGTCCTTGGACTTGAAAAATTCACACATATCATCAGTTTTCAACACTGTTTTTAGTCATGCTTGAAGATATTGACATGATATTTACTTTTTGTTTACACCATGACAAGTTATAGAACAAGTTAGCATTTTGTTCCAGTATAATGAATTTTTACCCGGTAGGGGACTATGTATTGCCATGCAATACTCTCAGAATGCTTGTTAAAAACAAAAGTAAAGTTTTTGACAACATAATTTTGCACAAATAAAGAGTCTAAGGCAGATATTAGTACGCTGATGTTGCACACTTGGAATGATGCACTGTCAATTTAACAGTCTACGTCAGAACATCGAATTTATGTCAAAGTAAAGTTCAATATCGTTTTAATGTCAATCATTAATTATATGATGGCCAACTGATTACCATAATTGCCTTTTGTTACTACGTCTTAAGGGATTAAAATTGGGATAAGACATAAATGGCCGGCTGGCTCAGATATTTTTTGGAAGCCCTGGTCCAGACAGTATGTAAATTCATATATCAGCTGTGTCCTTGACTGTCTTGAAATGACCCGTATTCAAGGTCATGAAACCTTGAGATAATACCAGCAGTTGTATGAATTATGACTTCTATAAAGACACTACTAAGAAATGACCCAGTCATGTAAATATGGGACAGACCTTCAAGACAAATTTTTATACTTGTATAACTTTTTTTACAATTGGTTAGCAGACAGGTATAATGTGATGAAGATATGTTTTTATTTTGACCTCCTACAAGATTTTGGTGACTTAGGAAATAAATTTATTATAATCAAAATCAGTTACATAACAAATAATAAGGTCCAATAGTTCTTTCTAGTAATGTCATGACTTCTTCAGTGGAACAATATTACATCTGAAAGTACAAAACATAGTTCAATTATTTAAACAATATTCAAGAACATTAAACAAAGTTTATAAAATGTTGTTAAATCAAATCATGCAAATCAATATTCACACCCTTTTGGTGATGTTATATTTATGATATCAAACTAGTATTTATCTCGCAAACAAGTTCTGTTAACCCTCAACACCATCCGTGCACTACATTCTTCATTTGGCTATTAAATGTAAACATGCAGTGAAATTCAAGTCTTCAATTTATTATCTCCCCTTAACATAAAATTAAGTTTCCTTCTTTCCCTTCTGTTTGTGTTAAAATTGATTGAGAAAGAAAAAATGCTTGATTGTACACTATTTTTCTTCTTTAATGAGATATGATCAAGATTATTCTTATAACTTGTGTGATAGACTTGTTGAGATGTTGAAAGACTGATTTAAAGTTTTTACTGATAAGTCAGCCAATACATAAAAAAGTTACACAATTCTTGTCCGAGATTACTTTAATGGAGCCAGGAGCTTGTAATTCAGTGGTTTTACTTTGATGATGTATATCATATTTGTTTTTCAATTATTGTTTTGTACATAGCTTGCGGTATTGGTTTTGCTCATTGTTGAAGGCCATAAGTTGACCCATAGTTGCTAACTTATACGTCGTTCGGTCTCTAGTGGATAGTTATCTCTTTGGCATTCATATCACATCTTCTTATTAGTCCCCTACCACCGAAGTTGAAGGACACTTTAGGTTTGCACTCCGTCCGTCTGTCTGTCTATCCATCCGTAAGTCTGGCAAATCAGTTTTTCACACTTTTTTTCTTCGTGCTTAAAGATATTGATTTGATATTTGGTGTATTGTTAAATCATGACAAGTTACAGATCAAGTTCGAATTTTGTTCGGGTCTGACGATTTTGTGCAGAGTTATGGTCCTTGAACTTAGAAAATTCACTCAAATAATCAGTTTTCCACACTTTTTTTTGTCATGCTTGAAAATATTGACTTGATATTTGTTAAATAGTTTACACTATGACAAGTTATAGATCAAGTTAGCATTTAGTTCCAGTACAATGAATTTTTAACGGGTAGGGGACTATGTATTGCCAGGCAATACTCTCAGAATGCTTGTTTTTATAGAGTTTTCTCCCTTTGTCACAGAAAATGCAACATACAAAATGATCTTGTTAATTGAGAAGAAAGTTATTTACAGATCCTGGTAAGTTAAACTTTAAAGATATGAAACAGTTTTATAAAAGAAATCTTCAAAAGTAAATATAATTGTAACATTTCAAATTATTATTATTATTAGTCTTAGACAGAGGACAAGGCAGAAAAATTTCAAACTGCTAAAAAATGGAATTACCAATTCTTAAAGCGAAAAAATAGTTTTAGAGTAGTATTTGTGATGTTTAATCATTGACCAACCAACATGTGTCACTGAAACATGTTTTAGTATAGACATAAAGATACTGAGCAATTTTAGCCATGTTTGTTTAAATACCCTAATAAGCCTTTTCCACTCCATGTGCTAGGTGTTAAAGATAATCGAACATCAGTGTTGCTCCTAGATACCATTAACGTCAGTGGTTTCTGAAAGAAATATAAAATTTTCATTTACATTTAGAATAATGATAATTCGAAACCTTGAATTGTCTTAACTTTAAAAATTCAAACATATCAAAGGAAGGCCAACTCTGTCATTTGTTTATACATTGATGTTCTGGTCAAGAAAATTCTTCTTTAGTTTTCAGACAGATAAAATTGTTCATATAAACAAGAAAATTAACTAAATAACTCTGCTTTTTAAAAGAAAATCAGAAATAAGAATTTTGCAGTTCTGTCCCATGTTGCACATTAAGGCAAAAGTAAATCTTTTTTTTTTTTATTTTATTTTATTAAATTCTTAAATTTTTTCAGTAGATCTCAATGAAGATTATCCATCATAATATTCTATTTTAAAATTTCTTGGTGATCCATTGGCATATTTCCCATTTTATTCTTGTTGCCTTGTGCAAGTTACCCTGCTTGACATAATGTATATAACTTGTACAAGCCTAGTAGCTAGTGAAAAGACCATATGTTGATTTTGAGTTTTTGTGTCATTGTGTTGCTGGTTCGTTGATTCCCCAAAACTCCTTTTATTGATCAGAAATTATTCCTTTATTGTCATTTTTTTCTGATTTTTTGAAATTGACAAGGAAAACCTTTTTTTTAAGATGATCATGAAAGCACTTCTTATTTCTTACTAACTTTTCTTATTTTAACATTATAATTCTGTAAATTAAGAAATTAATGTGTGCATTTATTATTGCGAATCACTGATCACTGGTAAAAATGTAAGATCTAATTAATGCGATTGCAAACATTTTGTGAAGGAAAATCACTATTGAAATTATAAATGCAAGTTTTTATTATTGCAAACCTGATACCTGATACTGTCGCATTTTGCACATTAATAAAAATATCGCAATAATTTCTTGATTTACAGTATTCATATTCCAAGTTGGTTTATATTAATGTATAAAAAAATATGTGTACATGGATATAAGCATTGAAAAAATATCTGTTATCTCTTCACTCTTACACCACTTTAGAATCAAACATCATTCTTACCCCTTTACTGTGCTGTACCACTGATGCTATGTCTTGCAAACTCTTAAAATTCTGTGCAGTAATAGATCCAAACTGTAGAATTTTATCTCCTATTTGTAATTGCTGAAAAGAAATACAAACTTTCAACACAAAAATATGACCTTTGAGCTTTATCTGATTGACTCAAGACACTTGGATGTATGGGTGTTAAGACACCAGTTACAGTGACTGTCAGTACAATGAGCCTAATTGCCAGTACTTGGTATTGAGATGGTTAAAATGGTACAATTTGACTAGATTTTCAGTTTATAAACTAATAAATTTCCTTAACAGTTGCAATGTTAACTTTGACCTCCACATTTTTGAATTTCTAATCAGCACCAAAGAAAGAACAATTAACAGAATCTTCAAATTAAAATTTCTGTCAAGTTTGGTTTCAATGGATTCAACTTTAACAGTTCTTGAGAAATAGTTCTACCATTTCAAACCAACAAAAAAACAGCAAGAGGAAAAGGAAGTCATGTTTGTTGACAAATTTGGTACTAAAGTAATAATGCATAGTAAGGATCTTGTAACCAATTTTTCCGCCAAGTTTTGTTATATCCTGGTGTCTCTCAAGAGAAATATGATATATGAACAGAATGAAAACAAGCTGCAAAGTGAGCTTTAAATATTTCACTGAGCTTATGAATGATTTGAGCATATTGTAGTCATTGCAAAACATGACACATTTGAGCATATTATAGTCATGGCAAATCATGACACATTTGGCTTATTGTATCATGGCAAAACATGACACCATATGTTTGGAAGCTTTCATGCTGAACCTTACTGTATTATTTGCATGCTTCAAACGTGAATAATTTTCATTTATTCTGTGTTTTGGAGTATGTAGAGTTTTATTTTAATTCTTATTGTAATAACTGAAAATATTGAGTTTCAGAAATTCAATAAAATGACCCACTCAAGTGAAACAGTTAAGACATGTCAACTGAGCATTTGAATGCAAACTAAAGCCAACTAAAAATGAAAAAAAGATTTAAATAAAAATTTCATTAGATTTAGTTATTTATTTATTTTTGCAAATAAAAATAGACAATTTTCATTCAAGCCACTGTAAATGAACAAAAATTTAGTTTGCAATCTCGGAGGTTTCTTGTTTTACTGAAATAGACTAGTTTTTACTTTGAAATTTATTTGGTTAAATCAAATGACATCTATTAAAAATATTCATAAAGATGAAATTTTTAAAAAAGACAGTTATAAATTGATTTTGCAAGAAATTTATTTAATAATAAAAGAAGTGTTAATTACCGCAGTAGAAGCTGGTGATCTATCATCAACTTTATTGACCTCCAGGAAGGGAGATAACCTTTCCTTCATTTCAACTGACAATTCTGCATTATCTGATGTATCCATGCTTTCTCTTTGCGGGTTGTTTGCTCTTGCTATTTCATGGATTTTATACAGTTCCTCTTCAATTTCGCTCATTATTGCTTGATGGTCATTCTGTAAACCTAAAAAATATCAAAAGCTGAGTATTGGTTTTGCTCATTGTTGAAGGCATACAGTGGCATGTTATTGTTTAGATCCTAGTCCTATAGTCTCTGGTGGAAAGCTGTCTTATTGGCAAACATAACAAATTTCCCTGTTTATATAGTATTTTATTAAGTGAAAACATATCTTCTTAATTTTATTAACTATCTTAATCTTCAGATTCTGTTTTCCTTAAAGGAAAAGTTTGTTGAACTTCTCATTTTCCAGGAAGTAGTATTTATACACTTAATATAAAAAAAGTAGCTTGAACAATAAAATAAGTGTATTTTTAGGTTGCAATTAACTTATCATTATGACCAGATGAGGTTAATAATGGCCCACAAGTACACTGGTACAGTTCATAATGCATTTGTTCACTTAACACATGTAAAATTTTCATTTTTTTCTTAGATCGCTTATCAACTTATCTTTGTATAGCTCTATTAAACATGTCACCCAATCTGGACATATTATTCTCACTCCCAGCAAACTTATCTTTGCTCTTACTCCTAAATGTCAAGCGTTTAAAGAAGGACCAGCAAATACCCCAAATTTCTAGTCTTTGGTTTGAGCCTGAGGGAGTCAAAGCCACAACCCTTCGCACTTGAAGCTATAATTTTACCAAGAGACAGATGATGTGGTTGAATAGGCTTGATTAACCTTATATATTAATTAAAACATTTCTAGAATTTTAATTTAACTCCAGTGTCAAAAGGACTGAAAATTTTAGTCACAAAGTGACATGGTATCTGAGAATTGTACTTCAGCTTTAATCTTTGAATGAATCAGTGAGACGTAAAATATAGGCAAGTATAGGTTTTTCTCATTGTTGAAGGCTGTATGGTTGCCTACAATCACTTACATCAACTTCATTTGAACTTTGGTGAATAGTTGTCTCATTGGCAATCTTAGCAAATCTCCTTATTTTTATATTATAAAGAGTGACTTTCTTCTCTGAGAAGCTGTTATAATTACACTCCCAAAGACACATCTTTACCAACTACTAAGATTCATTGAAAATCCAATTACATGTATCTATTATTATATCAGTTCTTTGAGTCTGTTGTTTTTATGTGAATTGTATTTGGGCGTCTTTACGATCTTTTGAGTTAAGACAATTGCAACAAATTTTCAGTTTGTTCTTATGTTGTGATGCTACACCACTGTCTCAGGGTAGGGGAGGGTTGAGTGCTCACAAGCATGTTTAACCACGCCACATTCTTTATGTGCCTGTCCCAAGTCAGGAGCCTGTAGTTCAGTAGTTATCATTGGTTCAAATCTGTCATACATGCTTTTATAAATTAAGAATAATTTTCTCGTTGGAATTGTTTCACTTCTTTCATGTCTGGCCTTTTATAGCCGACTATACGATATGGGTTTCTCTCATTGTTGAAGGCCGTATGACCACCTATAATTGCTTATATCCTATTATTTGGCATCTGGTGGATATTAGTCTTATTGGCAATCTCCTTATTATTATATTAACTCAAACAATGATGATGATAATGGATGGCTGTTTTACAACTCAAATGAAAAACTTAATAAAATTTATTGATGAATAAAACATAGGTCAAAGTGAAGTGAGAACTTGCTGTGTATAAACATGCCAAGGGTATTAGAGTACGTGTATTTCATCTCAACTGAACTGGTGAACCAAAAAAAAATATGCAAGACTTGAGAGGAACTTTAATTTGATCCTATGTTAAATCAACAAAACACATAACAAAATGGTAGACTATTTTTTCTACCATACCAATTTACCTTTAAAAGGGTAAAAAAAATATATTGTAAATACCTACAATTTATATCATGTCTTGCGCTTCTTACTGTATGAATATCAATGTCATTACGAGGGAATCCATCTTTATCCACCAGTGTTTCTTTCATGCCAACTCCTTTTTGCTATTCAAAATAGTACATAAAAATTACTCTTCTTTACCATCTTAACTATATGTATTATTCTGTTTAGCAAACAAAAGAAATAATGTATTTCTTACTTTATTAAACAGTGTCATAAAATATCATTTAAACTTCAGGTATTAGTGATAATAGAGATCTTTAAATGGAAAAGAAGGAATACAATGTATTAAATGAAAACACAAAGTCCCTACAAAACCCAGTGCAAAGTAAGTGCTTTATTGCTGTTCTTCATCATGTTCATCTTAAACATTTGTTAAAGTCACAGTAAGGCTTTCAACATGTAGCAATTCTTTTCTTCATAGTTACTAATAGTAAGCCAACCAAGTTGTTTAAACAGCTAAAGAGATGAAACATGTTTTGCAAATAAGAATGATCATAGCATTTTTTTTTTACAGTTTGTATATCTTTTCAAAATTTGAAATTAAAAATATGTTAAATATAAACATTACAATGCTGGCCTGCTATTCCATGTATTCTGTTCGTCCATACTTTTAAAGCCATGTAAACAAATTGAACATTCAGATTTAAACATCAGACACAAAAGGTGACAAATGATGGACAGTGCATATAAATCTGAATCATTATATATTAAATATCTATTATTTTATCATTGAGTAAATAAAACAATCTGACTTATACCTACATTGTGTATTAGAATAATTGATAAAAAAATAAAACTAGAGGCTCTAAAGAGCCTGTGTCGCTCACCTGCATCTTCAACAATAGCCATTTTTTAGTAAAAATCATCATTAAAGAGGAATAACTCTATTAAGAGGTAACTGACAATTTCAGCCATGTTGACATATTTGTAGATCTTATCCTGCTGATAATTTTCCTTTTTAAAGTTTCTATTTATCTATTACAGTTTTATTATTATTATTATTATTAATAGGCAAAAAATTCAAAAAAAAAATGTTAAAAAAATAATCATCAAAGGGCAATAACTCCAATTACGAGTCGACTGCAGATTTCCGCCATTTTGGCTTACTTGTGGATGTTGTCTTGCTGATCATTTGTGCTATTTCAAGTTTCTATCTATCTATTACTGTTTTCAAGATATTTGGCAAAAATGGGTAAAAATTTATCATTAAAGGGCAATAACAAGTCGACCTAAGATTTCGACCATTAGGCTTATTTGTAGATCTTGTCTTGCTGATCATTTTTGCTATTTACAGTATCTATCTAATATAGTTTTTATACGACTGCAAAAAATTTGTGTTCGTATAATGCTATCATGTCATCGTTGTCAGCGTCATCGTCAGCATCGTCCGTGTCGTCGTCCGAAGACACATTTGGTTTCCATCCAATAACTTTAGTTTAAGTGAATGGATCTCTATGAAATTTTACCAGAAGGTTCAATACCACAAAAGAAAGGTTGGGATTGATATTGGGGGTTATGGTACCAACAGTTTAGGAATTACGGGCCAATAACAAGCATTTTTGTAGTTTCCGGACAATAACTTGTGTGTAAGTGTATGGATCTCTCTGAAATTGTACCACAAGGTTCCATAACACAAAGGAAAGGCTGGGATTGAGTAATTGCCCAAACGTTCAGGAATTGGGGGCAAAAAAGGGGACAAAAACAAGCATTTTTGTAGTTTCCGGACAATAACTTGTGTGTTAGTGTATGGATATCTCTGAAATTGTACTACAAGGTTCCATACCACAAAGGGAAGGCTGGGATTGAGTTTGGGGGTAATTGCCCCAAACAGTTAGAAATTAGGGGCAAAAAAAATGGGCCAAAAACAAGCATTTTTCTAGTTTCCAGACAATAACTTGTGTTAAAGTTTATGGATCTCTCTGAAATTGTACATTTTTCCTGAAAAGAAAATAATCTTCAAAATTTGAAGAAAAAAAAATTTGGGGTTGGGGGGGGGTTCAAAAAGTTTGGTTGAGATGATTTTTTTTTCAAATTTTTTTTTTGGGGGGGGAGGGTTCATATTTTTTTTCTTCAAATTTTTGAAATTTCAAATTTTTTCAAAATTGAAAATAGATACAAATCTTTTAACCAAATTCAATGGGTTTGAATTAAGTCTTTAATTTTTGGGGGTTCTAACCTTGTATTACTATTTTGGATATTGGGCCCCATTTTTAAATTGGTCTACATTGAGGTCCAAGGGGTCCAAAATTAAACTTTTTGTTTGATTTCATCAAAAACTGAATTATTGCCGCTCTATGATATGCTGAATCTTATTGCGCATTTAGATTTTTTATTTTGGGCCCTGTTTTCAAATTAGTCTTTATTAAGGTTTGAAGGGTCCAAAATTAAACTTTGTTTGATTTCAACTAAAATTTAATTTTTCTTGTTTTTTTATATGCTGAATCGAACTATGTTGTTAGATTTTTGGATATCAGACCATACTAGGTAAATTAAATGTCCCATTTCAAATTTTTAAGATCTTTGACCACATTTATTTTGTGTCAGAAATCTATATTATGTCAAAAATTTGATCACAATCCAAATTCAGACAGTATCAAGCTTGAATATTGTGTCCAAACTTGCCCCAACTGTTCAGGGTTCGACCTCTGCAGTCGTATAAGGCTGCACTCGGCAAAGCATTTTATTTAGATATTAGGCTAAAACGCAAAATTATTGGTAAAAATCGTCATTATAGGGCAATAACTCTAATAAAGAGTCGATTGAAGATTTCCATCATGTAGACTTGTTTGTAGATCTTGTCTTGCTGATCATTTTTGCTATTTAAAGTTTCTGTCTATCTATAATAATTTTCAAGATAATAGGCAAAAATTTTTAAAAGTTTTAAAATTCATCTTTTAAGGGCAATAACTCCTATAAGAAGTCGTTTGACAGTTTTGACATAAATGAACAATAGGTAAAGCTCAACATTCTGAACATTTTTGCCTGAACGGATTTTCTTAATTTATAGCGGTTTTCAAAATAATAGGGAAAACTTGCATTTTACCCCTATGTTCTATTTTTAGACATGTTGGCCATCTTGGTTGGCTGTTGGGTCACGGGACACATTTTTTGAACTAGATATCCCAATAATGATGGTGTCCAAGTTTGGTTAAATTTGGCCCAGTAATTTCAGAGGAGAAGATTTTTTAAAAAGTTAACGATGGCGGACATCAATGACTAAGGACAATAACGGACAACGGACACCAAGTGATGAGAAAAGCTCAGTTGGCCTTTCGGCCAGGTGAGCTAAAAATGTTGCTGCAAATACAAGACCAGCAAATTTTCACTTTGACCACAATGTCTTATTGGTTCTATAAGACCTAAATTAAATACCTATTTTTTGCTAACCTTAACTACCCTAATTGTTAGTGTGATTCTGCCTACCCTAAGGAGTTGTTTTCTTTTTTTTAACATGCACTAGTACTATTACAGTCAGACTGTTTCCCTGTTTTTTAAAATCGATTTCGGATAAACAAAACTTGCAGCGATTTTTACCCCCCACCCCCAAACTATTTTAATTCAGTTTTTTATCCTACATCAAGGACGTATAACTAATATACGTCCTTGCCTACATCAATTGATCTTTTGATGCTGTCCCTTAGTATGTCACTTTATTTAGGAACAAGAAAAAACTTATTTATAGCAATAAACTGAAACACGATTAAAACTTTATACAACACAAAACCAATAAAAAGGGTGCGAATGTGAATGGGAGCGAACAGAATCTGGGTGATCGGACCGGAATTCATCCCCCCCCCCCAATATTAAATGGTCGTCTACTAACAGTATACTTTTATCTAGTCCAAATACTTATGACGTCTTGAAAGGCTATTTCATTTTTTTTGCTTTCATAGCAAAAAAATAAAAGAGCCTTTCCATGTTTCAAGATGTCATAAATTATTTTGACTAACTTTTACCGTCAGGCTTATAAGATTTAGAGAACTCTGCTTGTTATTAATGTTGAGCACTTCCCTTTTTCATTGCCTCATATTCAGACTTGAAAAGTACACTGGCAAAAACTTTTTTTTATCAGTGTCACAATGATTCTGCAAAAAAATATGAGCTTTAGAACACTTCGTATTATTACATTTGATCAAACGACAACTTTCCAATAATTTAACTGCAATGTGATGACACTGATTTTGCAAAACTCATTTACTGATTTTAGAACTTCAAATAACGCTTGTATGTCTGCTTCAAGCTCTTCTTTCTTTTTGACCAGACGATTCATGTTTTCCATGGGGGCTGCCATGTTGTTGACCGCTAGTAAGTCTAAACATCGAAAAGTGCACCATAGATAGCAACGCACAAGAACGTCCAAAAAATAAACCGTTACATTGGTTAGATTCTAAAACATAAATAATAATATGCATGCTACTATTTTTTGCACCGGAACCTTTCCACTAATGATTATTTGGACTATCGTCCATACTTTAATATAAAAATAAGAAGAAGTGGTATGATTGCGAATGAGACAACTCTCCACAAGAGCCCAAATGACACAGAAATTAACTAACACTAGAACAGTAGGTCACCGTACGGCCTTCAACAATGAGTAAAACCCATACCGCATAGTCAGCGATAAAAGGTCCTGAAATGACAAATGTAAAACAATTCAAATGAGAAAACTAACGGCCTGATTTATGTACAATATAATGAACAAAAAACAAATATGATATACAGCAACAAACCTTAGGCAGTGGCTATTTTTTTGTCATCGGCAAAATAGAAAATATGCCATTTTGCCGGCTCTGATTAAAATATCTTAAGGATTTAAAAAGTACTACAATAATGTGCCTTGCCAACATAAAAGAATCAAATTATTACTCATATAGTTATATACGATAACAGTAACACTATTGAAATGTTTGAGATACATTTAATTTTTGTGGTAAAAAATAAAAGTTGGGAATTTTATTGCATATACATTTATGTCTTTCAAGTGATAATTCGGAAATATGCTAAAATGTTTGTCAAAACCTCACAGTAAACATATGAATCCGATACTGTGGGTTTTAATAAACTGAGCGGCAGGTAAGTCGTAAGTTCCTTGAATCGCCGTAGAAAAGAGGATAATTGCAGGAATCGAAGACTAGATATACTCATCAGAACACCCAATAACTGTAGTGACACAACTGATGGGATTCTATCAAGCCAGTTCGCCAGCTCGTCGTAGATGCAGCCATGGTTGCTGTGTGATATCTTGTGTGAAGTACAGCAACGGATACTTTTCTGAATACCCGATTAACATATTACAAACGACATTCTATTTCTGTGTCTGATAGATGCCTTACAAAACCTCTTTCCAAATCCCAACATATTTTTTTAACAAATTACAATACCGGGCCTCAGTGTTACAAATAAAAAAACCCTACTGTAAATCGTAAATCGTGTGTTTATAACACATCCAAAGATCTGTTTATACAACCCCTCTCTTCGTGAAATAGTAATAAAACTGTTGACCTCCCCATCTACACGCGTTTTCCTCGCTCTTAACTTGACAACAGATTGAAAGAACTAAGTTGAAAAAAATAACAAGATGTTGCATGATTGCCAATAATACAACTCTCCACCAAAGACCAAATGACGTAGAAGTTAGCAACGGTAAGTCACCGTACGGCCTTCAACAATGAGCAAAACTCACACCGCAAAGCAAGCTATATGAAAGGCCCCGAAAATACGTTTTTTTTTAAGGGACCAACCACACTTGGTAAACATGATTTTTTATTGGTTACAAATTTGTTACGTTTGATGGCTGTGCTTTTCAACAACAAAAAAAACAACTTCTAAAGAAAAAGACTTACAAGGTAACATTATATATCCCCTGACTTCACGTCCTAATTCACAGATGATTTTCTTTCACTAAATAACTTAAAGTCTAGAAATACAGGATTCCAAAAATACCGTTCAGTCTGCTTCATATATTGACTAACATCTAGAAATTGACAATGACGACAGACTTGGCACTGGATCTATGACAAAAGGGATGATTTCAAATGTCCCATGAACGTTTTATTTCCTTGTCGTATTTCAGCAGCTGCTTAAGGATTATATATCTCACTGTTGATTCATTATTTCAGGGCTTGCGTTAACTAAAACAATTTCTTTGATATATGGTAGATTGGTACAATAAATCTATCGAAGCAATGGTCCTAAGAATGGTAGAGTTTTAGGTCTTGTCTTCGAAAGTTTTAGGGACGACCAAGATTTGGTGGATCGATAAGAAATATCTATGTCACGCAGATGCATGATCATGGATATGTTCACAAGTAAGTAACAACATGCCAGGTCGAAATGGTGAAGCAGGAACTGTAATCCTTCTTGGACACCAAAGTTCTGTTTTAAAGGGATTGTGTTGTTTTCGGTGTTGCATTTTATGCTTTTTTTCTTACTGCAGATAACATTCTTATTTATCTTTTATGCTTAAAAACTTTATCTTTCACATTCAACTGATTTTTAGGCCACGGTAAGTGGACGTGCATGTTTTATGGTTTATGTATTTGTGATGTATTTATGTTAATTAAGAGGCATTTAGAAAATAGCTATTGTGTGATGCCAATTCACCGAACCGTCTGGGTAGTCTCGTGGTAGCATGGTGGCCTAGAGTACTGGATGTCATTGTTTCTAAATATCCCTGGCCGGAACAAGTCAGACTTGAAATTGGTATCCGCTACTTCTTCACCAAGTACACGGCATTATGGAGTGAGAGTGACGACAGATCAGCCCTGAGTCAGAAAAATGTGTCCGGGTAAGCAGACATGTCTTCCCGCGGCTGACTTCTACCTACGGAAAAGACACTTTAAAGCAAATCCTGCTATGGGTGGCTACAAATAAGCGTTCATATTCTTATCGCATTAACATGTTCTCGTCCCTAAATTCATGTAATATTTGCCACCGGACATTATGCGCTAATCCATCATCATTATTAATAAAACAGATATGAATCACCATAAGATTTTAACAAGAGTTATACGATGGTGGGACTAATTGCACAGGAAATGCTTGCCTTTCCTGAGCGCCTGGGCTCACCTGAGTATTTGCTTGTGTACGTTTGGCTCAATGATGAGTTTTTTTTCGGTGATTGGTGGACTGTTTGTCTTTCTGTCGTTTTCTTTTGGTGTTTTGTGGACTGTTTGCCTTTATGTCGTTTCTTCTTTGTGTTTTGTGGACTGTTTGCCTTTATGTCGTTTTTTTTTTGTGTTTTGTGGACTGTTTGAATTTATGTCGTTTTCTTTTGGTGTTTTGTGGACTGTTTGTCTTTATGTCGTTTTCTTTTGGTGTTTTGTGACTGTTTGCCTTTGTGTCGTTTTGTTTTTTTGTGTTTTGTGGACTGTTTGCCTTTATGTCGTTTTTTTGGTGTTTTGTGGACTGTTTGACTTTATGTCGGTTTTTTTGTGTTTTGTGGACTGTTTGTCTTTATGTCTTTTTTTTTTGTGTTTTGTGGACTGTTGTCTTTATGTCGTTTTTTTTTTGTGTTTTGTGGACTGTTTTTCTTTATGTCGTTTTTTTGTGTTTTGTAGATTGTTTGTCTTTATGTCTTTTTTGTTTTTGTGTTTTGTTTACTGTTTGTCTTTATGTCGTTTTCTTTTGGTGTTTTATGGACTGTTGTCTTTATGTCGTTTTTTTTTGGTGTTTTGTGGACTGTTTGTCTTTATGTCGTTTTTTTGTGTTTTGTAGACTTTTTGTCTTTATGTCGTTTTCTTTTTGTGTTTTGTGGACTGTTGTCTTTATGTCGTTTTTTTTTGTGTTTTGTGGACTGTTTGTCTTTATGTCGTTTTTTTGTGTTTTGTAGACTGTTTGTCTTTATGTCGTTTTCTTTTTGTGGACTGTTGTCTTTATGTCGGTTTTTTTTGTGTGTTTTGCGGACTGTTTGTCTTTATGTCGTTTTTTTTTTTGTGTTTTGTAGACTGTTTGTCTTTATGTCGTTTTTTTGTGTGTTTTGTGGACTATTTGTCTTTATGTCGTTTTCTTTTGGTGTTTCATGGACTGTTGTCTTTATGTCGTTTTCTTTTGGTGTTTTATGGAATGTTGTCTTTATGTCGTTTTCTTTTGTTCATGGCGTTGCCTTTTTGTCTACTTCAGGTTTATGATTGCAACCCCTTTTGGTATCTTCTCCTCTTTTTTACTGCAGTTTATGTATGTCTTTATCTTAAGTTTTTTTTATCAATATTCTTAAATATGTATAGAGTTGTATTTCATTTTACGAAACAAGCTCGAAATTCAAAGTTGATACTCTCATTTGACAATTCACTCGATTTTGTGTTTTTCGACTTCTTCTTCTTTTTTACTGCAGTTAATATGATATTATATAAAAGTAAGGAGATGTGGTATGATTGCCAATATGTCTTTATTCTAAATTATTCTTTAATATTCTTTGATTCTTACTCATTTTTATCGTTTATTCTTTCTATATGTACAAGGGTGACTATTGATGGTAACGATGTAAGCTTCAGAACTAAGTGTAGATAAACTAACAATCCGACAGCAAATATGAAATAATGTTACTTACTAGAATATACATACTTCTATGAGATCAAGAGGTAAGCTTAACATGAAATATTTGTTTCATTAGGTCTTTCAACGAACTTAAACTACCAAATAAATATTTCTTCATTAAAATCCATAAAACATATGACCTTTTTCAGGTTAAGCTTAAAAGTATATCAAATGTTTTGATTTAGTTTGCTATTCTGTTATCATGAAATTTCAATATTTCAAAAGATCAAAGGATCCGCTGACCAAACTTCGTCAACTGGAACAATGTTGGTATTTTCAGTCCTCTGGGATTTGGCCTGTGTTGATTGACTGCTGACAAATTCTTGTAAGTATAGGTGCAATGATGTTGGCTGTTTCTTTGAGTATTTTCACTGGAATTTTATCAGGGCCGGTTGCTTTATCCGGATTTAGTTGATTAAGTGTTGTTTTTTTTAATCCCTTTTCTCCAATTTTGATGTCTTTCAATGGTATAAATGGTGAGTTTCCTTTAGTTGGTATATTGTTGGTGTTTTCCGTTATAAATACTGATGTAAACTGATTATTCAGCATTTCAGCCTTCTGTTCTGCAGTATCAGCTGATACTCCATTGTCCCCATTCCAAACTAAAAGACAAATTGAAAAAGTGTTTCATAAAAAAAATAATGGCCGACGTAGATACACGTATATCTTGGCTTATGGAAGGATAAATCGTACTTTGTATAAAAAAAATCACTCGGATTCAAACAAAAAATTCTCTGAAACTGACATTATCAAAATGCTTGATTTCTTGGTTTTGTTACGTTTGGAGGACGTGTTTTTCAACCAACAATCGGGGTTCACACGCAACTGTGCTCCGCTATTTCGGTGATGACCTCTCACTAAATAATTCAAAGTTTGGGGACTATGTTGAACGCATCTATCCCATCGAACTTGAAATAAAGGCTACAACAGATACAGTTAAGTCTGCCTCATATACCTTGACTTACATCTAGAAATTGACAATGAGGGTCGGTTGAGAGCAAAACTCGACTACAAAAGAGATGATTTCAGCTTCCCAATTGTAAACTTTCCATTTCTATGTAGCAACATTCTAGCAGCGCTTGCATATGGAGTATATATATCCGAGTTGATACGATATTCCAGAGCTAGCATTTCCTTGACAAAGGTTGCTGCTTATACAAGGAAGCTACTAAATCAAGAGTTTCAAGTGGTGAATTTAAAAAAAACTTCGAAAATTCTACGGACGCCATCGCGAGTTGGTTGACCGTTACGAGTTTCTGTTTCACAGATGACGACGGATATATTCCAATTGTCGTTACCACAATCCCGTCCTCTTTTGCTCGAATGCAACTTGCCGAATTAGATTTATCACCAGGTTTGAACGAGGATATCCGAGGGTTTTACTAGTTCACCTTGTAATGGATCGGTAGTTTCTTTCAGACATTCTTGTCGTAGGATTTTCCGATTTAGTTTGTCTAACAGATTTCCCACACATTGGCATCGCAATTGTGCGACAAAGTTACATCAGGGGGTGATATGATTAAGTATAATTTGCATGTTTTTTGTATGTGTTTGATTTTGTATTTTTGCACTATTTATTTGTTTTAGGAAAAGCGATTTAAGTGAATGTCTGTGTTCGTATGTTTCATTGCATTGCATTTATTAAAGTCATGGGGAAGAATAATCGTAACTTTCCGGTAGTATGTCTCGCCAATGCTAGACTTTGGAACGCGGGTAGACACTGTTCTCCAAATGTTGTACCCGTCATGTTGCTCATGTATAAAGTGTGATAAGTCTAATATTATAATATTACAACCGAGGAAAAGCAGATGGGATTGTGGGCTGGCTACGCCAATATTGGAATAGATCTCTGGTCACATGTATTAGAGATAGACCATACCGGTCAACCAAATCATGATGGTGTTCGTAAATCTTTCGAAGGGATGATTTCTATACTTTAACTCTAGAAGTAGGAACCCGGCGTTGATTTAATAGCTTTCTTGTAAGCAGCAATCCTTTATTAAGGAAATCATAATAGGAAACGCAATCTCTGGAATATCGTATCAACTGGGAGATATATACTCCATAAATTCAAATTCAAATTCTTTATTTCCTAATCACAGGGCCCTTTCCATACACAAGCATGGAAATATGCTTCATATGGAATAGAAGGTTCACAAAAGGAAAGCTGAAATCGTCGCTTTTGTCGTTAGTATAAATAAGAAGATGTGGTATGAGTGCCAATGAGACACTGAACTCTCCATTCAAGTCACAATGTATAAAAAGATAACAATTATAGGTCAAAGTACGGCCTTCAACACTGAGCCTTGGCTCACACCGAACAGCAAGCTATAAAGGGCCCCAAAATGACTAGTGTAAAACGATTCAAACAGGAAAACCAACGGTTTAATCTATATGTCTATTTCTAAACCACCTTTCATTGTCATGCAAGTACTAGATTAAGTCAAGATATATAAAGTAGACTTACTTGTATCAACGTTATCCATTATTTCAAATTCGATGGGATTATATATGCGTTCAACAAAGTCACCAAAAGTTGAATTAGGGGACCTCATCTTTATATGGATGATCATTTAACTTAAATGACAATCATAGCTTCTTTTCGTTCTCCCTGAGAAGCTCAGAAGTGAAGTTTGCCTCGTATCAATAAAGGAACATCGAGTCAACGAGAAGAGGGGCACAGTTGGTTCCCCTATATGAATACCGACTGCCTGTTGAAAAATACGTTCTCCTAACGTAACAAATATATTGTCAATCCACAATTAGGCATCTTGCTAATGCAAGTTTCAGAGTATTTTTTGTTTGAATAAGAGTGATTTTACAAAGTATGATTAATCCCTTCCTAAAACAAGATATGTTTATCTACGTCGGTCATTCTTTTTAACGAAACAAAGTAGGAATCATTCTTTCATTCTGTGTTTAACTGATTTAGGATGCGGAATGCTATACTAGGGTATAGAGAAGTCAAATGTTAAACATCTTTGTATGCCGAAATCAAAGGGATAGCTAAGTGCTTTTACTGAACTAATTTTACTGAACGTTATTCTATGTTACTTTTATTGTTCTGCTGATCTATAGTAAACGGAAAAGTGTTCTTAAAATAAGTTCTCTAAAACATGTTTAAGTCAGGACCATCGTCAGTGATTGTGTTCACGTCGCGTAAATTGTTTTCACATTGTCTTCAACTTCTCTTCTGAAGATAGGACTAATATGTTTGTGTAATAGTCCCAGTCTAAAGCTACTGGCCAAATTTGAGAGGAATGGTGTCTGGAAGGACCACTACAAAAGACACTCAGTAAGTACTGATCGGACAAAAGCAAACAGGCACTCTTTGATTCTGAGTAGCCAATTTCGAACATCTAGTCCTTTGACAGTACATGGCAATTATTTTTTTTTTTACAGAATTGATGATCGATTTGGAGGCTATCTACAAACCATCATCATTTAAATTTGATCCAGTGGCATACATAGCGGCGGCATTGTTTAATATTGCCAGAGACATAAATACATGTATGTCTCTGTTAGTGTATAGTTTCCATTGAAACCCTACAGAAAATCACATTTTCATCATTTTATCTTAAAGTAATTCATCGGCCAAGTTTTACAAAACCTAAAAAGAACGGGGTAGACGAGTTTCTAGACAAACCATCTCAGACGAAAACATGGACATCAGAGACATCTTTCATTCTGAATGCCAATTAAAAAATCTTCTATGAAACAAGGAATCATTGAATGAAACTACAAGGCGAAATTGTTTTCAATTTTGACAGGAATGATAGAAAGACCCTGCGCAAACGATCCTTAATATTGATTAGGTAACACACATGGTGGCCATTGGTGTCACATGTTCCATTGGAACTCTATGGAAAATCACATTTTCATCTTTCCGCAGAAATCACCATTAAAATGGGAAATAAACTTGGCAGGAATGATGCATTAAAGGACCTCTCCAAACTATCCTTATTTGGTTCTGACTACATACAAAAACATGGCCACCAATTATTGATTTTGATTATCCAATTTTCAAAAATCTTTTCTTCTGAAACTACAATTTTTTAATTTTTTCTGGAACTTGGCAGGTAAGACCCTTTGCTAATGGTACTCATTAAATATTGATCAGGTGGCAAGCATATTTGTATTTGTGGTACACAGCTCCCATTAAACCTCTGTTGAAATAAAATTTTCCTCGTCATCTCTTAAAACTGCTGTGGCAATTTTAACCAAACTTGCAGCAATGATATATGGAACATCCTCTATAAATGATCCTCATTTTGTTACAATAGGGTGAACAACATGGTTGCAAAATGCAATTTTTGGAAAATGACGCTGTCAAAGCGTCAATTTTACTATACCATTGACCAGATTTCATTTTATCGCTTCCGGTCGCTTCCAAGCCGCCTTCCGAACTCGGTTCCGTATTTTACACAACTATGTCCTGTACAGAATTTCATTCTTAACCTGACCATATGTTTATTGTTATTAAATGGTATTTTGAGCTATCCCTTTGGTATATTTTTCATATTTATATGAGCTTTCGCTTTTTTGTGCATGACATTCCATCCGTAAAAAAATAAGAATATAAATAGATCCGTATTGTTATGGTTTTGGACTTTTTACATACCAATGGTAACAAATCGCTATCGCTAGAAAATAGTTCTTGAAAGAATGATTACCTTTCTTGTCAGCTGAACTGTGAAATCATGCAAAAAATAATAAAATAATAATCGGAATCATCTTGAAATCATACGAAAGATAATGGTCTTTATCAAGATTTAAGGAGTTTTTAAGAATCGAAAATTAGTAATACGATTATATCCACGCGGTGCGTATGTAATTGTAAGTTACTGCTGCAGACTTAGTATAGGTCAAATATCGCAGGGGCCAGTTCTGTTAAAGAATACAATAGCGATAATTGCAGAAGTTTTTCTGTCAAAAAGACTTTATTTCTTTCTGGATTTCTTCACTTTAAAAAGAATTATAAGATGCAGAAATTTATGAAAGGAGTAGGCAGTGCTCAATGAATCATACCAAAAGTATTTTACCTTTCTCTGACAACGTGGTCTCGTCCATTTTTGAAACATTACGATTATTTCATTACTTTTTCGAGTTAACAACTAAACTATTGAACCTGTATTGTTTTGAGTAAAGCTTTCCCGTTGTCTAGGTGTTCATTACAAGCCCGTATTTTACGATTACTTTTTCAAAATCGGATACGAAAATTTCTTGAAAATAAATAAAAAGTATTGAGATTTGCCATCCACTTTTCAATAACTATTAATTAAATATTTATTTAAAATCAATGTTAACTGAGGGTGACTTGGATAAGGAATGGCATTTAATGATTCCTAGAGATACAGCCAAATGTGTAAACAGGAAGTTGTGAAGGGAGACAATTTCAAAAGTGCTAAAACAAGTATTGTCAAACCTTGTAAAATATTTCTGGTGGCAATAATTCACATATTCATAAAATAACCAAACACAACTTTTAAAGGTGGTTGTTATGTTTCAATTGGCAAACATTTATTTATTAATAATAAAAAAAAAAAACTTCTTAAAAAACAAATTTCTATCATATTTATCTTGGAATATGATCAAATATGTTAGCCTATTTTAAACATGCCTTTAATAACATTTCAGTACTTATGGAAAGAGTTATTCCATTTCTTCCTTTGATATTTAAGGATATACCAATTTTAATTGCAAAATTGTAATTGATAAATGTAAATAAAAATTAATGAAGAAATTCCAATTTTGTCATTGTAAACCTTCTTAAATATGTGTATAAGTAAATTATGAAGCTGTAAAGGATATATAACTAGTGTATAAGTCAAACAACTGAAAGTGAGAAAAAAAGATATACCTTCTGTGCTACATTTGGGGACGGGTGGTAATAAAATCAAATTATTTAAGTTATTTAGGCATTTTAATTTTTAAAGTTTAATTAATAATTGAAATGTCACTTATTTGCATTTCAGTTAATGCACATGGCACATGTATAAAAAATCCAGGTCTTTGTCTATTCAATAAAATAAAACTAACATGGTAGTTATAAATAAATATATGTAACATCAAGTCACAAACATGAAACTTAAGGTGAATCAATCTTAAATCGGGCGCTAATACCACAGCGCTATAAAAAAATCCTGGGGAGAACACTGGATTGTATTGCTTTCAGAGTTATATAATACACCTTGCCTAAGAAAAAGGTCTAGCTAGGTCCTTAAAAAATGAGGCTATAATGATGTAAAGTGACTTATAACTGCCAACAGCCACATTATTTAGACTCTGGTGGATAGCTAGCTAGTTATCAGACTGTTATCTCATTGGCAATCATGTTACCACATCTCCTTATTTTAGTACGGGTTAATTATTTGAAATAAATGACTCACAAACATTAAATCATTTGAAAAAAAGATAATTCTGCAATAATTTATGTTGTCATTTAAAGATTTCAGTTTATATATATATATAAATATCAACAGTGAAATTTGGTTGAATAAATGGTGTCACTATATTTGTAATTGTCAAACTAGTATAACAATACTATTGTCTAAATCTACAGAATTTGATCATCCTTTAAGTAACAGAAATAACAATGTCACTAAGTCACTTGTAACTTATCTCTTAAATGAGGACTATGTGGGGTATAAGAGTTTGCTTACTGCAGGCTCTTCATCATCATTTTGTTAAATAATTCTACAAAGAAGGGGATAGTCTGTTAATGTATCCTTGACTAAGAATAATGAAATTGCAAGAAACAAATTCACATATTACTTTGAATATTGTAGATCGTTCAGGTAGTCTTGAGCTATTTCTTTATACAAAAGAAACAACCAGTATATAAATATAGTCATGTTACACCACTGTCCCAGGTAAGGGAAGGGTTGGGATCCCGCTAACATGTTTAATCCCGCCACATTCGGTATGTATGTGCCTGTCCCAAGTCAGGAGCCTGTAATTCAGTGGTTGTCGTTTGTTGATGTGTTACATATTTGTTTTTCGTTCATTTTTTTGTACGTAAATTAGGCTGTTAGTTTTCTCGTTTGAATTGTTTTACATTTGTCATTTCGGGGCCTTTTATAGCTGACTATGCGGTATGGGCTTTGCTCATTGTTGAAGGCCTTACGGTGACCTTTAGTTGTTAATTTTTGTGTCATTTGGTCTCTTGCGGAGAGTTGTCTCATTGCCAATCATACCACATCTTCTTTTTTATATTCACTTCACACATATATATATATATCTTGACAAACAAATAAAAAAGCCATAGACATTGAAAACAATTCATTTCTATTCTATTGTCAGTCAGCATACCTACCATGAACTGAAAAGTCTCTTAAGATTCAGTAGGTAAATTATGTGAAAATCAAGACTTGCATCAAAAATATCCCAATATTAGAGACAATGGCGTCATTTTTCCTCAGAGCTTTCAGCTCTTTGATTGAATATGATTGGCCAATTTTTAAATAATTTCTCCAATTTTGTTCCTGCATAAAGTACTAAAACAATATTTCAATTTGGGAGCTCATATGGTTTTTCAAAAGTTTAAGTTGATAATACACAAAAACAAACCTAGGCCTGGTTAGGGTGGGTAATGGAAACCTCTAATCAAATTGGGTATTCAAAGAAGGTTTTTAAGAAATTTTAGCTGCAAAGCCCCATGCCCCTTTTAACATCTTACAAGAACATAAGTTATTTTCTTCCATTGAAACCCTACAGAAAATCACATTTTCATCATTTTATCTTATAGTAATTGCCAAGTTTTACAAAACCTGAAAATAACGGGGATAGACGAGATAAAAGATGAGCAAAAACAGGTTGTTGGTGTAATTTGCTCGTTCAATATTTTTTTTGAAGACACCTTTTCTGATTTTGTCTTCTGCTAACTACATTTTTTTATGTTGTATATATAGAATCTTATGTTATTAAAATCATGCTCTTTATTGGTGGAAACATTGAGGATGTTCTACAAAGCTGAATTCTGGTTTTAAGATAAGGTAAGGTCATGCAGATAGAAAACAATATGGTATGTATGACTGCTATTTATTTATAATGCAGTATATAATGAAAAGCACACAGCTGAATATTGCACATATGCATGAATATGTAAAAAGCAATAATCTAATAAAATGTACTAAAATATATTTGTAAACACTAAAAAATATAAAGAAATATAAAAAAATGTGGATAGTGTCCACATGTGGACACATATAATGCCCCCGCTTGCATATCATATAGTTATAAAGGGACATAACTGAAGAACGGTAAAAGTGACGCTACCCAAATTTGAACTTGATCTGAGTTTTGTGGTAATAAGCATTGTGTGTAAGTCTCATTACATTTGGTTGAGGCTAACTTAAGTAGAGAACAGAAACTAAAAATTCTGCATTTTTTCTATTTGTAAACAGACATAACTCTAGAACGGTTGTGTATAAGTTTTATAACATTTGGTTGAGACAAACTAGAGTTAGAGAACAAAAACTAAAAAATTCAGCAATTTTTATGTTTATGAAGGGACATAACTCAAGAATGGTAAAAGTGTCCCCACCAAATTTCGTACTTAATTTGTATTATGTAGTAATAAGCATTGTGTATAAGTTTCATAACATTTGGTTGAGGCAAACTAAAGTTAGAAAAGGGAAACAAAAAATTTGTACTTGATCTTAGCTTTGTG
Source organism: Mytilus californianus (assembly GCF_021869535.1). Classification (NCBI taxonomy): domain Eukaryota; kingdom Metazoa; phylum Mollusca; class Bivalvia; order Mytilida; family Mytilidae; genus Mytilus; species Mytilus californianus. The sequence continues at coordinate 64,733,846 of NW_026262668.1, read as the reverse complement.
GTAATGAATATTGTGTATAGGTTTCATAATGTTGGTTGGGGGAAACTTAAGTTACAGAATGGAAACTAAAAATTTTGCAATCTTTCGATTTATAAAGGGGCATAACTCAATAATGGTTAAAGTGACACTACCCAAATTCAACTTGATCTGTGTTTTATCAGTGGAAGTCAAAATTAAACATTGCATTGTATAAAGCATTGGTTGTTGTTGATTCAACTATAATCATGGACAAGTGCAGATAACTGCAATTTTAAAAATTACTTGATATTTAGAAGAAAATAAAAATTTTGCAATTTTTCCATTTATAAAGGGGCATAACTCTAGAACAGTTAAAGTGAATCCACCAAAATTCAAACTTGATCTGTGTTTTGTGGTAATAAGCATTGCGTATAAGTTTCATAACATTTGGTTAAGGCAAACTTAAGTTAGAGAACGGAAACTAAAAATTTGGCAATTTGTCCATTTATAAAGGGGCATAACTCTAAAATGGTTAAAGTGATGCCACCAAAATTCAAACCTGGTCTGTGTTTTGTGGTTATAAGCATTGTGTATAAGTTTCATAACATTTGGTTGAGGCAAACTAAAGTTAGAGAACAGAAACTAAACATTTTGCAATTTTTCCATTTAGAAAGGGGCATAACTCTAGAACAGTTAAAGTGACGCCACCAAAATTCAAATTTGATCTGTGTTTTGTGGTAATAAGCATTGTGTATAAGTTTCATAACATTTGGTTGAGGCAAACTCAAGTTAGAGAAAAGAAACCAATTTTGGGACGTATGTACAGACGGACAAGGATAAAACTTAATGCCCCCACCGCTACGGAAGAGGCATAAAAAGAGTATATAAAAAATGCTTCGCTGAGCGCAGCCAGATACGACCACAGAGATTTAACCCTGAACAGTTGGGGCAAGTTTGGACACAATATTCAAGCTTGATTCTGTCTGAATTTGGATTGTGATCAAATTTTTGACATAATATAGGTTTCTGACACAAAATAAATGTGGTCAAAGGTCTTAAAAATTTGAAATGGGACATTTAATTTACCTTGAATGGTCTGATATCCAAAAACTAACAACATGGTTTGATTCAACATATAAAAAAACAAGTTTAATTTTAGACCCTTCAAACCTTAATATGGATTAATTTGAAAACAGGGCCCAAAATAAAAAATATAAATGCACAATAAGATTCAGCATATCATACAGCTGCAATAATTCAGTTTTTGATGAAATCAAACAAAGTTTAATTTTGGACCCTTTTGACCTCAATTTAGACCAATTTAAAAATGGGGCCCAATATACAAAAAAGTAATAAAAGGTTAGAACCGCCAAAAATTAAAGACTAAATTAATCCCAATGAAATTGGTTAAAAGATTTGTATTTATTTTCAATTGAAGATTTCTTGCTATTGCACAATATTGTGCAATTTAAGATTAATTGGTATTGCACAATACTGTGCAATTTAAGATTTCTTGCTATTATGCAATACTGTGCAATTGAAGATATCTTGCTATTGCGCAATATTGTGCTATTGCGCATTACTGTGCAATTAAAGATTTCTTATTATTGCGCAATACTGTGCTATTGCTCAATACTGTGCTATTGCGCAATATTGTGCAATTGAAGATTTCTTGCTATTGCGTAATACTGTGCAATTGAAGATTTCTTGCTATTGCCCAATACTGTGCTTTTGCGCAATACTGTACAATTGAAGATTTCTTGCTATTGCGCAATACTGTGCAATCATTTGAAATTTCAAAAATTTTGAAGAAAAGAAATATGAACCCCCAAAAAAAATTGGAAAAAAAAAATCCCCCCAAACTTTTTGAACTCCCAAATTAATCCCAAATTGTGGTATGGAACCTTGTAGTACAATTTTAGAGAGATCCATACACATAAACACAAGTTACTGTCTGGAAACTAGAAAAATGCTTGTTTTTGGCCCCTTTTTTGCCCCTAATTCCTGAACTGTTGGGGCAATTACCACCAAACTCAATCCCAGCCATCCCTTTGTGATATGGAACCTTGTGGTATACAATTTCTGAGAGATCTATACACTAACACACAAGTTATTGTCCGTAAACTACAAAAATGCTTGTTTTTGGCCCCTTTTTGTCCCCTTATTCCTTAACTGTTAGTACCATAACCCCCAAAGTCAATCCCAACCTTCCTTTTGTGGTATTGAACCTTCTGGTAAAATTTCTCAGAGATCCATTTACTTAAACTAAAGTAATTGTCCAGAAACCAAATGTGTCTTCGGACGACGACGACAACACCATAGCATTATACGACGCAAAAAAGTTTTTGCGGTCGTATAAAAACTAGACATCTGTGACTCTATTGACATCAAATTTTACTACATTTTTATTGGTTAGCAGAGGATAGGTTGGACTTATAACTTTAACAAGATTGAACTCATATCAAAATGCAAGAAAAAATAATACATATTTTGTAACTAAGGCAGATTTAAAAAAAATGTTTATACTGTACTGACCTGTATCCTTGACAAATAAAAAAAGTATCTGCACTGCATATATATCTCTGATACAGCCTTGACAACATCTATTACTTGATCAGTTAAAGCTATACAATATAGAGAATATTTCTTTGAAACATGACAAGAATCTGATGTTGACACCAACATTAATATCATATGGTCCATCAAACAAATAGCATAAATAATTAGATATACAAACACTGAAGTTACATACAATCATATTCTTAGCTTTATAATGGCTGCAGAAAAGGCTTTTTATTCAAGTAAATGTAATAGGTTTTCAGGGGCGGATCCAGCCATTTTCAAAAGGAGGGTTCCAACCCAGGATAAAGGGGGGGGGGGGGTTCCAACCATATGTCCCCATTCAAAAGCATTGATCGTTAAAAAAAAAAGGGGGGTTCCAACCCCCCGGAACTCCCAAGAATCCACCACTGGGTTTTTCTATGTTATATAAAGCAAGGATATCTTTCATTAGAAAGTTACAAAAAAAACATATTTTCCATTATGGTAACAAACAGAGGACAATGTCAAACTGTTACTTGGATTAAATGTTTAACCATTAGTTTGTTCATCTTCACAGTTACCTAAAAAAATAAGAATGTCTTAAATAAATTCTTTCAATTCTGAAATTCTCTACTTAATAAAAGTGATCAGAATTAAGGAACATATCCAAATTTTGTGTTTAAAGAGAACCAATTAATCTTTCCCTTGCATGACAAATTCTAAATACTCTACCCTTACTCAGACAACAGTGCACTGTGCTAATGAAATAATGTTCACTGAACAGAAACAAATGTAAGCACTTGAATATGGACTAAAGTAACAATCTATAATCTTTCTATCTGGCTAAATTTGATGATGCAGTGGTACTGTAAATTCAGAAATAAATGAGTACATTTATTATTGCAAATCCATTGGCTATAATGCAAAAATTAAGTAATGCAATTGAAAAATGTTTATTAAGGAAAATCACTACTGAAATCATAAATGCTAGTTTTTTTTATTTTTGCAAACCTGATAGTCGCATTTTTCGCACTAATAAAAACATCACAATAATTTCTGAATCTACAGTATGATGAAGCATTTATACAAATAGGGTTCCTGTGATATATGATTTTTAAAGACATTACACATGGTTCTGGCATCTGCATATTAATTATTTATATATATATATATATAATGTACAATGTATAAGTAAAGTAGGTCTCACATACTCTTGCAGTCTTTGTACAGTTTTAAGGCAAATATTATATGCATAAAATGATAGCTAGTGATAGATTTGATCCAAATGCTGAAAGTTGTGTATAACTGTCTGAAAGTTTATGATAAAATAACAATTTTTTCTTAAAGAAATAGGCAAATGAAACATTGACTAAACTCATTCCTAAGGCATGTTTGCATGTTTATATATTTTTATAGTTTGCAACAAACTCATTTTGGGTCATTTTAAATCCATCATTTCACATTTTAAACCTAAATTCAGGATAAACAATTAAATCTCATTCTTTTTAGTTTTTCTAAACATTAGCATCTAGTGATACAAATACTAAAGTATGTCAAATAGATTTTTATTGCTTACAACAGTAGATAAAGTTGTAAAAATTCAGATCTTATTTAAAATTAATAACAAAAAATATGAAATGATTTAGTATTCCACTCTAAACAAATGAATTTGTCAATGTAACAAGAAAATTTAAGTAATTAGTGGCACAAACTTTACAGAGATTCTTCACTTTGTGAAAAAACATTTCTTTTTATATAAAAATGTTCAAGCATCTTATACAATGACTGTAATTAAAGCATAGTATAAGTAAACACGAAACATATGGGACTAATATTCTAGGCTACTGAACTAAAACTAACTACAATAAAATGTGCATTTAAGTGACTGGTATTCAGTTTTTTTGTTAATTTTAGGAATGATGATCATATCATCCTAAATGCATAATACATGTATTACTCAAATCTGTAAAGGACTTTGGATGAAGAATTCCCATCTTATAACATATTAAACCAAGTTCAGTGATGGCAGCTACCTTAGATTTCAAATTAGCATCATTCACAAATATAATGTTTTAGTACCTTCATAACATCTTACATGTGCAATATTACCGAAGTCTTTGAGGACAATTCTAATAAATTGCTTCCATTGAGTGCAGCTGGATACGACCGAAGAGGTCCAACCATGAACAGTTGGGGCAAAAATGGACACAATATTTGCGCTTGATAAAGGTCTGAATTTGGATTGTAATTAAATATTTGACACATAATAGGTTTCTGACACAGAATAACTGTAGTCAAAGAACTTAGAATTGGATATATGACTTGAATTAATATTCAATTTTTTGCTTTTGTGCAATACACTATGCTATGCGAATTGACCCCCCCCCCCCCCCCAAAAAAAAAATTGACCCCCCCCCCCTTTTTTTGCAAAAAATAATAATAATATTTTGAAGAAATTTTCTTTTAAATTTCTGAAATCTGAAATGAGAAAAAATTGTCCCCCCTTCCCCCACAATTTCTTTTTAACCCCCCCCCCCCTTTTTCCAAAAAAAATATTCCTTAATCAGCATTTTTATTAGTAACTTCTAAAAATAAATTGACAACTAATCACCTCAAGACAATACAACATTTCTTTATACATAATTTAAAAGCAGTGTAAGGGAGGTAATCCAAACATAACATTGTACTTTTAAGTAATTGTCCATTAACAAGGAAACCCTTGTTTTTCCCCGTTTTTTGCCCCTTATTCCTAAACGGTTTGAGCCATAACCCCCAAAAGCCAATCCTAACCATCCCTTTGTGGTATAGAAACTTGTGTATAATTTCAGAGAGATCCATACACCTTTCTACAAGTTATTGTCTGGAAACTAGAAAAATGCTTATTTGGGCCTCTTTTTGGCCCCTAATTCCTAAACTGTTAGGACCATAACCCCCAAAATCAATCCCAATCTTTCTTTTGTGGTTATAAACCTTGTGTTTAAATTCATAGATTTCTATTTACATATACTAAAGTTATTGTCTGGAAACCAAATGTCTTCGGACGACGCTGAGGATGACGACGTGATACCAATATACGACCGCAAAATTTTTGCGGTCGTATAAAAATATGTTGTTTGCAAGTATTTCTTACATGTTCTATCACAAAACTAATTTAGAGGTGATGACAGTAATTTTGGTTTGCATAAATGGATAAGCAAAGTTACAAATTTTAGTAGTGATCTTATGTCATCATAAAAAAAAAAATATTAAACTAGTCAGTAAAGAATCCACATACTGAAATGTCTTGCCTTCTTCACTAAACATGATTGATTTTATCTAATAGGTCTTTACAATAAAGGTTTTACTACAGGTATTACATAAACTTAACATCAACGATACATGTAAATGAGATCAAAGTCAGATGATACCCGCATTCAAAGCACATGCATGTTGTTTTTGTTTTGATTGGATGGCCGTTAAAACTATTTTGTACTTATTCCATCAAGTAATTAGTACCTTGTAGAGACATAATGGGTAACGTTTTAAAATATAATTTTTATATTAATATATATCATGAAAAAAATATTAATTTGAAAAATGGATTTAATAAAAATATACGAAAAATTCAGCAATTTTTCCATTTGTAAACAGGCACAACTCTAGAACGGTTTACCGGGTAAGTGACACCACCAAAGTTCAAACTTGATCTGTTTTGTGATAATAAGCATTGTGTATAAGTTTCATAACATTTGGTTGAGGCTAACTGAAGTTAGAGAACGGAAACTAAAAATTCAGCATTTTTTTCATTTGTTAAGGGCATAACTCTAGAACAGTTACAGTGACACCACCAAAATTTAAACTTGATCTATATTTTGTGGTAATAAGCATTGTGTAGAAGTTTCATAACATTTGGTTGAGGCAAACTAAAGTAAGAGAACAGACGAAAATTTAAGCAATTTTTCCATTTGTAAAGGGGCATTACTCTGGAACGGTTAAAGTGATATCGCGATGCCACCAAAATTCAAACTTGATCTGTGTTTTTTTGTTATACACATTGTGTATAAGTTTCATAACATTTGGTAGTGGCAAGCTATAGTTAGAGAATGGAAACCAACTTTGGGACGTACGGATGGACGGACGGTCAAGGGTAAAACTTAATGCCCCCTCCGCTACGGCCGGGGCATAAAAATTCTGCAAATCTATAGATGTCAAACGGACTATACAAATAGTTTATGCTGCTGCCAGATTAGCATACCTATGTCTTGCATTCTGAGACTTTTTTCGTAGGAAAGACAAATACTGAAGTCAAAGAAAAAAATTTTCATAACCTTTTTAAAAAGTGAAAGTTGTTCCCCCATTATAATCTTTCTAATAAAATTTGCTTTAAATAAACCTAAATGGATGTATATATATAAATGATCAAAATTAGTTGTAAAATCAAACTCAGTTTATATATACTGGTATGTTAAAGCTGTAAATATATTTTTCAGTATCATACTGTATACCTAAATTGACTTTATTATTATTATATATACCATATATGAGGAAAAAGTGCAAAACAAGGAAAAAAAGTTGTTTGGTTTTATGATAATAAAATAAGACAGAATGATCCTGAATGCTACATTTACCCTGAGATTGTAATATCAGGCATTTAAATATTTACATATACACTGACACTGTGTACTTTCTGAAAAGAGATCAATAAAAAAAAATCTTGTTTTCTACAAAAAAATCTAAATAAATATCATTTAATATTACAAAAATTACACAACATTTTTCAGAATTTTCAATGACACAATTCTTAGGATCTTAAGGTTCAATACAATGTCCTTAGCTTTCAGTGTATAAAACCTGCTACAGTTAGGTGATTGTAAGCAAAATTTGAAGTATGCAAAGAAAACCACTTGTTTTGAAGAACAAGTGGTTATAAGTGTCTTTATAATATATTGTACATATACATGTAGTTTTAAAAGACTATACATTTGTACCACTTTTTTTAAATAAACAAAACATATACTAATATCACTTGCAGTGATACATTTTGATACCTTGAAAATGTACACTGATCTGTACTTTGGTAGTTAGGCTTAGCTCCACTTACTTACAATTAATAAACATTACAAATAAAACAACAAATAGACATGCATACAACAGGAAAAGTATTTTGTCATTTTTGACTCAAATGACCTTAAATTCAGCCTATTTTTTCTAATCTTTTAAATCTCACTTATGAGACTACTTAAATAATGTCGAAGTCAAGATACAGATAACAATTACATCTTTCTTCAATTTAAAAAAAACTCAATGAATTTACAGGGTCAAAAAGCCCCCAAAATGTTCCTTCTTCTTTAGAAAGGACTTGGCACAAACAATACAATCTATAAGTACATATATTTCATGAATCCTGATTGTAACCAAGGCACATATTGGCATGGGGATCTTTTAAAATCATGGTGGCAGGGTAAAAGACTAATCCACGTATAAAACATTTTGTACAATTCACTTAACACAAACAGTTCTATCATGATCGTGACCTTAGTCAATGCATAAATCATATAAGTCGCATATTGATCAATAAAGGTATCAAGGTACTCTCTGACAAAATTTGTCTCAGAAGCACTTCAATTAAAATAGATAATGAAGAGCACTTATTGTTTTCATGTACAAGTACAATAATAATATCAGAAACTGTATGTTGGAATTAATTAATTCTTCATGTATCTGACAATTTCATATGCTTTGTTGGTTTTTTTCTTTTTAAAACAACATTTTTCATACCTTTCACAGACAACTTTACCAACACACAGATGGAACAAAAGTACAAATCTACATGTATTTATCTAAAACAAACAACTGGAATTGAATGAAAGTCTGACTACTCATCAGACTGCCTTTGTTCTGTATAACCAATAACATTTTTCTTTCATAACTTGCAAATGTATATTCCATAATAACTACATCAATATATTATAAATAAATCATAATATTCCATGAAAAAGATCTTCATAAGGCATGTAAGGGTCACTTGTATTTGAATTTTGGATTCAAAAGGCACACTTTTAAAACATTAATACTGATGATTTTTTAAATATATTCAATGAATGAAAGGATTTTAGATATTCCATAGCTGTCAAAAAGTTTGATAAAATGTCAAACTATATATTTTAGTATGCAACAAAATAGAAACAAAACAAAAAATAACAAACACTAGTTTTATGAGTTGAATGAAATTACCAATTTTTCAAGATTTAGTGTGTGCATAAAAACTATGTTCACAAAAATAAAACGAACCTACAGCATCATTGACATAAATATACAAATTCATAGATTTATTAAAATGTCACAACGCATTGAATCTTTATAAAAAAAAAAAAAAAATAGATGAGAGAGTCTGCATGGGAGACATTTGTCATTTGCTGCAGCTTTAGTTTTAATGGCACATTATGGTAGGTCTCATAGCAAAGTTCTGGTTCTGATTAAGAAAACCCTTGATTTCAAGGTAAAAAAATGGAAATACAAAACTACCGTCCAAAAACAAAATTTGTATAAACTGTATTTGGTGAAACATTTCAGATAAGAGTTGCATGCCACAAAATTAATCTGCAAATGTCCCAGGACTCCCTACTGACACATGACTGAGATTTGGGAAACCCAAAATATGAATGTCTTTTGAACGAAATCAATAAACAAAATTTATGGTTCAATATTACATATTCATGCTATAAAGATAACAATAACCCCTGTCTAAGTACAACTGGTTTCTTGACTACTTGAGAGTGGTTTTAAAAATACCGGTATATATATGTCTTTAATATCTATACCATAAAAAAAAACGAATAACTACTTATATTGATTAAGATTATCATTATGTTACATTGTATCTTCTTACTTAGCTTTTATCAATTAAATTTGCATTAATCTGACTTTCCTTGCATTTACATTAAAAGCAATCATTTAAATAATTACAGCTAAGATCTTATTGGAAGATTTTCTAATTCAGCATCATCGTTTAATGATATCATCTCATATGGAGAACACTGAGAGAGACCTATCTTGTCACAAAGCCAGCCATAAAATCCTTTGTCAAAATCTACAATTTCTGTCCTCCAAGATCTATAATACCATGAAATTTGTTTGAATGCTGCAAAGATGGCAATAGCAAGTGAAGTCAATCCAACAGTGAAAGGAAACGTCAATATAAGTAGTGGACAAATTGTCACTTTATGCCAAACTGTTTTTTCTTCACTGAAATATATGTATAAATTGTACCAAGTCCATGCACCATAATAGAAAGATACACAAAGTGATGAAATCAAGGCACAGGGCATATAAAATACTGACAAAAAGATGATGTGTGGTCCCTTTTTTAATCCACAACACCCATCTTTTTCATCTTCTCTCATGGTGTCATGAACTTCTGATTCTTCTATTTGTATTTCGTCCTCTTCAGAAATTTTCTCCTCAGTTCTTGTAAATTTAATGGTGTGATCTTTTTTCCTTCTTTGTACTTTATCTGGTTTATCTATTACAATTACAGGGTTTTCTGCAGCTTCTACTTCTAATATTTCAGGATCTGTAGGAGTTATCTGCTCCTCCTTTTTATCTTCCATACTAAAAATACCATTATATAATCATTGGTTAGACTTTAAGTACTGTACTCTTCAATTTCTTCAATGATCTGAAATAGAAAACAGGAAAATATTTTTTTTCTTTCCAATCTTATTCCAACTATTACATGTAACTGATCATGACATGTTGTCGCAAAATAAATAAATAAATTTGAAAAATTACAATTTGTGTCAATCTGGGACCATAAGAAAAGTATCAACCAGTATCAATAAACCATCTATTACTGAACTCACAGTCCCAATTTTTCAGTCTAATTAGAATTTTGAAGTATATTTTTTTAAAGCAGGTGATATTTGTTTTGAAAACTACGGTATATAAATTCATTTTTCAAATGGTAAAGGTTCAGTCTTTCTGAAATTATTTTTTGATATGATTATATTGTGTATACAGAAATAAAAACAATAAAAAAGACCCAAATTAATGTTCACACTATACAACATATATAATAACATTTTGAATGTAAAATTAAATTCTACAGGGGTATTTGATTCAATTAACTTTAATTGGAGCTGATCCAATAGCTGTCAACATGTATTCATGTATGTAGATTCCTCCATAAATTGGAGCACCCCTCGAGAGCTGCTAGGGTACAGTGAAATCTGTGTACACTTCCTGTTAAGATTAATGGAGAGGTATCAGTAAGTTATATATATACACCAAAGACAATCCCTAACCCAACGAAAAATGGAGTGTAATTTAATAGGACATCTGGAATATAAAAAGAAGATGTGGTATGATTGCCAATGAGACAACTCTCCACAATAGACTAAATGACACAGAAATTAACAAATAAAGGTCACCCATACCGCATAGTCAGCTATAAAAGACCCCGAAATGACAAATGTAAAGCATGACTGGAGCCCCCCCCCCCCTTAGGTCAGTCAGCGGGCCCCCCTTATGAAAAGTTCTGGATCCGCCACTGCTGAGAGTACTCGCAGTTACTGACAGCTAGTTCAAAGCCAATAACAACTAATAAAAAACATCATGCATCTAAGACTAAATTATCAATCAGTACACATCCATCATCCAATGGATATAGTGTAAAGACGTCATAAACAGTTAGAGAAAAACATGACCTTGTGCAATGCCAAATACAGGTAACGACAGATTGTAGAGCCATGAATGTGCATATGTATATAACAATAATATTTAGTTTGATTTTAGTTTACTGATACATGTAACAAAATCAATATTAATACCAATAAAACAATATTCAAAGATCTAATTACAGTGTTAAATTGGTAACCTTTTCGAATATGTTTATTTTAAGCATCGATAAGTGTACCGGGATCGTTTCTACATTTTCGGGGTTGGAAAATAACATCTCCGTAAAAATGAAGATGTGCGAAGTCTGTTATTATGATGAAGGGAGCTGAAGTACTCAGAGAGAACCACCAGGCTCCTCAGCAGGAACAGACAAACCAAAGAGATATCTGCAGATTGATCTCCAGGTCAATGATAACAATAATTAAGGTTCTGACAGATTGGCCAATCCCTTAACCATTGTTTTTTTTTATGTCAGATGTACCATTTCCTGTCTAAATACCCATAAAAAACTTACCAATTCATTTTCTTACCAAACAATAGTAATTTATAAAATTGAGGCGAAATGGATACATTGAAGTCATATTGGCACCTGGTCAATTCGGCACATGTGGAAAAAGTCAAATCGGTACCTGGTCAATTCAACATCTAGTCAAATCGGCACCTATTTAAAGTCATTTCGGCATATGATAATTCAACTGGCACCTAATATTATTTTTAACTGTTTTCTTTCATTTCTGGTTGAGAATATATATAGTTTTTCGTTTGTTTTTAATATATATTTTTTTGCAAACCTTACAATTTAAGAGGTTCATTTCGTACATTGTTAAAAACTCAACACATTTAATTAAGATGGAAGAATACACAATAAACAATAATCAGTTGGCTTTCTTTCAAAACTTTTCTGCATTTCCTGTCTACTTGTGTAAAATGAATAATGTTGGCACCAATCTTGTAGCCCATGTTTACTAGTAATGCGCAGTTGTCATGAAATCGAGGTTCCTTTATGATATAAGTTCCAATAGGAACAGATACATTGTATTAATGTATTGTTTATAATAAAGTTTCCATTGGAACTTGTTATACGCAACAAATATACGTTGAGACCTCGAGTGAAAATATTAAATAAATCATGAAAAACAGAGACTTCAATAGTTTATATACTTGCAAAACACAATGTTAATTGTGGATGCCGAAATAACTACCTAGGGTGCCAATTTAACTTCGTGCCGAATTTACTATAACAGGTGCCCAGGTGACTAGAATTCGGCGAAATGACTCAGAGCATCCTTGCTCAGGGTGAACAGGTATCCCGCAATGGTGGTAAGTCGTGCATTTAAGGCCATTTTTTATTTTATTTTTCTGTAGACTTAGCTTTGTTTTTTTATTACTGTGTATTGTCAAGCTTGGTTACTCATAATTGTTTCTCGGTCACTGAATGTACGATGTTGTTCCATACTGCAGCAGCTGACCCGGTTTGTTTACATTCAAATTCTAATGGCTTCAAAACCAAGTGACACATTGAATCGTTATATCCAATCAAATTGCTCTACTGTCAATTAGGTGATTTTTTAGTACAAGGCAATTATATTATTTGTTTGTATGATATTGCTTTGAAATAGTTTGCAATAAATTGGGGGTTTATTCAATAGGAAACCTCATTACTAGCCATGAAATTTAAAATCAATGGAATTTTATATGAATATTTACTTATGGTCAGAATATCGGTCTCTTTATTTTGAACCAAATTTTTTTTTATGAAAAATATATGTATATTGTTTTTTATTAACCTACTCTATATTCCTGAACAAAAATATGGCATGATTATCGTTTGTTTCCCAAAGTTTTTCTTTCAATTTGGATGTTTTTTTTCCCCAGGAAAATCGCGTAAGACGTAAGGTGCTTGCCATTTTGAAATTCTTAAAAATATGATTTGCTTGGCCTGTTTGGTCTGCCATTAAGATTGATGATGCTTAATGGAATGTAAACAAAGCAATGGAGGCCGGAAGAGGGATTTTCTGAAGTTCTTGAATGTTTTTAGGCATTCAGAAGTCAGTTCGAAATGGTCATTAGAAAATTGGCATTTTTGTACAATACTTTAGAATAACAATGAAAACATATCTTTAGAAATGTTTGTTTATTTAGAAGAGTAGAAAAAAAGTATTCTGCACTAATTTTGTACGCTGGTATTAGCGTAGTGACGTCAATGCGGAGTTTTCCCGTGTGATAAGTACAATAACAAAGTCCGAACGAACCGACATGATGACTGATTATAGACTACTGTAGGATATTAGAGCAAAATGACTCTGGGCGCAAACAAGATTGAGGGGCGTAACATCATGGATGGTTTCGGCTGTGTATAAAGTGTTAATTTAGAGAGATTTAACACTTGTATCCATTTTCTTTAAGAACCATTTGTTTGGCGGTATCTGTCAATGCCATAATTTTTTATCTGGGGACGGAGAGTTTTCGAGAAAAAGTCGACTCATTCTGGATATGGGGTATCAGGGTTATCCAAGAGGCTCTTGGATTTAAGTCTGGAAAACATAGCTTCATTTTAAATGCTACTATATAGTCATACCACATAAAGGAAACTAGTTTTTTGTTTGCTGCCGGTAAATCTAAAAATAAATCAATGTCGAATTATATCTTACTATAATATTTCGAATCAGTTGCGTTTAAAGCGTTCAAGCGGCTTAGTGTGTGCACGTTGTAATTTCCGGTGTAAACACTGAGAAGAAAAAATAATGTACTAGTTTTTTTTAGAAAAAAATGTATTTTGTAGTAAGTGTAAGCTTCAACTTTCATTATAATGTGATTTAATTATATAGGAAGAAACTTAAACGCTTACTGTCGGCTAAATATTTTCATGCAGACGCCCCAATTTCGGTAAATCACTAAATGTCCACATGACAAATCATGTGATCTTCAAAATATCAATCTTTTCCATAATTTTATTTCAATAAATGTCACCGGCTGGATGAGTCAGTTATTATCATTAGGGAAGATAAAATAAGTATTATCATTATGTTCAGGGAAAACTGAACACTGCTGTTGAGGCGAAAATTCAGGTACCGTACATCAAAAAATTTATAGTTTTTTATCAGCTAAAAATGCTTACTTTATAGCAGTTTTAGTGGTCAGAATTGATATAAACATGATAAGGAAAGACTTATCAAGCTCCCAAGATAATTATATAAAACTTGCATGTCAACAAACAGTATGGATCTCATTGGCAATCTCTTATTTTTTTTAATTTATGAGCTATAAAAAAAGAAAGAAAAAAACTGTTGCTTTTCTAAAAAAAAAAATCAAAAATATCCTATATTTATTATTCCAATCAAAGTCCAACAGGGGGCATTTACAAGCAAGAATTATAATTATTTACATTGATATTTACACTATCAAGGACGTATAACTAACAATATACGTCATTGCACTATATAAGCAACATGATACCTTATAATATAATATTTTCCAATAAATATTAAGCAACCTCAATAATCAATCAATCATTATAATATATTACCTGACAGATATTGCAATAGACAGTCATTCCAAAGGTAGCCAGACATCGGGCAAAGGCCAGCAAAAACTGGTTTGGTCCAGTTAAGTGATATACATTACTGGACCAAATGACCTGTAATTTTTTTAATTTTGTCCAAATCATATGTGAAAATGTCCTATAAAAAGAGTCTGGTCCATTTAAGAAGAAAGGTTTACTGGACCAAATGTCCAGTTGATTTCTCAAAGCCTTTGGAACCACTGAATAGATATAAGTTATAACAGTAGAATAAGTAAAGTCCAGTGATTCAGCTTGGGTTCACGTACATGTACGACATCATCATTATCATTGAAGATTTATGGCGTTATAAATAACTGTTGATTAACTGCAAAAGATAACTAGCATGACTTAGAACAATGCATTAATAAAACCTGTATTGTATAGTTCTGCTCGTGTCTAATGCAGATAATCAAACTTCCTTCCCTTTTTTTTAACACCATTATTATTTATATGACTTCATCTGGTTATGTATATATATATATACAATATATACTTATACAAAATGACAATGGTCTCTTAGTACGATGTATATATATGTTGATTTTACTCAAATTTGACATGGAGACTATGTGAAAATATTGCACAGATGGAGAATATATTAAACAAAATGATGAGCAGAAGCTGAACACATTTATTTTTTTAAGATCTAATTTGAATTCTTTCAGAAACAGAATTGTATAAATACATGTACATGTACCAATAATGGAAATACTAGTCAAACAGACATCGATCATATGAGGCAGTTTCTGCGAAAATTTGCTATAAACCCAGCTGTTAACAATAAAATTTACTTTTGAAAGACCAACACTGATGAATTCAGTAAAATATTTATACCGATGAATCTCAAGCAATCAACAGTTATATTTGAAGGTTACAACTCCAAGGGAACGATTGTTCAGTAATAACTTATATCATGCCAGACTGTATTTTATCTACGAAAAACATTAAATTATTATTATGTTTGTTTTTTGTGATCATATCTGTGACACTGTTTCTTTGCAGAATTTATTTACACTTAGTGTTCCCACAGCTTTCAGTAATTAAATATGTTCTGCTCAATTTGATGTTGCATAATTTTGTGATGTCATCCATACATGTATATAAAAACTGGAAATTGCTTTTATGTCTGGAGTGATGAATTATGCATTCAGCATGATAAGAACACCCTTTTTGTTAAATTTTCAATTATTTTGATGCTAATCAAAAATCCAAGATGACAGCATCTGCCACTGTGTTAGACTTTGGACCCAGTTTTTTCTGTGAGACTGATGTACGTAATACTGAGTATGGTCTTTCCTTTTACATTTGTATATGTGAATGTGGTCATGGTTCATATCTAAAAATCCATGACAACAGACAGAAAATAGAGTGTTGAACATAGTTTAACCTATATATATATAGCTTATTGGAAATGGACACAGACACTTATTATCTAATTTATGAAAATATGGTTCATTCTAGAACTTATGATTTAGCATGTGTTTACATCTTTGAAGAGTAGGGGACCGGATTGTAACCCTTGGCTAGCAAAGATGCATGTGTTTAGTGCTGATCTATTGATTGATTTTGTTGGAGATCTACTCAACAACATCACTGCTACCACAAACATGACAGAACACATCATCTTTAAAATAGGACCATGCTTTTTGTGGGAAATTAAAATATTAAACCTTTATTCATGAAATTCAGAGTTGACTATTGTTGTCATGGTTATGTCACCTAAGAAAAATTGGCATGGTTAAAGTTGAACACAATGGGAATTAAATACATGATATAAGAGCTTCTGTACAGCTTCTATTTAAAAAACATTGATATTTATACAGGGGCGGATCCAGCCATTTTGAAAAGGGGGTTGCAACCCAGGATAAAGGGGGTTCCAACCTTATGTCCCCATTCAAAAGCATTGATCGTCAAAAAAAGGGGGGTTCCCCATCATCCCCTTGAACCGCCACTGTTATACATATTTACATGAATTACTGTGCTTATTAGAAAGGCTTAGCTGAATAAAAATGAATAAAATACAAACCTTTTTCATGGAAAAACATAAATGCTGTAAACTAAGTCACAAGTACATTAATTGTACCATGTGGGCAATACAGGCTTATTGGACTATGTTTTCTATAATCTCATTGAAATTGGTATTTTAAATGTCAACTACATGTATATTTGTTCTGTATATTGGGGCAAAAACTAATTGTGTATTTTAATCAATACCCATAAACATATCTAGTTGGTTGAGTTTTTTTCTTTTTCTTTTTTACAGCTTCTTTCAATTAAATGTAAAGATGAATTAAAAAAGGAACATACGAATAACAATGAATAACCTTTAAAAGTTATAAAAGTACTTTCCAAATTTATTGATGTTGGATATCTCTAATCCATTAATTTCTATAGTAATTAACATATTTGATGAAAGCGATTATGATATATTTCATTTTGATTCCCTATAGATTCATGGGCATATGCATGATGTTTGAATTGATTGCACATATATGATTTATAATCATTGCTACAAATTATTGTATTTGTGGCTGATTAACCTCTTGTTTTCCCAGAGTATACCATGTATACTGTACCCAGTTGTTTTGTGTGTGTGTGTGTGATAATGAGGATGTTGCAACTGTCTTTTTGTTTCTCTAGATAATTATATAATTAGTATGTCCAAATAAATCTTAGGGGCTTGGGGTTGAAATTAAGTATAAGCTTTAATGATAAAGACAAGGTATGCATATCTGATGAGGATGTGTTGATTCAACATGTAATGACATATTTGAAATAAAATGTCTGTTGAACTTATAAAGGTCTATGTTTTACTATAAGATTAAGGATCCCAGAGGGATACTTTGTCAACAATATTCATGCTTTTTTAAGAGTTAGGTATCAAGCATAATTATATTGAGTAGTATTTGAAATGACATTATAGAGTTGTGTGTAATAGTAGAATTTCCTATAACAGATCTAGACATACAAAATGTATTGAATTCCTTAAGTTATATTTATATATTTCAACTAAGTTTATCAAACCCAGAGAGGATTTTTCATATGAGGCTCCTGACATTCACAAATTAAAATTTGATTACTGTTTATTTGAAAACCAATAAATTAGTATTCAAATCCTAACCATCAGCAATCATTATTAGTGATGAAGCCCCATTAAGTGAAAGATAACAGTGGAATCAATATATTTAAGTCCTTGTCATGAAGTTTATGGCAATCATGTGCAGGTTATATAAATTGATTAGTGAAGGTGAGATTCAACATATTAGTGTGAATTGGAAAAAATTTGCATTGTTTTTTCTTTCTTCCCTCCTTTGTTTTTCCACTAAGTCAACAGTAAGTGTTATTGAAATATGATTGGAAGATTAAATTTTTGAATTTTGGGAAATAACAAATATCATATATTTTTTAGAAGGAACAAGAATAGATTTTAAACATTTTATTGCTGCATGCATAAATATGTGATTTTTCTTTTTTAGACAATGACTTACAACAATGATTAGCAGGATACGATCAGCTAGTTTGAAATCCAAACTGGAGAATTCAACATTGTCTAAACCAAGACCATCAAAAGAGGACATTATAAGTACCATTGATGGATTTAGTGGCAATGTTGAGAATGGTAATACATTTTATATTTCTTACTGTGGATTCATTATTATTCCGGGGATACCAAATTTTGTGGATTTCGTTGGTAAAGGGTGAACCATGCATTTAAATGTACAATGAAGTACAAATTTTTTATAGGGTTGTATACAGACTTTACCAAGATCACAAAATCAAAAATTGACACAAATACAATTTTTCATTCCCTAAAGATTGGTTCCGTGCACGAAAATCAATGAATCCACATGTAATACATTTGATTATGCCTGTATATCATATCATTTTTATACGACCGCAAAAAATTTTTGCGGTCGTATATTGGTATGACGTTGGCGTCGTCGTCCGAAGACACATTGGTTTTCGCACTCTAACTTTAGTTTAAGTGAATGGATCTCTTTGAAATTTTACCATAAGGTTAAATACCACAAAAGGAAGGTTGGGATTGATTTTGGGGGTTATGGTACCAACAGTTAAGGAATTAGGGGCCAAAAATAAGCATTTTCTAGTTTCCAGACAATAACTGTGGAACGGTGTATGGATCTCTCTGAAATTATACTACAAGTTTCCATACCACAAAGGGATGGTTAGGATTTGCTTTGGGGGGTTATGGCTCAAACTGTTTCGGAATTAGGGGCAAAAAAAGGGGAAAAACAAGGATGTCCTAGTTAATGGACAAATACAATAGTACAAAACATAATTTAAAGCAGTGTAAGGGAGATAAATCAAATACATTATTGAAATTACCTCCCTTACACTGGTTTTAAATTATGTATAAAGTAATGGTTAATGAACAATTAAGATAATTTAAAACAGTGTAAGGGAGGTAATCCAAATACAACATTTTGGTTACTTCCCTTACACTGCTTTTAAATTATGTTTAAAGAAATGCATATTTATAAAGGAAGACCAGTAAAAATATCTGCAAATGGCTTTTATACATACATGTACTTGATAACTTTATTGAGATACAAAAAGATATACAAAAGAAAGGGAGACAATCAATTAGACTTGATAAGTTCATTGAACTAACTAGCCATTCAGTTAAAGCTGGGAAAGTAATTTTACCTAACTATGATTTCAGGTGCAATGATTGATTCACTTTTTTTACAGGAGAACCAGCTCCTGAGATGACAGAAGACAATAACAACTTGACAAGACACAGCAGTAAAGACAGCGTCAACTCTGACTCATGGGAAATACCTGATATTAAACCAATTGGTGCTAGTTATACAAATGCATACAGGTAGCTATTTCCACCTGATATTAAACAAATTGGTGCTTGTTCTACAAATGCATACAGGTAGTTATTGACACCTGATATTAAACCAATTGGTACTAGTTATACAGGTACATGTAGTTATTTACACCTGATATTAAACCAATTGGTGCTAGTTATACAAATGCAGACAGGTAGCTATTTCCACCTGATATTAAACAAATTGGTGCTAGTTACACAAATGCATACAGGTACATGTAGTTATTTACACCTGATATTAAAACAATTGGTACTAGTTATACAAATGCATACAGGTAGTTATTGACACCTTATATTAAACCAATTGGTGCTAGTTATACAAATGCATATACCGGTATGTAGTTATCAGGGCTTCGAAAAAATATTTCAGCAAGCTAGACATTTTTTTCCTATCCATATTTTAATCCCTAAAGACTTGGTTATAAAAGGCAATCATGGTAATCATTTATGCATCATAACAATGATTGACATAAAAAGATATTAACCTTCAGACTTTTGATGTTCTGGTGTAAACTGTTACATTAACAGTGTATTATTTGAAGTGTGCAACATCAGCATATTAATATCTGCATTAGACTCTTTATTAATGCAAAATCATGATGTCAAATACTTTACTTTTGTTTTTAAAAAGCACATTTTCCTAATACCAGATGTTGACTTGACAATTTTAAAACAGGGACTAGAGATGGATACGTATGTGTACGTTTAAAAAGCACAATTGAGTTTCAGTAATTCTTATGAATACTTTATTTCTTAAAAAAAATACTTAAAGTGAATGTTAGATAAAAGTATCAATGATATTTTTGAAGAAAAAACATGTGTAGAAGAATTATCATTGTCATAAAGATTTATGCTTTTAGTGGCAAATTAAAGTATTGTCCTGTAAATGATCTCTGTTAAAAAAAGCTGATATAATGTCTTAAACATTGCTTTTAAATTTCTTTTTTTTCTTTCTTCAGTGCATGGATTTTTGGAGTATTTGTAAATTTATTTTATGGACATATATATACAACTGAGGAACAGAACACTTGCAAAAAATATTAAAGCCCTAAATATAATATTCTAGTGAATTTTCATGTTCATTAGTAGAGAAAGATTTTCAGGGTTTAAGCTAGGATTTTGAGGGCTTTAGTCACTTTTGCGCGGGATGAAAATCAACCTTATTTTGGGTAGCAGCAAGGGACCTAGGATGTATATTACTATCAATACGTCTTTGTCAGACTTTGAAGGACTTAGGCATACTAGGCAGTTACTGCATGAGTTGACTGATGTGGCACTTTAATACGAAGATTAGGATATAAGATCTAGAAATCTAGTTCACAATTTCACTTCAGTTAGTTTCAGGGTACATTCCTAATCAGCAAAAGTTGGGATCCATTTTTTTTTTAAACTAGAAATCACAGCATAAATGAACTTGTAAGAACTATTTCACTGCATTATTCATACTCATTATCCTTAAAAACGTTTTAAAGCTTTGATTGGCCTCATTATATTGCACTATTACTTATTGTGAGGCAGAGCAAATTTAAAGCAATAGTTGAGAGTAGCAGTTATTTAGTGAATATTTTGAACGAGTTTTCATGTATGAGATTCACCCATGAGAAGCTAGTCTGATTGGGTTTTTTCTAATTTACACCAAGATATTATGGAGTATGTGAAAGGGTAGGTTTTAAAAATTTAGGAAAGGGGGGGGGGGTCTCTCAGCAATTTGATCTTGTTTTATGGTAAATCTTGATAGATTCAGGATATCCATTTGATGACATATTGGTGTAAATTTTCAATTTATTTATAGGAAGGAATATCATTTTCATGCATTCATTTCACTGATGAATAAATATTATGTATTTTCATAGCACAGAATGGGAGAAGTTATATACAAAGCCAAATTACA
This sequence comes from Mytilus californianus, assembly GCF_021869535.1. NCBI lineage: Eukaryota > Metazoa > Mollusca > Bivalvia > Mytilida > Mytilidae > Mytilus > Mytilus californianus. Next base: position 64,712,381 of record NW_026262668.1, on the reverse strand, counting down.
GGAGGTTGTTAAAACATTATGCAATGAATGGGTATTTAAGAAGCAGCAGATTTCGCAGTGTAAGCTGGAAGGTATGTCATATTAAAAAAAAATTTGAAAAAGAAAAATATGAATGTCTATTTATTTATAATTCATTATATTTTTGTTTATTAATGCTTGAGTACTAATATAAAAATAAGGAGATATGGTATGATTGCCAATTTGACAACTATCCAAAAAAAATGAAGTGGATGTAAGCAATTATAGGCCACCATGCAGGCTTCAACAATGAAAAAAAACCCATACCATATAGTGGGCTATAAAAGGCCAAGACATTAGAAATGTGAAACAATTCAAACAACAAAATTTACGGCCTAACAAAGCAATTTACGAAAAACAAATATAACAGACATGAACCAATGACATCCCTAAACCACAGGCTCCTGACTTGGGACATACACATAAAGAATGTGGCAGGAATAAACATGTTTGTGAGTGCTCAATCCTCCCCCTAACCTGGGACAGTGGTGTAACATTACAACAAAAAAAGAAACTTTAAAAATCAGTTGCAATTGGCTTATCTCAAAAGATCTGTAAGAGGGACAAAAACAACTAACATTAACACTAGATGCAAAGCACCGTAATGAGAGTACTCACAGTTACTAAAAGCTTGTTCAATGCCAACTACAGCAAATAATTAAATCATGTTCTCCAAGACTTAAGTATCAATCAGTACACATCCAATGGATTTAGTGTAAAGACGTCATAAACAGTCTGAGAAATGCATGACCTTGTGCAATGCCCAAACCCCTTTTATTTGTTAAACAATAGATAATGACCAGTAATGACTGTGAATAAAATTTTGAATATAATATACACACGTTTAAAATCAATACACCTTATCGCTATTTGTCCGCCATTACTGGACATCACACAAGTTCCCGTAAAATTTGACGTCATAATAGAAAATATCTGACGCCACAATGGAAAAGTGATTGTTGTATGACGTCAAAAGTTCGAGCGGGACTGATTCTCGGGTCAAGCGGGATTAGCGATAAGGTGTATAGCATATACCGGTAGAAAAGAAGAATTGGCATAAGAAACTAAAACACAAAGTATTTCTATATATAAAAACAACATAGTTTCATTTTCTACCTACAAAATTAGTATATCTGCTCTTAATAATGAAATTACTGGCCAACAAAAATATCCTGCTGTTTCCTTATAAAAACCCTAATTCACATTACCAAAGAGGAGAGGAAAGACCTTTTTTGGGGAATTCAGGATTGAGTCGTTTAATTCACAGGAATTCGAGAATAGCCAGTTAAATCGTTGGGAATTCAGGATTAAATTTTATTGTGATGGGCGAATGGACACATTATTTTCACGTGAATTCTGGTTTTGGCTTTTATTTTCTAAGGAATTAGGGATGAGACCCCTTCCTTCCCCTAACCAAACTATGAAAACGACAAATGATACAAAATTATGGTATAAAAATTTGAAAATAGATGTATTCATATTCTAACAAAAAAATTTGATATTTGCTTTCAGGTTTTTCTAGAAGTTTTGCCTGATGATGTTAACTTATGGGTATCTAAGACTAGGGAATGGAGAAATAAGTTTGATGATCTCAAAAACAGTGTAAGGATCTTTTATTGTAAATGTAATTTCATTTTGGAATGCAAATTTTTATTGTTTTTGTGACAGGATTGCTTCCCTTGAGTAGCAGATACTTAGTCAGCTGTAAGCGGTTGAGCTTTGAAAGTTCTTCCTAATCTCAGTCAGTAAGAGTACTGACTTGTAACACAGAGGTACCGGAGGAGACAATGTGATTTTTAAATGAGAATCATGTTCTCCGGTTACAGTTTGTGCAAAAGTCGTGATTGCTAGTTTCCTAAATATCTGATTAATTTGGTATTAAAGTTCAGATATGTTTTACTGCAACCAGCCATTTCTCTTCAGATTATGACAAAACTAAAAGTGAAGGGAAATGTTTGGATTGCAGTTTTTAACCGGATTTTCGAAGGAAAAATCTGTTATTGATTTGGGGATGTATGGGGGCGGGCTGCTGCCAATCAGTATCTGTTCATTCACATGAAAACCCTTTGACGAAATTTTTTCAAATTTAGATATGTTGTTTCCTGTGACTAAATGAAGGTCAAGTTTAATTTTCACGATTTTAGCTTTTCTTGTTGTTGAGTTATAGCCCTTTCCCAAGAATTCAATTTTTGATAAAATACTTAATAATTAATCCATTTCTGTTCAAAGGGAAATAGCTCATTTTTTAAAAGATTTTTAAAAACATTTTTGATTTTTTTTTCTTTTCTTTGGTAAATTGTTTGAAGAATTTTTATGGTAGGTTTGTTTGTTATTTTGTATAAACTAATTTTCTGAATGCTATATATATAATTTTTTTCGATGAAGTGAACTCCTTTAATTAAATAATAATCTATTTTCATTAAAGGATATATTTCAATACATTGCATTGTGTAGACAAAGTTGTTGACATTGATAGATAAGTTGCAGATCTATATTAGTTTGTGACAAATGAAAGAAAAAATATTTGGAACTATCAATTATATTTGATTATAATTTGAAAATATACATTTGTGGCTTGCTGTTCGGTGTGAGTCGGTGCTCCGTGTTGGGGGCCGTGCCTTGACCTATGATGGTTTACTTTTATAAATTGTAACTTGGATGGAGAGTTGTCTCATTGGCACTCATACCACATCTTCCTATATCTATATATTGTGTAACATCATATCTAAATTTAGAGAACTTTTTTTTAGTGGTTAAATCATATCTTTGATTTTAATTTGAAAATAGATATATATAACATCATATCTAATTTTAGAGAACTATTTTGTAGTGATTAGATCAGATATAATTTTAGAGAACTATGTGTTTAACATTTATTCAGTTTGAGTTATTTCCCTTTGAACAGAAAATTATATGGATAAAATTAAACTGTGTTTCATTTCAACATAAATTAAATATATATAGGGTTCTTTCAAATGCTGAATTTTAACTTTGTTTCTAAATATTAGATTTTTGTGCCCAGTTTTCAAGTTGGTCCAAATCAGGGTCCAAAATTAAACTTTGTTTGATTCAACAAAACTGAATTTATGGGGTTCTTTGAAATGCTGAATCTAACCATGCATTTAGAGATTTTGGATTGTGGGCTTCTTTATCAAATTAGTCCACAATGAGGTCCAAAGGGTCCTAAATTAAACTTTTGTTTGATTTCATCAAAAATTAAATTCTCAGGGTTCTTTGATATGCTGATTCTAACAATGTACTTAGATTTTGGATATTGGACCAATTAGTCCAATTTCAAATTTTTCAGTTCTTTGACCACATTCATTTTGTGTCTCAAACCTATGCTGTGTCCAATATTCAATCACAATCCAAATTCAGAGCTGTTTTAAGCTAAATGTAGCGTCCATACTTGCTCAACTGTTCAGGGTTCAACCTCTGCAGGAAATCCGATTTGCTGTCACGCTGACAGCCTCTTGTTCATCTTTGATTTAAATTGAGGCCCTCAACCTAGAACAATGCTCACAAACCACCGGAACTTCCATATGGCCCCTAGCACCTATTTGAGCTAATTCCCTTGCTACATGTTGATTATACAATATTGAATAAGCAGATATGGGGTAAATCAACACATTAAAAACTAACTATGATGGGCAAAGAAATCAGACCAATAGTGTCATGATTTGCCAAGTAATTATCACCAGAAAATTCAAAAACGGTACAAACATTTAGACAACCATGGGCACATAAAAAAAATTCTTAATAGATAATTTGCAAGAAATTACCAGTATGTAAAAATATGGAAATAATTCGGATTGAAAGCATTTGATAAAAAAAAACAGACTGAGAGGAGAATGTGAAAGAGCACACAGTAGAGAATAAATCATGAAAAAACTGTAAAAGTAAATTAATATGAGTGTACACCTCAAGCATGGAGAAACTTGATACGTTTACAATCTTCACACAGAGACAAGCACTGTCATCTATTTTAAAGAAAAACTCTTACAGATGGTGAACTCTAAATAATTAAAATAGATGTCATGTAACCATATAAGATTATGCTCTAATTATCAGTTTAGTCAAAGATGTAAAGTTTTTGTATAATGATCATGAGCTCAAGCAGAAACAATATACTGGGGATTCATTATTATTCGTTGGATAACAATTTTTGTGGATTTGATAGGAACAGGTTAACCATGAGTTTAAATGTTCAACAAATTACAAATTTTCCGTCAGGTTACATGAAGACTTTGACAAAACCACGAAATAAAATATCCACAAAAATGCAAGTTTTCTTCAATCCACGAAAATTGGTTACCACGCAAAATAAATGAATCCACAGTAGTGTTTATTTTAGAATAGTACTTTTCGTTTGATTCATTTTCCAAAATATGTTGTAGTTAATAGTAAATCCTAGGAAGGCTGTGGACCATATAGATCTATGTGTCAACAATCCACTCTCACAGGCAGATGAGGTAAGACAGATTCAAACAAGTCTTTTTTTCATTTTCACCATATCAACATCAGCAGTAGCTCTATAGATTGACAAAATCCGATGAGAATCTTCAACCTCATGAAATGAAATGTAGTCAAGAAAGATCCTTGAGTTTAAAAGACCATTTATAATCTTTTTATTGCTATTTTCTTATACTACTTGACTGAGAAAATCCAATATCACTCGAGTAGGGTGATATGAAAAATTATCACAAAAAAGACTAAAGTAAAATTTGAGAAAATAATGTTAATTCTTACTATTTATATAACACTGTGGTAGAAAAGCTGTAGGAGATACAGACCAGCGGCTGTGCTCACAATAAATCTGAATATTCAATTTCAATCCTTAGATAGTTTGTGAAACAGATGCAGTGGTAATCAATTACCTGCTAAGATACAATAGAGAGGGCTTCCAAAAATATCATTCTTTGCCCAAAAATATAGCAATAATGAAGATGGAAGTACTCTTTGGTGATCATAATAAATGCTACATAGGTAACCTTGTAACCTTGTTAAATGATTAAAACATGTAAGGATAACATGTTAAATTGCAATAGGTGTCCATCACTCAACTCGACTTTTCAATACTAACCATGCCTCCAAAAAACGTAGCATGAATGTCCTTTTATATGTCCAGGCTTAGTTGTCTGAAATATGCTCATATTTCCAGCAGCCTGTGTGGGGACTGATTGGGCTGATGGACATCAGAGTTCAGGTCCATATAGAAAACATGGAAATTGCAAAATTTATTGTCAACCAGATAAACCATTTGTTTCCTTATTCATGTTTTCATTACATTTATTTACCTTTAATTCACCATCTAAATAACCCCCTTAGTACAAAACCATCTAAATAACCCCCTTAGTACAAAACCATCTAAATAACCCCCTTAGAAAAAAACCATCTAAATAACCCCCTTAGTATAAAACCATCTAAATAACCCCCTTAGTATAAAACCATCTAAATAACTCCTTAGTATGAAACCATCTAAATAACCCCCTTAGTACAAAACCATCTAAATAATCCCCTTAGTACAAAACCATCTAAATAACCCCTTAGTATAAAACCATCTAAATAACTCCTTAGTATGAAACCATCTAAATAACCCCCTTAGTACAAAACCATCTAAATAATCCCCTTAGTACAAAACCATCTAAATAACCCCCTTAGTATAAAACCATCTAAATAACTCCTTAGTATGAAACCATCTAAATAACCCCCTTAGTACAAAACCATCTAAATAATCCCCTTAGTACAAAACCATCTAAATAACCCCCTTAGTACAAAACCATCTAAATAACTCCCTTAGTACAAAACCATCTTAATAACTCCTTAGTATAAAACCATCTAAATAACTCCCTTAGTACAAAACCATCTAAATAACCCCTTAGTACAAAACCATCTAAATAACCCCCTTAGTACAAAACCATCTAAATAACCCCCTTAGTACGAAACTATCTAAATAACCCCCTTAGTATAAAATCATCTAAATAATCCCCTTAGTACAAAACCATCTAAATAACCCCCTTAGTACAAAACCATCTAAATAACCCCCTTAGTACAAAACCATCTAAATAACCCCCTTAGTACAAAACCATCTTAATAACCCCCTTAGTACAAAACCATCTAAATAACCCCCTGATTACAAAACCATCTAAATAACTCCCTTAGTACAAAACCATCTAAATAACCCCCTTAGTACAAAACCATCTAAATAACCCCCTTAGTACAAAACCATCTAAATAACCCCCTTAGTACAAAACCATCTAAATAACTCCCTTAGTACAAAACCATCTAAATAACTCCTTAGTATAAAACCATCTAAATAACCCCCTTAGTACAAAACCATCTAAATAACCCCCTTAGTACAAAACCATCTAAATAACTCCCTTAGTACAAAACCATCTAAATAACCCCCTTAGTACAAAACCATCTAAATAACCCCCTTAGTACGAAACTATCTAAATAATCCCCTTAGTACAAAACCATCTAAATAACCCCCATAGCACGAAACCATCTAAATAACCCCCTTAGTACGAAACCATCTAAATAATCCCCTTAGTATAAAACCATCTAAATAATCCCCTTAGTACAAAACCATCTAAATAACCCCCTTAGTATAAAACCATCTAAATAACCCCCTTAGTACAAAACCATCTAAATAACCCCCTTAGTACAAAACCATCTAAATAATCCCCTTAGTACAAAACCATCTAAATAACCCCCTTAGTACAAAACCATCTAAATAACTCCTTAGTATAAAACCATCTAAATAACCCCCTTAGCACAAAACCATCTAAATAACCCCCTTAGTACAAAACCATCTAAATAACTCCTAAGTATAAAACTATCTAAATAACCCCCTTAGCACAAAACCATCTAAATAACCCCCTTAGTACGAAACTATCTAAATAACCCCCTTAGTATGAAACCATCTAAATAACCCCCTTAGTTCGAAACCATCTAAATAACCCCCTTAGTTCGAAACATTCTAAATAACCCCCTTAGTTCGAAACCATCTAAATAACCCCCTTAGTACGAAACCATCTAAATAACCCCCTTTATTCGAAACCATCTAAATAACCCCCTTAGTTTGAAACCATCTAAATAACCCCTTTTGTTCGAAACCATCTAAATAACCCCCTTAGTTCGAAGCCATCTAAATAACCCCCTTAGTACGTCATCTAAATAATCCCCTTAGTACAAAAAGAAAATGTATGGTCTGTTGTTCAACTTGTTGTTAGTACTAACAAGTCATTGAAAATTCTTAATCATTTGATTGAAAATATTCATATGATTAGTGTGCAGTTCAATTTGTCTTTAGATTTAATCAACCTCATGAGGGTGTATTAATTTTAATCATACAATTAAAATATCCAATATGGCTGCTTTAGCAATGCAAAAATTGGTTTTTGTTCAAAGAATGAGACCTTTTGGAAGTTTTAATCCTCTGGAAAAGAATTTCAACAGTGATCAGCTATGACACTGCTTCATATTTGGAAGAAACACAAAAAATTTATTAGTAGTTGAGTTGAAACATGAATTGAAAAGGGGATAAAACAATACGGGGCGAAGGCTAGGACAGGTTCATACAGTTGAACAACAGACCCCAGTTATTATGGTTTTAAAGCAGAATATCTTCCCCTGGTATTTTATTGTGGATACAAGTGTAAAAAAAATTCACCCTTATGCATTGTATATATTTGAATTGAATGTTAATAGAGATGACTTTATTTATGTTTTATAGAGTCCATGGAATAGATTTTTCCAGGATAATGAACTGAGGCTCACTATTAAACAGGATGTTATCAGAACGTAAGTAATGATACAAGTTAATAGTATGTGTAATACATTCAATGACATTTGTGCTGTATCAGTCATGGTTGCAAAGGTTTTATCAAAACCCTGATCTGTATGATGTCACATCATCAATATCAGTCATGGTTGCAATAAGTCTTTATCAAATCCCTAAACTGTATGATGTCACATCATCAATATCAGTCATGGTTGCAAAGGTTTTATTAAACCCCTAATCTGTATGATGTCACATCATCAATATCAGTCATGGTTGCAATAAGTCTTTATCAAAACCCTAATCTGTATGATGTCACTTCATCAATATCAGTCACGGTTGCAAAACCCTAATCTGTATTAGGTCATCTCACTAAAAACATCTACTGGATGCATATATTATTAAAGTGTATATGACATGGCTTTATCAATATCTGACCTTTTGGGATTGTATTGGTGTCTCAGGTTGCTATAGATGTGATATTGAAAAAGCCATATGATATTCTCTATTCACAAAAGTGAAAGAAAAGAAAAGAATCTTATTCTATTAACTTGTTATAGAAATTTGATTGGTATAAATTATCTTTCTAAATAATTTTTATATGATTATATTCAAATCATACAGTATATGTTCCATACACTTGGGGTTAAATTCAAAAGGTTAGACCAGTTTTTTAGCAATGTTTGCATTACTTTTACCCATAATCCACATTGTTCCTGACTTTAAAACTATTATTACCTAAATTCATCTTTAAAGCTAATGCTGACTTATTTAGTAAAAAAAAGAGGCACCCGTGTGACCTACCATCTTAGGGTAGATCTCATATTCCAAAAGAAGTGGCACTGTGGTTATCATTTTTATGAAGGATTTTTGAATCATAAAAGGTTTATATTGCTATATATCTAATGAACAATTGTTTTTAGAACTTTTTTCATATTTTAATGCATAACATTTCAGTTATCCTAGAATAGAATTTTTCCAGTCAAACGCATTGAGAAATTTGATGGTGGATGTATTGTTTATCTTTGCAAAGATAAACCCTGAAATTTCATACCGACAGGTTTGACCATTCTTTTCAACAGCGATTTTTTTAAGTCTTTTTTTTCAGAATCATTTTCTCAAGTTGCTTTTCTTTCCATTCTAAGATATGTTTGATAAGAGAAAATATTTTCATCTTACAACAATTATTAAAGTCTTAAAAGAATTAACTTTTATCAGAAATTCTTAATCTTTTTAAAAGGTTATACATCACATTGATGTCTGAAACAATTCTACGCTAATTAATATACATATAATACTTTCAGTATTGTAAATATTTACACCAATAGTCTCTCATTTAAAAGTATAAAACAGACACTAATTGGAGACAAAAAGTGTCTTGGTTCAATTATGTAAAAAAATTTGCATATGGTGAATATTCTTATAACATGCAGTACACCTTTAACAAGAGAATTCAGTTTTTCTATGAATTTGAAAGGAAAGCAATTTGTTGTTTCAATTATTTTTTTCTTTTCTTACAATCAGTATGTCATATAGCTTGTTTTATTTCTTTACATAAAAGATTAAAGTTGATTTCCACTAGATGATGACACTTTGTTTCACCAGAAAATAAATTATCTAGAAAAGCTAATAGTTTTTCACAAGAACTGTTCGATTAACATAAAAAAAACTTCAAACTATCAATTTCAGAGGAATAATGTAATGTATATAACTTTCTGTAAACTACCTTTGTTATTTTGACGTGAAACTGTGGAAAACAATTTGGAATTATATGAATGTATATAGTTATGTCTTGCACCATCACATACATGTATCTTTTTTTTTAAACTATTTTCAGTGTTATGTCTGTGGCTTTCCTCAATTGAAGTTGTATGCTGAATCGTTTCACTTTCTTTTCTTTTTTTTATATTCAATACAGGTCATAAGCCATAAGATGGAATTTGAACTTTCAGCAAATGTAGTCAAACTTTATATTATTTTCTGATTTCAAATTTGTCGTACTGTAAGTGACAGCGAGACATTTGTATTATTTTTCTTATAGTTAAATTATCTGAAACAAAGTTTTAATATTCTAATTATCTACAAATTAGAAAGGATTGTGGGGCACTATTTGTGACTCCAACTCGGTCAAATCCAACCTGCGACCTTGAGGGGTTTATTGGATGACCTTGCGACCCAACATCTCATTTAAAACGACCAGTGACCAAAAAAAGAAATATTCAAAAACTTACTTCAAAAACTTGCTTAAATTTGCTTGAAAGTGACCTGGTGACCTGAGTGAAAGGTCTCTTAAAGAAGAAGAGAAGAAGCTAGGCAATTAACATTTAATACACTGTTATATTAGTACTGATGGTTCTCAGAAGCCAGCAGAATATAAGACTTAGCTCCCTTGGTCAAACCTCAGTGAAAATGAAACTTATGCCCAGTTACTTGTCTGTATATTGTCAAATTACTTTGATGATTTGCTTTTAGCATTAATAACTTCTTTGTGTCTTATGAGGTCCTTCATATTTTGACATTAATTTTAGAATTGATCCTTGAATTAAACATTAGAAGAACTAGAAGATTGATTAAAATCTTGTTTTACAGTTTCTTGGTGTGGTGAAGGTCAAATTTATAGTCTTGCCAAGACAGAAATTCTTAGACTTGATATATTTTTTCCAGGTTGAATAAATTAAGCTACTGATTAAAAACTAGCTCAAATCTTAACTTGAATCATGGTAGTAACCACTGTGTTTTTATATGTTGTTTGGCTTTGTTATACAAAACTAATATTCAGTTTTGCATATGCTATAAAATTTTGGGATATTTTTTAAGACAGAACTTTGTTGAAACATTTGTGATCTGAACCATAAAAGCAAGCATAACATATCGGTTGCTGTTATAAAGACAGCAAAATAAAACTTGGCAAAACTTCTGCTATTATATCTGTACTTTTCATTGAGTGATTTTTTTCTTTAAGTGAAAAGAGAAGCTTATTACTAAGGGAAGTTACTCTGTTACAACAACCTTAATTGAATTATAAAACTTGATATTTAAAGATATGTGAAAAGTGCAGCTATAATATTTCACTATCTGCTTGATGTTATGTGTTTTTCTTTTAAAATACTATTGTATTTGTTTTTGTTTTCTGCATGTTGTCACTGTACATGTGTTTATTTTTAGTTTTCCTGAAGTCCAGTTTTTTCAGTCTGAAGAAATACAAGAAAGAATGATAGACCTTCTTTTTATCATCTGTAAAACTAGGTCAACTATTTCTTATAAACAGGTACTTTGTCTTGTGAAATGGTGTTTGTATCTATAAAAAATCCTGGCTTTCTATAGCGTGCATGTGGCCAATAAACTAATGTAAGAGTTAATTTAATACTATCTTAGTTTTTAACTACAGATGGATTCCATAGTGAATACAAGGTATAGAATTATTAATAAAAAAAAATATGGGGAGAATATTCATTGTTTTTAATTTGAAGAATGCCACTTTTAGACTTGAGGTTTCTAGAAGTCAGTGTACAGAGAAATTTTATTTTAACTTTAGGGTTTATAAACAAGAATCCAAATTAATTAATGTTTAGGTAAAGGTTAAAGGTTCAAGGAAAGAATGAAATTCTGGTTGACATGTTCAAATAAACTTTTAAGTTACAGGAACTTTTTTCTCATACTGAAAACCCTTACATTATCAGAAACTCTCTCAAGTAGTATGAAAAAACTCAGAAATACTTTAATGTCATTGGCATACCGTAAATTGGGATATTTTGGCGGTTTTCTCACGAAAGGCATGTGTTTTATTTGGTGTGTGTAATTTTGGTGCTTCGTCCAATTGATATGTTTAATTTTGGAACAACAGTAGTAAGCAAGCTCATTCATATTTGCCTTTATTTATCCCTTCATTGACAAAATATCATTGAATTTCTCAAACTAGAAACACAACAAAGTTACCTTAATGAAGGAATCGGACGTGAATGCAATTGCAAATAATTCCGTATATCGGGGTTCAAAGCTGAAAGAAAATATGTAATAAAATCTTAAATATTAAAATCACTTTTTAAATAGACTATTTATATTTTACAAATATCATATGCATCTCTATTGCAGTACATGTTAATTTATTGACGATCAAGGATTTAAATTTTAATACTTATGCCTCTGGCAGTACATGTTGATTAATTGAAGATAAAGGATTACAAGGAGTTTTGATATTCTAATTACCAATAACTGTGTCTTATCAGCAATAGCCTGGCATATTTATGACATGTGTGAATAAAAATTCATGTTGTGTTTTCTTAACAATTTCAGAAAATTGACAATTAAGTAAAAATTATATAGTGTTGTTGTCAAATTATACCAGGTATTTATTTGCAGATTTGGCTATGTATAGAATTGTAGGAAATATACGGAAGATATGATAACATAAAATATTTTCCCCAACAATTAACATTACGATATTGTCATACCGGTACGCGACTTTAGCGTTTCAATTTTTAGTGTGCTTTATTATCGTGTGTTTAATTTTGGCATTTTCATTGGAGGCACCAAATAAACCAAAATAAAACTACAACCAAAATAACCCAATTTACGGTATTTTATCTTAAAATTCAAGCAAGACTTATTGTTAATTTGACCTTTGTTTTTGTCAATACAGGGATGATGTTAGGATGTACAGATGTATACACGAGATTAGTGCAAACTGAAGCTTTAACATTCATACTAATACTTCCTGTAATATAGATATAGTCAGTACGCAAGCATGTCATGATCATATTCTTTCTAATTAATATTTAGAAATATTTTATCCTTACCCCTTATATAATACTGATCATCTAATGAAATATTGAGCCAATCCCCTTTTAAAAAACAACAATTCATCTATTGGAACTTGATGGGAAGAAAAATTTTTAATACACTGCACCTGCTTCAGAAATGTTAAAATCAACATTCTTTCTGTAGAATTGTGCTGATATATTTTGTAAGTTGATCTGTTTTTAGTAATAATTAAACTGTGAGTAGTAAAAGTGTCTCGTCATATCTGCATTCTGAATTGTTAAGCTTCTTTGATAAGCACATTATATTTAATAAATATAATTGATAGACATATAGATTTTAGTATGATAATTCTCAATGTATTGTAGGGAATGCATGAACTACTTGCTCCTCTCGTGTTTGTTCTACACTGTGACCACCAAGCTTTCTTACATGCTTCAGAAGTAGAATCTTTGGGGTAGGTATATAGATATATAGAGTCTGTGGCCTGTAGTGTCTGGTATAGTAGTAGTAAGTTATTAATCTTATTTTAAATTTAAAATAAAAAATCATAGATGGCTGTCACTGTGGAATACAGTTTAATATAGGGCTCTATGATGGAAACATAGAAATAGATCCGAAAACATGGGGCACAACCAATGCATAAACTCAGGGGATAAAACACTGTCACACACACTAACACCAATAAAACAATTACTATCCACACTGATCTGTGTCCACACTTTTGTAAATTAGATATACATGTATATAAAAATTAAAGGAGGAGTTAGAAATCAATTATGATAAAACTCCTAAAGTCAAAAGAATGTCACAATGAAAATTCTCAGATACTTATGAAATTATGTTGTTTTACACTGAATAAATATGAGTTCAGTAATTGTGGCACAGTGTTGTCAAATTATGTTACAGTTGGACATGATTGGTTTATGAAAGCAAATATGATCAGATCTCAGTTACAAGAAAGCTTCTCAAGTAAAACTTCTTGAGGATTTTGTAAAGAGTTTTACATTTTGTTCAATTTGAGATGTAAATAAGATCACAAAAATTGACTTATCTGAACCAGTGTTTTGCTTACTTTAAAATAATGTTGATTTGTGTATACTGTTGCCTTGAAAAAGCACATGTCATACAAAAGAATAAAATGAATTGAAATTTGTGTTCTTTTTTTTGTAAGGAAGTTATTAAATATAATGAAGCATATGTTTGATAAAATTCTAAACATATCTTACAGAAATGAAGAACTACCAGTGTTCTGGTATATTATGATTTTTCACAATATTTGCTTTATCTAGGATCTATTATTTATATATAGAATTGCACCTTTCCCAAAATATTATACATGTATAACAATTCCTTACCTGTTTTGCTCTTTGCTTTTCTCCAAAAATTTACCAAACACCTATTTGAATAGAGCATTGTATATTATGGTCAGAGACCAGTAAATTGGCAATGTCATATATTTCTGTAAAATTATGAATACAGATTTTACATGTGGAACTTTGAAGAAAAAAGTAACTAAAAATAATTCATTGAACTGTTTTATTTTCTTAGATTTATTTGAATGAAAGTCTCAAAATAAATGCACATTTTGTATAGAATGCATGTAAGATTGATGAAACATATTCTTAGAATTATCTTTAAATCCTCATTCGTCCATAACCAGGCCATTGCTTTTTCTGTAAAAATATAGTTTATTGCAAAATAAATTTCCCTTATATTGATGTAAAATAATCATTGCATCATACAATTATGTATGATATATCGATCATTCTATGTGTGAAATTTGTGTAAATATCCTACAATTGTAAAATAAGCCTAATGGTGTGAAAGCTGTAATTGGTAAATGTAATTTTTTTTTATCTGTTATACTTCAAACAAAGAAGTACAATAGTTCCTACATAGAACAGGATGTAATTCCCAACTTTTGAATGTATGTGTTTTTTAGATTGTGAAATTGTATTTGGAATGCCAAGATTTGTTTTGAAAACTTTTGAAAACTTAACAGTTTTATAATTGACATTATAAAAAGTGAAAACAACACTTTATAAATTTCATGCATCTGAAACATAATGAAGAGCAAAAGATAAAAGGCAGTGCAATAAAGACAAATCCTATAGATGTATTTCTTAAGAGAATTTTAATACAATTTACATTTTCAGTTTGATTCCAACCCACCACAGGTGATAGATTATATTGCTTGTTTTAATCTTGCCTCTGTTTCTTCTGGTGAAGGTTTTTCTTCTTAAACTTTAATTCAAATTTCTCCGCTTTCATATCATCTGTAATACTTAAAAAAATCTATTGTTAGAAAAGTTAACATAGAATAGAAAGTTTGACAGAATGAAATAATGCACATGAAAAAATTTATAAGTTTGGTTTACAGGACGGGAATATCAAATTTCTATGTGATATCAGTGATCTGGGCGACACTTTTTTTGAATTTATCTTTTTAATGCAGAAGTGTGAAATAATGTTGTAATTTAATTTCCTTAATTACTTGAATTTTTTTTTAATATTAGCCTATCACTTTTTGTTGCAGAAAGCTCGACATAGGGATAGTGATCCGGCGGCAGCGTTAACTATGTATCTAAAAGCTTATATTTTAGAAGGTGGAAGATCTGGATGCTTCATACTTTGTATATAGATGCCTTATGTTATGTAGTTTCTGTCTGTCATATGTCCATTGTCCTTGACCTCATTTTCATCGTTCAGTGACTACTTGAAAAGAAAGTTTAGATTTTTTGTAATGTTAATTTCTCTCTTATTATGAGTAATAGGATAACTATATTTAGTATGTGCGTACCTTACAAGGTCCTCATGCCTGTCAGACAGTTTTCATCTGACCTCGACCTCATTTCATGGATCAGTGAACAAGGTAAAGTTTTCTTGGTCCAGTCCCTATAGCAGATACTAGAAGTAATAGATCTTCTATATTTGGTGTATGGAATTGATTGTAAGGTGTACATGTCCAGCTGGTAGGTGTCATCGTACCTTGACCTCATTTTCATGGTTCAGTGGTTAAAGTTAAGTTTTTGTGTTTTGATCTTTTTTTCTAATACTATATGCAATAGGTCAACTATATTTGGTGTATGGAAATATTTTACTATGTACATGAGAGTCTGGCAGTTTTTATTTGACCTTGAACTCATTTTCATGGTTCATTGCTCAGTGCTAAGTGTTTTGTGTTTTGGTCTGTTTTTCTTAAACTATAAGCAATAGGTCAACTATATTTGGTGTATGGAATGATTGTTAGGTGTATTTGCTTGTCTGGCAGGTATCATCTGACCTTGACCTCATTTTCATGGTTCATTGGTCAGTGTTAAGTTTTCCTGGTTAAGTTTGTTTCTTAGATACTATAAGCAAAAGGCCAACTATATTTAATTCATAGATTGATTGTAAGGTGTACATGTCTGTCTGGCATGGTTCATCTGACCTTGACCTCATTAAAGATTCAATGCAAAAATAATAATGGGGGGTGGGAGAAATTGAAATGTTTGGACACCTAAAAAACCTACATAATCTATATACCGGTAGATCCTATATAAAGTTACATTTTAGAAAAAAAAGAAGTGTTGAAGATAAATACATGTAGAATTATTATATTAATGTACGGTAACTCATCAGATGTGAAATTTGTTTTTATTTTCTAAACACCTTTAACCTTAGTATTGTTACGACAATTTTAAGATTAATATGGTTACTGTTAAATTTTCACAAATATATTGCTTAATCTCCTTTAATTAAGATATAGAAGGGCAAGTGAAGGATGTGCCTTAGAAAGACATGGCAACATAGAGAATATTAGGCAATTTACAGGTTAAACTTGTTTCAAAGATATTGCTATGTCTCTCTAGTATCTTGTTGTTCAATTGCCAACCAATCAACTAGGCAATAGGCTAATTCCTACTTTCATTAACGGTTCCAATTTTACTGCACTATATGCTCATTACGACAATTGATGTTTCATCATATCTGTCTGAAAAATAAACCACAATGCATAATTAGTATTCATTGCATGAATAACTTGTAGAAATATATTCTAGTGACTTTTGCTATAATTGAGTGTATTTTTACGACAGATGAGCACTTATTTGTAAACACAGGTCAAAATATCTGAAAATTAGTAATAATTATTTTAATAGTGGATTAAATTCACAAATAACTGTTCCATATATATGAATGATATTTTAATATATTTGGAAGACTATTTATTTTTGTTCCTGACAAAGCATGTAAGATTTTCAGCAAATATTTTTTAGTCCAAGACATACACTAAAAGTGTGAGTCTGGCATCAATTGCATGACCCTTGACCTTACAAAGATACATATGCATGTGTCTTAACACACCAAACAAAGACAAGCCTGCCAATGGGATATGATACAATTAATGTTTATTCATTTTGAGCTCACCTGGACCATAGGGTTTTTGAGCTATTGTCTTTGCACACCATATGGAGCATTTAAGTGTGATAAAATCAATTAGCTTTTTAAAAATATAAAATATTAACATTTTGTGAAAGGGTTGATGCTGTACAAAAACATAATTTTTTTATATCGACAGTTTTCTGTCTGTCTGTCTGTTTTTCAAGTCAGTGAGTTAAAAATGAACAAATATAAGCTTAATAAAGAAATAAGTTATTTACAAAATATTACCCGTATTAAAATACAGCATATTGGATAAAACATAAATTCAATACTTCATTTGACTAAAGAAGAATTTTCCTACTGGAGTAACAAGAAGATAAAGGTTCCTGAAGTATTTATTTTGTTTTCAGGGAAATTATAAAGGAAGTAATGAACCCATCCTATCTGGAACATGATGCATAGTAAGTAAAAAAAAGAGAAGATGCCAAGGGGGCAACCAAAAACAAACAATGTCATGGTAAAATGAATGAAAAACAGACAATGCCATGTTAAAAAATGAATGAAAAACACACAATATCATGGTAAAAATTAATGAAAAACACACAATGCTATAGTAAAAATTAATGAAAAACACACAATGCCATGGCAAAAATAAATGAAAAACACAATGCCATGGTAAAAATGAATGAAAAACAGACAATGCCATGGTAAAAATGAATGAAAAAACAATGCCATGGTAAAACTGAATGAAAAACACACAATACCATGGTAAAAATGAAAGTGAAACACACAATGTCATGGTAAAAATGAATGAAAACCAGACAAATGCTATGGTAAAAATGAATGAAAAACAGACAATGCCATGGTAAAAAAAAATGTCAAAAAGACTAGTAACAGTCAACAGCCAACAAAGATATTGAACCCCATTATAAAATGGAGATTATCTCAGGTGCTCTGGAAGGGTCTTGTTATACCCATGTACTTTGGGTTAATGGTTGTTGGAGGGAACAGAAATGTAAATAATAATTTAGGTTCTCGGTAGCCAAGTGGTCTAAGTAGTTCATCTACTGTATCATAATCCTGTCAATACTGAGGTTGTGAGTTTTAACCCTGCACGTGGCCAGTGTGTTCAATTTCTACTAGTTTTGACTAGGATTCTCAGTTTTCCTGCTCAATCCTGGAGTTGGTTTCACAAAAAAACTTACGACTAAGATTGATTGGATGTCATGAACAATTCAGTATACTTACGATCAGTCTTAGTCGTAAGTTTTTTGTAAAACCGACTGACTACTGGCACTCAGGCTTCCTCCACCAATAGAAACTGACCCTATACAATATACCCAATTTTTTTCAATATCCAGAATTATGCAGACTTTTGAATGAATGTTTTTTTCCAGCAATGAACTAATGTCCTTAATTATTTGGAAAACAATATACTTATAACACAATATCATTTATTTTTTATCAAAAAATATTTTTTTCCAGTGCTATGTTGTCACAAATAATGGAAACTGTTGAACCTTGGTATGTGTCTAAAGATCCACCTCATTTTAGGGTAAGTTGACAGATTTATACATACCTATATAAAAGTAAGAAGATGTGGTATGATTGCCAATGAGACAACTCTCCACCAGAGACCAAATGACGTAGAAGGTTAGCAACTAAAGGTCACCTAACGGTCTTCAACAACGAGCAAAACAATTCAAACAAGAAAACTAGTATGTTTATAAAGTCCTGAGTTATTATTTTGTAAGTTGTGTTTATGGTATATGTTCTCAGTTCCTCCTTACTAAAACTTTGAGCTGTCTTGCAAAAAATGTAAATATAACAGGATGCATACTTACAGTTAAGTATATGATAAAGAAATAATATTTGTTTTCATCAGCCAATCTTTCCATTTTAGGTAACTTGAGCATTTTTTACATATTGAGAAAAAGAAATATGGAGTAGATGTTATAATGACATCTTTCCAAAGATAAAAAAAAGATGTGTTAACAACGTTTTGTGGTATTTCAATCTAATAAACAGAAGAAAGGATTGTTTCTGCCTAAAATATATTAAAGATGGAAAATTGAAAAGTAAAACCCCAATTGCCACCAACACACATTAACTATCAAATGAATAAAATGATTTAGTATGTTAAAACTGTTGTTAGCATTTTAATCAGGGAAAATAATGACCTTACACAGGTTATTATTTTCTGCCCTGAAGCACATTTCATTGAAACTTGGTATCATCCTGTATGTTTCTTCAAAAGAATGACCTGTTGTTCTGAAAAAGAATAACTCCATATAGGTAGATAATTATATTATAGCACCTGATTATTCTCTATTCTTTATTATTTTTGCCTGTTTTTCTCTATTCTTTTTTGTTTGTTTTGGCCTTTATAGTGCATTTTTTGCCCATTATTCTCTTCTTGTAAACACAACCAGACCTCATTGTATGATAATTTTGGTGTGCAATTTATAGCAGTAATAGACTTGAAGCATACTTAATATTGATATTTGTACAGGGAAAGGAAAGAATGACCACTACACCATTTGCCAGACCCCAGGATTTAAACCCATCTAATGCAATAGTCAGTAAATTAACCAGGATACAGGACTACATCCTGAAGAAGTTTGATATAGAATTACACATGCATCTAGACAGACTAGAAATACCTCCACAGATATATGGCATGTAAGTAAACTTATCAATTATATATTCAGTTGAGTAGTGCTAAGATAATGATATCTTTGTTTTAAAAAGCTTAAAAAGACCCATACAAAAAGTTTTCTAATTTTTATGCCTCTGCCATACCCTTGTTCGTCCCTCCCGTCCGTCCCAAAATATTGGTTTTCGTTCTTTAACTTTAGTTTGCCTCAACCAAATGTTATAAAGCTTATACACAATGCTTATTACCACAAAACACAGGTCAAGTTCAAATTGGGTGGCGTAACTTTTACCGTTCATGAGTTATGCCCCTTTATAAACAAAAACTGCTGAATTTTTTGTTTCCGTTCTCTTACTTTAGTTTGCCTCAACCAAATATTATAAAACTTATACACAATGCTTATTACCACAAAACACAGATCAAATTCGAAATTGGGTGGCGTCGCTTTTACCGTTCTTGAGTTATGCTCCTTTATAAACATACAAATTGCTTAATTTTTTGTTTCCGTTCTCTAACTTTAGTTTGCCTCAATCAAATGTTATGAAGCTTATACACAATGCTTATTACCACAAAACACAGGTCAAGTTCAAATTGGGTGGCGTAACTTTTACCGTTCATGAGTTATGCCCCTTTATAAACAAAAACTGCTGAATTTTTTGTTTCCGTTCTCTTACTTTAGTTTGCCTCAACCAAATATTATAAAACTTATACACAATGCTTATTACCACAAAACACAGATCAAATTCGAAATTGGGTGGCGTCGCTTTTACCGTTCTTGAGTTATGCTCCTTTATAAACATACAAATTGCTTAATTTTTTGTTTCCGTTCTCTAACTTTAGTTTGCCTCAATCAAATGTTATGAAGCTTATACACAATGCTTATTACCTCAAAACACAGATCAAGTTTGAAATTTGGTGGCATCACTTTTACTGTTCTTGAGTTATGCCCCTTTATAAATGGAAAAATTGCAAAATCTGTCGTTTCCATTCTCTAACTTTAGTTTGCCTCAACCAAATGTTATGAAACTTATACACAATGCTTATAATCACAAAAAGGTCTTAACTACATGAATCCTGCATTTGTATGTGGAAGTTGACTCATGCATATTTACAAGTGGGGGCATCATTTGATTGGTTAATTTTCAAAGAACAATGTACAATTTTTTCATTTGATTGGTTAATTTTCAAAGAACAATGTACAATTTTGGGCAAAAGGGTTGGTTCACTAACTCATAATTTTGGCCTTAAAAATCTGAATTTGTTTAACTGCAATGATGCTGTGAAAATTTTATGAAAACATATGTTAAAATGTTCAATTGTTTCAATTAAACAAAGATTTTAACCAATTGGGTCATTAGTGATGTATTTGTGACGTCATAAATGTAGGTGAATTTGTAAACACTTTTTTTTTTATATATATATTTTGGTCTTTAAGACAGTCCTTACAAGTCTTCATTTGCCTCAAATTTTATGCCCCCGCATAAGATTTCGCGTGCCTTAATATACATAATGTTGGTTTTCCATTGCATACACTTTCAAATTCCAATAACCAATTTGAGGATGCTAAGTTTTGTATGCTTATCATTAGCAACATTGCAAAATCAAGACATTAAATTTGGACATATTATTATCTGCCCTTGCTACTGTATCTTTTTCTGAAATAGGATCTTAATATATACCAGAAATTATTTATATACCCTGTTCATATATGTTAAGGTCAATGTTGATATTTAGAATAGACATCACCTGGCGGTATTTGATATTGATTTACAACTATCCACCAGAGACCAAATGACAAAGATGTTAACAACTATTAGTCACTGCATGGCCTTTTACTATGGGCAAAACCTGTACTGTATAGTAAACTAAAAAAAATCCCAACATGACAAAATGTAAAACAATTCACACAAGAAAACAAATGGCCTGATTTATGTACAAAACAATAAATGAAAAAACAAATATGATACAGAGCAACCAATGACAACCCCTGAACTATAGGCTCCTGGATTATGACAAGCACATATAGACTGTGCTGGGGTTAAACGTGATAATCCATTTAAAGACATATTATTTTAAACATTTTGCCTGCAATAAGTTAAACAAGGCATTATTATTACTGCTTTACATTTTATGATTTTGTTTTCTCTGTTTATCAGTCGCTGGATAAGATTATTATTTGGAAGAGAGTTCCCAATGCAGGACTTGTTAGTATTATGGGATGCCTTGTTTGCTGATGGTATTGGTTTTGATCTGGTAGACTTCATCTTTGTTGCCATGTTACTGTACATAAGAGATTTGTGTAAGATTATACAGATAACATTTTATACCAATTAATTTCATAATAGGAGAAAGTTAATCACCTTTACAATGAAGTATCAAAAGTATAAAAAAAAATGCCCCATTTCTGTACATTATATGGATAAAAAAACATTATGACTGTTCAGACTGCATTTTTTAGTGTCAGGAAATTGTGTTACTTTGAATCATCATACAATACACTTCATCAGAAATCTCCTGCTGTTTACAATATACATGTGGTATTTTTCATAGATTTCTTATTAACATATCATATTATATACAGTACAAATTATAGAAATTTACTTCTAGTATATTACATTGTTAACTAAAACCTTTTACTGAATCATAATCAAAATACACTAAATTTAAACATAAAAGAACATAACTAATATAAAAATTTATTAATGAAAAGTATTTTTTCAACAATATTTTATTTCTGTTTCAGTGCTTGCAAGTGATTACCCACAATGCCTAAATTGTTTAATGAGATATCCTCCTGTTGGTGATGTTCATTACTTGATAGAAAAGGCTAGATACCTGAGAGACCCTAATGTATGAATGTATAACAATTAATCATTTTTACATTGTGTTCTTAAGGGCATAAGATACAGTTTTGATCCCATTGTGAATTTTTGACAAAAAAAGCATACAAGCTATTTTTCACCTAGTCAAATGAATGTAAAAAAAATATACCTTCAAGATAAATGGGGTGGAAATTTTAGACATTTACTCAAATTTTTTGTTTCTTGGACATACTTTACTTTTTTGTTTCAAAAGATAAATGCAAGCAGGTTTTTGGAAAAGCATTTGGAATATCTTGTTTACGTAAGTATGCTCTAAATTTGTTTAACAATTCTTTGGAAATAATTCATTTTTATAAAATTTTCATGATTTTAGAAAAAAAAAGTCATTTTTTGCTGTATGTTTTTCTAATTTAAAAAAAATCATCATTGATTTGTTCATAAAGATTGGTACAGATAATCTTCATATCTGTATTTTTCTCATTGTTGAAGGCTGTTAGGTTGCCTTTGATTGCTTACATCCACTTCATTTGAACTTTGGTGGATAGTTGTCTCATTGGCATTCATACCACATCTTATTATTCTTATATCAAGTGTTCATTAATCAGATGCTTTGATAAAAAGCTGAGAATTGAATTTACATTTTTGTTTGATTAGTACATATTTTATGTTTTAGAGTCATCCAAGACCACCAAACTATACATACCAAAATGTGAATATAGTCAAGACTGCATCTGTTCGGAACAAACGTATGTATTTCTTGGTTGCATTGTATAGAACTTCAGGAACTATATATCAGCTTATAAAATCACACCCGCAGATATATCAGATATCACTTGCATATAGCTTTGTAAAAAACTCGTTATCAGCTTTACTGAAAGAATTATTAAATATAAGTGACCCATATAAATCAGCTTACTTTTATAGGACATAAAAGTTGTGGTCACATTATATTGGATGGAATTTTATAATTTTCACTGAAGGTGTTTAAATACTTGAGGATAACAAAAAAGGTGCATTTTTATACAGTTGCACGAAATGCCAAACTGGCTATTGGTTTGATGAGAGGTTAGTATTATTGCCTTTCACATGGTGCAAGGTGATGGAAAAGGGGAAGAGATTTTACTATTTTGATTAATTTTTTAACCACAACCTTGAAACTTTTCACCATTTTAAATTGTTTAGGAACGTTTATTTATCATTCATTCAAGACATGGAATTTTAGTCATTATAGTAATTTTTTCAACAGATCTCCATCTCTTACCACAATTTTCAGTTGAAACGCCTTTAAACATGAGAAAAAGTTTGGACATGCTTATGCTGTGCAAACTTTTCACCATTTATTCAATTCATAGGAGCTTGGACTTTTAGTTAATGTTTTTTATCAAAAGTTTGTATTCTTGTAAGCAAATTCAACATCAGTTATAAAACCAGTTTGTCGTAACTACATAGGATGATTGCATGCATAATATGATATTATGAAGTTCTTTGTATTTCCTAAATTTAAAAACTTTGTCTTATATTAGTATTTGTTAAAGAGGGTCTTAAATTATTTGGCTTTTTTTTTGTAATAAGCTCTTCATACAGAAATTTTCTTCAATTTATGAACAAAATGTTATACCTATTTTTTTTTTATCATCAAATTTGTTTTTATTATATGAGTAACAGAGGTTCAGCAACTATTTAGACATTACTATATATATATATATAGAGCTAGTTGTAGATAATGCCACACTATGCTAATGCTAATTATATTCTAGCTATACCTGCTTCTAATTCTTCCATTGTCACCACTAATACCACTAACAAACCTTCCATGACAACCAGCTGGTCAAGTTTCAGTAGGAGAATGTCTGGTTCCCGACCAAAGACATTAATTGTATCGTCTGACAAGCAGAAAATGTACAAGTCCACTAGTGTTCCAATGAACCTTCAGACTGACATATCTCCAGGTAAAAAAGTGGATCATTTTCTTTATTTTGTGCTACAAAAAAAAGGTATAAAACTGCCTTTATTCAAGGAAAAGCAAGTTTTCAAGTTTTTGTTGAAATCTGCCAAAATCACCACGATTTCATATTTTATATAATTTCAGAGTTCTCGAAATCTTTCTTTCCCTGGTGGTCCTTGAAGAAAATTTTCTGGTACTTATTATTATTTCTATTGCAAAATACCAAAATTGTGTCAGTCCTTTGCAAAATTATGGTGGTCAAAACCTTCAGAACATCACTTTTCAAGAACTTTGTATTTATAATACATCACAAAGAGATAAAAGATATGGTCTACTATACATGAATATATTTAGAAGTTTAGTAGGACAAAGATGCAACAACACACACTAGCAAATGAAACAATATATATGTCGATTGTCTCACCATACAGTATTAACTAAAATGATACACAGAAATAACAGGAGTATAAAATTTTGATACTAACATATCTAACTGCATGTTTATAGGATAAACTTCAGCTGGTACTCTCTAGAACAAGATTATTTTTTAATGTCTTAATAGATCTCAATATTTTTGTCCATTATTGCAGAAAATATTCTCCTAATGTAGGGATTAAACAATTTGTCTTTGGTTCAAATTTACAACTTGAAGTAAAGTGTTAAAAGTAATGATGGAAAAAAAAATAAAAGACACATATTAAACTGAACATCTGAGAGTCAGACATCTTGTTTAATGTTCTTATTCTGTTTCATATGTGTTTTAATTTTTTAACAAGACAAATCCAAGAATTAATACATGAGATATCTTAATTTATTCTTAAACATATATTTAAATACACCAGAATTATAGGCTTATTTTTAGATAAACAAAATTCTGTGATTTGGCCAGCTTAGACAATTTTTGCAAAATTAATTTTAAATCTGAGGATGTCAAGTAAACTGGATACATATCTGCATATCAACCAGTTTAATTACTATTTTATGAAAAATTGAAGAAAAAAGGTACCCATATCTTTACTTGTTTGAATTAGCACGGATAATGAAAATAATTTCATAGAATATCATTAAGTTTTTGATATATTTGCCATAGCATGGTTTCCCTCTGTTTAAATTATAACCAATAATGGGATTTAGAAAAATAATATCAAATGTCAGGACCACATACAGGAAACACTTGTGCAACATTTTATGTATGTTTCTTTTCACATATTTGAATGAATACTAATTCAAAGTAGATTATTTTTGAATGAATAAAAATTGTGTGCACTTCTCCAGGAACTCCACAGTACCCAAAACAGAAGAGAGGATCTTCAGCAAGTTTGTCACAGATGGAAGATGGTTATTTCAAATCTGGAAATTCAACACCTTCTACAACCAGGATAGAAACTTCTGGTAATGCAGCAGCTGCTATGGCAAGAATGGAACCTTCTGTTCGGCAAACATCTGGGCTCAGTCCAAATTCTGATGATGGGGCTGGCAGCATGTCAAAATTTGCAACCTTGCCTAGTCCAAAAGGAAAAGGAAAGAAAGTCAATAAGGTAAGGATGGTTTACAAAATTGTATCACAAATTAAAATCATTGTGTGTTGTGCTATTTAAAAGTATGAAAGCAGAAACGGAAGTGAGAGGTTAAATAATACCTCCCCTGATATATGCTATTGATAAATGGAATAATTGATATAAACCAGATATCAGTATAAGAAGAATAAGAGGGAAACACTCTAACCTTGTACATTGTGATTTACACAAATCAGCAAAGAGAACTAGTGTTATCAGATATGTTAGCTAGAACAGACAAAATTGTATAGTTTTCAAATACTTAGGTGCATAATGATAATGCATTTCTTAATGAAATAAGTTTTATACCCCCATTCTAGGAGTGGAGCTATACAGTCCTTTCTCGAAGCTCATTGCCAAAAGTCTGATTTGAAAATTATAGTTGAATATAAGTTATTTCCCTTGTTGGGAATTATACTGGTATTTATACTGATTTGCTGCAGTGCAAAGCAATGGTGAGAAGTGAATGGAAAACTATGTGTTACTAAAATTTACAAATATTTACATCTTTATAATCAGATTGGATTACAAATATGTTGGAAGGCAAAAGACCATTGATAATTTCTAAATTAATACAATCCAAATATTTCTTTAAATCAACAGGGATTAAAAACACCTAATTGTTTATTCATCATTGAGCATTATTGCAGTGAAGCAGTTCTCCTGCCTGACAAGGGAAATAATCTGTTTCAAATAATATTTTTAGAGTAAAATTTATGATTCCAAAATAAGTTTCTTGCTATTACCTTGTCTGTCTATCTGTCTTTCTGTCTGTTTGTCTATTGTTCATCCAACTAATAGTTTGTTAAATTTTTCCCATGAACTACTAAACATATTTGGGTAGCAGCTTGACAGTGATAAGTTGAAGTGTGTATGCACTCTTGGTGTCTGTCAGATAAATAATTCATGTTTACTCATACTTTGAATTTTCAATATGGTGAATGAAAAAACATATTTTTCTCATAAACTATTGAACAGAATGACATCATTTCTGGTCAGCAGCTTGACTGTAATAAATTGTAACATTCTGCACTTCTCGAATCTGTGGGACACATGCTTCCTGTTAGTCAATACATGCAGTTTGATTTATAAGTCAGGTTATGCTAAGCAGGAAAAGGTGTGCATTCTTGTTTTTTTTTATATCTTCCAATTGATATTTTTAAGTACACTTTTGAAATGAAAAGAATTACTATTTATACTTTCAGGAAAAAGAATATGAATTTCAGATTGGTATTTTACAAAACCAGATGTCAGAAAAAGAATCCATGTGTGATTATGCATCACAAAAATTAGATATACATATAGGTAAAGAATTTTAAACTGGGAAAAACATATGTTGTGAAAAGTAAAAAATAATGAAACTATGAATCTGAAGGATTATGGAACTATGAATCTTTGGATTTAAAGCTGCAGAGAAAGGAAGGAGTGGTGTTAATCTCCATGTTAAGTTTGAATATCAAAATAAGAAGATAAAGTATGATTTCCAATGAGAGAACTATCCACCAGAGACCAAATGGTGTAGATGTAAGCAACTATTGATCACTGTATGGCCTTCAACTATGATCAAAACCCATACCGTATTGTAAGGTGTACATCTCTGTCCCAGGCAGAAAACCCTGGCCGTGTTAGGCGCAACTTTTTGGAAGTTTTGGCCTCGGTGCTCTTCAGCTTTGTACTTGTTTTGGCTTTCAAACTTTTTTCATCTGAGCATCACTGGTTGGTCTTGTGTG
The DNA here is from genome assembly GCF_021869535.1 of Mytilus californianus. Taxonomy (NCBI): domain Eukaryota; kingdom Metazoa; phylum Mollusca; class Bivalvia; order Mytilida; family Mytilidae; genus Mytilus; species Mytilus californianus. Next base: position 64,684,748 of record NW_026262668.1, on the reverse strand, counting down.
GATGAGACGCACGTCTGGCGTATTGAATTTTAAGCCTAGTACCTTTTGTTAATTATTCGTGTGTTTCTTTGTCCTATATGTTCTCCCATTTATTTGTATTGTGGTCCTGTCATGTGATGTTGTCGTTTTGGTGTTGTGTTTGACGTTGCCATAAAAGCGTGAGGTTTGGCATGCCACAAAACCAGGTTCAACCCACCATTTTTTTCTTAAAATGTCCTGTACCAAGTCAGGAAAATGGCCGTTGTTATATTATAGTTCGTTTCTGTGTGTGTTACATTTTAATGTTGTGTTTTTGTTGTGTCGTTGTTCTCTTATATTTGATGTGTTACCCTCAGTTTTAGTTTGTAACCCGGATTTGTTTTTATCTCTATCGATTTATGAGTTTCGAACATCGGTATACTGTTGCCTTTATCTGGCAGGGTTCATCTGACCTTGACCTCATTTAAATGGATCATTGATAATGTCAAGTTTAATTGATACTTGTAGTAAAACCTTAATATTGCAGACTTCAGCATTCAATCATGAATAAGTAAAGTAGGCAAGACATTTTAGAATGCGCACTCTTGTTTATATATCTAAGATACAGTTCTTTTATTCTGGTTCTTCACTTTGACCATAACTGGAAGTTCTGTTATGATGAACTTAACAACTCACACCTTTCACGAAATCGAAACAGACCAAATTTGAAATATAAGTGATACCCTTTGATATTATGGACAACTGTAATAAAAAACATATGTAAAAGCAGGGGCAGATCCAGCCATTTTTTAAAGGTGGGGTTCCCAACCCAAGATAAAGGGGTAAAGGAATCAATTAAATCACTTATAAATATAGTGCAGTCTTCCTACAAACTCTATCATGTGTTGTCTGATAAAATTTCACAATCATAAAACTACAGTAAAAAAATAACAGGGTATCATCAACATCTGTGAAGAAATACTGTTAAAAAAATGTGCAAAAATATCCCTTGTGTAAACAATTTGTTCAAATCAACAATATTGATGTGAATGTCCTCGTATCGTTTAATGTTCCAATTTAACCTCAGCAAACAAAGGTTAAGCATTAAAATCCCAAAAACATGCAGATACAGTATTTGTAAGATAAAAGAGCAGTGAAATATTGACTGAATGATATTTTTAAATCACAAATGTCTAAAACGAATTATGGTGATGAAATACACAACCATGAATATCTCATGACAATGCAATATGTGTTCCATATTGGAATTTGAAACAAGAAGCTATATTATAGACAAATTGTGCTCATAATTTGGTAGACACTATTGTTGGGTTTTTTTTCTGTTTTATTTAGATTTGATTGATTGATTGATTGGCTGTTGCTAGCTTTATGTCCTTTGGCAAATTTTTATATTTGATAGGCATTATGAAATTGATAAATGTTAAATACATGTACTGCTATATATTTGTTTTACATATTCTGAAATATAACAAATTAATATTAACAGCAATTTAAGTTTGAATTTTATTGAAGCCAGGAATAATATAACAACTCAATAATTCTTGATTGAAAATAGCAAGGGAGTGAATTATTATTGATTTTTTTTTATGTTTTGGCTTTTTTATCCACTATTAAGTGAAATGTGCGTTAAATGTCATTGAAACAGTGGCAAAGGCTAAAGAAATTTCAAACAGGTTTTTTTGTTGATATTGCAGACATAACTATACTATATAGGACTCATATTTCCAACAATAGTTATTTTGATAGCAAAAATATAATATTTATCCACAAAGATTTATGGTAATTTTTTGACATATATGATTAGTTTTTGTTTGACATATAATTACAGATCGTCTGCAGTCAGAACTATTACAACAAAACTTACAAAATGAGGATGAAATTCTTATTGCAATAGCTGGAATTAAACAGGTAATTTTTTGTATAATATTTGTGTTCAATATAAGTTCATATATATTCCTACAATCAAGGACAATAATATTTATTAATTTAGTTAACCAAGATTTCTAATTTTTCAAATGAACAGAGTAATATTTGAAATGAAGCTGTTGAAGTGAAAAGCTAAATTGTATACTGAACTCTCGTGGATAGTTGTCTCATTGGCAATCATACCCCATCTCCTTATTTTTATTTTTATATACAGGAATGTTTCAACTGAAGCTACCTAGAACACCCTACAACTAAATAAGGCCCTTAGATATTGCAGTTCCCAAAAAAAGATTGCAAAATCTTATCCCTGCTTAAAAGGAAGGGGATTTACTGGTTTATTTTCGTCCATCCATCTGTGTTTTTGTAAGACCAACTGTCTATCCCAAAAAATATTGTCACACTTTTTAGCTTACCATTCTGAAGGAACTGTGAACTTTTGCCATCACTTGGCGTCCGTCGTCGTCCGTTTTTAATTGTAAACTATTTCAAACATCTTCTCCTCAGAAACTACAGAACCAATTCCAACCAAACTTAAGCTGAATGATGTTTAGGGTATCTAGAATAAAGTTTGTGTTTTATTTACTTTTTCGTCAAATAACATGGCCGCCATGGTTAAAAATAGAACATAGGGGTAAAATGCAGTTTTTGGCTTATATCTCAAAAACCAAATCATTTAGAGCAAATCTGACATGGGGTTAAAGTGTTCATTAGGTGAAGTTCTATCAGCCCTGAAATTTTTAGTTGAATCTGATAACCCATTGTTAGGTTGCTGCCACTAAATTGGTAATTTTAAGGAAATTTTGCAGTTTTTGGTTATTATCTTAAATATTTTTAATGATAAAGATAAACTGTGAACAGCAAAAATGTTCAGCAAGGTAAGATCTACAAATAAGTTTTGTATGATCAAAATTGTCAATTGACCCCTTAAGGAGTTATTGCCCTTCAAGGACAATTTTACACAATTTGTTTATCATGTTTTCTAACTTCTTTCTAACTAAAAAATCTTTTTCTCTGAAACTGCTGAACCAATTCCAACCAAACTTAAGCTGAATGATTCTAAGGGTATCTAGAATAAAGTTTGTGTTTTATTTTCTGTTTCTTAAAAAAACATGGCCGCCATGACTCAAAATAGAACGTAGGGGTAAAATGCAATTTTTGGCTTATATCTCAAAAACCAAAGCATTTAGAGCTTATCTGATGTAGGTAAAAATGTTTATTAGACCAAGCTCTGTCAGCCCTGAAATTTTCAGATGAATCTAACAACCCATTGTTGGATTGCTGCCACTAAATTGGTAATATTAAGGAAATTTTGCAGATTTTGGTTATTATCTTGAATATTATTAATGATAAAGATAAACTGTAAACAGCAAAAACGTTCAGCAAAGTAAGATCTACAAATAAGTTCATATGACCAAAATTGTCAATTGTCCCCTTAAGGAGTTATTGCCCTTTAAAATCAATTTTTCACAATTTGTTCATTTAAAATTGAGAATGGATATGGGGAATATGTCAAAGATACAACAACTTGACCAAAGAGCAGACAACAGCCGAAGGCCACCAATGGGTCTTCAATGCAGCGAGAAAATCCCGCACCTGGAGGTGGTCCTCAGCTGGCCCCTAAATAAAATTTAGTTTGCTTACTTTAAAAAATCTTCTCCTTTGAAACTGCTGAATCAATTTCAGCCAAACTTGGGCTGAATGAGTTTCAGAGTTTCTAGTATAAATCTTGTATTTTATTTTCTTGTACGTCAAGAAACATAGCCACTATGGCTAAAATGAAACATAGGGGTAAAATGCATTTCTTTGATTTTGAAGAAAATATGACAGATACAAAGAACATTTCAATGGAAGTTTTAAGCCATTCATTAATATATATTGAAAAGCAAAAATAATCATTGATAAAAGATTTAAGCAAAAAATTACAGGTGAGCGATTCAGGCTCTTGAGAGCCTCTTGTTTCAGGAACTACAAATCAGAACTTCCTGAAATTTTCTATCAACCTCCATGTGAGCATGCTTTACAGTGAGGTGCATTTTCAGATTCATCACTCAACAATTACCTGTTTATTGAATACTGTTCCTTATATATACTAACACATAATGGCTATGAATGAAATTTTTCACACATTTGTCTCATGAACTCCAAATCGGAGCCTTCTTGAATTTGATATCAATCTTCATTTGAGTATGCTTTACCATGTGATGTGTAAAAAAGCTACGTTTGGATTTTGAAAATTTTCCAATTTGTCATGCAAGAGTTATGGAACTTTAGCTGTAAAATAAAAATTTTGGCACCAAATTGAGCATGCTTAGATCAAATTATTCAATATTCATATTGGTTTTTTGGGATTTGTGAAAGTAAGCTCCTTTTCAATTTTTAAAATTTTCCAATTTTTATTACAGAGGGGCCTAATGGTATCTTCCTGAAAGATTTTCTCCAAGGGCATTTTACTATTTACTATATCAACCAATTTATGAGAATTTACCATATATTTTTTAAATGTTGAGCAATGATATATCAGAACAATAAACTTAAAATAAATCACCTTTCAGTGGTGAAAATTTCATGTAATTTGGCTAAAATATTTCTTGGACATATTTTTTAAATACATTTAATAGAAAATGTTCAGGAAAATCATGTTTAAAATTAGATGTGGCATATAAACTGAAGCTCCTAAGTATTTCAGGATATACATTGTCAAAGTAGCTAAAAGTACTGGTAGAATTTGTCTATGTTTTTGATAACTTAAATATATATAAAGCTGCCTCAATGAATTAAAACACCAGGAGTTGAATCAACTTTTATCACAACCATCTATATTTTTCAGGTGAGAGATTTACTTAAAGGAACTCTCAAGTTTTCACAGAATCTTGTTGATGATGATACAGTTTTAAAAACTTCACAGATTTCTTCACAAGATTCATCATCACCAGAAACTGATTCTTCAGTTGATCAACCCATTAACCAAAAGGAAATTGAAGAAAAAAGACCTGAAGTTAAAAAAGGTGGCAAAATGTTTTACATGAGTAGTGAAGAAAATTCAGAAGTGGCAGATTCGCCCACAAATGACTTTGTAGCAAATTCTAGAATACCAGAAACAAATTATGAACTGAATGACTACACAGAGACACACAAGTATAGAGCTGAACCAAAAATGAGCAAAGCTCTTCAATATGAAGGAAAAAAAGGCAAGAAAAATAACACTAACAGAGGGGAAAACATTGAAAATATAACACATCCTATTGTACAGTCAAGTAAAACAGAAAAAGATAGTCTCAATCCTTTTGACTGCTCAGATTCAGAGGAAGATGAAAATTTTTCTCACCCACTTGTAAATACAAATGAACAAAATATGAACCCTTTTTATTCTGATTCAGGAGATAGTGCTTAGAATAATGCAGTCAAAGTTTCTTAACTAAGTCAAAATGTTCTTTATCTGCAACTGTATGTACTGTTTTAATACTAAATGTTTATAACTTATATTAGGATTGTCCAGAACATGCAAGAAATAATTGACAGTTGACGTTAAAAGTAACCAACAATCAATCATATAATCAGGAAATTTCTGAAATTTTTTAAATAAAAAACAATTATAGTAACCCTTATGTCATCAGCCATTTGCTTACTTCCCCATTATAGCAGTGTATTTCATTTTATGCCAGGAGTGTATTATTTTTTTTACATTTGATGTATTAGATCAAAAAGAAAAACAAACCTTAAAATACTGACATGGTGTAAACCTACAAAATGACAAACATGTTAGATTATGATAAAAAAAAAGATTCTTAAACATCCCACCAAAACTTGAAATGGACATATTGTTTCATTATTAGGTTGCACTGAAAACATGTATTCAACTATTTGGTTTATTTTTAACAGTATTACTGACATGTACTATACATTATACAAGCAAAATACATAATGAGTTGTCTCCCATGTGAAGTTTCACCACAATATCAGTGTCAGAAGGGAAAATAAACAGTCATTTATACACTTCTAATGCTCAAATTCCAGGCAAAAGGTAAATTGAATTTAAATTTTTGTTATAAAAATTGTTTTATACATTTTAAAAGAAGATAATTTTGAAAAATACTAGTTTTGCCCTTTCAAAGTGAATTTGTTGAAACAGTCCTTTACCTAACCTCCTTACAAAAATCCAGTGTTAATACTAGTCACAGATTTAGGGGATTTTGATTTTTTGAAGCAGATTGTTAGTCCTTTTACAAGCACAAGTACAAATGTTATATTTTCAAATTTCTCAATAAGAATTCAAGAAAATGACAACTTCTCAAAGATATGATTGAGTTGTGAATTTACACTAGGGTTGATAGATTTTTACTTTCTAAACATCCAGTAAAATTCCACTTGGATATTAACATTTCAACATAAAGAGTTTGTCAGTAAAGCAGATACATTTTCTTGTAACAAGGAATTGTTCTTTTTCTGCAGAAACATTAATTGTCAAATTGATATAAAATCAGCCAAATAGAAAATAAAACATTTGTCTAGTAGTATGCATGTGAATAGATTTATTTATTGAAAGGTGCAAGAATATGAAGGTTTTGGGTGCTCAAAATTCTAGCTTCATATTCATACCCAATCTTAGAGCAATTAATCTCCCCAATCCATTGCATTGCATTGTAAAGCAATTTAATTTTTAAAATAATTAGAATAGGGTTTTTTTTTATTATGTAAAGATGGTTTATTTTGAGAATTTATATTGTAAAAAGTTCTCTGTTGAAGTTTGTTTCTGATAATTTCTTAAGGAATGCATGATAAATTCATGGTAATAAGAGTTGAAGCAAATTGTAATAATACACTCATGTATTTGTATGCTCTTTACTTGAATACTGCTTTGTAGTTGATTAATCCTAGAATTTCTTGTCAGCTAAGGCTATTCACTATGTGCCATCAGTATATAGTATACATGTATATATATTGTGTGTTTTATGGGTAAAAATCTTGTTTTATTCTGTTACTTGTAGATAATGGTTTACCAAATAATAATGTATTGATTTGTTAGATATTTTATTTAATAGTCTATTTCCTGAATATTATTTATTTAGAATCTTATGTGTATAGTCGTGTGAATTTTGTGAATTAATAACTTAGTGATATTGTTCCCATGTCCATCAGATAATTGCTCATTAATAGTATATGGCAGAAAGGTCATTACTAGTAAAATCTTTTAGTTCATTAATTCAGCTTTTATTGTTTGTACATTGATCTATTTCATTTCCCTAATTTTAGTTTTGAAAAACCTTTTATGATTTTTGTACTCTCTCCAAATGTTTTTATCATACATGTAGATTTATCCTTGTATGTCTACTGATCTGTTCTAACTCTGTGTTGCAGTATGTTACACCAGAAACCTACTATGTGTTGTGATCAGGGTTCTCACAAAAGATTATTGAAGACCAGTCCAGGGACTTAACATTTTTGGCCATGGCGAGTCCAACAGTGAGAAAATGAAATTTTATTGATGTACAATTTATTTATTTCATTCTCAATGACAAAAGAGAGCAAAGAAATGACATCACATTTAGATTATTTTAAAACTTTTGATGACAATATATGTGCAACAATTTACAATCTGAATGCATCTTTGGCTCACCAGTTTTGAAAATGATGAGTCTAGGCAGATTTTCATGAGTCCAGGACTCATGGAATCGCGCTAGTGAGAACCCATGTGATGATGCTAAGGAGCAACTTGTTATCAATGATATTCTACAACTAATCAAGCAGTCAAAAACCTATAACAGTAGATCATTTATATTTCATTACTGCGATTCTTTTACATTGTACATCATTTAGTCTACTGTAAGTCCATGACATACATTTTATGCTTGAGTGACTTTGGGTTAAATTTCACAAAACCTTTTAAAGTGTTGAAAAATCTTCTTCTGAAGGAAGTTTAAATTAATTCTGAAATATTTTGGTCACTGTATTCAGAATTTCTGTGTTGAGCTTCTTTTGTTTCATATTTAAGATGTTCAAGGTGTTTTTTCAATGGTATTTTACTATTTTAATATCCTGGTACATTGTAAAATAATGCCATCATGAATTACATGAATTGCTAAAGAGACTATTGTTGGGTTATAGATGATAACTTTTCACATATGTATTTTGGTGAATAATATTATGGCATACAGAGACATCTGGTTTTAAAATAATTTTTCAAGCAACAATTGTGAAAACATTCAGTCATTTATAAAGTATTAGGTCAGTATTGTACTGTACTTTTTTTCTTTTCTTGTTTAAGAACGAATATTTATTTTTTAAGGCTCCTAATGTATTTTACGATATTTAAGTGTCCTTGTGCAAAATCCTTCTTCCATTTCAAGATGCTGTTAGCGAAGATGGATGTTTAGCAATATTTCATTGGCCTTGGACTTGCACATATTTTAGCATGAATCAAAGAACATAACTTATAAGCTATAAATTTCATAATATACTACCTCTAACATTTAAAAAAAAAATTGTATTTTTTATTCACCTTCAAGAATAAGTTTGTTGTTTAAAATATGTCGATCTTTCTGCTTTTCACATTGTTTATTTTGCTTTTTGATATCTTGTTAATCTATTACTGTTTATCAGTGAAACAATGTAGTCCTCTTTATAAATATATCTCAATTTTACAACATTTTGAGTCACATTGGCATGTCAAGCCTGAATGATTTTTTGAATATTTGTATTTTAGATTCATTTCTCACCAGCCCATTATATCATTTTACATTGTTTAAACAATATCATAAATGACATCACAAGTAACATTTCTGCACTAAAGTGTCCAGATTACATCATCCTATTCATTTACCAATAAATTTAACATAATTTTAAAAGGTTTGAAGAATTTTACTCATTTTGCACTTTTCCTAAAGTTTTGTGTTGTTCATTTCTATCAAACATTACCACAATCCTTTTTCATATAAAATTTCTTAGTTAATATTTGGGTCACTACGATCTACATTTCATGATTGAGCAACATAAGTTGCCAATTTAGATGCATACCTCGAAAAAGTCTTATTAGTCTTCATTAGAATTTTGTGAAGATTTTTAATTGATTAGTCATTACAACAATCCTCCTATGTATTGGGAATCAATTATTCAAAGCTTAGCCTATATTTTTATCATTTATAATAATATTTCAAAAAAACTGTATTTTTGCTATACTGTTAAGCATAGCACTTGATTCCTTGATTGATTTTTTTCACAGCAGGGCATTCAAATCTTAAAAACACATCAACTTGGGGTTGTTTTTTTTTTCATTTATTCAATGTTGGATATGGAATGATTTTAATAGTTATTTTTTAATTTAAATTTAAGTCTTTCAAAATTATCATAAGCATGTTGTAAAACTTTAAAAAAAAACATGCATATTTCTTTGTCACAAGAAAACAAATTTAAATAGGGGATAACTATAGTCAATATTTCATTTTAATACATATATTTATAAATGTGTATTATACATGAACTTCACTTTTTCTTCTTTAAACAACGACTTTTCCTTATTTTTGTTTTGTTAAAAAAAAAACCAAATGTATCTAAATATTTGTTTTCTTCAGATTTATTATTAATTGATTAGTGTGACAACATTATGGATAATTATTGTGGATTTATAATATAACTTTTGTTCTATTACTAGTAATAAGTATCTTTGTCTGGGTCAATTTTTTTAGTTTGCTTAATGAAAATAGTAAATATAAGTACAACATGAAAAATAGATATTTTTCTAAAAAATGTTTAGAGAAAAATAAAGTAAATTTCATTATAAGTATAAAAAAAATCAAGATCATTTGCCCAAAAGCCTCATATCTGGTAGAATTTTGTCAATTGATCATCACTATAACATCATTATGAGTTGACAATTCTTGCAGGAGTTATGCAACTTTGACCATATGTTGTCAATTGTAAAATAAGGACACCTTATGAATGCAACTCCTCTGAAACTGTTTGACATCGTTTTATCCTTTGTAGGATTTTTGCCATCATGTTCAGTTAACCATGTTATACTGGCATTTTGATATGACCTTTCTAGCAAGAGTTATGGGACTTTAAAGATTTTTTTATTACTATTGTAATACAATGTTACCTTGTGAATGCAACTTTTCTGGGACCATTTGACAGAAAGCTTCTATACTTGGTAGGATTGTTTTTCAGTATGTGAAGTTAACCATACTATACTGTCATTTAGATTTGACAATTTTCCTGGTAGTTATGGGATTTCTACTTCTTTTTTTTTTACTATTGAAATGCAGTGACATCTTGTGCACTCAACTCCTCAAGGAGCCCAATGCTTCAGAATTGGGGGATTGTTTGTTGTAGAATTTAATACATATTACTGACATTTTTATTTGACAATTCTTGTGGACTTTTGACTATTTTTGGAGACATTTGCAACACCTTATGTTTGAATGCAAGTCCTCTGATATTATATGACACAAAGCTTTCATACTTGGTAGAATTGTTTGTCTTCAAGTTTAGTTAACCATACTGTATGATTTGACTATTCTTGATGGAGTTATGCGACTTTGCAGGTTATATTAACTTTTGTACCACATTACACCTTGTGATGGGACTTGTACTTTCTCGATTTGTTAGACAAGAGTTTATTTTACTTTTTTTTTTAACACATGGACACTTTATGCACATATCTCTTCTGAGATCTTTTGCCTGAAAGCTTTCATACTTTGTAGGATTGTTTGTCATCATGTGAAGTTGATTATACTGTACAGTCATTTTGATTTGACAATTTTTGCTAGAGATATCGGACTTTGACTATATTCAGCCTATTATAGTATACACACACCATGTGACTGTATTCCACAGTTAGAAAGCTGCAACAGACTTTAACCTATGGCAAAGCAATCTTGATCCTTTTTTAAAATATTTTCTTGTGTTCTTTTATTTCCAACTTATTTTTCTTTTTTGCTTCTTGATTCCCCCTTCAATTGATAATCCCAAATTGGTTTTCTTTTGCACAAGGATATTTTTTTTTTGCTCTGTGTTACTTAATAATAGACAAAAAAATCTGTTCATGAACCATGATATAAAAAAAACTGTGCAATACAAGAAAAGGTGCTGCAAGGATATTTATAAAATTCCTATTGCAAATTCCTGAATCTATGCTGTTCTGTGTCAGTTTATACTTTAATTATTATTAATTGTTGATAATAAAGAGTCATCAGTCATAATAGTGCTTTCTGTCATGAGATGTGTAAAGAAATCCAATGTGTACCTGAAAATTGAGGGCATACCAGTAAAAAAAATATTAAACCACCCAACTATGTTGAAGGGGAAAGAAATTCAGAATGCCAAGGATAATTCACACAATACGTAAATCAAAAGCAAGTGGACTGACATACAGATAAACAAAAGGAACACTTTAAAACACAAAGCCGTGGACAGTTATATGACAAAGTTAACTGATAGTAAAATGCTGTCATCAGTTGAAATAATTGCCACTGGATGTTAAGCAACCAAAAATCAATCAATCAATCATAAGTTGATAAGTTAATACCCGATACATACTTTACTTTTCAGTTTCAAATCACAACTTCAGGATATATCTAACCAGACATTTTTATATAACAAAAACAAAGTCATTTCTTAACCTTGTATACAGTGATGTTTCAGTTTTGAATGTCTGACAGGGTTCATCTGATATTGACCTCATTTTCATGGTTTATTGGTCAATGTTAAGTTTATGTGATTAGGTCCATTTCTCTGATACTATATGCTGCAGGTTATACACACACACACAATGTGTATTTGGTGTATGGAATATTTGCAAGGTGTACATGTCTGTCTGGCATTGTTCATCTGACCTTGACCTCATTTTCATGGTTCATTGGTCAATGTTAATTTTTGGTGATGAGGTCTTTTTCTCAGATATTATAAGCAGTAGGTCAACTATATTTGGTGTATGGAATGATTTTAAGGTGTACAATGTAGGTTTGAAGAGGTTCATGTGATCTTTCATGGTTCACTGGTCAATATTAATTTCCTCTTTTCAATAGAAATAAGAAGATGTGGTATGAGTTCCAATGAGACAACTCTCCATCCAAGTCACAATGTGTAAAAAGTAAACAATTATAGGTCAAAGTACAAGTCTGTTTCTCAGATACTATAAGCAGTAGGTCAAGCTTATTTGTTGTTTGGGATTATTGTAAGGCTTGCAAATCCATCTGACTAGGTTTATATCCCCGTGGCTTTATTTTTATGGATCTTGATTAAGTTGTCATATTAAAATTTTGTCTTTTGCAATTCATAATTTAAGTTGTTATAGTAAAATTATGAATTGCCAAAGATCAAATTTTGATAAAGCAATGTTAAGTTAATGTGATATCTGTAGTCAAACCTTGATTGTAAAGACTTTCAACATAAAATGTAATCATGATCAATAATGCAGACAAGACATCTATGAAGTAAGTGTGTGCATTCTTGTATAGCTAGACTTAATGTCTTCAGAAGCTGACATCCTCAGCACTAGAGTTTACCTATTTAGTGTTACAGCTAACAAAAAAAATATTGATACCAACAGGGAGCTCCTTTATATTGATAGTAAAAATATATGTAAAGAACCTTGCCATGAAAAATACAGTAAAATTATATGTAAAGAACATTGCCATGAAAAACACAGTAAAATTATATGTAAAGAACATTACCATGAAAACACAATAAAATTATATGTTAAGAACATTGCCATGAAAAATACATTAAAATTATATGTTAAGAACATTGCCATGAAAAATACAGTAAAATTATATGTAAAGAATATTGCCTTGAAAAACACAGTAAAATTATATGTAAAGAACATTGCCATGAAAAATACAGTGAATTTATATGTAAAGAACATTGCCATGAAAAATACAGTAAAATTATATGTAAAGAACATTGCCATAAAAAACACAGTAAAATTATATGTATGGAACATTTTCATGAAAAACACAGATTTGCTTTGACTTTTCTACAGATTTTGTAGTGTATCTTGATTTTTACTGGATGTCAAAATAAAAAGGAGTAATATATAACAACAGGCTGTTTAGATAACTTTAAACTCAAAAATCTCTTGAAAACTAATTTAATTTCATGAAGAATTTGAAGCTTCGTGCTGTAATAAAAGGAATACATTTTGATAAGTTTTTGGTGTTGTAGCTACTGCTTGAAAATATCTCTGCTAATGGAGGATATCCATAAATCATTGAGAACCTCATAAAATATTTCATGACCTCCATATTTCAATTTTAGATGAGCTATTTCAGGACCTCCATAATTCGATTTCTAAAAAATCGATTTAAGGATATCCTGAAGTTGTATTGTGGAGGTCCTGAAAGTATTCAATATATACTGAAATCGAATTATAGAGGACTTGAAATTTATCAAGATGGCCTAAAATCGAATTATGAAGGTCTTGAAATATTTCAGGATATCCTGAAATTCGAATGATTGAGGTCTTGATTTATTATAGACTCTCCTAAAATACAATATTTTTTTCTAAATTAGCGCCTCATAAAAATCAAAAGACAAAGATGATCATCACTGTACCTGTTATTGTCCTGAAAATGTATGTAATATTTGCCACTGGACATTATTTTTTTCATGATCATTATAATTTTCATTCTTGAGAGTGTTTTTCTGACCTTATTTTGTGCTGTTGAAGACATCTTGAAGGAGCTGAACATGTAGAATATTTTTGGTGTCCTATTTGATGGATCTTGTAATACATCGCCCTGAATATGCATGAAATATTTTCCACTGGGCAACAATCTTAATACCAGTTATGGCTCTTGTTAAGGTAATAGCTACATCTGGAATTAATATTTAACTTCATCTATAGGGATTGGATAATAATAATGGATTAGATGAAAAGACGGTCATTTAAGCATACATACGATGGAACTGAACTAGAGCAACTAGAGATAAGGGATTACCACACAGATGACAACAAAAGTATTTAAGATGCATGCACTAAAAACAAAGAAAATAAACACTTGTGTTACATGTGTAGTTCTAAACGTTGTTTATGATTATGTTTAATATCTAAACACATTTCTAATTAAGCACATTAAATGTACACATGTCTTGAATATAAACACTTTTAAATGTGTTTCAGAATTAAATTGTTTAGAACTAAAACACTAATTTCTAAGCATAACACAATCCAAAGTCAACCCAAAAATGAACTAGAACTGAGACATGTTTAACCTAAACGTGTAAATAAAGCGCAAAAAAATGTGTTTAAAATTGTGTTTAGGATCTGAACGCCGTTTTACAGTGTTGTACTGTCTTGTCTCATACATTTTACAAACCAATCTAATTAAAATATCAAAGATCTCTAATTTCGTTATCCTTATATATACGAGCACGCGAGTTAATATAGGTCAGAGGTTTAATCAGATTGTTTACAAACATGGCATCCATGATTTTTTAGCCTGTCAAAAATGTAAAAATGATTTTTTATGTCTTTTATAGCTTACTATTTGGTATGGGGTTTTCTCATTGCTGGATGCCGTAAGGTGAGCTCCAAATTGTTGACATTTCCGTCGATCCCTGGTGGATAGTTGTCTCATTTGCAATCCTACCGCAAACCCTTATTTTTATAAGGAACCAGTTATTAAAAGGACATAAATGGATTAGTTGTGGAACACTTACTAGAAACCGAAGTGAAACGATATTTGACGGATGTTTTGTGTAGTTTATGTAGGTTAGACTACACAATAAGGATCTTCGTATGTTCAGAAGAGGCCTTAAGGAGAGATGTGAGAACTGTTTATCAATATCGTTTTTCAACTAAATAAAGTAATGAATTCCATTAATCTTTGAGTTTATTTTGAATTATGATACATGCTTGTCTATATTAGCACAGTCACAATAGAATAATTATCAAAGGTACCAGGATTATAATTGACGCGCGTTTCGTCTACAAAAGACTCACCAGTGACGCTCAGATCAAAATAGTTATAAAGCCAAACAAGTACAAAGTTGAAGAGCATTGAGGACCCAAAATTCCAAAAAGTTGTGCCAAATACGGCTATGGTAATCTATTCCTGGGATAAGAAAATCCTTACTTTTCCGAAAAATTCAAAGTTTTGTAACAGATAATTTATAAAAGTGACCATATAATTGATATTCATGTCAACACCGAAGTGCTGACTACTGGGCTGGTGATACCCTCGGGGACGAAAAGATTAAGAAGAACGGTGTTATAATTGTTTTAACTTCAGAAGGGTATGTTGCAATGAAAAATGTCTGTCCCCCAACCCTTCCCTCCCTCCAGACAAGTTCTCTTTGTCCAGTTGCAGTTAAAAATTCGCTCTTAATTTGCGTTAATGGACCATAATCAAACAACAATACCAATCTGATCCATTCCATTTCCGTTCGTCCTTGTACTCGCATTTTAGATCCACTAAGGGAACGACCATTTAACTTCAAAAGAGGGGGAGGGTATGGTATTCTGATCCCCAATTTGATGAAAAAAAATATTGCAGTCAAGCAGATGACAAAAAAAAAATATTCTAAATCCAGATTTTCCCCATACCTTATAGTGTTAAATTTTGAAATAAACTAAAAACAAATGTTCGCGCTTTGCACAAAAAAATAATTTCGAACAAAAAATCTTAACACATCCCCCCCCCCCCTTGAAGTTAAATGGTTGTTCCCTAACTCCATATGCCGTCGCTCCTCGTGTTCATGAACCGACTTGGTGGTCTCATTAATGCCTGTCTCGGTGCCTTATATAAAACAAGAAGTTTGCTTCTCAGAAGAAATACAGAATAGAAATTAGTCACAGTTAGTTTCAAGGGTAGTAACATTGTCATATTGAGGACCGGTTAGTCCAGTGATTTTGTCATGACTTGGTATAGTTTGGCATGATTGCGTTGAATCCCTTCTGGGTTTCTGAGTCCGGAGCGATTTTCTGATTTGGCCGTACTCGAGAAAATCTCTCCGGGAACCTAATCCCAGGTTGTGTTAAGTGTTTTAAATGACAAATAATGACACAACATAAACATTCTGATTTTTTTGCTAATGGAATTTCTGAAGATGCATTCAAGCTGGTAATCATATTTGTTTATATAGCTAGTATGTTAGCAAATTCGAATTTGTATCATAAGGTTACATTTTACGCAGAATAATGCTTGTGTATGTCAATTCTAAAAGTTGCCTACTATAAAACAACTCTCCACGGTGGCACCAGAGACCAAAAGAAATAGAACTTAACAACTATAGGTCACCGCAAGGCCTTCAACAATGAACAAAACCCATACCACAAAGTAAGCTATAAAAGGCCCCGAAATGACAATTGTAAAACCATCCAAACCAGACAACTAAGAGCCTGATTTAAGTACAAAACAATAAACGAAAAACAAATGTAATATACAGCAACAAACGACAATCACTGAATTACAGGCTGCTGACTTGAGACAAGCAAATACAGAATGTGGCGGGGTTAAAAATGTGTCCCCTAACCTGGGACAGTACAACATACGAACAAGCTATAAAAATTAGTTGAAATGAGTTTTCACTCATCAGATCGATACAAAGCACTT
The DNA here is from genome assembly GCF_021869535.1 of Mytilus californianus. Classification (NCBI taxonomy): domain Eukaryota; kingdom Metazoa; phylum Mollusca; class Bivalvia; order Mytilida; family Mytilidae; genus Mytilus; species Mytilus californianus. Next base: position 64,668,294 of record NW_026262668.1, on the reverse strand, counting down.
GAAAACCCTTACCAAAACACAAAAGACACAAAGTACAGATCTGAGTATCGCAGGCATAAAAAACAAGATTATTTTACAGTCGGTTACATCCTATTTCGTTATAATATACAGTTGCCGTTAATTATTCTGAAAAATAGCTACTTTTGCATGTGATTTAAGGTTACTGAAAATTCAGTGTCATTGTTTGGTTCAATAGTGTCATAGTTTGGTTCATGTTCGACATGGTTTAGTTTTGTGATTTTTGTCGTTTCTGAATGAATAGTAGTGGTGAAAAAAACATACGTTATAGTTATACAGCCATTGAAATGCTATAAGCAAACTTATTTTCGCGGATCCTTTTTTCGCGTTTATCACATTTACACCATTTTGTTTTGTTCCTATAAGAGTAAATCTAAATTTCACATATTTGCGTTGATTTATTACTGTCGAGAATAAATCGCTCGTGAAAATAAGTTGTTTAGATATAACATTATAGAATATGAATGCATAAAGAAACGAACGAGGATAATATTTTAATGCGTTTCAATGATAATCTTCTTATATTGTTCATTTGGAATTTTAAAAAAAACACAACCTAAGAAATTACATAGGACTATAAAATAAGCCTCGGAGATGTGATGTGATTGCCAGTAAGACAACTATCCACCCGATACCAAATGACGTAGATTTTAGCAATTATAGGTCGACGTATAGCCTTCAACAATAAACACTAAAGACACAAAGGATCGATCTGAGAGTAATCACATTAACTGCATGAAAGCTAGTTGCGCCATAAATAACTAATACAAAAATCACTGGCTGATAGGTTTTTGCTCTCGGACGTTTCGTCACGAGGTATCAACAGCCTAGTAGTCAACACTCCTGTCATTTATGCGGTAATGTTCTGTAAGATAACCGTAAACTAACTAGGGTTTTTTTTCTATCCCAAGGCACAACTTTATGGCATAATTGTTTTTCATTGCTCTTCAGCTTAATGATATTTTTTAGGCTGTAAACTGTTTAGATGCGGACACCACCGACGAGTCACAAAAACTTTCATTTTTTTTTGTTAGAAATTCACGAAATAAGGATTCTGTGAGGGAGACTCATGCACTTTAGTCTTGTAGTTGTTTTTTATTGTCTCTCTGTTTAATTCATTCACAACGTTAAACATTCGGGGCGATTAAGAGCTTGACATTATTATTGTATTGACATCTGCACATGTCTTTTGTCGAAGACTGGATGGTGCCCTCTGGATATCGTTTGGTTAGTTGTGTAGTTGGTTAACTGTATCATAGAACCCACATCTCCCTTTACCCATCAGAGACATAATCTGGTTCAAAATAAAACAGATATATAGAAAAAATATAAAACAAGAATAATTTTGTGACTAGCTGCTATGTTTTGCAACGTATATCTGGAGAGGCAATAGATTGATATTGTTTCAACTCAAAAGTCCATCTTCAGTTGGATCATCGGTATATATTTCCTCATATAGAATTTTCTGATTTTACCATGCTTTTTAAAAAAATATGATAAGAAAGTATGGATCACCGTGCTATTTTTCAAGCTACAAGTCGTGCAAAATTGCCCAAATTTACATAGATTATTCATGAAAAAAACACTTTTTTGGTGAATAAAAAGAAATCTATGAGATAGAATTTTGAAATGAAATATGAGAAGATATGTTTGATAATATGCTTTAAGAAAACAAAAGGAAAAAATGGTGTCCTGACCGAACTTGTTTTCTAGCTACGAGTAAAAAATGAAATTTCCGTATCATTCCTTTAACAAAACTTTTACTATTTGAGTTATCTCCCCTTAAATTGCTAAGATGAACATTTGATTCAAACAAATGCAAATATTTAGTATTTCGTAAAACAGTCTACTTAGTGCAATACGTCACTTAATTTTCTTTATTCAAATAAACAATCTTCAACTTAATTTCTTATCTCTCTAAAAATAAGCAGATTCAAGCAAAGAACTAGACCGGTTGTGAACTGTTATATTACAATCCAAGATGGCGGTTTAGAGTTAATCTACCTTAAACCACTGAACCAAATGCTCGTCGACATGACGACGTTACTACCCACCCATGCGTTTGTCCATCTTTATCTATAGCGTGTAGCTTTGGTATTACTCATATTCATACCATGCATTGAAGGTACCAGTCTTGTATTACAATTCCAGTTTCATGGAGTGAAATAAAATAGTCCATTTTTTCTCATTTTTTTTTCTGGACTCAATTCTTTCTGATTGATTAAAATTTTATGCTGAATGGAAACATCTATTTAGATTTTTTAAAGATGTTGCATACATTGTATTTTTTGGGACAACAAACCAGGAAAGTGGACGGATATCATTTTTACTGGATGTAGTGCGGACTAGTAAAACAGCAAACAGAAAATAGAAACTAGAGGCTCTAAAGAGCCTGTGTCGCTCACCTTGGTCTATGTGCATATTTAATAAAGGACACTCTCCAACATTGTAGGTGAGAATAGAATTCAGGACAAAAATCTCTGTTTTGTTGATCTTGCATTGCTGATCATTTAGTCTGTTCAGTTTCTCTCTATCTTCTTTAGTTTTTGCTCAAACTTGTGACACAAAAGAGGGTAAAAGATTCCTCATTTAAGGGCAATCACTCCTATAAAGAGTGAAAGTCTACTGACTATATCGGCAAAATTTGACTTGTTAGTAGACCTTGACTTGCTGATCATTTTTGTGATTTAAAGTGTCTATCTATCCTTTATAATTATTATTATTTAAGGCAAAACGCAAAATAAATGGTGAAAATCGTCATTTAAGGGCAATAGCTCCAATAAGGAGCCGTCTGACGATTTCCTCCATAATGTCTTAGTTGTAGATTTTGTCTTGCTGGTCATTTTTGCTTATTTAAGTTTCTATCTATCTATAATAACTTTTAAGATATAAGGCAAACACGCAAAAATTGGTAATAACTCTAATAAGGAGTCGACTGACCATCGACTGACCATTAGACTTATTAGCAGAACTTGTCTTACTGATCATTTTTGCAATTTAAAGTTTCTCTCTATCTATTATAGTTTTCAAGATAATAGGCAAACATGAAAACGAAGATTAAAATTTGTAATTAAAGGGCAACAACTCATATAAGAAGTCGTCTGACAGAGCTCAACATTCTGAACATTTTAGCTCCTGTCAGATTTTCTCTACTTATAACGGTTTTCAAAATAATAGACAAAACTCGCATTTTACTCCTATGTTCTATTTTTAGTCATGTCGGCCATCTTGGTTGGCAGGCGGAGTCATCGGACACATTTTTGAAATTAGATACCCCAATGATGATTGTGGCCAAGTTTGGTTAAATTTGGCCCATGCAGTAGTATCAGAGGAGAAGATTTTTGTAAAAGTTAACAGACGACGACGACGACGGACAAGTGATGAAAAAATCTCACTTGGCCCTTTGGGCCAGTCGAGATAAAAAGTAGTGTTCACTTCAGAGTTTCATAACTTTTTATTCTTTGTGGCATGAGGCTCTTTTCCCCCATTAAATCACAATTTCACGTAACTACATACATGATATGTACATGAAAAAAAATCTATGTAGCATTTTATTTTAAAAAAATCAAAGATCATCTGTTTTGCATATAAGCCTGTGGAGCAGTCAATCCCAGAAGATCTACCTGCAGGAACCGGGCGATTATGTGAAAAAATATGAAAATGAGTTGTCTTCCGCTGATTATTGATCAATAAGTTAAGTTAGGCCGTTAGTGGTCAATTATGAATGTTTAGTTCGGCAATATTAATGTTTAATAGTGTTAACAGTTCAATGTTTCTTTGATTAGTTCGTGTGCTCTTTCAGTCACCGTGAGAAACAGTATATTGACCCTTCATGTATCATTGGTTTTTTCTTGGTAACTGAGTGCCAACAAATATAGGTCAGTGCTCCATTGAACTGACAGAAAAAGTTCAATGACCACGAGTAGACTCCTAACTGATTGCTATTTTTAAAACTATTTTCTCAAGCGGTGTTTTTGCAAGTATGACTTCATAATGAATTTTGCACCTAATCTTTTTCGCTTGTGTATATCAGTCAAAAGAGATCTGAGTATCATGTATACGCTTCGGACAATACATTGCAGATGTTTTCCAACTGACAAGAATTTGAGGTGTAGGTAAATACATACCGTATCAATGAGAGCCTAAAAGGTCAAGTGTTTTTTAAATTTAATTAAGTTTTTCTAATTTTTGGGATACGTGCAACAGATAATATTTCTTAGTGTATTTATTTTCACTCACTGTTAAACGTAGTATTAGTGGTAGCACCAGGTGTTGAAATAAAACACCTGCCACTTCTACTGATCTTGTTGTGCAAGACGCCAACAGCAGATTATCAGAAGAAAAACATCTTATTTTCTAAAAACGGTATTCTAATTTTCGAACCTACACATATTATCCCTTCCAATGGTCTTTTGACCACGTGGCAAACCCCTAGATTTGGTCAAGATTTTGGGTTTTGAAGGGATTGCACCCAAAACTAGCTAGTATATCTCAGTTACCCTCAGCTTGGAACATAGATTTTCCATATCCCTATAATTATGGTACATTTTTTCCTATTCTATCTCTTTCCTTTATCTATAGCATCAGTCAGCCTGTTTCTGTATGGTTTATTCCCAAAATCTATTACTGCAGTGTAATGAATATTTTGTTACTCCAAGGATTTGTTTAGTAAGTCTTACTATACAAAAAATTAATCCTTGGTTACTCAGTACGTTAGCTTTCTTTGATCTAAGTTTTATCGAACAATGATATATGCATGATAAAGGAAGAATTATTTAAATCTTAATTGTTCAAATCTATTAGTTTCAAAAAGTATGTATAATTATTTTTATGCCTTCTAAGCTGACACATTTATCAATTATAGCTGGGGAATATTTATAAGACAACGTTATTAAACATTCTTTAGAAAGATAAACACATTGATATTTTTTTAAAGAAAATGTTCTATAAACAAATTAAAGTTTCTTAAATTTGTTTTAATTACGTCCACTTCTTAATCAATTTATTTTGTAATTTATTTAACCACTAAATTACAGGTTCGTGACTTGGGAGAGACAAATATCGCAACATTAGAACAAACTGTAAAAATCAGATCGAGATAGTTTGACTCATCATAATGGCACGGAGCACCAAAAAAGACAACTTGCATAGCAACAACAAAAAACCACAATGTACCAATCTAAGAGTATTTTCAATTACTGAAAGCTAGTTCAAAGCCAATAATACTAATAAATAAATCATGTTTTCCAAGACTGCATCAAGTACGGGGAGGTTTTTGAGAGCTTTTAAGTCCATACTCATAGTGCATCGTCCCTTGGTGTCGGTTGCGGCTAAACAACCACATTTTCAAACAAAAGATAAATAATTTAAAGAACATATCAGGAGTATAGCAACCCGTATATACTTTTTTAATATGATAGCTTGCATGTCTCTATATTTATATTTAGGTTTGTTATATGAATGTTAGCTAAAAATATTGTTTGCTATGTGAAGGAACATATTTGGTATATGTAAATTGTAAATGCACCCCTCTTTGGGAGGGGGGGGGAGGGAGACTTGATTAGGAAAATGCACTTTGTATCGTAATAAGCATACTTTGACCTATAATGGTTTACTTTTTTAAATTTTGACTTGGATGGAGAGTTGTCTCATTGGCACTCATACCACATCTTCTTATATCTATATATCGATGTAGATCAGATTACCAACTTGTGGGGACTCTACAAGAACTAATCACAGCTTAGTTACATTCTCTCTTTGGTTAAGAACTTTGATTTTAAAAGAGCTATTTGTAAATTACGTATATCTGCTCATAAGCTTCAAATTGAAATTGGCCGTGTTTTTTCAAATATTCCACGAAATGAAAGAATTTGCACAAAATGTTCCTCTGGCTGTGTTGAAGATGAAATCCATTTTTTAACTTCATGTGAAAAATTTAACTCTGATAGAGATACTCTCTTTGACATTGTTTGCCATAAAAATTCCAAACTTTTGTTTACTGGACAATCAGAAAAAATTCATATGTTTATTAAGCTGTGAAGACAATCATGTCCTTAATGCTGTTGGAAAATTTATTCAAGTCAATATGAGTTAGATGTACTTATTCCTCATATAAATATATTATATACTATAAAACAAGGACTTTTTTTAAAAGTCTTATTGTATTGTAATTGTGTATTTACATGTATTCTCTACCCTTGTGGGCCTTTAATTGGTAATAAAATATATCTTATTTTATCTATATGCTTTCTGTTTTCGTCGTCATTACGGATATTTGTATCGTATTCACGGATGATTCAAAGGAGTCAAAAAAACTTTCTACGGTATCTATTAAATATTCGCACTGTCCAGAGAAAAAGCTCAAATGAAATTGAAAACACCTAATCGGTTTCATATAATATACAGATCAGTGAAATAACGAAAATCTAAAATTTTGCACGGCGCTATAATTAAAACTACTACGAGGAAGTCAAGCAACAACAGAGTGTGGATATTTGAAGAGGGTACCGTGCTGCCACCTATACTTCATTCTACCATTTATGCATTCGTCAGAGCTGACTTTTCTTCTTTCTGCTGACATAGAAAACTTGGGCGGGACGCATAAAGGCATCACGCTTTATAATTTTTATGACATCGCGGATCAGTCAGCATCGAAAAATACAAAATATCACGTTTTTCTAATTTAATGCAAAATGTCTTGAATAACTTCATAAATTTCATAACATGTAACCACAAAATAGCATGCATCATAACAACAAAAGCAGACATCATGCATGTCATGAAATCAATCTCCCCGTCGTGCAGCGGCATAATTAATCATAAACAAGACGGTTGTAAAAAAGACAGTTCTTTCAAAAATTGCTGATGTGTGCATTTCTGAAATTAAGATTTATACCGACACTATGCACTTTTCCTTTTGATCCTCAAAACTGACCAGATAACATTTGACAACTGTCCAATAGATACGCATTAGAAGAAAAGATAGAAAGATAGAAAAAAATCGTGGAAAAAAATAAAGCAAAATAAAATAAACAATTAGATAAAAATACAATTGAATATATATGTTTTTGTCAATTTGGCTTGATTTTTTAAACACATTTCGATCATATTGTATGCAGTTGTCATCACGGGAATAAGTTGTGGTGACAGATCTAGGATATATTCTGTAAACTTTTATTCACTTCTTTTTAGACTGGGCGATTTTGTCTAAATAGAGCTTGAATTTATATGTGGACACCTTAAGTTTCTATTGTTGAAGACCGAATATTGACCTCTACTAGGTTTGATGTGGTTTTTTGTGTGTCACAGTTTGGTATTTAATGGGTTGAGGTGGAGTGGAGTGTTTGTTTCTGCTTTTGTCGTTTAGTTATTGTCTCGGTGACATATTCCCATGTCTCCTTTTGTTCAAAACCGAAATAAACATTGGGCCTGTCCCGATGATACCTTTTTTCTTCACGTGCTTCACATCTACGGATCGATTCCTTTTATATTCAAAAGTACAGTTTTTCACATATAATATTTAGACAGTTCTACTAATGAATAAAAGGAGATGTGGAGACAGTAACACAAAGATAAAAACAAAGCTAAAGCCCAATTTTAAGCCAATCTACAAACCAATGATTAACTTCGTTCATTATCAGAATAAAAATGCACCCTTATCATTCCATATATATAAACACCTATTCATAAAATCACAGGATTTTTTTTTGTCTCAAGAAGATAAACGTATCATTCATAATTAAACGTTTGTGTTTATCAGACACCTTTAAGAACATTAATAAATTCACATAAATATGTAAATTTGTTACCAAATTTTCTATAATTTTATTCTTCATAAAATATTTGATTAATTTACTTGTATGAGCTTATGTTATATACAACGTTATTATGAAGTAAGTAGAGACATCATGAAAACTATATGCTTGGCCTTTTTCCTCAATGCTCGTGCAGCACACGCAATTACACACTACAGTACAAGTACAACATACACAAAGTCGCAAGTAAACGATAATATTTTCCCTTTGCATAAAAGGGGGGTTATATTGGCAGCTACACATGACAATAAAAGAAATGCATGAAAGAAAGAGATAAAGAAAAGAAAAATACAAATGTACAAAACCATATACAAATACATTTAATTAACTGTCAGCCACTTTTTGCTTCATGTAACAAAATAAGATGTGATTTTTGTTATTGCCAATGAGACAACTATCCCCCCAAACACCAAAGCAAAGGATGTGAACAATTACATGGATTTGAGTATGCATTTGCGATTACGGCTCAAAAGTGAATTGTTCCAATCATTTTAATGGTGAAAATTGTAGCTGGAAGGCTAAGGCTTAAAATGACCCTTTCTCTCTGTTTTCGAGTTCTGTGCCATTATTATAGCTAGGAAACGGTTCCTACTAAGGCTTTAAACGTTCACCCTGACTATAGATTATATTACCACCCCCCCCCCCCCCCCCCCAACCCCAAGAATTTTTTTTTTCTTTTAGATATTTTAAAAGTAAAAAAAATAAAAAAAATATAAATTAAACACTTCTGAAAATTACCCTCTTTCTTGATACTAAAATTCTCTCTGATTATTAAATAAAACAGGTTTGATTTTAAATTACTTAGGTGTAATTTTCGCCCCTCTGCTACCTCATGGCACAGAAAGTGAAGAGATTTTTTTTAATTTACACACATAAGCAGTTTTTAAACAGACACTTGTGTAAGATTGCAATCTGGTAATTGATTTTTTGTAGACAAAGGTTATCTCGTAGGTCACGTATAAATTTTTTTTATGATGCTGGTGTATGTTTTATTCATGTCAGCAAGATAGAATTTCGCTCAGCTCATTTCGTAATAAATCTTCTTGGTTCCCATCAGTTTGTTACTCTCCGGCAGTATCATGGGTTCCAGATGACGCTTAAAATTGACTGACAGCGTTTTTCTTTCTCGGGCGTTTACCTCATCTCAGCAATCCATAAAATGTTCATTTATGATTGGCTCTTGCAGCAACCGATGTTTGTGTACAAATTTTAGATTGCCCTGGATAGAACAGTTGGCGACTGGCCGCTGCCGTTAAGTTTTCAAAATTGACGCTAGGAATCCGCTGTTGCTTTTGCAAAAAGGCAGCACGGCCCTTCCTAGATAAACGGCTTGTCAACTCAGGCCCAATTTAGTCTTTCCAACAGGACTCTGTTGAAATTTTATTCCATAAACTGTTTTGTTGTTTTTCAATGTTCTGATAGACAATAGACCTAAATTAAAATAATGAAGCTGTGCCATGTGCGGTGGGGCCTTTTAGGCCTGTTAGTTGTGATATGGACTGTGGATGCTCAATCTGAAGGTAAGTTACATGGCCTTAACTGTATTTCTTTTTAACTTTTGTGTGTACAGACATAATGCATTGCTAAATTAATCCATCACAACTATTAATTTTGTGTTTTTAATGCATATTTTTGAATGCGCGTTTACTTCTCGCACTTTATTGAAAAATATAAACGGGAGAATAATTAAAACACTCAAGTCAGGTTATATAAAACACGCTTCTATCATTATAATTGAGAAGTGTCTTTTGGCCGCCAAAACGGAGGGGGTTAGAGCGGACACAGCGCTTTGCAAACATTAAAACTCATACTATATTGGCAATGTGTGTTTTAGTTCTAAACAATCGAATTAAAAAAAGTAGTTATTTTTTTTTTCGGAACAGATAAGACAAAAAATGTATGCGCAGTCAGTATTGACCGGCGCTCTTGAAGTTACGGGTTAAAGCACATTGGTTTAAGGTACCAATCGAATTTTTTTTTTTTTTTATTGTAATACAATGTACCATTATCATTATTATCAATACGGTTACATATTTTTTTAATCACACTTTGAAACCTATAAATCATGCAATAGAGATAAAACTTTGCAAGATTTGATTTGCTATGCGGATGTCGTCTTCATTCCAATAATCTGTCGAAAATATGAAATTCTGTTGTCATTTAAAAATAACTTTCGTTACATTAATTTGTCTGCCATTGTATTCTGCTAAGAGTCTCGCAGCCGCTAGTGCGTTTTATTATTGGGATTTCTGGGCAATATTTGTTCGGTAAAAGATAGGATTTGTGAGGCTATGTCATAGTTTCCGCTATCGAAGACGAAATGTAGTTGAACTACTTTGATATTATCATGGATGCATTTCATCATTAAAGCAATATGCACACATAAGTATAAAAAGGACACTAAAAAATGTTAGAAAAAGTCATCAAATAATATTTTTGGGAGTATTTTAACTAATTTGGGCAGCTTAATAGGTGGTTTACTTTCAAACTCATACCAGATCAGCTATCGAAGACGATATGTAGTTCAATTACTTTGATATTATCATGGATGCATTTCATCATTAAAGCAATATGCACACATAAGTATAAATAGGACACTAAAAAATGTTAGAAAAAGGCATGAAATAATAATTTTGGGAGTATTCTAAGTAATTTGGGCAGTTTCATAGGTGGTTAACTTTCAAACTCATACCGGATTTTACCAGATATTTAATATTGCCGCCATATGAAACAGTTTTCAACATGCAGGATACACATATCAAATATGAGGCGACAATAGTTTACCGATGATCAAATTTCGTACGTAAATCGGCCATATTTATCATTTAAACTTGGTGAAAAACTGAACGAATTCAAATTGAAATAGTCCACTGGGTATTTAGTTTTAATAGTTAAATCTTATATGTGGTCATCGAATACAGTGGCAGTAATCAGATTCCTCAGGTATCATGTGAGTAGTACAAGCAGTCTGTTAATTAATTTCGAAGCTACCTAGACCAGTTGCGTTTCTACAAACGCAAGTACCGGGATAGTGAGAGCTGGCTTAGTTAGACTGCCTATACGGTTTCTCGTACTGTGCTGTTAAGAAATACGGAAAGTCATGATAGAAGATGATAAAAAAAAAACGAAAAAAAAGGTCATCCATCATGCTGTTCAGATTACTGACTGTCGAACATAGATTTTGTTCTGCGTCGTTGACGGTATCCACTATTTCATTCTGCCATGCAGTTTGCGTCGTAGCCGAGGGTTGCGTTTTGTCATATTCATACCGTGAAAACGGGTTGTAATCCATATATCAAAAACGTCTCGACTTTATCATATCCGGCATGGTTTTATAGGCCTAGATGGTTCTTTGCCGACAGATTTTTATTTCACCAAAGTCTGGAAAGATTAGATACCAGTGTACTGTAGTTCTCCCGGTTCGATTTGATAAAACTAATTAAATGACCCGAATTGCATATGTAACAGATTGTAAAATATTTTTAATAAGAGAAAAAGTCTGTCCAGGTTCCTTTCTTTTGGAAATTGATACCGTGGTGTTTAAACCAGTATTACTGAATCATACAAATGCAGGTAAAAAGTGCCAGCGAGAAATTGTAAAAATAAACACCAGAGGCGGATTTAGGGGAGGGGACAAGGCACAGGACAAGGGGACCCGATCACCCTTATGTAGCTACATATACGGTTAATATGTAGACTGTTCACAAGTCCCACTCCTTGTAAACATTGACTTTTTGGTCCCCCCTTTTTTCAAAAATCTGGATCCACATCTGACTGAACACGATATGAGATTACTATAACACAGCGTTTGTAAATTTGTGTTAAAGTAATCTTAGACATAGTGGAAAAAAATAATAAAAAAGAGCGTCAATTTTCTTGCTTGATACTGTATAAAACCAGCGAGTTTGAGGATTTAGATTTAGAAAATGTAGTTTCTTTCCCCTTTCTACATAAGCACATAAGGGTTGGTTGCATGTTTCTGTCCCCTCTCCACAGGTTCCTCAAAGAGTCTTACCCAGATTCTCGGTTCATGGAGTATCCCCGTGACATAGATTTATAGATATAGGATGGAGGTTCATTATTATTTTAGAAATACACTTCAATATAAAAACCTACTTTCGATTTTTTTCTCTCTGATGAATAAATTTACAAATTCATGAAATTTAACCTAACTTTGAAATAAGTGTAATGATCAAAAATCATGTGTAGCATGAAGAATTCTTGTTGGACTCTTTTTTTTTATTAGTCCCCTACCGACGAAGTCGAAGGGGACTTTAGGTTTGCACTCCGTCTGTCTGTCTGTCTGTCAGTCCGGCAAATCAGTTTTCCAGACTTTTTTCTTCGTGCTTGAAGATATTGATTTGATATTTTGTTTATTGATTTATCATGACAAGTTACAGGTCAAGCTCAATTTTCACGATTTTAGCTTTTCTCTTTGTTCAATTAAAGCCCTTTCCCTAGAATTAAATTTTTTATGAAATACTTATTATTAAATAGTAGATTTCTGTTCAAAGGGAAATAACTCATTTTTTAAAAGACGAAATGACATTTTGGATTTTTTTCCTTTTCTTTGGTAAATTGTTTGGAGAATTTAGTGGTAGGTTTGTTTGTCATTCTTGAAGATATTGATTTTGTTAATTAGTATATAGTTTTATCATGACAAGTTACTGATCAAGTTGGAATTTTGTTCCAGTCTGATAATTTTGAGCTGAGTTATGGTCTTTGGACATAGAAAATTCACTTAAATAATCAGTTTTCAACAGTTTTTTTCGTCATGCTTGAAGATTTTGACTTGATATTTTTATGTAGTTTACACCATGACAAGTTATAGATCAAGTTAGAATTTCGTTCCATTACAATGAATTTGTAACCAGTAGGGGACTGTATTGCCATGCAATACTCACAGAATGCTTGTTTGAATAGTTTTTATACGACCGCAAAAATTAAAAATTTTTTGGTCGTATATTGGTATGACGTTGGCGTCGTCGTCGTCGTCGTCGTCGTCGTTGTCGTCGTCGTCGTCGTCGTCGTCGTCGTCGTCCGGCGTCGTCTGGCGTCGTCCGAAGACACATTGGTTTTCGCACTCTAACTTTAGTTTAAGTGAATGGATCTCCATGAAATTTCACCATAAGGTTCAATACCACGAAAGGAAGGTTGGGATTGATTTTGGGGGTTATGGTACCAACAGTTAAGGAATTAGGGGCCAAAAAGGGGCCAAAAATAAGCATTTTTGTAACTTTCAGACAATAACTTGTGTGTAAGTGTATGGATCTCTCTGACATTGTACCACAAGGTTCCATATCACAAAGGGAAGGCTGTAATTGATTTTGGGGGTAATTGCCTCAAAATTTTAGGAATTAGGGGCCAAAAAAGGGGCAAAAAACAAGCATTTTTCTAGTTTCATGACAATAACTTGTGTGTAAGTGTTTGGATATTTCTGAAATTGTACTACAAGGTTCCATATCACAAAGGGAAAGCTGAAATTGAGTTTGGGGGTGATTGCCCGAAACGTTAAGGAATTGGGGGCCAAAAAGGGGCCAAAAATAAGCATTTTTCTAGTTTCCAGACAATAACTTGTGTTCAAGTGTATGGATCTCTCTGAAATTGTACTGCAAGGTACCATACCACAAAGGGAAGGCTGGGATTGAGTTTGGGGATGATGAATCATAAGGGGGTTCAAAAAATTTGGGGGGGGATTTTTTTTTTTTTTTTTTTTCTTTTTTTCCTTTTTTTTTTCTTTTAAAATTTTCCATTTTAAGTTGGTTATTTCTGATTTATATTTAAAAGCAAATAATAATGATATGGTAGGAGATACACACCAAACAGGATGTGTAAATTATTATATAATAAGTATTGTGCAATAGCAAGAAATTTTCAATTGCACAGTATTGCACAATAGCAAGAAATCTTCAATTGCACAGTATTGCGCAATAGCAAGAAATCTTCAATTTAACAGTATTGCGCAATAGCAAGAAATATCCAATAGCACAATATTGCGCAATAGCAAGAAATTGTCAATTGTACAGTATTGCGCAATAGCAAGAAATATTCAATTGCACAGTATTGTGCAAAAGAAGATACTTCGTATAAATTGCTTATTTCTTGATCAATTTCAATGGGGTTTTATTCTTGAATTCTTGGAGTTCTTTAATATGCTGAATCTAACCGTGTATTAAGTTTTTGGATTTTGGGCCCCGTTTTTAAATTGGTCCACATTGAGGTCCAAAGGGTCCAAAATTTAACTTTGTTTGATTTCATCAAAAATTGAATTATTGGGGTTCTTTGATATGCCGATTCTAACCGTGTATTTAGATTTTTAATTTTGGGTCCCGTTTTTTAAATTGGTCTACATTAAGGTCCAAAGGGTCCAAAATTAAACTTAGTTTGATTTTAACAAAAATTGAATTCTTAGGGTTCTTTGATATGCTGAATCTAAACATGTGTTTAGATTTTTGATTATGGGCCCAGTTTTCAAGTTGGTCGAAGTTGGGGTCCAAAATTAAACTTTGTTTGATTTCAACAAAAATTGAATATAAGGGGTTCTTTGATATGCTGAATCTAAACATGTATTTAGATTTTAGATTTTTGGCCCAGTTTTCAAGTTGGTCCAAATTGGGGTCCAAAATTAAACTTTGTTTGATTTCAACAAAAATTGAATATATGGGGTTCTTTGATATGCTGAATCTTACCATGTATTTAGATTTTTTATTTGTGGGCCCGCTATCAAATTGGTTCATATTGAGGTCAAAAGGGTCCAAAATTAAACTTTGTTTGATTTCATCAAAAATTGAATTATTGGGGTTCTTTGATATGCCAAATCTAACCGTGTATTTAGATTTTTAATTTTGGGTCCTGTTTTTTAAATTGTCTACATTAAGGTCCAAAGGGTCCAAAATTAAACTTAGTTTGATTTTAACAAAAATTGAATTTTTGGGGTTCTTTGATATGCTGAATCTAAACATGTGTTTAGATTTTTGATTATGGGACCAGTTTTCAAGTTTGTCCAAGTTGGGGTCCAAAATTAAACTTTGTTTGATTTCAACAAAAATTGAATATTTGGGGTTCTTTGATATGCCGAATCTAAACATGTATTTAGATTTTAGATTTTTGGCCCAGTTTTCAAGTTGGTCCAAATTGGGGTCCAAAATTAAACTTTGTTTGATTTCAACAAAAATTGAATATATGGGGTTCTTTGATATGCTGAATCTTACCATGTATTTAGATTTTTTATTTGTGGGCCCGCTATCAAATTGGTTCATATTGAGGTCAAAAGGGTCCAAAATTAAACTTTGTTTGATTTCATCAAAAATTGAATTATTGGGGTTCTTTGATATGCCAAATCTAACCGTGTTTTTAGATTTTTAATTTTGGGTCCCGTTTTTTAAATTTGTCTACATTAAGGTCCAAAGGGTCCAAAATTAAACTTAGTTTGATTTTAACAAAAATTGAATTCTTCGGGTACTTTGATATGCTGAATCTAAACATGTGTTTAGATTTTTGATTATGGGACCAGTTTTCAAGTTTGTCCAAGTTGGGGTCCAAAATTAAACTTTGTTTGATTTCAACAAAAATTGAATATATGGGGTTATTTGATATGCTGAATCTAACCATGTATTTTGATTTTGGACATTGGACCATAATAGGTAAATTAAAAAAATTGAAGTTCTTAGACCACATTCTTTCTGTGTCAGAAACCTATGCTGTGTCAAATATTTAATCACAATCCAAATTCGGAGCTGTATCAAGCTTGAATGTTGTGTCCATACTTGCCCCAACTGTTCAGGGTTCGACCTCTGCGGTCGTATCAAGCTGCGCCCAGCGAAGCATTTTATTAGTTCATGTTGCCTAGGGCCAGGTTGAGGTTTTATTTGGTCTAAGTTATTTGGACTATGTTTTAATATGGTTTGGTGTTTGTCAAGCATACTTTTTCAAAGATCTTAATTCTATGAAACCACTAAACCAGTTTTAAATACAACTTGAAATTTTTGACCCTAAGAGAATTAAATATTATAGTTTGTTACTTGTATTCCTGTACATCAACCCACATGGCTGTCATGGCTTAAAAAAGAAATTAATACATGTACAGGTATTGAGGTAATAATCAAATTTATTGAACACCGTAATACACATGTAGTTTCAAAAAATCTGATTTGGCATAAATGTTTAAAATGTAATTAAATGTACATACCCTCCATTTGCACCAAAATTATGAAGACAACTTCCAGCAGTTATTGTATTGTTAAATGTCAATTTTTACCAATTATTTAAATTTTATTACAAAGGTCTTAACCTCTGAAAAAGGTGAACCAATATTTTAAACCAAACTTATTATTGCGGTGGGGGCATTAAGTTTTACCCTTGTCCGTCTGTATGTACGTCCGTCTGTACGTCCCATAATTGGTTTCCATTCTTTAATGAGTTTGCCTCAACCAAATGTTATGAAACTTATACACAATGCTTATAACCACAATACACAGATCAAGTTTGAATTTTGGTGGCATCACTTTAACCGTTCTAGAGTTATGCCCCTTTATAAATGGAAAAATTGCAAAATGTTTAGTTTCCGTTCTCTAACTTAAGTTTGCCTCAACCAAATGTTATGAAACTTATACACAATGCTTATTTCCACAAAACACAGATCAAGATTGAATTTTGGTGGCGTCACTTTAACCGTTCTAGAGTTATGCCCTTTTATAAATGGAAAAATTGCAAAATTTTTAGTTTCCGTTCTCTAACTTTTTTAGCTCACCTGGCCCGAAAGGGCCAAGTGAGCTTTTCTCATCACTTGGCGTCTGTCGTCTGTCGTCGGCGTCGGCGTCGTTAGCTTTTTACAAAAATCTTCTTCTCTGAAACCACTGGCCCAAATTTAACCAAACTTGGCCACAATCATCATTAGGGTATCTTGTTTAAATAAAAATTCTGATGACCCCGCCAACCAACCAAAATGGCCGCCATGGCTAAAAATAGAACATAGGGGAAAAATGTAGATTTTGGCTTATATCTCTGAAACCAAAGCATTTAGAGTAAATCTGACATAGGGTAAAACTAATTATCAGGTCAAGATCTATCTGCCCTGAAATTTCCAGACAAATCTGACAACCTGTTGTTGGGTTGCTGCCCCTGAATTGGTAATTTTAAGGAAATTTTGCAGTTTTTGGTTATCTTGAATATTATTATAGATAGAGATAAACTGTAAACAGCAATAATGTTCAGCAAAGTAAGATCTACAAATAAGTTGTCATGACCAAAATTGTCAGTCGACCCCTTTAGGAGTTATTGCCCTTAATAGTCAATTTTTAACAATTTTTCGTAAATTTTTGTAATCTTTTACAAAAATCTTCTTCTCTGAAACTACTGAGACAAATTTAACCATACTTGGCCATAATCATTATTAGGGTATCTAGTTTAAAAAAATTGTCCGATGACTCCGCCTTCCAACCATCATGGCCAACTTAGTTAAAAATAGAACATAGGGGTAAAATGCAGTTTTTGGTTTATATCTCTGAAACTAAAGCATTTAGAGCAAATTTGACAAGGTGGCAAAAATGATAATCATATTTAGATTTATCTGCCCTGAAATTTTCAGACGAATCCGACAACCCGTTGTTGGGTTGCTGCCCCTGAGTTAGTAATTTTACAAAAATTTTGCAGTTTTTTGTTACTATCTTAATTAGATATCATTATAATATCTAATATCTAATACTATTAATTATGATTTTAACCTTATTTTACATGATTTCCAAAGCATCAGTAAATACAGGTGAGCGACACAGGCTCTTGAGAGCCTCTAGTTTTATGCCCCCACCGTAGAGGAGGGGTCATTAAGTTTTACCCTTGTCTGTACGTACGTTAGTCTGTCTGTATGTCCCAAAATTGGTTTCTGTTCTCTAACATTAGTTTGCCTCAACCAAATGTTATGAAACTTATCCACAATGCTTATTACCACAAAACACAGATTGAGTTTGAATTTTGGTGGCATCACTTTTACTGTTTGAGAGTTATGCCCCTTTACAAATGGAAAATTTGCAGAATTTTTAGTTTCCATTCTCTAACTTTAGTTTGCCTCAACCAAATGTTATGAAACTTGTTCATAATTTTATTACCACAAAACACAGATCAAGTTTGAATTTTGGTGTCATCACTTTTACCGTTCTAGAGTTATGCCCCGTTACATACAAAAAAATTGCTGATTTTTTTGTATCCCTTCACTAACTTGAGTTTGCCTCAACCAAATGCATATGAAACTTATCCACAATGTTTATTACCACAAAGCACGGATCAAGTTTGAATTTTGGTGGTGTCACTTGCACTGTTCTAAAGTTATGCCCCTTTACAAATGGAAAAATTGCTGAAATATTAGTTTTTGTTCTCTAACTTTAGTTTGCCTCAACCAAATATTATGAAACTGATGCACAATGCTAATTATCACAATACACAGATCAAGTTGGAATTTTGTTGGCGTCACTTTTACCGTTCTAGAGTTATGGCCCTTTACAAATCTCAAAATTTCTTAAATATTTGTTTCTGTTCTCTAACTTTAGTTTGCCTCAAACCAAATGTTATGAAACTTATGCACAATGCTAATTACCACAAAACACAGATAAAGATTGAATTTTGGTGGCGTCACTTCTACTGTTCTAGAGTTATGCCCCTTTACGTCAACTAAATGTTATTAAACTTATAAAAAATGCTTATTACCACAAAACTCAGATCAAGTTCAAATTTGGGTAGTGTCACTTTTACAGTTCTTGAGTTATGGCCCTTTATAACATTATATGCAATCGGGGGCATCATCTGTGTCCCATGGACACATTACCCTATTATTTGAATAATTATAAAACTTAAAGATGAATAAGAAAAAAATTGAATAAATTAAGTAAATTAAAAAAAAAAAAAAAAAAAATTGGTTAGTCTGAAAAATATTGCTAATTAATCAGATAAGCATGTAAAGCATCCTGGGAAATGTGCCAAGCTTGGTTAAACTAGTCAATACATTTTTTAAAGGCTATCTATATAAAAAAATATCTTGTGTAAAAGGTATTCTCACTCATTACCATTCTGGAGAAACAAGTTTTCCGTTTACTCAATAAATTGTTGTACATAATCACATTACCAAGGTATATGTTCAATTCATTCCAATTCAGTCTCACAAAATACAAAAATACCTGGGGTTTTGAACTACCGGGTAACCCTATTTTGTTTAAAAACTTATTTGTTGTCAGAATTCTATGATTTATTCTATACTGAAGCCATTGTAGCTTAGTGGTTTTTGTTATGACAAATGGTAATTGAATCTTTTTCCAGTTCTGATCTTCGTAACCTTATATTGCCTCCCATCTTTTTACTCCTGTAGGAACAGTGTTGGTTTTATGAAGCACAAAATAAATTTCTTTAGATCCCTTTTGGCTTTTGAGAATGGTCTTCATAACTGATGGAATGAAAGAAAATTTATAATCTCCCTTAATAATTTTTTTGAAATACTGGGTATTAGAAATTATGCTATTATATTAAATGATGTCTAAATCCATTTGTAAACATTTCTGAAACTGATACAAAAGTTCTTCTACAATATCATTTACCTGAAGGATACCTTTAATATGCCAGATTTTGAAAAACACTTATTTGTTGTCAGTTGGAAAAGATAATTCATCCAAATTGGACTGGAAAGAAAATATTCCCAGTCTTGTAAATTAATTTCTTCTTCATTTACCATTGCCAAGCACCCAGTACATCATTCTTTATGTGCCTGTCCCAAGCCAGGATCCTGCAAGAAGCTGCCCCTAGGTTACTGATTGTCATTAGTTCATGTCTGTCATATTTGTTTTTTGTATATTGTTTTGTTATAGATTAGGCCTTTTTCTCGTTTAAATTGTTTCACATTTTTCATTTTAGGACCTTCTATAGCCAAATATACAGTATGGGATTTTCTCATTGTTGAAGGCCATAAAGTGGCCTATAATTGCTGATATCCACTTCATTTGTATTCTGGTGGATAGTTGTCTCATTGGCAACCATCAACATCTCCTTATTTTTGTATTAACCATATATGTACATGTAGCTCCATAAAGGGATCCCTAAGTCTGCCTCTGTCATATATATTTATGTTGTATAAATCATGTTTACCAATCAGTGTTTTGGTTTATGCTTTTAAAATACTTCCCAGAGTACTTTAGATTGGAAATTACCGTAATTATTTTTTTTTTGCAGATAAACCAACAAAATGTAGGTATAGAGGTGAAGAATATGATGTCGGTAAACCATTCAAACCTGATCCTATAAATATACCATGTTATACCTGTGAATGTACACCAAATCTTAATTCAAATGGACAACTGGATGTATTCTGTCGCACAGAGACATGTGTTGCTTTAAACTGTAAAGAAGGAACACAAGAGGTCCGTTTGGATGGAGACTGCTGTCCTAGTTCATGTGAACGTAAGTAAAGATATATTGTTAAAACTCAGTAAAAAAGGTTACACATCTTTATAAATGAAAAGTTAAAAAGGGCAATAGCAACCACTATTGGCCAAGAATATAGAGGTTTGGAAAAATATAAAAAAAGGAAATATATAAATTTGACTTTTAAATGGCAATAGTAATGCTAAATTACAACATAACATTATTCAATAAATGAAAGTAAAAGGACTACATTTGCAATACACTGTGGATATTAACTTTAACAAATGTCACACTTAGCATGTATAGAAGTAAAAAAATATTTTATGAGAAGACATATTATACATACTTTCATTAAATAAAGTAATTTCTTATAAGCCCTTTCTTGCTGACTTTAGGATGGTTTATTTTCTCGATTTTTAAATTTTTTTGGTGTAAAAAAAGTTTGACATTTTGGCAACAATTCATATTCTGGTTATTTTTCTACTCATGAAAGTCTCACAAAAAAAAATTGCTTGCAAAATTAGTTGGTTTCCAGTAATTGATAATTCTTTTTTGCCATGTCAATTTGACAATATATGCATCAGTTAAGGGACTTCAGCCAATTTTGGCTTTTTTTAAAATGATGAAACCTTGACCATTTTTTGCCTATGACAGCGGAATAATTGTTGGGGATATTATTCCTATGAGACCATGTGTTCAAAGGTTTATGCTTAGTGAGATTCTATGCCATCTTGTGTATATCATCATTTTGATTTGACTTTTTTACAGGAGTTATTATACCTTACCATTTTTGGCTTATTATAGCATAATGACATTTTGGGACCTTACATATTCTCTCTACTTCCCGAAATTTTCAGACAATTTGATCACCTCTGTATAACTATATATAATAAATATGTTATTACTGGTATGCTAAAATTTTATGACAAACCCTAAATTCATGAAAAGACCACATTTTCATGGAAATGACAACAAATATGGGGTACGTATAATTGCAAAAACTTCAACCTGGGAGTAATGTGTGAAGTCTAATCTTGTGCCAATTTCAGTGTATTGTAGGCTGAGGGGGACATTTTGCATCAGTGTAGCAATCTTGTCATATAATGTCCCCATATTGCCCATAATATCTTCCTTTGACTCATAATTGACTTTGAACAGAGTCCTCAATCCAGAGGGTACAAATTCATGATTTGATCTTATATATGCAAAATATAAAAGTTATCACAACATTCTACTTATTCACACTCAATCTAGGAATAACATTATTAGTCAGATTATAGTAAGAGATAATTCAAAATATTAACCTAAGTAGGAAAATTCTTACTTGTAAGTCCCTAAGAAGGGAAATAATCATTACTTTATAAGTTAGCTTAAATAAATTTTGAAAATAACCGATACCCTTATGCTCAGTTTTCCACACTTTTTTTCTTCGTTCTTGATGATATTGATTTGATATTTGGTATATAGTTTTATCATGACAACTTATAGATCGAGTTTGAATTTTATTCCGGTCTTATGATTTAGTTCAGAGTTATGGTCCATAAAAAAAATCCATAACTAATGTTAGAGTACTATGTTAAACCATATATCTGTACAAAGGGAGATAACTCATTTTTTAAAAGACATTCTTTGGTAAATAAAGATAACTCATTTTTTAAAAGACATTCTTTGGTAAATTGTTTGAGGAATTTTGTGGCAGGATTATATGTTATTTTGTATAAGCTAATTTTCGGAATGCTACATGTATATATATATACATATATATATTTTATTAAGTGAAATCCTTTATAGATATACATTGTATTACATCATATCTAATTTTAGAGAACTATTAATCATATCTAATGTTAGAGTGTTATAGGTTTTCCACACTTTTTTTCATCAAGCTTGAAGATATTGATTGACAATTGGTATATAGTTTTATCATGACAAGTTACAGATCAAGTTAAAAATTTTTATTCAGTCTCATGAAAAAATTCACTCATATATTCAGTTTTCCACACTGTTGTTAGTCATGCTTGAAGAAATTGACTTGATATTTTCTTTTTGTTTACACCATAACAAGTTATAGAACAAGTTAGCAATTTGTTCCAATATAATGAATTTTTACCCGGTAGGGGACTATGTATTGCAATGCAATACTCTAAGAATGCTTGTTAAATATAGGTTTATATCATCAATGTCTCAGACAAGTTTGAAAATTGGTGTTATTAATTATTTTTAAAAGAGTTGTGTTTTTGAAATATTGATTATATGGAAAATTGCATTGTTGGGGTTCTCATGTGTACAATTCTTGCCAGAATTTTAAGAAACTTTTATCATAGGTTTATATCAGCAATGTCTTTGACACTTTAGAAAATAAGTGATCAAATATTTTTAAATAGTTATGCCCTTGGAAAAATTAATTATAACGGAAATCGCATTTCATTTGCTCTGAAGCATATTTATAAATTGTTTTAAAGAACCAAAAAAAACATTCTTTTTTTAGTTATTGCCCTTGTACTTTGGAAAGATAAAATATGTGCAAACTCAGGGGACATTGGAACTCTGTTCTTATATTTTTTGTATTTATAGCCATCTTGAAACATCCCAAGTTTCCAGCTGCTGTTGAACCTGGAAAGGTAAGTTGTAAATATATGTATAAATATGATAAATATGATAGATATGATAAATATAATAAATATGATAAATATGAGTATCCACCTAAATCATTATGCAGTACTTGAATCCAGATAAAAGATTTATTTGAATTTTTCCATTTTATGATTTCAAGAGACAATGTATTTAAAAGAAATCTTGGTCAATGTTTTTGAAAGATTTTTAACAGTGTTTATGAATAACAAAAGCATATGGTAAAAACAGTGTTTATGAATGATGCAATTTTATGTACAAAACAAAAGCACATGGTAAAAATGGCAGGAAAACGGCACAGGAGGGGGGGGGGGGGGGGGTTCTCAACATGAGTTTTTGGGTACAGATGGGCAGCCGGGATTTCAAAAACACCCCCCATTCATATATTGAAGTCTTGTGAAATCACGACCCATAAAAATATTTCATGGCAAAATCAGTACCCATTCATATATTCCTCAGATATCACATATTCATTTTTTGTGATCTTAACTTGATTTTAAACGATAAATCAAGATTTATACAAAAATCTAATCGAAAAATGAAAATTACTGACCCATTGACAAATTAACTTGGTGAAATCGCAACCCATTGATATATATGACGTATCAAAAAAGTGACCCATTCCAGCTGCACATATGTATATACTTTCATATAAGAAGAGACCCCCCCCCCATGGAAAACGGAAACAGAATAAAAATGTTGATGTTGAATATATATGTCTTTTTCTAAGCAACCAGTTTCTTCACCACCTCTTCTCACTCTTGTACAATTTCTAATTGGCTTTCTTAAAAAAGTAATACTTGAAAACATAACAAAATAGTTTTAAAAATAGTAATCCTGTGAGAATTCTATTGATGCTATATTGACCTTTGTCAGATGCCATATTGACCTTTGTCGCATGCTCTTTGTAACCATGTAATTCCTGTCATTTCTTTGATGACATAAACTGTACCTATTTTACTGTACCAGATGCGCATTTCGATAATTAATGTCTCTTTAGTGATGCTCAAGTCCAAAATATTTGAAAATCAAAAATTTATTCAAAAATTAAAAAGCTGATAAAACGAAAAAGTATAGCCAAAGCCGGCCCAGGAATCAGAGCTTTGCATGAGGGGGATATTAAATTTCAAATAATTTCCAAATTTTGTAACAACAAATTTCAATAACATAATATCCAACCAATTACCCCAAAAATACCTAATAGTGTCAAAAGACACAAATCTTCTGGTTTAAAGTCATTTTTATAATGGAAAACTTTGAACATGTCATTGGTGAAACTCAATATAACTTTCAGACTGAGCTGCTGGTTTTGAAATATCATTTTGTAGAGAAGGATCTGCTCACCCGAGAACATGAGATCACCCCCAGTTTTTGGTGGGCTCGTGTTACTCAGTCTTTGGTTTCCTATGTTGTGTTTTGTTTACTGTTGTTTGTCTTCTGATTGCTTTTTTGTTTTTTGCCATGGCATTGTCAGTTTTTTATTAACTTATGAGCTTGTCCCTTTGGTACCTTTCGCTTCTCTTCTATTGAAATTATAACTCTGAAAATGTAATGTTATTTTAGTATTTTTTTGTTTTGTTTTAAAGGTTATAATGGGGGATGAAAAATCAGGAGGAGGAGGAGGTAGGGTATTTCCTGGACCTGGCGGCAGTGCTGTAATGGTAAGTAAACTGTTGTAGGTTTCATTATTAAAATTGCATATTCCTTTAAAAACTTAAAACGAACAACAGGTGTTGTCAAACAACATTTAAGATTACAAAGCACCAACAACCAACTTTTGAATGAAAGAAAACTCAAAATAACAAATAATGAAATGTCAACATTATGGTAAGAGGCTTGACTTGGTTTAAGGCTCAAAATATGTATAAACCCTGCCAAACACCTAATTACGTAAAAGGGTTGGGTTATGACATGTTTTTTTGAACTAAACTTCTTTAAAGTAAACAGATTATGTGTGATAACTGACTCAACTTTGAACTTTTTATTTTTTCAGGGACCCCCTGGACCAAGAGGACCAGCTGGACCACCTGGACCAGCTGTAAGTTTATATTGATACATTACATTACATTGTGTAGATAAAGTTGTTGACATTGAAAGATAAATTGCAGATCTATATTAGTTTGTGACAAATGAAAGAAAAAATATTGGGAACTATTAATTATATATATTTCAATTTATATTTTCTATGAAGTGTAAGCTTGTTATAAATTTACTGTGGAGTTGAGAGAAGAAATAAAAATAATTGATAATTATTTATTGTTGTATTAATTTTTAGGGACCAGCAGGTTACCAAGGAGCAAGAGGGGAACCAGGAGACCCTGGACAACCTGTAAGTTTGTTTATGTTTACAATTTGCAAAAATGTTACAAAAATTTAATGCAAATAAAACAAGAATAATACATACACATTCTGCCAGGTAATTCTTGACAGTTAATCGACATTACAATCAATGAAACATGTTTAATCATAAAGTATTCATCCAATAAACTTATCATAGATAGCAGGATTAAAAAATTTGTACACCAGACAGGCGTAACGTCTACAAAAGACTCATTAGTGACGCTGCAATCAAAAAATAAATTACAAAGTTGAAGAGCATTGAGGACCCAAAATTCTGAAAGGTTTTAAAGAATCTTATTTCTGGGGTAGAAAATCCTTAGTACAATGTATTTTGAAAATTCAAAGTTTTTTAAACAGTTAATTTATAATTATGACCATAACAATGATAATTAATGACATCACAGATTAGTGCTGACTACCATATTTATATTCAATTCAAAGTAATATTTAAAGTTGATATTCAATAAACAAGCTCTAGGGAGCTTTTCAAATCTATTGAATAACAAAATATATACACACATACATAAGTCATGAAAACAACACAATTTTAAACATACAGTGCATGGTAAGATATATAGATGACATATAAAAGTTAAAAGCATAGTTTCAGTCATATTTTTGGAAACATGCATGCAAAATAAAGTATATTTTAAAACATAGCATAAGTAAGAATATTAGGCACAGCAGAAATAGCAAAAAAAAAAAAGTACAAATATTTGTCTTGGAGCAATGTTCTTACTGGTACTCTCAAATGTTCTCTTGCAATACTATGGATTCATTTATTTTCGTGGATTTAGGAAAAATTGTTTTTTTGTTGACATTTAAGTTCATGGTTTTGCCAAAGTCTGCATACAAGCCTACAAAAGAAAATATGTGCATTTATATTTGGGGTTCACCATTACCCACGCAAATTGATATCCCACAAACAAAATTAAATCCACAATTTTGAATGACAGAATTTTACTAAATTATTTTGAAACTCTAGCTTCATGTCAGTTTAAATCATTTCAAGTAATGTTTTAGCCTCACTATATAGCATTGTAATTGTATTTTATAACAATGTCTTTATACTATACAGGGATCACCAGGAGAAAGGGGATTTCCCGGCCCTTCAGGACTCCAAGGACCATCTGTAAGTTATTGTTCAATACATTTGCTTATTGATAATGCATCAAATTGGTGTTTATTGGTTCATGCAGTGAATCACAGATTAAGGAAAGAATTGCTGTATTTGTTTTACTTTGATTTAAAAATTTAGAAGAACAATGAGCTTGTCAGTTTATTAGTGCAGATCAATTAATTTTAAAAGAGTTATGCCCCTTGGACACATTCATTTTATATTGAAAATTGCATCGTAAGCGCTCTCATGTGTACAATTCTTGCCAGAATTTTATGAAACTTATATCATAGGTTTATATTAGCAATGTCTTGGATGAGTTCGAAAAATTAGTGCCAATCAATTATTTTTTAAAGAGTTATGCCTCTTGGAAACATTAATTATATTGAAAATTGCATCGTTAGCGGTCTCATATGTACAATTCTTGCCAAAATTTTATGAAACTTAAATCATAGGTTTATATTAGCAATGTCTTGGACAAATTTGAAAATTAGTTCTGATCAAATATTTTTAACAAGTTATGCCCCTTAGATATATAAATTATAATGGAACACATTGCATTTGCTCTGAAGCCTTCATTTCTCTTAAGATATTAATAAAAAGTTTGAAAGAACAAAAAAAAGTGTTTTTTTTAGTTATTGCCCTTGTACCTTGGATAGATAAAATATGTGCAGCGTGGGGGACATTGGAACTCTGTTCATTTATTTTTATTCATTTAAGTGGTTTTGTTTCTGAGAGCGATGTTTAATTTCATGGCTGCATATTATCGAATTCAAGTACTATAAGCAAAATAAAAATATTTGACATTCATAGAATGTAAGTAGTATGCTATACTTGATCTTCAGTTCTAAAACAATACAATATATTTTTTGCAGGGTGAAGAAGGTTTACCAGGAGAACAAGGACCCACTGGACCAGTTGGATCATCGGTAAGATGGCATTTCATTACTCTGAAAACAAAAATATTGTGTTTTTAAATCTGATTTAAAAAAAATTTAATCTATAACAATGGTATAAAATATTTGTAATTTCTTAATTAGTCAAACTGATCTAAAGACACAGCACATATTTAATAGAAAAGTAGTGTGAAAATAGTTATGAACTTAAACATAATATCACTGTCACAAATGCAAGACGTCATTTGTGTACAAGCTGACAGTACATGGCTCTTATGCTCTCAATAGGCAGGTGTTTACTGTCCCATGTCCTGTTGCTCTAATGCTCTTCCTGTCAGGAGCTGGATAATGAATTATATGGCAGAATTTTCCAATTTTATTTATTAATTTTAGGGAAATGCAGGACAACCAGGAATGCCCGGCATGCCAGGACCCAAAGGACACAGGGTAAGTTTAGCCCAGTCATATATGTGTTTAAGATTCAAAAAGGATAAATGTAAACGATCTTTAATTTGCTATGGTTAGATAACCACATAAGAAATACCCTGGTATGTTAAGTTTTATCCTGTTATAATTATGTAAAGAATGGATTCATATGTTTTTGGGTCCCTTTCATTTTTGAAATTTTCTGGTTTGTCATTCCTGAGTAATTGGACTTTTTACAGTCATAATTTACACAATACTTATAAGCCTTTTACAGTCATATTTTACACAATACTTATAAGCCTAAGAGTATCCTCATGCAAGTTTTGTCTACAGAGCCATTATATTTGATTCTGATTAAATGTCTTCTAAATTGCACAATTTATTTTAGCAACAATTTCAATATGCATGAAAAGGGTGTATCATTGTGCTTTTTGCGCAGCTGCTTATTATGATATAATTATTTCAGGGAATGATGGGAATGGCAGGAAAAAATGGTGAAGAAGGACGCTCAGGAGAAAAGGTAAGATCGCATTGAAATCTTTCATTATAGAGGTAGAGGGACTGGGCTATCTACAGTATAATTCAACAATTATTGGTGTAATAATTTTTTTTGAAAACCTTTCTATTTGAGAACATTATTTCAAAATTGTGCTTAGCTGTTATTAGTTCCAGCATACGGTCCATATACCAGATGAAAATGTGTTCAAGATTTTATTTGTTATTTTAAAATGTTTTACTATAGAACGATTTATCCTTGTTGTCAATTACTGCAAAATTGTCCAGACATTAATTTTGTCTGACCAAAAAACTTCATTTATCATTTATCAATTTGAAAAAAATCATGATTACTAAAATATGAAAGTAAAAATTTATTATTAGTTAATTGAAGTTTCTTCGTCAATAAGATATGGTTAGTCCGCTGGTTTTAACACTTAAACCCTTTGATTTTCTGGAAAAATAGCGAAAGTTATTAAATGTATTTATAAATTGTGAAGACAAATCTACAAAGTTCCTTAAACTGACTTTTTGTGCTACTTCAAATCATAAAAGAATATATTGTCCATAAGATAGATCAGACTAGAGAAATATAAAGTACAATTACAGTTCATGTCAAGAATTTGATATTGCAATATGTGAATTAATTAAAAAGGTCAGCGTACTGGTAAAAGAGGATTAAATTCTTATCTACAGACACAGGAATTTTGATGGAATTGGCCTATATCATGGTTCAGACATACTTAGGGATCATTATAGTAAATTAACCATGTAATGTTTAAAGACATGCACATCTAAAGATTTCATTCTTGGATAAGAAAGATCAGAAGATACTTTTTATAAGTGTCTGAAAAGTATAAATTCCATCTTAAGTTAAGAAGAAATATTTCTAAGATAATTCTGGTAAAAAGTTTTCACTTTTTTCCTCTCATCAAAACTACATGTTCACAATTTTGTCGATTTATGTATTAAAAAAACATAAAAGCAGGGAAATCATTAAAAAAAATGATAAACCCATTACATAATTTGTACTAATTTCCATGTAAACCCATTTTTTTGATCATATGAAAAAGAAAGTTACCACAAAATATGAATAGGGTACAAAGAAAGGCTTTATAGAGTTGGAAATCCAAAATCTAGAAATTTTCCATTTGACCTAAATGACTTCAAGTTCTCAAGAATTCTGCAGAAAACGAGATCCCAAATAAAAGTACAAGATTTAGAATTCAGTTGAAAAAAAAGGAAGAAATAGAGTCTGTAAAGGATATGAATAGTTAAGTGCCAAACTAGGTAGAAAGAACATGTTTCATGGTCAATAGAGAAGAAAATTCCTACTTATTTTATCACTACTTAATTTTATCAGGGACCACCAGGACCTAACGGACCTCCAGGAAATCCAGGACCATTGGGACCAAGAGGAGCACCAGGAGAAAGAGGAAGAGATGGATCCCCAGGAGCACAGGTAAACTCTGGGACATTGATAGTTTAATATTACCCTCTTCTCTTATGATGCAGGTACTAACACATAAATCCTTTTTATTTATTAATCTTCAATTAAAGTTCAAATTTCAGTGACACTTGAAGCAAAATAAGGCCATTTTCATATGTACTGTGTCCAAAAGTTTTGCAAGTAATGGCAATTATTTATACATGAATTTTAAGGCAGGGTCAAGCCCTTAGCTCACTTTCTACACAAAAAATTCTACAAAATCACAATGATCAAATGCATGTATTCAGATTGAAAAAGTGATATAGAATAACATGATGAAAGATTGCTTTTTATACGACCGCAAAAAATTTTTTGTGGTCGTATATTGGTATGACGTTGGCGTTGTCGTCGTCGTCGTTGTCCGGCATCGTCTTCGTCGTCTGAAGACACATTAGTTTTCACACTCTAACTTTAGTTTAAGTGAATGGATCTCAATGAAATTTTACCATAAGGTTCAATACCACAAAAGGAAGGTGGGGATTGATTTTGGGGGTTATGGTACCCACAGTTAAGGAATTAGGGGCCAAAAATAAGCATTTTTGTAACTTCCAGACATAACTTGTGTGTAAGTGTATGGATCTCTCTGACATTGTACCACAAGGTTCCACATCACAAAGGGAATGCTGGGATTGATTTTGGGGCTAATTGCCTCCAAATTTTAGGAATTAGGGGCCAAAAAGGGGCAAAAAACAAGCATTTTTCTATTTTCATGACAATAACTTGTGTGTAAGTGTATGGATCTCTCTGACATTGTATCACAAGGTTCCATATAACAAAGGGAATGCTGGGATTGATTTTGGGGGTAATTGCCTCCAAATTTTAGGAATTAGGAGCCAAAAAGGGGCAAAAAACAAGCATTTTTCTAGTTTCATGACAATAACTTGTGTGTAAGTGTATGGATCTTTAGGAAATTGTACTACAAGGTTCCATATCACAAAGGGAAAGCTGGAATTGAGTTCGGGGGTAATTGCCCGAAAAGTTTAGGAATAAGGGGCCAAAAAGGGGCCAAAAATAAGCATTTTTCTAGTTTCCAGACAATAACTAGTGTTCAAATGTATGGATCTCTCTGAAATTGTACTGCAAGGTACCATACCACAAAGGGAAGGCTGGGATTGATTTTGGGGGTAATTCCCTCAAAATTTTAGTAATTAGGGGCCATAAAAAGGCAAACAAACAAGCATTTTTCTAGTTTCAGGACAATAACTTGTGTGTAAGTGTATGGATCTTTATGAAATTGTACTGCAAGGTTCCATATCACAAAGGGAAAGCTGGGTCTGAGTTTGGGGGTAATTGCCCTAAACGTTTTGGAATTTGGGGCCAAAAAGGGGCCAAAAAGTGGCCAAAAAACAAGCATTTTTCTAGTTTCCAGACAATAACTTGTGTTCAAGTGTATGGATCTCTCTGAAATTGTACTGCAAGGTACCATACCACAAAGGGAAAGCTGGGATTGAGTTTGGGGGTGATGAATCATAAGGGGGTTCAAAAAATTGGGGGGGATTTTTTTTTCATTTTTTTTCTTTAAAATTTTCCATTTTAAATTGGTTATTTCTGATTTATATATAAAAGCAAATAATAATGATATGGTTTGAATAGGTAAATTAAAAATTTTTAAGTTCTTAGACCACTTTCATTCTGTGTGAGAAACCTATGCTGTGTCAAATATTTAATTACAATCCAAATTCAGTGCTGTATCAAGCTTGAATGTTGTGTCCATACTTGCCCCAACTGTTCAGGGTTCGACCTCTGCGGTCGTATCAAGCTGCGCCCCATTTTATTTACCAGTTGTGTAGATTTATTTTGCATATACATGTTTCCTTTATTTAGGGAATGAGAGGACAGGATGGTAATTCTGGAGAATCTGGACCACCTGGATCAATTGGATCCCCTGGAGCACCAGGTTTCCCTGGCAGTGGTGGACCAAAGGTATGTTGAAATTATTTGAAAAGCATTAGAAAATATAAATAACATATTGAT
Organism: Mytilus californianus; assembly: GCF_021869535.1. Classification (NCBI taxonomy): domain Eukaryota; kingdom Metazoa; phylum Mollusca; class Bivalvia; order Mytilida; family Mytilidae; genus Mytilus; species Mytilus californianus. Next base: position 64,636,695 of record NW_026262668.1, on the reverse strand, counting down.
ATTTGATCAAAATAAATGAAAAGATATTTATTATGTACATGTGATGGGATTGCTTCCCTTTAGTACTTGTGGTAGATACTTAGCCACCAGCCGTAAGCGATTGAGCTAGGGAAGTACTTCTTTAGCTCAGTCAGTTAGAGCGCTGCCTTGTAGCACAGAGGTCCTGGGTTCGAGTCTCGGAGGTGACAAAGTCATTTTGTACGAAGAAGCATTCTCTCCGGTTACATACATACGTAAAGTTTTACTAAGACTTATCTCTAGAATTATTTATATGTAATTTATAACCAAGTCCTATCTCTATAATTACTTATATATAAAGTATCACTGAGTTTTTTCTCTATAATTACATATATAACGTGTGATTTATCTTGTTACAGGGAGATTCCGGACAATCTGGACAAAGAGGAGACCAAGGATTACAAGGACCTCCAGGAGTAGGTGGCTTACCCGGACAACCAGGAGAATCTGGACGACCAGGATCCCCAGGCCGTGATGGAGAACCAGGAGGAAAGGGGGATGTAGTAAGTTTCACAATTCCTCCATATCAGAATCTGTAGCACTATTGATAAATCCATTGCTTTGAAAACTGTTAGCTAATAATGATGTGGTGTACACGTTTAAGATTCTGAAGAAAAATTAGAAATAGCCTTCTATAGTTTAATGCTTCAGGATAGTCTATAAAATAAAAGTAACAAATAAGTTGGTATCCATAAGAAAGATACCAAGAGAAACTGTTTCAGCAGATTAGTAAAGTCAAGCAGAGTACAAATATAACTGATTTTTTAAGACACCAAGCACATCTGTCTTTATCCTTAAATTGTTTTTGGTAAAATTTATGCTTTAACATTTTGTACTGAACAAAAACTGGCAAATTTGCATAGAGACAGAAAATAGAGCAGTCCATAAGACATGAAAAGTAAGAATTGATTTATCTTTTTACATCTCACTTACATTTTAATGCCCACAACAGGTAGTATAACTAGAGATTACCTGATTTTTGTAGGGTCAGGCCGGAGCCCCTGGAAATTCTGGATTCCCTGGACCACAAGGACCCCCTGGTCAGTCTGGAGAACCAGGAACACCTGGAGCTGCTGGAGAACAAGTAAGATACAATAAGTAACAAAATTTTATTCTCTTCATTTCATGTTGAAAATTGATAATAAAGTCTTCATTTTATGTTGAAAATGTTTTAATAAAATCTTCATTTTATGTTGAAAAATTAATAAAAAAGAAAAAATAATGGTGAAGTATGCAATAAACACATTGGTTCAACAACAAGGGTCCGGAAACGGTCATATATGCCAGACATGACCGATTTGGAAACTGAAAAGACCGAAATGATTTATTGGGATTTAGGTCTTATTTTTTTTTTTTTACAGAAATAATTTCGGTCATTTCATTGAGATCAGGGTTTTATCGGTCGCCATTTTGAACTTATTTTTGTTTTCAGGTCATCAAGAAAAATAGATTTGTTTGAGACAAAATAAAAATTTTATTGATTTGTGTTAGTGATTTAATAATATTTATCATTAGTCTGTTGTTTATTCTATAATGTAAGTAAAAACAATGTACAGGACTCTGTCGAGTCACAGCGTGGGGTAAGTCTGGGTTCAAGCCACTAGGTTTGTTTACATAGTAAGGATAGTAATCAATGTCCAGGAAGTTTGAATTCGGCTTGGGTGTCGTTATTGTCTTGATTAAAGCCATAAAGGCCATGTACACAAATCTCACCTGTAAACACCTGTTAAGCAATAAAAACAATATGGCGATTTGCTGTGCATCAAATTTAACGTTTTAACCATTCTGACCTAGATTTTCCCAAACAGATATTATTTTATTCATTAAAGAAGACAAATAACACTGTTGACCCGAGAATCTGTCTATTTTTATCCAAATAAAACATATAATCCATTTATAATCGATCAGCTGATTTGGTCAACGTTTGTTAAATATAGATTTATGTTTACTGAGTTTGCGCATGGAAAATGGGGATCAACATGGGTTAATTGATAATCTTATTTGAAAGATCGATTTTACTGTTAACTTTTCGGTAGGAAATGGCAGATAAAGATATTAATAGATTTGCAAAAGTGGTAAAGCGTATAATTTATAGGAATGCAGAATTAAAAAAAAATGTTTAAAAAGGGAATTAAAACTAAATAACGTAATTTAGATTTGAAGCCATACAGCCTATTTAAGAAATATACTCAGCGAATGAACAAACTCGATTTTTTTTTGTTTTTTTTGCACTTCCGATTTTTTGAAACCATCTTACTCACAGAATGTAATGGGCGTTATCCTTTCTTTTGTTTTCCTGGCTAAACTTCCGATTTTTACCCAAGTGAAGCCATACATTCTCTCTGTAAAGACCAACAGAATTCATGGTTTCCCCTTTTTGATCCTCATATCGTAAACCAGGTGAATACACATTATCTTGTTGTGTATTAGGTAATCACTTACACTCATCCAAACAGCAGCAATTTGAACAATACAAACGATATCTTGTACATGCAATAAGAAGCTCAACACAGTTTATTAATTGGTTTACATAACTTTATTTCAAAATGATGAAACATGCCGTATTTTATTCCTCTTTTAATTTATGCAAATTTAAAGGGTTATGCATACGACCTCAGTGATGCAATACACAACAACAAAACGTCTCCTCGTGTAGTTTCTAACTCAGAGACATCACTGTTACTGTTAGATCAAGGTACAGTTACACTTGTTTGACCCAATACTTCACAAAAAAGGACTTTACTTGTCCATGTGCAAGACTTGTCACCCTCAGAAAAATGCATTATTGTGCATCACGATATTATTACATCACAAAAAAAAAATGACCGAAATGACTTGGGAAAATTTCCGGATCCTTGTTCAACAATTAAACTATAAATAACTAGACATCAGTCAAATTTCACTTGTTTAACTAGTATGCATCTAAATAAATTTATAATAGATTATTAAGTTCATAAAAAAATTGTTTAATATGATGAAATTTAAAAGGTTTATGAGTAAATAAATCAGAAGAACCATATAAGTATGAAGTCTGTGCATGTGCACAGGTGTGAAATTTAATTATGCATCATCTGGCAACAGTATATCTAACGGGAAATGAATCTGATAGGCTTTTCAGTATAAAATTGATAAAATCCCGAACTTTACGAGCCTTCGCAAAATTTATGGATTTTGGACGCGTTTGACTGAAAAACTAACGGAACTGCTGAATATATTAACCACATACTTCCAAACGTTCAACAAATACAAGTTTTATCATAAAGTAGATATATTTTGTCATATAAATGACCAATATAAGCATGATTTATTTGATATGAAGTGTTTTATAATGGTTTTGTGAAATTCGTTGTTACTGGGAATGACATCGGCGCCATGTTTTTATTACCCCGTTTGCATTCTGTACCCTTCTGTGATGAAATGAATACCATTATGACAAATTTGAAGTGACAGATTACAAGTTCAATACACTGGCATCACTTATTAATTAGTTTGAATGACATTTTATTGATATTATCAAAAATTATTAAGATAATAGTGAGTACGTATTTTACACATGTCCGTTTCCATATCGTGTCATTTATTAACTATGACTCGACAATAAAATCGGCTATAATTAGGTAGTGTCAATTCCCATCAATATATATGTTCCTGGCATCAATAGCTTTCAAGATGATGAAAAATAAAATTTCAGATAATTTATTTCATTTATCAGATGTTCATTTCCAGTAATTACTCGAAGAAATAAGGGCGTGCAGGGATCTACTTAAACTCAATGATGCTTCAACTTCTATAGTTTCTGGCCAGCTCAATTATCTTTTATTGAGCCCTGGTCAAAAATAATATTTTATTTCTTTAAAATCTTTACATGATAAATTGTTATTTACATCATTTTGATACCTGTACATAAATGTTTTAATTACTTCTTAGGGGTTAGCTGGACAAGATGGACGTAATGGAGATCCCGGAGAAAGAGGCTACCCTGGTGCCCCAGGTGATCCTGGTCTTTCAGGGCTAGCTGGAGCAGAGGGAAAGAGGGTATGTTAAAAAAATTAACGTTCATGTGGTGCATATGAACCTTTGGACTATCCATTAATCATTTTTTTTTCAGAAAATTCTTTAAATTATTTTACGAAGTTTTAATCTCTGCTAAAAATATACCCAGACCAACTACTAAATATATCATACATTTTGGTGAATTTTAATGCAGTTACAAGATTTGTTGTTTAAAAAACATGTATATAGCCTACTAACTTTCAGTTGTGGCAATTTTTATACGCCCGTTTACGGGACGTATTATGGTATACCGTTGACCGTCTGTCCGTCCGTCCGTCGTCAACATGTCGGACATTAACTCAAAAACGCTTTAACCAATATGCATGAAACTTTGGTGAATTGTTTATATCTATTGACATGAGCTCCCTTTCGTTTTTTATAAATTTTGGATTTACTGTTTCTGAATTTTTGAGTTTTATTCATTAAAAAAGGTGGGATCTTCCAGTTTTCAGACAATAACTCAAAAACAATTTCACCAATTTGCAAGAAACTTTGGTGAATTGTTTAATTCTATCGACATGAGCTCCCTTTTGATTTTTATAAATGTTAGACTATAAGTTTCTGATTTATGGGGTTTTATTCATTATAAAAAGGGGGATTTTCCAGTTTTCAACAAATTAATAACTCAAAAATGCTTTCAGCATTTTTTATGAAACCTTGGTAAATTGTTGATATCTATTGTTGTAAGCTCTCTTTTGATTTTTATAAATTTTAGATTTTACGTTTCCGAGTTATAAGATTTTATTCATAAAAAAAGGGGTGATTTTCAAGTTTTTGGACAATATCCTTAAAGTGCTTAGAGCAGTTTTCATTAAACTTTGATGACTGATTTATATCTATTAAGATAACCTCCCTTTAGTTTTTTTTATAAATTTCTGATATAACATTGAGAAGTTATTGAACTTTATTTGTTTATAGTCTGACAACAGATTTACTAAGTATTGCGCAACAGCACAGTGTATTGCACAACAGCAGGAAATCTCGAATTGAATATAAATTCAATTCATATAACCAATTTCAAGTTCTTTGACTACATTTATTCAGAAACCTATAATATGTCAAATATTTAATTACAATCCAAATTCAGACCTGTATCAAGCTTGAATATTGTGTCCATTTTTGCCCCAACTGTTCAGAGTTGGATCTCTGCGGGCGTATCCAGCTGCGCTCAGTGAAGCAGTTTATTATTGTTGACACAAAGACTGTAGAAACAAACACCAAAACTTTTTTTTGTATGAAACAATCACATCTTCATTTGAAATAAATCAAAAACTAAAATACATATTGTTTTATTTAGGGTGCCCCAGGAATCCCAGGACCAACAGGACCTGCTGGTGTAACAGGAGAAAGAGTGAGTATAATACAATAGGTTTTCACCAAAAAAAATTACAAATAAATGAACCAGAAGTTTTAAAGGATTTTTAACCTTTTCTAATAAATAAATATACCTGATGGTGTATTTTAGCATGCTGATTAGTATTTGTTTTTAGTGGGGTTCACATTACATTTGCATCAACTTGTCCTGCCCTTCACAAGATTTGTGACCAGGATTTATCATAGAAGTCACATGACTAGTTTTCACCAAGTTGACTTTCAAAAAGCTAGTAAAAGAACAAATTTTTGTTTTGATCCTGAAAAGAGGCCATGACAATCAGACAAATCTAATCTGATTCCTAGAGTTTGATGATATCTGAAAAATTGTTTGTTGGCACAGTTTGAGGCTTTTATTCAGCTTCTTCACTCAACACACTTGCAAAAAAACTACATTTTAAGACTCTGAGCTGATAATGAACAACATTATTATTCTGAATAATGAATGTGATAACTGGTACATATCATGTTATGTGTGAACCATGGTGACTAAAAAATAAAGTTAAAGAGTATACTGCATTGAAATGAAATTATTTTCCTTGCAAGCTCATACTGTACTGGTCCAGTACCAGTTACAATCAGTTTTTCTGAAATATTGATTAACAGAAACTCATTTTTTAAATTTTCTTGTAAGGGTTACCAAAAGTCAGGTTTAGCACCTTAGACTTGGACTTAAAATCCTCTGAAAAAAAAGATAACAGTTACAAAGTTTTTGTAGGTGACACTTATAATATTGGTAATATATTTTGTAGGGATCACCTGGACCATCTGGTGGCCCTGGACCACAAGGACCCCCAGGCGCAAGAGGACGTGATGGAGAACGTGGACAAGAGGGAGAGAAAGGATCACCTGGAGACGTTGTAAGATGATAATTCATTTATTGATTTTCATGAAGCTGTGATATCTTTAGTTTTAATTTTAGCAGACTATCCGTCTATATGTTGCTTTTTCCATCTTGAATATTCAGTCCTTCAATGTTAGAACTGCATTAGGCCAAAAAAAAAAAAAATGTGTGTTTACGGTCACCTGACTGACCCTCATTTTATCGCTGCGACCCTAACTTTTTTATCGGCAATTTCCGGAAATTGCAGAAATTCCTGCCTTTTCCGTCAAGGATACGGGTATTTAACGTATTTAACAACAATGGTAGCCTCCAGTGCCAGAAAACTAGCTGATAGACAAGCATGTGCACCATTATAGTGTCTTCTGTTTCTCTGTATTATAGCTAATTGTGTCAAGAAACTACAATTGAACTTCCCGCCACCTAATAAAAAAAAAGACCTACCGAACCTATTTTTTTCAGCATGTGACAGTAAACTCACATATTTTTTTTATCTCCTTCCCTCCTTTGGATTCGAACTGGAGCTGTTGAGAGATCAACACCAACATTTCATGATATGTCCCACAACATTTTCTGTGTACTTGCAATTTTTGATCAACAGAAATGCAACAGTTATATAAATGGGAAAAAAATCACAAGCAAATTCTGGAAATTTCCTATTTTTTATTTTATAATATGACAAAACATAGAACATAATATAAAGTAACAAAATATGATGAAAATGTATTAGGGCTATTCTATTAAAATGTATGTGGGAGGGTAGGAAGGGACTTTCAAAATATCCCTACAACCAAGAACCATTTTTTAGATAATTTTGTATAATGGTTATAGATGCATACTGAACAAAGACCCATGACCCACATTCAAAAATTAAACTTCCCTTCCTACCCTCCCACATACATTTTAATGGAATAGCCCTTAACAGGAAATCATATATGAACCCAACTTTTCTCAATCAAGATTCAATTTTGTCTCACCTGCAAAACATACATGTAGTGATCCTTCATTCTGGCATGGGTGTGGGCAACATTTAGTTATTTTCTGTAAAGCACATAGACCAAAATGTATTGATATAGACAGGGCAACATCATTAGTATTGCACTTGCTGATTTATTTGTATGATGACTAATTTGATCATATCGTTTAATAGAGACATATCTAAAATGTTGGACATCCATTATATATGTAAACAAAGTTGAGTATTTTCTGTGAAACTATTTTAGGGTACAGTTGGAACACCTGGATCACCCGGACCAGGAGGCCCAAGGGTAAGTCCTCTTATATTTGACCTTATCTTCAAACAAAATCATTTTCACTTTCATGCAGAATAATTGCTAATATTTTGCAAATGGTCCCTGATATATAAGGCATAAAGTAATATTTGTTACTTCAACTTAAACAGTTAAATATTTATAGCTAAATATGCATTATAAACAACTTTACTTTTGAAGAAACAAATTACATATACCATTTAAATTCAATATTTTTATGGAATTTTATGCCAGATTGTATTTTTCTTACAGGGACCAATGGGACAAACTGGAAATGAAGGAAAGCCCGGAGCTCAAGGACCAGCAGTAAGTTATGTATATTTCTTGTCAATAATTACTTGGCTCATAAGCTTTAATAATCTACAGTTTTAAAACATCTCACCCAGTCCTAAGCACTACTAAGCCTCACCATAGAGACAGAGATACTGGTATTTTAAATTACTTTCCTAAATAAATCTAATATAATATTCAGGTCACACTTCGCCAAAAGGTTGGCGTTAAAGTAAGAAAAGATGGACAAAACTACAATATAAATAAATAAGGTTGTATAGGTTTTACTTTGAAATTTAATATAGGTCTATTTGTTATTTAAATTTAAAGCACTTTTTGAAAAAAATTAAGATTAAAGGATATTATATACCTGATAAGAAATTCATTCATTTTGGCCAGTTTTTAAATTGTTTGTTATTATTTGTGATGCAAGTGGAGCTGTTCTCCACTTCAATGAAGCCTTAATAATTTGCCAAATTAATGAATAACTTCTTACTCATATAATTTTGATATTCTAGGGTCTAAGTGGAAAAGATGGACGACCTGGAGAGCAAGGAAATTCAGGGCCTCCTGGACCTCCTGGCTTGAATGGACAAAGTGGTCTCCCAGGTGAACCGGTAAGAACATTTGTTACAGTACAATGATTTTGATGAAAACTGTACTAATATGACCTGTGCAAATCATTAAAAAGCATAAATAACATTCACTAAAAGTATCTCCGTCACCAAACATCAGATATTATTTCTCTGAAATGAGTGGTTATGCTTCTTTAATGCTGCCAGCATTGTTGCCACATAAGGTCATTTATTTCAATCCATTTTTTAACCTGTTACATTTGTAACTTTAGACATTCAAGTCTGGAAATATGATGACTGAGGATTCTGTGTGAATTGTTGGCAGTAACTGTTTTGACTGTTTTCATTCAGCTGTTTCATTAAGAAAAATAATCAAATAGAAATAGAAATACCTTATGGAATATATCTGATATTTATTTGCAGGGGCCAGGTGGACGAGATGGTGAGACTGGACCACCAGGACAAGCGGGACCAAGAGGACTACGAGGTCCACAAGGAGATGGAGGACCAGTCGGACCTCCTGGAAACTCTGTAAGCATACATTTTGATGGTCAACTCTGATTTGACTCAAATGACTAATTCAGCATTTGTTGCTTGTTTAGACATTCTTGACATTTATTTCAAAGAGAATTGCAAATCAAAAATACTGCTTACCGGTACTAGTAAAATGAAATAAAAATATTGTGGAATAATCCTATTTGCTAACATATCCTCATAACTTTAAATTCCAGCCATTGATTAAATAAAAGCTGCTTTCTGAATTGTAAAATATTAATGATATTACCAATTAATTAATATAAAAAACTCAAAAAATATCAGTAATTTGGAATGGTTTTTTTTTTTTTTTTTTTTTTTTTTTTATGTAAATTAGACTCTGTACTAGGTGATTAAAATAAAAATTTATAGAAAGATAAAATAGTTTGTTATTAAAACCATTTGAAGGTGTTTATCATCCATAAGATATGTACTCAAAGTAAGATTTTTAAATTGTAGGGACCACAAGGAGAAAGAGGAGCTCCAGGAATTCAAGGAGAACCAGGTGGTGCCGTAAGTATATTATTAAAAGACCTTTGTTACAGACCTTTGGGTCAAAATAAGGATGACCACTGGATATTTAGCTCACCTGGGCCAATGGACCCTATGATCTATTGCCGCCACTTGTAGTCCTTCAAAGGGTCAGTTGAGAGGCAGAAAATAAGACGTATTTTTTTGGCCTGACCTGCTTTGTTTTTTTCTATTTATTTAATTTGTCAGTAACTCTATATCAGATGCTGAGATCTGCTTTTATAACGTTTTACTTTATTACAGGTTTTTTGTCGGTCATGATGACCATTTCATCAGATGCTGAGATCTGCTTTTATTATGTTTTACTTTATTACAGTTTTTTTGTCGGTCATGATGACCATTTCATCAGATGCTTAGATCTGCTTTTATAACAGTTTATTTTTGTCAGCCATAATGACCATTTCATGACAGAATAAACAAATGAAGTTGTTATCAATTCTGATTTATAAATTGAATTTTGAAGAGAAATCTTTGATAAGTAAAAGCAGTGATTAACATTGATATTCATATCTTTTGGTCATTAGGGTTTGGCTGGAATATCTGGTGCCCCAGGAGAGCCTGGTCGAGGAGGAGATCCCGGTACGCCTGGACCACCAGGAGAGGCAGGAACTCAAGGAGACAGAGTAAGTTTTATGGAACCTGAGACCTTTGTTTCATGTAATAAAAATACCTACAATGTTAGCAGTACATTTTTTATCATTGTGTACAGGAACCCAAAGAGAAAGAATAAGTTTTATGGAACCTGAGACCTTTGTTTAATGTATTATAAACATCTACAGTTTTAGCAGTACATTTTTTTATCATTGTGTACAATTTATTCCAAGTGGATAGTAATAGGAACATTTTCAATTTCACTATTCAATTAATATTGCATATTGTAAATTCAGAAGTTAGTACGTACATTTATTATTGTAAATCACTAATTACTGATAAAAATGTGAAATCTAATTTAAATGCAATTGCAAAAATTTTGTGCAGGAAAACATTACTGAAATTATGAAAGCGTTGTTATTATTGCGAACCTATGTCACATTTTTTGCCTTAATAAAAAATCACGATAACTTCTTATAACTTTATTTGACAATATATTATAGGGTGAACAAGGATTCCCAGGAAACGCTGGACCAATGGGTAAACGGGGACCAGCTGGAGAGAGAGGACCTCCTGGACCTGCTGGAGAACCAGGATTACTTGTAAGTGTCTCTGTAATAACATGGTTGTATGCATTATCTAAAAAATACAGACTGTCCTTAAAAACTTAGCAGTGTTCCCTTATTTTCACTCAAAAATTCTATAACAAATTCTGATATGGAAACTATACAACTCTGGTTGGACATAAGATTTCTTCAAAGCAAGCAGAGTGAAAAAGATCGCATATGAAGCAATTCCTATTAGAACATAAAAAGGAAAAATTGAATGAAGTTCCTGGTAATTAATCAACTGAAAAGTTGTTTATAGGGTACGGTTATTATTGTTGGATGTGCAATTGATGCTAATGAAATACTTTAAATTAGATTAATAATTGTGATTTCTGGAAATCATATGCTACATACAAATATCTGTGAATTTACAGTAAAATAATTTGATTTCTTTGTAGGGTGTAATTGCATTCACTTAACCTGTCTCTCCTTCTTACAAGCATGTATGTCTGTACTTGAAGATTATAATTTTTTTTATTGATGATGGACAAAATATGCATTGCATTGATATTGGGCAGTATTGAAAGTTTCAAAGATATTGTATTTGTTTGAGAGTTGATAAATTTTGAAATCATCAATATTTGCAATAATATCTTTTAGTTATTTCTGAATTATTATTTATTTTTAGTTATATTTCTGAATTATTATTTATTTTTAGTTATTTCTGAATTATTATTTATTTTTAGAATATATTTTCTATTGAACTACTTTTAGGGACCAGCTGGACCAATAGGAGAGCGTGGTAATCCTGGATCGCCAGGTTTGACCGTAAGAATTTTCATACATAACAATGGATCACTCAGATCTTTAAATACAAAAAAAATTGTTTGGGACAGTTTAAAAAATTACTTTTGAGAGGATCTCACATAGTAGTTTTATTACTTTTAAGAATTTGTTGTCATCTTGAATAATAATTTCATTATTAAACTTTGCTAAAATAAAACTGCTTGACTTCTTTTGTAGAAACTCCATGGCCTATTAGCATATGATATGTATATAAGTGTTGTTAGTGGAAATTAAGCACACATTAGGCATTTTGCTCATACACGAATTAAAACTTGACAAAAATACCAAAAATACAGACCATGATAATACATCACAAAATTAACACAACACAAAAATAACACATTCAGCTGGTGTAATCATATGTAATTATATTTTTTAGGGTTTAACTGGTGACACAGGATTGGTAGGTCCACCTGGATCAAGAGGAGGAAGAGTAAGTTTTTATTCATCAAGACTTAAGTTAATTATCAACAATTCATTTTTAACAGATTCTGCTTTTATTATGAAATGGTAAATTCTTTTATGAAATAGCTTATGACCGTAAGCTTTGTTATAGATCTTTTCATATTTGGAAAGACATGCCTTGTTTATTATTTTGACGTTAAAGCATTACATATGGTATAGAAATATTGTCTTTCAGTGTCCTGTTTTTATTATGAACAAAGAGAATACAAAATATTTTCTTCTGATATCCTGCAAACAATATTCAAATATTTTCTGCCTCTATTTTGTTTTGGTTATAAACAAATGTTAATACTTGATCATGTTTCTGTAATAAGGTAGTATTAAAATTTTTGTGTACATCATATTTCATCTTCTTAGTCCACCTCTTCTTTGAAAAGAATGAGAACTGCTAGGAGTGTAAACAAAGAAATATGCCATCTTTATCAAAAACAAAATATGAATGTAAAAATGTAAATGACTTTGACTCACTAAAAATAGGTTAAAAGGTTGGTGATGTTTTATTTCTTCACTCTTTCTTCATCTGGTTATATTTTCCAAAAAACTTGTACCTTTTAAAAGTTGTGTGATTAAGAGGTCAATATCCAGTGTAGGAACTGTTCATTTTCATCTGGTTATATTTTCCAAAAAACTTATACCTTTTAAAAGTTGTGTGATTAAGAGGTCAATATCCAGTGTAGGAACTGTTCATTAATTGATTATGATGGTATGGTGACCTATGATAGGTCATTTTTGCTGACTTTTTGTTTCCATTGATAATTGTTTAATACCTCATATATATAACTTTATTGTCTCCCACGTAAAAATTAAATGGAAAATTGCAATGTTATTGCTCTCATGTGTTCAATTTTTGCCAGAATTTTATGAAACTTATTTCATAGGTTTGTATCAGCAATGTCTTTGACACTTTCGAAAATAAGTTCTGATCAAATATTTTTAATGAGTTATACCCCTTGGAAATAGAAATTATAATGGAAATCACATTGCATTTGCTCTGAAGTCTTCATTTCTCTTAAGATGTTAATAAAAAGTTTTAAGAACAAAAAAAAAAAGGTGCTTTTTTTAGTTATTGCCCTTGTACCCAACGCAGGGGACATTGGAACTTTGTTCTTTTATTTATATTAACTAGAAAGTATAAAACATTAAATTTGTTATTTTATGTTTAAGGGAATGCCAGGAGAAAGGGGAAGCGATGGACAAGTGGGTGCACCTGGTGAGGCAGGAAACCCAGGAATCCCAGGACCACCAGGACCAAGTAATACTCAACTACCACCAAAAGGAGAGCCCGGTCCACCAGGAGAAAGTGGAATTGAAGGACCAAGTGGTGAAGTTGGTCCAAGAGGATACCCAGGCAACCCAGGACCAACTGGTCAACAAGGCTCACCGGTAATGTTTGTCATGACTGCAACAAAAACACAATAATTATATTTCTGGTCATTAAATGTTAGCTATTTGTTTAATAGTTTAATTATACTCCCGTTTAAAAAAAAGTGGGGTATACTGTTTTAGCTCTGTCTGTCTGTCCATCTGTCAGACAATCCATTCGTCCCATGAATATTTTTCATCGCATCTTTCTCAGGAACTGCATCATAAGGATTTCTGAAATTTGGTTTCAGGGTTTATATAAGTCAGCTGTACCGTGTGATGCATTTTCAGATTCATCACTCAACAACTTCCTGTTTACTGAAATATTTGGGCGGGGGTATCATCAGTGAGCAGTAGCTTGCAGTTTCACTATTTTTTTTTGTAAAAAAGTCAACAATAATTATACCCCTGCTTTAAAAAAGTGGGGGTATACTGTTTTACCTCTGTCTGTCCGTCCGTCCATCCGTCCATCCGTCCTTCCTTCAGTCAGTCCGTCCGTCCGTCAGTCCGTCCATCTGTCTCATGAATATTTTTCGTTGCAGCTTTCTCAGGAACTACATCATAAGGATTTCCGAAATTTGGTTTCAGGGTTTATATAAGTCAGCTATACCATGTGATACGTTTTCAGATTCATCACTCAACAATTTCCTGTTTACCAAACACTTACATATTTTTACACTATTAAAATTATCAAGTTGCGGCGGGGGTATCATCAGTGAGCAGTAGCTCGCAGTTCACTTGTTTATTATCAATTTGAACAGATCGCTGTACCTCAATATTCAGTCATTGATTAATGCAATGGTATTAGCAGATATCAGGGAGCTCCTGCATAAGTATCAGTAGGTATCAGGGAGCCTTTGGTCACTATCCCTCTTGCATGTACTCCTGTATAAGTATCAGTAGGTATCAGATAGCCTTGGGTCACCATCCCTTTTGCATGTACTCCTGTATAAGTATCAGTAGGTATCAGGGAGTCTTGGGTCACCATCCCTCTTGCATGTACTCCTGTATAAGTATCAGTAGGTATCAGGGAGCCTTGGGTCACCATCCCTCTTGCATGTACTCCTGCATAAGTATCAGTAGGTATCTTGGAGCCTTGGGTCACCATCCCTTTTGCATGTACTCCTGTATAAGTATCAGTAGGTATCAGGGAGCCTTGGTTCACCATCCCTCTTGCATGTACTCCTGCATAAGTATCAGTAGGTATCAGGGAGTCTTGGGTCACCATCCCTCTTGCATGTACTCCTGCATAAGTATCAGTAGGTATCAGGGAGTCTTGGGTCACCATCCCTCTTGCATGTACTCCTGCATAAGTATCAGTAGGTATCAGGGAGTCTTGGGTCACCATCCCTCTTGCATGTACTCCTGTATAAGTATCAGTCGGTATCAGATAGCCTTGGGTCACCATCCCTTTTGCATGTACTCCTGTATAAGTATCAGTAGGTATCAGGGAGTCTTGGGTCACCATCCCTCTTGCATGTACTCCTGTATAAGTATCAGTAGGTATCAGGGAGCCTTGGGTCACCATCCCTCTTGCATGTACTCCTGCATAAGTATCAGAAGGTATCTTGGAGCCTTGGGTCACCATCCCTTTTGCATGTACTCCTGTATAAGTATCAGTAGGTATCAGGGAGCCTTGGGTCACCATCCCTCTTGCATGTACTCCTGCATAAGTATCAGTAGGTATCAGGGAGTCTTGGGTCACCATCCCTCTTGCATGTACTCCTGCATAAGTATCAGTAGGTATCAGGGAGTCTTGGGTCACCATCCCTCTTGCATGTACTCCTGCATAAGTATCAGTAGGTATCAGGGAGTCTTGGGTCATCATCCCTCTTGCATGTACTCCTGTATAAGTATCAGTAGGTATCTTGGAGCCTTGGGTCACCATCCCTTTTGCATGTACTCCTGTATAAGTATCAGTAGGTATCAGGGAGCCTTGGGTCGACATCCCTCTTGCATGTACTCCTGCATAAGTATCAGTAGGTATCAGGGAGTCTTGGGTCACCATCCCTCTTGCATGTACTCCTGCATAAGTATCAGTAGGTATCAGGGAGTCTTGGGTCATCACCCCTCCTTTATGCACTAATGCATTAGTATCAGTAGATATCAGGAAGCCTTGGGTCTTCATCTCTTCTTCATGTCTTAAAGCATCAGTATCAGTAGGCATCAGGGAGCCTTAGGTCTTCATCTCTTCTTCAAGTATTAAAGCATCAGTATCAGTAGGTATCAGGGAGTCTTGGGTTTTATCTCTTCTTCATGTATTAAAGCATCAGTATCAGTAGGTATCAGGGAGTCTTGGGTATTTATCTCTTCTTCATGTATTAAAGCATCAGTTTCAGTAGGTATCAGGAAGCCTTGTGTATTCGACCACAAAAGAGGCTTTATCTCATATAATCAATCCCCTTAAAATAGTACAGCACAGTCAAAATTGCTTTACTATAAGGAAAGTTTGTGTTTTATTTATAAGAGGATAAAAGGAATTTTGGTGCGTTAGATTAATCGTTTCTTTAATTGTAGGGCCCACCAGGACCAGCTGGAGAAATAGGAGGTGAGGGAAGACCTGGACCAGAAGTAAGTATAGAAATGTATACATTCCCATGTTTATATATTCAATATATAGAGATATATATATATATAAACAAGTCTAAATTGAAAACAACGTTCTAACCTATGATTGTGTTGAATAAAAATCACAATTTTTATACGTGTGCATGCAAAACAAATTTCTCGGTAGAGGGGTCTAAATACAGCACAAACAACATTTTGCAAAAGACCAAAAAAGTGAAAAAGTATATTTTAACAAAACGCATTTGACTAGCAAGTCAAACAACATATGTTCTTAAACCCTGCTAAATGCCAAATAAACTGATCACCAGATGTAACAAAATGGATCTTAACTATTAATTTAATACCAAACAGAAAACAATAAACTTGCGGAAAAGATGGTATACTGCAAACAAAAGGTGCAAAAATGAGTACACCATATCTGGATTTTGACAATTAATGTCTCTTCAGTGATGTTAGGAATCAAAACGGTATTTGGAAGGCCATATAATTTACCTCAATTTAGGATAGACTCTTGAATTTTGAAGAGTCGAAATAGGATGAAGGGATCATATAAACCCGAAGGCAAATATATATATGTATATAAAGTGCCTAGAAATTCAACCTAACAATGTTAGAGGAGATCTAATTCGTTATTTCATCTCTGACTGGGGCTGGAACCTGTACTTTTCACATCTCACTTCTACGGCAACACTGCCTAGAATTGCATAGACACCTTATCCCCTCCTCTAACTATAGCTGATAAAAGTGTACAGGAATGATCATCTACTCGTATCTTCTGTATAATTACAGAATGCTATTATATTTTTAGAAGCATACCATCACTATGACTTTATAAATAGATATATCTGCCTATGTGTAGTGACAACTGCAAATTATACCTTGTCCATCAGATATCTTATGATTAAGAAATACCAACCATTACATATATATATATATATATATGACTGAGCTATTTTAAACATAACGACTATTATTGTATTACATTTGATAAAAGAATTGACACTGGCAAATGCTATTTGTTTAGCTGAAATTTTTGTCTGCATGATTTTATAACATCCTCTTCCTTTATATTATATTACTCCTTATTTTAGGGAACAACCATTTAACTTCAAAGGGGGGGTTATGGTTTTTTTTCTCAGTACGAAAACATTTTTTGCACAACATTTTTTTTAGTTTTTCGATGCTATCAATCAAATTATTTTTCAAAATTTAACACTATAAGGTATGGGGAAAATCTGGATTCCAAATAAATTTTTTTGTCATCTGCTTGACCACAATTTTTTTTTCTTCATCAAATTAGGGATCAGAATATTTTTTTAGGAAAAAACCATAACCCCCCCCCCTTGAAGTTAAATGGTCGTTCCCTTAGTATTGTTGTGCAAAGACCTTTATGCAGAAATATAAATAAATCTGATTCACTGTGTTTGAAAGCTTTTTGTCAAATAAAACTTTAGATCAACATTATAAACCAAATGTTTTTAATGATTCATTTTAATGATGATTTGAAGAAAAAAAAAATTCTTGAAGAAAATGACCCTTAAGTCTTTACTTGAAGAATTTTAAAAATATATTCTCATATACAACACTGAGCATACTAAACTTGTACATAACATAAGGTGGTAGAGTGGTCTAAGTAGTTCATCTACAGCAATCACAAGCTTGTCAACACTGAGACTGTGAGTTAGAACCTCCCACATGACAGGTGCGTTCCTCTTTGATTGTTATTGATTAGGATTGCCTGTTTTCTTACCCAAAGTCAATGGTTCTCTCCAGCTTCCTCCACAGAAAAAAATGGATGTCACGATATAGCAACGATTTCTTAAAGAGGCATTAAACACCAATAAGCAATGAATCAATCAAAACCTAAGTAAAGTAGCATACATATTCAAGCTTTATGACTAATTGTGTGAATTACAGTTATCATACATGTCATGGTTTGATATAAACAATGCTATGTAATGGTTAGTAATATAACAAATAAACTTTTATTATTCTAGGGAGATACCGGACCCAGAGGATACCCAGGTGAGCCAGGAGATACTGGTGAACCGGTAAGTTTAAATAAAATGTAAAGTGTGATGTAATATTATGATGAAAACATCTAATGCAAAAATAATGTCAAATTTTTTGCCAATTTATAATAATACATATTTAGAAAATTAAACACATAATTGAAACATTGTTAAGTATGAAGTCTTTTTTTAAAAAGTATCAATGTTATTGTATAGTGTGGTTTCATTTATTTTTGTGGGTACCAATTTTCTCTGATGAAAGAAAAATTGTGTTTCGAGGATTTTTTGATTTCGTGGTTTTAAAAATGGCTGCATACAAGCCAATAGAAAATTGGTACTTTGATGAACATTTTTTAAATTTGTGGTTCATCTGTTACCACAAAATCCACGAAAATTGCTATCAACGAATAATAATGAATCCACAGTATATAAACCTAGTTATTCATTCGGCTTCAATGCATTCTTGTTTAATTAAAGAACTGTGGTTCATTATTATTCGTCGGATACCAATTTTCATTGATTTTGTGGGAACCACGAATTACAAGTTTTCTATAGGCTTGTATGCCAACGTTGGCAAAACCACAAAATTAAATATCCACGAAAAAAGTTTTCCTCAATCCACAAAAATTGGTACCCATGAAAAATAAATTAATCCACAGTATAACAATTTATTAAAATTAGATAATGATTATTTTTACATTACTGTCTTTCAGTAAAATTAGATTTTAAAGTAATTATATTATTCATAACAAGTAAAAAAAGAGCAAATGAGTTTCTTGTTAGTGGTCACTAGATAGTGTTTTCAGTAAGTCTATTCATATTTATTTGTTATTAAAATGTCTGCATGTAAATATGCACAGGGGAGGGGGCTGCATACTTATTTGAAAGATTTCTATACTGTAAATTCAGAAGTTTTTGCGAGGTGTTTATTATTGCAAATAATGGGATTGGGTGATACTTGCAATAATAAGAACTCACATTGTGATATCTGATACATATATCTGTATACAGATTTTCCAAAATCACAATAATAAATCTTGCATTTTTGTCCTTTCTTAAAAAATGGCAATGATAAATGCATGCAATAATTTCTGAATTTATGGTATTTTTAATTTTATTAGAAATTAACAATCAAAAGTGTTAAAATAATTAATAATAACAATTTGAAGAAAGAATTGAACTGTTTTGTTGAGGAGAAAATAATTTTTATTAATGTAGGGGCGTGATGGTACTGATGGTGAACAAGGAGGTGCTGGAGAAGCAGGACAACAAGGACCCGCAGGTGCCCCAGGATCCCCTGGCAGACCTGGTCCACCAGGACCACAAGGCCCACAAGGAAATACTGGATTTATGGGACCAGGTGGAAAGGCTGGAGCAAGGGTAAGTTACTGGTTTAATATCTAGTAGTTTTGATAACATTTTTTTTTTAATCGAACAAGGAGCTTTCAACTGTACTCAAGCATTATGCCCCTTTGTTATGGTAAAAATTGGGATTTTTTTGTTTATGGATAATAGTTAAAGTACCAATTAACAAAATCTCTTAAGATTTGAACATTGTCATAATCCATAAACTACAGGCCAAGGATGATCCATAAAATACAGGCCAAGGTCAGTTTTGTAAAAAAGGATGTCTTATTTTAAGAATAATCAAAGTTTAACACTGAGGTGTTGTTGTTTTAGGGAGACCGTGGAGAGACTGGACCACCCGGACCTGGAGGAAGAGATGGGGAATCTGGACCACCAG
Source organism: Mytilus californianus (assembly GCF_021869535.1). Lineage (NCBI taxonomy): Eukaryota > Metazoa > Mollusca > Bivalvia > Mytilida > Mytilidae > Mytilus > Mytilus californianus. The sequence goes on along the minus strand of NW_026262668.1, from coordinate 64,617,095 downwards.
GTCAGAATGGACAATCTGGTGATCGAGGAAATCCTGGTCCAATAGTAAGTTTGATATTATATTTTGAAGGTTGTGGCAGTAGAGACTAAATGCTTTACAGTAATTAAAGAAAATCATATGATTTATACACTTTAAATTAACTTTGCTATCGAACTTAAATACCAGAAACTGGCAAGATCATTGAATATATTGCAATATCACTCAAAATAAAGTTTACTTTGATATGAGAAGACATGAACATTTGAAAATGTCTTGCAGATATAAAAATTATCAACTCATGTTATTGTTTGTTTTATAGGGACCACAAGGTATTCAAGGACCTTCTGGACCACAGGGTGAGAGAGGTAACCCAGGATACCCTGGAGCCCAAGGTGAACCTGGACCAGGTGGTGAACAGGGACCCCAGGTAATTTTTATGTTTATGCACAGTCCAAATTTATTGGTTTACCTTACCTTTGATGGTAAGATATTTTTCTTATGTTTCAGTGGGACGGCAAAGTTATTATTTTAATTCGGCCACAATATGCACTTTCATAAAGTTTGTCAGGTCCCTTTGTGTCTTAGGATGTGGAAGACCAATGGAAGAGATAAGGGTTGTGTTCAATATCATAGCAGCTTGTTAACTGCTATATCCTAGATATCTATCTATGTTGAAGGATATGCTAAATAGCTAGGCTTTCCAAATGACGTCATTGATAATAATTTATCAGACGCCATTTTGGATTCTCTAGATAGCGTGAATTTTTTAGGCTATCTAGATCTTTTTAGCAGCTAGGCTAGCTATACGTTCACTAGTCAAAATCTACATAGACCTACGTAGCTGCTATGATATTGAATGCACCCCAGTTATCCTTCCTTTGTTTTTATATGACCGCAAACAATTTTTTGGGTTCATATAATGCTATGATGTCGTCGTCGTCGTCCGAATGACACATTTGGTTTCCGGACAATAACTTTAGTTTAAGTGAATGGATCTCTATGAAATTTTACAAGAAGGTTCAATACCACAAAAGGAAGGTTGGGATTGATTTTGGGGGTTATGGTACCAACAGTTTAGGAATAAAGGGTCACAAAGGGCCAAAAACAAGCATTTTTGTAGTTTCCGGACAATAACTTGTGTGTGAATGTATGGATCGTTCTGACATTGTTCCACAAGGTTCAATATCACAAAGGGAAGGCTGGGATTGAGTTTGGGGGTAATTGCTCCAAACATGCAGGAATTAGGGGCAAAAAAGGGGCCAAATACAAGCATTTTTCTAGTTTCCAAACAATAACTTGTGTTTAAGTTTATGGATCTCTCTAAAATTGTACTTCAAGGTTCCATACTACAAAGGGAAGGCTGGGATTGAGTTTGGGGTCAATTGCTCCAAGGGAAGGGGGGGCAAAAAGTTTGGGGGGATTTTTTTTTCTCATTTCTATTTCAAAATTTTTTAAATTTCAAATTTTTGAAAAGTTTCAAGAAGAAATCTTTGATTGCACAGTATTGCTCAATAGATTTTTAAGATCTTTGACCACATTTATTTTGTGTCAGAAACCTATATTATGTCAAAAATTTGATCACAATCCAAATTCAGACAGTATCGAGCTTGAATATTGTGTCCAAATTTGCCCCAACTGTTCAGGGTTCAACCTCTGTGGTCATATCAGGCTGCGCTCAGCGAAGCATTTTATTAGAATGTAATATTTACTTCTCCAGAACGAAAAAAATGATTGAGAAAATTCAGGTGAATTGGTCATCTGACCAAAAAACTATACAGGAATGTTTCAAATTGTTAAACATGTCCTCTTTCAGAGGTGAAACCATCATGACCAGACACATTTTTGTGGAGTTCATGGCATTCTTTGACTGTTTATCGTGTTGTAAGTTTTAGAGATTTCTTAGGTCTTTACTTTAAAAGAATCTCATTTACACAAATCTCATACCGTAATTCATGTATTCCAAATTTAAGATGACACACTCGACCTCAGATGAGTCGAACCTAGGATAAGTCAAATACTTTGGTCCGGGCCCATTCGACTTCGACATAACGAGGTCCAACTGTACTGTATTCTTTAAAGAAGCAAGATCAGAATATTCAAACATTTTCCAGTAAATATGTTTTTGTGATTATATATTATAGGGTCCCCCAGGCCTTGCAGGAGATAATGGCAAAGATGGATACAGTGGACCACCTGGACCCCCAGGACCAATGGGACAAAATGGAATGACAGGACCCCCTGGTGAACCTGTAAGTTAGCAGGTTGCAGTAATTTTAATTTCTAAATACATGTATTAATCTAAAAATAGGGGATTTATTCTTAAATGAATTAAAAAATAATGCAAAGTGGACAGTTAAATATCTGGTTGTCAGAATATTTCTTTTAATTGATTCTGAATTCTTATGTTTTCTATATCTACAGCACAAACATTAGCTTTGCTATTTCATTTCAAAGCAAAATTTATAAAGTGCAAATAAATTTACTAAAAGAGTTGGAACTTCAAAAAATAACCAAGGAGAAGTAAGATTTAAAGATGTTAAACCTTGTAAGTTTAGACTAGTTTTACTAACTGTGATTTTAAGATGAAGAACAGCAATAAAAGTGGTATTCCTTTGCTTTTTGTGTGTTTTCTGCTGTGCATGTACTGATTTTGTGTCATGGATGGATACCCATATCCTTTGTTTTTCTATTACTCAAGTTTGTCTTTTATGCTGAATTTTATTTTTTCTGATAGGGAACTCCTGGATTAAATGGCATGTCTGGAGCTCCTGGACGCCAAGGAGAGAAGGGAGGAAGAGGAATATCAGGATCTCCTGGATTACAGGGACCACCCGGACCTCAGGTAATTTGATGAGGTGGCAAGCCCATTAATACATACTACCAAGTTGATTGGATCAAAAACCATACAGACACTTATCTTTTTATGCCCCCGCCGTAGCGGAGTGGGCATTAAGTTTTACCCTTGTCCATCTGTACGTCTGTACGTCCGTCCGTGCCCCCGCCGTAGCGGAGGGGGCATTAAGTTTTACCCTTGTCCATCTGTACGTCCGTCCGTTCGTATGTCCCAAAGTTGGTTTCCATTCTCTAACTTTAGTTTGCCACAACCAAATGTTATGAAACTTATACACAATGCTTATTACCACAAAACACAGATCAAGTTTGAATTTTGGTGGCGTCACTCTAACCATTCTGGAGTTATGCCCCTTTACAAATGGAAAAATTGCTGAATTTTTCGTTTCCGTTCTCCAACTTTAGTTTGCCTCAACCCAATGTTATGAAACTTATACACAATGCTTATTACCACATGATACAGATCAAATTTGTAATTGGGTGGCATCACTTTTACCGTTCTTGGGTTATGCCCCTTTATAAACATAAAAATTGTTGAATTTTTCATTTCTGTTCTTTAACTTTAGTTTGCTTTAACCAAATGTTATGAAACTTATACACAATGCTTATTACCACAAAATACAGATCAAGTTTGAATATTGGTGGTGTCACTTTTACTGTTCTAGAGTTATGCCTGTTTACAAATGGAAAAATTGCCGAATTCATCATTTCTGTTCTTTAACTAAAGTTAGCCTCAACCAAATGTTATGAGACTGATACACAATACTTATTACCTCAAAACTCAGATCAAGTACAAATTTGGGTAGCGTCACTTTTACCGTTCTTCAGTTATGTCCCTTTATAACTTCATATGATATGTAAGCGGGGGCATCATCTGTGTCCCATGGACACATTCCCCATTTATTATTTACATTTTTACATATGAAGAATTGCAATAATAAATGTGAAAAATTTGTTTAATATCCTACATGTAAAAAAATGTCATTGCTGTCAATCTAGAGTTGAAATGAAATGTTTTATCATCTAAAAATGAGGACATTTAATCAAGTTTATATTTGTTGATATTTTTAGGGCCCATCGGGACCATTGGGAAATGATGGACCACAGGGAGAACGTGGTGAGAGGGTAAGTTGTTTCTTAGTTTAATCTAGTTATTACTTTCATGTATAGACTTTTAAAGATTTATTTCATAATGGCCTCTATGTGACCTCTGTGATTTCAATGGGTTTTTTTTTTTGTGTTTTGTCACAGGAACAAGATCCACATCAACATTTTAATATTTCATATCTTTACTTTCACTGCAACTCTAAACGTGAATTGAATAAAACTTGTAGACATTTCATAATCTTCATACATGTATAGTGTATCTTTTTAAATGTGTTCAATTATATTACATTGTAGTTTGCTCATTGTATATTGGTTTTATTTTCAGTGAAAAATGTTATTTTATTTTTAAGGGACAAACAGGTGAATCTGGAGTTCCTGGAGCCCCAGGACAACAAGGCTCAACGGTAAGTTTTCTAAAAAGATTATTAACAAAGTCCTATGACATTAAGGTTCAACGGTAGGTTCTCTAAAAATGTTAGATGTGTATAACCAGTCAACCAATAAATGAACAAATTAGAAACCATTATACAAATTTATAGCCTGGGATCTGATCAAAATGAACTAAGTGCTAATTTGGCTAAAAGAATATAAAGGGGACATTTTACAAGTACTCTGATATTGGCAAGCTCTAAAATGTGACTCACTGCATCACCAATCTGTATTTATGTGTTGGTATATGTGTTTTCATTTACTCAAAATCAAGTGTTGGGGTATGAATAGGTAAGCTGTAACTAGGACTTTTCATCCTTTTTCAAGTGAGAGGGTTAGCTAGCTATAAAACTATGTTTAACCCACCATTTTCTACATAGGAAATATCTGTACCAAGTTAGGAATATGACAGGTTTTTCCATTCGTTTGATGTGTTTGAGCTTTTGATTTTGCCTTTTAAAAGGGACTTTTCGTTTTGAATTTTGGAGTTTGGTAATTTAGTTATTTTACTTTTTTCATATCAGTTCCACATTAGAAATCTGCCTTTGCCATTTCAAAATAATTTGATTTTGTAAAAGTTCAGATGCTAATTAATTTTCTTTATGGATATAATATTTCATTAAAATAATTGCCATTGATATTATATTTGTTGTGTAGGGACCATCTGGACCAGCTGGTGCCACTGGAGAGACTGGGCGAGCAGGATCAAAGGTAAATTTTGTCATTTTTATCTGACGAGTCTAGACTCTTTTGTTGTTAAATGCTAGTATACAGTCAGACCTTGTTGCATCGAAAACTTGGATTACTTTAGGTATTTAATGTCAGACCTGTTAAAATTTCTGATTGTTTAATACAATTCTAACTGATGAGTGAAACTCGGTTGATATGAAATCTCAGTTAACTGAAGTATATTCCATGGCAATGATGATGAACAAATAAAGGAAATTATCCCTGATGTCTGGAAGTTTAAAGATCTAGCTTATTCATTCTATCATTATACAAAAAAAGATCTTAAGTCTAGTAGTTTTATCTTATTATAAAAAAAGATCTAATCTATTCATTTTATAATATTACAATACAAAAATAATCAAGTCTATTCTTTTTATCGTAATAGAAAATGTGTTTTTGTGGATGTTGAAAATGAGATATATAAATTTTAACTTTAAACAATTGAAAATGGAACTATGATAATACTTTAATAATGTATATTTTAGGGAGACAAAGGATGGCCAGGTATGCCAGGAGGACAAGGACTTCCTGGACCTCAGGTGAGTTGCAGATGAGGGTCTTTATGATAAAACATTTGGTACAAAAATGATAGTACATAGGCCAAGGGGAAATTTTATTAAAGAAACATTGAAGAAATAAATGTTTAAGTTACTTAAATTGAGCGAATAACTTTTTAACCTCTTCAAAGAATTATTTTTCTAGTTCAATTTAACTAGAATATTTACTGACCAACAGACTGATATCATCAAAATCTTGAATAACTTTTGAGATAGATTTCAAGTTTAAATGTTTGTTAATGAAAAATATTCAATTTTTTTTTTTTTAATTTAGGGACCTGGAGGAGAAATTGGTACAAGTGGACCACCCGGACCTCCTGGACCATCTGTAAGTTTAGTTAGAATATGGTTAAAGCATCTAAAGATGCATATTGCAACTTTCTTATACCATAAAGTACCGGTACCGGTAAATTTAGGTTTTATAAAGAGTATGAATTACATAGATATATGGTTTTATATGAACTCAAGTCATTTAATTTCAATACAATAATTAATGATTAATTCATAGAAACTTGTTACAAAAAATACTAAATTTTGTAATAGTAAATCAGTCTGATGTATATAGATACAATTTGTTTTAGGGAAGCCCAGGAACTCGTGGAAACTCAGGAAGAGATGGAGAACCTGGATCACCTGGTCAACCAGGACCACCTGTAAGTAGTTTTGGATTCAATATGACTAGTTACTTTTGTATATGAAACACTTAAAGATTCAAATTTTACTAGATCAATCCTAATATTGTTTATATGTTTATAACATTAAGATGTTATCATCTTTTTTTCTTTTGTATAGTTAGAATGCATGAATGATGTTAAAAAGTTTACCCATGAAATAATTTCCTTTTGATTTTTGAGATGCAAGAAATATATTATTTAGTATTTATTGTTTAAGCCACAATTGTTAAACAAATTAACTCGATAATTGTAAAGTAATGTATCTGTAATGTATTTGTTAATGGTTGTTGGTTGCTTAATATCCAGTGGCAAATATTTCGTGCATGTTCAGGACGAGGTAATGTGTCAGAGATCTCAAATAAAGCTGTAATTTATCAGAGATTTGATTATCAATCAAATTCGTTTAAATTTTTCAGGGAGTAATTTATTAGAGATTTGATTATCAATCAGTTTTGTTTAAATTTTTCAGGGAGGCAGAGGACCACAAGGAGATGATGGATTGACTGTAAGTACCACTTAAAGGAATATTTTTTGCATGCATTTATTATTGTGATTATTTATTGAGATTTCAGAAAAATTCAAATTGCAACCTATTTTGGGGCGATTATTGCAATAATAAAATCAATGCAAAAAGATCTGAATATTTGTATATAAATTTAAGCTTTAGTACTTTGGACATTTGTTATGAATTAACAGTGCTGAGATGGATTATTCTCCTACATGTCGCAGTTATTGTTGTTGGAATTATATATTACATATAGAAAAAATAGATGAGGAATAATTACCAATGAGAAACTATTGACCAAATGCCAAAGATTGAAGCAACTATAGGTCACTGTACGGCCTTCAACATTTAAAGCCATATATTTCTAAGATATAATATAGGTTACTGTAACCTTTATTTATTTGCATAGTAGAAGTGAGTGATTGGTTTTTCTTATTGACGCCCAAACATCTAAAATCCTTTAATCAACTTACCTGAGGGAGTTTCAAACTTTGGTATATTCAGTTCAATATTTCTTTACTACTGGTAAGATGGTACTACCAAAATATATACCGGTAACCCATATCAGTGTCATAGAACCAACCTTTCATTTAGCAAATGTAACCTTTTGAGATGACAGTTGCCTAGCATTGGAACAAGAACCAACCATTTACATAGCAATTGTACCTTTTTGAACTGATAGTTGCCTAGTCATGGCACTAGAACCAGCCATTTTCTTAGCAGTTGTACCATTTTGAACTGACAATGGCCTAACAATGGCACAAGAACCAGCCATTTTCTTAGCAATTGTATCTTTTTGAACTGACAGTTGCCTAGCAATGGCACAAGAACCAGCCATTTTCTTAGTAATTGTACCTTTTTGAAATGACAGTTGCCTAACAATGGCACAAGAACCAGCCATTTTATTGGCAATTGTACCTTTTTGAACTGACAGTTGCCTAGCAATGGCATAAGAACCAACCATTTACATAGCAGTTGTACCTTTTTTAACTGATAGTTGCCTCGCAATGGCACTAGAACCAGCCATTTTCTTAGCAATTGTACCTTTTTGAAATGACAGTTGCCTAGCAATGGCACAAGAACCAACCATTTACATAGTAATTGTACCTTTTTGAAATGACAGTTGCCTTGCAATGGCAGTAGAACCAGCCATTTTCTTAGCAATTGTACCTTTTTGAACTGACAGTTGCCTAACAATGGCACAAGAACCAGCCATTTTATTAGCAACTGTACCTTTTTGAACTGACAGTTGCCTAGCAATGGCACTAGAACCAACCATTTACATAGCAATTGTACCTTTTTTAACTGATAGTTGCCTAGCAATGGCACTAGAACCAGCCATTTTCTTAGCAATTGTACCTTTTTGAACTGACATTTGCTTACCAGTGGGATTGACTAAATGGTAAAATTGTGTATGCAACATAAGTTTCTTGGAAAACCTACTTTATGTTTGCTTGATATTAAGTGTTTTAAATTAAATACAGAAGAATTTAAGGAGCAGTAAAACCAAAAAGGTTTAAAAAGAATAGCCAGATATTGTGAAAAAAGAAAACTTTACAGACTCAAAATTGAATTACTAAGTGAAGTTCCCTGTTTCACTGTTCTGATGGTAGTGTTGTTATTGTCATGGTCTATTTATGATTTCAGGGACCAGCTGGACCCCAAGGACCAGCAGGACCTCCCGGACCACCCGTAAGTTTTATATATTATTATAATATTATAAGATGGCTGTATGTTTTGTAAAGTTTTCAAATATGAGGTAAAAATATATAATTTTAGTATGGTAAATACAATCATTGAATGTTGGAGAAAAAGATACCAAGCTTATAATTTTGTTCACCAGATGCACGTTTTGTCTACAAAAGACCTGTCAGTGACGCTAGAATTCAAAAAATTACAGTGATAATGCAGTATGAAGTTGGAAGCTAGCTTGAACAGGATAATGTTATTTATTTCATGCAATCTTTATAATTGACAGGGTTATGCACCTGTTTGGCCAACACAACCAAACTATAGAGGAGGAGGTGGCGGCAAGGGACCAGATCCAATGTATGTAAGTAAACATATTTGTACTTCAGCACCATTTTAATGCTTCCACCATAGCGGATGCGGCATTAAGTTTTACCCTTATCCATCTGTACGTCCATCTGTCTGCCGTCCGTCCGTACGTCCCGAAGTTGGTTTCCATTCTCTAACTTTAGTTTGCGTCAACCAAATGTTTTGAAACTTATACATAATGCTAATTACCACAAAACACAGATCAAGTTTGATATTTGGTGGCGTTTTTTAACCATTCTAGAGTTATGCCCCTTTATAAATGGAAAAATTACAAAATTTTTAGTTTCTGTCCTCTAACTTAAGTTTGCCTCAACCAAGTGTTATGAAACTTAAACACAATGCTTATTACCACAAAACACAGATCAAGTTTGAATTTTTGTGGCCTCACACTAACTGTTCTAGAGTTATGCCCCTTTATAAATGGAAAAATTGCCAAATTTTTAGTTTCCTTTCTCTAACTTAAATTTGCCTCAACCAAATGTTATGAAACTTATACACAATGCTTATTACCACAAAACACAGATCAAGTTTGAATTTTGGTGGGGTCACTTTAACCGTTCTAGAGTTATGCCCTTTTATAAATGGAAAAATTGCTAATTTTTTAGTTTCCGTTCTCTAACTTAAGTTTGCCTCAACCAAATGTTATGAAACTTATACACAATGCTTATTACCATGAAACACAGATAAGTTGAATTTTGGTAGAGTCACTTTAATCATTATTGAGTTATGCCCCTTTATAAATTGAAAAATTGCAAAATTTTTAGTTTCCGTTCTGTAACTTAAGTTTGCCCCAACCAAACATTATGTAACCTATACACAATACTTATTACCTTAAAACTCAGATCAAGTACAAATTTGGGTAGCGTCACTTTTATCGTTCTTGAGTTATGTCCCTTTATAATGTTAAATGCAAGTTGGGGCATCATCTGTGTCCATGGGGACACATTCTCCATTTATTTTTTATTAAGAGAAGGGAAATATATTGATGATTGATCATTTTATAGATTTGTTTATACTTACATAAAATGATGAATTTATATTGTAAAAGATTGATAGATGAAAGTAGTGAAGTGATATCAAACTATCTAAAACTGTGGAATATCTTGTTTTTAAATTCAGTACGGTGACGATCCAAAGACGACTCCAGAAGTAAACGAGGATTTGTCTAGAATTCAAGAGGCCCTCCTGCGTACCAAAAAACCAAATGGCAAGAAACATAATCCAGGTGTAACCTGCAAAGATATTCTTCTCCAGAATCCAGACTCTGAAGATGGTAAGTTAACTACTCTGTAAATATAAATAAATTGCATACATTTGACAGGATTGTTAAGTCAAAACTGGAGATTTGAAAATTTTCAACTGGAGTTTGGGCTTCATTACTAGAGATTTTTTTTACTCCCCCTGGAAGAATCACATGTATGAAATTGTTTGATCAGCAATCTTTTGAAATCTTTCTTGTTTTGAAAAAGACCAAAGAACTTTTTTTGTAATACTTCATAAGGAAAATTGCCTTTATTGTGGAAAATGCATGCTATGAATCTGCAACATATATTTGTGCTGATATACATGTGGGATTTTTAAAGATAAAAATTAAGATGTTTCTTGTGTAGAAGGAATAAATTTTTTACAATTTTCATATTTTGTATTTTATTAAGGATGGTATTATATTGATCCAAATGGTGGAACTTTCATTGATGCTGTTGAAGTTTACTGTAGGATGAAATTAGATGGAGAAACATGTGTTCCAGCTGCACCTAAAACAGTTAGTTCTTTTTCAGCCTTCACAACACTGGTTATATGGCAAAAAATCTTTAGAGATACAAAAACACATGAATGATAATAGTGGGATGGGGTCAGAAAGAGTCGATATATAACATCTTAAAACAATACATGAATATATCATAAAGAGATGTGGTATGATTACCAATGAGACAAGTATCCAACAGAGACCAAATGATGTGAATTTAACAATTATAGGTCACTGTACGGACTTCAACCATGAGCAAATCCCGTATAGTCAGCTTTAAGAGGCCCTGACATGAAAAACCTGAAACAATTTAAACAAAAAAAACAACAGTCTGATTTATGACAAAACAACGAATATAAAAGACAGCAACCTCTGACCACCACTGAATTTCAGGCTTCTGACTTGAGACAGGCACATAAAGAATGTGGCAAGGTGTAATATGTTTGTAAGTGCTCAACCCCTCTCTATTTCCTGGGACAGTGATGTAACAGCACAACATAAGGACAGAATAAAATCAGTTGGAAATGGCTTGACTCCTCAGATTGGCACGAAGCACAAAAAACAACTAACATACAAACAAAAGGCACAAAGAACCAATCTAAGATTACTAGCAGTTACTAAAAGCTATTTCAAATTCAGTAACAACTAATAAATTAATCATGTTCTCCCAGACTAAAGTATCGTAGTTCCTTTTTGAAATCAAAATAATCCAGAAAAAATGTCCACTTAAAAAATAAGATAAATCACCTAATAGTATGATATTAGAGAGGAAAACAATTATTTTGACAAATTGATATACTAATATCTTTACTTAAATCTGCTGGCTTATGGAAAATTTTACAAATGTTTGGGACAATCATATATGATATACATTTGTAGTGCAGCTTTTCATTGTATTTTTCTTGGTAATTTGAAAATTGCTTTTATTTTTAGTTCGAAGAACAAAGGTGGACCAAAGACACAAGAGCTCAATGGTTTGGAGGTGATATTCTAGGAAGTTCTGAGGTCAGTATTACAGATTATCAAATTTCTGAAATACTATAACAGGCCTCTCTTGTAAAAAAAGTAAAAAGAATCATAAATATTTAGAATAGATTTTAAAATCTTTCACAAATACAATCCTATTGACTCATAGCATTCTTTTGTGTGTGTGTGAGGAAGGGAGGGGGCATCAGGATTGTTTTTGCTCTAAACAACAATATTTTCAATAACATACAGAGGAACAGAGGAACCAAAAATAGTTTTTCTGAAACACATTTTCTTCCAAGAAATTTGGAAATTTGAATCATAATTTGATTTTTATGCCCCTGCCGTAGCAGAGGGGGCATTAAGTTTTACCCTTGTCCTTCTGTACATCCATACATACGTTCGTCCCAAAATTGGTTTCCATTCTCTAACTTTAGTTTGCCTTGACCAAATGTTATGAAACTTATACACAATGCTAATTACCACAAAACACAGATCAGGTTTGAATTTTGGGGGGGTCACTTTTGGCGTTCTTGAGTTATGCCCCTTTACAAATTGAAAAATTGCTGAATTTTGTGTTTCCGTTTTCTTATTTTAGTTTGCCTCAACCAAATGTTATGAAAATTTTACACAATGCTTATTACCACAATACACAATGCTTATTACCACAATACACAATGCTTATTACCACAAAAAACAGTTCAAGTTTAAATTTTGGTGGAGTCACTTTAACTGTTTTAGAGTTATGCCCCTTTACAAATGGAAAAATTGCTGAATTTTTTGTTTCCGTTCTCTAACTTTAGATGTCCTCAACCAAATGTTATGACACTTATACACAATGCTTATTACCTTAAAACACAGACCAAGTTTGAATTTTGGTGGCGTCACTTTTGCCTTTCTAGAGTTATGCCCCTTTACAAATGGAAAAATTGCTAATTTTTTGGTTTCTGTTCTTTAACCAAATGTTATGAAACTTATACACAATGCTTATTACCACAAAACACAGATCAAGTTTGAACTTTGGTGGCGTCACTTGTAACGTTCTAAAGTTATGCCCCTTTACAAATGGAAAAATTGCTGGATTTTTTGTTTCTGTTCTCTCACAATTTCTTTTTACCCCCCTCCCCCCAAAAATTTGCCTCGACTAAATGTTATGAAACGTATACACAATGCTAATTACCACAAAACTCTGATAAAGTACAAATTTGGGTAGCGTCAATTTTACAGTTCTTGAGTTATGTCCCTTTATAACTTTATATGCAAGCGGGGGCATCATCTGTGTCCCATGGACACATTCCCCATTTTTAAAAAACATCCACCAACAATATCAATTGTCAGTGGTTAGGAGATACATCATGTCTAATGATATTAACAGTAATTATATTTTACTGATATTTTTTTTAGTATATTGATAAAATCACAAACATGATATTCTGTGTATATTTGACAGTTTACCTATAAAATAGAAGCTATACAAATGAAGATGCTTCAGATGCACAGCTCAAGGGCACAACAGAGAATAACATACAAATGTTTGAACTCAGATCCTAAAGGTGCTGTCCTAATGTCCAGTGATTTTGATAAATTAGAAACAACAGATAAAAAGCAGGATAGAACTTTATCAGCAAGAGTAGATACCTTTGGTAATTGCCAGGTAAGTTCTCAAAATGTTTTTTAAATACTCTAAATTCAGAAATTATTGGGAGGTTTTTATTAATGCGCATAATGTGAGCCTGTGAGTGTCACAATAATAAGAAATCACATTCTGATATATATTTCATATATCTTGATGCAGCTTTTCCTGAAATCGCAATAATTAATCTTGCAAATTTGTCCATTCTTCAAATATCGCAAAAATAAATGCATGCAATAATTTCTAAATTTACAATACATACTTCGTTTGATTTTATTTTGCAATTATTCATAAAATATATAAAAATAAGGAGTTGTAGTACGATTGCCAATAAAACAACTTTTCAGCAGAGTTCAAATGACGTGGATATAAGCAATTAAGTATACTTGCTGTAGACGTATTGAGATATGAGTCCTTATCATCTCTTTTGAGTCGAAATATAAACTTCATAATATTTGCTGTTATAATAGGAAGTCTTTCATTCGTACTCATAATTTTGTGTTTAATTTAAATTAGTATACCTTCTACTGATAAGATAAGCAAAGTAAAAAGATTTTTTTTTTCTTCAGAATTTTAAACGATTTTCTATTCTACTATTTTACAATTGTCTTTATTTTGTTATTAGAACTACCATATGTGTAATTGCTAAAGTTCTTGTATATTAGCATTTTCTTTTTAGCCTATCTTTAGTCAATACGTGTTTCATAAATATAGATCATATCATTTCTCTTTATAATTTCAGAAAAATAACCAATGGGGAGAGATGGTCTTTGATATAAAATCAGAAAGATCAGAAGTGCTACCTATTTTGGACATAAAACTCAAAGATGTTGGACTAGAAAATCAAGAATTTGCTTTAAGCATAGGAGAAGTGTGTTTTAATACATAATAAATGACAAAATACAATTTTATAGTTTAATGAATTGGCTTGAAGTCATGGCAGTAATATTTATATGGCAACTTGAAATCATGGCAATGTATAAAGCAAAAGAAAGAAAATCATGGCAGAAGTTAAATGAACACTGGTCCCTTGATCTTGGTTTAGGTTAGGAGACATTAAGATCATTTATGAATGGGACCATAACATAATCATTGAAGTGTTTTTCCGAAGCTCTTTCATTACTTGTATAAATCATGGCACAGATAAAAAGTAATGGAAGATTTTCTGAGACACCATTAATGTATAATTTGTAAAAATCATGGCAAATATTTATTTTTGTTTAAATTCCATCATGGCAACTTGATAATGTGGATTACATTGCAGATATTGTGATGTGATGATTGTATGTTGGCTTCCCTTTCAATTCCGTCCAAATGTGTATGTGAGGGAGAGAGAAAAAGATTTTTTAAGTAAATGTGTGCAATATCTTATTTTATAAAATTAAATTGTATTTTAGATTGTTTGTATGTATAAGTCTTTCTCAATATGTAATATTGTTTTTTTACATATAGGAAACTGGACACAACTAAAAAGCTCATATTTTATAATGAAAAATCAGTTATACATTAGAACTATAACAATCTGGACTCTGAAAATCATTCATGCCTGAAAATATCATTCATGCCTGAAAATTTCATAAATACTTAAAGGAACTGTGAGTTAAATGTGAATTTTTTTATATGATTATATATTGTTTTATTTTATATAAAACAGGAACGTTCTCTCAAGGAACTCATTTTTTTTTATATGTTTACAGCATCATTTTATTGCTTCATTGATAATACAGTCTATGGAATAAAATTTCATAAAATTATTTGTATATTTCTTTAATATGACAGAAGTTAAAAGTTTACTGCTATTATTAAATCAAGAAGATGTGGTATGATTGTTAATGAGACAACTCTCCACCAGAGACCAAATGACATTGAAGTTAACATCTATAGGTCACTATCTTGCCTTCAACAATGAGCATAACACATAGCAAGCTATAAAAGGCCCCGAAATGACAAATCTAAAACAATTCAAACAAGAAAAATTAGAGCGTGATTTATGTACAAAGCAGTAAAAGATAAAAAAATATAGTTTATAACAGTGAATTATAACAGTAAAAAATTAGAAAATCTTAAATTTGCAGAGTTTCTGAGTGGATTACTCATACCCACCATTTTAGATATAATAACTATCACTTATAGATTGATACCACTGCTGGTAGACTAAATCTATACCACTGCTGGTTGACTTTTCTTTCAAGTGAGGGTCATCTAGCCCACAGTAATTGCTTTTACACCTACCAGATTTAACATACCGGTACTAATACATTTTGTACATGGAAATTCAATAATAATAATAAGAGTCCATCTCCCACTGTCATATTGGCCATTTGGGACAAATAGCTTTAATATTTCAAGGCTTTTATGCCTTGCCCAAAATAGTAGCAGGGCAATATGTTGTTGTGTTTGTTCATCTGTTAGTCAATCAGTTCATCTGCCTGTACTGTATCAGGTCAAAGTTGGGATAAAAGAAGGGAAAGTTTTGGTTTAAGGTAATTTTCCATGAAATTGTGGTCTCAACAAGTTGAAACAAAGAACCTAGTACACATATATAAAATTAAGGAAATGTGGTATCATTGCCAATGAGAGTTCAAATGAAATGGATGTTAGCAATTATAGGCAACCGTACGACTTTCAAAAATGAGAAAAACCAATACCGTATAGTCCGTTATAATGTGAGCTTTTCAAAATGTAAGTAAACTCAATTTCGTCTTTCCTCAGATTGTATCCTTAACACACAAGTTTATCAATGGCACACGAGTTTATTAGAAAAAAAACTGTGTTTATTGGTGTAGAAGATGGTGAAAAAAAACAGTCGTTAAAGAAATAAGTAAAAATATGGATTGGTTTTGAAGAAAATTAATGAGGTTTTAAAAATGTTTCAACCACTTAAAACAATATTACAATATTTCTTATATGTTTGGTCACATCAACTTGAATCTTAGTACACAAAGTCATGTTCATTCCTATGTCAATTTTAAAATATTCACCAAATAAAGGTTTCGACTCAGCCATACAGCTTATTGAACATGAAAATCAGATAGTGTGACTGGGGAATGACGTCCTATAGACACATATTCTTGTTTTCCATGAAAAAGAGCATGTAATGTATATCTCTATGCATCAGCAACAGACAAAAGACATGTTAGTTTGTTCAATTTTTATGCTTTTAGTTAAGTTCAAAATAACTGAATTTTGTGCTAAATCTTTCTACAATTTTTAACATTGCACATAATAGTGTATCAAGGCCTTAATACAGTAAAGTATTTATTTCACAATAGGGTTCAAAATGTGGGTGGGATTGGCTGTGATTGTAGTAATAACATGACTACATGACCAAAGGGCTAGTTAGAGCATGTATCATTAAATGTGTCCTATGTAGATCTGTCAAGAATTTATCATAGACTATTAAAACAATCACATGATTCTTGACAACCAATTATGAAGCCGCTTTGTCACTATAGCTATTGTTTAACTGAAATTGGGGTAAAATTTATTTTCTTTGTTATTTCTTTTGAGGCAAATGTCAAGCTTTTACCAAACGTAGCTTGAGATTTTAATGTCCGTTTAACAGGAAAAAAATCCTAGTGATTTGCATGCCTGAACGTCAAAATTCAAAGTTACAAATAGCTTATTGTAGAATAACGTCTTTCCAAATTAAAAAAAAATAATCCATATTATGATCTCCTATGCCAGGAAGTTACCATAATGCCATAGAAAGACATCTATAGCATGCTTATTTTTGCGTTGTAGTATTCAGATATACATACATTGAACAACTCGATGGTATATATATATATATATGCACTCTCCGCTTGGGGTTGAATCACAAAGTTAGCAAAGTTCAAAATTATTTAATTTATCACATAAAGCACATAGCATATCACATTTCTGACTAATTCATGAGACAATTTCCTAAGTTAAATGTGCAATTGTGCCTATATCACCCTAAACCTTTGCGAAAGACGAAGAGTTAGCACTTGGTATGCTAATGAATATCCTTTATTCAAGCGTCACTGATGAGTCTTGTATAGACGAAACGCACGTCTGGCGTAGAAAATAGTATAAGCCTGGTACCTTTATTCATGAGATATTTTCCTAAGTTAAATGTGTAATTGTGCCTATACCACCATAAACCTTTGCGAAAGACGAAGAGTCAGCACTTGGTATGCTAATGAATATCCTTTATTCAAGCGTCACTGATGAGTCTTGTATAGACGAAACGCACGTCTGGCGTAGAAAATATTATAAGCCTGGTACCTTTATTCATGAGATATTTTCCTAAGTTAAATGTGCAATTGTGCCTATATCACCCTAAACCTTTGCGAAAGACGAAGAGTTAGCACTTGGTATGCTAATGAATATCCTTTATTCAAGCGTCACTGATGAGTCTTGTATAGACGAAACGCACGTCTGGCGTGGAAAATATTATAAGCCTGGTACCTTTGATAAGTATTTACTTTAGTCCTAACTCACTGCCATATTCTGTGAGATTTCGATAATTTGCAAGTATATTTCATTTGTTTACATGATTTATTCTCTTATGCTTGATTTGTTCAGTACGGTATACATTTTGTCTTATATCTACAGTATATCTTGTTTTATTTTAGAAAATGAACAATGTCACTCTCATGCATGAAAGAAATTTAAGCGTGCGTGACTTTGCAACATATAGACTCTTATAAATAAGTATCACATAACTCTTTCAAATCTTGCAATCAAAATACCGGGAGTGTATATCTAAGTAAAGGGTACATGTATGCTTTGTTTATTAAATGCGAAGTAAACCTGAAAATTCTTTTTAAAAAATCAGACGACACGACCGTTTATATATATATAATTCTTAAGAAATTAGAGAAACATAATATTTTTGTAACTCGCAACTCGACCTTCGTAACTCTCAACTCGACCTTCGTAACTCGCGACTCGACCTTCGTAACTCGCAACTCGACTTTCTTAACTCGCAACTCTGCCTTTTCAACTCTGAACTTACAACTCGACAATAAGAAACCCTCCAAAAATCGCTTTTTGTAATAAAAATGGACTGAACGAGTGCACCTTTTTCGTCAAGTTAGATAGGAAGGAGTTACCCGCTTTAGCTTTCGCAAAATTTTCCAAATAACTCAAGACTTAAAAAAGTAAAAGAACAGAGTTTCAATGTCCCCAGCGTTGCACGTATTTCATATTTCCAAGGGGCATAACTCTTTTAAAAAAAGTCGATCGTCCACTATTATAGAACTTGTCCGAGATATTGCTGATATTAACCTATAGTATAAGTTTTATAAAAATCTGGCAAGAATTGTACCCGTGAGAGCGCTAACGAGGCCATTTTCCATAAATTTAGTATTTCCAAGGGGCATAACTCTTTAAAAAAAAAGTCGATCGGCCACCATTATAGAACTTGTCCGAGATATTGCTGATATTAACCTAAATAGAGAGCGCTAACAAGACCGGACGGACGCACGGACGCCCGGTTTTTCCATGTCCCCCGCAACGCGTTACGGGGGGGGGGGGGGGGGGGTTGGAAATTGGACAAAATCTATTCCTTTGAAAGTGCAGAAAATGTTAAAAATAATGCGACATTAAAGAGAAGGAACAAAGACTGGTCTGCTTGAATTTGAAGTTCAGCGGATTGTTACCTTGTGAACCATCACGTTAAAAATCCGACTCAGCGTATTTGTGTATTTCAACGCATGGTTATTAGACATAGTTCCATTTACATGTTCCTAAATATGCATTTATTTAGCAACTGGACGTTAAACAGCCATCCACCATCAAAATCTTTAAGCAAGTTTTTTATTTTGTCTTGAAGCCTCGAAATGTATTCATGAGACGCATGTTTGTATGGGTTCAAAGAAAATAGCACTTTGCAATCTCTTTATGCTTGCCGAAGATTGTTTTCTTAACTAACCAGTAAAATAAAAGTCGGGATCGGAACAACTTCAAATAAAAATACACAACTTATCTTGCATCTTCGCTAGCCAAGGGTTACGATCCAATCCCTCCTCTCTAGCGAAGATGCTTATCTTGAAACAAGCATAGAGATTTTTTTAACAACAAAAAAGGCGAATTTCACCTGTGCATTCCTTAATAGAAACCTGCGTGGTTGTCCGCCAAATATCAACGCGAAATGCTACAACGCACTTGTCTGTCCTCTTTTTTAAGTATGTCGACATGATCATGGCAACGTCTAGCTGTTGAAATTTCAGCTGCAGCTTATCTTGTAAAATCCACTTGATGTCATGACACACGCTTCCTAAAACCACATACCAAAATACGCATTCTTTCAAACAGCAGTTCTGTTTTGGCACCTGTACATATCACAAATTTTGTAATCTAGTATGCTGCCTTTCCTGACTTTAGGACAAGTGTGAACGTATTTTAATTTAAAGCCTAACTTGAAAGAATTAGATATTATTATTTCAGTTCGACGCACGAAAATATATGACCAAAAACCGATCTGTCTTCTTTAAAACACCCACGGACCATTTCTGATTGTTTAAAAATTTGATTCGCCTACCTTACAAAATCTAGTTATCTTACATTTTCTATTGTTACTGAAACCAAGTCGTTGACAAGATTTTCTTTTCAGTAATTTTTATGCTGGTGATGTTTTTCCTGCATGGGTTCATCACACCAAAAGAAGACCCATGCATGATGAATTGGCATTTCAAAATGTATACCTTGGCTAGGACGTTGTCGACGGGGTTGATATTTGACAATTGTTATCTTTACGGCGTATATAATTGGGTGTTTACAAGAACAATTTATAAAGACTTTATTTTCTAACTGGACTATTTAATCAAGAATACCCTTGTTTACCACCTACTGAGAGATTGAAAGATTGATTGATTGATTGATTGATTGTTACTGTTTAACGCAGCTTTCGGCACACTTGACTATTTCAGGGTGGTCAGTGGTTATTGGTGAAGGAATTAAGCCCTAGTACTCGGATAGAACCACCGACTGTCGGAAGGCAGACAGACAATGGTAGTCTATTTAGATCAGAGTTGAACGCACCTGCAACTAGCGGGGTTAGAACTGCAACCTAAGGGTCGACAGGTTAGCGATCATTGTAGATCAACTTCTTAGACCATTAGGACTCCGACCGGCCTCCTACTGAAAGAGTGACTGTTGTGTTAACTATGCAAACAAATCATGGGATGAGTACAAAGGCACTTGTCTCTGAAATCTGAAATTGTGTTATATCAAGGTATATACTTGGATGGATAGTTGTCTCATTGGCACTCATACCACATCTTCTTATTTATATATAGGAAAACAAATTTCAAAGACAAGTGCCTGTGGACGGGTAACTTTTTTACCAGTATGTTTCACTGCCCACGCATTCATAGTCCATCTATCAAAAAGAGAACTTTTGATGCACAAAGTACAGTCACGCTCAAACAAGGTCATTTGCATTTTTTCAAAGTTTCACGTACTATATTACAATTTTCTACTTTATAAAAGGAAATATTGAAGATTAAGAATCAACACTGTGCCGAACGAAAATATCAAAACTATTCCATTTATAGATAATTTTATAATATGAAATATAGTTTACGTTTTGCAAAGCACTTAATTGATATCTGCATCTGCCTATAACTTATGTACGACTAAATTTCTTGTAACTTGAAAACTTCATACAGATTCTCCAAGTCTCGCGATTTCTTCTACAATAAAATCCATGTCTGATTTTTCACAGAGAGGGTTACCCACTATAACTCTGAAGAAATTGACCAATCCTTTTGTTGACATCGGTTGATAACCAATCATCATGGATCCCTTAAGCATCATTCGAGCTTTTATATTTGGTGCTATCTGTGGAATATACATAGATATCATAATATTAAAATGACATAAAATGCTTAGTAGCAAACTATAGAAAACATATTTCAACACGAAAAAGAAATATGATATGAGAACCAACACTGTTAATCAAGTCGTATAACGAATACAGAATCATTATGACCTGATATGTCTACAATCTAGTTTCTTACACACTTACTACAATTGTTTTCCAATTTTCATTTATCCGAATTCAATAACATTGATCAACCTTTGATGTCTGTTAACAAGAACTTTATTTTTTAGTTTACTGATATAAGATGCTGGTGTAGTAAATTTCTTATAGTTCATTTTCTAAATAATCGCATTTCAAGTAGTGTTTGTTAAAGATATCCGAGTGTTTGATGTATATATGTGTTGATTACAGGAAATAAGATGAAAAGAATACAAAAGATTCGTATCCGATACCGGGAATTGAAGATAATTTGGATGCTATGTGTGGATCTCGGATCTCAGTGGTTCTCATCAATGGACTTGGATATGGCTTATCATTCAATACCAGCAGTTATAGCGGACTTCAATTGCATATTATAGTGTTATCTTGATGACATTATTGTTTATCGGAAATCATTTGATGATCATCTTTTAATCCTTTGTGTAGTTAATTTTATTTGTATGTGACATGTCCTGAATTCGAATTAACTAATTTTCGGATTTCCGTCTGTTGGTCAATACTTTTTGTATTCATTATTGTTAACAAGAAGGCGCGCAGTTTACCTTTGCCACTTCTTGCCACCACTCTGGTGTTTCTTCTTTACCTCGTAGCCGTGGTGGAATGTACCAAAATGAAATGTTTGTGCACTGATACTGAAATGTTTAAAGTTAATTCAAACAACTGTAGACTAGCTCACAAAATGAATGTAAAGCTTTTACTATATTGGCACAATGTCTCTCTTAAAATAACTCAAATACAGTTTCAAGATATGGTGTTCAAATCCTTTTTTTCCCATTTTCCCAAACGTTTCTGATTAATTTAAATGGACTTCATATCATTAAATTTAAAATATTAAACCCGTATACAAATAAAAATCAATTTTTAAATCGGTAAAATCGATAACTCCTACTTTAACTACTTTATACTAAACTTTATACTAAACTTTATAATTGTTTCAGTTTGATAAAACATTATAAACTTTACTTAAATTTATTTGATATACCTCAGGCAAAACTAAACGAAATCCTTCTGTTGATCTAACCTTTTCTGTCAAATATCTACAAGTAAATTGGTTTATTTTTATTCTTGATTTTATATTATCGCAATCGTTTAATACAATCATCAGTCGCATAGTGAGCTGTAAAGGCCCCAAAATCGCAAAATGTGAAACAAATAATACTTAAAAAACAACCGGCCTGATTTATATACACAACAGTTTACCTTAAACATATGACAGAAAGCAATCAACGACTACCACTGAATTACACTGAAGACTTGGAAAAGGCGCATACAGAATGTGGATAGGTTAAAATATATTTGTGAGCGCTCAACCACCCCTCTCCCTTTTCCTGGGTCAGTGGTGAAACAACACAACACTGAACAAACAGAAAACATCAGTTTGAAATGGCTTACTCATAAGATTGGCACGAAGCACACAATAAAAAACTAACATAAAACAAAATACACAAAGAACTGTAAAAGTACTCGAAGTTTATAAACGTTCGGGTCTTGAATGATGTTGATTGGTCCTAGGGGACCCCTGTGATAACATGACCCTAGGGACCATATCTAAACTTCCATGTATCACCTAGAGGACCCCTGTGATAGCATGACCCTAGGGACATTATCTAAATTTCCATGTTTCACAGTCTCATGTTGTTTCGCTTGGGGACCCATGTGATAGGATGACCCTTGGAGTCATATCTAAACTTCTATTTTTCACAGTTTCGTGTTGAAGAAGAGTTGTTTTCTATACTGTTATTCAAAGTAACCTCACCACGTGAAAGATATATCGAAGGACCAGTGTTAATGTAACTTATTTGACCATACAAGTTGTTAATTACAGCTTACTTAGCATTTTCAAATGCCTTTTCTACCCTTGCAGCCATTGCTTTGTCACCACGACCCTTCCACATCAACCATACTTTTAAGACATCATTTTTACGACCACACTGGACTGTCCTGTCCCCTGAAAAATACCTGCTATGGAATATCGGTTGGCAAAATTACAAAAAGCGTGGTGGAGAAGCAGCAAATACCAATTTAAAGACTTTGGTTTGACCCGTCACCTCTCGAGTTTGTGGCGATTATGGATTATGCATCTATGAAACCATCATTATAAAGTTACCATACCTAAATAGTATTGTTACCTGAATACTCGTGGGTTATTTACATTATCAAAAATTTCCGTTTCATATGTATTATCATTCTAGTATTTCTTGAATAAACAAATTTAAATACACTACAGCCTGTGTTTTTTTCTTTTTTTTTATGTTCTTTTGCAGGCATTGTTTAGAAATGTACCACGATATTTATGAAGTATAAAACTCACCTATATCATATTCCGTGTCGTACAGTTTATCTGGTTGAAACAGATACTCTGCTCTGTACGCATTGCATTTTTCTAGAAACCCCTATTCGAAAGACAATACTATCATTAATATCATTCTAGTATTTCTTGACTGATAAAAGAAATTATAATACTGCATGTCAAAATACCAGATTTTGATAGGTTAATACGAGGGAGATAAAAGTTTACTCTAATCCACCGACCGTGCGAGGGCTCTATAGTCAGTCAAGGTCGTTAAAACCCCCATAAGGGACTCTAATCCGTGGCAAATACTCTATTCCCCTTCACGGACACCCTTAATCAAGAGCAAACTCAGGAAGAGGTAACAATCTAGATTACCCATACAAACCTTAATGTGAATGTCCCATGTTATTTATATCTTAATGTTTGTTTTTAATTTGTTATTTAGAGAATTAAGTCACTTATTTTTTTCCAAATAATTAATTGCCTATACTCATGAAGATGTAGAGCTTGATACTTGTTTATTGTCGAAGACCGTGAGCTGGGCTCTTGATGTTTTCTCGCATTTATTTAAAATGCATTAACTCACAAATCTGTTAAAAGTTCTTTAGATGGGTACGAAGACGTCATGAATCGTGCATTCATAGCCAAGACTAGAATATAGAGGCATCTTTTTAACATTTGGACAAACACAAGAAAACTTAAGGGATACGGGGGTTTATAGAACATCCCTTCTCTGTATTGTAATGTATACAATAAACCCAACTCAGACAATTGAAAACTGTTCTTTGATCTTTGCTTTGCTTGTTATGGTCATTTTATTATTGTACAGCTTTTCCACATTTGCCAATGTAAAGACAAGATCTCAAAATAAGGTATATTTTGGCAGTATTTGCCCCTTTTTCATAAATGCAAAAAGTGTGAAGGTCTACGGCGATTATGCAAGATAAATTAAATAAAAGAAGATTATGTCTGGGGACAAGAATGCCCCCGCTCAATTTTTGCAATTCTGCTAGTTAAAAAGGGTATAACTCTAGAACCGTAAGTGACTCACTGTCCAAATTCGAAAGCTGTCTGCGAGTATAGGTGCTTAGCATTGTGTACGAGTGTCATCAAATTTGGATAAGGAAAACTTAAGTAAGAGTGCGAAAACAAAAATGGGACGGACGGAAGGACAGAAACACGGAAAGACGGAAAGACAGAAGGACGGACGGTCAAGGGTAACACTTAATGCCCCCTTTGCCTACGTCGGGGCATAACAATATAAATACTATAAATGATGTTACTATTTGACAGACTAATTACATGTATAATCATTTATAATACGTACAAAAAAACAATGGACAAAACAAGTGGTTAGATCATACTTTCTCCGTTTTTGTAATAATGTTCTATATGAACGTACCTTTTCTTTTACAACCAATGCAGAACACTGAATACCAGCCCCAGACATTTTATGTATATTCCATGCTACAGAATCCGATCTATAAATCGAAAGAAAGATATTACATTTTAAAATCTAAATTAAAAAAAAAACGAAACGAAAATGTTGAAACTATCTAAGTACATGTACATATATATACTGCTTGACAAAAGATGACAAATACCAAAATTAAAAAGAAAACACATGACTTAAAATGAATTATGCTTTCATTTTAACTATTCATTCAAATCGGAAGGAGTCTTTAAAGTCCGTACCCTACAGAAAATCCAAAGAGGTCGTAGGCGTCTACAGCGTTGTTTTCAGAAGCCGCTAGTGTTAAGACAACTCTCATTTGACAACGTCACACAAATACGTTTATTTTATATACGTTTTAGAATGTTAATTTAAACTAAATGTATTAAGTTGAATGTGTGGAACTTCGTCATATGCCTGGATGTCCTTGCTTACACTAGATGTAAAGATTTTCTTATAAGTTTTGTTAAATAATACATGTAGTTTTAAATTATTTATTACCTCTCGACTCCTTTTGTTAAATGTTTCAACTTATCCGACAGCATAACACCACCTCCCCAAGCTGCCTACAGAAATAAGATTTAACAAATCAGCACCATCTTGTATATAAAAAACATTCTAACTGCCGATAACATCCGAATCATGTGCCAATTGTAAAAGTAACATGAAAGAAAGCTGACTGGTATAATGTGAAACATCCAATTTCAGAAGTTATATAACACCATGAAGCTTGAAAAATTCATATTAAAAACAGATACAAATAACGAATTTGAACTTTACACTACAGTAAAACAAGCGTAAATATTTTTCATTAACTTTTTTTTCTTTATCTGTGTTTTTGTCATAAGACAACTTAACATATTTTTAAACAGTACTTACATCTACGTGCATCCATACATTATGACGCTTACAAACATCAGCTACAGCTTCCAAATCGTCATAAGCACCAAGCACTGTAGTTCCACATGTCGCCATAAACATGACGGGTGTAGTTTTCTTAGTAATTAAAAAGATTGATATTAAGATAAGTAAACTATACACTACTTGAGGTACGTGCAATCCTTTAGTTTTTTTTTTAATTTTTATGGTCAATAATATAGTGTTATTAACTGGCTGTTTCTGTATTGGCCCTGTTATAGATTCGAGGTAAGCAGTATTGGCCCCGAGACTCGTAGAGTCGAGGACCAATACAGCTGATCGAGAATCTATAACGTGGCCAATACAGAAACAGCCAGTTCATAACACTTTTATTAAACGATTTAAATTCTTCGTTTAAACCAAGAAACTTACCGTAAAAAAAGATATAGGAATTCATATTGAACTTGTCTTTTCGCAGTTACGATGCATTATGAAATTTCTGATTTCGCGTCCAAGTACTTAATAATTGCTATTTCAATTCATTTTATCTAGAAAGTATAAAGTAGCTTGGAATAATAATTCAGACAGTTAACCTATTCTTACTCTTGAATCATCTGCGTTCTGATGATTGAAAAACGGAAATTAAACAGTGATAATAATCGAAAGTTTTTCTCGAAAAGGCCGTTTCAAATCACGGAACATTATTCAAACTTTTTTAAATTTAATTCAAAATTACATAATACGAAATGTATCTTATTTATAACAATACGTCCAAACTTGAGTAAAAAAATGGAACCGGAAGTGAACGTCCCGTATTAGCCCATAGGCCAATGCGGCTAAAAAAATGAAACCGGAAGTCAACGTCCCGTATTAGCCCCATGGGCCAATACGGCTTTTCCCGTAATGGACCGGTCCGAAAAGCAATATCAGTAAGTCATGATCTATATTAACAAGGCAACGACATCAGTTTTGCACATTCTGATTTATCCTATTAGGGCTGATTTGCTCATATCATTTAATAAATGTGTTTACAAAAAGTATTTTCGGGTAGGTCTTCTCTTGATGAAATCTGGTAATAATCATGATCAGTTCCGAAGATTTTACGAAAAGTAAAAATAGACAAAAGTTATAGTCATTGTTATTTTTGTGATTACATGGGTATACTTCGTAAACTTACATTTTGTTTGCATTGTTGAATTTTGTTTTCTAAATCATCTGGAATAACTCTACCTTTGTCGTCAGTTTTCACTTTTACTATACTATCTGTTCCAAATCCGAGAAAGTTGGCGCCTTTTGCTAAAGAGTAGTGTGCATCCTCAGATGTCAGAAGGGCCATTGGTTGAATACCAAACACTCCTTTTTGTTTGAGTGTTGGATCATATTTGAGTTTAGCTAAATGTATAGCCATTATATTGCAAAAGGAACCACCTGAAACACAAATTAGCTTTGGATTCTTAGGTATGAATAGAAAGAGATGAAACATATACGCCAATGAGACAGCAACCCAATGGTACGTAAAACCAAAAACAATGGAGTTCAACATTCGGGCTGCTGACTGTCAGGGAAATGCCTAGATTCCAAATCCGTGATTATAGTTTCTACACTTTTTTGAAGATTTTACAAATGATATTTTTTACATTTGGAAATTGTTGTTTTAATATAATTCTAATCTGTATTTAACATTAAAATTAAATAGAATTGTGCGTTAGTACTGAATTATCAACAATTAAACGATGCAGTTACATATATATAACCATGTCCAAGACCTTTAATTGATTGATTGATTGTTGGTTACTTAACGTCCAGTGGCAAATATTTCATGCATGTTCAGGACGAGAACAAATTAACAATAAATAAAATAGGTAGTTTCTGTAGTAGAGGCAATCCGGGATGATGGTCGGGAAATTTAGACTGCCACTGAAAAATGAGGGTATACTGGATAGAGACAGAAATTTTGCCTTGCAACAGACCACCTACGGATCCCTCAAAGAGTTGTTATAAGGGTTCTTAACGTGCAGAGAGCGTGGCACTCTCTCTACACAAGGCATCGGATTTAAAGTCCCCATTTTGAAGGACGGGGCTGCGTACTTGTACATCCCGCACAGTCAACCGGATGACCCACTTTGCAAGGGTTTACTGCCGGTCGGAAGAAGACCTGTAGTGACCATATTTCTATTCCCAGTCACCCTTGGGGTACCTTTAATTGAAAGCATCATCTGTGTGTTGATTTGTTTCAGTAAGTACAGAGAAGGCGTCGTAGACAAGACGAAGTACACAAAATAAAAAAGTGGTAAAGTGATACCTGGACAAAAGACGCCTTCACCATCTTGGTACCTAATAATTGATGATAACTTTTTAAAAATATAGTTTTCTAACGTAACCATTACCGGTGCAACTTCATACGTGTGCCTGAAAATGAATATATCAGTAAGTTATTGGAATTAAGAAAATGGGAAGAAGCTAAGAGTCAATTTTTTTAACAGAAAACCTCATGGCCAAAAGAATTGTCAATAAAACAGCACACAAAAAGTAGACCAAAAGTAACGCTTCATAAAATCCGAGTGTAAAGCTAAATGTATTTGTTCTAAAGCGTCCTCATTTCACATTAGAGAATTGACAAAACAAAAACTTGTTTAAAAAGGGGAGGGGGTATGTAAAATCGAAAAAAAGGTTCTGCTGTCCGTTAAGTGAAAAGTAAGTACTTACAACTTTTTCAGCAATGTCATTTCTGTTTTAAACAAGTATTCTGCTGCATATCAAAAGGATAGAATATGATTCTCAATGAAACTTGAAAATTAAAACAAACCATGATTTACAACAATTCGATTGAACCTCATATGGTTCCTGAAGTAAAGTAATATATACCTAAATTTTATTGAACATTTAAAATTCTCAACTTTAAAGAGAAGGAAAAGCGTTTTTTTTTTTAATATTTATAATTCAGCCATAAAAGACCATACATCGTACACTCACACATTACAATTGAGAACCTCAGCTAGCCATGCTCCAAAAAGACTGTATGGATCAATGCCACTGTAAAGCTGGTTAAAGAAACGAGGATGACCTATAAAATACGCAATAATATCGTCATAATTATATGTATAAATGTATTATTTTACCAGAAATTTACAGAGCAGTGAGAAAAGGAGAAAATTTAGTAAAATTAAAACAAAAATTACCAGAAACGCTATTTTAAGAATTAAAAAAAAACGTTAGCCTTCCTCCATATAGCTAACAATAATTAAGAACAACCCTTCCCACTCCCAAATAAAACAACAAAAACTTCCAACAAAACAACGAAAAAAACCCGACACAAACAAACAAACAAACAAACGACGATTTTACCCAAATTGCCGGCACTGTGCCTGTTTTATATTGCTATTTTCAATCCAAAACAGATTAATTTCTTTGAAAGTCTTAATACTGATAAGAGGAAACACTTATAACCTATTGCAAACCCTAATGGTCGAGATTATAAAGGTTATCAGCTAGTTATGGAACAGAACGCAGGCAAATTTAATAAAAAAAAGTATGTGTCAAACGTCAAACATTCAGCTGATAAAATTTCTACCAAAAGCATAACCAAATTACTCAAAGAGACGGCTATTACCCTTACTTCAGAAAGAGCATTAATTTCCATCATTCAGTAACATGTAGCTAAAGCTAAAGTGAAGCAATACTTCAAAGAAATAGCATTAAGACACAAAGTCTATTCTGTTTTAATCGACGGAAACAAAACACAGATCCTTGCTAAAATCACGATCGACAGATAGATGAGGGACGTCGGAATTAGGCCTTTATTTTTTACGGGAATTCGAGATTTACACTTAGCGGGTCGGGATTTAATGATTCATTTTTCGGGTTAAGACAGAGAAAGACTTTTTTTTCGGAAATTCGGGATCAGCGTTTATTTTTCCGGGAATTCGGGATGACACATCAAATATCCATGTATCAGAAGGACATTGCACCAATCATATCGTACAAGCCATCCGCCATTCCATCAATCAATATGATGAAAATAGGACAAGAAGAAGAGTGGGTTAACTCGTTTACAAATTACTGTCACAGAAAACCTTCCATCAAATAGTTTGAAGTATAACGTTTCTGTTGATTCTAAAGGTTCCAGAGGTAAACAAATCAAACGGTTCAACTTCTAACTTTAATGAAGATGAAGCAGACGTCCGGACAGAAAAGAATTAGACATTTGACAAACTTGATGCCAAACTTGATGCCAAACTCACTGCACACTAGCATAGGAAAACTGTATAGAAAAATAACACTTGATATTTCTCAAACAAATTTCAGACATGCGCTAGTGGTACCTTATGCAAAAAAGTAGTCTGTCAGGCAAAGGAACTATACGTAAACAACTTAAAATCCAGACGGCATGCAGATCTGTTTACCTTATTAATATAGCACCGGTATTTGTGTAAAAAATGTGAATGAGTATAATAGCTATAATTCATAAGCATATTTATCAAACAAATTGTAAACAAAAAGAACAACAAACTGCCTTTCACTCTTACCTCGTGCATCTCAAATAATACTAGTATAGTAAATTAGAAAGAATAAGCAGATTTTGTGTGTCGTTAACGTTGGTATGTTAAACATGTTTATCAAACGGTACCTGATACAACACTGCCATCTATCACTTTCCTTCCTAATTCCAACAACTTCTCGCGTGACACAGGTTCTTCTTCAATTTCTACGTCTAAAAATTTCTTTAAAAAAACAAGCGTAGTAAACAAAAAATCAAAAACAAAAAACGGAAGTCTTTTACACAAGAACTCTTCCGTCTCGGATTTATTAAGGTTTATCACTTAAAAGATAAACCAATTTAATGAAAGAGATTTGATTAATATATTTATTTTCCATAAAGACATATTTCATCATTCGGATCCGCATCTCGCTTCCGGCTTAGAAACATCGATTTCTAATCAGATATGAAACCACCGAAAAGGCCTCGTAATGTTCCCAAAAAGGTTTCACAGCAGCCTGCAGGTCCAGCAAAGAAATTTAGAAAAGGCAAAGTGCCGTCAACACGAGGAGCACTTTCAGAATCACAGAACACGACAAGAACCGTACAAGTTTCTAGAACAGCGACCGGTTCTAATTTGTCAATTGCTAGTGGTCCGGCAATTAACATCGTAGCAGACGCACATCAGGAACCCCCATTCGTGCCTTTCAGGATTCAGGATGAGATGGATATAGAAAGTCCAAATTGCAACGAGGAAAACACACTGGACAGACCAAGGGGAGCTTTGTTACCACTGAATCCACAACCAGGCCCCAGCGGGGTGAAGAGTCCAGCAAACAACCTTGGTATGTTAACTGTCTCAAATCAATTTGTTTCACACGGGTCGGCAGGTTCTGGGTCTTTAGATACTCGTTTACAAGTGGACCAATCCCCTCCATACATTTCAAGTGTTTTTGATCCCATTTCATCCCATATTCCGGTCAAAATTAAAGAAAAAATATGGAACGGTGAGTTCATTGACCTGAACATTCTTCTAAAATCCACCCGGGACCTTGTAAACGAGCAAAATTTAGAGGGTGAACTGGTAGTAAAAGGGGGTGTTTTATCCTTAGTTAACCAAAAGAGAAGTCCCATAAAAAGTATTCATGTCTGGACTTCCGCATTCATGATTTATGGAAGTGTAATGCTTGAAAAATGGCCCAACAAAGGTCTGGAGTTTTTCAAATACATGCAAACAGTCAGAATGGCAGCCTCAAGGGGTTACTCTGGAGGCTGGGTTCATTACGATGAGCAATTTAGATTACGTAAAGCTTCTTCCCCCTTTTCTTCATGGGGAGTTGTCGATATGGAACTGTGGTTGCTATGTGTATCTACTCCGAACGTTAGTCCTTCTTTTAATACAGGACTTTCAAATGGTAATAACCATCAATTGCACAATGGGAATTCATCGACAAGTGGGGCGTCGAGTCAAAATTTAGGACAACGCCGGGTGTTTACATGCAGATTATTCAATAACAAGGGTATTTGTACATTTGGCAAGAATTGCAAATATACTCACAAATGCTCGAAATGTAATGGTAGTCATCCCTACTTAGAATGCAGAAATTAATTCCGCTTTGTTTTTATTTACCTTGTTTTGTAAATATTCTTTTTCCCTAGAAATTATATTTAGATATCTTTCAGTGCAATTGAACTTGTTTCATAGAAATGGCCGAGTTATCTCTCCTTGTACTAGTACAAATGTATTTACTATATTTTCTCATGTTATTTAATTTGTGTTTGTTTTTGTTTTTAATTTGCAGGTTACACGCATTTGTATTCTCTAGGTAATTCGCCAATAAACGTCGATGAAGTAAAGAAAGCTCTCATAAATTACCCGCATCAAGAGGTTGCGCGAGACCTGATCCAAGGTCTCGAAGCTGGGTTTAAACTAAAATACTCCGGTCCGAGACTTCCTGTGGATATAGATTCTAAAGAAATGAATGGGGAGAAAGCCACCATAGCTAGGGAAAAAATCTTTAAAGAAATTAACCTGGGAAGGGTAGCTGGTCCTTTTTCAGAACCTCCGTTCCCCACCTTTCGGGTTTCTCCGATCTCGGTTATCCCTAAAAAATCTAGTTCAGAATTCAGGTTAATTCATAATTTGTCCTTTCCTATACATCACTCCGTTAATGACTTTATTGACAAGCAGTACTGTTCTGTAAAATACTCAAGCATAGACGACGCTGTCAATATGATTCACAGATTGAAAAAGAACACGCTCTTGGCCAAGTGCGACGTAAAATCGGCTTTTCGTTTGCTAAGACTCTCTCCGGGTGATTTTGATCTGATGGGGTTCAAATTTGAGAATCAATATTTCTTTGATAAATGCCTCCCAATGGGGGCCAGTATTAGCTCGGCGCTATTTGAATCTTTTTCCACCGCCTTGCATTGGGTTGTACAGCAACAGTCAAAAAACGTCAATATTTTACATTATTTGGACGATTTTCTGTTTGGAGGCGAGGCACAAACTTCACAATGCCACGACACTTTGAAGTGTTTTCAGGATTCTTGTAAACTTTGGGGGGTTCCGTTAGCAGAGGAAAAAACGGTCGAGCCAACGGAAGTGTTGATATTCCTTGGTATAGAATTTGACACCATCAACATGGTAATGCGTCTACCCGAAGACAAACTTGTTGAGTTAAAATCCAGAATTTCTTTTTGTTTAGGTAGATCCAAAATCACCCTTCGGGATTTACAATCATTGATTGGCATACTAAATTTTGCATGTCAAGTAATTGTCCCGGGTCGAGCCTTTTGTCGTCGTTTGATTGACGCCACTTGCAATTTGCGTAGGCCCCATCACAGAACCAGAATAACTAAGGCTATGAAAGAAGACCTTAATATTTGGTTACTATTTCTATCAAATTACAATGGTACTACCGTAATTCTGGATAAATTCTGGTCATCTAACTCTGATCTCGAATTGTTCACTGACAGTGCAGGTGGGGTCGGAAAAGGCTTTGGTATTTATTTTGAAGGGAAATGGGCCCAGGCGAGTTGGCCCCACAATTGGATAATTTCTGGAATTTTAACCGATATTACCTTTCTAGAATTGTTCCCTGTAGTCGTTGCTTTGAACATTTGGGGAGGCATGTTAAAAAACAAGAAAATTTTATTTCACATAGATAACCAGAGCGTAGTTTCTATAATCAATAAAAAGTCTTCAAAGTCGACAAGTGTTATGTCCCTGATCAGAAAACTTGTATTGGCCTGCTTGGAATACAACATATTGATTAAAGCCGAACATATCCCAGGTCATTTGAATTCTCTTGCTGACTCCCTCTCTCGTTGTGATTTTCAGAAGTTCCGGAAACTATGCCCCACAGCAGATGCAAACCCATACACGATTCCGGCCCACCTCTGGAAAGGTTAAAAGACGAGGCAGACCTATTACTTAAATGTTCAATGGCTCCCAACTCCTGGAAAACTTATAAAACAGCAGTAGAATGTTTAAAAAAGTTTCGCATTATTTATAACTATCGTGATATTTGGCCTGTACCTATCGACGAAATAGCTCAATTTATAGCATACCTGTCGTACAAAGGTTTCTCTGCGTCTACTGTTTCTACTTACATCTCCGGATTGGCCCACACACACAAGATTAACAATGTAACAGATAACACGAAATCATTCATCATCTGCAAAATGATTGAAGGATTGCGTAGAAAAAATCCGCAAAAACTAGATGTTCGAACGCCGATATCGTTTGACTTGTTAAAACGTTTAATTCACAGTCTACGCAGCGTTTGTAATTCTCAGTATGAAACTATATTGTTTTCTTCTGCCTTTTCTCTTGCGTACTTCGCCATGCTACGAGTAAGTGAGTTGGCTATAAACAGTCGTACTGACGAAAGCGGACATGCATTGAAATGTGAAGATATCACTTTTGTTCAGAGTAATGGTCAAACCGAATTACATGTAAAAATATGCAGCTCAAAAACCGATCAAAAGCATAATTCCATAACCCTGATCATTCAGAGCCATGCCGATTCGAATATCTGTCCAATTACGCTATTGCAATCTTATTTGCAGGTTCGCTTCTCCGGCGTAAATGGATCTAATAAATTATATACACATTTTAATGGTTTGGCCTTAACAAAATATCAATTTTGTTCCCTGCTTCAAAAATGTTTGGGTTTCTGTGAACTACCGTTTCACATCCGTTCTCATTCTTTTCGGATAGGACGAGCTACTGATATGGCAAAAAATGGTGTTAAAGACGATATTATCAAGCAGTGCGGCCGATGGTCCTCCGTTGCATATTTACGCTATATTCGTATCTGAGTCTTTAACTTTCATTACAGCTCAAACAAGTGTTTTAAATATTATAATTCATATTGCCTCCTTTTAGGTTCAAAAGCTATTTGGTTCGTCGGATCTTCAATTGTATATTGGGCACAGACTAATGCAAAAACGAGAAACGGGGGCCCAAACATTGGTCTTCAAAGCAGAGGGGTGTACATACGCTGGTTTGGAAAAAGGGGTATGTTGTGGAATGAATTTAATGCCAAGGTATCACATGCAGTTGACAAATTTTCTCCTCCCGCCATGATAGTCATTCAGCTTGGTTCCAATGATCTGGTAAAAGTAAAAACCTTGGAACTTATCCAAAATATTGAAAGGGATATTCTGCGTCTGCATTTACTTCTACCTAACACTCGCATCGTATGGAGCGAAATGCTAATGCGTAGGTATTGGCACGGTGCTAAAGACGGAAAAGCTATCGAGAGATCTCGCAAACGAGTAAACTCTTCTATTAACAATTATGTCTTGAATGATGGGCATTGTATTATTCAGCATCCCAATATTCGAGCTCGAGAGATGAACTTGTATAGATTTGACGGAACTCACTTATCCGATATTGGATTTGATATATACTTGAACAACATACAGGGGGGTATTGAAACTTTCCTCTCATCTCACAAAATTCGCCGTTTCCCCGAAGTCTAATTTGGAAAAGAATTTCTAAGAATTTTTCAAGGGGTTGAAAAAAGGGGGGGGGAGTATTTAATGAGTGTGTATAGACTCACTCACGTGGCAAGATTAAGGGGTCATGATCCGTTCCTGTATTGTACGTCGGATCATATTAGTTTTTTACTTTCCTGCGTTACCGCAGGAAGTTCTGTTGAGACCATCTCATGTCTACCCTGAGTGGCCGGTTCTGAATTGGTACCAGTTCGAGCTTAACTGTTTTATGATCTAAAAATTGTTAAATTGTTAATCTTTACTCCCCTGAAACCAGGGGGTGATGCGAATAAGACCCGACGTATTTGGGGATCATGGCCCTCGTTCTCTTTAGGATTTAACCTGGAGGAACTTGAGCATCCATTGCTACCAATGGTGCACAGATTTGTCAGTTAAATCAATCATGTCGGCATTCTGTTATCATGTCAGACCTCGTCATTCAAAGTGAACTGTGGCCGTTAATTCCACATAAATTGTTTGTTTGTTATGCTTTGCCTTAGAATTGATTCTTTAATTAATAAGGTTTATCACTTAAAAGATAAACCAATTTAATGAAAGAGATTTGATTAATATATTTATTTTCCATAAAGACATATTTCATCATTCGGATCCGCATCTCGCTTCCGGCTTAGAAACATCACGTGACTTCAGCCTCACATTTGAACTAGCCGCTTCTAGATAAGTGAAAGTTTCAAAAACCCACCCACCTCCCCTCACAATCTACCAACAATTACTTGTGTCTGCTGCTGTTCTATTCATTTTTCAGGCTGTTCAGAGAAAAGCCTGATACATAATACGTTGGGAAAAAATAAAGATGACTAGACTAAGCCGATGGAATTGCTTGCTGAACAAACTTTTGAGAACTATCGTATTCCAAATTTGAGTGAGTGTTATACAGTTTTACCAGGACAATCAGCCACCAGCAATGTGATTGGAACAATCAGTATGATTATTTAGTTTATCCACCAGGAACACATATAGAACTTTAAATTTTTGTTATGAACTTTCAGCGTTTATATCTCAAATAATAGTATAATTGTTCATTATATGGTAATAAAATGTTTAGTCACAGTAAAAAGTTGTTTGGCGGGATCTGGCAAGATTAAGGGGTCATGATCCGTTCCTGTATTGTACGTCGGATCATATTAGTTTTTTACTTTCCTGCGTTACCGCAGGAAGTTCTGTTGAGACCATCTCATGTCTACCCTGAGTGGCCGGTTCTGAATTGGTACCAGTTCGAGCTTAACTGTTTTATGATCTAAAAATTGTTAAATTGTTAATCTTTACTCCCCTGAAACCAGGGGGTGATGCGAATAAGACCCGACGTATTTGGGGATCATGGCCCTCGTTCTCTTTAGGATTTAACCTGGAGGAACTTGAGCATCCATTGCTACCAATGGTGCACAGATTTGTCAGTTAAATCAATCATGTCGGCATTCTGTTATCATGTCAGACCTCGTCATTCAAAGTGAACTGTGGCCGTTAATTCCACATAAATTGTTTGTTTGTTATGCTTTGCCTTAGAATTGATTCTTTAATTAAATACGCTATTTATATAGTATATATTTTTAGTACAATTACAAAATCATTACGGTCCAAATCACTAATACTGAGCAATAGTGCTATTTACTCAACACAAATGAAAATAATAAAGCAGAGTAATGTAAATATTTATCAATTTGAAATACAATATACAAAATACGGAATTTCAAAGTATACGATCGAAAGGGATCAAATGTGACATTAATGTGTATTATGACAAAGAAAATCTACGCTTAAAGTTTACCCGTATTATTCACTTAATTATAGCTTGTACAATGAACAATTGAACTGCCAATAGGTCACCTGTATGTTCCACATTCGTAAAAATGTTCTTTACATCTTATGCGAATACAGATCTGGAGCAATGGTAGCCAATCTGATTAAAATTCAGATCTATAACAACTCGCGTGCCCGTATATATAAGCTCATATGAGGATAACGAAATCAAAGATCTATATTTTAATTAGATTGTATGGTAGCATATCTGCTTTGTGTCAAATTTAGGGCTGTTCAATGTCTTGTCGTCTTTTAAAGTTGACCGTAGCTCAATTTGACGGTTCTTTATATGTCCATTTTGGTCATATATATAGCTCCTAATTTTTCTACGTATTTATATATCCCTGGCTTTCAAATGTTTCTGTTCGGGCGGTCTTAAAACTTAACTCAGTACTAGGAGTACAAAATTTGTGCTCGAAACATCAAATCCAACATTTTGATTGGTTGAATTCTGAGTCTGAATACGATCATCGTATAATTCAAATTAGTATGACCGCATTCACTAGAGAAGGTAAATCCAAAAACAGCGCATCGAATGCACAAAATGTATAATGAGTTATTTTCTTTTTAAACCATCAGGAATGTTGTCACCTAAGTTATATTTCACTTACTTGCAAGTCTAAAGGTTGTCTAAAATTGATGACTTTAGTGTTTGGATCTGTTTGTGGTGTGAGAGCTTCATCTTGTATAAGTTTACTAAAATCCTTTACAAATTGTTGAATTTCTGGTTCTGCGTAACTATAATCTATAATGCGTATACGTATATGTATATAAACACATTGGTTTTATTCTTTAATAGCAATAGAACCGCTGACTGTTGGAGTATTTAGGTAAGTGCAAAAGCAATAACTCAGAAGCTTTGAAAAGTGAATTAAATCGCCGTAAAAATACTTTGCCCAAATAGAAATGATTCTTTGGTGGAAATATTTAGGATTGAAATTTATTATTTAAACAATTGTTTGTTCAACAATAACAAGTAATTCCATTTACCATTTGCGTACATACTAGATAGTTTTTTATCCATTAAAACGTGCAACGTTTTTGTCACTCACCTTTTCGATCATCCATCATTCATTTATTGTTTGAGCAACCGTTTATGTAAGTTACATAAAAATCGAATAAAATCGACACATCCTGTTGTCATGAATTATGTTATTTGAAATATATGCACTTTATGGCCATTTAATAATGTAAAGTCAAATATAAAATGCGATAAACTATTACAGAGCACGACTGCATCAAATCGACGAATGGCGAGGGTTAAATATCAAACCAAGCAGAGTTCCATCTTAGTTAACAGAAAATTATTCATTTACCTACATTCGTATCAAATGCCGATTGAGCCACATATATATACTTTTTAATAAATCCTTCGACAAAAAAAATGGACCTATTTTGTGAATTTTATAAAGAACTGGAAGATTAAACATTCGTCATAGAGAAAGATACTAACTAATGCTCTTATTTGAGCAAATTCATTTGTATTCTGTCATTAAAAAAAGAATAAATAAATCACCTAGATATATCTTAACCGACCATACAAAATGAATATTCCACTAAAAAAGAGATTTATAGTTAGAAAAGTTATTTACTAGTCCACCTGGAAACGGGAAATCGGACCAATTGTGTATCCAAGCTAGATAGATATAAGAAGATGTGGTATGAGTGCCAATGAGACAAATCTCCATCCAAGTCACAATTTGTAAAAGTAAACCATTAGAGTCTGGTGATCTTTTCTAATTAGAATATGATGATGTCAGGTCTTGCTGCGAAGTGTCTTACATTATTCTCACTCAAAGAATTATTCATTGTATTTTGTTTTACACATCGGCGAGACCCTGTTACCGACTATCATTACGGCAGATTCAACACAAAACAATTGTTTTTGCTATCATTTCGGCAGATTCAACGCAAAACAATTGATTTTGCTATCATTACGGCACATTCAACGCAAAACAATTGATTTTGCTATCATTATGGCAGATTCAACACAAAACAATTGATTTTGCTTTCATTACGACAGATTCAACACAAAACAATTGTTTTTGCTATCATTACGGCAGATTTAACACAAACAATTGTTTTTGCTATCATTACGGCAGACTCAACACAAAACAATTGTTTTTGCTATCATTACGGCAGATTCAACACAAAACAATTGTTTTTGCTATCATTACGGCAGATTCAACACAAAACAATTGATTTTGCTATCACTACGGCATATTCAACACAAAACAATTGTTTTTGCTATCATTACGGCAGATTCAACATAAAACAATTGTTTTTGCTATAATGTATAGCAGATGTTTGTTTACATTGCAATAACGATGGATTTTGCAATCGTGAATTACAGATTTTGTTCTGTGTTACCTGTTTCATCTGCTGTAACGATAGCCGGTAACAGAGTGTGTTTTATCCAGTCTCACAAGCGAAGATTTGCTCAGTTATTTTTCGTCTTCTCCTGCTTTCTCGCACCTAAACATATCTACAAAAGCTCTCAGAAACCGTCCCAGAAGTTAAACTGTTCCAGAACAAAGGCTAAACTGTGTGGGATGTAAATTGCATTATTTAATACGTTTATATTTCAGCAGAATAACAGGGCAGATGTCTCCATACTAGTCAGGTAAGGGTAAGTCACGGAATCGTATCCAATTATTCTATTAATTAAACATCTTTGGTCCGTGTTATTCACTATATTACTTCTTATACATAAATACCTTGTGCTATTGACTTGGAGGAGGTCTGGCTCGCCATGGTTCTGTTTCTGAACAAAAAAGAACTGTGCTTGCTATATAACAGTCTGGTTAAATTTGGTATAAGCTTATTCATAACCCATCTGTCTGTAAGCGAATGTTTAACTGTAATACAAACAAATGTAATGATACATATACACATATATTGTACTTGCCGACATTCAATTAGAAAAAAAAAACACATTTAGTTTCTTCTAACATACAGAACAACAGCATTTGTGCATGTAGCTACTATAAAGTATAATTCATAACTTTATAACTGTTCACACGAAGCTAAAAAGTTTTGAATATGGAACCACAGGCAAACTCATTCGTGATCTTACAATAATTTTGCCAATTCAAAAACAACGTTCTGCAAAATATGGTCGCGACATTGACCTTTGACCATGATGACCTTAAAATCAATAGGGATCTTCCTCTTATTATGTATGACTATATATATAACTATAAGGTTGTAATCCCATATATGTAGTATTTGATTTAGCGTCCTGAAACAACTTTTCTGCACTTTTCTGCACTTTTCAGTCTATTTTAGTAGCCACGACCTTGACCATTGACATGGTGACCTCAACGTCTAAAGGAATCTCCTCTCATCATATGTGACCATATTTCCAAGTAAGGAAGCAACCCGTAATAAAGTATTTGAGCATCCGGGAATGAAAATGACTGACGGACTGACTGACGGACGGACGAGTTAAAAACGAAACAGTGACCCACTACTCCGTAGCGTTGGGTATGATTGCAACAAATAATGGAGGGGGGAATGTCATTTATTATCATCCAGATTACTATAACTGCTCAATATATGTTGTTTGTATAAGCGCAAATAAAATGTTTTAATTTATGCAGATTATATATGTGCAATCTTGAGAATTTGCGAAACTTAACATTGGGACAAATGTATCATAGTGCAAGTTAACAATGAATTGGTGCAAAAGAACGATAAATTGGCACAAAAGAACGATAAATCAGCGCAAACGCAAAACTCCATTATTATATACAAAAACTCAGTATTTGCTACTTTGCAATAAATACGGTAACTAAAAATCGAATATAAATATCAATACTTTCTAAACAGTTCCTGGACATTTTTGCAGACAATAACCTGCAAATTATAATTGAAGTATAATAGTACATTCAAATTAAAGATAAATCTTGACTGTTGGTTAGGTACTCGGAGTAATAGCAGGTGTTCCGACATATATTATACTCCGACCGACTATGGATCGAATGAAGCATTATATACGATATTCAGCATGCCCGTGTTTGTCTCTTTTTTTCATTTGGAACCCCAAGTACAGCCTAGGATTTATAAAAACGCAGCCACATCCAGTCGATTTGCATATCAACTTCAGTAATTTTTAGGTGTGAAATACCAAATCTACTTTCACCAAGAACATTTGATTATTGGAGAAGGCAGACCGATTTTCCATTCAACGATCTCGCCTCATTTAAATCGTGCATTCTGTTACTTGAATAAGTTCGATTGTTTTTCATATAAATAGTAGTATATCTATTTTAAAAATCATATTTGCTCATCACAAAAACTTAGTCCAGCCCTGGCAAATGCGACTTGTTTTCAGTTTTGTTATTTTCTGCTGCAACTGTGTCCGACTACCCTCCATTACATTCAATGGTGCAAGCTCCCGGGGAAAATTTCACGGGGACGATTGGAGCCATGTCAGAGTGTTCTAATACAATAATTGGTTGGCAATGTTAGATTTTTACGTAATTTAGTTACTTGAAAACTGAAGGAGAGCTAGACTCAGTGACAGCAGAAAATAGCAAAACTGAAAATAAGTCACTGAGGCCAGGGCTGGACAAGACCGACACCTAGCATTGATATCATCACATTTGTTTTGAAAGATCTTATGTCGCAAAGGCCTGACATAAACTACTATTCATAACAAAATTGAAAAGTTTCGTTCACAATTTAGAACACCTACCTTAAGTTTGTTTCAATTGAGGTCAAACATTTTATCTTCAGTATTGACTTAGGTAAAAACTGAGCGAGATTAAGCGGGTAATTCGAAAGATACACCGAGCATAAATGTTCATATATATAATACATATATGTATATGTTGTGTACAAATTGTAATGTTGTACAAATTATAATTTGTACAGTATTTTTGTACAAGTTATCAGTATTTTGTAAATCTCTTTACATAATTAGATAAAATAAGCACAGTGTCTTTGGTTAAGCTTATCACTGTTGTATTTCCACAACTACATGCTACAGTCTTGCACACAGTACTGACATAAAGTTTATATAAAAACACTAAAAGATATTTTGTGGACATAGAATTTGGTATAAGTAAAAAAATAAAAATATAATCTAAACCAATCAGGTGTCCTTATTTGTAGTTTTATGACATAGGGGACAGTGCTTAATGTTAGGCTGAAGTATATAAATTTGTGAGTAAAACATCGAACTGGATAATTATTGAAGATAAACTTGTATCACCTGGTGAAAGATGGTGTGTGTCAAAATACTGATAACTTGTACAAAAACCCTGTACAAATTATAATTTGTACGAAATTACAACTTGTACACAACATATATATTATAATTAAAACCGATTATACGATGGATTTTGCGAAAAAAGAGGTTTCACGGCAGTGCAATTTTCCAAAAGTCTTAATCTTTACTTATTTCAAGCATAGTATAGATTACCTCCGTTTGTGTACATTGAAGTTTTAACAATATCGTGGGCTTATTCTAAACAGATCACTTAATTATAAACACTTGAAAACAGCCCAAATCCGCAATTTTGAAAGATTTTTGATATTTATATGCCCCACCTACGATAGTAGAGAAGCAAATTATGTTTTTCGGTCTGTGCGTCCGTTCGTCCGTCTGTCCCGCTTAAGGTTAAAGTTTTTGATGAAGTTGGAGTCAAAATCAACTTGAAATAGTGTACGCATGTTTCCTATGCTATGATCTGGCTAATGTTAATGCCAAATTAGAGTTTTGACCCCAATTTCACGGTCCACTGAACATAAAAAATGATAGTGCGAGTGGGGCATCCGTG
This sequence comes from Mytilus californianus, assembly GCF_021869535.1. Classification (NCBI taxonomy): domain Eukaryota; kingdom Metazoa; phylum Mollusca; class Bivalvia; order Mytilida; family Mytilidae; genus Mytilus; species Mytilus californianus. The sequence goes on along the minus strand of NW_026262668.1, from coordinate 64,574,155 downwards.
TACTATGGACACATTCTTGTTTAGTATATATCCCAATAATGTATAAAAAGAACACCATTTACATGTACCAAATCCAATGTATGTTGGAAGTAAAGGTATAAATTTTTTTATATTTCGGATACAACTGATTTATTTTGGTTAACGACGTCCTTTGATGTAACATTTTACAATAACAACATGTAGCACTGATGGCATATTGGTTATATAAAGTTATGTTAAAAAATTGAAAACTGAATGTTTATAGTATATGATATAGACTCTTTAAAATTCAATTTCTATTAGGATTAGACAACTTATAGATTTTGACCCTGTGAGTGATACAAATACAAATACTACCTCTTTAGACATACCGCTGAGTCGACGGTGTCACAATTGGTATCAAATCATACTCAGATTTTTCGGGCATATTTCTTTTTCATGGAAAATCAAAATTATGTCTATGAGCTGATAGACAAAACACTTTCAGCCATTCAGAAGACGTGTTACATCCAAAATTAAATTATAAGATTATATTAAATAGAAAGTTTTTTAAAACACTACTATGGATTTTGAGGCTTGTAAATCGGGTGCGTTCTTTTCTAGAGCCTGGGTAAAAAAAAACAAGGATTTTATTGGTATTTTGGAAGTGATATTCTTTTAAAAAACTTGATTTGGATTCATTACAACGAATGTTGCCTGGAATATAATTCCTAAGGTTTATACCTTTTGGTTTGAAATAATTTAAACTCAAGAATTAAGAACCCGTTCACACTTGGACATTTTAATTTTAGATCGATTTAAACTATATCGGTTCACTTTAGATCGATTTAAGCCCAATGTGAACGATTTGAATCGATCTTGAATCGGTCTAAACTAAAACACCAACGAGGTAGTTTAGTTTTGAATCGATCTAAAGTGAACCGAACTTACTTTAAATGTGAATGCAGAGATCGATCTAAACTAGTACGATTGAATCGAAAATAATTTGTGCGCATGTATGGCGGCAAAATTACACGCGCAATATCACCAACATAAAAGGGCTGAAAATTAACGAAAACTATACGAACAGCAGTATCAACATTTGAACATCTAATTCAAGTGCAACAACAACTTCATCCATTATTTTTTTGCAAGCGTGTGTATCAACACAATAATTTGGTTAAATATTTCTATTTTTAATCAGTGTTTACAATTTCACAGGCAATAAGTCAGATCATTTAAATTTTTACTTGTAGTGTGAACGCAGTGGTTTCGATTAGACTGATAGAGATCGTTAGGATTGAATATAATGTGAACGCTAACTGGTTTTATTTAGATCGATTCAAATTTAGATCGATTAAAAAAAACTAGTGTGAACGGGGTCTTAGACAACAAGTTGTAATTAGTGGAGAAACGTCATACACAAAGCATATATCAGCTTGGGTACCTCAAAGGTCTATCTTGGATCCCATTTTATTTTCCACATACATAAATGACATAGTAAATGATATAGAATGCGATATTCAACTTTTCGCCGAAGACCTGTCAATATATATAGTAGTTGGTAATGAATATAAAAAGAGAAAAGTTGAATAAAGATATTGAGAAGATACATATTTGGTCTTATCAATGGCTTGTCAATTTCATCCACAACAATACAGAAATAATGACCATCTAAAAAACGTCAACTTAAAACCTAATCACCCAACAGTTTATATGAATGTTGGTATTATAAGTAGAATCGCATAAACGGTAAGGGATTAATATAAATGAAAACGGAAGCTGGAGGACTCATGTAAAATTTATTATCGAAATGGCTCTCCCACGATTAGCCTTATTACGAAAACTGAAGTTTAATTTAAAAAAAGAAAGATTTAGAAAACATTTACTTATCATGTGTACGCCCAGTCTTAGAATATGCTGATATTGTCTGTAACGATAGATTTGATTAATCACCAGCTCAGGTCAACTCAATCACTAAAAAAATCGCAAAAACTAGCTCTTTACGATATATATTCGATTTATCAAGATTGAACAGCATCTGTTAACACAATAAACCCAAGTAGATTGATTACAATTGTAAAGACTCGATTGTAACAATAAATTCTATTGAGCATGATTAAACACCAACTATAAACTCAATGAAAAGTTACCAAGACTCGATCGTGACGATAGATGAAATTGATAACGTTGTTGTCACCTGTTGAACTAATCAACTCAATACAACATTGCAAAGACTTGATTGTTACGATCGGTTTAATTGATCACTTTCAACTCACTAAATTTAATAAAGAGCTGCGCCATGAGCGCATGATACGCCCGTCGCTTTTTCAAAGAATAAAGTTCCATAAATCCTTGATGGCCAAATACCCAGTTAGGTTGGTCACAATTGCACAGACTCGATTTTCACGATAGATTAAATTGTTAACCATTGAACACCAACTGTCAACATAATCAACTCATCAAAAAATTGCAAAGACTCCATCGTAACAGCTGATTACGATTGCTTATCGACTGACAAGTCAATCATCTGAATCGAACATTGCAAAGACTTCATCGTAACGGTAGATTCGATTGATCACAATTGAACGTCTAGTATTAACTCAATCAACACAATAAAAATAAACAGCTGCGCCATGAGCGCATGATACGCGCGTCAGGTTTTCAAAGAATAAAGTTCAATGACTTCTCAATGTCATATCCTAAATATAAAAAAAAAACCTAAAGGGATGTTATCTTAATAGATATAAATCAGTCACCAAAGTTTAATATAAATTGATCAAAGCACTTTAAGGATATTGTCCGAAAACTGGAAAATCCCCCTTTTTTTTTAAGAATGTAACCCCGTAACTAGTATACGTAAAATCTGAAATTAATAAAAATTGAAAAGGACCTTACGTCAATAGATATAAACAATTTCCCAAAGTTTCATGAAAACTTCTGAAAGCATTTTTGAGTTATTGTCCGAAAACTGGAAAGTCCCCCCTTTTTTAATGAATAAAACCCCATAACTAGTAAACCCAAACATAAAATTTATAAAAATCGAACGGGAACTTAAGTCAATAGATATAAACAATTCAACAAAGTTTAAGGAAAATGCTCAAAGCATTTTTGAGTTATTGTCCGAAAACTGGAAAATCGCCCTTTTTGTAATGAATAAAACCCCATAACTCAAAAACATAAAATCTAAAATTTATGAAAATCGAAAGGGAACTCATGTCAATATATATAAACAATTCACCAAAGTTTGTTGCAAATTGGTTAAAGCGTTTTTGAGTTAATGTCCGAAAACTGGAAAATCCCCCTTTTTGTTATGAATAAAACCCCAAAACTCGGAAACGTTACATCTGAAATTTATAAAAAACGAAACGGAGCTCACGTCATTATATATAAACAATTCACCAAAGTTTCATGCAAATTGGTTAAAGCGTTTTTGAATTAATGTCTGACATGTTGACGACGGACGGACAGACGTAAACGGGTGTATACAAATTGCAAAGCCTTGCTCGTAACGATAGATTCGGTTGATCAACTGGCAACTCAATCAACCCTATGAAACATGGTAAAGTCTCAATCGTTACGATAGTCTTCGAGTCCACACGTTGGCTAATTTTGTCATCTATTTTTACAAAGCTGGACACATTGTACTAATCTATCATATATTGTCAACACCTAAAAGTTAAGTATAGTATTCGCTTTGTCGCATTAATTCACTGACTTTGTTGAACAAGATGATTTAACAAGTAAAAAAATATGTATATAACGTCTAGTACTCAACGAATCCATAAATATTTCATGTTGTGTCATATCAGATTCATTATTAGCTCTTGGTAATATGATATTAAACAGTCCACCTACAATCTAATGTTCTGAACTGATATGAAACTTTCGTGCTTATTATATCTATCTTCATACTCCAGGGTCACATGCAATCTTCGGAGGTTATTTTTGTAATCAATTAAAGTGAGTTCATTTTCAAAATACGCTCAAATTTTGATACCTGATAACGATTTCATGCCGCGTGATTGTTTATTGATTATTATGAAAATTATGTAATTCTGACATACGTGCTAAAATGTTATTAGTCAGATAGGAGAGTTTGATATAAAATAAGGAGATGTGGTATGATTTCCAATGAACCAACCACCAAACAGAGTTCAAATGATGTGGATTTAAGCAACTACACCGTACGGCCTTTAACAATGAATAAAGCCCAAAAATGTGAAACAATTAAAAGTAAAAAAAAAAACAAGCGAAAAACAAATATAACAGACAACAACCAATGACAAACAATGAATCACAGGCCCCTGACTTGGGACAGTCACACATAGAATATAACTGGGCTGAAAATATCTGTGAACGCTCTACCCTCTCCGTAACCTGGGACAGTGGTACAACAACACAACATAAGAACAAACCGTAAAAATCAGTCAGAAATGGCTTGGCACGAAGCACAAAAACATATATCAAAGAAAAGACACAAAGTACTTATCTAAGAGTACTCACAGTAACTGAAAGCTCGTTCAAAGCCAATAACAATTAATACATAAACTTTGTTATCCTATACTAAGATATTAATCAGTATACATCCAAAGGATTCAGGAAATAGACGCCATAAAAATTCTGAGAAAAACATGACCGTGTGCAATGCCAAAATGTAAGTAAATAGTATCGACTCAATTCGGTTGGTATGAATTTGCAGGTAATGCAGGTTTAACATTATAAAAAAAACACTAAATCAGATTAATTAGTCGTTTGAAACGAAAGCAAGTGAACCAATCGATTGAATACGATCGATATTTCGGGAGCCTTGAAAACAAAATAATCAGTTGAATGAATACGATCGATGGGATCATGTCTTTTAAAAGCTAGAAAACCAATTTGAATCAATCAAATCTTAACCGATTAAATAAGATAGATTTGATCGCAAGTTTCGATAACAAGAGAGCCATTTGATTAAACTGATCAACTCTTTATCAATTATTACGATTGGATATGAATAGTTTGATCGATTTCTATAATATCTTAAGGGCCAATAGATCGAAATTATCAGCTCGAAGGTCCATCTTAAAGATTGAATACAACCTGAACGAGCGTGGTCCTTAAACATAAATTAATTATATTGATTGAATTGATCAACTCTTCATAACGATTGGATACGATTGACACGACCGTGCGTTTTAAAATGATTGGATTGATTCACTCTTAATCGATCATCACGATTGGATACGATTTATACGATCGCGCGTTTTAAGGGCATACGATACAGTTTTGATCCCGAAATGAAATTTTGATGAAAATTTGCATATAGGCTATTTTTTACCTGATTAAATCAAAAATGCAATAAGAAATATACCATCATGTGCTACTTTTTGAGTAAATTGAGGTTGAAATTTCAGATATTTCCTCAAAATTCGGATTTATGGACGTATTTTTCCTTTCGACAGAAATACATAACTTTTTTTTAGATAAACACAAGCTGTTTTTTGTTAAATTATGTGTAGTTTCTGTTTTATATAAATGTTCTATAAATTTTTACGTTTTATTTTTACAAATAACTCATATTTATCAAATGTTCATGAATGTAGAAAAAAAACGTCATTTTTTGCTGTATATTTATCAAATTTAAAATAAATGCACTATTGACTTTTTCATGAAAATTGGTACACATATTCTTCATACGTAATCAAACCAAATGTCATTTTAAAAAAGAAGGGTCCATGAACTCGTTTTCAAGTTAAATCAGTTTGAATGATAAAAATCAGTCGAAAACTGCATCTTTTCCCGATAAGTCACAGTTTGACGTCGCGAAAATAACAATTTACGTTAGCAACGTCATTACTTCCCCTGTAACTGTATCGTATGCCCTTAAAATGAGAAAGCCAGTCGATTGGATTGACCAACTCAACTAGTAGAGCCAGTGGATTGACTAGATAAACTCGTAATCGATCGTAACGATTGAATACGACCGATACGATCGTGTCCCTTGGAATTCAGTACAGTAAGCTGCTTAAATTGATCAACTCTTATTCTTAATTAATATTGTCTTGAAAGCAAGATAACCAGTTGATTGAATCATAGATATAATAGCGTTTATATATGTGATTGAATTAATTACACTCTTAATCGATCGGTTAAATACAGTCGATACGATCCATAGGCGGACCGGGGGGGGTGGGGGGTGGGGGGATTTGGTTGATTTTATAGGGAATCACTGAAGCATGACTGGAGCCCCCCCCCTTATGAAAAGTTCTGGATCCGCCACTGCGATCGTGTCCCATTAAACCCAGTAGAGCCAGTTGATTGAATAAATCACACTGAATCGATCGTACGGTATTGCGTTGAATAGATCAATAGATCGTGAGTCCTTACAACACGTTAGCTAGTTCTGGGACAAAATATATGTTAGTATAATAGTCCCAGGCTAGTCATATTCGATAGTATCGACTGAAAGCAATCGATACGATCGAAAGTCTTGAAACCAAGAAGAGCCAGTTGCTTGAATTGATCGATACTTATTCGATTGTGAGCCCTTAAAAAGAAGATACCAGATTGATTGAACTGATTAATTCAGTATTTTCAAGAATTAAGTAGATGATCTGAATTGAGTACATTCTATTGAAAACCTTACAACAATCGATTGATGATACCAGAGACATATATACACATATGTCTCTGATATCCTACATCGGAGTTCAGTTTGAAATACATTGACTAAATATTAGGTAAAATTTTCTCAATAATGTCTATTCAATCAAGTTCTGTACCTGTGCTTGGACTATTATACCATAGATATAATAGCCATAGATATGGCTATTATATCTATGATTATACTAACAGTTAGTATAATAGTCCTATACCTGTGTTGACGTGACAAACTGCATAAATGGATCACATGTCACGAAATATTTCACAGAGATTGTCACAGTCTTATTATCTTCATTATTTCCAAAACAGAGGCTATATCTACAGTACTACAGGAGTAAGGAGGTCTAGATAAAATGTCCTTACCTACTGTATTGCTATATTTCAGTCCCAAAATGGACAACTATTATCCGGATCTTTGTTGGATCATTTCCGATTCAAACGGGATTTTAGAATTTCTGCAATATCATGATGATCTCCCTTGAAAGCAGAAGAGAAAGTTGCATAAGTTATAACGTTGATATTGCTTTAATTCTGAGGAAAATTTAGTTTATTTTTGATGTTTAAACGAATATTTTCTAATTCTATAATCACAAGAAACGGTGATTCATTCCCATCACAAACTTCGATAGCTAATACACGAACAAGTAACTTTTTGAAATGCGGTTGTCTTGTTATTTGGCGATGTATTGCATTCCTGCATAGGAAAACTACAGGCATGACAACTCTAGAAACGTTGAATTTTGATAACTTAGCATTACGATCTCTCCCTATTGATCCAGTAACTGACAATTATGTAAGATCTGTAGCTGGGTCTTGTTTTTCAAAAGTAAAACCAACTCCAGTAGATAAACCGTCACTAGTTGCAGTTTCCAAGCCAGCATTAGACTTGCTAGGTATTCCACCACCAGAAACAAACAGGGATGATTTTGTACAATATTTCAGTGGAAATAAACTGTTACCTGGAAGTGATCCAGCAGCACACTGTTATTGTGGGCACCAGTTTGGTTATTTCTCAGGACAGCTGGGAGATGGGGCTACAATGTAAGCATTTTATTATGAACATCTTACATTCTCTTGTAAAAAGTGTCAAGGCCCTTTTTTATATATTGATAGTTAGGCTGACATGCCAGCTAGTTCAATGTATTTAGCTTGATGGCTGAATAGTCCAAGTAGTACTGCTGTATCACTAGCCTGTCAACACTGTGGCAGGTGCGCTTGACTCCAATCTTAATTGACTAGGATTGTCAGAGTTGAAGGTCTGTGATTCTCTCGTTGGACTCTGGCTTTCTCAACCAATTAAAACTGACTGCTGTGAAAAAGGCGTTAAACACCAATCAATCAATGCAATGTATTTGCAGTGTTCTTCCCAGGATTTTTTGATAGCGCTGTGGTAAGCGCGTGATTTTTGACTATTCTCAGTAACTTTGTCGTGGCACATTTGTAATGGGTTTGTTATGATGTTTTTATACAATATGCTGCTGATGTTTGCTCCTGTAATGTTGTCCTGATGGAAGTTACCCATTTGTTTGAAAATAGATGAAGAATCATTTTTTTTATCTCCATTGTAAATTCAGATAATCAAGCAAAAATAAGTACAGAAATAAATTACATGAAGGGTCAAAACTAGAGTGTTGATGTGAAGATTTCTCAACAGGTGATGCTGTAGAACATGTAGGACCCACAATCTTGTCATTGTCATTTTCTGTGTTGGGTTTTGTAACCCACTGAAGCAGTGTACTATTAACCTTACGACGTTTGACAGGAGTTGACATTTTGGAACATTATGATTTCTCATTTTTCTGATCACCATTTTATTACATTCGTATGGCTTCTCCCAAGCTGGACATCACAGGCACTTGTTTCTATCCATGGGAAGGTCGACTCTCCATATGTAATTACATATATGGATAGTTGACCTTCCCATGGATAGAAAAAAGTGCCTGTGCTGGACATCGAAAAAAGTAAATTTCTCAAGTCTAGTATCGGCTTGGGGTTTGTTTTTCTAATCATATCCTCCTAATTGTTTTCAAATGGTAAAATTCATTACTGTAGTATTGCTGATTAAAAAATTATTAATTCGATAAGGTGATAATTTATACTTCAAAGACTTGCACATTGAAGCCAATTTGATCGTTGTTTAAATTAATTGTTTAATCAAAGTTCGTAAAACAAGTTTGTGAGTATTGTCGGTAATTGGGGTCAATTCATTTCATCCTATTCCTTTCATATTTGCTTCTTTATATCATTTTTAATTAAAAAAAATGGATGATAATATTGATTTCTTTGTTTATTTTGATCTTTCAAAATAGCTATTTTGTAAAATTTATTAAACTGGTCCCGTGATGTTACTTTATACAACGCAAAAAAACACATTCAGAAATAGTAAACCAGAGGATCACGTGATCTAAGTAAAAAATAAGCCAGAAATTTAAAAAAAAAAATCGAAAAAATATAGCGATGCAATTGATTTGGATAGCGCTGTGCTCAGTTCAATAGAACAGCGGAAAGTTGCGAAAGCACTGAATACCGCAGCACTCAAAACGGCCTGGGGAGAACATTGTATTTGCTATGGGATTTAATAATACAAATGTAGATAGGTTTCAAATGACGTAATTAGAGTTCTTTCCCTGCCATTTTGGAGGGATAAATGGTTGATTTTCTTATTTGACTAACGAAATTGAAACATATGCATGCCATAAACACAAATCTGACAAGAGATCCTTCCTACACAAATGTAGCTGATAGCTTGGACTATTATACTCACCAATATGTTATGTCCAAATGATAGTGATGAATTAAGCCGAGCTTCAAGAAATATAAATTGTTCAGAGAAAAACTTGTTCTATATATAGCTAGAGGTCAGTAAATCAAGTTTGATTTGGTTGATTTATGAAGGAATTTGTGCACTTAGACCTCCAACATAGAGACAATAGGGTAGTTACTCTTTCTCAAATTTTGTCAATCAAAACCTTTTTTATATGCATGTTATTGTACATGTGTAACAGTTGTTTTCTAAAATATCTCATTTCTTTCAGTTCAAGAAAAATCTGCCCCTTTAGCAGAAGTTTATAAGGCCTGATAAATCAGTGGATTAGCTAGTATTACCTTTTAAAGGAGGCAGCTATCACCATTTTTAAATTTTCATGCCCCCACCATAGCGGTGGGGGCATTAAGTTTTACCCTTGTCTGTCTGTACGTATGAACGTACGTCCAAAAATTGGTTTCCGTTCTCTAACTTGAGTTTGCCTCAACCAAATGTTATGAAACTTATACACAATGCTTATTACCACAAAACACAGATCAAGTTTGAATTTTGGTGGCATCACTTTAACCGTTCTAAAGTTATGCCCCTTTATAAATGGAAAAACTGCAAAATTTAGATTTTCTTCTAAATATCAAGTAATTTTTATACGACCGCAAAAAAATTTGGTATGACGTTGGCGTCGTCGTCGTTGTCCGGCAACGGCGTCGTCGTCCGAAGACACATTAGTTTTCGCACTCTAACTTTAGTTTAAGTGAATGGATCTCAATGAAATTTTACCATAAGGTCCAATACCACAAAAGGAAGGTGGGGATTGATTTTGGGGGTTATGGTACCCACAGTTAAGGAATTAGGGGCCAAAAAGGGGTCAAAAATAAGCATTTTTGTAACTTCCAGACATAACTTGTGTGTAAGTGTATGGATCTCTCTGACATTGTACCACAAGGTTCCATATCACAAAGCGAATGCTGGGATTGATTTTGGGGGTAATTGCCTCCAAATTTTAGGAATTAGGGGCCAAAAAGGGGCAAAAAAACAAGCATTTTTCTAAGTTTCATGACAATAACTTGTGTGTAAGTGTATGGATCTTTATGAAATTGTACTACAAGGTTCCATATCACAAAGGGAAAGCTGGAATTGAGTTTGTGGGTAATTGCCCAAAAAGTTTAGGAATAAGGGGCCAAAAAGGGGCAAAAAAACACATTTTTCTAGTTTCCAGACAATAACTTGTGTTCAAATGTATGGATCTCTCTGAAATTGTACTGCAAGGTACCATACCACAAAGGGAAGGCTGGGATTGATTTTGGGGGTAATTCCCTCAAAATTTTAGTAATTAAGGGCCATAAAAGGGCAAAAAAACAAGCATTTTTCTAGTTTCAGGACAATAACTTGTGTGTAAGTGTATGGATCTTTATGAAATTGTACTGCAAGGTTCCATATCACAAAGGGAAAGCTGGGTTTGAGTTTGGGGGTAATTGCCCTAAACGTTTAGGAATTTGGGGCCAAAAAACAAGCATTTTTCTAGTTTCCAGACAATAACTTGTGTTCAAGTGTATGGATCTCTCTGAAATTGTACTGCAAGGTACCAAACATAAAGGGAAAGCTGGGATTGAGTTTGGGGGTTATGAATCATAAGGGGGTTCAAAAAATTTGGGGGGATTTTTTTTTCATTTTTGTTCTTTAAAATTTTCCATTTTAAATTGGTTTTTTCTGATTTATATATTAAAGCAAATAATAATGATATGGTTTGAATAGGTAAATTAAAAATTTTTAAGTTCTTAGACCACTTTCATTCTGTGTGAGAAACCTATGCTGTGTCAAATATTTAATTACAATCCAAATTCAGTGCTGTATCAAGCTTGAATGTTGTGTCCATACTTGCCCCAACTGTTCAGGGTTCGACCTCTGCGGTCGTATCAAGCTGCGCCCCAGCGGATCATTTTATTAGAATTGGAGTTATCTTCCTTTGTCCATGATAATAGTTGAATTAACTACAATCAATGCTTTATACAATGCAATGTTTAATTTTGACTTCCACTGATAAAACGCAGATCAAGTTGAATTTGGGTAGTGTCACTTTAACCATTATTGAGTTATGTCCCTTTATAAACATAAAAATTGCTGAATTTTTCGTTTCCTTTCTCTAACTTTAGTTTGTCTCAACCAAATGTTATAAAACTTATACACAACCGTTCTAGAGTTGTGCGTGTTTACAAATAGAAAAATTGCTCAATTTTTAGTTTCTGTTCTCTACTTAAGTTAGCCTCAACCAAATGTTATGAGACTTACACACAATGTTGATTACCTCAAAACTCAAATTTTGGTAGCGTCACTTTTACCATTCTTCAGTTATTTTACTTATAGCTCCCTGTACCTTTTGAGGTAGCATTTGCAGTTTATTTTTTGAGAAAAATTTGAACTTTTTACCAAATTCTTTACTTAGGCACCTGTTTTGCTATCCAGGTTAACCCTTTAACTTATTCACACTAGAATATAATTCCAATTACATCTCATGAACACCTATGAAAATATGGGCAATAATTTGGTCATATCTTTAAAGCTTTTTATCATATTTTAATCAAGTATGAATGTCATTAATTTTGTCAATTCCTTGTAGCATGTGTAGTGGTGTCCTTATGATCAATTATAATCCAAAATCAGTCTATTATTTTTTTTGTGCAGTTTAAGGAACATCTGCCAACTTTCCATTTGTTTATTTTTCCCTCAGTTTGACTACCTGACAGAGCTGAATATACTTTGATTTCATGTAGTTATCATTGAAAACCTAGCAACAGTCAAAATGAAGGACTTAACAAAATCACAGTTCCTTTGAAATTCTGTCATAGTTTTTTTTCCTTTTATTTCATGAGATTGTGGTGTTTTCCCTATAGGATGAGGGGATTGACTGTAAGGATGGTTTTCATGATTAGTGAATTTTGAAGGATTGGGACATATAAAGAGTAAGAGGGTTTTCAACTTTTTGGGGCTTATATGCATACACCCTCTAGGCAAAATACTGTTTATCCATCTATTGGCATATCATTTCTATTCAATATGTTACAGGTATTTAGGGGAAGTAATTAACAAAGATGGTGAAAGATGGGAGATCCAGTTCAAAGGAGCAGGGAAGACACCCTATTCCAGAACAGCTGATGGTAGAAAAGTTTTAAGGAGTACAATCAGAGAATTTCTATGCAGTGAAGTAATTAATAAACATAAATCATAATTCAGTAGTAAAGAAATTTCTATAGGGTGAATAAAATTTGCATATTTGATCAATTTGAAGAGTTTGTCATTATACGCCCGTTTACGGGACGTATTATGGTATACCATTGTCTGTCCGTCCGTCCGTCTGTCCGTTCGTCGTCAATATGTAGGACCTTTACTCAAAAACTCTTTAACCAATTTGCATAAAACTTTGGTGAATTGTTTATATCTATTGACGTGAGCTCCTGTTCGTTTTTTATAAATTTTACATTTTAAGTTTCCGAATTATGGGGATTTATTCATTAAAAAAAGGGGATTTTCCAGTTTTCTGACAATAATTCAAGAATGCTTTCACCAACTTGCAAGAAATTGGGGTGAATTGTTTATATCTATTGACATGAGCTCCCTTTCGATTTTTATATATTTTAGATTTTACGTTTCCGAGTTACAGGGTTTTATTCATAAAAAAAGGGGGGTTTTCCAGTTTTCAGGCAAAAAATAAAAAATGCTTTCAGCAGTTCTTATGAAACTTTAGTGAATTGTTTATATCTATTGATGTAAGCTCCATTTAGAATTTTATAAATTTTACATTTTACATTTCTGAGTTATGGGGTTTTATTCATTAAAAAAGGGGGGATTTTCCAGTTTGCGGACAATAACTCAAAAATGCTGTCAGCAATTCTCATGAAACTTTGGTGAATTGTTTATATCTATTGATGTAAGCTCCCTTTACATTTTCATAAATTTCTAATGTGACATTGAGAATTAATTGAACTTTAATTGTTTATAGTCTGACAACAGATTTACTAAGTATTGTGCAACAGCACAGTGTATTGCACAACAGCAAGAAATCTTTAATTGAATATAAATTCAATTCATATAACCCATTTCAAGTTCTTTGACTACATTTATTCAGAACCTATAATATGTCAAATATTTAAACAATCCAAATTCAGACCTGTATCAAGCTTGAATATTGTGTCCATTTTTGCCCCAACTGTTCAGGGTTGGACCTCTGCGGGCGTATCCAGCTGCGCTCAGCGAAGCAGTTTATTTTTATTATATCTTATTATTCTTATAATTAAAGAGGGTGTTAGGACAAAAAAATTATAGAATATTCTGCATTAGTCTCACAATTTGTTGTTTTGTGTACAGCTGTTTTTTCAGGAATATCAATATACCTTTTTGTTATTATGCATGATGACTACAAAATGAACAATACAAATATATAACCAAAACAGCAGATGGGGATAGACATATATTTTTTTTTCATTCATTTTAGCATTTTATTTGCTATTACAAATCACAAAAAAAAAACCAAGACACAAGTTATCACAACTTAGATAGTCCTCTCCCAAATATAAAGAGTTATAATCTTTAAATATAAAAACATACAACAACAAAATTTAATGATAATTATCAATTTGTACAATAGTTATAGAGGGATATAAATACAAAACACAATGAATGATAGAGCCCTTTCCAAAGTGTAATACATTATACCACAAGAAGTGCTTGTGGAATGTATGAAAAAGCAGGTGAACCAGTCAGATTGTGGATATTGATTTAAAATCTCAAACCATCACATACAGGTTCCTCACATTCTCATCTATGCTTGATGAATATTCTTGCACCAAAACTTTTTTGTGTTCATGTGTTGCCTGTCATTAAATTGGCATAACTCTTTTACCCAGAATGCTGTTTAGGTTTGTTCATAGTAACAATAATCCACCTGTATCCTTGAATACTAACTTTTTATGCCCCCATCGTAGTGGAGGGGGCATTAAGTTTTACCCATGTCCGTCCGTACGTACGGCCGTACATACGTCCGTACGTCCCAAAGTTGGTTTCCGTTCTCTAACTTTAGTTTGCCTCAACCAAATGTCATGAAACTTATACACAATGCTTATTACCACAAAACACAGATCAAGTTTGAATTTTGGTGGTGTCACTTTTACTGTTCTAGAGTTATGCCCCTTTACAAACGGAATAATTGCTGAATTTTTTGTTTCCGTTCTCAGACTTATGTTTGCCTCAACCAAATGTTATGAAACTTATACACAATACTTATTACCACAAAACTCAGATCAAGTACAAATTTGGGTAGTGTCACTTTTACCGTTCTTCAGTTATGTCCCTTTATAACTTTATATGATATGCATGCAGGGGCATCATCTGTGTCCACATGTGGACACTATCAACATTTATTTATTTATATGTTCTACAATTGCAGGCCATTCACCATCTTGGAATTCCTACAACTCGAGCAGGAACATGTGTAACCTCAGAAAGTACAGTTGTCAGAGATATATTTTACAGTGGTGATCCAATAGAGGAAAAATGTACTGTTGTATTACGAATTGCTCCAACATTTCTTAGGTAGTAACAATTAGTTCTGTTTTAATTTTTAAATTGAAGATAACAAATGACAGCTATATAAATGGTATACAGTATATATCAAAGTTCACAAAGATCCTTGAAATCTATTGAATTTGAAACCTATGAAAAGTGAAATTGTAAAGAGAATGAAATTGGAATATTTTTTTTTGGGGGGGTGGGGGGGAGGGGGGAAGGGGGTTCTTTTCTTACATTTAATGAGTGTCATTACATCAACTTGAAATATACTGTTTTATAACAATATTTAGCTCTCCTGGCCTTAAAGGTGCATAACAATTTGGAATTCTCCATCAGTTGTCCAATGTTTGTAAACTTTTCACAATTTCATCTTCTCCTCTGAATCAAGTTGGTCAGGATTGACATATGGTGGGTTCTTTACAAACTTCTCATTTGGATCAAATTGTACAAAAAGGACCAAAAGAAATCTTTGATTTTAAAAGGCCAATTTAAAAAATATTTTCTCTGAAGCTACAAGGCCAAATATTTTGAACCTGAACAAGATTACTGATAATGAGAACCTCTACAAATGATCCCTAAATATTGTTGATCAGGTGGCAAACATAGCAGCATTGGTGACACATAGTTCCCATTGAAACTCTATGGAAAATGTAATTTTTCTTCTTCTTGGAAACCACTATTGTATGTTAAATAACTTGGCAGGAATGGTATATGGAAGATCCTCTACATCACATCTTCGTTTGTTTCTGATTTAACAAAAAACTTGAACCTGATTCTGATTGGCTAATTTTCAAAAATCTTCCCAGTAACAACACAGTGAAATTTAAAAAAAATTTATATGATTGATGATTGGGACACCCTGTTCAAACTTTCCTCGTTTAATATTGATCATATTTCAAACAAAGACAACTTTATTGACCTCTAACACTTCAATTTGTATAAGAGAATAGCATAAACATTATACATGATATATGCAAACAATGAAACATGGTGGCATCATTGGCAATTAATTTCCAATGAAACTGTATGGAAAATTTTCATCGTCTCCTCATGAAACCAAAAGGCAAATGTGAAATAAATTTTGCAGGAATGGTACATGTGTATAGTAGCTATCTTCCAACTGTCCTCATTTGTGTCTGATTATAAAAATGATAATAAAGTCGTACATGTTAACGACAATAATGTTGATACTATTTTGCAATTTAAACTGTCATAGAACAATGTAAATAACAAATAAATTATAATATTTTATTTCAAAAATTTTAGGTTTGGATCTTTTGAGATTTTTAAAACCCTAGATCCACAGACAGGAAGGGCTGGACCCAGTGTTGGCAGAAATGATATTCTGATACAGATGTTAGATTATACAGTCAAAACTTTTTATCCTGAGGTATGAATAGAAATTATAAATGACATAAGACTAAATTCAATGCCAAAAAAATAATCCCCAAAGCATGAAATCCCAAACATAAATTGACCACATGGTCACTTAAAAAAACAGGATTTAAATACAAATTTGTACTACGACTCTGTTAAACTTCTGATTTCATTCAGAAATTGCATGTAATATGTTTATTTCAGTAGAATGATCATGTGACTTGTCATTCTATTATAGTTATGTGCAACAGATATTCTCTGTAATCATCACTTTTTAAATATGGTATGTGATCTCTTGCACATCAATTATTTGTCATACGACTGCCCTTTAAATCATATTGTGGATTATAATATACCATTAACAATGATTAAGTCTAAAATAATGAAAGTATTCCATTTTAGAATCAGTAAATAAACAATTGGAGAACAAGCTCACTTTATAACATTTGTCACTACAGTATACCTGTTAACATAGTGTCATCTTTACTGTGTAGATTTGGGAAAATTATAAAGCTGATAAACAGACAATGTATGTAGAGATGTATAAAGAAGTGATCAGAAGGACAGCCAGGCTGGTAGCAGAATGGCAGTGTGTTGGATGGTGTCATGGGTAATTGTAATATATTCTTGTAGACTCAAATTTGTAGAAAACTGTTTTAAGGCAGATCAGGTGTCTTTTCTGAGCATCCCTTCTGGACATGTTGCAAAAATACTTTTTGATTTAAAAGTAATATACCAAGTACCATTCAATATACAACAGAAACATCTAAAACTTGAAATTTAAAGATTAAACTATTAAAAAATTCAGTGCCAATAAGTGTATTTAAAATTTTCAGAAAAAAAATCCTTTTTAAAATCAAGGGGAGATAATTATATTGAATTTGATAGGACAATTTGTGTTTTTTTAATTTTTCAAGAATATAAGGACTGTGACCCCATATTTTCATTTCATATTTCAGATGTATTTATGAAAAGCAATTCTTTCATGGAAACTTAACCAATTCTATTGTTTAATGACTCCTCAATAATGAAAAATTAAGTTTCCCCTTTATAACCCTTATAAAATAACTGTCGATTTCCTTAATTTCAATGTATTTTAACGAAAAAAAAGGTCTGTGACCCCTAGTTATTTTTATATTGAAATTCGAAAGTATATTGACCTAGAAGCCGATCACAGAAGTTAATGAAAAATCTATCGTGGAACATTTAGACACCTCAGCTACCTTAACTAAGGGTCAGGTAATAGTCATATTTATCTTAAAACTTTCTTTTTTTTTCTTAAAAATTGATGCAGGTGAGGAAGGTGCAAATTAAAGAATTATAGAGTCAGTAAAGTACTGGGATTTCTTCACTTATTAATTATATCAGATATATCTTAGATGTAGGTATCTTATTAGGTCACTTTGACACATATATTTATACTAACTGTTATTGATTAAATTGAAATCAGTTGATCTATGCATATATTTTTTTTTTACTTTTAGAGAAAAGGGGGTATTTTTTAAATCAATAAGTATAAATAAGAAGATGTGGTATGAGTGCCAATGAGACAACTATCCATCCAAGTCACAATGTGTAAAAAGTAAACAATTATAGGTTAAAGTACGGCCTTCAACACAGAGCCTTGGCTCACACCGAACAGCAAGCTTTACTTGACATTAATTAAAGAATTACTTTAAAATTTCAGTGTATTAAACACAGACAACATGAGTATAGTAGGACTAACTATAGACTATGGACCTTTTGGTTTTATGGATAAATACGACCCAAACTACATATGTAATGGTTCAGGTAAGTTTATAGTCCTTCAACTTATTTTGGGAATCATGAATTCAATTTTTGATACAGGTATATAATATTTGAACTTCATTTCTTTGGACTTTTACTTGTTTGTGGCTAAGTAAAATCTAGGATAAGCAATTGTTAATACATATACCTCATTAATATTAGAGTTCAGGGATAGTAGCCATTTTGCCCAGTGTCCACTTTAATCTTCAATTAACATGATTAAATAACTGTACATGTGTGTGTAAAAAGAAAGCAAATTGACTTGTGTTCATATAAGTTTTTAATATATGGGTTATAATTTTATTTTTATGGCTAAATTATTAAAATTAGGAACTTTCAACAATGTTTAATAGACCATTTTCGAGTTATGTACTTCACCAGAAAAGTTCGTCAGTTATGCATGCCTTTATGACGTCATTTACCAAATAGAAGGGACCACCTGTATCCCTGCACTATTAAAGTTCATCAAGGGTCTTCGTGATTGTCATTATGCAGAATAAACTAGAAATAATGTTTGTTCCGTAGGTACTTAATCACAATTTCCTAAGGACAGCAGTGCTGATTATCAATTATTAGAATATAATTTGCCGAACAAATTTTGCAATATAGCATCATATTTTTTCAACCGCTCACTCAACATGGGAAGGAAGTGATGATGCCCCTAAAGGCATGAATGATGTTCACTTAAACCAAAGTTTTTGACGGAAATGCAGTGAACTTGAAAGTTGTCTATTATGACTTATAAAAGTACAAGAACATTGTTTTATCATTTTGATATTATTAATATGACAGTGTTCTTATACCTAATATATAGAAGATCAATGAGTTACTATTATTGTTAATCCACAAACAAACGCTAGAATTTCAAAAACTTATAATTAGGTCTGTATTGGAATAGTTTTTGATCTCCCATTAAGGAATTTAAAGCAATAGAACGAATGGGCTTCACAAATCAACAAAATTATTGACTTTATACAGAAAATTTGCATCATTAAAGCATGAACTTATTAACACATAATACACAGATACATAGGAAAATCATTTCTTAAAATACTGCAAAAATTTCATTCTGATTATTCCATGGTATTGTCATAAAGTGCTTTTGAGTTAACCGTGGTATAGCAAACATCAAATTCCCTCCCAAAAGCTTATCCCAAACCATAGTTGATAAATAAGAACTTTATTTTAAATACTTGGGAGATACTTTGTTATTTATTTATGAATAAAATATTGGTATATAAAATCTTGAATTTTGGATTCTAAATTTGGAAAAAAGCAAAATATATTTGAGGTTCATGAAACAATGAAATTGACAACAATTTGTTCCCTATGAAAAACAATATGTTTTCGTCAAATGACAGCTAGTTATTCAAAAGAACTGCTTTTATTTCTACTTGTAATATGAGTATTTTTGACAGATGATGGTGGAAGATACTCCTTTACAAACCAGCCAGATATATGTAAATGGAATTGCATGAAATTAGGAGAGGCAATTCAGGGAGCAGTTCCTCTGACAGAAACAAAACCCCATTTAGATATTTTTGACGAGGTGTACAGTGACTATATGAAGCAAAAAATCAGGAAAAAGGTATAAAAAGTCTTAAGTACATAATTCATAATGTGTAGTCAAAATTATACTTTTCAATTGATAGCTTTCCCATATCAAAAGATGGAATTACTATCTCAACATGTAAATACCAACATTCTCATCTTTACTTTCATTAATTGATTGATTTGATATGAACTTTGTCTTTACAAATACAGCAAACTTCTGCATAACAGGAAAATACTAATTTGTGAACTGGTTTCCTGATCATTATCAGGGTTGAAGTCAGTACCAGATACAGAATACTTTTAAACTAAATGATTTCATTTAGTTCAGAAGCTCTCAGAATTACTATTTTCTAGGCATAGATATAGATGTTACAACAACCAATCATGATCATTAAAGCAGGCAAGACATTTCAGCGTGTACACTCTTGTTTATTTTTTTATTTTGCAGTTTGGTTTAGTTAATAAAGAATTAGAAACAGATAAGTAAGTATAAATTAATTTAAAGAATTTTTTATAGCAGTTTGTTTAAAAACTGCAGTTAAATTTAAAGAATTTTTAGTTTTATACAAGTACAATTGTATAACTTCACAGATACTATTGCTCAATTAAAACTGCACATATACTAAGTTTATGTAAGAGTTGTCTCCCATTTTTCCAGGTTAGCTTTAAAAGTTTTTTTGGCAAATTTTCATTTTTTTTTTCAAAACTCTTTTCATAAATAAAATTCTATCAGAAAAATTTATTGTTATACACAAACTTTGAAAAGTCAAAGTCACAGGGACACAACCTATCTATTTGCTTTATCCCAGGTTGTGAGATTCGTCATGCCACCTCTGTTTCAATATTGTAACTTGCTTGTTAACTTTGTTTGTAAATGTTGAAATTGTTTTTGACCTGGCTAGGGATTGAACTCATGACCTCCCTAAATCATGCTACAGCAAGACCACATAGGTGTTTTCACACTAGGGAGAAGAACATGTCAAACTGTTCCTTAGCAAATATAATATGCCTAGACCTAAATAACTACCAAATTAGCCGTATTGCAATCTAAATAACTTGTTCATATCATGCCCTATGCTCATTTTAACATGGTGAAATCTTCCTTTTTCAACATATTACCCATGCATACTCTGTAAAAATATAGGCAAATATAATGTCTACCCATGATTGAATAAAGCATATACACATGTATCTTGACATGAAATAGTTACTTAATCAAACATGAGGGTGTCAACAAACATTAAAAATGCCATTCTGATTGTGTATTCAAATAAATTGATTGACATAGTTACATTAAAGGAAACTCATTATACTTCTATTCTGTACTGATTCTGTAACATAATAACTAGCCTATGTTTTTCGTCATTTTTTTTTCTAAGGTGGGTTTTATAAAGATGCCATTTTATTTTGATGACATAAAAGAATACATGTATAACACTACATTTTGATAGAAATTCATTGCAGGGATATTTATGATTCTTTCTTAGCAACAATGCAAAGAACTGGAGCAGACTTCACAAATTGTTTTAGATGTCTGAGTAAGCTCCCTTTACCAGGCTCTCCTGATTTTCAAGCCAAATTAAAGGATGTGAAAGAGCTTATACTTTCTCAATGTTCTACATTAGAAGAATTGAAATCAATGCATAAACCTGAGATGGATCCAAGGTAAAGGTTCATGTATATTAATATTGATCATAACAAGAATGTCAAAAAGTTTTTATTATGCACTGGTCTGTGGATCCACCCCTTTGTTTGTCCTTTCATCAGTCTGTGTGTTCTGTTTCAGGTTAAAGTTTTGGTATATGGTTTTTCAATGGGAAATTTGGAGTTAAACACCAACTGATTCTGGGGAAAGCTTTTACATGAATATACCCATGTTCCTTCATTTGAAAGAAATTTACCTTCTGATGAAAGCTGATATAATGCATTTTCTGAAATAGTTAACTTTTATAAAGTCATTGACATCATAAAGCATGTTCTCCACAGCCAGCACTTCTCACAAAGCTTTCTAAACACAGAAAACTCTTCATTTCCCTGCCTTGATAAATTCAAAGAAAATTGTTCATGAATCAGATAAACTTATTTGTTGAAATAAGCAGCAGCAGTCCTATCCTTGCTGTACTCCAGTTATTGCATAAAATGTAAGGTGACAGTAACTGTTCCCTGATACTAAGTAGTTGATTTTTTACCAGTATAGTTCTGATATTTTGTCACTCTTTTCTTGGAAAGAGCAGTAATTTCAATGATGCAAGAAATATGATACAGGCTGCTATGGAGCATCTATGTTAATAATATGTTCTGAGTGAAGCTTCACCTCATTCTCAATTAGAAAAGTAGAAAAATGAAAGTGTGCAATCAATAAAGGAGTCTTCTGCTGGACAAAGCATGTTAGAATGCAGCAAATTATGATATGGGGATGTTTTATAAGTTCTATATACTATGTTTTCATTCATATTTATGGGTACCAATTTTTGTGGATTTAGAAAAAAATGTATTTTCGTGGATTTTTTATTTTGTGGTTTAAACAAGGTCTGCATACAAGACTTTACAAAAATTGTACTTCATGAAACATTTAAATTGCTTGTTCACCTGTACCCATGAAATCCATGACAATTGGTATACAATGACTAACAAAGAATACACAGTAAGCATGCAAAGATTATTGTTGTCTCTCTTTCTATAACAAATTACTTCATTTTAAAGAAAGTATTTTGAGATATACACGATTTTAAATGATTGATCCCTTATACTGTTGTATTTATGTTTTAATATGATTTTACTTGATAGATTCTTAATAAGTCTAATATATTTATAATTGTAGGCAATTACAAGCCTTCCTTGGTATGCTACAGTCAAATCCAGCATTAGTGAATGCCTTAGGCAGGAATTTTGCTTCCATTACTAGAGATTTGGAAAAATTGGAAAAAATCAAGGAAATGGAGGTAATAAAGTTAAAAGGACATAACAAAATGAAGGAAAACATAGAAAAAGGACATAACAGAATTGTATAGAGAGCTAGTCATTTGATTTTTGTCATCTTTCTAGTTATTCCAAATTAGCCCATCTGTTTTCATTTTTTTTTCCAATAAGTTTTACATCAAAAACTTTTTAGGACATTCTGATTGAAAATTATTATTTCTCTCATATATGAAAAAAAATATGTTTGTGTTTAAACCTTTCTTATGTTAGCTTGATTTGTTCTTACATTAGTTTTATGAATTATAACATATCTGATATCACAAAAGTTAGTTATTTAAAAAAAACATAATTTTTTTGTGCAATTGAATGTTATAAAGCCACTGACTGGTTAGATTTATTTGAGTCATCTTCTCTTCCTGTGTTTGTGGAGTACATTTACCAAGAACATAGTTCATAAAATATACTTAGAAATTAAGTGTATAAAATGATATGTATTACCATGAAACATGTTTTACTAAAATTTACACAAGTTGCAGAAAGTAGTACACGAAGTAAGAACTTATGTGTTCAACCTACAATTATGGACAAAGGGAGATAACTCAATTCAAAATGTTGCTTCTTTGCAATATTCAACGCAATGTTTGATTTAGAATTAACAATTCTTTAACCCCTCAGTGCTCACAAATAATCTTGTTAGGATTCTTACATTACAGGAATTAGGTTTGGTTTTATGTGTTCAAATCAAGTATATAATTTGTACATACAGAAAACACCAAACAGGTAAAGCCTTGATTATAAGTATCTTAGCCTTTTGTTGAAAGCCGTATATTGATCCGGAGATGATAAGATATTGATTTTCTAGTCTCTTTGTGGTGTTTTGGAGCTTGTTGATTCAATTGCCTTGAAATTGTATATTCTCCTTATTTTAATAATAACCCACAACTATTCGAGCTCTTGAATAAAATCAGTTGTAAGTTATGTAGACAAAGACGTTTGTTTTATTTTGTCTGTTAGTAATTATTTTGTTTGTTTTCTATTTTATCTAAGGGTAAGACTGAGGAAGATCAAAGAAAAGTAAACCAGGAAGCCTGGGATACATGGTTAAAGAAATATGAAGAAAGATTGAATAAAGAAGTGGAAGGAAAGACAGATTTGTTTGAAGCAAATGCACAGAGAGTGAGCATCATGAATTATAATAACCCAAGGTATGATTGTGGAGTAAATTATTACACTCTTTAATTTTGCAGTTCTGTTTACCTGGTTCTTGGTTTCATAGTTCAAACTGAATACAAAACAATTCTTGTAGATTTGGTAATAAATTCTCAAATATCAATATGTTAATAAACAATTCTTATAGATTTGGTAATAAATTCTCAAATATCAATATGTTAATAAACAATTCTTGTAGATTTCGTAATAAATTCTCAAATATCAATATGTGAATAAACAATTCTTGTAGATTTCGTAGTAAATTCTCAAATATTAATATGTTAATAAACAATTCTTGTAGATTTGGTAATAAATTTTCAAATATCAATATGTTAATAAACAATTCTTGTAGATTTGGTAATAAATTCTCAAATATCAATATGTTAATAAACAATTCCTGTAGATTTGGTAATAAATTCTCAAATATCAATATGTTAATAAACAATTCTTGTAGATTTTGTAGTAAATTCTCAAGTATCAATATGTTAATAAACAATTCTTGTAGATTTGGTAATAAATTCTCAAATATCAATATGTTAATAAACAATTCTTGTAGATTTTGTAGTAAATTCTCAAGTATCAATATGTTAATAAACAATTCTTGTAGATTTGGTAATAAATTTTCAAATATCAATATGTTAATAAACAATTCTTGTAGATTTTGTAGTAAATTCTCAAGTATCAATATGTTAATAAACAATTCTTGTAGATTTGGTAATAAATTCTCAAATATCAATATGTGAATAAACAATTCTTGAAGATTTTGTAGTAAATTCTCAAATATTAGAAATAAGTAAACATAAGGACATGTATAAATTGAATATGTGTTATTTCAGATTCATCTTGAGGAACTACATTGCTCAGAATGCCATCAAGGCAGCAGAAAAGGGAGATTACTTTGAAGTTAGAAGGGTTCTGAAGTTACTGGAAAATCCTTACAGTGATCAGGTTGACCTGGGTGACCTTGCTTTGCCACAGCAAGATGGAAATGTATCAAAGTCAACAGACGATAAACGTAAGTGAAAAATTATTGCATAATGCATATGTTCCGTACCATATGAGCATTTGGACCATATGTGTATATACTCATATGGTCCAACCATACACTTATGGTCCGTTAATTAACATGATGAACGTTGAAAAGGTGTTCCACACATAGTTCAAAGTCTAAAGATAAAAGTTTTTAATTATTCAATCATATTGTAATCATTGTTACATAATTAATGAAATAAAGTGAATTTTACTTACAAGTAAGAATTATAGTAAAATCATTATTACATGGTCAATATAGATTTGTCCTTACATTTATATGAAATAATGATTTAACTGAACACTAAGAAAAATGAAAAAAGGTCCATGCCCAAAATGCCTGTGGTTTCACTTGCGGACAAATAATCAACAAGAAAAAATGCTCTAATTTGATTGCAAAGGCAAGGTAACAAGAAACTCAAAGATTTAGACAATATGTAAAGATAAAGGAATTCAGTTAGTAACTTGTGCTGGTTTGGGTTCGGAGAATGAGATGTGTGCTTCGGTGAAGAAAGTTAGAATTTATTTGAAAAATAGCTAAATAGTTTAAATGCTCATATGGTCCGGTCTATTAATAAACAAACGAGTATAATACTCATATGGTCATGACCATACGTGTATGGTCCAAATACTCATATGGTCCGTAACACATATATTGTTAAAATGAAATTTTCTTGCACATATTTTACCAAAGGAAATAAAATTGAAAGTGGACTTTGTGTTTTTTTGTAAATTATTAGAAGAGAAAGTGAACCTAAATAAATATTAATAAAACCTTAGTCATTTGCCATTTCTGATTGTAATTGTGTAATTTGATCGTTCCTACACAAAATGAAATGAATGTTACAACATTGAATTAAGGATGTTTTCATCAAATCAAGGTTTTGACGTACTCTTTTGAAAATATTACCCAGAATGCATTCGATTTTTGAAACAGTGAATTAAAATGTCAGCTATAATTTTTAATATATATTTACAGCATCTGATGGAGGAGCAACTGGTTCAAAGTCAAAGGGAACATGTGAAGTGAGAAGTTACACTGGAATGTTGTATGAGAGCAAACCTCCTGATTGGTCTTTAGATCTAAAGGTCACATGATCATCGTAAACACCACTGTTACTATTCCATAGACAGGCAAATTAAATCAACTAACTTATGTCAAGTTTTGAGCCATTATATAATGCTGTAAACTATAAGTAGTTATAATTTGAACTTTTTGTCTGTGGTGTGAGCTGTGGTCATATTTTGTGCACAGGATATCAGTTTAGATTGTTCTATTAGAATGACGATACCTGTCCAAATTTGAGTATTCAAATGGCAGGTATCTGATAGTGATCCCTGTGTACTGATTATATACACTTCTTATGAATTACAGAAAAATTCTTAGAAATTGATGAAACCCTTACTAGTAATATGTAATTAATTTTGTAAAATTATGTTTAAAATATTAAAATAATTAAGGTCAATAGAAATATTTTGTCAAATTATGTCTATTTTCTAAGAATTGTATCATATGACTTTTATTTATATATGTGTTGTTTGTTCATATCTGCCAACACACAAGTTCTAGGAGGGAAACTCCCTCTTTTTCCCTAAAAATTTGATATCCCCCACTTTGGACATTTATCTGCAAAGATGTCTTCCTTTGATAAAAAAAAAACACCCCCTTCCAATCATTTAAGTTATTTATCTGCAAAGATGTCTTCCTTTGATAAAAAAAAAACACCCCCTTCCAATCATTTAAGTTGTTTTAATGATATTTTCTGTGATTGATTTTTCACTGAATTTCAAATTCATTTCTTATTTGCATAGTAAAAAGACATCCCATCTCATCAAGAATGTTGTTTTATCTAATTAACTCCATGTATAGATAATTAAATTTTATCCTTATGTGCTTATTTATTATAAAAATTGTATCTTTTTACAAAACTTTGTATGAAAAAAGGTTGCCTTGCATAATCCTCCCCCCCCCCCCCCTTTTTAGCAGAGCTGGAAAAAAGGGGGAGATATTCCACTTTGTAGCTCCAAAAAGTTAACTGGTATGAATATTAATCATTTGTTTCAGATTACTCAAGTTAATTGAATGAATTGTATAACATAGTTTTGTGTGTCAAAATGAAAAGAAAATAAATGTGGATAGTGTCCACATGTGGACACAGATGATGCCCCCGCTTGCATATCATATAGTTATAAAGGGACATAACTGAAGAACAGTAAAAGTGACGCTACCCAAATTTGAACTTGATCTGAGTTTTGTGTGTAAGTCTCATAACATTTGGTTGAGGCTAACTTAAGTTGAGAACAGAAACTAAAAATTCAGCAATTTTTAGGCAGTTAAGCTGCCTTATGCGAGCACCCTAGATTTGTGTTCTACCCAATAAATGCTGAAATACGTGCCATTGTTATTATCTAGCTGGCTATTATGTTATTTATAACTAATTGGACATTTTTTTAATACTTTTATTTCTGGAATACAAAAAATATGACCAGAAAAACCTTAAATGATCGTCGAACTACCCAAAACTTTTGAAGTTGCACATAGGAAGTAGTGCTCAATAGAAATCCGTACGTAGTTTATTATCCCCTGTGCTTTTGGCTGCGATGTCACAGAACAATTGTATGAAATTATGAAATATTTCATCGCCGAAAATCGGTAATTACAAGTCGTTTATATTTCCCAAAGCGCAAAATGCGCAGGAATATTGTTCATGTACAACAAATCTCTATGATAGAGGAAATAAAGTTATATACGTGGGCGGTAATTTTTAACTTATCTTGCCAAATAAGGTTGTTGTTATTTTATGAATGAAACGAGGTCATGAAACGGCGTCATGAAACAGATGCGGAAATCGACGTTGATGGGATGTTTAAAGTAATGTGGACAACTCGTCCCCGAGACAAGTCGGACCGAATCCACTCAAATCGTCTAAGAAGACAACTTTGACCGTTTGTCAGATTTACTTAGGGTTTCATAAAAGATTAGACTAACATGTCTAACGGAGCCATTAATCTTTTGTTTGTGCATTCGGGTCTATTTAGGAGTATTGGGAGGGGCATGAAGAAGGGAGGAGTTTACTATAGAACCCTATGGAATTTTATTTTTTTAAATTTTCAAATGACTATTTCTCGAAAACAGTAAGTGATAGACACATGCAGTCTTCAGTAATGAGAACAGGACAATAAAAAAAATCAACCAAAATATAGGACGAGTCCCTAGGGGTCATCACAACCCTCTTCAATTTGAAAATGTACTTTTATCTTGTAAACCGTCGCGATCCCCACCCCTAAACAATATATATACTTGTATGGGACAATAAAAGAAATCAAATGAAAATAATTTGGGGGAGTCCCGGGTGTCGTCCCATCCCCTCCTGTTTGAGAACTTGGAAATGGTCGAGATCCACACACCTAAACCATATATATTCATGTATTGGACAATATAACAAATCAAATGAAATATAGGGGGAGTCCCTGGGGTCACCCCACCCCCTGTTGTTTGAGAACTTGTAAACGGTCGAGATCCCCACCCCTAAACCATAAATATTCATGTATGGGACAATTTAACAAATTAAATGAAATATATGGGGAGTCCCTGGAGTCACCCCAACCCCTCAACTTGTAAACAGTCAAGATCCCCACCCCTACACCATATATATTCATGTATGGGACAATATAACAAATCAAATGAAATATTTGGGGAGTCCCTGGGGTCACCCACCCCCTCTTGTTTGAGAACTTGGAAATGGTCGAGATCCCCACCCCTAAACCATATGTATTCATGTATGGGACAATATAACAAATCAAATGAAATATAGGGGGAGTCCCTGGGGTCACCCCACCCCCTCCTGTTTGAGAACTTGTAAACGGTCGAGATACCAACACCTAAACCATATTTATTCCTGTTAATCATTTCAAAAAGATTTGAATGACATACAGGGTCAATATCCTAGGTGTCACATATGCATATCACTTTACTAGACCAAACCAATATGAACTGGACTTTGCCCAATGTCAGGAGACCATGGGAATGACGAATTATGGGGGCTTTGTTTGGGAGACTTCGTAACGGCATCCTGTTACAATTAATTCTTGTTTATTATAAAATTTTATTGATGCAAACAATGAGTCTAGGTTAATTGAATTTACTTTAATTATTTATTAAATTATTTCTGGGCCTATAATAATTTTCATTTATGGCTCATTTTAAAGAAAACATAAATCTTTCAAGCAGTGTAAAGCCCGAGAATGTTTGACCAACTGTTTTATAATCACCTGTCATTTTATTCCAAACTTAGTATGGAGTAACATCATGCACTTGGGGTGAAGATGGGGGTCATTTACATTGATATATGAGTTGCTTTTGAAAACCTTGATGAAATATTAATTGATTTGCCTTAATAATCAATTCATTTAATGAACATAAATGTACAATATACGAATGTTAAATGTTTGTTCTTTCAAGTCTTAAAAAAAAAAATTGAAGCAACACTGCCACAGTTTTCATAATTACGTTTGCCTTGGTTTTTGGTTAACTGCCTACAGCGCTTACAGTGCTTTGATTCTAGTTATAAAGGGGCATAACTCAATAATGGTTAAAGTGACACTACCCAAATTCAACTTGATCTGTGTTTTATCAGTGGAAGTCAAAATTAAACATTGCATTGTATAAAGCATTCATTGTAGTTGATTCAACTATAATCATGGACAAAGGAAGATAACTCCAATTTTAAAAATAACTTGATATTTAGAAGAAAATAAACATTTTGCAATTTTTTCCATTTATAAAGGGGCATAACTCTAGAACAGTTAAAGTGAAGCCACCAAAATTCAAACTTGATCTGTTTTTTGTGGTAATAAGCATTGTGTATAAGTTTCATAACATTTGGTTGAGGCAAACTTAAGTTAGAGGACGGAAACTAAAATTTTGCAATTTTTCCATTTATAAAGGGGCATAACTCTAGAACGGTTAAAGTGACGCCACCAAAATTCATACTTGATCTGTGTTTTGTAGGTAATAAGCCTTGTGTATAAGTTTCATAACATTTGGTTGAGGCAAACTTAAGTTAGAGAACGGAAACTAAAAATTTTGCAATTTTTCCATTTATAAAGGGGCAATACTCTAGATCGGTTAAAGTGATGCCACCAAAATTCAAACTTGATCTGTGTTTTGTGAAAATAAGCATTGTGTATAAGTTTCATAACATTTGGTTGAGGCAAACTCAAGTTAGAGAACGGAAACCAATTTTGGGACGTACGGACGGACAAGGGTAAACTTAATGCCCCCACCGCTACGGCGGGGGCATAAAAAATAAATGTTAAAACCAATTTGATTGTATGTATTTAATTTATTGTATTTGTTAACACTGCAATTTATGAATTATGCATTGATTTCATTTCGATTGTTTTTATTGTTGTAAGGTTTTTTTTATCAAATAAAAAATATCATGTTTTTAAGTGTCTCTTGACCTTTTATAGCTTACTATACCGATTGGGTTTTGCTTATTGTTGAAGGCCATATGTTGACCTATAGTTGTCAACTACTTTATTTGGTCTCTGTTGGAGAGTTGTCTCATTGGCAATAATACAACTTCTTATCTTCTTACTTTTATATCTATTTAGTTTTATATCGCCTGATTTTTGTTTCGACTGCGACAAAAGTCGCAGTATGTAAGACAGAGGGATTAATAAGGGCTGCAGTGGTGGAGGCAATGTAAATTATTTGTATAAAGCTTTATTTTTCAGAAGGTAAAAGACTTGGATGCCTCATACCTAGTATACAGATACCATTTGTTACGAAGTTTCCGTCTGTCCATTGTCCTTGACCTAATTTTCATGGTTCAGCGACTGCTTGAAAAAATATCAGTTATTTTCTCATGTGAATTTCTCACTTATTATGGGTAAAAGGATAACTATATTTGGTATATTAGTTCCTTGCAACATCAGACAGTGTTCGACTGACATTGACCTCATTAAATGGATCAGTGAGACGTTTCAGCATGTGCACTTATCTTATTTATTAAAGTGATATGACAAGTATATTTTGTATAAAGAATCATCGCAAGGTCAGGTCTACTCGTCAGTCTGGCAGAGATCGTATGACTTTGACCTCATTTTGTTGATCAGTGATCAAGGTTAGGTTTTTTTGTGGTCAAGTCCTAAACCATTTTCAATTGCTATTCATGTAAATACTTAGCTGACATTAATTGTTAATTGTAGTCTTTTTTTTATTAGTTTGACCTGCTTATTACCTAGTAGTCATTAGACTTCAATTTTTTATGAAATAACCATTTTTCAACAGATTGAGTAATATTGATATTATTTTTAGTCGTCAGTCAAATTTGATTTTAGATGGATATGGGTATCATTTTTTAAGTCACTTCAGGTTTTAATGCTACTCGTGTATTAAAGTAATTAAACATCCTTGGTTTTCAAATTTTAGGGTTGGAGCATTCCTGTTAAAGGTTTAGGTTTTAATGCTACTCGTGTATTAAAGTAATTAAACATCCTTGGTTTTCAAATTTTAGGGTTGGAGCATTCCTGTTAAAGGTTTAATACCAAATATTGTAAAAACAACAAGAGGTCACCATACAGCCTTCAACAATGAGCAAAACCTATAACATATAATAAGCTTTAATAGGCCAAAACCTAAAATAAATCAAATGAGAAAACCAACAGCTTCATTTTTCTAAGAGAACTATAAACAAACACAATTGTGGCAGACAACAACCAAGGATAACGAATAGATAACTGACTTCTGGCTTGGAACATACTCATAGAAGACTTCGGTGTATGCATATTGTAAATGCAACCAATACCTAATTTAAATTCTATGGTTCTACTGTAACAGACTGTCCTCCAGGTAAGTCTGTTACATAAGACCACATGTTTGATTGGTAGCATAAACATAAATTAAACTTTGAAACTAAATCCCAAGATTATGGGTTAAGTTTGGTTCCCAATGACTTTGTTTCAAATCAAATTTATAACATAATAAAATGCTTCGCTGGGGCGCAGCTTGATACGACCGCAGAGGTCGAACCCTGAACAGTTGGGGCAAGTATGGACACAACATTCAAGCTTGATACAGCTCTGAATTTGGATTGTTATTAAATATTTGACACAGCATAGGTTTCTGACACAGAAAGAATGTGGTCTAAGAACTTGAATTTTTTTAATTTACCTATTATGGTCCAATGTCCAAAATCAAAATACATGGTTAGATTCAGCATATCAAAGAACCCCATATATTCAATTTTTGTTAAAATCAAACAAAGTTTAATTTTGGACCCCAACTTGGACAAACTTGAAAACTGGGCCCATAATCAAAAATCTAAACACATGTTTAGATTCAGCATATCAAAGAACCCCAAGAATTCAATTTTTGCTAAAATCAAACTAAGTTTAATTTTGGACCCTTTGGACCTTAATGTAGACCAATTTAAAAAACGGGACTTAAAATTAAAAATCTAAATACACGGTTAGATTTGGAATATCAAAGAACCCCAATAATTCAATTTTTGATGAAATCAAACAAAGTTTAATTTTGGACCCTTTTGACCTCAATATGAACCAATTTGATAGCGGGGCCCACAAATAAAAATTCTAAATTCATGGTTAGATTCAGCATATCAAAGAACCCCATATATTCAATTTTTGTTGAAATCAAAAAAAGTTTAATTTTGGACCCCAACTTGGACCAACTTGAAAACTGGGCCCATAATCAAAAATCTAAACACATGTTTAGATTCAGCATATCAAAGAACCCCAAGAATTCAATTTTTGTTAAAATCAAACTAAGTTTAATTTTGGACCCTTTGGACCTCAATGAAGACCAATTTAAAAAACGGGACCCAAATTAAAAATCTAAAAACACTGTTAGATTTGGCATATCAAAGAACCCCAATAATTCAATTTTCGATGAAATCAAACAAAGTTTAATTTTGGACCCTTTTGACCTCAATATGAACCAATTTGATAACGGGGCCTACAAATAAAAAATCTAAATACATGGTTAGATTCAGCATATCAAAGAACCTCATATATTCAATTTTTGTTGAAATCAAACAAAGTTTAATTTTGGACCCCAATTTGGACCAACTTGAAAACTGGGCCCATAATCAAAAATCTAAATACATGTTTAGATTCAGCATATCAAAGAACCCCATATATTCAATTTTTGTTGAAATCAAACAAAGTTTAAATACTGGACCCTATCTTGGACCAACTTGA
Source organism: Mytilus californianus (assembly GCF_021869535.1). Lineage (NCBI taxonomy): Eukaryota > Metazoa > Mollusca > Bivalvia > Mytilida > Mytilidae > Mytilus > Mytilus californianus. The sequence goes on along the minus strand of NW_026262668.1, from coordinate 64,541,121 downwards.
AAACTGGGCCCATAATCAAAAATCTAAACACATGTTTAGATTCAGCAAATCAAAGAACCCCTAGAATTCAATTTTTGTTAAAATCAAACTAAGTTTAATTTTGGACCCTTTGGACCTCAATGTAGACCAATTTAAAAAACAGGACCCAAAATTAAAAAACTTAATACACGGTTAGATTTGGAATATCAAAGAACCCCAATAATTCAATTTAAGATGAAATCAAACAAAGTTTAATTTTGGACCCTTTTGACCTCAATATGAACCAATTAGATAACGGGGTCCACAAATAAAAAATCTAAATACATGGTTAGATTCAGCATATCAAAGAACCCCATATATTCAATTTTTGTTGAAATCAAACAAAGTTTAATTTTGGACCCCAATTTGGACCAACTTGAAAACTGGGCCAAAAATCAAAAATCTAAATACATGTTTAGATTCAGCATATCAAAGAACCTCATATATTCAATTTTTGCTAAAATCAAACAAAGTTTAATTTTGGACCCTTTGGACATTAATGTAGACCAATTTGAAAACTGGACCCAAAATTAAAAATCTAAATACACTGTTAGATTCGGCATAACAAATAAATAAATGTGATCAAAGATTTTACAAATCTAATGCGCCATACTGTGCAATTAAAGATTACTTCTTGAAATTTTTCAATATTTGAAATTTGAAAAAAAAATAATATTTGAAGAATAATTCTTTTTAATTTCTGAAATCTGAAATGAGAAAAAATTGGCCCCCCACAATTTCTTTTTATCCCCCCCCCCCCTTTTTCCCCCAAAAAAATTCTTTCCCTCAAGATATGGTCATAATCTCAATTCAAATTTCCAATGGAGTTGGCAACCATAATTACCCATTTAAATTTACCATAGTGCTTACTTAATCTATTTTATAATAGAATTAATAAAAATATAGTGTCAAATCTTTCATATGGATTTTTTTGTAAAAAAAAAAGATGAAAACATTTGCAGATATTTTTACTGGTCTTCCTTTATAAATATGCATTTCTTTAAACATAATTTAAAAGCAGTGTAAGGGAAGTAACCAAAACGTTGTATTTGGATTACCTCCCTTACACTGTTTTAGATTATCTTTATTGTTCATTAACCATTACTTTATACATAATTTAAAAGCAGTGTAAGGGAGATAATTTCAATGATGTATTTGATTTATCTCCCTTACACTGCTTTAAATTATGTTTTGTACTAAAGTATTTGTCCATTAACCAGGACAACCTTGTTTTTCCCCCTTTTTTGCCCCTAATTCCTAAACGGTTTGAGCCATAACCCCCCAAAGCAAATCCTAACCATCCCTTTGTGGTATGGAAACTTGTAGTATAATTTCAGAGAGATCCATACACCGTTCCACAGTTATTGTCTGGAAACTAGAAAATGCTCATTTTTGGCCCCTTTTTGGCCCCTAACTCCTTAACTGTTGGTACCATAACCCCCAAAATCAATCCCAACCTTCCTTTTGTGGTATTTAACCTTATGGTCAAATTTCAAAAAGATCCATTCACTTAAACTAAAGTTAGAGTGCGAAAATCAATATGTATTCGGACGACGACGCCGGACGACGACGACGACGACGACGACGACGACGACGACGACGACGACGCCAACGTCATACCAATATACGACCACAAAATTTTTTTGCGGTCGTATGAAAATTAAGAATCTAAATACACGGTTAGATTCGGCATATCAAAGAACCCCAATAATTCAATTTTTGATGAAATCAAACAAAGTTTAATTTTGGACCCTTTTGACCTCAATGTGGACAAAGTTGAAAACGGGGCCCAAAAATCAAAAATCTAAATACATGGTTAGATTCAGCATATCAAAGAACCCCATATATTCAATTTTTGTTGAAATCAAACAAAGTTTAATTTTGGACCCCGATTTGGACCAACTTGAAAACTGGGCCCATAATCAAAAATCTAAATACATGTTTAGATTCAGCATATCAAAGAACCCTAAGAATTCAATTTTTGTTAAAATCAAACAAAGTTTAATTTTGGACCCTTTGGACCTTAATGTAGACCAATTTGAAAACGGAACCAAAATTTAAGAATCTAAATACACAGTTAGATTCGGCATATCAAAGAACCCCAATAATTCAATTTTTGATGAAATCAAACAAAGTTTAATTTTGGACCCTTTGGACCTCAATGTGGACCAATTTAAAAACGGGGCCCAAAATCCAAAAACTAAATACATGGTTAGATTCAGCATATTAAAGAACCCCATGAAATCAAGAATAAAACCCCATTGAAATTGGTCAAGAAATAAGCAATTTATAGGAAGTATCTTCTTTTGCACAATCCTGTGCTATTAAATATTTCTTGCTATTGCGCAATACTGTACAATTGACAATTTCTTGCTATTGCGCAATATTGTGCTATTGGATATTTCTTGCTATTGCGCAATACTGTGCAATTGAAGATTTCTTGCTATTGCGCAATACTGTGCAATTGAAGATTTCTTGCTATTGTGCAATACTGTGCAATTGAAAATTTCTTGCTATTGCACAATACTTATTATATAATAATTTACACATCCTGTTTGGTGTGTATCTCCTACCATATCATTATTATTTGATTTTAAATATAAATCAGAAATAACCAACTTAAAATGGAAAATTTTAAAAGAAACAAAAAAGGAAAAAAAGAAAAAAAAGGAAAAAAAAATAAATCCCCCCCCCCAAAATTTTTTGAACCCCCATTATGATTCATCACCCCCAAACTCAATCCCAGCCTTCCCTTTGTGGTATGGTACCTTGCAGAACAATTTCAGAGAGAATCATACACTTGAACACAAGTTATTGTCTGGAAACTAGAAAAAAATGTGTTTTTTGGCCCCTTTTTGGCCCCAAATTCCTAAACGTTTAGGGCAATTACCCCCAAACTCAAACCCAGCTTTCCCTTTGTGATATGGAACCTTGTAGTACAATTTCAGAAAGATCCATACACTTACACACAAGTTATTGTCATGAAACTAGAAAAATGCTTGTTTTTTGCCCCTTTTTTGGCCCCTAATTCCTAAAATTTGGAGGCAATTACCCCCAAAATCAATCCCAGCATTCCTTTAGTGATATGGAACCTTGTGGTACAATGTCAGAGAGATCCATACACTAACACACAAGTTATGTCTGGAAGTTACAAAAAAGCTTATTTTTGGCCCCTTTTTGGCCCCTAATTCCTTTACTGTTATTACCATAACCCCCAAAATCAATCCCAACCTTCCTTTTGTGGTATTGAACCTTGTGGTAAAATTTCATAAAGATCCATTCACTTAAACTAAAGTTAGAGTGCGAAAACCAATGTGTCTTCGGACGACGCAGGACGACGCCGGACGACGACGACGACGACGACGACGACGCCAACGTCATACCAATATACGACCACAAAAATTTTTTTGCGGTCGTATAAAAATAAGATGTGGTATGATTGCCAAGACTTGAAGAGACCACAAACAACTACAGACCACCATATAGCGTTCAACAATGAGCAAAACCTATACAGTATAGTAAGCTATAAAAGGCCCTGGATATCAACTTGTGAAACAATACAACAGAGAAAACTAAAGGCCTGATATAGGATAAAAATATCCAACCGACAAAATGACAAGGATTTTTAAAACAACTATGGATCACTGTATGTCCTTCAATTATGACCAATACACATACCCTTACAGGACGCTTTAAATGTTGTGTTTTGTGTACTGTTGTTTGTCTTTTGGTTGTTTTCCATTTCATTGTCAGTTTGTTTTCTACTTAAACAAGTTTAAATATCCCTTCGGTTTCTTTTGCCTCTCTTTTTTAAAAGGTCCTGGATGACAAAATGTGAAACAATTCAACAGAGAAAACAAATGGCCTGATGTAGGCTATATTTATTAAATAAAGACCATTATCATGGGCAACAACAAACAACAACCACTGGACTATAAGCTCCTGGCAGGACTAACATGTTTGTGACCACTCAACCCTCCCCTAACCTAGGACAGTAGTTTTACAACCATCAAAGCCAAATGTTGTTAAAAGCTAAAGAAAAATATACAAAACGTGTTTAACTTGTAGTTTTTTTATTTTCTCTGAAAGCTGAAATTACAATAAACCTTCTGAACAAGATCTGTATATAAAATGCTATTGATGAGAAAAGCAGATATCAAATCATATTGCATAGAAAATTCAATGTTATACAAATAAAACAAAAATATGTTAACAGTCTTGAAATCATGGCAGTGTCTGGCAAATGATATCACAGATAAGGTGTATTATACCAGAAATTTGTTGTCGTTAGTAAAGTGGTATCATGGCAGACCACAGATGTTGAGATTTTCTAACGGCAATAAATTTCACAGCTAAAAATTATAAAACTAACACAAATATATACATGGCAACTCTCATAGGATAGAAAAATCTATCTCCATACAAACATTACATTCTCCCTGATGTGTAAATTATAAAAGGAATGGTCCCTTCCATAGGACGAATACCAAAAAACAAATCATTATACAAAATATATTGCACAAATAAAAATCATTGTTAATTGATAAAAATATCCACACTATTCCGTCCTAAATGTGTTTCAAAAGTCTCTAAAATAGTTTTACAGCACCATAACATTGCACAACATGATAAATGCTATTATAAAAAAATGCTTATGAAAATATGAAGCTTAAATGTAAAATGATTTTAGTTAAAGAAGCAAACTTCTCCAAGTTTAATTTTAAAGTCTTGGTCAGGTGCCCCTACATCATATACACCTATATCCATTACTGGTAAGGATTTTGTTCTCTTTGTATTGATCTCTAGAACTGTCCTTCCCCATTGACCATTCTTAACCTGTAGGTAAAAATAGAACAACTTATAATAACTTTCAAATCAGTTTATATATACATTTATTAAGTTTTTTACTGAAAAGTAAGAAGAATGTCGAATGTTTTACTGTTATTTTTTATCACACAGATTAACAAATCTTTTTTATGACATGCTTTATCCTTTTGTAGTTTGTCACTGAAGAAAGATTTGTATGATCAAAATCATTTAAACTCTGGTGGATGGTTCTCCTACTGGCAATCATACCACATCTCCTTATTTTTATATGAAAATACATGATAATCGTATAAAATATGTCAAAATTGTTGACCAAAATGTCTTATTTTTCTATGTTGTTTGGTTGTTGTCTCATTTGAGTATAACACACATCTTTTTATTCATATTGAAATTTATAAAATAACAAAAATTCTACTTTTTTTTACCTTGCATGAATCTTCTTCCACCTTGTATCGGATGCTCCTCTTGCCTTTAATGGTCATTGTAGTATCATCAAATCCAGAAAGTTGAATAGATTTATCCTCACCCTTACCAATGGCAATGGAGTTTTTACATTCATATGTAATTTTCTGGTTAACCTTTTGATGAAGATACTGAAGGAATTTAATCTGTGGTTTGATGAAGGCACTTGGATCATAGGTAAACTGTAAAGAAAATCATGTGATTATTTTACTCATTTTGATCTAGGCGTAATGATAACTTCCACTACAATGAGGTACTGTGGATTCATTATTAATCATGGGATACCTATTTTCCTGGATTTCCTGGGTATAGGTAACCACGAATTTAAATGTTCAACGAAGTTCAAATTTACTGTAGGTTTGAATGCAGACTTTGTTGAAACCACGAAATCAAATATCAACGAAAACACAAAATTTCCCCAATCCACGAAAATTAGTACTAACGAAAATAAATGAATCCAAAGTAGCTTAACAACTTTGACGTAACCAATGAAGGTCATGTACAATTGGAAAAAATTTAACTACTATACCATAGAAATTTCCTGATAATAAGTGCATATACAAATAAAAGAATGTGTCTGAGGATACAAATGCCCAAGCTTGCTTTTCAAACGAAAATGTGACGGATGGAAAGATGGAAGGACGGACGGTCAAGGGTAACACTGAATGCCCCTATCACCTTGCGGCGGGGGCATATTAAATTCTTACACTTCTAATCAGTGACATTCTGGCGGTTTTTTTCAGTTTAGCAGTTATCTGCCCTTACTACTTGTGTATTAGTATGTGCATGACTTAAAGGAAGCTTTCTGTTTGTCAATTTTAAGCTTACAAATAAAGTAATTGTGCTATAACTAAGGTTGCAACTTCCTCGAGCAAAGCTGACCTAGAAAGTAGACCTGTTCAACTTAATCCTTTTGGTTTTTATGTGTTACAATGTTTTATATTTTTAGTCATCCTGATGAAGGTTATACAAGTGAAGGGTTGTGTACAAGAAAATCATATGTTTTTATCTACCACTGGATTGGTACCTCTACTGGTGGACTATCCATGAAGTATCAGGTATTTCAGTATTGGCATTTTTAAATAATATTTTTGGTTTGTTTTGGCTTTCTAACTTAGAAATCATGTATTTATGCTCAAAATAAGATGGCAGCCCTTTCTGGCAAATTTGATCTAAGAACCTTTTGGCTGTTCTAATTAGCTATAGGTCATTTTGTTTTTTATGTACTCAAATATTTTAGGTTTTTAGCTTTTCAAACTTTTGTAAGGGTATATGATAAACATAGTAGGTAAGTAAGTCAATAGTTTATTTTAAGAGGGCAGCACAGTTAATACTAATAAAGCTCATCTTCCCTGAGGCCCTTAAACAATATATCATACATTGTACAATGATTTTCTTGCTTATACAATATATATGCTGTATACTTTTCTTTAACCATATCAATAGTTTCCAGACTTTTACACTAGGTAGTAAAGAATTCCTTGATATGTTGTCTATATTATTCCACATGGTTGAAAGCAAGAAAATCTCATTTTCTGTTTTGACAAATTATGACTCCAATGATCATTTCTGAAATGATGCAGTGAAATAATTTCTTATTTTGAGAATAACAGGTAGCATATAGGTAAGACCATCAATTTCTGGGGCAGACATGTAGATATCTACCCAGTAAATTCAGAAATTATTTCGAGGTTTTTATTAACGATAGGATTGCAATAATAAGAAACTCGCATTTTGATATCTGATATCTGATACATATATCTGTATACAGTTTTTTCTTCAAAAATTGTAATAATAAATGCATGCAATAATTTCTGAGTTTACAGTCACTACTTCCACTGCAGAAACAGTGATATTTTACCTTGTATCCTAGTACATCAGAAAGCCAGGTGTGGGAAGTTGTTGGTACAACCTTAACATTCTCAATCTGAAAAAAAATATCAAATAATAAATTTTAAAATAAATGTATTAAATTAACATAAGAGGTATAATTACTTGATAAAAAACAGTTCACTGTTCTCAAGTTGTTGTTATATTTGATGTATAAGTACAGGCACTTTTTCTTTTTTCACAGTTTTCTAAAGTTATGGGTGGCTGTTAAAAAAAATTTAATTTCATAAACAGTTTCTGTAAAATGTACTCTTTTTTGTTCATAGAAGAAGAAACTATGTTGAATTGATTATTTTTTTTCAATCAGTATGTGAATACTAACCACTTTAATTTCTGGTTGTACACATGTGAATGTTCTCTTCCTCTTGAATTCACATCGTACTTTTATAACATCATATATTGGTCCAAGGTTAGGGTTAATCCAATATTCACCTGTAAAAAAAAGCTTTCATGTTAAAAAGGATTCAAATATAGTCTCTTAGCATATCAAATCCAGACTTTGTCTGAACATTTACCTTGGACTTTTCACCCTTTTTTTTTAATGAAAATGCTGTCTCATTAAAAATGATTCAAATATATCCTCTTTGAATATCGAATCCAGACTTTGTCTGAACATTTACCTTGAACTTGTCACCTTTTTCTTTAATTTCATTATCTCAATTATAATGATTTAATATTCAAAACTATTTTTAATGTATTAAATTATTAAGAATACATTTACAGACAAGATGTCTTCTGTTTCACATATGGAGGAAGATATGACAAAGTTTTTTTAAGTGCATGTTATAACTCCCAGGTTTGTATGTTTTGCAATGAGATTTTGAGTTTGGTTTGCATATAAATTTGTACTCATTTTCGTAAAGTGTGTTTTGGTTAATTATGATATTTCAGTAAGGTTTGTTTTATGGTATTCCTTCCACGACTAATGGTGGATTCAGAAAGGGGGTGTACAGGGCATACCCCCTTTTGATTGGAGAATATATAATTTTTAGCATATAAATGTCAAAAATTTGTTTGCCTCAATCTGCTCAGAGGTATCTATTCAGTTTTCAGAAATTACACCAATCCCCTGCCCATGATCAAAGGCTCTTCTGCAATCATCATAACATCTCCCATGTATAAGATCTGTTTCAGTGAAGAAAGGAAATATTTCCAATAAAGTGGATTTATTATTATTCGTGGGATACCAATTTGTGGTGGATTTCTTGGGTATAGGTAGTGGTAAACCACAAAATAAATGTTTATCAAAGTACAAATATTCTATGCAGACTTTAATAGGCAAGACAACAAAATCAAAAATCCATGAAAACACAACTTTTCCTCAATTCACAAAAATTGGTATCCACGTTACCGGTTAAAGATGATCGATTTCAATGGTTATTCATTAATAACAACTGTGTCTAGTTTTGACCGAAATGACCTTGCACATACTAAAGTCCTATAAAACAGATGGTTGTGTGATTCATTCCTATAAAACAGATGGTTGTGCGATTCATTCCTATAAAACAGATGGTTGTGTGATTCATTCCTATAAAACAGATGGTTGTGTGATTCATTCCTATAAAACAGATGGTTGTGTGATTCATAAACCATTTCAAGGATTAAACTAAAGGATAATAAATCAGCTGTCAAATATCTATTATCATAGATCATGAAAGATACTGAATTATAAATAACCACTTACCATCCTCAATATCTGGATTATGAAGTTTGAGATCTTCACAGGTGCGAGCTGGAGAATCTTGTTCACCAGTAGGATTCCTGATCTTTTCTATTTGAAGAGTAACTTCTTCCAATGCTTTAAACACATCAGCATCAATCTGCAAATAAAATGGTTTTTTTTTCAAAAATTTATTTTTTAAAGCCTTTTTCAAGAATGATAATTTTTTGGTAAAAATGGTTTGCCAATACACCATTACATAATAAGGTGACGCAAAGAAATTTTATTGCGAGGATGTGTTCAAAGTTGATAACAGCAAAACTAATGACCATATCATATGTTGTGTATGCTATAGAGGGAAAAATTGCTAATTTTAAAGTATAGAACATTAAAAGCATACAATACTATAAACCAACTTATTTCTTAGTGGATACTTTATTTTTCTGTTAGCTGTTTCCAGCCGACTTTGCAGGGATTATATTTACAATTTTCAGATTTTTCTGATGTATTTATATAAGGTTAGATCAAAGTTTTGATATATTCACGACATTTCATATTCGTGTTATTTTATATAAATCTCTCACAAAAGTAAGTTGGTTAAAAGAAGGCCACACCTCTAAAAGTAACAGATCTGTTGCATTTAAGATCTGTTTTTAATAAAAACTATTAATATACCTCTTCTTCAGGAATTGGGTCATCTCCTTGCCAACCTTTGTTTCCTTGTGCTGGGTTTTGGAACCACTGACTCATTGCTCCACCATAAATGTTTCGTCCTGGTCGACCCTAAAATAAAATATGCACCATTATAGCAATCATAAATAACACAGTTATGTTACACAACTGATCTTTTAAAAGATTTCAAACTTTGTATTTAATTTGTTTATACTTCAGTGTTTTTCTCATTTTTAAAACAATTTTTATAAAATTAAATAAAATATATATTGTCATAATCAGTATCTAAAAATGATTATTTAAGAGTTAAATTAATTACTGCATTGATCAATTAAAAAGTATGGGAGAAGTTAGTCCATAAAAGACAAAAATTTCAGCAAATGATTAATAAAATGCTTCGCTGAGCGCAGCCTAATACGACCGCAGTGGTCGAACCCTGAACAGTTGGGGCAAGTTTAGACACAATATTCAAGCTTGATACTGTCTGAATTTGGATTGTGATCAAATTTCGACATAATATAGGTTTCTGACACAAAATAAATGTGGTCAAAGATCTTAAAAATTTGAAATGGGACATTTAATTTACCTAGAATGTTCTGATATTCAAAATCTAACAACATGGTTAGATTCAGCATATAAAAATTTAGTTGAAATCAAACAAAGTTTAATTTAAAATTATTTTGGACCCTTCAAACCTAAATATGAACTAATTTGAAAACAGGGCCCAAAATAAAAATCTAAATGCACAATAAGATTCAGCAAATCATACAGCCGCAATAATTCAGTTTTTTGATGAAATCAAACAAAGTTTAATTTTGGACCCTTTTGACCTCAATGTAGACCAATTTAAAAATGGGGCCCAATATCCCAAAAAATTATACAAGGTTAGCACCCCCAAAAATTAAAGACTTAATTTATCCCATCGAAATTGGTTAAAACATTTGTATTTGTTTTCAATTAAAGATTTCTTGCTATTGCACAATACTGTGCAATTGAAGATTTCAAGCTATTGTGCAATACTGTGCAATTGAAGATTTCTTGCTATTGCACAATACTGTGCTATTGCGAAATACTGTGCAATTGAAGATTTCTTGCTTTTGCCCAATACTGTGCTATTGCGCAATACTGTGCAATTGAAGATTTCCCCACCCCCCCCTCCTATTGGAGTAATTACCCCCAAACTCAATCCCAGCCTTCTCTTTATGGTATGGAACCTTGTAGTACAATTTTAGAGAGATCCATACATTTACACACAAATTATTGTCCGGAAACTACAAAAATGGTTGTTTTTGGCCCCTTTTTGGGGCAATTAACCCCAAACTCAATCCCAACCTTCCTTTTGTGGTATTGAACCTTCTAGTAAAAATTTATAGAGATCCATTCACTTAAACTAAAGTTATTGTTCGGAAACCAAATGTGTCTTCGGACGATGACGAGACAACGACATCATAGCATTATACGACGCAAAATTTTTTTTGCGGTCGTATAAAAATTACTTGCTTCCTCATAGTATTGCAAGATACCTTGCTACAGTAGTGGAACATATTGCTACACTATTTACGGCAGTAACTTTTTCAGTGAAATTTCATATTTATGAAAGCCTCGAAAATTTGCTGAAATTTGGAAACATGATGTTAATGTTAAGTGTACATTTGACTGTCAGATGTTAATGTTAAGTGTACATTTGACTGTCAAAGAAAAAGGGAGATAAGTTAAGTGTTCATTTGACTGTCAGGGAAAAAGGGGGATAAATCATACTTACAGGTGGTCCTGGATTTCCGGCTTCTCCCATTGATCCCTGAAAGAATATAATAAAAGGGTTAAAGGATGCACAGATTTGTTTTTACAAAAGAAAATGAATCTATAATGAACAACTTAATGTATGCAAATAGAAAAGTTTATATACTCTATAAAACAGGTAAAAAGGAGGAAACAATCTTTAAAAAACTCCATATTGAGAGGTCAATAACTTCATTTGGTTTTAAAACTCTGTGATGTTTCAATGATCTGTATTTGGATGAAAATTAAGAGGAGTTGATTAGACAATTTTGGTATCGTCTTTTGAACAATTTTCTGACAAATATCTAAATTCCAAAGTCTGAAAAAACACTCATAAATTTTTTTTTTTTAACTGCAAACTAAACGAAGACACATTTTTCCTGATCAAAATATCACCTTAGTTTCTGAATATATTTGATTTAAATTGAGCCTTTCTTGTCAATTATTATGAGAGAAAAGTATAATGCCATACCCTGCGTCCGTCTTCTCCTGATGGCCCTCTTCTACCCTAGAATTAAAAAATTATGTTGTATTATTACTTCACATGATACAACATACGAATAACATTTTTTTAAAATAAACAGTCATCTGTAAAAACAAGCCTTCTTAAAAAGATGAGAGGATACTTTGTAGGACACGAAAGCACAAACACACAATCCTAAAAATAAAAAGTTTTTCCAATTCATTATGTTTTAAATTTCATAATGCACAAATGTTCTTACCTTTAATGTTAACAGCTATTGTTATATGATCTTAATATATACATGTACTTTGATTTCTATGCATATTAATTGATTTTCTAAAATAAAAGACTCCTTGAAGGAAACCTTGTTGAAAATAAAGCAAAATTATTTGGACGACATTATCAGTCTCAAAATATAGGGTTCCATTTCTTTTCTCATCTTATGAATTTTCAAGTGATATCCCTTGCCTAGCTATCTCTACTCTAAAAGATATGTCTCATTATAGTTGAGGAAAGCTTTCTTTATTCATTTAAGGTCACTGGTAAATAAATCATAATCAAGTGAATATTGCTATGAGTAGATTTTTATGTATGCAGATTTTTACGGAAATAAATAAACTTGAGGACAAAAAAATGTTACATACTGGTGGTCCGGGAGGTCCAGAAGGTCCTGGGTGCCCATCAGTTCCAGGATCTCCACGTCTTCCATCAGGACCCTGAAAAAAGTTAAGGTATAAAATCAATCAATAAATTACAAGATTGTGAAACATGATTATTTTAAGTATCAATATTTCCTGTCTAAATTCACAATATACTAACATATTATTTTGTAGAAATAAAAAGAAAAGATGTGAATACCTTTTGTCATTTTCCCTACAAATGTTAAGAAAATCATATAGTTTTCACATTTCATATATCTAAGGGACTGACCAAGCTCAGTCCCTTTTCTAATTAATCCAATTTTGGATCCATTGACTGAGTACACATGAAGTAAGTTTAATGCCATTTTACATATGTAATAAAGAATAAGGTAAGACATTTACAGACAATTAAAATGATAGGCTGAACTACTTACTCTTTGTCCTGGGGCTCCTTGTGGTCCCAAGGATCCTGGTTCTTTTACAGACAATTAAAATGATAGGCTGAACTACTTACTCTTTGTCCTGGGGCTCCTTGTGGTCCCAAGGATCCTGGTTCTTTTACAGACAATTAAAATGATAGGGTGAACTACTTACTCTTTGTCCTGGGGCTCCTTGTGGTCCCAAGGATCCTGGTTCTTTTACAGACAATTAAAATGATAGGCTGAACTACTTACTCTTTGTCCTGGGGCTCCTTGTGGTCCCAAGGATCCTGGTTCTTTTACAGACAATTAAAATGATAGGCTGAACTACTTACTCTTTGTCCTGGGGCTCCTTGTGGTCCCAAGGATCCTGGTTCTCCTACTGCACCCTAAAACAGTACAAACATCACTAATTAGTTTTCTTTCATAGTCTGTATTTGGCATTACAAAAAATATATTATAAGTGCAAGACCAGTTGCTGTCATCTAGTATTTCATGCATTCAAAGTACATCTGATGAAAGATTTTTGACATTTTTTAAACACTTAAGTGTCTACTTCAGTTGATTCAATTAGTTTATGTTAAAGATTTGAACTGATTTTGTCATGAAAGAAGCTCAAAATCAGCTTAGATATGAAAAATCTATCAAATATGCCATTAAAGTCACTTTTCAGATGGTTTTTGTCCAAAATGGAAGTGGCCGCATTCATGTTCAGTCTCAACATTTACATATGTTATGTATTATCATTAAATACAACATATATTCAAATATCAATACTGAACACAAGTGCGGCCACTTCCATTTTTAGACAAAAACAGTCTTAAAAATAGCACAAATGCTAAAATTGTGAAGATTTCGGTATTTTTGCATGAAATAATGATGCATGTCCATTTTATTGTAAAAAACTGCCCATATTTATGTGACAAAAGTATTCTACTTTCCAATAAAAAGCTAAGTTTACATTTTTAACAGCTTTGTAAAATGCTATATTTTGGGGCAAAAGAGGGGTCTTACCTATCTTACTCCTTTAGTTCAACAGATTTAACAGATGTAAGAAGTTCATATATAATCTCTATGCTCCTCTTCAATGCAGTGTAGTTTTTTATAATTTATGTTCACCTTGGAAATGACTAAAGATAATTCAGATTTAGAGAAAATCTTAAGAGCTTCTAATTGACAGCCAGAATTTCCATTCTATTCTTACTTTACAATTGCAAAATATTGTATTAATGTTCAGATCAAGTGGAAATTTCTATAACTTAGTGGATAGGTTCATTCAGTAACTGATCTAATATTACCATAAAATATCGTCAAAAAAATCAGAATACTTGTAACACACTTTTCTCTGCTAAGGCGATGATGTAAAGTTCCGAGTCTATGGTTCTTAACCCAACCCAACTTTCATTTACAGTTCAAAGGTTACAAGAATATTTTCAAATACAATTTCTGTTAGATAATACTGTTAATTAAGAAATAATTGCAAGGTTTTTATTAATGCGAATAATGGGACTGGGTTAGTATTACAATAATAAGAACTCACATTCTGATATCTGAAAATACAGATTTCTCATTTTTGTCCATTCTTCAAAAATCGCAATCATAAATGCACACAATAATTCTGAATTTACAGTAACTAATGCAATTACTGAAGGTAAATTTAATATCTGAACTATGTGATACAACTAAAGAGTTTACAGGAATGATTATCAATATTATGGAGAAAACTAACCTCTGGTCCAGGTAATCCGTTCATGCCTTGTAGTCCAGGATCTCCCTTGTCTCCCTAGATATTAGAAAATGTCAGAATATACAAAACAATATATATTATAAATATGTTTAATCATGCCAAAAAAGGCTCTCTCATTTATTTACAAATAAAATGAACTCAAAAAGTTAAAAAATAACTTTTTCGGAGTAATATGATCTAGTCAATCTAAAACTATTAAAATTCCATGAAAATAAATTGTTATTTGTCAAAAGTCTACACTAGCAGTCTAAACTAGTATATACTGTATATGAAACTAACATAAGTAAGAGACAGATTAACATAAGCACTTGTTGCTTGTTTCTGAATCCTTCTTGCCACAATGTGAATTTTTATTGCATAAGATGCATTTAATTCCTTATTAAAATATTGCTTACACTAACTAAACTTACATTAGTTGAATGTATAGAAATGCATTTTATTGGAAAAATTCAAAAAAAATCAAATATATCTAGAAATTGCGTATCAACTTACATTTTCTCCATTTCCACCTCTTTCTCCAGTGACTCCTTGTGGACCTTGTGGTCCCTAAAATTAAAACAATGTTTAAATAATAATTACCTTACATGTATGTTTCATTATAATACGTTATTTTGATTGGCTAACAGCAATTTCGCGTCATTCTGAAATTAACCATCATTTCAAAATGAAATGCATTCATGATGACACAAGCAACAACAATAAAGTGCACAGGTAAATAAAAGAGAAACTTGATAGAAATCGTGTTTTCATGATCCTAGCAAAGAAATGTAATTATAAGTATTGAATGCTTCTTTTAGTAATTTTATAGGGTTGTAAAAGTGTTGACCATGCGCACATTTTTAGAAAAAGTGTACTTCGGTCAACGCTTTTATACACCAATAAATTTACAAAAAGAAGCATTCAATTCTTAAAAAAACACTAGGTTAGTTGACATTTTTGACTTCTTTGCTTAAATTTTTTTAGGTTCTTTTCTGTAAATCTTTTTTGGTGAATAACAAAATGTCTTCTTTGCTTAAATTTTTTTAGGTTCTTTTCTGTAAATCTTTTTTGGTGAATAACAAAGGTTGATAGAAAATGTAAATAAACTGGCTGAGTAATTGATATTTTGTTTGGTGTATCATCAAAATAATAGGAAAACTACCTCACTTTTTTCTTTTGTTGAAATATATAAAGATCTAAATGAAAGTTTGCACATGACTAGACTCTAAATAGATATATATTCTAAGATTACAGAACACAATAGTTTTATATATAGCAGCGATTTATATTCAAGTTACTTATCTACTCACAAAATTTGCAAAAATAAATCGCTTGTGAAAATTAGTTGGTTTTACAGCATTACTTTACAGATGTATCATAATTCATTTTAATTGGTTTGATTACAGTACAAACTATTACTTAAAATTACTTACAGGTGTACCTCTGCCACCGGATTGACCAGGTGCTCCATTTGGTCCGGGCTCACCCTAAAAAAACATCAGATAATATAACAGGAAAATTGAATAAAAACTAAAATCAGATTAATGATGACAGAAAATCAGAGTTTGATACGAATAAGTGATACAACTAGAGGCTCTCAAGAGCCTGTGTCGCTCACCTGTATTTACTGATGCTTTGGAAATCATGTAAAATAAGGTTAAAATCATAATTAATAGTATTAGATATTAGATATTGTAATGATATTTAAGATAATAACAAAAAACTGCAAAATTTCTGTAAAATTACTAACTCAGGGGCAGCAACCCAACAACAGGTTGTCGGATTCGTCTGAAAATTTCAGGGCAGATAAATCTAAATCTGATGAACATTTTTGCCACCTGTCAGATTTGCTCTAAATGCTTAAACCCAAAACTGCATTTTACCCCTATGTTCTACTTTTAACCAAGTTGGCCATGATGGTTGGAAGGCGGAGTCATCGGACAAATTCTTTAAACTAGATACCCTAATAATGATTATGGCCAAGTATGGTTAAATTTGTCTCAGTAGTTTTAGAGAAGAAGATTTTTGTAAAAGATTGCAAAAATTTACGAAAAATTGTTAAAAATTTACTATAAAGGGCAATAACTCCTAAAGGGGTGGACAGACAATTTTAGTCATGTGACTTATTTGTAGATCTTACTTTGCTGAACATTATTGCTGCTTACAGTTTATCTCTATCTATAATAATATTCAAGATAATAACCAAAAACTGCAAAATTTCCTTAAAATTACCAATTCAGGGGCAGCAACCCAACAATAGGTTGTCAGATTTGTCTCAAAATTTCAGGGAAGATAGATCTTGACTTGATAATCAGTTTTACCCTATGTCAGATTTACTCTAAATGCTTTGGTTTCAGAGATATAAGCCAAAATCTACATTTTACCCATATGTTCTATTTTTAGCCATGGCGGCCATCTTGGTTGGTTGGCTGGGTCATCGGACACATTTTTAAACTAGATACCCTAATGATGATTGTGGCCAAGTTTTGTTAAATTTGGCCCAGTGGTTTCAGAGGAGAAGATTTTTGAAAAAAGCTAACGACGATGGACGACAACGACGATGGACGCCAAGTGATGAGAAAAGCTCACTTGGCCCTATGGGTCAGGTGAGCTAAAAAATGTGATAATTTTATTTGCCTTTTCTGCAATGTGAAACGTAATTTGGACATTTCCATTGGCTATATGTTAGGTTATTCATGATTTTCAAAGGATGAATGATGAACATTTCCTCCATGGCAATTGATATATGCGATTTCTTCAATAAAATACAAAACACTCACACTTTCCACCTGAAAATACTGTTTTTGTCATATTTGATAACATGCTAAAGCATACACAATTTTCTTTAAATGCCTGATGTTAAAGTTTGATGCCCGAACAGGACCTATGATGCCATAATGGTATGTGCCAAAGACAAGATCAACAAGTCACGAAATTTTCTATTTAACACAAAGAGAGTATGTACCAAAAGAAATAAGTTTAACAACTTGTGAAAATCCGATATTTCTTGATTTCAACTCTTGTTATTTAAATTAATTAGTAATAATAAACTGGTCAAAGGTTCCTTTATTATCATATTGTAATTAAACAACTGGAGTTAAATATCAGGAAATATCTAATTCTCTCTCCTTAATAAACCTATAAATATGGTACAACAGAGGTTATTTGTTGTAAGTAACATCTATATATAAACTTTATAAAAACATTTTAACATACCCTTTCTCCACGTTGTCCTGCAGGTCCAGCGGGTCCTGGGCCTCCTGGAGGTCCCTACAAATAAAAATTCCCAGGTACAATTTGACTTGTATACATTAGTGTTAATAATGAATAATATATATTATTACCGGTATGGATATATGAGATCAATAAAACAAAAAAAACTTTCCCTTATACTTTCATGCAGAATTTGACAAAACCACAAAATCAAGTTCAACAAAACAAAAAACACTTTCTCTTATGCTTTCTTTCAGAATTTGACAAAACCACAATATCAAGTTCAACAAAACAAAAAATAAAATTTCTCTTATGCTTTCTTTCAGAATTTGACAAAACCACAAAATCAAGTTCAACAAAACAAAAAATAAAATTTCTCTTTTGCTTTCTTTCAGAATTTGACAAGACCACTTAATCAAGTTAAAAAAAAAACATTTTTCCACTGATTTATCAAATTCTAGTCATCTAAATATTATTTAAATATATATCAAAATAAGAATATTTACATTAAATCCCATTAATCCAACTGCTCCTGGTGGTCCTATATCACCATCAACTCCTTTTTCACCTGATTGTCCTTGAAGACCAGGTGCACCATCTGGTCCAGGGGGTCCCTTGAAAGAAAAGGAATGTTCAGTATCAAATTTACTCACAAATGCAAGTAGCATACTTTTGTATAGAACATGATTTGACTATAATTTGAAACTGTACAAATGATGATTTACATCAAGCTAATGATTTAAAACAGAGCTTTACCCTCTTTGCTGCCAAGCAATAACTGTGAAGGCTAGAATATGGAATATCAAATGAAAGTTTTTTGGTATAAATAACTTAAATCTTTTTCCTTAATTCTATAGTCATTCTAAAAACCAGTCTACTTACTGGATGTCCAACATCTCCTATGGGTCCAGGGCTACCGGTTACACCTTGTGGTCCTGCTTTACCAGGACTACCATCTTGTCCAGGTCTTCCAGCATCTCCTTGCATTCCCTATAAAGACAAAAATAAGTTAGAATAATACAGCATTTTTCTTGACATGGAAGCATATACATACCTATTTGATAGTTTAAACACTTATGTATCCAATTAATCATACTCAATTCCACTTTTTCCTGTCTTAATAGAAGGAAATGGTCTTCAAATTTGCTAAGAGTTAAATCATCAGAATCCTGGAACATGTCATCTTGCCTTTTATAACTCTAACATTTAAAAGGTTAAATCTCCACATCTTCAAGTTCCTCCTTCACAATTGAATTTATTTTCTTCTTTTATGACTATTATATCTTAATTTAATTATAGGATTGACTCACCGCTGGTCCTGGTGGACCATTAGGCCCTCTTTCTCCTGGTTGTCCTGAGTCTCCTGGCTGTCCACTTTCACCTGGTGGTCCAGATGCTCCAAGAGGTCCAGTTTGTCCCTAAAAATACAATGTAAATGTAAAACAATAAATGATTAAGACCCCTGATATATATATATATATATATATATTACTCCACACAAAACTCAGAAAAAATCAAACATAATGCAATAGCTGTTATGATAAAATAAAATCTATTAAGTTTAGATGACTATATGCCATTAAAACTATTTCGTTAATTAGAACAAATTTAATTGAGTGATAATAGCAGTGTTTATAGCAGGCTCAGTATATCATAATCATTTTTTAAGGATATTTTATTTTACAAAGAATTCAGTACTGTGGACTCATTATTAATCTATGGGACTAATTTTTCATGATTTCGTGGATATAGATAGGTTAATCGTATGGGACCAATTTTTTATGATTTCATGGATATAGGTTAATCGTATGGGACCAATTTTTCATGAATTTCGTGGATATAGGTTAATCGTATAGGACCAATTTTTCATGATTTTTCGGATATAGGTTAATCGTATGGGACCAATTTTTCATGATTTCATGAATAGTTAGGTTAATAGTATGGGACCAATTTTTCATAAATTTCATGGATATAGGTTAATCGTATGGGACCAATTTTTCATGATTTTGTGGATATAGGTTAATCGTATGGGACCAATTTTTCATGATTTCATGGATATAGGTTAATCATATGGGACCAATTTTTCATGATTTTGTGGATATAGGTTAATCGTATGGGACCAATTTTTCATGATTTTGTGGATATAGGTAAACTACAACTAACACATTTTTTATAACCTAAGTTATTTGTTGACTTTTTTTTGGCAAAACCATGAAATCAAATATCCATAAATATAAAATTTTTCCTCTATCCATGAAAATTGGTACCCTTAAAAATAAATGTATCCACAGTATCCAAAGTGTTGCATAATATCAAAACAATGTGTTCATATCAAGACTCAAAATAAAATCTCAAATATTTGCAAAATCCTAGTTTTCAAATTGACAGGTAAGTTTACCTCTAAATGGAAAGTTACTTACTTGTTCTCCATCGTCTCCCCTAGATCCCTTTAATCCAGGTTCTCCTGCAAAGCCAGGTGCTCCAGATTCTCCGGGACGACCCATGTGACCAGTCTCTCCACGTGATCCCTGAAATAAGACAATTATTACACTGCAGGTAGTTTTATACGTACAAATAAATATAAACGTATTTAAAAGGACAAATTACAGTGATGATCCCTTTTTTATGTGTTTTTGTTTAAGAATGTTTGATACATAAGAAATCTAACATTGAATTTTGCTTACACATTTTTAAAACACAATAATACATATATATAAGTGTATTTTCTTAAAATGTTGATACCTATCATTACTAATGATGTGCAAACAATGCATATATTTTGGATATCATATACCTTTTTTTAAGGTCTAGCAATCTAGAAAATAAAAATTGTAGAAATTATGATGTTATTAAAAATTATGATGTTATTAAAACAATTGTAGTTTCAAATGTGAAATCTAATATTTCTTACTTTTATGCCATCAGGTCCGGATGGGCCAGGTGGTCCATCTTCACCAGATGATCCAGACTGTCCTTGAGGTCCAACACCTCCTGGTGCTCCAGGCTGTCCAGGAAGACCTTGAGCTCCTCTGTCTCCACGGACTCCTTTCCTTCCATTCATACCAGGCCGTCCCTTTAATTACAGATGCATCTCATAATTAATTCATAAATAAGAAATATCATAGTAAGATAAAACCTAAAAAAAACTGCAGTTATGGGTCAAAATTATCATATTCTTAAATCAAAGAACCATCAATGTTGTGAGCCATCCAAGGATTACTTGTCTTTTCTACTGCACTGTATGTACCCCTTTTATAAGAATTTGAATCCAAGACAAAAAAGGCAGACAACTCTGAACTCATATCAATACAATAACACAGTCAATAGAAGAGAAAGACTTTTGTCTGGACAGTTTCTTATTTTCGTCAATCGTCAACAAGACAGCAAACCAAAGATAAAAATAACCAAAAATAATCTAAAGAGCAACATTCATTCTTCAACAATGGACAAGTGTTTGTACAATATGTCAAGGTCGTTATAATACAAAGTCCATACTACAAGTTGTGAATAAATTAAGCAGAAACAAATTATGCCTTTAACACCTATTAAATAAAAAAAATAACGTGTCAATTCCTTTAATGAAGAAAAGATTTAGTCCATGTTTTGCTATCGGAAAATGAGTATTTTAAATTTAATAAGCATCTTCGTAAATTGTGTTAAAGTATAAGGTTTTTTTTAATTTAGGGATAGCAATAACAAAAGAATACCCCATATTTGTGTCTACATAGGGGTCAACAAAAAAGTTACATATATTTCCATCCAATATTTATGCTCAAATGTTCAGACAGTCTTATTAGTAGGAGTTTCTACTATTATGTCTTAATTACATTTGGTCCTGGTGGTCCACCTTGTCCTGCAATTCCGGTTGACCCTTGTTCTCCTTTAGGTCCAGCGAACCCTCTTGCTCCTTTGGCCCCTGATAATCCAGGTATACCCTAAAATATACAATTATTTAAAAATTATACTGAGTTTGATGACATCCTGTTTGATAAAATTACCCTTACAAATCTTTTTTTTCTTCTGACCATATACCATAGTAAGGTACTGTAAGATGCAGATTTACCAAATAGAAAAATTGTAAAAAAAATATACATCAAGAACAAAATCAACTTTATAGCTAAGACAGTTAGTACCATACTAATTTTCATGCAAATTCAATAGAATGTGAACAACTTTAATTGGATAAAAATATTTATTGAACAATTTTTTTTCTGAAACTTTAATACAAATGAAAGGATAAAAATATTTATTGAACAATTTTTTTCTGAAACTTTAATACAAATGAAAAACGGTTGGAACTGAAGACAACTATGATTTATGTTGACATCTACCCTGCAGTCCTGAAAAGTCATTTGAGTGAATCCTTACCCCTGGTCCTGGCAAGCCTGCTTCTCCCACTACTCCTTGTTGACCTCTCTCTCCTGGGGAACCACGAGCTCCATTCTCTCCAGTTGAACCAGCATCACCATTTTCTCCTTTTGGAGCAGGCTCTCCCATTATACCAGAAGGACCGGGTGTACCAGGTGGTCCTCGAGGTCCTTGTTTTCCTTCATTTCCATCTGATCCTGGGTTTCCAGATTCTCCCTTAAAAGTTTCATGAGACAAAAATCACATACCAGTAAGCAAAAAATTACATTATTATCAAACCTTCAAAATAATTTATGTAGTTTTCAGGTGAAAACTTTTTTTTTTAATCAGGATAAAATAAAATGCTCCGCAGGGCGCAGCTTGATACGACCGCAGAGGTCGAACCCTGAACAGTTGGGGCAAGTATGGACACAACATTCGGTTTATTCCCGATTGTCCCACTTTTTAAAATTTTAGAGTTCTGATTGTCCCACATGAAAAGTTCTGATTGTCCCACATTATTTTATGAAGTAAAATGTTCTTAGATAAACAATGTAACTGTTGTTTGTTTTGCTAAATAAACAAGAATTAATTTATTGCACATTTAATATTAATTTTATAGAAGTATAAAAAAAATGTTTTTTAAATCATTAGATTAATGCACTTTTGATTAAAAAAAATTTATTTCTGATTTATGAAATATATATACAATGTTACGTTATCTATAAAAAAAATTTCAATACCGTAATTTTAATTACATTTTCTCTATAAAGTTTTTGAATAAATAATGCATGCAATTCTAAAAAAAAAAGGTATAAACTCATTTACATTCTACACTTTACACGAACTTGGTGATGGAGAGATTTTTTCAGAAGTCTTTACAATTTTACTAGGGAAGTCAGAGGACATTAATACAACATTCTCTGCACTATTGAAGACTGCTAACACCCAACGTCAGATTCACCTGAACCCAACAACTTCCTTTTTTTGATAACGAAGCTGTTGTCTAGAAATCTGGCAGATCATCCTTTCTAAGAATCAATATCAAAGGTTGTTTTTCCAATATTCCCAGTGTCTTTGCCATAAAGTGCAGTCAACAGGACTCGTCACCAACTATAAAGAAGAACCAGACTTCCATAAAAAAAAAGATGTGGTATGATTGCCAATGAGACAACTCTCCAAAAAAGACTAAATGACACAGAAATTTACAACTATAGGTCACAATACGGCCTTCAACAATGAGCAAAGCCCATACAGCAGAGTCAGCTTTAACGGTCCCATATGAAAAATGTAAAAACATTCAAACTAGAAAAACTAACGACCTAATTTATGTACAAAATAATGAACGAAAAACAAATGTGTTACACAGTAACAAACGATAACCACTGAATTACAGGCTCCTGACTTGGGACAGACACATACAGAACGTGGCGGGGTTAAACTTATTTGAAGGCGCCAATCCTCCCACTAACCTGGGACAGTGTTGTAACAGTACAACATAAGAATAAACTAAAAAAAATAAGTTGAAGAAGGCTTATCTCATCAGATGGGTACAGACAGAAATACATCTAACAAATCACAGAGTGGACATGGACGTGGACGGCTACTTATACATCCCCACAACAAAGACACTAAGTACAGATCTTAGAGTACTCGCAGTTACTGACAGCTAGTTCAAAGCCAATAAAAACTAATTAAAAAAATCATGCATCTAAGACTAAAATTTTATGATTTCATATTATATTCCATGTTTGATGATACTTCAATTGTACCTACTACATGTGCAAAATATAATATGTAAGTATTATTATTTGTTCATTTTTTTTTTTTTATATTTTATAAGTTACAGTGATTAGTAACCTGTAATTAACTGATACAGACTATAAAAACAAATTAATCACTATCAAAACAATTCCCAATTGTCCCACATTTAAACTTCCCAATTGTCCCACAAACATATTCCCGATTGTCCCACAAAATTTCATTACTTTTTTACCTGTAATTTCAAAAAGTGGGACAATCGGGAAGACACCCAACATTCAAGCTTGATACAGCTTTGCATTTGGATTATGATTAAATATTTGACACAGCATAGGTTTCTGACACAGAATGAATGTGGTCTAAGAACTTAAAAATTTTAAATTGGACATTCACCTATTATGGTCCAATATCCAAAATCTAAATACATGGTTAGATTCAGCATATCAAAGAACCCCATATATTCAATTTTTGTTGAAATCAAACAAAGTTTCATTTTGGACCCCGATTTAGACCAACTTGAAAACTGGGCCCATAATCAAAAATCTAAATACATGTTTAGATTCAGCATATCAAAGAACCCTAAGAATTCAATTTTTGTTAAAATCAAACTAAGTTTAATTTTGGACCCTTTGGACCTTAATGTAGACCAATTTGAAAACGGAACCAAAAATTAAGAATCTAAATACATGGTTAGATTCGGCATATCAAAGAACCCCAATAATTCAATTTTTGATGAAATCAAACAAAGTTTCATTTTGGACCCTTTGGACCTCAATGTGGACCAATTTAAAAACGGGGCCCAAAATTCAAAAACTAAATACACAGTTAGATTCAGCATATTAAAGAACCCCAAGAATCAAGAGTAAAACCCCATTGAAATTGGTCAAGAAATAAGCAATTTATACGAAGTATCTTCTTTTGCACAATACTGTGCAATTAAATATTTCTTGCTATTGCGCAATACTGTACAATTGACAATTTCTTGCTATTGCGCAATATTGTGCTATTGGATATTTCTTGCTATTGCGTAATACTGTGCAATTGAAGATTTCTTGCTATTGCGCAATACTGTGCAATTGAAGATTTCTTGCTATTGTGCAATACTGTGCAATTGAAAATTTCTTGCTATTGCACAATACTTATTATATAATAATTTACACATCCTGTTTGGTGTGTATCTCCTACCATATCATTATTATTTGCTTTTAAATATAAATCAGAAATAACCAACTTAAAATGGAAAATTTTAAAAGAAAAAAAAAATGAAAAAAAGAAAAATCCCCCCCCCCCCCCCCCCCAAATTTTTTGAACCCCTTTATGATTCATCACCCCCAAACTCAATCCCAGCCTTCCCTTTGTGGTATGGTACCTTGCAGTACAATTTCAGAGAGATCCATACACTTGAACACAAGTTATTGTCTGGAAACTAGAAAAATGTGTTTTTTGGCCCCTTTTTGGCCCCAAATTCCTAAACATTTAGGGCAATTACCCCCAAACTCAAACCCAGCTTTCCCTTTGTGATATGGAACCTTGTAGTACAATTTCAGAAAGATCCATACACTTACACACAAATATGTCCTGAAACTAGAAAAATGCTTGTTTTTTTGCCCCTTTTTGGCCCCTAATTCCTAAAATATTGAGGCAATTACCCCCATCATCAATCCCAGCCTTCCCTTTGTGGTATGGTACCTTGCAGTACAATATCAGAGAGATCCATACACTTGAACACAAGTTATTGTCTGGAAACTAGAAAAATGCTTATTTTTGGCCCCTTTTTGGCCCCCAATTCCTAAACGTTTCGGCAATTACCCCCAAACTCAATTCCAGCTTTCCCTTTGTGATATGGAACCTTGTAGTTCAATTTCAGAAAGATCCATACACTTACACACAAGTTATTGTCATGAAACTAGAAAAATGCTTGTTTTTTTCCCCTTTTTTGGCCCCTAATTCCTAAAATTTTGAGGCAATTACCCCCAAAATCAATCCCAGCATTCCTTTTGTGATATGGAACCTTGTGGTACAATGTCAGAGAGATCCATACACTAACACACAAGTTATGTCTGGAAGTTACAAAAACGCTTATTTTTGGCCCCTTTTTGGCCCCTAATTTCTTTACTGTTGGTACCATAACCCCCAAAATCAATCCCAACTTTCCTTTTGTGGTATTGAACCTTGTGGTAAAATTTCATAGAGATCCATTCACTTAAACTAAAGTTAGAGTGTGAAAACCAATGTGTTTTCGGACGACGCCGGACGACGCCGACGAAAACGACGCCAACATCATACCAATATACGACCACAAAAATTTTTTTGCGGTCGTATAAAAAAGTGCTCACACATTACAACTCATCACTGTCAAACTAACCAAATATGAAGTCATTCTATTTATAGTAGTTCAACAAATGTTTGACAAATGGCAAGTTGTTTGACTGATAGACGAGGTGATTGCAATATGGCCCCCACTCTACAGTGTAGGTATTGCGGTATGCAAATTTAGAAGATCTATTTATGAGAGATTATCCCTTTTTCCATTCAAATCATTCTTTCATTACAGTTAATCCTTTAAGAATTTACAAAACTGTGGACTCATTTATCTTTCGTGGTTAACAATTTTAGAGGATCGAGTAAAAATTGTATTTTCATGTACTGTGAAAGTACTTTTGTTAGTGGGTATCAATTTTCGTGGGTTGAGCAAAAGTTACATGTTCGTGGGTTCTTTAATTCGTGGATTTTTCGTTTTCTGAAGAAAAAAAAATTTATTAAATTTTTAATAAAATAATTGCTTTCAGAAATAAGCCATAAACATGTCATTTAAAGAAAAAGGTTGCATAAGAAATGCTACAAATATACTTTGAATTAATACTTATGAAATAGAAAAGAAAGCCCAATATGAAATTATAAATTTTTTTAGTGAGAAATATGAGGAGATAAAATGAACACTTCATCATCATATATCTTCACTGGAAGTCTGACTTTCATCTTTCAAAACCAATTTTTTCATGAGAATAAAACGGTTAAAAGTCGTACAACTTATGTTAATTAAAGATTAAAATCCAACTGAAGTTGTACATGCTACACTGGTGCTACTACACTGCATATAGTTCATAATGCATTTGCTGATATTCAATGTTTTCTCTAGATTACTATGATTTGCCCGTATCTATGTAATCAAACCTACAGGGGATCTTTCCATGTGTTTTTTTTTTTGGACAACAGTTGTAATATTTCGTTGGACACTTAAATTCGTGGATAAAGCCGTCCACAAATACCACGAAAATCTGTACCTCAGGAATAAAAGTACTTTCACAGTAATTTGATTCCCTTGTTTTAATTGCCAAAGTCTGCACACAATCTTATATAGAAAAATTGTACTTTGTTGAAGTTTAAATTTGTGGTTCGCCTTTATCTTCAAAATCCACGAATTATCAAGAATCCACATATCATATGATAAACCATATGTCATCTGAAGGAGATTTAAAAGGTCTAAACAAGGCATGTTCTAAATTAATTAAAACTATTTTTTTATCAAATTTATCAAATGCATTGCACTTTTTTTTAGAATACTTACGATGTCACCTTTAGGTCCCCTTTCTCCTCTTTGTCCTCTCATTCCTTGTTGACCCTATTGAAGCATACATCATAACATTAAAAATATTAATATTTTAGCACATTTGATAAAATACTTGGCATTAATAATAATAATAATAATAATAATTATTATTTATTTAAAGAGTGTTACACAGTTAGCTATAAAACTAATCTTCCCTGAGGCCCTCATGAAATACAATGAAATATATCAAACAATTACAAAATTATAAATGAAACAAACACACATATATGAAAAAATGAAATAAAAAATTGTTATGAAATATAGTTTTCAAAACAGGTAAAAATTACAAATTCATATAGTGTTGGCAACATTCAAATTACCTCACCAATATCTTAAGTTTGAGTAAGTGTGTGAAAATTATTATGCATATAAAATTACACAGCTTCTTAATGTTCCAACAAGTAATTTTTGAATAACATAAAATAGAAGAGAGGAGATCCATGAGATAACAATCTATTAAAAAATCTAGAAATAAGAATGTGTCCATAGTACATGGATGCCCCACTCGCACTATCATTTTCTATTTTCAGTGGACCGTGAAATTGGGGTCAAAAACTCTAATTTGGCATTAAAATTAGAAAGATCATATCATAGGGAACTTGTGTACTAAGTTTCAAGTTGATTGGACTTCCAACTTCATCAAAAACTACCTGGACCAAAAACTTTAACCTGAACCGGGACAGACCGACGGACTGACAGACAAACGGATGAATGGACACACAGACCGAAAAAATAATGCCCCTAGGTGGGGCATAAAAATTTGTGTCTTTTTCTTCCTTATATTTGTATGAGAAATATGAAGAATATTTTCCATTGCAAATATTTCTGTCTTCATTTGAAGTTGCTTATCGTCGTTTATTGACTACAACATACACTTGTATAACTTGTTTAACAATCATCAAAGATTTTCACTTCTGTTAACATTTTGTTATTTTGCAAACAATCAAGTTAACTTGAAGTTTAAACTGCCTACAAACAGATGTAAAAACTGGAGTTTTCTGAAGTAGTAATGTTTTATTTGTTTGAAATACATATTCACAAAGTATGTGTTGATCATTCTGTTTACAAATAAATGGGAAATGTGTCCATGGGACACAGATGATGCCCCCGCTTGCATATCATATAAAGTTATAAAGGGACATAATTGAAGAACTTTAAAAGTGACACTACCAAAATTTGTACTTGATCTGTATGTTGTGGTAATAAGCATTGTGTATAAGTTTCATAACATTTGGTTGAGGCAAACTAAAGTTAGAGAACAGAAACCAACTTTGGGACGTACGTACGGACGGACAAGGGTTAAACTTAATGCCCCCTCTGCTACGGCATAAAAATGCTCTATGGTTCCCATGACAACATATATTAACTTACCGGTGGACCCTCAGGGCCTACATCACCTTGCTGCCCACGATCACCTGGTGGTCCCTTAAAAAGATAATCAAATACAGTGTCAATAGTAGTCAGCAAATAATGAACATGGCAACTAAAATTCTCAGCATTCTAATGACAAATATTTTTCATTACTTTTCATCCTTCATGAGAGCATGTTTATCAGTAACAATGACTTTAATAAACACTGAAGTGACTCTGACAAACATGTTCAACTGTCTAAAACTACTCTAATAATTAATACCTGTACAATTCTTCAAACAAACAAAAAAACAGTGTCTCAAGAATCTGAAAACAGCAGAACTAATTTATTTGACCTAATTTATTCTTAAAATGTTTGGACTTTATTCTTTTTTTCGATGTCATGTTTTTTTTAGAAAAATTGCTAAATTAACAGCAGAAGTGTGCCTCTGGTATATGTCAAAGTGACAGAGAGCAGCCCAATTATAATCAAAAGAGGTGTGAGGTACTCAAGGTGAGGTACATGTTAAAGGGAGAGAAGCCCAAAATCACCATAAAAAAAACCCAAAAAACCCAGAAGATAACAAAACCAAGCTATGAATGACAATTATTACTTACTCTTTCTCCATCCCTCCCAGCTCCACCAGTTGGTCCTGGGGCTCCAGGCTCTCCAGGGGTACCAGGTTCTCCAACCACACCAGGAATTCCTCGCTCTCCCTAAATTACAAAATTAAAATGCATTAATTCTTTTAAAACAAATTTGGAGAAAAAATAAATGGGGAATGTGTCCATGGGACACAGGTGATGCCCCCCTTGCATATAACGTTATAAAGGGACATAACTCACGGACTGTAAAAGTGATGCTACCCAAATTTGTACATGATCTGAGTTTTGTGGTAATAAGCATTGTCTATAAGTTTCATAATATTTGGTTGAGGCAAACTAAAGAAAGAGAACGGAAACGAAAAATTCAGCAATTTTTCCATTTGTAAAGGGGCATAACTCTAGAACGGTTAAAGTGACACCACCAAAATTCAAACTTGATCTGTGTTTTGTGGTATAATAAGCATTGTGTATAAATTTCATAACATTTGGTTGAGGCAAACAAAAGTTAGAGAACAGAAACCAATTTTGGGACGTACAGACTTACGTACGTACGTACGTACGTACAGACAGACAAGGGTAAAACTTAATGCCCCCTCCGCTACGGCAGGGGCATAAAACTTTCTATGAAATATTTTGTTCACCATTATGGACCTTTTAAGAACAAAAACCATTGATACACATACATTAATGAATTGGTTAAGCAGGTCATTTAACATTCATAACATTCAAGCAAGATCATACAAGAAATGACATTTCAATAAATTTCTCATTTACCAAACCCAGAACAAAGAAAATTATTCCTGAATTTGTTACAAAATTTTAAGAGGTTTATGGTCAGCAATGTATTTTTAAAGATTATTTTTCTGAACATTCCAGTTTGCTAATGATATATATAGCTTATTAAAATTCATTTCAAAATCAGGGTGAATAAAAAAAATTTGCATTATGTAATTATAAACAAAGTATACTTACATTTGCTCCTGTGCGTCCAGTTTTGCCTGCATCTCCAGGGGGTCCAGGCTCTCCTGGTTTACCGGGCTCCCCTCTCCCTCCTGGTATTCCTGGAGCTCCCTACAGTATATGAAAGAATGTGATTTTACCTCAATCCGAAAAAAAATCAGGTCTGGTACAAGTTAAAATGAAGAAACAAGAGTGTCTTCAAGCAAATATATAATTCTTATCAACCTCAATAATTGATATAAATAAGGTACAGTATGTTTATTATAATAAGAGAGTTGTTTCAATTTGGTGGTTGAAAAAGATCTTTCAAGTGACATTTTTCTATTCATCCCGACCTAGTTTTTCACACTAGGGTGAGTTAAACAAACGGCATGATTTAAATAAATTTTTGCATAAAAAA
The DNA here is from genome assembly GCF_021869535.1 of Mytilus californianus. NCBI lineage: Eukaryota > Metazoa > Mollusca > Bivalvia > Mytilida > Mytilidae > Mytilus > Mytilus californianus. The sequence goes on along the minus strand of NW_026262668.1, from coordinate 64,510,317 downwards.
TTCAACAAAACTCTTCTAGTTTGACCCCCTCACCCTGTTCAACACCTCTCTTAGGTGACAACACTCATAAGTTGATCAGTTTTCATGCAGATGATTTTATATTGATCCCAAGATATCATATGACATTTACATGTGACTTTTTTAAGTAAAAAAATTAAATCGGACACACTCAAAACTCAAGTATAAAATAATAATAATAATAATAAATATAGGACTTACAATAAATCCTGTTGCACCAGCATTTCCATCAGGTCCTCTGCCACCTGCCTCTCCCTGAAATAAATAAAAAATAACTCAAGTCACAACAATAATATAAAACTGTCATACATCTTAATGTATTTGCAATTTACTATTTCATCTGTCAAATCCAAATCTAAATGTTTGAAGAATATGCATTTTCTAATAGTTGAAATGATAGAACAAAATTACAAAATTACAAAATTACAAAAAAATGTTTCTATTTCGAATGCAGGTAAAAATCAATGTTAGTATTTTGAACAGAACCATTCTAATGTTTATCACTTTAATTTTAGAATTATTTACAGGATGAACATACTAATACTCACTAAAATAAATATTATAATATTTTTTTTACAAAAAAAAGCTGCATCCATATTAAACATTTTGAAAATCAAAACTCAATAATAAAATTTCTTAGAAAGATTTAAAAATATGTAACATACAGTTGCTCCTGGTGGTCCAGTATTTCCTCTTTCTCCAGCAGGTCCATTGTCTCCATCTGGTCCACGTGGACCTTGGCCTCCTGGATTTCCATCTTTTCCTGGAGGTCCCTATATAATGAAATATATATTTATACCTGAGACTGACAAATACAAGTTTTTTAAAATGTAATAGATCTTTTGGTCGAAAAATGTATGGTATTCAGGTGTATTTACAAGATAGAAAATTATCTGATTTGAAAATGTGGAGAAAACAATATGATGTAATACCTGGCCTTGCCGTCATAAAACTTTTGAGTATGATTATCGTATTCAGACTCGGAATTCAACCAATCAAAATGATGGATTTTGTGTTTTGAGCACAAATTTTGTACTTCGAGTACTGAGTAAAGTTTTATGAACATAGGCCCTGATGTACACTATCTTTTTGAAGATTATTAATTAAGTAAAAAACTAACAAAATTGAATAAACAGCTGCACCATGAGCGCATGATACGCCTGTACTTTTTCAAAGAATAAAGTTCAAAGTTGAAATCTCAAATACTGTGTATTGTACATACCCTTGAGCCTTGGTTTCCTTGTGGACCTTGAGTTCCAGCAGGTCCAGGGATGCCAGGGGCTCCCATCTCTCCTGGTCTTCCATCATTGCCAGTGACTCCCTAAAATTAATTTACAAACATGTGAAATATCAATTCTATAAATAAATTTTTCATTTACAGGATGAACATACTAACACCCACTAAAACCATCAGTTTTTTCATTAAACCATATGAAGACCTTATTAATTATATCATTAAATTATTTATTGCCTTTTTCATTCCTTTAAATCACTTTTTCTTATTTTATTTAAATTGTGAAACCATAGTTAGCAGTATCAACATTTAATTTCATTTTCCAGTACAATGTATTATATATACATCTACATAAGGATTGCGTAATGCTTTATTTCAACGTTATTTCCTTAAATGTTGCGAAGTGTGATTGTAATGTGACGTTTCTACTAACAATATTTATTTTGTTAGATTGTATATATGTTTACTGTGAATGAGGAATGAAACCGGTAGGAACAATGTGAAAAATGTGAACAATGTGAACGATGTTTAATACAACAATATATATGCATTTTCTTAAATATATATATTATTAGTAACATAGTGTGCTAGTGACCTAATACCATATATTAGGTCAGTAAATTCAATACCCCATATATATGGTATAAGGTCACTTGCACATTATGTAACGAATTTATCTTACCGACTATCTTAGCATGTGGTATTTAGACTAGTGGCCTATCAAAGTGATCAAGTCTTCAATAATTAGTATTAAGAACCTACTTCATTTGGTCTATAAAAAACAAATGCCAACAATAACAACTTGTTAGCTTTAAATGTGTTTTATGAATTTATTTCAATCGTTCATCATCAATTTCTTCGTCTGTTGAAACCTTTCAGATTTTTCGTCAACACCGTGTTATTTTTATAAAGGGACACAACGCCACTACTAACCTTGTATTGAAATAAGCCCCGCCTACTAACCACATATGAAATATACACGGTCTCCACGTGGTTGCTTTTAACCAATCATATTTTCTAGAAATGTATAGGAGGTAAGATAAATATATATAATATGCCAAGAAAATCAACCTAACAATGATAGAGTAGATATCTATATATATAACATGAAACTCACTGCAGGTCCAGGTCTGCCAGCCATACCATCTAACCCTGGTCCTCCACTACCTCCCTTTATAAATAAATTAATATCATTATTACTCTAAATTAAATTTAAATAGTCATTTGCATATATTATTACAAAAAACATTTTTTGTTTTTTTTGTTTGTTAATTTCTTGATGCTGACTGATTAAGTGAATATAAACATTTTAATAAAATTTAACTAACAAGTTGTGCTAATTATAAAATATCTCATCCATTATATTACTTACTCTTTCAAGTTCAATAAAAAAAAAAACACAACTTGAAAAATATCCAATGAAAATAACTTGATTATGATACAAAACCTAATACTTAACATCTGCCAAAAATTAATAGTAAACTTTCTTTTATATATTAACGTTGCTTTCTGCATTAACCGGATGTTCCTTCTTCTTGTTTTTGATTTTTTGCCAGATATTCGGAATCCTCTGGTTTTATTCATATAGTGCCATTAAAATTTTTGCCCGCAAAACCCTACTTTTCTTTTCATAATTTTATCACATATAGTTTGAAAAGCCATTTTTGAAAATCATATAAAATCCTTATTTTTTCATAGTTTTTGAAAGAGAGAAGGTGCCTATGTTAAATGTACGAAAAATCTAGAGGGAATCACTTCCCGCCAAATTTTCAATGGCGTATATCTCAAAAACAAGCACACAGACCCTTCATTTTTTTTTCTGCTTTTTTAGTTTATTTATTTATATAATTTATAACAGTCTTTTAAAAAGCTTGTTATTTTGAAACAGAGAAGCAAACTTCCTTAATTCAAATCAAATAAAGATAAGGAATCAAATAACTGTTATTGCAGGTCAAATTTCTGAAATGAAATGTTGAACTTACTCTTGCTCCTCTAGCTCCTGGACCTCCCTGTCTGCCTGGTTCTCCCTGAAATTGAATAAAAAACTATTGGTCCCAGGTTAAACCTTTACAAAAAGATGAAAAATAAAATACAGTATATCTTTTATAAGCTGATATGTTTTAATAACATATACAAAGACCCAAAGTACAAAATAGAACTGAAAATATAAAACCATATCAGCAGTTTATTACATACACTTCGACCGTAGCACTTTTGTGGATAATGAGTTCACTGGGGTCCATTCTACATGCAGACTACAGTCCAATATATCTATCAGCATCCCTCAGTCTTTCAGGTCAAGAAAAAGGACGAAAAAATTGACACTTTTCACACCAGATGACTTCCTGTTGCTGGTTTTATTTACCGGTAGTCTCCTTGTTTCAACATTTTCCTGATCTCCTAAATGATTTATTTTCTTAAGTTGTCTTACTTCTAATATCTGTCACTGTCCCTCTGTTTAATATTTTTACTTACTAATGCTCCAGGTTCTCCTCGTCTTCCTCTGGGTCCAGTCTCTCCTTCTTCTCCTGAGGTACCAGGTTCTCCAATAGCACCAGGATATCCTCTCGGTCCAGTTGATCCCTATACAAATATTTTGATCAGATCAGTTACATAAAAGTTAATAGTAGTTTTCAATAGTACCTACTTATCTGTTAAAATTTCTTTAAATCTTCAACATAACCTTGACAAACAGCAGTGGGTCACTCCCAAACTTGTATTTTTACAAGCGACAAACAAATTACAAAACAGACTAAAATAAAAAAATATTCATTGAAATATTTGATAGAATTTTATAAAAGTAACAAATAATTTTCCTTTTGACTAAGCTTTTTTAAGTTCATGAAACCTGCATGTTTGCATGATATTCTACTCATCCATGGATTTTTTTAAAAAGCTGAATCAAATTCTTCCAGAACTTTACAGTGTTTAAATGACAATTCCTAAAAAGTATGTTATAAAGCAGTCATAGTAAGTAAACACATATACCAACCCTTTCTCCAGGTGGCCCTAATGGTCCAGGCTCTCCTAATGTTCCTCTTTGTCCTCGTTTTCCTTCCTTTCCAGGAGGTCCAGGTGGTCCACGGTTTCCTCCGGATCCATGGAGTCCTTTTGGTCCACGTTCTCCTTTGAATCCTGACTCTCCAGGTTGACCCTATTTTGATAAAAAAAAATCTTATCTTATAACACATTCTTTAAGATAACTAGACATAACAAGGAAGCTATATTGCTTACTAAGTACCTTATAATATTGCCTCAATCAGTCCAATAGCTGTGATCATAAATGTTTCCATGAAGGTCATGTAGAGGATTTTCCCAATAACAATTTAGGTCTAATTTTACTTTCTACCCTATTTTAAGAAAGGTAAACTACCATGTTGATGGACTGTAACACTTACCTGATAAAATTCTTGAGGGGATTTCTAGATTAAAACTTATTTGTCAAATTTGTTAATTGTTTTAAGTAATAATGGCAGCCATATTGGATGACAAATTTGTTATTCATCAATAAATATTCTAGAGCTTCTTGAATATGTCTTTTCAGAGGTTTGGTAGCATTAAACTTAACAAGATTTTTCTGATTTTTTGTAAAATTTCCTACTTTTTTTAATGATGGTTGTCACTAAATTCATAAAGGAACTTTACAACATTTTTCAGAATTTTTGCAGTTTTTTTTACTTTTTTTTATTAATGATAGTTTATTCACACTTATTTCATAAAGGAAGTCATGAATGTATTGTTTTTTTTTCTTCAAAATTCTGGAAGCAAGTGGTTCATTATTTGATTTGAATTCTTTTTTTAAAAAAGATATTAATGTTTGATTTGCAGTGCATTGGAAATGAACCTTAATTCCAAAAAGAATCCTCAAGGTGTCATATCTATAAAGTTTGAAAGCATCTGGACCTTTACCAATTTTTTCATAAGTATGTAAATAAACAGAAAAACTTTAAAAAAATTTAATGAAGCAAAAAGACCATGACTTGAAAACAAGATAATTACCAGATTTACATTATATTTTATAATTTCAAATTCTGAATACTCAGTACTGTAGCTGGAAACTTTCAAGGCTTGAGACATAACTTAACATTTCAAAACACCAGATAATTTTTCTTGCTAGTACTTTTCTACTTACAGGGGCACCCTTGGCTCCTAGTGAACCTGGACTTCCGTTTAAGCCAGATGGTCCTCTTGGTCCAGGATATCCTGGGGATCCTGCTGGTCCTGGGTCTCCCTAAGCATAAAACTCAGTCAATAAATACAAAATATAATGTCTATTAAAAAATTTTATATGTAATATTTAGCTGTTTATATATTATATTTTCAATCAAATGCACTTCAAAATATAAATATTGCTTCTAATTTCACATAATCTATATATCAAGATATCTTTTTTTTTTTGTATTTCTTTTCAAAAATATACCTCAACAGAAAATGGTATTAATTCTGACTCAAATTTACGCAATGAACAAATTCGATCATTCTAACTTGAGTAGTTTACTTACAGAAGCACCTTTTTCTCCATTCATTCCAGTTAAACCATCAGTCCCAGCTAATCCCTCTGCACCTGGAGGTCCAGATATACCAGGGTCTCCCCTAGCACCTTGCAGTCCTTGCGTTCCTTTTGGTCCTCCTGCACCAGCATCACCCTTGAATTGAAATAATTCCAATTAAAATTGAACACTTTTTATCTGAAACCTTAAGATTAAAAAAAGTTGTAGAAAATTATCTCAGAGGTATTCCATGAAGCATACTTTCAGTATGCTATAAAACTTTTTTCCTGGAGTCAACAATGTTTTCCTGTCTGTTTCAAAGGTTACTTAAAATTTGTTTTCAAATTTGTTGTACCGGTAATTTAATTTTTTACCAGAATGTGAAAATTAAAATTTTTACCTTAGAACCTGGCATGCCAGGCATTCCAGGTGGTCCAGATCGTCCAACTGGTCCAGACTCTCCTGGGGCACCAGCAAGGCCATCAACTCCTGGTAATCCCTAAAAATTAAAGGAGAAATAATCATTACTATTTACGATGAATTAATTACATTAGGATGTATCAATTGTGTTTTAATTCCTTTTTTCTTTTCTAGTTTTTTTTCTATTGTGATCACTTTCTGATCCACTGGATTAATATGCAAGCTTAGCACAATCTGACTTGTCTAAAAAAACTTTCATGAAAATACTTACTGGCGATCCAGAACCTCCATCAGTTCCACGTTCACCTTGCAATCCACGCTGTCCTTGGGGACCATTTGGACCATGAGCTCCTGGGGATCCAGAACTTCCCTAAAGCATAACAAGATAAAAAGTTACCATACTACATAATCATTTTATTTTTAACTGAGCATTAATTTCTTTATTTATCGTGTCTTTAAACTCCAAGTAATATTTGGGTAATTATGTCTTTTTTTTTTTCTTTTTTTTTTAGCCACTATTCTCTATTCTATAAACCCCATATAGACCCTCTATTATAGTTACTTAATTACCTTGTCACCCGGTCGTCCTTGTTCACCAGTTGGACCTTGTGGACCATTGAAACCCTTTAATTAAAAACAAATACAAAAATAAACACTATATAAAATATATAAAAAGATACAAGCATCTAAAACTACACAAATAAGACCACCATATATTCATTCTAACAGGAAATGTGTCTTCATTAAAATTTGTTTACTACATTTTGTGTTTAAACTTTTCATTTTTTTTTACATATCAAACTATTTTACTTTTTAAAGAAAATAAATCCTGTATGCATCAATTTTCACTTAAAGTTAATGTTACAAACAGAATACAGTCTACAGTTTCTCTTTTAATCTCTATGATCTTTATAATTGTTCTTTTCATCACTAATCACTAATTAAGATTTCGTTTTGGCTCTCAACTTTTTATAAATGAGTGTTCTTATGAGAAGGTTATTCCAGGGAAAAAATCTAATGTGATGTATCTGTATTTTCATTTACCACCACCGGGTGGGTGAATTCAAACATAGCATTTGGTCGGTTAGCCTAAAAGAGTACCATTCCCTTTCCTCCTCTTTCAAAACAAAAAGGAGGGTTATATAAAATTCCCTAAGTGTATTCATCACTTTACATCTATGTGAACCCAGGTACCTAATCTAATCATAACATTTATTTATCATTAAACTTAATTCTGCAAAAAGAAAAATCTTGATGACGTCAACTCTTTGTCTATCTTCATTTATGACTGGTTATAATTCATAGTTTTGGGAACATAATAAATAACATATTTAGGAGTTCAAGTTAGTGGGGGTCTGGGGTCAGAGACCTGTTAACATATTTAGGAGTTCAAGTTAGTGGGGGTCTGGGGTCAGAGACCTGTTAACATATTTAGGAGTTCAAGTTAGTGGGGGTCTGGTCAGAGACCTGTTTTTTGTAAGGAGTGGACCTTTCATTTTGAATTACTAAAGTCAAGGACCTCACATTCTTTAAACTTATGCTTTATACTGGACAGTTGAGTATCTTACAGAGGACCTTTCACTTTAAAATTCAATTGGTTCTAGACCTTTCATTATCTTTAGTTAATTTAAACCCCTGAACTTTCCTTCCTTCTTGATTACAAATAATCAAATAAAATTATAATAACTATTCACTTACTCGATGTCCCTTCATTCCTGGCATACCTGGCATACCTGCGGGTCCTGATGGCCCCTGAAAAAAAAATACACTGAACATTTAATACATGTGTCTATTAATCTAAAAATAACAGCACTAAAATATTGATCTTGACTGGCCTCAAAGCAATATACAAAATTAATTTATTCAATTTTTTTTCTCTGAACAATTCTAAAAGATTTGAATGGCAAAATCTGATATTTGATTTGTGTATTTATGATTTCTATTCAAATACAGATTTTTAACTTAATCACAGGAGCAGATTTGAAATTTGAAATTCTCTTCAAAAATAAAAAATGAAATAATTCAATAAAACTAAGTGTTACAAATTTAACGCAAGGTCCAATCTGTACATTCGTTTATTTGTACAGTGCCAAGATTGAAATGAGAATACAAATATACATGTATATTCCTAACATCCGATTTTATAGATATAACAAACCTTTGGTCCAGGTAAGCCACGTGGTCCAGTCTCTCCATTTCTTCCTGAATCTCCCTAAAATAATATAAAATTCAATAAAACATTACAGAACATTGCAGAGTACACCCATGCTTATAAAACTTCTATGTAGTCTATTTCATATTTTTGTTTGCTTAGAAATGTAACTGGTCTAAACCATTATTAAGCAGTATATTTATTTCTTTTCCAGAGGATCCATTCTCTTCAGTGATAAGATACACCACACCAACTATCTAAAATATAACAATCTCTTGAATTCTCCGATCATTATTATTCCACAAAGATTTATTAAAAAGCACAAAAATCTGAAAGGATTTTACATATATTTTTTAGCATCACCTGTGTATTGCACAAACAGCTGACTTGTAACAAGTTTATGTACAAACAGATATTAAAATATTTTTTTTACAGAAAGTAAAAAAAAAAATTTTACTGTAAATTTATTAAAATTCGGGCTGTTCTATAAAGAGGTTAAACAATAGTTCAATAAAAAATTATTTTACTTCAAAATTAATACAAGTACATACATGCATGTATACCAATATTGGTATAAAATCAGTTTCTATCCAGACTGTATCTGGGATAAATTTTCTTAATTTTTGCTAGACCAACTTTATTAATCTCATAGGGCAACCTGAGATTGTGTATTTCACTTACTAAATCTTTTCTAGCCATTTTCATTTTGCCTTTTACATTAAGTTGTGCCACTTTGAAATATTTAACAATTTACATTATACCAAGACTGTTGATGGTATACTTCTATCTGTCAGAATTGAAGAGTAAAAGAGGATTATTGTCTCACTCAATGGGGTAGTTGACCAGAATAAGTCCACACTATACTATCTCATAGTGCAAACTGCCAAACCTCATCTGATTCCCTGAAAAAAGTATCATACTCCAAGTTGGTTTTTTAGAATACAATACTGTAAATTGAGAAATTATTGCGAGGTTTTTATCAACGCGAATAATGTGACTCCTTGAGTATTTCAAAAATAAGAACTCACATTCTGATATTTGGTACATATATCTGTGTGCAGCTTTTCCTAAAATTGCAATAATTAAACTCGCATTTTTGTTCATTCTTCAAAAATTGCAATAATAAATGAACGCAACAATTTCTGAAATTTACAGTATTCTTATATAGTGTACATACCTCTATGCCTGAAATTCCATTTGGGCCTGGGGCTCCACGTTGTCCTGGTGATCCCTGAGCAAAGAAAAGACCATTTTATATGTAAAATGTCATGAATACCATTGTTCTGATGTAAAACTTTACAATGAATGATTCTCTTCCATGTTCATTTAGCTGATTTTTTTCCCATATCAAAGTATAATGCTAAAGAAAGTTTTGGAAAAGTTGTCATTTCCTATCTTTTTATCAGACAAAAAGTTTGAAAAAAATTATATTTATGAAGACACTTTGTTCTTTAATGTACTTACAGGTGGTCCAGAGTCTCCAGGTTCTCCTCTCATACCCTGCATGCCCTGAGGTCCCTATTTGAAAAAAAATACGAGAATTAATTCCCCTTACATGGAAAAGGAAAATAATTTCACAATTCATTTTTTTTTCAACTGGTTAAATATTTGCCCCTATGGGTTGCTATTACAGATTACAAAATTCATTCTCACATTAAAAAATGAATGCAAATAAAATGAAAATGTTTATAATCCTTTTTTCAAATAATTGTAATTGCATATCTTTAAATTCATTTCAAACTTAAAAATCATTTTTACTTACTGGTGATCCAGGGGGTCCTGGTGATCCTCTAGGGCCACTTGGTCCCTGAAATTAAACAAAAACAAGCACTACAAGTCCTGCAAAACATAGCAAAATTTAAACTTAACCTTCAAATAATTAAATGCCTATGAATAAAATAGTTAAACTCTTATGATGTAGATCAAAATAATGTAAATTTCATTTTAAAAGAGTCATGACTCACTAATTTAGTTGATGAGGAACAAGTTTTCAATATGAGAACTAAAAATAAACCAAATCAATAAATTCAATCTGTCCAACGTAAAATCACAATCCATTTTAAGAGTTTTATCTATTGTCAAATTGAAAGGCTATTACCTTCCTTTCAATCTTTTTCTTTAGTATATAAGTTTAATAAATTCTGTAACTTTTATAAATAAAGGGCAACTAAGATTTAAATTTTTTTTTTTTTTTTATTAAGGTCAGCACAGAAACAGGGTAACAGAGCTATAGCAAATTTTCTCTGGTTTACTTTCAGGTTATAAACTAACAGTTTAAGGAAAAATATTTCAATTGAACTTATCAATACTCACAACATGTGCCTGCAGATATGGTACATTTTGAGCTCTTCCTCCTGCCTTAAAAGCCTGATTATAAGTCTGTTGGAAATATCGAGCATAGGCCTGGTCTGCTGACTACAATGTCAAATATTTATTTTATTAAGACAATATTTTTTGCTATGTACTAAATTCTATTTATCATTTTGGAAGCACAAACTTACTGAAAATATAACATGACTGTAATACCGGTGAAAAGATTTAAATTTTAAGTTTCAAAATCAATATATCCTAGATGTTTTTCATTTTTTATTTTTTGTTAATCATACTAAAATGTATTTGACAGAATATACTTACCATTGGAGGGATTCCTGGAGGACCTGGTGGTCCGGGAATACCATGGTTACCATCTGGTCCAGGGTCTCCCTAGATAATCAAAAACATTAATGTATATGTAATAATAATATGGGTGTACATAGAACCATCAATTTTTCCTCCAAAAAAGACTAATTTTTCTCCCCATGGTGTCTTTTTTTTTATACAGAACACATCATTTTTACATCAGACGTAATTTGTATTGTGGATTTGTACAAAATCTAAGCAGTGGAATAAAACAATCCATACCATAATACAAAACAAGAAAAGATATAGTAACCGTATAAAACCTACATTATTTTATTATAAATGCAAAAGTGTATTTACATCTATTTTTGACCGAACTTGAAATTGTATTCATGCAGAGAATATATAAATTGTATTGATTGGGCTTTAAAAATGTTATAAAGGGACGTAATTCAGAAGCTACCAATACATCAGTGCTTCATACAGCATATAAAATAGCATTGACACTACTTCACTCACTCACTGTTTAACTCTGCACAGATAAAGGTGTACATATAAGCCTTAGCTTTATACAGTCTACTTGTTTCTAAGCCACAGGCTTAGTGCTATTTAAGGATCACACTATAATTGGTTGGCCTTGACCCTAAATGGTATTGTTTAAGTTTTGTGTTAAGGTCCAGTATTCCTTTTCACAAAAAATTAAATGACTAAAATTGGTAGTAAGTTATACTGAAATGTTCATGACTTACAAGTGTTTTTTCTCGTAAGAATGTAAATCTGCCCAATTCCTGACTCTAAATGTTTGTCAATAAATTCTAACACGTCTTTAAAAAAATACTTTTTCTACTTACAATCGGTCCCGCTTGTCCCATAATTCCAGTACGTCCAGGCATACCAGAGGATCCCTGAAATCAATAAATTATATTTATCTACACCAACTTCTTTCATGGAACTAAAAAGAAAGCTGTCTTTGATACAAAATGAAGGTAAAAGGAAGATTATAGCTTTGCAAAAAAATGTTATTATACAGTCAATCACAATAAGTGGAAATTCATTGATTTTATGATTGATTTTAATGCCACTTTCAACACTACTGGCTATTTTTGTGGCGATCAGCTTTTATTGATTGGGGGAGCCTGAGTGCAGGGGAGAGAACTGCCAATCTTCAGAAGGAAAACTGACAATCCTGTGTGGCGATCAGCTTTTATTGATGGGGTGGGGGAGCCTGAGTGCAGGGGAGAGAACCACCGATCATCAGAAGAAAAACTGACAATCCTAGTCAATTAAGATTGGAGTGAATGCACCTGCCATGTGCAGGATTCAAACTAACAGGCTAGTGATGTATCTATTGCTATGCTTGTTAATTGTATCAACCTCTTTTTGTAATGCAATCAATAGTAAAGGATGTAATAATTTACAGCTCCGTGTTTTTGATTTCTTTTATATCTTACTTTGATCCCCCAAAATAAGTCAGGTATGTTACATGTGTTCATGTTTTTTTTGTCTGCTCCAATCCAATAGAATATATCAGAAGACTTATAAGTCCTTTTAATGAGCTAATTTTCATGTTTAAGTGCCTATCCAAAGCCAGACGAAATTCTCTGTGTTTATTTTTATGTACATGTCGAATTGGAAATATTTGGAAATTATGAAACCTTCACTCTTTTAAAAGTATAAGGGGGATATACACTCCCTAAAGTTTTGGCTCTCCATTCAAGACAGGGTAGTGCACATTAACTCTGACACATATGTTGACATAATAACTGTCATTTGCAAAACATTTTACACTTTCATGATTTTAAAAGTGTTCTACATGATTCACAGTTTCATAAGCAGCATTATACTAATACTTTTTTCTATTATTTGTTTTTGAAAATGAGAGTATGAATTAATGTAGTAGCCATTCTAACTAAATAATAGTCAAGAATATTTATATCTAATTGTATCATAATAAACATTAGATCTCTTATTTTTTAAATATTGAGTTTACATATACTAACCTCTGCTTCGCGTTCAATTGCTTCATGGGATTGAATTGGTTTCACTTCTTTCTCTACAAGCTATAAAGTAAAACATTCGGTGAATTATTACTGATGTTTAGCACAAGGAAACATTTTTTTTTAAATTGAAATGTTAGTTATATTTGTTCACCTTACACAATCATGATTGATCATGATTAACCAAAATAATTGCAAATTTATAGTCATTTATAAGCCTGAATGATACAAAATAGAATCATATTCCCCATTGAACCAAATCTCAAGAACATTATCTATAAACAATAAGGTTGTTTAGTACAATCTCACAAATAACATCAAATTCGCAAATGATAATTTACAAATAATACAATACTTACAACGCCAGCATTTGTTAATCCTGCAAAAAAATCATTAATACAGATTTACTTATACAATCTTAATAAATTCTTGACTTACTATGGTTTCATTTATTTTCGTGGGTACAAATTTTCGTGGATTGAAGAAAAATTGTACTTCTGTGGTGATTTGATTTTAATAGTGGTTTTACCAAAATCTCCATAGAAGCGTAAAGAAAATGTGTACTTAGTTGAACCTTTAAATTGTGGTACTGCTTTAACAATGAAATCTAAGAAATTTGGTATTGAATAATAACGAATTCTCAGTACTATGCTTTGTAAAAATAGGTTAATAATTACAATTACAAATACGGGACTTATATACATGTAATGTACAGATTGAACATTTGAATTATGACAAATCCTCTGCAAAAATAATATACCTTCCTATGTGTATTATCTAAGAATAAAAGTATAAATAAATACAGACATTCACCAGCTGTGATTGTCAACATATACATGTATATTTGAAACTTGACATAATTCAAACAATTGAACTATTTCTAATTATACACTCATTCAAAATTAACTAAATTATGCATTTTAAGTAATTTGGTCATTTCTAGAAATCTTTGAATTATTTCTCTATTTCATATAAAAAGTAAGAAAAATATGTACCAGTTTTTAGCATAATCGACTGAATTCACACACAAATTTATACCCTTTTATATATATGTATTTTACACAGCATACATTGGACCAAAAACAACCAACATTACAATCATTAAATTATGAAATTCTTACCTTCATATTGATCACAATCAATTAATTCAGAACAATCAATTTTGCCATCCTTACACGAACACCATTTGCATGGTATCTGTATCCATTCATCTCCGGACTGATAGGTCTGTCCATCTTTTGATATACATGGTTTTTCTTTGGAAAAAAGAAATGACATAAGTGGATTGAAATCAAATGTATGGTTGTTTGTGTTAACATATTGTATGGTAAAAGATTATGTAAGATAATTGAATAGAAAAACAAAGGATATGGGGTATTCATTCATGACACAAAATCAATACATACACAGAAAAAAAAAAAAAAAAAAAAAACAAAGGAACAGCACTTTTATTGCTGTTCTTCATCTCAAAGCCACATTGAGGCCTTCAACAGGGAGCAAAAATGCTCTCATCTCACTGCAAGTTTAAGACGGTCCCCATCACAGGCTCAAGCAGACTTCTTTGCAAAAATAATTTGGATGGACTTTGTCAGATGTAACACCACCAAATCTGGCCTGGTCAAAAAAGAACATACTAGAAAGTAAGTACAGATTTAAAACAAAATAGTTCCTACGCATAGGTGTAAATATAACACTGTGAGTTGATCACGATTGTTCAAGAAAGCCAGGGTTTCCATTCAGCAATAAAATCAGGACTTTGGTTCGCTTCTGTAAATTTGGGCAAACAGTATCCAACATCAGTAGATTCTTTCAAATCTTCAATCTCAAAATATCAGTATTAAACTCAGCTATTCACATTAAACTACAGCACATTTGTAATTTTCATTTTTCCTCTATTCTAAATTTGTATAAAATTAATCTATGTCTTGTTGTAAGTTAGCCTCCTGTGACATAAACTTCAATTTGTTGAAAGCGGTCACTATACAGTAGAAGTAGAAATATAAGGTAATTATAATTTTGAACTATGTTTAACTCAGATATTTTACTATGAGGGTACTCCATTTAGGGCCATCAGAAGCTAATTATTTTGAAAGTCCACAGACAAGTCATACTTTTACTTTTAAACTTCTACCATTATGTTTCGCTATTCATATATGGCAGCTGTTTAAACAATTTCACTTTTTAAACTTTTATCATACCGTAATTGTCTACCATGCACATTTATTTCCCATTTGTTCTGCCACAGTTTCACAAGGATATCATCTTCATATAATGCTTTGATGTAGGATTTCGTAATAAAATGTTTCTTAATGCTCATGCTAGTTTTATGTATTTCTTGGCTATTTTTATATTAGGTGAAAAGCTCATCAGAGCCAGAGACTCTATTATATGTCTCTGTCAGAGCTTAGTTTGATTTTTTTTTCAATATGCTGATCAACAAAATAAATTCTATAATTTCTGTATTCTTTAAAATTTTTGGGCATTTTTTTATCTTTAAGAATAACCCATATTCTGTAAAATTGTCATGAAAATTATTCTACTATTATATTTTTTCTGTAATGAGATGATTTCTTTATTCTTTACATTGTTCATTTCTGTAATCAATATTATATTACCTAATTCTTTTATTTTCCACAATTTTCTTAATTTTTTTTTGCACCACAGGCACATGTGCATCTTTTTACCTATATATACATGTACCTTAGTATAACACATTAAGGTACAGCACACACTGACTGATAATATTTACATACATTGTAGATAGCTATATATTTTATTAGTGACCACTGTGGATAATAAACTATGAATTGCTAGTAAATAGTAAATATAGATTATTCTCTATTCTTATTTTGTACATTTTGCTCTTTTCATTATTTATTCGAGACATTATTCTCTATTCACTAAACCCCATCCTAACCCCTTACAGCTCTTCTGTCACTGTTCGGGAAAGAGTAAACTGGACCCCTGTTGTGTTCACTTATCGCTACACGGTGCGAAGCTATAGATGGAACGGCGGACCAGTTAAGGGAAAGAGCTCCCATGGCACCCGACGGAATAAAATGTAATCTGTCATCAGCTGCCTACTGTGTTCATTTAGGATGGCAGGGTGCCATGTGTTATGTTCACCAGATATTTATTACAGTCATACAATTTTAGAAATCATAGTAAAATTTTCAAACCCTTCAAGACAGCGTGGAGAAACATGCAACCTCAACATCGAATGTTTAAAATAATTAGTAGCTTATTATTAAAATATTTTTGTAGTTCCCTATTTAAATATTTTTGTACCTCCCTATCAAAATAAAATATCTGTGTAGCTCACTACTCAAATATTTTTGTAGCTCCCTATTAATCCTCAATCCTCAATCTTATGGCCTTATGGCACAACTGTTCCCATTGGTGCATATTACGCCCTATGTGAATCTTCCTCCATGTACTTTATTAAAATAAAATATCTTTGTAGCTCACTATTGAAATATTTTTGTAGCTCCCTTTCAAAATAAAATATCTTTGTAGCTCACCAATAAAATATTTTTGTAGCTCACTATAAAATATATTTGTAGATCAGATACTATTGAAATATCTTTGTAGCTCACTATACGGTACAGTATTGATCAAATATTTTGAACCAAATAATAAATTTTTTATATTTATTTTGAAAGCACACATTTCCAAATCAGATAGAATTGACAAATATTGCCGTGTTTTTAAAACGGGCAAAATTCCTCAGTTTATTTATCAAGTTCCTGCCGTCTAGTCCAAATAATTACGACGTCTTGTAAAGGCTATTTTTGTTTTTTTTTCTTGTCACAGCAAAACATAATAATAGCCATACAATTGCCGGGTCTGGATTGGGGGTTCTTAATTTCTGTTTTCTTTGAAGTTTTGGGGCATTTTTATTTTTTCCTTAAAAAAATATTCTTATTCTGTAAAATTCTCATGAAATTGATTTTGCAATAAATTTTTTATGCAATTATATGATTTCTTTTTTTTCTGTATATAGTTCATTACTGTAATCAGTATTGCACGCGTATTACATAATTCATTTATTTACCACAGTTGTTCTTTAAACTTTTGCAACCCATTATTCTCTATTCTTTTTTTTTTTGTCATTTTTCTCTATTCATTTTATTATTTGTGCATTATTCTCTGTTCTGTAAACCTCATTCAGACCCTCCGATGATAGTCATTTGGACTCTGTATTGTTTTTTGAGTGATAAAAACGGACATATTTATGATCATTTATGAATTCATTTTGATGAACCTTAAAAATCTGACGATTTACATAAGATAACTGTGTCTAAACGACCCCGGCAAAAAAAAAATGTTTTTATTCTATATTTATCTAATTTCCAGAACAATGACGTAAAATTTTGCATTGTTGCTAAAATTCTCGAGCTAAAATTGAATGATTTGTATACACAACGACACTGAAAATTATTCATGATTTTGAATGTCCTTATTCACGTCAAAATTTGTTGAAATTTTTTCAAAATTATAGTTTTAGCCATATTATTCAAGCATTATAATTTAGACACATGTTCGGAAATATTACCAGAATTAGGTTATAGAAAATAAGTCAATATTTTAAAAATAACTACGGCCAAATCAAAATTGGCCTTAACTCGTTGGTTTCATTTTCTGTATCGGGGTCAAATTCGAAACTGCTCTGTGCATTAACATATAGATTTCAAAAAGAACAAATCGACAGTGTGAATTTGCAATTCTAATGCTTTGTAAATCCGAATCTCAGCTTAAAGTACTGAGATGTTAAAATGGTTTGTATTCTTTACATTATAAATTTCAGTTTTGTGTTAGAAGATATATTTATCAAAATGTTGGCATAAGTTGAAGATACCAAACACGGAATGTGTTTTAACAACTCATGTAACGGAAACGGTTTTATAGAAGTTAAAAAAAACATGTTACATGTATATGCGTTGTTACTTTGTTAACCAAAATGAACTCTCAAGTTTGTCGTTTTTATTTAAATTCTTCGGTTTAGTATGTGACCATCAGTTTGGACATACAAACATATATCTTAAAATGTGATAACACCATATATCCGGCTATTGGTACGACAGATGCAATAGATAGCACAGATAAAAAACCTGTTGTACACGATTGGAAAATCTAATGCAATGGCAATCAGAAACACAGACAAAAATATGCTGAACACGATAGCCAAAACAATTGTTTTAATATCAATCGGGAACACAAACCCTATTGTATCTACCGTGCCGATAGCAAAATCGATTGTTTTAATAGCGAACACAGACCCTTTTATATCTATCTTATCGATAGCAAAATCAATTGTTTTCATAGCAATCGAGAACACAGATCCCATTTCTGCCGTACCGCAGCAAAATCGACTTCTTCGATGGCAATCGGGAACACAGATATCCCAATGTATCTGCCGTACCGATTACCGCGGTAACGGCGTGTGTTGATTCTTGCAGCAAAAATTCTCGTAGGCTACAACACAGACATGTTTACGTGGCATCTCTCGCATACTAAAAACTTTGGAAAGAGGATCGATATTTTTTTTTAAGTCAAGCGCACTAAACATTACTGTAGATGCATTTGAACATATGATGTGAAATGCACGGATCAAAGGGCGTTGACATTTCTATACTTTCCCTTTTGTGTCCTGCAAATCTGGGATGCGAAATGCATGGCGTTTTAATAATGGAAATTTTTCAATCATTCTATTTTTGTTTATGTAATTTTTCAATAAATTATTATGTATTGAAGAGCAAACATTTTTAGGGATGATAGTAATCGGGATAGAGAAAACAGTGGCTGATCCATAAAAAATCTAGAAAACAGTATTGAGTCTTCGGGCGTTTCTCGGACGATTTTAACCGGAAGGGAACACAAGCCCATTGATGCACTTTTGATAATTAGGTATGCATTACTTGAAAGTATACATGAACACTTTTGAAATAGCAAAACTTATGTGATCAAACCATGGGCTAAAGTAAAGGTATACAATCTTCAATCGAAAACAGGTTTCTGTCATGCACGAAAAATAAAATGATTGAATTCAATACAATACATGCAAAGTATATTAAGTATAAAAATGCACTGTACCTTCCTGAGATTGAACTAGCACAATAAACAACAATAACGGTGCTAGACAGTTCTTCCACCGAACTGATCCAAACTTCATTTTAACGTCTATAGCCTCTATTCTACCTCATTCAGGTTGGAATAGGAAAAATTGAGATCTATAGGAATGTTTGAGCCAGGAACCCCGGCTCCAAAGTAACTAGGAAGAGCCGTGCTCCAATAAGAGATATTGGAACACAGGATTCCTAGGCCGTTGTAAAATGGTAGCCGAGTTGAGCAGCCTCTTTGCCGCGTTGACTACTGTGGTATCATACTAAACTTTAATTATGCTACACTGCTCCAGAAACAACCAATCGTTGAGGTTGTTGGCAGTGAAGTTGCTGACCTCAGATGTTGAATTTTTCATAGAAGCAGACGATTTATTCTTGCACGAAAAAACGTAAAGGCGTAATTTGATATACAAATTTATCAGACATACTCTTGCAACTTTAATGCCTGCTTATTGACCCATACATACAAGGGTCGGTGAATTTTGAAGACGTGTGTGAAAGTAAACTTGCTACTACATAGGAAAAGAAGAATGCTGTAAAACACAATGATTTATCATAAAGTTAATTGATCACTAGTACTTAATGAATAAAACACATTTTCCGGCATTTTGGCGCAAATTTAAGAACATGAATAAAAATGACGCAGGATACACGTCGACATGACAGTAACCCAACGCAACAAACAAAAAGAACTTATATTTTAATCTTCCAAAGACTTATTGCTTTACAACTTAAATTTCCAACGCTCTTAGCAAAACAAAAATAAAAAGTATTTACACTAAGATTTAGAATCTGCTATTTGATTTTAAAAAGTTCTTTATGACAAACTAAACAAAGCTACCCCCGAGTCCTTCTGCGATTTACTGCATCAGAATCTTTTACATAAAATATGTCATATTGAAAATACAATAGTAGCCCTGTTTATATCAATATCAAGAGAAAAAAACATGAAAAAAAACCTCAACTACATATAAAGAAAAATTCAATGAAACTGCACAACAATTAGTTTCATGTCTTTTAAAAATCTACACAATTAAACTTGATTTACATTCAAATAAAAGGAGAGCGTTTATTTAAATATGAGTGTTATCATTTACTTTTCTCTCCTCGCGTGCGTAACGTGCAATTATACCTGCATTGAACCCCTTTGTTAAATTTAGACTATACACAGCACTATTTTACGAGCAGAGTGTTTGTACATAAAATGTAGAGATTGCCACTTAAAAAATAGTAAGAAATTAATTTATGTCTCTTTGTGAAGCTGGTATCGTGTAGGTTTTTTGAATGATTACTCCCACATGTATACCGCCTTTTGTCTGTGAGAAAATACAATTAGGCCAAGCAAGTTGATGTGTGTTTCGAGACAACAACGATTATGATTTTCTTGACCGCGACTTTGAACGTTTGAAACTATTCTAATATGAATAGGTTTAATATTATGTCTTTATATGCATATCCTATATTAAAACCTTATCTTACTTTATTGGTTACTGTATTCTGGTTTCACGTTTCAGGTACTGTTATGCCCGAACTGTTAAATGCAGAGGCGGATTTAAGGGGGGCAGGGGGCCGGTCCCCCTTATGGAGCTACATATACTTTTTACAAGCACCAGTCTAAACTTTGGCTAACAAGGGGGCCCCCCCCTTTTTTTTTAAATATCTTGGATTCGCACCTGATATGTATTGTTGCATTACCTCCATATAATCAAGGTTGTACCACACTTATAAGTTGCGTAATTACAAATCAAATCAAATATTTTATTATTCCAATCATGGTCCCACAGGGGGCATTTACAATTAACAATTATGATAGTATAAGCAACAAACATGAGACATTGTACAGTATATCACACGTGACAGATATTATAATAGACAATGAAAATAGCACTAATAACAAAAATACATTAAAAGTACTCTTGTATTTTTTTTCCTTCCTTCCTTATGTCCAGCAGTGTAAAAATTAAAAAAAATATTAATAATAAAGTTTGAACAAACTTAAATTATTATCTATAAAGATGGAAATTTGTTCATCTGCAGGAGACACAAAGGGACGGTGCTCTAGTAGCAATCCTCCCCGTGTCAGAAGCAGATGAACAAAATAAATAGAGAAATTGAATCCGGTCAATTAACAAATAATTTTTTTTTTCTAAATAACAACAATTGCTATTTATGCGAAACATGTCATATAAATCTGCTATTTGCAGTGTTTAACCAGGAATATACACAACTCTTTTAATACAGTTAAGTTCTCACAAGACAACAGCCATAGCAATTTCTCTTGGGAATTTAAGTTATTGAAATTGTGACATGATTCCGAAATAATGTGATATAAATGGTGTCTGTCTTCGTTATATTTTGTGCAATAAAAGAGAACATGAACTTCATCTTCAATATTACCAGAGTTACACTGCTGACATAGTCTAAGGTGTGGAGGAGTACCCTGGTATCGTCCTATTTCAATCTGCAAATGGTGAGATGACACCCTAGATTTTGTTAATGATCTCCTAAGTTCAAAATTGGACATGATATTTAGATATTTCTCGAAACCATAATTATTCTTAAATTTTACATAAGTGCGGAGCTTCCCTTCTGAATTCTGGGTCAGTTGATCCTTCCAAATTTTTATGCATGTCTCTTTCAATATTTTCCTGATGGTATTTTTTGAAATATTTTTCCCATCATTTAGGTTTGCAAACCCAGGGGAAGAGTTTTTAAAATTTGTTGGAGAGAGCCATACCATAACGATTTATGCTGAGAAAATAAAGTTACAAGTTTTACACAACCTAATCAGAGGCATTTGAATTCCAAAAAAGAAAATATATATACATCTCTCCTTATAAGCATATATTTTTGTATTGCGCATACGGAACTGTTAACCCTACATTCGCTGAATTGGTCGTTGTCGTATATGGTACTACAACTCTGTATCCTATGTATATATTTGTTTACAAAAGTGCACCTTTGGAATATCGGGTACCATAATGCGTCCCCTACATCCTCAACAGTGTACCTTAAATTTGAGATACTGCAAAATTTATCTTGTGAAAGATTCGTTTTCGTAATGCTAAAGTATTTTTTAAGAAACTTATGCAATCACTCTGGGTTTACTGTTTTATATCAAGGTATCCCTTTCCAACCTTTTTAGCAGAGCTTTGATATAGATATAGTTATTTAAGTACTGATTTAAATAGACCCCAAAAACTATGCACCTGTTGTAACGTAGGGTTTGTTGTCATCTGAGCGTAAGAAGTGTTCATCTATAATTAAAGCAACAAGGAAAAGGTAGACCAATGAATACAACAAACTTATTCATAATTGACTTTGCAAAAGCTTTTTCACCTTTCAGATGATAACTAAACTTTAATATTAGAACTTGTTCTTTTCAAAACTATTGCATTAAAACATCTCTTTAGAAATTGGCTATTTTTTCGACTTTTCAGTATACACGTGAAATATAAAATATATTTGCTCTTGTAATAACAATTCTATTATAAAATTCTTTTCATTATTTTGATATTGTACGTCTCTTTCTCATATGACATGTTATCGGTTAGATATGCTGATTCAGCAGTTTCAAGTTGCAACAGCTGACAAAAATTCCACACACGCGTCTTTGTCTAGACGACTCACGTTTTATTTTATTTTATATTTTGCAAAACTGCATTTTATATTATATGTTCTAGATGATATAAGAATCAAATTTGTTTGACGTCTCAGACATAAACAATCTGAACATGCTAAAGAAATGTAGGTAACCTTGGGTCTATGTATTATGTAAAGCATTTCACACAGGTCTCTCCCACTCCAGACACCTACACTAATTAAGTACTTTAATATACCACAAGCTTATCCCATGTTAAACTTTAACAAAAACATGAACATACAAATCTATATTGACAATAGTTCCTTAGATATCACTATATGTTGTGTAGGCTTGGAGGAGTATTGGTCAGGAGTAGAGTTGTAGAACGTTGTGGTGTAAAAACACTCATAGTTGGTCGTACTTAAAGAGAGGCGAACTACATGTACCAGTATGTTAAAAAAAAATGTCGAAAAAGGGTGAATTTCTCTTCCTACCTTCCAAACTTTACATGTTATGTCTGAAACAAAATTTAGGGTTAAGTGCTTAAATAAGTAACACTTAATTAAAAAGGGCGAAAAAGTAGTCAAGATAAAGACAGAAAATGTTAATTATCTAGAAAATGCACACGAGACTGATTTCAAATTCACATTGACTGTTGTCGCCAAGAAGATTTTTTCCAGTTAGCAGACGAGTTTTTGGGAGCGTACGCCCTGTACGCCTCCCTGGATCCGCTACTGGCTGATGATGTGGTCATCAAAGTCTGTCAAATACCAAATCTGCTGTTTCCTCCTTTCAACAAAACAACAGAACACTTTTAAAATAATTATGATCAAATAAAATGCAAAACTGAATGGTTTTACATAAGACAATTTCAAAATTAAGTGTTGTAATAGGAATGCTTTATAAAATTTGCATCGGATATATTTTATTCACGTGAAAATCCGCCGCTGAACTCAGAAACCATAATAGATTTTCTGACCAAACTAGAGAAAAAATTATCACTCCCCGACCAAATATAAAAATCATTCACTTCAATAGGAGCCAAGAAAAGTTTGACGAACATTGTCCTTGTATAATGAGAGTTGTAGAATTTCAAACTATCGGCAAACAGGAAGTGGCTACACGGCAGATGTAAAAATTGCTTACTCGCTACAACTCAACATTTTAAATCTGCAGACCAAATATTAAACCATTCCCTTTCATTGAAGCAACGAAAACTTTGACGAAAGAGTTCTTTCAGACGGACGGACGGAGTCGAACGGTTACTAGACCTGCTTCCGCAAAAGGGGAGAAATTACGTAGGAGCAAGCAAACATCACAAGAAAATTGAACCAAAAACGAAAACTAACAAACAAATAAGAATCCAGATACGTCATGATACTTTCAAAGGGATGACCTCAACTTCACCATTTGAGACCCTTGGTTTAGCTTCTTTGCAAGCAGGAAATCTCTATCAAGGGAAACATGGTAGGAAACACAAGCTCTGGTATATCGTATCAACTGACATATGTATACTCCGTTCATTATCACTGAACTAGTATATATATTTGTTTAGGGGCCAGCTGAAGGACGCCTCCGGGTGCGGGAATTTCTCGCTGCATTGAAGACCTGTTGGTGACCTTCTGCTGTTGTCTGTTCTATGGTCGGGTTGTTGTCTCTTTGACACATTCCCCATTTCCATTCTCAATTTTATCCATATACATTGATTGATTGATAGTTGGTTGCTTAACTCCAGTAGCAAATATTTCATTCATGTGTGTTCAGGACGAGAACAAATTAACAATAAATACAATAGGTAAATGTAGGTCCTGTAATAGAGACCGTCGAGGATGAAGGTCCGGGAAATGTAACTTTTCAATATAAAAATGGTAGCATACGCTATAGATGTATTGCTTTGGGATACCATACGGCATATTTTGTTAATAGCGAACAAAAAGGTAAAATATGCTACATCAAGAATCAGTATGCTGGAGTTTCTTATTGACAACATATTTATTGAATTTAAAGGTAGACTTTTCCAACAAATTATCGGCATTCCTATGGGAATGATCTTTGCGCCTCTTCTTATTTTCCTATGAGTTGGAGTTCCTTCAGATACTTGTCTAAAAAAAGAAGACCAGAGAAGCCAGGTTATTCAATTTCACATTCAGATATATTGATGATGTTCTTTCCATTAACAATCCAAAATTTTCTGATTGGGTTCCATTTCTATATCCTCCGGAACTAGAAATTAAAGAAACAATAGACATGGCTACCCCTGGCTCGTATTTAGACTTATACCTCGAATTTGACATAATCGGTCATCTCAGTACTAGAATCTATGACAAACGAGACGATTTTAATTTTGAAATTATCAATTTCCCCCACCTTAGCAGTAATATACCTACTTCACCTGCATATAGGATATACATTTCCCAACTCATTCAGTATTCAAGAGCTTGCAGCTGCTACTCTGACTTTATAAAACTTCACCAATGTTGAGCAGAAAGTTGATGAACCAGGGTTATGTCAAAGAACGTTTACCAAGACCTAAGCTTGTTGATAAATATTCCGTATCAACTTCACAATTAATACTTGATGGTCCTTGAAGTATAGATTCTAGGCACTGACGTTGTTTGACATCTTAAATACGTGTTATAGTGTTCTTTTTATTTGTCTTTGTATATTGTTAACCTTGACTGTATGATCCATTTTTGGTAATATTGTTTTGGCGTGGCTCGGTATTTATACATCCCGCCATTGTGTTATTGCGCTATGGTCATTTTTAGTATTCTTGTCTTTCATTTTTTGCGTATATGCTTTGTCCTGAGGCGGATTTGGGGGGAGGGGGCAGGGTGCCCGGGCCCCCCTTTTTGTGGGAAAAATTTGATTATTTCGGGAATCACTAGAGCATGACTGGGCGGGCCCCCTCTTATGGCAGTCAGTGGGCCCCCCTTATGAAAATTTCTGGATCCGCCACTGTTGTCTATAGAGTGTCTATATGCTATTTTGTTTTTCTTTGTTGACATAGTTGTTTGTTTTTATAGTGATTAAGACTATAACACAATGTTGACTGCTGTACCCCAATTTTTGACATTTTTACCTATCATGTCTGTATGTTTTGTTCACACATTGTTGTCAATACAATGGAATTTTATGCGACTGTCATACAAGTGAGAGGTTTAGTTAGCAATAAAACCAGGTTTAATCCACCATTTCCTACATAAGGAAATGCCTATACCAAGTCAGGAGTATAACAGTTGTTTTCCAGTCGTTTGATGTGTTTGAGCTTTTGATTTTGCCATTTGATAAGGGACTTTCCGTCTTGTATTTTCCTTGGAGTTCGGTATTTTTGTCATTTTGCTTTGGACTGCCACTAGAAAATGGGGTTGTATTGGATATGGACAGAAATTTTGCGTTGCAACAGACCACTACTCCATATGCAGGCCCTGCTAGAATGTAGTTTCAGACACATGGAAAGTTCATAATAGAAAAATTGAAGTCTTCTCTTTTGTTAAAAAAAAAATGTTCTCAACCAACACTTATTGTCAAGTTCTATATATGAAACAGACTTGACTGTTTTGGTATTGTTTACTTCAAGTTCAACGGGATAGATACGATCAACAAAGTCACTTTGAAATAATAAGCGAGAGGAAATCAATTATATTAATCAGTGAAAGGACATCAATTGTATTAATTCGTGAGAGGATACCATCTTTATATAGCGTAATGGGAAGTTTAAGGATAATGCCAGCTTCTTTTCATTTTTTATAATATTGCACGAGGAGAGGGACTTGTCCATAGTTCATTGTATGTACAAAAGAAAATCTTTGTTAACATCTGGTTCACAACGCCCTAGAGTAGGAAGTTTCACAGTAGCTCTTAAAATATGAATTGCTCATAAAATACTAGACACATGATTGAACTACAGGTGCATATCTATATATCATTAAGTATATTAAGCGAAAATGGTAGATTTAAAGTCAATTTGCTTTATAAAATTTAATGATAATTCCGTAAAACAGTGGAAGTGAAATAGCAGGTTTCAGATTGTAGTATTTTTCATCCAAATAAATAGTAATTATAAAGTTTTATAATTGGGTCTTTTTGTCGGTTAGGTAAATTTTATAAATGAATAATTAAAACGCTAACATTATATACAGTCATCATAATTTGCGTCCATATTTTGATTGAGAATGACTGACGAAGCCATACTTCAGTACAAAGAGGAATAACTTAAATTAATTTTAAGGTCTGCCGAACTCCAGGCATCTGTTATTGCAATGTATTTGTTTAATGGATCGTTACTTGTTTTCGTCCAGTGGTTTGTTTTTAATAATTGGATTGGATTTAATACCAGGGCTCGTATACATAAAACAACTTAACTTAAGTGTTCCTTAAACTTAGATTCAAAGTCAATCGAAATTCTGAAGTCGTATGCATACAATTACTCAATTCTTCACTTTAGTAAAGAAATCTTTCAAAATCGGAACGTTTCTCTTATTACCGTTTTACATGTGTAAGCTTATCGCATGTGCTCATCCGTGCAAAAGTTTTTTTGATTATTTGCATTGATTGAACAATGCTTACTTTTATAAGGAACTTGGATTACATAACAATTGTTGTGTGTAATTGAATTTTAAAAAACGGTGCATTACATTTGAGCGCAAAAATCATTACGTTTGCGCGCAGCTTTTGATTACATTTGCGCGCATTCTTTTACAGGTAAACTCAGGTAAATTATACTTATTTATTTATTGAACTATTATTTTCGAGCAGGATAAGTCCGTTTTACTATTCACAAACACTTAGTCCTGAAAATATATACATATCTAAAGATTAAAAGTACTGATTTTACTTTTCGTAACGTTCTGAATAATTGAAGCCCACTGATAAAGATAACACAAAACACAAAAATACTATTAGGACATGGATGTGAGCATGAAATGATTCCGGGCCGTTTTTAGTATGCCTGGATTCTGCTGACGGTAGTGATGCCCAAAGACTTGGAGGAAATAGGGAATCTGCCGAAATACCTTTGTAATTATTTACGGTGCATCGTCATGAAATATCCCCTGACTTAAGTGTTCTGTCGATACGGATAGTAAATCCATCGTGCACTACTGATTTTTTTTCTCCGACTTGTTTCTGACAAACGAAACTACATGTTTGTTCCTTGGCACAACTTTACAAACTGATATAAGAATACTAAAGCGATCATTATTCGGTTAAATTAGGAAACAGAATGCTATTTACTTTGAAATATTCTCAATAATGTTACATGTATGTCTTATGCTATTACGGGATTTCTCATTATCACTTTATATATTTTTAAAATTCAATCTGAAAAATATATAATCTAAATGTATAAGTATATTCAAAATTCATAATAACTATAGGAATTATCTTTATTTTCCCCGGTGCATTACATTTGCGCGCATTACCATTATATCCGCGCGCAAAAATCATTACGTTTGCGAGCAGCTTCTCATTACATTTGCGCGCATTCTTTTACAACTCTAAGACTACCATAAAATGTTATAGTAGTCTCAGCGCAACTTAACAAACTGACTTAAATTATTTACTAAAGCGATCACTATTCATTTAAATTAGGAAAGAGAATACTTTTTACTCTGAAATATTCGCAATTAAGTATGTCTTAAGCTAATACTGGATTTCTCATAATCACTTTATTTTTTTTTTAGAATTCAATATGAATAAAATATAATTCAGATTTACAGATATTTTCAAAATTCATAATAACTATAGTCATATCTATTATGGGTTATCTTTATTTTTACCTGCGTTACCTGTAAAATGAATGTGCGCAAAGGTAATCAAAAGCTGCGCGCAAACGTAAAACAATCTTATCCCCAAATGCGCGCAAATGTAATGCGCCCATTTCCCCTGTATTACCTGTAAAATAAATGCGCGCAAATGTAATCAAAAGCTGCGCGCGAACGTAATTTTTTGTAATCCCCAAATGCGCGCAAATGTAATGCGCCATTAAAAAAATACGTATCAAACTAAAATGTCCAAACGAATGTCAAATTGGGTAATAAGAGAAATGGTTATTTTGATGGACGTGCATTGGAGAAAAGGTATTTTAAAAGCAAAATTTACCCTTCTGTTATAGAGAGAAGATAGAGTATTGGACAAAATAATAGATATATTACAACGGTTTATTCCTTGAATGCACGACTAAAATATCAATCAGTACACATCCAAAATCCAATGGATTGACCTAGTTCAATGACAAAATAATTATATGTATCGAAAATTTAACTGGACAATAAATGTACATTTAGTTGGGTTTTTAATTTACTGTTAACAAAATCAATACTTATACGGATAAAAACAATATTCAAAGACCTAAGAACCCTAACCAAAAGTCTAGCGATAGCCTGAATTAACTCGATGAGTAAATGTAATGCCTGCATTTCAAACCAAAAGTGTTTGAAATTTTTAACACTGATGATTAATATACTATTACCCTTAATTCTTAAAAGGAAGTATTGAAGGCATGAATAATGCTTCATTAGTTATAACAACCCCCCTCCCCCTTTCCCCCCAACTATTGTTTGGGGGTATATAGTTTATACTTGATATTCTGGCAAATCACAAGCTAAAACATTAAGACTGCATGACTACCATGTAACACTGTTATTATACTTAATATTTCGGCAAATCATAAGCCAAAGATCAAGACTGCAAGACTACCATGTACTTTGATTTCAATAAAGACAACCTATACTATGGTGGCCGGTTAAGGCCATTTCGCGTTTTCGCGTTTTCGCCCTTCACATTCGTCATTTTTAAATATTTTTACTGAAGTATTAAATCATCATGCTCCACTCATTAAAAAGAGAGTAAAACGTTTGTATCAAAATGAGTGGATGAATGATGAAATTCTAGATAGCATGAGAAAACGTGATATTTATCATAAGAAAAAAGATATGTATAGTTATAGATTCTGGAGAAACAAAGTCAAATATCTCATCGAAAACTCTAAACAAAATTATTATACCAATTCATAGAACACAAAAAAGGAAACAGTAGTATATTATGGAAGCATCTACATACTGTCAGCGGAACCGACAATCATACCAGTATTTAAATCAGAAGTGATTGTAACAAAAAGGAAATTTTAGAACCGAAAAGCGTTGCTGATGTATTTAATGCTTATTTCACAAATATCACAGACAATCTTAATATAAATCAAAACAGCAACAATAGTTCTTTTAACAAACTTGATGATTTCATATCGGGTCATGTACCAAATAACGTGTATTTTTCTATACCACTTATGAGTAATGATTTTGTGTGTTTACAACTAAAAGCACTAGAGGAATCAAAAGCAACAGGTCTTGATAACATAAGTGCAAAGTTTTTAAAGATGTCTTCTCATGCTATTTTACTACCACTTTGTCATATTTTTAACTTAAGTATTAAAAAATGTATATTTCCATCTTCATTTAAACTTGCAAAAGTCATACCAGTTTATAAGAACAAAGGTTCAAAACAGGATGTTTTTAATTACAGACCAATTGTAATTTTACCACTCATTTCTAAAATCCTCGAAAAACATGTGAAAACACACTTAGTAAAGTATCTTAATAAATACAACTGATTGTATAGAATGCAGTCAGGCTTTCGCGCAAACCATTCTTGTCAAACTGCGTTAACAGCTTTATTGGATAAATGGCTTAAAGCCATTGATGATGGCGATCTTGTTGGGGCAGTGTTTCTAGATCTAGCAAAAGCCTTTGATCTTCTCAATCATGTGCTGCTTATTCAAAAATTAAATAAACACAAATTTGCTTATACTTCGCTACGATGGTTTACATCATATTTGGCTGACAGATATCAGATGGTATCTATTTCAAATACATTTTCAGACTTACAAAAACAAAAAACGGGTGTACCTCAAGGATCCGTTTTAGGACCTGTGTTGTTTTTATTTTTTATAAATGATCTTCCTTTGTCTAATCCTAATCATAACACCGATTTATTTGCTGATGATAGCACCATATCAGTCAATGGACAAAACAAAAGTTGTATCAGTCATAAACTTAATACGGTTTTCCAAGATATATATATACATATCAGTCATTGGACAAAACAAAAGTTGTATCAGTCATAAACTTAATACGGTTTTACAAGATATTTTTCGCTGGTGTGATGACAATAAAATGGCTGTAAATGTATCTAAAACGAAGGCTATATGTATTGGCTCTAAACAGAAGCTTTCAGTTACATCAAATGAAAACATTAATATTGCTATGAATGGACAACAAATTAAAGAAAGTACATGTGAAAAGGTTCTAGGTATTTTTGTTGATGCATCTATATCCTGGTCTTCTCATATTGATTATATCATAAAAAGGGTTAACTCTTCTTTAGCTTTACTAAAAAGGATAAAGAAATATTTAAATCACAAAGCTAGACAAATGTTCTATAACGCTTACGTTTTACCTCACTTAGATTATTGTTGTTCAATATGGGGAAACTGTAATAACTTTCTATTAGATAGTTTACTAAAACTGCAAAAGAGAGCAGCAAGAATAATTTTAGACGAACATGATTACACCAAACCTTCAAGCGAATTATTTCACGAATGTAACATTGTGCCGATTACACAAAGAATACATTATCATAGATAATTACTAATGTATAAGGCAAAACATGGCTTAGCTCCAGAATATATGTCCAGTCTTATTTTATCAGCTTCTGCAAACCAAAAATACAATATGAGATTTTCGTCCTCAGATACTTTTATAATTCCAAAACCAAATACAGAGTTGTATAAGTCTAGTTTCTCGTACAATGGACCAAAAGTATGGAATGCTCTTCCTAATTCAATTAAAAAATCAAACACAGTATTAGAATTTAAACACAACTACAAATCTATGTACTTTTAACATTACCATGATATTTGTACTGTAATGCCATATGTAATATTTGTTTATTGTATTTAAATTGTACTACATCTATATTCATCATTATTATTGAATATGTATTGTTTATTTTTAATGTAATTATTATTGTATTAAGAGAGCCTTATTGAAAATTGGTGTAATCCAAATGAGTTACTCTCTCTAAATAAAGATATTATTATTATTATTATTATTATTATTATTATAGGGCGAAAACGCGAAATCGCGATATCGCGAAGTCGAAAACGCGAAGTCGAAAATGCGAAATCGGAAAGAAAAAATATTTCGAGTTTTCGCAATTTCGCGTTTTTGCCCTATAGAATATAAAGGGCGAAAACGCGAAAACGCGAAATGGCCTTAACCGGCCATCATACTATACATCAATGTAGAAGCCCAAATTCGGGTTATATCATCAGGTTAAAGGTTTATCGTAACATATAAATCAGTTGCATGAATAAATTTATCTTAACTAAGGAAAAGTCCACTGAAAGGAGAATTGATCCTGTAAAGATGTCCGCTGTATACAGAATATATCTTAACCGCCGGATACCGGATCTATAAATAGAGTGCTATTTATCCCCATTCTGTCTCTGAAGAAGGTCCGTAAAGGACCAAAACCGGTCAGGCTATAAATCATCACCAGGCGCTGGTAATTATGTGTTTCGGCATATCCTATATTTATATGCTACATATTTTTCCGCTGATTCACATAATTAAAAAAGTTCCATTTGGGACTACTGTGTTTAGAGACCTTTTATGTCGGTATATCATTACAATATCACTCAATAGTCAAAGATCTTATTACACTGTTAAATGTGTAACCTTTTAGAATAAGTTTTTTTAAGTTCGATAAGTTTTACCGGATCGTATCTAAATTTACGGGCTCGGTAAACAACATCATCGTAAAACATAAAACGTGCTATACAGTTTTAATAAGTTTTCTACAGGTACAACCAAAGTTCCAAACCAAATCTTTGTATCTATGAAAGAATTTAGTAAAGGTTTTAAGAACTTTGTGGTAACGAAAAACCTTGACTTAATAATTTAACAGTAATACCTAAGATTACGTTTATTGAAATCCAACACGTCACTACATAAACGGGCATAGCGAATTAGCTGGGATATATAAACACCGCAAGATGAGTCCAAAGGAACACCGAGTTCAAAACAAAGGAAAATTAACAATAGGGAACGAAAATCATCCCTTTTGTTGTAAATTTTCCCATGTAAAACTGAACTATCGAAATCTATGAAAAGACAGTTATTGCTGTTTATATTTGCTTTTTGTCTTTGGTTGAAGTTTGTTTATTTCCCGAAAGAATTCTTTAGGGTTTGATGTATCCATTGTTTTTATTCTGTGCAGACGTTCCGCCAAGTATTTTCGTTCACCTGTTCTTTAACGTTTATCGAATTGTTTCCTTTTTAGTTTATAATTGTTTTCCAAATTTTTCCTTATTCTCCTATCGCCTTTAAAATTTAAAAAATTCGTAAGGGTTCCGCGGAACCCAGTTTCTCGCCTACTTTTGCTGTTAATCGCAGGCTCAACAAAAATGAGGAAAAAAATAAATAAAAATATTCCTCTCTATACTATCTTTTGATTGTTAGTAGCTTCTGTCCAAGTTTGGTAAAAATCCAGGATAGTTTATGAATCTAATAAATGTTTTAAAAACTTAAACTGCAGACTGTATGTAATGTTAACTGGAAGAAAAACAAAGTCCATTTATAAGTAAAATACGGAAAAAATCAAACAAAATTTTAACAAAATTTCCTTCTAGATACTAGCTTTTAATCATAAACAAGCTTCTGTCCAAGTTTGGTACAAATCCAGGATAGTTTAAGAAAGTTGTTAAAATTTTAAAAACTTTAACCACTGAGTGAATGTAATGTTAACTGGCAGAAAAACTAAGTCCATTTATAAGTAAAATACGGAAAAAATGGATTTTTTTTTTTACAAAATTTACTTCTGGATACTATCTTATGATCATAAACAAGCTTCTTTCCATGTTTGGTAGAAATCCAGGATAGTTTAAGAAAGTTATTAAAATTTCAAAAACTTCAACCACAGAGTGAATGTAATGTTTCTTGGCAGAAAAACTAAGTCCATTTATAAGTAAAATACGGAAAAAATGGATTTTTTTTTTTACAAAATTTACTTCTGGATACTATCTTATGATCATAAACAAGCTTCTTTCCAAGATTGGTAGAAATCCAGGATAGTTTAAGAAAGTTATTAAAATTTCAAAAACTTTAACCACAGAGTGAATGTAATGTTTCTTGGCAGAAAAACTAAGTCCATTTATAAGTAAAATACGGAAAAAAATGGAATTTTTTTTTTACAAAATTTACTTTTGAATATTATCTTATGATCATAAACAAGCTTCTGTCAAAGTTTGGTAGAAATCCAGGATAGTTTAAGAAAGTTATTAAAATTTCAAAAACTTTAACCACAGAGTGAATATTTGTGGACGCCGCCGACGACGACGCCGACGGAATGTAGGATCGCTATGTCTCGCTTTTTCGACAAAAGTCGAAGGCTCGACAAAAATCTTTTCAGCTTTAGTTTGTTCCGAACAGAAATTGCTGTAGACCGGCATTCCGATTATGCGTTTGCTTCTTAAAGTATTTTCATGAACATCTTTGTATTCCAAATGTTCGTCCATTTCATCGTGTGACGTTTTGTTCTTGTCAGTCGTCCATATATTGTGTTCATTCTATTTTCTATATAATTCCGATGTATAACATCGAGTCGATTGTACATTGGACTGATTGTACACAAGTTAATATATCACGAGGAAGCATTGATATATCATACTTGCCCTTATTTGGATTTCTCGGAATCGAATTAGAATTTGGTTGACTTTTTGTAATAATTCCTCATATTCTGAAAAAAATATAGCACATGTAAGATTCGAGTGATCTGTTAGTCGAACGTTTGGCGGTAATTGAATATTGGAATCAACCACCACATCAGGTATAAGTTTTACTTAAAAATTTGACACTTTGGAAAGTTCCCCATAAAGTACTATCATTTAGTCCACTACAGACCTTCCTTGCGGCAATACATATGTAAAGTTATCTTAAGTCTTTATTCTGTAGTCCTCTACCATCTAATATACAACACTTGGAGTCTTTCATCGAATACATAGTCTCTAAATGCATTTTTTGTTTTATCAATAGGTTGTCTAGGTGGTACCATGTCTATAATTTTATATAATTTTTCTTGCTGTATTGCCGTTAAAGTAATTACAATTTTCGCAAATTAAAGGCAAACATGAATACACGCGTTGTCGTGCTAAGCATACACTCACTCGTAGTTCAATGTATTGGTTTACAAGAAGTATGTATTTGACAGATCCGAAATATGCTCTCTTGCTACAAGCTTGGAGTTCGGTATTTTTGTTTTACATTTTTGACTAAATATGAAGTCATTATGTTCAGTAATACTCGAGACAATTAAGAGGTACACATGTTCCTGTATTGCTCACCTTGTCAAAAAATAAATCGCCAGTTTGCTTAATAGGACTTTTATATGCAAATACCGTAGTTACATGTTTAATATAGCTCCTTCAGTTTTAGATAACAACCAAAACTGCAAAAAAAACCAGTAAAAATCTACACTTCAGGGGCAATAACTCTAAAGGGGTTGTGAAACTTTCAGAGCAGATATATCTTGTTATAAATTTTTAACCTAGCTCATATAATTTTAACGATAACAGCCAAAAATATGCTAACATGAATATTTCAGTGGCAATAACTCAAAAACAGGTCGACAGATTTTTTTTTAAATTCAAGTTCAGCGTAGATACATTTTGTCTGTCTGATCCTTTTTGCATTATACCCCTTTAACCTATTCTAACTCCTATATTTTTCACGATGTCAGCCAACAACTGCTATAAAATTGAAAAATTGAAGGAAAAAAAAATCGATATTTCAGTGGAAAAAATAATTCCAAAACAAGTAAAAGTAGTTAGATATTTATCCAATTTTCAGGGTGGACAAGGAAATGCCCCAAAAAGTTACAAATCAACATTTAAAGGGCAATAACTCAAAACCAGGTATACAAATTTTCAAAAATAAAAAAAAAAACTTTGTATTTGACATCCTATAAATGAAGCAGACATACTTCGGTTTCAATCCATTGAGAAGGTTCAGAGGAAAATATTTCTAAAGAAAAGTTTACGGACGACGCAAAGTAATGACAAAAGCTCACACTGCCCTTCGGGCGAGGGTTAGCTAAAAAAAAATGTGACGAAAAAATTTTAAGTTCATAAAGCATATTTAAAATTCAAAGTATCGGCAATCGGTAGGTAGGTGTATGCAAGATCTGACAAGTGCTGAAATGGTACAAATCATCACTGTTACTCTGCTGAACAAAAGTATAAGTCATTCTGCTCAGTAGTACATGAGAAAAGTGTGACGGAAATATATATGTATTGGACGAACGGACGGACAATGTGAATGCAATATAGTCCTTAGTACTAGAGTTGGGTATTATATTCACCGAAAGTGAGTCCCCCTTCATGGGGAAAATCTAAACAAACTGATTGATTTGTTTGCTTAACGTCCAGCGCAAACATTTCATGAATATTCTGGAATAGAACAAATTATCAATAAATCTTACCAGGATCAAGGACGAAGGAATTAAGACTGCCACTGAAAAAAGGGTAGATATTTGTAGAAATTTCGCATTACAAAGGGCTTTTTAAAACATGCACTAGCACGACGCATCGGATTGTTTCTCCCGAGAACTACCGGACGTGACTGCGTATTAAACATCCGGCACAAGCAAATGAACGCCTATGAGCAGAGTTTTATTATCGGAGTAGAGAAATGAATGTTGGTTTTATTTCTATACCCTTGTTTATTCTTTGTGTATCTAGACATGACATATACATCGCATTCACGTTCATATGCAGACCATAAAAGGCGACTATGCTGATAGAACTGAATATAGCTGAAATTTGAAAAAAAAACCAAAGCTTTACTTAAAAAATAACTTTACATTTACAAACTTTAATAATTCCAGTTTAACTGTGAAAAACAATATATTAAACACCATCTTTTACTAAAATGAATAATCTGTCTTTAAAAAGGTCCCCGTTTCCAGCACAAATACACATATCCTCATTGGAAATAAGTATGGTACATGAACTGTTTGTTCACTCTCCCCCTCTGACACGAATGAATAGGCTTTGGCTTGATGCTCGATTTAGGCGTGATAAGATCCATTCTATATGGGTTTACACTAACGTCCATTCTGTACATTTTATTATAACACATTGGATTGTCTTGCCTCCCGGTTAGAAGTATGATGCACCCTTTATAATGTGAAACAGCTGCTATTGGCAGATACGTCGATTTAATCTGTTTCATTAATTTGAATTTCAGCTCATCTGAATCAAAATCGTACATGTCCCCTTTAGCCGTGAAGATAACAATCCGTCCTCCAAAGTGGATGACTTTAAAAGGTTGAGTCATATTTTTTTCAATATCACAAGCATTTTCAGTTTCACGCACACGGACATTAAAAACTTGCACACGATTATGGAAAGATCCGTCTTCTAGTACTCCACCAAAAACAAAAACCTTTTCACCAACAATAGCCGTGTTTGCGGAATGCACTGCTGTCTTCAATTCCCCAATTACTCGCCATCTTTTCCCATGAACTGGTAGCTCTTCAATAGTCGCAACAACTTGATGCGTGCCATCCTTCCTTGCCTTTTCGAGTTTACCACCCATGACAAATAAAGATTCTCGGACTGCAACCATCATATGGCTGAATCGACCCTTTTTCAACACTGCCTCTGGGATTGCTGTAAACTCGTTCTTTTCGGAATCGTATCTCATAATGTTCTTTGAGGTTTTCGTTTCATTACCGCCTGTAATGAAAACATCTGTTCTGTACGATACCATACCGATATGCAATCCCGGGTTTAGTGGGTGCGGAACGGGTGATAATGTGAACCATCGACTCTGTTGCAAGCTAAAAGCCCACAAACATTTTCCATCTTGATAAAATGACCCTGAACGTTCCATGTCGAATTCTGTTAAAACTAAAATCACCTCCTCATAATCATCACTGTCTCGAAGGTGGAATCGTCCGGTTGAATACTCGTGCTGTCTTGCCGGAAGCAAATGAAAATCACGAGCCTCATCCAGATATCTTTTGCAGTCAGGGTCTTTCGTCAAAAGGTCTTCGCAATATAACTCTGTGATTAAATACTCCGGACTTATATTGATAAAACGAACATGTCTAAACAATCGACCAATAAATTTCTTTCTTTCCCCTGGGTTCTTTTTTACCCACATGAGGATAGCTTCACAAATTTGCTCCTCATCAACTGGGACTAACTCGTCATCGCGGACAATGCTTTCAAGATCCTCTATGTGAAGGGTAGTAAATTCGTCAGCTTTCCATAAGCCATTAAATCCTTCCATAATAAACGGTCTACACTTGTCAAATAAAACCTTACAATTGTACATTCGTGACATTTTAAATAAAGGTAAACAATTATCATTGCCGATTTCATTTCCAAGAATACGTTCACACTCTTCTTGCAAAGGCTGTATTTCATAAAGTGCAGATGCATGAAGAAGGTCACAGGCATTGTCACCAGTGATTTTTTCCACTTCGACATTTCCAGTATAAATAAATGTTCGAATGATCTCGAAAACTTCCTTTGTAATATCAGGTAATTCTACTCGACCATTCTGTGACTCGACCATTCCTGAATTGAACATTGCTCGAAAATGCGGAGAAACTGCTGATAGAATTAACCTGTGACACGGAAAAGATTTGCCTTCGACAATCACTTGAAGGTCGGCCATTTCGCCATTTAAACCCATGTCGGCCAAATTTCGAAGAGTAGACGACAAGCTATTTTTCTTTTTGTCCGACTTGACATTCTCCTCAGCCATTGTGGTAAAGCTATTTGTATACAATCCAAACTAACCCAAAACAATCTGTAAAATAAAAGTAGACATTTTTTTTTATATATAGAGTATACGTAGCCCTGAAAAGGGTTTAAGGGACCAATAGCGCATTATTTTGCAAATGATATAGGCAATATATATTATGCATATGATCATATAAAATGTTTTTCCTATTATAACAAACACCTTAAATATCTATTTGTTATAAAAATACAAAAATGCATTACTAACTAAACACAACTTGATAGATATTTTCAATAAAACCAGCAGATATTTTCGGCATTCTATCTCTAACTTTTTACTAATTTTAGCAATAGCAACCCCCTTTTCGAACATATAGTTTCAAACGGTAATCTTCATACATGTATTAATGTTAATACTAAAGGATACTAGCGTCTTTTCTCTTCTTATTGTTCATTCTTCTTTTAAAAATGTTTCTTCGTTACACTGTTCTGTAATGAGATTCTGCACAAACATCAACTCTTGATCCTGCACAAGTTCGTATCGTACTGTTTGCGACGTTGTATGACTAAATATGAAATCTTGTCAGAAGGACAACAATCGATATATATAGGTACATCACGAGTGAGAATTGGATATCACTTGCTATCAACTCGAGGTATTTAATTTCGATATAATAATAAACGAGTCGGAGACTCTGGCGAGTTTATTAATATCATTGAATTTAAATAGCTATTGAAATCAAATAGCTACAGTTGATAGCAAGCGATAGCCAAAACTCAAGATTTCTCTAATGGTAAAAATTATCTTCGTGAAATATTTTCGATTTCGCAAGCTTCACTTTGAAATGTCAGCTTACGGTATAGTGAGAATATTGTGTCAGGAACCCAGACTACTGTTAACATCAAACGTTTTCTATCGTTTTGTACGCTTGTAATGGAATTGTTTTTTAAAGAAGAATATATTCAGGTCTAACATGCGAGTCTTCTGTTTATTATTCATATTGAAGAAATCACAAATCTCCATTGCCAAGGGGGAATCGTGACTTTTGAAAGTCTTGACCTGACGAATAGTCAATGTAAATGTCGAAATTTTGCATTGCGGATAGGCAAACCAAATTAATGCATTTTTCGTATCATTTATTCATATCACATTTTGTTGTGTGAGAGAAATGTCTCATCATGGTAGACAACAGGCCACAGCTATAAGAGAATTATAACAAATACGTAAACTGTCGGAAATGTAAAATGTATTTGCATGAGATTTAGAAACTGAAAGAAAATCGATGCTCACCATCATGGCCTATTCTTTTGTTTTGTAGCAAGTACACACAAATTAAATTAGACGATGTATATGTATTGCTTCGGTTTATATTATATGTACACTTGTATTTGTAAAGAAACTGGTCGTTTGCAGAATAAAGAACTGTAGGACGGGAATATTTCTATGTAAAAAAGATCTTTTAAAAGTACCCTGAGCTTCCTTGCAGTAACTACGAAACATTTTTAGATACGGTATTCTTTAGCATTGTTTTATTCTACCTGTGTATTTTCAATTTGTTTTTATAAATCAAAATTTGCCATATGGTAAAGACTCTTATCTTTTGTTAGGGTCGTATGTTGACTTTTGATGTCTCTTGGAATTTCTTGTTTGCTTCTTTGGGTTGCTGTTTCATTAATGTTTACCTCAAATCTACTTTCATTCACTTTTGGAAAGGATCCATGGATAAAAATAAGACTTGAGCAGTGACCATGACCACTAAAATGTGCTATCCGAGTATCGTTTTAATGTCTGCTAAATGTGATGCTGTGTCCATTAAAATAGATATGTGAAGATAATTTTAATCTGAAATTTCTGTGCATTATTTTCATTTACTTTCAATTTCCTAAATTTTGTGGAAATCGGAAATGTAAATCTATATAAAATGTCAAAATTTAGCATTCAGTTTTAACCAGGAAGTTAATTAAATAACCCTGTCCATACTCATAATAGTTTTGAACTTTTCAATACCGATAGTCTGGACTCCCCTTTCAAACATTCCTTCGAAACCAAAAATAAAACAAAATATCTGAATCTGTGAAATTTATCTATGAAAAATAAAATTAACATTTCTTTACTGTATTTAACCCATTGTAGCTATAATAAGGGCGTGGTTTAAATGGTTGAGACACTAGAAATGTCCCTTCTAACCCTTGTAACGAAGGCTAAGACGCTTGTAGGCTTGAGAAATTCGATAAATTATTAACTTTTCTCAATATTTTCCTGGATTTGCTTGTAATATTGGTGACTGGGAGTTGAACAACAGACAATCAATTAATTTCACAGCTCCACACTTACAAATAACAATTTCACATGATTGAATCCTGGATGACACCAAGACACAATATTGAAAACTGAAATAAAAGCAGTCAAATCAGAAAAAGTAAATGGCGAAGATAATGATGAAAAAAAAAACGGAAAATAGCCAACAATTTATTGAAAAACAATACAGAACACTATGTTTTTTTTTAACATAAGTATTCTTAACCCTAATGCCATGAATAAAAACCCATAATGCCCATGAATTAAAACCCAAAATGCCATGAATAAAAACCACAAGGTTTAGGTACATGGTTTCGATATTGTATGTTTCATAGTTTACACTGAATATTCAATTTTTCTGTTATTAAACCGCAAACATAACACTAATTTATCAACTCTGATACAAATCTCTTATTTTACTATCCTACCTAAAGTAGTAAATAAATAATTACTGAAGCGCTTCTACAAATTATGTTTTAAATGTGAACAATGCACCAAGCCCCCCCCCCCCCCAAAAAAAAAAAGAAGAAGAAAAAACCAGACTCAAACATCAACAACAGAAATCCTATTTGAATTTTTAATAGAATAGGAAATCTTTCTAATCCAATAAGCCATTTTGACTGTAATAGCTATCTTCCTTGAGTTAAAAAAAAAACGTTTATACAGAAATGAACTGATTTTTTCAGGT
This sequence comes from Mytilus californianus, assembly GCF_021869535.1. NCBI lineage: Eukaryota > Metazoa > Mollusca > Bivalvia > Mytilida > Mytilidae > Mytilus > Mytilus californianus. The sequence goes on along the minus strand of NW_026262668.1, from coordinate 64,468,884 downwards.
CTCCAAATAATAATGTGCCGAACCTTTCATTCTAGATCTCTTCTCTTGAAAATTGCGCAATTCTCTTTATAATACAGTTCTTCAGATTAAAAGTTATAAGAATTGGAAAAATAATGTTGATTCAATCGCATTGCTGTTCTAAGAACCCAAATTGAACATTACTACCATTAAGAAACCATTCTGTCAAACCTTTGCTGTCTCATTGTCGTATATAACCGCCTCGGTGGTCTCGAAGTAGCGTGTTCACCTTGAGTGCGGGAGGACGTAGGTTCCAACCCCGGTCGGGTCAAACAAAAGACTTGAAAATGAGTAATTGCTGCTTCTCCGCCAACAACGCATCATTTAGGAGTTTGAGCAAAGACTGGTCGGCTCGGAGTCAGGAATGTGTCCTATCATGTAGGGTAGGTTGTCATATCTTCCTGCGGACTGTTACCTTGTATAATATCCCCAAAAAAAATCCGTCTCAGCGTGTCGGTCTAGTATAAACAGATAAAGTAGGGTTTAAACTTATTAAAACTTTATCATTTACTCGTCCTGAATTTGCTTTAAATTTGCCACTGGACGTTCATCAGCCATCCACCCATTCATCATTGACGTATACATCTCCTGATATATCTCCTTTTATTCATCGTATGTTCATAGCCTTTTCTGTTCAAGGATGTTCGAGTGATATAGTTTTAATGCTAGAAAAAGCAAAAAAATGGTCTAAAAATAACTAAATTTTCCTCACGGTAACCGTGTTATTTATTTTTTTTTTGTCATCTATACGAGTTCTTGGAAGTGTCATGTCAGACTTATCTCCCCTGAGTTTAACATCTACATTCACTTACCAAATTTGTAAATTTGCAGAAAAAATATAGCTCAATATAGTGCCGTAAAACAGAGAGCTCATGCAAAATCTTTAAAATTAAAAGACGATAATATCATGTTGCACAATTTATCTTCGATCTTTGATCCATTCATTTTCAAGTTGAAACAAATATAATTGTTATTTACCTGTGGTTGATAAATACACAAAACAGTGCATTCTTAATAAAATAACACTCGCAGTGCGCAGTTAAGTTATTTGGATTCTCACTTCACAAGACTGTAACATGCTCGTTAAGCTTGTAACAACATTGACTTTCAAAATGAAAAGTGAATAATTTATAAAATTAATATTACCATAATTTCCGTGTACACAAGGAAGTATTAAAGATGATTGTGATGAAAGGTAGACAACTCAAAACAACATTTTGAAAATTTAGAAAATTATACATACATTTAAACCAGAGGTACAATCTATTTTATTCCAAACGTTCTTTATGCTAGCTGATAACTTGATACGGATTACACATATATAGTTATATTAACTCGCCAGTTGTAGATTAATTGGAAGCATCTCATCGCGGCACATCAATACTGAGTTGTTTAATATACATGTAACATAAATCTGGGACATAATCTAGTTAGTCCCAGCATAAATTAAGAAAATTGATTGCACCAAGGACGTATATTAGAGTTATACGTCCTCGATTGCACCAATCATTCATGTCTTAAGCGGAAATGTCAATTCGATTTATAAGAATTTAAGACTCAGATTGTTTAAAAAAGCCGTAGGAAATAATTTCAACCAGGCATAAAGAGTTTGTATGACTGCAGAAGACTTTACATGTAATGGACGGTATGAAAAGTTACCAGTGAGGGTGTGGGTTTACAGACTAGAGAATAATGGGCAAAAAATATAAAGAATAGAGAAAAATGGTCAAAAAAATAAAGAATAGAGAATATAGAGGTGCTAAAATATAAAGAATAGAGAATAAAGAGGTGCTAAAATATAAAGAATAGAGAATAATGGGAAAAAAGTATAAAGAATATAGAAAAATTGCCTCAATAATTAAAGAATACATAAATGAAGGACCCCGCATCCAGACCCTCATCAGTCCCAGCTGTCTTTTTGGTCTTATTCATTTAGCAAAGTTTGATGACAGTTCCAACCCGGAAAAGATGGCTACATATTAAATACCGGTTTAATTTTAGTAGTAAGTTATGTCCCATTCCAAACTTTTGAACTATATTACTTATTATCTAGCCTGAGAGTTTTTGTATCTTCGACAGCCATTGACATCAATTTGCGTGTGAAATCTTGGCATATTGGTCCGTTAATAAAGTAAAAAATGGTACTCGGAAAGAGTAAATTCATCGATATATAATAGATTAAACTTTATTATAACATGTATACAAATGTATTTCCAGCCAAAACACGTTTAATCGCAATTCTAAAGGCCATGAACAAAATTAAAACAAAATTCAGTTCGTATAAAAATAATAAAATGAGTAATTAAGGTGCAAGATGCTTTTTTATCGTTTTACCCTCCACAATTAATATTTCATCGTCCATTCTCAATGCTAGCCTACTCACACTTCTTGTGATCAGCAAAAGTTCTTACTGAAATTTGTAATCTGTAGTACAACAATGCAAATAATTTTTGCGACCTTACGTTTAATAGTATGTTTATTTATATGAAAATAAGGATATGTGGTATGATTTACAATGAGACAACTATCCACCAAAGATCAAATGAAGTGGAGTAAGCAATTATAGGCAACCGTACGGCCTTCAACAACGAGAAAAACCCCATACCGTATTGTCGGCCATAAAAGGCCCCGACATGTAAAATATGAAACAATTCAAACACGAGAAAACTAACGGCCTGATCTATGTACAAAACAATGAAAAGAAAAATCAAATATGATATACAGCAACAAACGGCAACCACTGAATTACAGGCTCCTGACTTGGGACAGGCACATACAGAATGTGGCGGGGTTAAACTATTTTGTTGGCGCCAAACCCTCCCCTAACCTGGAACAGTGGTGTAACAGTACAACATAAGAACAAACTATAAAAATCGGTTGAAAAGCGCTTAACTCATTAGATCGATACAAAGCATAAAAACATCTAACAAAATCACAGACCGGACGTGGCAAGGTATTTATACATCCTCACAACTAAGTACAGATCTTAGAGTACTCATATAAATTCGCATTTTCTGTTTGTTATTTTCATTTTATGCTAATATTAATATGTTAATACAGTTTATTTCACTGTGTGTTTTTTTAAATGCAAAGTCAAATCGGACATAGCATTTAAAAAAAAGCACTTTCAGTACAGATTTTAGAGGGGAATTGAAATATCTAAAAATTCAACCACAAGCATGATTGCTAATACGATAAATTAAATAGTCCGTTGATTCGAAAACAAACTATTTTAAAAGCTCATTTTGCAACATCATTTTTTAAAGTAATAATCTTGAAAGCTATACAATATAGATAAAGGCAACAGTAGCATACCGCTGTTCAATAATCATATAATTATAAATCGATTAAGCGAAAACAAATCCGTGTCACAAACCAAAATCGAGGGAAACACACCAACTATAAGAGGAAAACAACGGAACAACAGAAACACTGAACTGCAACAAAACAAACGCCAACATACACAGACACGAACTATTTGATAACAACAGTATAAACTATTTTTTCGCTGTGTTGAAGACCCATTGGTGGCCTTCGGCTGTTTTCTGCTCTTTGGTCGGGTTGTTGTCTCTTTGACACATTCCACATTTCCATTCTCAATTTTATTATCCTTGTATTTCATCTTAAAGTTTCTCGTGAAATTAATGCTAAATCAAAATGAAATGTAAATTCGCAAAGAAGAAAAAACGAGTATTTTTTTTCTAGCTTCTGACTTCCGATAAGACCTCAACTTTAGCAATCAATACAAAAACGTAAACGGAAAAGTTAGAAAACAAAAACAAAATTAACGCGGTCTCATTTAAATTTCATAAAATACAGAAATCTGCACACCTGTATCTTGGTTAGAATATTGGTGACATAAACTTTTTAATACTCATTTTTCAAAATATAAGGAACCAAACCTGCTTTACCGAAGTGTGATCGGGCAAACCCTTCTATGATAGAACATGTTTATTGGACTAATTTTACATTGTATAACACCGATGAAATGCTCAAACTAAAGACAACAGGTGTTTCGTTTGGGTTCACTAAAATTTAAATGATAAATGAGGCTTGCTGTTCATCGCACGTATTTTTCTATTCTGGTGTTCAAATGATATTGATTTATCCAATCAGGTGACTGTTTGAACACCTAAACATTATTTCCCACCTTTTCTATTGCGCTAATATATCTCTGTAACAGTTATCTGATGTCCTGACGCTGTGTAATATTTGATTTCTTAGAAAACTTTGTGAACTTTTGCCCTTGAGGTTTTTTACGTGTAGATGGCCAAGAAGTTCTATATCTTAAAATTTAATTGCAATTATCGCGGAATACTTAATTATTAACCAATCGAATGAGCGTGTTATCCACAATCGCCTGATAATGATGTGACATTTTTGTATAGAATGCACTGTTAGCGAGAGATGACTCCAACCGCAATAATGCACAAACGCAATTTGAAATATATTTGTAACTTTTCATCATTTCTCCCCGAAAAATAAGAAGTATAGATTTAAAATCATAAAAAACACAGAGAAAAGATTCGCCTGCTTACAGCAATATGAAATGAAATAATTCGTCAAAATTCTTTTATTATGTCAAATTTTAGTTAATTTCCGCTTACTTTGCATTTTTGTGGGGAACAAAATACTAAAAAAATTCGTTTTGTTTATAATGATTTCGAAACAACTTATGGAAAATTATTGGAAAAATCAAAATTACCGTCACTTATAAAGGTGAACAGTATTGACTCTTCCCAAAGGATGGTAGTACCTTAGGTAATAATGATTTCAATGATTAGCAAGTACCTTTACTTACACATTTAAGTTCATATGCAGTAACTGCTGGAAATAATTTTAGACATCAATTTATTACCAAGGCAAATACACATAATGCCCAATTTCATTTATTGCAGCAAACATAATTATATATTACAAGCATATTTAATGTTTGAGGAGGTAATTTAAGAGTTGATTCCTTTATTAATAACATAATAATCTGCATGATAACATATTTCATTTATACTTAATCAATGAAATTTCAGAAGCTGTTCAAATTTAATGTGGCTTCTAACAAAAAATAGAAAGACGAATCTACTGAAATTGAAATGTTCAAAAACTGAAAATAAACATATCTACAAGTGCAGATATTCGAGAAAGTGTAAAAAAATAATTACCATAAAACTGTATTTTTCTCCAATATGATCTTGAGGAAATGATCTTATAATGCACACTTTAAACTATATACATTATAAATGTAAAAATAGTTTCGTTCAGTGTACGAAGGAAATGAAACAACGAAGGAGGAACAATTAGATGATTACACATCGTGATTCCTTGAATAAAACATCAACTTATATATTCTTCCTCATTTTCTAGCTCGAAGTATACTTTTAAAGTTTTGGTTGATATTTTTCTATTACAATTTATTTCCAGATTGTTTTGATTAACATGTTCTGAAGTACTGACAATTGTTATAGTTTCGCATCCTTCCCGCGGAACAACGTGACAAGATAAAAAGAAAGAAAACACTCATATCCATGTTCAAGAGATGTTTTGATGCATTTTATCTACAATCCAACAATGTCTAATTGGTTATTCTAACAAAGTTAAAATATTACAGGCATTCGTGGAAAAACGAAAAATGCGGATTCATCCGTTTCTGCACGTACAAGGATGGCCTTTTAGTATCCTTAGGAGGTATCGGTAGAAAAAATTGTTTGTTCATCAAAACAGAGCATTTATCAATCGTATATGGTAGTACTATGGTACAATTTATGTAATACCTATCAATTAGACAATTGAGGCAAGAAAAATTACGTGTATCGGTTTAAGTTTACTCGAAATAACCATAAAAGAGTATAATACTATATGAGCTTATAAAAATAAGGAGATGAGGTATGATTTTCAAAGCGATAAAAATAAGGAAAAGAATATGATTTCCAATGCGATAGCGTTCCATTGGAGACTAAAGGACAAAAGATATGAACAAAATATACTGTAGAATAAAAAAGTCCTAACGATCAAGTCTATTGTAATACATGCAGTTAAAAACAAATCACTTTTTTTTTTATCTCATATAGACCACCATTTTTGTAATTCAGCTAGATTGTCGACTTTCCATCGACCAAGTTATACAAACTTTAGAAACTTTGAATTGGGAGTACATTTCTATATTGTGAATAAACGAAGCTAATTTTGACAAACATACTTTGATCTAGACACATATCTGATGATTCGAGTGGGACTTGTCATGTTACAGATTTTATGAAAAGTGTGACCATAATCTTTTAACAAGCCGGCAACAACAAACGAATCAATTAGAATTTGTGTGACCAAAGCTTGTCTGAAAAGTTTTGATTATAAGCTTTCCAGACTAGTGTTAGGAATTAAGTGGTCAGCTATTGATTTTTGACAATAATATTTGTTCAGGAAAACGCGAACATTAACATTTTGAACCCAAAAGAAGAATTCCACTTCTATGGTGGAAAAACATGACACGAGACTGACAAAAACAAGGGAAAAAGTCCGCCTGTCAAGTCGGGCTCTGGCAGAAACCTTAGAGAGATATAACCATACTTTCTAGATTTTGCTTGATTTTTCATCAATTGAAAATGATAGATATAGCAAAATTAAAAGAGACTAACGGAATTTTGACATTAAAAAAGCTTTGATTTCTCGAGAAAAATCTCGGACGAGTTCAATTTGAGAAACGCAACTCATCTCACACTATGAAACGAGTTTTAAATCGTTTATATTCATCGAAAACGAAATGAGAACCAATTTAGTACTCTAATCTTCGCTAGCAAAGGGTTGCGATCCAGTCCGGACCGGATCATACCGCAAATGTGGACAAGACCTAAAAGAGTATAAATATATACTCTATTTTTAACAACAGCAATGTATATAAATCCAAGAAATCATCAACATTTTATTCCACTTCATTTGTTGCTGATAAAGACAACTTTTATTGAAACATTGTTAGTTGATGAACAATGTTATCATCAGATCACTTTATTAATATGACGAAAAAAATACATGTATTAGATAGGAAGGACAATCCAGTTATTTTATATTTAAGAGAATGAGATATAATATTGTAAATTTTGCATTTAGGGACATCCCCAACACAAATGAATTATTTTCATTTGAAAAAAAAATATGCATACCGGTAGATTCAGTTTTTCCATGTCTGGAATATCATTTCCATTCAATGCCATTATAATTGGATTTAATACTCAGAAGAACATTCTGTCGTAATAACCTCAAAGTATATCACGTGAAACTGCGATACCGTGAATTTTAATTTTCAATGACGAATAAAAGGCCTGATTATTTCTATTTATATCCTATTCTGATGAAATAAATACTGGATATACTAACTCTATATATATCCTTTTTATTGCCAGAATCAATCATAATATAAAACTATTTAAAGAAGTAAGTAATTCAAACAACAACAAAAAATACGTTCAGTTCATTTTTCTTTATCCTTTTCTAGTTTACCAATAAAATGATTTTCTTATTTTCATGCCTTTTATTATTTTAATTGAGAATTTGTTTTTCAACTTATAAAAGCATCCCTTTATTAAAAAAAAATCTCCATGGGACCTACTGAATAATATTTTTAAAATTATAAAGAAGTATTATTAAGATGTTATCGTAAAATATTTTTCTGAGTAGAGAAAGAGTATTTTAAAAACATTTTCCAATCGTTCACGAAACACAACATTTGGTTAAAATATATAAAGTAGATCATCAATTTCTAACAATTAATAATTATGTCATGAATTCTAATTGACTAAATCATAGGCACACGAGCCGGTAGTGAAAGTGCTTGAATTAAAAAAAACCACACACAAAAAACACCACGCGGCATGCATCTTTAATGTATAAATGTATGTCCATGCTAGGCAACAAATACTCCAAAAATATGTGTTATAACAGAAAGTTGACCAATTAAGCTGATCCGCAATGAGGGATAATCCTTTTTATAAAAACGAACACAAAACATAGAAGTCGAAGGATTAAGCCGTCATCTATTATTTGCTCAAATATTAAATACATTAAGTAGTTTATTTGTCAATAATCATGTAATACAGTAAAATTATTGCATAAAAATATTTAAAAATGAATAAACGCTAATTATCTGTCAATACCTCTAAGAGCTCAGATTAAAAAATGTCCAATAGACACATCCCTCTTCATAGTTTTCCCAAAGATTAACCAATCACCATTCGCTCTTCGAGTCATCTTCTGCTCAAGCAGCACGTGACAAGTCACAACCGATTGTCTCCACACACACACACCTGAACTCCAAAGATAATAGTGTGACACCAACTCATCTAATGACACTGTTTCCTCAACTGCTCCATGGTGCCTGGAAGAGAGGATAATTTTTATTTGTTGTCACATTATGAGCGCCACTTTGCCGCCTCCACCGGAACTTCATAGCTATAATTCAAGTGAGTAAAATGATATTTCTTATTATATATATTTTCGAGAGATATATATCTATCAATGAAATAAATTTTGGAGCTCATCATTTTAAATATTAGATACCATGACAGTATTTTTTGCTTTATAATGTTACACAGTATTAGTTGTAACACTTATTCATCATATTGTTTCAGGAAAATATTTTTCTTCAGACTTGTATTTCAAATTTGTTGGAGAATTTTAAAGCAAATATTGTTACTTTTGGGAAGGACTGTCTTCGTGATATATTTTCCGAAAGCAGGACTTATTGGCGACAGTACCATAATGATATATCCCTTTTGTATTTGCTTTTTTCACTCTTACAATTTTAAAGCTATTTTTTTTGCAACTTCATGTGCAGCAAATTCGCAAAAAGTTGTTCAATATCATAGCTTCTTCATTATACATTATACTAACTCGTAGACCTTTTAATGAAACACCACCATAATTCTTAAACCTCTTTATTAAATAGTATGATAACTTATGGATCTCTTTGTTTTACAGTATCTTAACTCATGGACCTCTTTATTTTAAATATTATCTAAACTCATGGACCTCTTTATTTTAAATATTATCTTAACTCATGGATCTCTTTATTTTACAGTATCTAGACTCATGAACCTCTTTATTTTAAATATTATCTTAACTCATGGACCTCTTTATTTTAAATATTATCTTAACTCATGGACCTCTTTATTTTACAGTATCTAAACTCATGGACCTCTTTATTTTAATTATTATCTTAACTCATGGATCTCTTTATTATACAGTATCATAGCTCGTTGACCTCTTTTTTATACAGAATCATAACTTGTGGACCTCTTTATTAGATAGTATCATGATTTATGTACCTTTTTATATTTTCTTTTATGCCGAAGGTTTTCCCTTGACTTACAAAAAATCGTATTTGAAATTATTTGTCTCGTAACCTTGTTTCAAGATTAAAATGTAACTCAAAGTCTAGTAAATGGAATTATTTTCACCCCAAAAATAACGATACTGTACTATTTAACTCATTACAAATAATTAATTATCAAACGATTGTTTCATTTATATGTGAGAAAATTGGACCAGAATTGATATACAAAGACTGTAAATCATCCAAGCATGTAATTGGGGTCAACGGTCGAATGAAACGGACATCTCTATTGTGGTGTCAATTTCTGGTAATCTACTGAGACAAACTCAGTTAGCTGCACGGGAAAAAATCCCGCCAGAGAAATTCTCCTTATTCTTTGTTTATTAATTGTTATAATCATAAAAAAAATGATGGTTGGCTACTTTTGGGATTATATCCATTTAAAAGATTTTTTTTAGGAAATGGAAGTCCCATATTTTTTTACCAACATCCAACGTCCTTGACTTTCAACAAATGGAAGTTTTTAACGACCTTGACTGGCTATACAGCCCTTGCACGGTCGGCCTTGACTTTCGATTGGGGAATTGATTTTAGAATTCATTTTCGACGATTTTGAAGCGTAAATGAAGCGTATCCCTTTTAACCATTCTTCGTTCGTCCGTACTTTCGCTAAAATCCTAAAAGGAACCAGTTTTAGTTTCCACTTATGAAAGGTGTCGAAGAAGGCCGAATTTTTAAACTGAGACTTAAACGGAAATACGAGTCATGTGTAGAGGCGTTTCTCAAAATTTCTGGGAGAATTCATATAACATAACACGTACAAAATGTTCCCAAGTTGGTAAATATAAAACACTGGTAGGATTTTGATAATTAAAAAGTTTGCTAATCACTTACCATACGGTGCTTTCTAAAAATAGGGCATACAGTAAAACTTGGTTATAACGAATTTCTGGGGACCAGTGGTATTACTCTTCTATAGACGTAATTCGTTATATTGATATAATAAAGAATATCTTTATACAATATAGCGAATTCGTTGTAAGGGAAACATTGGGAACTAGACAAGGCATTTTGGCGAATGAATCAATAAATTTATTGCTACATAGACAAACAAGTTATATTATATTACAACTTCGGCAAAAAAGTGACGATGTCAGATTGTTTTGCTTTCTTGAAAATAATTTTTTCAATTTCCGCGAGTGCCGAATGTTTTGCATGCACAAATGTTGTCATGTGTTTCAAGTACTCGGTGAACTATCTATAACCCGAGTAATCCATCTCGTTTTGTTGATATTTCCAACGTTGGTTCGTCTGTTTCCGAATCGTTGGTGTGGGAATCTAAGTTAGTAAATCTAAAACACTGGTACGATTTGGATAATTGGAAATTTTTTCTTCAATTATCTTATTGTGCGTTCTAAGAAATAGTGCATACTTGTAAGACAAATGGGACGACTTTCATTTCCCAATAACTTTTATGTATATATTCCGTTGTCTCCTTATGGAGTCCATACTTTTCATTTTGTTCAATATATTCGTATTTGTTGAATTGGACCTCTCCGATTCTATGGACGTAATATTTAGACCAAAAGTGTTTAAAACAAGGATTAAGAGATCGTTAATTGTTGAAATCTGAATTTCTACCAAATTTGATTGTAGGAACTTGTTCTGAAATTATAAATTCACTACAACAATTTTTAATAAAATGGTATTTTACACCCAGCTTTTTTAAGACAGCAAACACTGCACTGCTTCATATCATTTATTTGTAATGATGGCCTATGTACAAAGGTTTTTAAAAACTATACTGTTGTTACAGGGTTTTCGAAATCTTTTTTCCCCTGGTGGTCCTTGAAGAAAATCTGCTGGTCTTCACAAATATTTCTATTGCAAAGTTGTGTCGGTCCTTTGCCAAATTTTGGTGATCAAAACTTAACCTTCGGACCACCACTTTTCGAGAAATCTGTTGTTAAATCGTTGTGTAAAGTTGATATCAATTTACTTACTGGGGCCAAAAATAAAATTAGAATTGTTTGATGTTGCCTACCTACCCACCTAAAAAGCAACCTACCCGAAAAATTTTATGACACAAATCCTTTCAAATTTTTTTATAATTTTTTTTTATGCTCTAACGTCGTTTTCTTGTCTAAAACATGTAACTGATGTTGTTGGCCAAACAAAAAATTCCTACCTACCTACTCAGCCCTATTAGGCATAGGTAGCCAACATAAAACAAAGAATTCGTTAAGTGGGGGGGGGGGGGTAGTAATTATTATAACTCAGTTTCAGTTAGTACGGTATACAATGATCGTTCTGTGTGATAGTTTTTGAACCCGTACTTTGTATCCAAAAACTGCTGAAACAGTGACTGTATAAATAATTTTATTGATTGCCGGTTGCATACCGTCCGGTGTCAAATATTTCATGCATGTTCAGGACGAAACTGTATTTTAAATAACCTTTCAGAGAATGAATCTTTATTACCTGATCGCACTGTGACCTTTGTATTTTCCATTGCAAACATGAATTTTGGTTAATCTTTTAAAAAAAATGTGGTATGAGTTTGTAAGCTTTGCTGATAATTTTTCCATTTGTTTTTGTCCTAGAAAATCGTCAACAACTTCAATAGCACGTCTGTCTTATTAGTTTTGTTAATCAGCCTATGAATTTTCATGAAACTTCTACGAAATTAGAATAATATATTACTTTCTAGGATTAGTGAGAGGGGAGGGACTTACATGCTGTCCTGTATTTGAAGACTTACAGTTAACAGTAGATATTTTTTTCTCGTCCAATTGTTCTTCTGTTAGACATTTGTTTCAATACAAACCATATAAGTTCATAGTCAATATAAATATATTATACCCGTCGCATAGTATGTTGTTTATTAAAATCGTTACAACATTCTATAATCAGAATTTCAAAATGAAATCAGATAAATACATTTTATATAAAGATAAGAAGATGTGGTAGGATTGAAAATGAGACACATATCCCCAGAGACCAAAGCACGAGGATAGACAGCATCCAAAACGACAAGACTAGAATATATTAGGTTAAAGGGACATTAGCTGCCAAATGTATACCCAACAAATATATAAAAACTCTCAAACTTTATTTAATACGTAATCCAAGCCAATAATACACAAGCGATGTTATTTAGCTTATTTTGACAAAATTTAACCAATCTTTACGTATAGCGAAATATTAGTTCAATATTCCGCTGGTATATCAATGTTTGAAACAAATATAACTATATTTTATATTTTTATTTAAATCGTAGCTTTAAATAAATAAATAAAAAAACAACCGTTAATCATATAAATAAAGTAAGCTTTCATTCCCAGAACTTCACATCTGATCGAAATAAATAATTATCAGTGCATTTATTTGCAAAGTATTGACATATTCGTTGAACAACTTTTTCTGTGTTACTCTGAATATTTTAATCGTCAGTATAGAAACATATTTATTTATCTTAATATTATTAGTTTGTTAGTACATTTTTGAAGGCCGAACATTGACCCGTAGTAGGCATAGATGTTCTCTTAGTCTCTTAGAATTAAAAGAGTTATTTAAAAGACCTATACCCCCGCCCCCACTAAAGATGAACAGTTAGTGCCTTAGCAATTACATTTAATTTAATCTTGTAATATCCGAAAAATTCCTTCGGAAACCGATGTATTTGCCAATCAAACTATATAAAGGTTAATTAATCGGATATAACAAACTACATTCACTAAAAGAGTGCATTCAGTACGTCTTGCAATAAGGCAAATTGTCTTAGAAAAGGTGAACATGGCAAGATAAGCCAAATACCACTTATTACAAGTAAAATATACAGCATAGAAAAACACAAGTTAAAAACAAGAGTCACTCTATAAAGAGTTAAGAGAGACTATAACACAATTTAATATTTACAAATACAAGTCATGAGGATAAAATATGTTTCGCTTTAAAACAACTTTTATTGCAGATTCTTGCAGTATAGAATACCATATTTTCATTTGTAAAAAGGAATGTAAATTTCTCATTATCAGACATAAGTAAAAAAATTCTTATCAACAATACTAGCATGTTTAAAAATAACATTACGGATATATGCATATACAGGACAGTTTAACAAAACATGTTTTCATCTTCAACGTAATCAGTTCAATTAAAACATACTCTACGTTCTGTATCAATATTTTCATAACGACCAGTTTTAATACACCACATCTAAATGTTGCCAAAACACTCCTGTATCTACGAGGTATATGGAAAATTAAAATAATTTTCTACACCATATACATTTTTGAACAGTCTTTATGTACGTAATTATATTTTGTCATTTGACATAATTTTGTCATTACATTCTTCCTTAAATTCTTCAAAATATAAATTTTGGACATTCTTAATTAAAACCTTGCTTAAAATAGCACCATTTTCGCAAATGTTCCATATCAAGTTTTCACTTTAAAATGTCAACATTTTACTCTTCTTCATGTGTTAATATCCCATATATACACTTTTTTATTTCCTCGGTCATTCATTTTATTTAATCTTGTCCAATTTCTTAAAACATGGCACATCTAATCGTTTCACACCTTTGGTATGATCCTAGATCATAGGTAATCTCATTTTAAACCATACAACATTTTGTAATGGAACGAGACGATGTAAATCGGATTACATTGAAGTGTATAGAATGTACAGAAAACAGTAGAATAGTTGCATAAAAAACAAGTTATAGCATGAAAAATATTATGCAGAAAGTTGTTGTTGCCTTTTGATCAGTTACATTTTTCTGTAAAAAAAAATCTGTCTGATTTTATTCTTTGTTGCAGAGGATTCTCACAAAAAAAAAAGGAATTCTCTCGAACCCACCTTTAAAGTCCGGAATTTGGCCTGAATACTATTTATGACATTGTTACCCTAAATCCATGCATTGGATATGTACTGATTGATATTCATGGTTTATTTATAGGTTGGGATTGGTTTTGAACTAGCTGACAGTACTGCGAGTACTTAAAGATCAGTCCCTTTTGTTTTATGTTAAGTTTTGTTTGTGTGTGATAAGTGTCGACCTGATGAGTCAATTTTTTCAACTGATTTTTATGTTGTGCTGTTACATCACTGTCGAAGATGAGGAAAAGGGGTTTAGGTTGATCGCTCACAGACATGTTAAATCCTGCCACATTATGTGCGAGTCCTTTTGTCTTTTGTGTATAGTTGTTTAATTGGCAATCATACCCCGTCTCTTTTTTATGCCCCTGCAACGGAAAGTTGGGGTCATATTGTATTACCCCTGTCCGTTCGTCCGTCTGTCCGTCCTTCCGTCTGTCTTTCCGTCCTATTATGGGTTATAGCGTTTCCGGATAACTCCTCCTACAGTTTGAATGCTAGGAAGTTTTCACTTTGCTGGCTGTTTATACATATATTGAAGGTGTGCATGTGGTCAGGGTTTTGATTTTTATTGATATTTGCTCTTTTGGGAGATAGTTGAACTTGGTCATATATGGAGTATATACTTGCATAAGAGGTGCATAGCGTTTCCGGATAACTCCTCCTACAGTTTGAATGCTAGAAAGTTTTCACTTTGCTGGCTGTTTGTCCATATATTGAAGGTGTGCATGTGGTCAGGGTTTTGATTTTTATTAATATTTGCTCTTTTGGGAGATAGTTGAAATTTGTCATTTTTTGGAGTATTTACTTGCATAAGAGGTGCATAGCATTTCAGGATAACTGCTCCTACAGTTTGAACGCTAGGAAGTTTTCACTTTGCTGGCTGTTTATAGATATATTGAAGGTGTGTATGTGGTCAGGGTTTTGATTTTTATTAAAATTTGCTCTTTTGGGAGATAGTTGAACTTTGTCATTTTTGGAGTATAAACTTGCATAAGAGGTGCATAGCGTTTTCGGATAACTCCTCCTACAGTGAACTGTAGACCTATGTGCTCCCATGCTCAACTTTGTGTACTCTAAAATAACACTTTGCATCTGCGGGGGCATCACTTTGTCTAGTTTAATATTGAAACATTATATTTGGCCCAATAAAATGGTAAAATGACTGATTAAAATGTATTCCCTAAATCTTGCAGTGGAGTACCCGTCATGGTTCTCATCTCTGGGTATCTGTACCAGGGGATGAAAAATTAAGATGGCACGTGAGTTATATAGTATGTCATTGACCTCATTTTCATGTTGTAGTTACAAGAATGAATAGAAAGTTGGTGTTTTTATGCGTTTTTAGAAGTTGATACTATACATGACTGTTTAACCAGTTTTATTTTATACATAACTTAAAACACGTATTGGCAATTTGTTCTTGACACTTATCCTACATCTTGACATTACTTATATTTTGGCATTGCACAAGGTCAATATTTTCTACGACTGGTATTAAATGACACATTAAATTCGTTGGAGGTGTACTGATTGATATTAAAGACATGGTCATTTTGGGCTTTCAACTAAGAGTACTTTTTCATAATGCTGATACATATGTATTTCAATGTAACTTCTACGTGAATAAGTACCGATTTTCTTTCATATTAAATAAATGTTCAATGTTATGAAATATTACAGCTACATATCAAAAGTCATAAATTCTTTTTGAGTTAATCAGATTATATTAACAAGAGATTAAGGAGTCGCATTGTTGTAATATTGTTCATTTCTGTGTAATGATAATACAAGTTCTCTCTATTTATCAAATTACTTATGGTTATTTGTTGAAACTTGCATTCAGATAATAGAAACAAATTTTGTTTTGATTTTTGATTTTTGTTTATTATAAATTCCCAGATGATTTTCAACGTTAATTGTTTCTTAGCTTAAAAGGGTCATAGAAAATAAAATGGTTATTTATATTTGGATATGTAATTTTATTATATATCTTCCATAACAGGGGCGGATCCATCCATTTTTAAAAGGGGAGTTCCAACCCAGGATAAAAGGGGGGTGTTCCAACCATATGTCCCAATTCAAAAGCATTGATCATCAAAAAAGGGGGGTTCCAACCCCCGGAACCCCTCCCCCCTTGGACCCGCCACTTCATAAGAAATTGTCGAATTACTCCAACCCAAAGCATACATCTTCAACATGGGCGAGGGTTTGTATTTCTGTATTCTGTAAAATTTAAGGGCATTTTTCTATACCTTTTAGAATAACGCTTAATTATGTTATTTGTTCATTTTTCTCTGTTCAATATTTTTTGTTATTATTCTCTATTCTGTGAACCTCATCTAGACCCTCATAGGTCTGAAACAGTTTATGTTATTTCCTTTCGATATTCTCTGTCTATAAAATTTCAGGAACTTAGGGGAATATCAGGCATTATTCACGACTTTAAATAGTTTAAGCAAACGAGGAAGGATCAAATGAAAGACTTTAAAACTTGCTGCCTCTACACTAATCGTGCGGAATTTAGGAGAGAGAAAACAAACTGGTTGTTTCATAGTCAGAATAATGTACCCGGTGAATAATGGGCCCTAAAACTATTCATTTGTGAGCATATAGTGAAACCGGTCCACCTTTTCGATCTTGTAAGAAGCAAAGTTGATAGCAATCCTTCAAAGTAATGTTAAACATTCCTCTACGAAGAAAGCCAACTTAACAGACCCCCCCACCCCCCCCCCCCCCAAAAAAAAAAAAAATTCAATTCATCTTGCCATTTTTGAAAAATGTAATTTAAAATCATAATTTTCTTTTCTAGACAATGTGCATTTGATAAACTATAATTTTTTTCTTTTCTAGACAATGGACATTTGAGCAGGAAACCCGAATCTCTGTGTCGCGTATGTGGCGACAAGGCTTCCGGTAAGCATTATGGCGTCTTGAGTTGTGATGGCTGTCGTGGTTTTTTCAAGAGAAGCATTCGACGAAATCTAGATTATGTTTGTAAAGAGAATGGCCAATGCATTGTAGATGTTGCCAGGAGAAACCAGTGTCAGGCTTGTCGTTTCAAAAAATGTCTAGAAGTTAAGATGAATAAGGATGGTAAGTAAAATAAATTACAAAAAACAAATTTAAAAAGTAGTGACAAAAAATATCGAGTTTAAGATGACTTGGAACTCGCTGAAAATGCATGCATGAACCTTTTACCATACCTTAAATTTTAGACATTTTAAATACATTTTCTATGCAGTAAAGATATCATCTGGCTGAAATTCATTTTAAGTAAACGCAACAGTAGTATACCGCTGTTCAAAAGTCGTAAATCGATTGAGAGGAAACAAATCCGGGTTACAAACTAAAACCGAGTGAAACACATCAACTATAAGAGGAAAACAACGGAACAACAGAAACACTGAAGTGAAACAAAAACAAACGCCAACATACATAGAAACGAACTATTTGCTAACAACTGCCATATTTCTGACTTGGTACATGACATTTTAAGAAAAATGGTGGGTTGAACCTGGTTTTATGGCTAGCCAAACCTCCCGCTTATATGGCAATGTTAAAAAATATCGCTAAAATGACAACACTACGTGACAGAAATACAGCACAAACAAACAAGAACACTCAGCACAGAGAAACGCACAAATAAATAGTATAATAGTCGTTACAACATGTAATCCGCAGAATAACAACGAACTTTTTCCATTTACGATAGCACAGGACATCACAAACAGTGACGTATTTTTGTAACGAACATATAATCTTGAAATTCATACAATTATTTTCACAATAATAGTCCAAACAATTATCATGACTATGACGGTATTGCAAGGCTATTTGAAATAAATGCTGTGACGACGTCATAATTATTTGGACTAACACAATACTTTATCCATAGAAAATGGAAATTAACTCGACTATACTGACAAATAAGACATATGTGAAATGTACCGAAAATAAAGAATTCAAACCACAAACGATAAGACATAGTAAAAATGTATTTAGTTAGTTTAGACACAGACACATCATATAGATCAACCAATTAGTGATGGTGTCCATAAAATTTACGGAGTGTCATTTTTAATCTTTCCTCCTCATAACTCTGTTGGAGCAGTTTCTGCGTAAGGAGCACACTCCTGTATATGAAGTCCGTATAGTGTGAACATGCCCATATGCAAAACATTTATAATACCCTTTTAACACATTCAGAGAGCAAATAACTGTCCAGTATCGAGAAAAAAACCAATGCTTAATATAATGTGTTATTCTCGGTGTTTAATATTAACATCTTTGCGCATTACCATTGCATTTGCACGCAGTTATTTAATACGTTTGCGCGCATAAATTTAATAGTCCGAGTAAACACACGTATAATTCATTTATTTATATAAATGTTATCTTAAAATGACACAATATTTTATAAGTCATCAACGAGGGGATGGTATTTCGGTTTTATTATGTACAAATAAAACAAACATAAAGCCATGAAAACATAAGTACTTTTAATATAAAATCTAAAATGTCAAAAACAAACATATCATACATCAAGGATTGTACATGTACGTACGTGCTAATTATTTGAACCCAATAGCTTATACATTCAATTACATCATGATATTTTCGGAGGCTATTTCCCTTTCCAACTTCGTATAATTGCAATTTTAAAGGAATTGTGGATAAGCAAACTAATATTAGCAGAAATGAGGAACTCCTTACTATTAGTAGATAAAAAATCAAGTCAAAATCATGAGCTAGTTTGCAGAAGAATTAAAAGAGGTGTTGCAAAACTCCCGCCATTAAATACAAATTTGATTGAATTCTGTGTAGCCGTTTCCAAGAAGTTGCGGATTAACAAAGTGTGAGGCGGACTACAACACATTTGCAAAAGTGTAGAAAAAGAAAGCAGAACAATATGGGATAGTGATTTTGAAATTAAATAGTTTCCTGAAAACTCTCCGAACGGTTTTATAATTGTTCAACTATAGATTATAAATCTTAAAATTGGTGAGTTTGATCGAAACCAGTCCTAGAGCACACATTTTAAGACATGTCCTATAAAACCAATTTGACCAACCAACAGGACCACCATAACCTTGACTTGATTAATTTTTCATTGTTTGCTTAACGTCCAGTGGCAAATATTTTATGCATATTCTGGATTAGAACAAAATAGCAACACATCCAATAGTTAGGTTCTACAAAGTGGGGCGACCAAGAGGAAGGACAGTAATTTGAAATGACAATGGAAAGGATATTGGATGTAGAATCAGAAATCCTGCAACAAGTTGTTGCAAGGGTTCTTTAAAGTGCGTAGTGCTTGATACTCGTGACAGTTACTGATGTTGTTTATATATAAGTGTTGTTGTCCTTTAAAAAATGGTGTTACGTATCTTGTGTATCCTCAGTTTAATTTTAAATTAGAAAAATATCTTGAAGATTTTCAACTTATCAACATATGATTATTGACTATTTATCTACATATTTTTAAGGCCTTTTTTTTTACCTTTAATGTCTTTTCTGATTTTGTGTTCATGGTTTTCTGTCTAATTGACTTATACTACACATTTGTGTCATATAAAGACTCCGGGATAGCGAAGTATGAAACATTGACAAAAGATACCTAATTTGTCTTCATTCAGCGGGATTACATGGGCACCTCAAGTTAAAATATCTTGTAAATAGTACAATTGTATACGTCAATTAAAATTGAAGATTCTTTCTACATTTTCTGATGAGTGGTGTTTCAAATCTTACCAATCTCAGGAGACATACGATCATATTTTTCATAAGTAAACACGTTGTGATCTGGTACTAGATCACATTACAAAAACGTTCAATAAACCAGGCACCTTCCCAATCTCGTCCTATTACAATGCAAACAGGTTGTGAGAAAACTGCAGGTGAACAGATTTCCAAACTAGTCGTTTAAGTAATTAGTTAAATACTTCTTTAGATATTTAGTGCAGTCATGATCAAATGAAGAGTTTACTTTGCTCTTATAGTCGGAAACTCAAATGAACATTCGCTTCTTGTTGAAGTAACTGATCTAAAATCGAAGCGTTGAGCTTTTTGTGACATTATTGTAAACTAAAAGGGTCACCTTGATTGATATACAAATATAATTTAACACTGACCCGTACCAAAATTTTCCTTCTCTGAAAAAAAATTAAAAGTATGTCACTTAAGACATGCACGGAAAATGGTTGTAAAAGAAAATGCGATTTCACACACAATCTTATAATATACAAAACGCTATATATCATATAAAAGCATAATATTAATGTATTAGATTCCTGCCTTAAAAGACATACAATACTGAACTTCATGCATATGTAATGCAAATTGTCAAATAAAAACTAAAATATAAGTTACCATATTAAAATGGCACCTGGATAAATACATGAGGGTCTGGATAGGGTTTACAGAATAGAAAATAAAGGACAAAAAGTGCAGAATTAAAGGCAAAAATATGAATTAAAGAGGAAAAAAGACAAAAATATTAAAGAATGACTAATAATGGGGTGCTAAAATATAAAGAATAGAGAGTAATGGGCAAAATAAATAGAGAATAGAGAATGATGGTCTAAAAATTAAGGAATACAGAAACAAAGGACCCCCATCAAGACCTCATACAGATAAGTAATATGTTTGTTATAATTGGTAAACAAACTAATGAGAAATATCTATTCATAAAAAAAAATCTATCCAAGACAATCAAACAATCAAATATTATACAATGACTCTTTTCACCAAATACTACTACAAAAGATGATCCTTATTTTACTGAACCATCATAACTTACAACTGTTATTTGTTTTACTGAACCGTCATAACTTACAACTGTTATTTGTTTTACTGAACCGTCATAACTTACAACTGTTATTTGTTTTACTGAACCGTCATAACTTACAACTGTTATTTGTTTTACTGAACCGTCATTCTCTCTAAGATATTTTGTTGGTGAACATGGCAAAATATGCAGGACGAACGATATTCCACCGTTATTGTAACATTACGATGTACTTTGATTTACATCCCCTCCCCCTTATACAGCCTGATACATGCTACTGATTTTTTACTTTCCGTTTACCCTCCCCAACCTGATACATGCAAGTGGCTTCTATTTTTTTATGGTCGTGTTTAATTGGAATTCCTGATCTAGATTCCATGTTTTTCGATCTTGTCCAGATTGACAATGCATTTTTATTATAATAATTGAAAACCGGTACTTCTCCACTAATCCTCTTGATGATTTTAAATAACGATCATTTGTCGGACACAATATTACCCCTTCATCATGTATAACGGATTAACAACATATTCATAGATTGTCAATGATATTTTCAAGTAGCCTCTTTCTACAGAAAAAGCTTGCTAATTGGTGATCCGTCATGCTCTATGCAAACACTTGTAACGACAAAGCTGAAACCACACACGTCTGTCATTACGTTAGTCGCGTGCCGGTTGAATATTGAAACAAGTTCAAAAGTATCTCGGACTTATTTACTTGATAGTTTACAAATCTACTTCAAAATTGATAAAATCAAATCTTCAAATTTAAATATTTTAATTTGTTTTCATCAACGTTAGAATTCTATTAGTTATCACTTGGACTGATTGAGGTAAAGGTTTTGAATATCTATGAGAAAAATAATTTACATACTTGAAATCACTGATGGACACAAAATGAATTAAATCAGATTTTACGTGATTTCACGAGGTTTTAATTTGTGTGTTTTGAAATATAGACCTTGAATAATATTTGCCCTCTCGCGGTAAACATATTAAAATTGTTTTGACCTAAAGGAATCAAAACTAGAAACCTACCACGAACTACATACTTCTTTTAAACTGAGTTTTACTGTGCGTATTGCTGTGCGTTTGTTTATTCTACATTGTCTAGAGGTATTCGGGGAGGGTTTATATCTCACAGCACATGTTTAACCCCGTCGCATTTTTCCGCCTGTCCCAAGTCAGGAGCCTCTGGCTTTGTTAGTCCTGTATGTTTTTTTAATTTTAGTTCATTTACATGTTTTGGAGTTTAGTGTGACGTCCATTTTCATTAAACTACCACACATTTGTGTTAAAGGGCCAGCTGAAGCCCGCCTCCGGGTGCGGGATTTTCTCGCTGTGTTGAAGACCCATTGGTGTCCTTCGGTTGTTTCTGCTCTTTGGTCGGGTTGTTGTCTCTTTGACACATTCCCCGTTTCCATTCTCAATTTTATATAACAGACGCCGTTAGTTTTCTCAATTGAATTGTTTCATATTTTTCATGTCGGGCCCTCTTAAAGCCGACCTTACGGTATGGGTTTTTCTCATTGTTGAAGGCCGTACGGTTGCCTATAATTGCTTACATCCACTTTATTTGAACTTTGGTGGATAGTTGTCTCATTGGCAATCTCTTTATCTTTATATCATTTATCTGTGGCGGCGTTAAACTAATGAGTTACAAAATATACACTACAGAAGGAGCATTTAATAATACATAAAAAGAACACACAGTATATAAATAGTACAACTGACCACACCAACACACAACACCTCCGAAAAAAAAGGACGCACAAAGACCAACCACAACGAACATCACATGGTCGTGATAGCCTAACTTGGTACAGGAACAAAATAGGGTGGGATTAGACCAGTTTGACAGGTGCACACACCTTAGACCAGTTTGACAGGTGCACAAACCTTAGACCAGTTTGTCAGGTGCACAAACCTTAAACCAGTTTGACAGGCGCACAAACCATAGACCAGTTTGACAGGTGCACAAACCTTAGACCAGTTTTACAGATGCTCAAACCTCCCTATTAAAGCCATTATCGGATCAGATGAAGAACTTATTCTGCTAATGTATATATCATACCTACATTTTATTTTACAAACAGTAACATGTCCTGAATGATAATTCAGATAAAATGCTTGTATTTGAATGGTTTCACATTTTGTCGTCCTGGACCTTTATATAATTTACTATACGTTGATGAAAAAGTTGTTCAATGATCTGAAGTTGTTCACAATCATTCTTGTCATTTGGTCTTTGGTGAATCATTGTCGCATAAATCATACAACATTATCTTTTTTATCAATGCTGTAGCCTTACGCTGAGGGTCATACATTTTTAAAACAGTAGCGAAAATTTTTCTTATAACCTTGTGTGAACTATCTTTTATTTTCATTTTAGCTGTTCAGCACGAACGTTCTCCAAGATGTTTCCAGTATAAAAAGGAAAATATAGATGAACACAGTCATAAAACTGGGTATCCATATGATTTCGATGAGTTCTTTGAAAGGTTTGTAACTGTTGAAATATATTTCTCCCAAAAATGTTTGAAATAATAGCGTTCAATACATTATTACGATGCAAGGAATTTTGACACATCAATCCCAATTCTTCTGTGAATGGTATATTTGTACTGATTTACACAGAGGAATTTTTAAACCAGCATTTTATTGTTTAGAGTTATCTCCCGTAGGATGTTGTCTATAAAATTCATCGGTTTGAAGGAAATATACATATTATAAAACATCACACCATTTATACACAGTATTAATTTTAATTATCATTTAACACATTCAATGCTTTGATAAAAGTAACAAGTCCTTGTTCACAAGTGGATGTTGACAACACATGCATACAAAATGTTAACCGTTTTTCTTTCTCTTATTTACTGAGTGGCTCCCCGA
This sequence comes from Mytilus californianus, assembly GCF_021869535.1. Taxonomy (NCBI): domain Eukaryota; kingdom Metazoa; phylum Mollusca; class Bivalvia; order Mytilida; family Mytilidae; genus Mytilus; species Mytilus californianus. The sequence goes on along the minus strand of NW_026262668.1, from coordinate 64,444,979 downwards.
ATTTCGTGAATTAAGATGGTCCATCCTTTTGACAAAATGTTACACATATGTAAGTAACGGTATATGCTTGTGCAAATGTCTATCCCACGCTAATGGCAGCAATGCGTAGCAATAATGTCATTTGAAAACAAATTCCAATGACGGAAATTTCGAAAAATTTGAAAGTGAAAAAAAAATTCCGTCTTCTTTAAGTGCACTCTATGTCATACATATGCATATTGATAATTTTCTCTACTTTTTATAAGATTATATATCTCTGGAAAATGAAATATATAAATGCTATTTTCATCAGTTTTTCGATGAAACGTGTCTATTATTGGATACTTAATTTAGTGAAAATTCGAAATACCGCCAAATCAATTGCCAATACTTCACCTCAATGTGTTGACTTATTAATTTGATTTCTTTATAATCGTCATTTGAAAAGGCCATTTGTCAGACCTGCTACTTATATAATTTACACGTATCAGGTGATTAGGCAAACAAATAAAACCTACAAACAGTTACACAATTTTACCGATCGAAATTTGGGTTAAATATTCTATCCATTTTAAACAAGAGCATAGCATATCAAATAATAACTCAGAACTAATGAGACATATTTGATTGAATGTGGCAGCTGCATCTGCCTCCAAGCAGTTTTGTGAGTGAAGCCATAATTTCTAATTTGTCTCCCCTACTATTCATCGTAACGTTACAACATGTTGGTTTCATCCATCTTTTTTCTTAATGAACTCAACTTAAGAATACACGAAGATAGGGGTGGGGGTATTTCGATCCTTTCTATATAAAAATCAATAAAGGCTAGACCCCCCCCCCCCCCCGTACACAAAAAAAAAAAAATATAAAAGACAAGTTTCAATGATAACTATAGTAGATGAACCTACATGTAAAAAATTGATAGAAAAAAATTAAGATGTTGATAAAATCGAAACTAACAAAAATTACCATAATTCTGTTATTTTGCTAAATCTAGCAAAATAACTTGTCAGGGTGTTTTGAATCTATGTATACTTCATAAAAATGTTAAAAATTCATTTTGACCCTGGTACTTCAATAAGCCTGAAAATCTCATGGCTGGTCACATATGTGTTTGCATGACCTTTGTTTTATAGCCTTTTGAAAGAAGGGGATTCCCTACGTTTTTGTAGCCCATTCGGTTGATTGTCATTCCATAGATTATTTATTTTATATGAAAATTAATGTCAATATTTTTCAGCCGTCAATATCACCATTATCCACCATTTAATGCTAATTTGAGGGTACCAGAGTTTCCAACGTACAGACCAAGCCCTGTTTATCCTCCCGCATTTGCCCTTCAGTATCAGCACGAACAACGTCGACACCATGCTTTGCAGTCACACTTTTCCTCTTGCAACGTTAACATCGATGTACGTACAAAATACAGCCACTTTAACAGCGATGGTAGCAGCAATGCCTCCACAAACAGTTCTCCGACGCAGCCAACGTTAGTTAACACTAGCAGATGTTCAACACCATCAGATAACGCAAATGATAAAATTGACAGGTCTGACAATAAAAGTGAAAGAATGACTCCATCCCCTCAACCGGCTTCTACTTCCTCATCAGAAAATGGTTAGTATACACACTATAGGATATGAATTCTATACTATAATTACTGAAGGTCATTACTTGGTCTTAGTTTATAAAGCAAGATGATAAAACAATTTAGTAGCATGTAAAAACACGTGCTTTTGAAAATACTTTGTTACTAGAATTATTTTGTTAACCAAGAACTTTATCAAACAAAAAAGAATTATGATATATAGAGCTCAGTAAACAGTGACAGATTATCGAAAATGATGAGGAACAAGTTCTCTGGAATAAAGGGGTTTAATACATGCCATCATTTCACAGATATCTTGAACTATTTTCATTAACCTTTACAGAATGTACCTCATTGTTTTACAAAAAATGTTAGGTTTTAACAACGGTATTGTTTAGAAGACTATATGTTTATAAATTTCTCAATACTTTTAGGATCCCCAGCATCTGACAAAAGTGACAGTCCAAACGTCACATCATCCACAAGTCCAAAAAGTTCATCTGAAGAGTCACCAAAACTAACACCAAGGGTTCTTCCGTTCTCTCCACCGTCATCTGCCTATCAGCAATCAATTCACCAGCCAGTCCCAAAATATACACAAGTTGCAGTGACTTCAGACAATGCTCTCTTGGCTAATGATAATATCTACGAAACAGCGGCTAGACTTCTTTTCATGTGTGTGAAATGGGCCAGAAGTATCCCATCATTCCTACAGCTTCCATTTAGGGATCAAGCTATTCTTCTCGAGGAATCTTGGTGCGAATTATTCATTCTAAGTGCAGCACAATGGTCTCTGCCTATTGACATTGGTAAGTAAAATTGCTTTTTTTCTGTCGATAAAACTAAGTACAATTAATCATTAATGATATAAGTAGTAAATTCTACCAGACAGAGTAGTTCTTTATAATAGTAAATAGCATTATCGAACATTCAAATACCTTTTGGTTTTCAGTTTGGCGAGCTTTCCTGTCAATATTAGAGTGGGGGCTATATATTGCAATTACTTTGTCTGTCCGTATGTTCGGCAAACAAATATTTTCGTCACACTTTTCTCAGAAACTATTGAAAAGAAAAACTTCATGTTTTGTCTGCAGCTTGGGAGTGATTACTTTTCGGATCTGTCAGATACCTACTTCCTGTTTGCCGATATTTTGAATTACGAGTATTGGAATGCTTATCACAATATCACGTGCGTTCGTGTTGTCCCTCGCTTGCCCCGCCGAAGGTGGTATAGTAATTACATGTGGAGTTGACCATATTATACCGTCATTTTGATCCGACCATTTTTTACGGGAGTTGTAGGACTTTTTATTATTTGTTTTTATTATTCTGACAATAATATCAGCTTGTGAACTCAACTCTTCTTAGACTATTTGATAGAAAGTTCTAAAAATTGTACTATTGTTTGCCATCATTTGCAGTTGACCATAATTGACCATATTATTGTACCGAATTTTATTTAACAAATTTGAGTTATGGGAATTTGACATTTGGTGGCATATTGTATCAACAGTTGATAAACTTACACAAGGGTAACCTTGATTCAAGGTCACATTTTCACGCTGGTAATTTATTTAAAGTTATATGAAACGAGTTTCTTGAAATTATAATGTTAAGAAAATTATTGAACCAATGCATGTTAATGTACTAAACTAAGTCCTCGCTGCACGATTTTTTTTTACACTCATTACAAAACCATAACGTATAATGGACAAAAATATGTCATTCAGTGAAAACTTTGCCTGCTGATTAACTTTCGGGTGTTATTACCGAAGTTTACCGATCGTGATTTTAATAAAAGAGAAGCGAAAGATACCAAAGGGACATTCAAACTTACAAGTCGAAAAGAAACTGACAACGCTATGGGTTAAAAAAAGAAAAAGACAAACAGGCAAACAACAGTACACAAATCACACCATAGAAAACTAAAGACTAAGCAACAAGAACCTCACCAAAAATTGGGGTGATCTCAGGTGCTCAGGAAGGATAAGAAGATCCTGCTATACATGTGGCACCCGTCGTGTTGCTCATATAAGTACAAACCCGGTGATAAGTCTAATTCTGTAAGTCATATTCGTATAAAAGGGGACGGGATTGTAATTACAATTGGAACGTATCCGTCGTCATCTGTGAAACAGATATTCCATCACGATCAACCAACTCGTGATGGCGTCCGTAAAATTTACGAAGGGATGATTTCATCTTCACCCCTTGGAACTCTTGGTTTAAAAGCTTCCTTGTGAGCAGCAACCCTCTATCAAAGAAATCATAATAGGAAAAACAAGCCCTGGAATATGGTATCAACTGGGAGATAAATAATCAACACAGAATTATGTGACGTGAAATATAAGTGAGATGATAGATATGCAATAGAGCGATGTTTAGTATTTCTATATTTTCGATGCGTTTCCATTTGTTATATAACGTAACGTTACAGTTGTTAATTGATTTGGTGTGTTAAAATATTTCTTTCTGAATCAATTAAGTTAAAACCCTATCTATGTTGCCTTTTCTTTCATCACGGTTTTTCCTCGCACTTGCGCTGTGCGGTTGCCAAAGTACTAACAAGAGGTCTCAAGATTAAGGTCACTGCATACGGAAAAGCTATCGGAGAATTTGGGTACGAGAATACATTAATTCAATAGAAGTACATATCTGAAGATTTTGATAAGATAAAGGGTTTCCTTTAAAAGAAAGTCCAGTTACAAGTGTTTTATAGTAAAACATAGCCATTCAAGTATATTAAACATACTCAACTTTTTTTTTTAATTTGAAGTATCATATGACTTTTATTTATTTCTTGTCTATTTTTTGTACTACCTACATAGAATCAGGTCAACTTCGAACAATTTTTATGACGTTTTGTACGTTGACCACTTATTGTAAGTTGTTGAAATCCTGACCTGTGGATAACTTAAGTTATCAAAATTGGTGAAAGGATTAATAACTCACACTAGAACGCACTGCTCATTTATCGATGTTCCCTGTTCCTGTATCACTCGGTTCAACTCTCCCTAAATTTGCATATCACGGCTTTATGAGGTCAAATATACTTGACCAAAACTTAATAACTTTGACCTTTACCTTTCATCGTTGTCAGTATTTTGATCGGAATGGATGTTTGACCTCAACTTATCTAGTTCTCTTCCGGTTTTCCTGTAAAACAAAACTTTTTCACGAAAAACACAAATACAATCCGATAAATCGATGATCATCGTATTGATAATAATCAACAATAAGCTCCATATTGTGACGCGAAGCTGTTAAGAGTATCAATCTGGAGAATACCTGATAATCGATACGAATTAGATTGCAATTCCACCGTCAAGAGAGAGATGATATATTTATGCAAATAATTTTGTAGGGACACTTATGACAAACAATGGATATTCATTGGACGCAAATACTGGAGACAGGAGTTTCCTTATAGCAGCACAGCTGAGATTAGTCCAGGATATCATATCGAGACTAAACGCAAATCGTGTGGACACGACAGAATACGCATGCTTAAAAGCATTGGTTTTGTTCAAACCTGGTATGTACACATATTTTCTGGAATTTGAAATTCACTTGTGATCTAAATAGAAAATATTTCTGTTAGGCACTATTTTTTTTGTTTCGATTGTAGCACAAAATCCACGAAAATCAATACCACTGTAACATGTATTGTTTAGTTTGAACATATTATTTGTTTTTGTGTCTCACCTAAAGATGTACAAAAGGGGGTATTGCTGCTGACACGTCAATTTTCAAGTTCTTAAATGCATGTTAACTGTCCCACTAGTGAAGCAGGAATTTCATACCTTTCTTGAGTACCTTCGTTCTGCTCCGGTTTTGGGTGGAATTCATGTTGCTCAATTTTTAATTTTGTGTAGTTTTTGTAAAAAATTATTAAAGTTTGTAATTAGGTCAGTTTAAGGAGAATCACTAATGGTAAATCAATGATAGTAATGGGGTGCAGTTGTATCAGAATTGTCACAACTCATTTCCATGGAGATTATTCGGATCCGCCCTCTCACTCAGTCTTTTGACTTGAACACTTTTGCATAGTTTAAATGTCAAAGTTTAGGTTAAGGTCAGTTTAAAGAGAACCGTTTATAAGTCAATAATATTTGGTATGCAGTTGTATAAGCATTGCAGGCGGAAACTCAGTTGAAATTAAACAAAAGAAATGGAACTCTTTGTTAGAGATGGTAAAAAAGCCAAATTGGTATATTTGAATTGTTTACTTCTGTGTCTATGGGCTTTAAAAGTTTAATAAAGTTGCATGATTTAGGATTTTTTTGCATCTTATATACGTGTTTTTACTTGAATTGTAGTAAAGAGCTTCCAGATATTTGTAAACTTTTAAATTAAAGACAAATTTTCATAAAACAGTCGATTGTTGCAGGTTCAAATCCAGTTGGATCTTTTTTGTGCATAAGCATCAATTCCGCCGGAAAAAAATCCATAGATAGAAAATAGATTGATCTTTCTGAAGCATTGATTTGCACCTCTGCCCCTGGCGATAGTTTTTTGGGAAAAAATTCCCAAAATGGGCAATAATTACACCGAAACGAGAAAGTCGAGTGCACCTTTTCATGTTCGGGCGTGTGTGAGTTGACTATTCTGTATTGAAAACGTATAAAGCAAAAATATTTGATACATCATCTCGTTTCAGATTCTATTATTTTTATATATTAAGGCTACATGTTGATAGAATAACATTAAAAATTCACAGTACTAAAGAATGAAATACATGGGTCAAGTGAAATATCTTTCTAATGAGTCATAACAACAGAGAAGGTGTTTTCGAATAACATCTTTTAACGAAATGTACTTGACGACAGACTTTACAGTTGGATCTTAAAAATGCATATCTTCAAAAAAACTTCATTTTTTGTGTGGTTATTAGTCTTAAACCTCTGAAAAATTTTAGTCTGCCCTTCCACGAAATATTTAATTAGAATTTTTTTTTAAAGTTTTTGAACTTTCGAAAATTCCACCTGACAACCGATCAGACAATAGGTTTAAGTTTACTGTATGCAGGAAAGTACATTAAATGATGCTCAATAGCTAGTAGATACATTTGTCTTTTGAAATACATCTGGCATATAAGGATCGAAATGGTGCTGTGTGGATAAATTTATCGGTTTTCAAGAGCTAAATTGGCAGCGCGTCATCCCTACAATGGCTTCCATTTTTACGATTGTAAAAATTGACTGGCGTAATGGAGAGATAATTTTGACGAAGTAGAATCCTGACTGCATTGGCACATCTCATTTCCATTAAGATAAGTTGGCCCTGACCACTCAGTTATGGTCTGTTGGTTTTTTGAATAGTTTACATGTTAATGTTTGTAATTATGTAACGACTTATAAGTCAATGGTATTTGGTATGCATTTCCATTAAGATTAGTTAGCTATGCAATTTCTTTATAGTTGGCATGTGACTGTTTGTGATTATGTCGGTTAAATGTGAACCACACATGATAAGTGAGTGATATTTGGTATGTAGTTGAATTACCATTGACAACTTTTTTCTGCGGGAATTATTTGGCCCTGTACTTCAGTCATGGTTTAGTTATATAACTATCACGAGTATTGCTATTTTAATTTCAACATTTCCATTTAAATATCAAAATTACATACAAGCGAGACATATCTCTGTGTCAACAGTGTATTCTTTTTAGATCATCTCCACTAAACAAGAATATAGAACTATTACTGAAAAGATGATATGTGTTCATTTCAGAAGCTCGTGGTATACGGGATTATTTTCAAATAGAACTACTGCAAGACCAAGCGCAGTTGATGTTGAATGACTACATTTTGACGAACCAATCCTCTAACAAGTTTAGATTTGGAAAGCTGTTGTTACTGCTTCCGGTGCTACGAACTCTGAGTCCACGTGCCGTCGAAGATGTATTTTTTCGTCGAACAATTGGAAGTATTCCGATTGAAAGACTGTTATGTGACATGTTTAAGTCTAGTTAAAATGAACTTTACTTTACTTTGTTGATTTTGAACGTTCATGTTGTGTTTAGTGCGTGTGTTGTCATTATTTATTTTTGTCAGATCATGAAATATGTCTGCGTTAAAAACGGTCATTAAATTTTCAAAAAAAAAAGAGTTTTTTTTTATTTCATTATTACAGCCTTAATTATTTACTATATTGTAACCTTAACAATCCCGCACAGACTGCTCAGTTAAATCCACGAACGTAGTCTAGCAATAAGACTTTAATGTAAACCGACCTGATTTGACATCAAAATTCCAGGGATGTCTTTAAGGGACACATAAGCGCAAGAAATAGCATAAGGTAATGTCCACCCTATATCATGCCTTTTTTCAGAATTTGCTATCACTTGCGTCATGATCTTACTTTAATCTGAAATTTAGCCTAATTGACTTTAGGGATTCTTCAAAAGTTGTTAGAATTTATATACCATGATTGTATTTTCGTACATAAGTTTTATATAAGCTTTAATCTCTTTTTAACCATTGTAGATCATACAGTCGTATTAATTCTGACTATTTGTTATATACTTGAACTCTATAATGTTCCTGTACCATGGATTTTGGTTTAAAAGAATAAAGAATATTCGATGACCTTTGCTGCTAAAACAAGTACCTGACATTACTAAAATATGAATTTCAACCATCATGGATAGACTGCTGTGCTACCGTATTATTTATTCTACCAAACTTTTTTGACACCTCTCTCGGGTTAAACAGATATTTTTTTTTACATTACTATTAATCGAAAATAATAGATTTTATTTTGAAAAAAAAAAAAAGATTCTAGGGATGGTCATATTGAAAATTATACATAAATACGTTATCAGGAGATTCTGAAGTTTTACCTCACTTGTAAATCTGGTAAATTTTTATTTTAAAATAAATCTGAAATACCTTTTAACGGGACATCCTGAAGTAAGCATTCTACACACACTTCTTTCTGTTCGCTTAAACGTGTTTTATTTGCAAGAGTAGCAAAAGGGATTTGACACAAGTTATAACAATAGAGACGTCTTTGTATACAAATATAATCGCAAAACATTTAATCATGAAGAAAGGAATTTATGAACTACTAAAAAAAACCAAAAGTATATATATATAAGTTGTGTACAAGTTGTAATTTAGTACAAATTTTAATTTGTACAGGGTTTTTGTACAAGTTATCAGTATTTTGACACACACCATCTTTCACCAGGTGATACAAGTGTATCTTCAATAATTATCCAGTTCGATGTTTTTCTCACAAATTTATATACTTCAGCCTAACATTAAGCACTGTCCTCTATGTCATAAAACTACAAATAAGGACACCTGATTGGTTTAGATTATATTTTTATTTTTTGACTAATACCAAATTCTATGTCCACAAAATATCTTTGTGTTTTTATATAAACTTTATGTCAGTACTGTGTGCAAGACTGTAGCATGTAGTTGTGGAAATAAAACAGTGATAATCTTAACCAAAGACACTGTGCTTATTTTATCTAATTATGTAAAGAGATTTACAAAATACTGATAACTTGTACAAAAATACTGTATAATTTGTACAACATTACAATTTGTACACAACATATATATATGTACTAGGAAATGAGACGAGACAAGACTGAAGTGGAAAAAAGAGAGGCGAAAGATGCCAAAGAAAATTCAATATATCTGTATGTTCTGAATCTTTGTGTTTCCTGATAAATGAGTGTACAGAATTTAGAAAAAAAAATCTATATTTTGATCAGATGTAAGGTCTCCATCACCAACCAACAGAAACTCAATTGTCAAATATTGTAATCCTTGTATCTATGATGAGTTTATTGTTATCACACAAATTTTCTGATCTTATAAAGGATATATCTTCATTGCGGAAAGGGTACTCGAAAAAAAATAGTGATTACAATCATCAACGGGATGGGTACAGCTACATGCGGGCTTATGTTTGATGTTTACCCGGTGCAGATCTGCCTTCGTTACAGTTACCAAATGATCTTGTTTGCAGCATATTAAAGCTAAGTTATAAATGCTTACTCTACAAAGAACAAAGTCGGTGGATTTAGTTTAAGAGTATTAAAAAGAGTCTTTAATGGCTTTTAAATATATGACCCGTATCTATTTGAGACATTGATACAATCCCGAAAGCTAGACTCGATGACCTATATTGGTTGAAGGTTGATACGGTGTATGAAATCGGAAAAGCTACATTATAAACAGTTTAATATACGTCCTCGGACACATTCTTCTCTTTTGTTCTCTTGGGTTTGTTAAAGCATATGGAACCGTAACTGATCATCACGGATGGCTTATGCAGAACGATTGCCATTGTTTTTATTACACATAAAAGTTACTTGCATTTCCTACTTTGTTATGATAAAGGTATTTATTTTCTATTGCAAATCGTGTTAACATAAGCCTTTTATCATGTCCTAGAAATGAATATTTAATTAATTCTTAAGAGTAAAAAGCCACTGTCTGAGAGCAAAATCAAAGTTTTACTGTATTGAAAAATGAAATAAGAATATCATCGGAAACAAAATAACTAACCTTCCCACTCAAAATTGAATTAACTGACAAAAACATTGTTTCCTTTTTAACGTTTTTTTAATAAAGCATTATTATCCACGCTACATAAAACTTGTATTTACACTAATCACATAATGTATATTATAAAAACAATACCAGGTAACACGTGTTCTACTTTATATTTGCAATGATGTCAAATACTTTACGGTTATTTACGTACTTACTAGTTCTGACGCAGTCAGTAATAATTTCGGTTTGTGACCCATTTATAAAGGACGCTTCACTATGGTAACGGCATGCATGATGTCACAAATCTTTACTCTGATTAGACGAAATAATGGAATTAAACAAAAAACAACAACAACAAAAAAAGACATATGCTACAATAAAAGGAAAACATGACGGACATAAAATCAAACTTAAAAATGAAATTATCTGGATAAATAAAAATAAATTCAGGTAAAGAAGGTGTCATTATCACCACTGTCAAATTGTTCTATTGTAATGTAGGCTACTCACATGTTATTGCAAACAAAAGACATTTAAGGAAGGTAGACTACCTTTTATTGTGTTTTAAAGTCCTCTGATCGAGATTAAAAAGTGAGGTTTGAGATCTTAAAAAGAACTAGTAAAACCACGTCATATATTTATGAGATTGTCATATATTGTATAGACACCTCGTCGTGTGAATCTTGTAATGGTGTATTTCCCATTTGGTAATAGTGGTAAAAATCTAGATTAAAGTTTAAAAGCTCAATATGATAAATGTTTGACTGAGACATAAAATGTTATATAGGAATCGAATATACGTACACGAAGAGTAACTCTTTGTTCGATTGATTTTTTAATAGACAAGCAACTTAGATAAACAAAGCATCCCCTTTTTCGCAGATTTTTTTTTTTATCTTTTTCGCAGATAGAACATTTCACTACAAACAATGTAGTTTTAGAAATTAATCCCTATATTTCCATTGGAGATAGACCATGGATTTTTTAACTTTGTAATATCTCCAATTCTGTACTGATGGATTTGATAAGAGTTGCTCATAGATTGAGTCCAAACCATACAAACCATTTAATCATAGTACTACTAAGATAGTTTTGATAACAATTATTTAACAGCAAAAAAAAAACCATGAGAAATAGTGGAGATACAACACTATAACAATATTTTTCTCTGAACTAACTAGAGGAATAAGCCATCATAATCCAATTAGAGTGTGGAGATAGAACAGTGTAGTTCTGACAAAAACTCGTAGAGTGTAGAAATCACGTATCATAGTTGTATAGGGAGATAATAAAACCATTGCACTTGGATCTCAAATATATAGCGATCTCCGTTTTTATCAAAAGTGGAAATATAACACTATGAGATTCACACGACGAAATTTACTGTCCTGTCTAATGTCGAGGAATATGTTTGCTTTCTAAATAAGACTGTTGTTTTTCTGGCTTGAATTATTTTACATTTTGTTATGTCGGGTTGTTGATAGTTTCTGTACTCAGGTTGACCATTGTCTCATTGGAAATCATACCACATGTCATTATTTTTATATTATTCTGACTAACATTGTACAGATAGTGCTATCAGCTTAACATGGAAATGACCTACCGAATTAGACTATTTACCGGATTTGTAATAACATAAGCTACACGACGAGTGCCACATGTGGAGCAGGATCTGCTTACCCTTCCGGAGCACCTGAGATCACCCCCAGTTTTTGGTGGGGTTCGTGTTGCTTAGTCTTTAGTTTTCTATGTTGTGTCATCTGTACTATTATTTGTCTGATTAGCTTTTTATTTTCAGCCATGGCGTTGTCAGTTTGTTTACGATCTATGAGTTTGACTGTCCCTCTGGTATCTTTCGTCCCTCTTTTAAATGTGATGTCAGAAGCAAATTGTTCGATTGATTTTTTTGGTAAACTTTGAAAATAAATGACTTCGTTATACAAATCCTGACATAACATGAACATATCTTTGTTATCATTATTATTTCTTTTGTGAAGAACAGCTTAGTCAATATACCACAAAGATGTTGCTTTTTAGAAAAAAAATTTTATAAATTGGGCATCGTGAGCTTGTTCAATAAGGTTCTTTAATTTTCTTTGTTAAATGCGCTGAACTAGTGGATACATTTTTAATATACTAGCATCCATATTGATTGGATAAGTCTGCTATATAATATAATGGAATTTCATATGACTGTCATATAAGTGAGAGGTTTAGCTAGCTATAAACACAGGTTTTATCTACCATTTCCTACATAAGGAAATGCCTGTACCAAGTCATAAATATAACAATGTTTTGGAGTTCGGTATTTTTGTTATTTTACTTTTTTCTATTGGTACCAGGAATTGATTGGATGATTAAACTGTTGGGTTAATTTGTTTGGTTATTCCGTCTTTCAAATCTTCAGCTTTTAAATAGAATTTGGTAAGAAGTAAAAAAAAAAAGACGTTTCTCAGTAAAGAATTTGATATAACCAGCCTGCTCATCCTCGTTATGTTTTTTTTTTTATAAATACTACTAAGATCACATATTTTCTCTTTTAATGTTTTTTTTTAATAAAACATTATTATCCACGCTACATAAAACTTGTAGTTACACTGATCATATAAGGTATATTATTAAAAAAAACAATACCAAGTAACACGTGTACTTTTATTTGCAATGTTACATTTTGTAATTATGTCAAATCCATTACTTACAAGTTCAACATTTAGAAAACAAAAAACGCCAGCGATTAATTATATCTGATATATATTTTATTGTACAGTAGGTTACTAAAATATTCTTGTAAACCAGAGATATTTAAGGAAGGTGGACAACCTTTTATTGTATTTTTGTAAACTCCTTAAATCAAGATTGAAATGGAGGGTCGAGAACTTAAAAACTATGTGGGGGGTTGTTTATAGTTTCTGGACTCTGGCGGACCGTCATGATCTCATTGGAAATCATACCACATGTCCTTATCTTTATATTAATCTGACTAACATTGTACAGAAAGTGCTATCAGCTTAAATGTGATATGAGAAGCAAATTGTTCCATTGAATTCTTTTGGGCAAACTTCGAAACTGAATGAATCGGTTATACAAACCCTGACATAACATGAACATATTCTTTGTAATCATTATTATTTCTTTTGTGAAGAACAACTTAGTCTTATACCACTAAGATGTTGCGTTTTAGAAAAAAAAAACAAGTTTATAGATTGGGCATCGTGAGCTTGTTCACTAAGGTTCTTTAATTTTCTTTGTTAAATGCGCTGAACTAGTGGATACATTTTTAATTTACTAGCATCCATGTTGATTGGATAAGTCTGCTATTGGTACCTGGAATTGATTGGATGATTAAACTGTTGGGTTAATTTGTTTGGTTATTCCGTCTTTCAAATCTTCAGCTTTTAAATAGAATTTTTATGAAATAAAAAAGACGTTTCTCAGTAAAGAATTTGATATAACCAGCCTCCTCATCTCCGTTATGTTTTTTTTATCGATAAGTACTAATGAGATCACATATTTTCTCTTTTAATGTTTTTTTAATAAAGCATTATTATCCACGCTACATAAAACTACATATCTGATTAGTAACACTGATCACATAAGGTATTATACTAAAAAAAAATACCAAGTAACGCGTGTTCTACTTTTATTTGCAATGTTACATTTTGTAATTATGTCAAATACTTTACTTACATTTAGAAAACAGAAAACGCCAGCGATTAATAGTATATGATATATATTTTATTGTACTGTAGGTTACTCAAATATTCTTGTAAACCAGAGATATTTAAGAAGGCGGACTACCTTTTATTGTATTTTTTAAACTCCTTAAATCAAGATTGAAATGGGAGGGTCGAGAGCTTAAAACCTAATATAACCACGTCATATATTTATGTGGTTGTGAAATATTGTAGAGACACCTGTCTTATGTGGAAGAAAATGTTCGCTTCTAAATTTGATCGTTGATCATCTGGTTGAATTGTTTAACATTTTGTCATGTGAGGGCTTTTGATAGTTTTTAGACTCGGGTGGACCGTTATCTCATTGGCAATCCTACCACGAGTCCTTTTTTTAGCTCACCGGGGCCCGAAGGGCCCCATGTGAGCTTATGCCATCACTTGGCGTCCGTCGTCTGTCGTCGTCGTAAACTATTTCAAGAATCTTCTCCTCTGAAACTACTGGATCAAATACCTTCAATCTTTAACTGAATGTTTCTTAGTGTATTTAGTTTATAAATTGTATCCGAAGTTTTGATCCACCAAAAAACATGGCCGCCATGGCTAAAAATAGAATATAGGGGTCAAATGCAGTTTTTGGCTTATATCTCAAAAACTAAAGCATTTAGAGCAAATCTGATATCATGAAAAAATGTTCAATAGGTCAAGATCTATCAGCCCTGATATATTCAGACGAATCGAACAACCCATTGTTGGGTTGCTGCCACTAAAGTGATAATTTTAAGGAAATTTTGCAGTTTTGGTTATTATCTTGAATATTATTGCCCTTTTAGGACAATTTTACACAATTTGTTCATCATGTTTGCTAACATTTAAAATTCTTCTCCTCTGAAACTACTGGGCCTAATACTTCTTAACTTTAACTGAATGTTCCTTAGGGTAACTGGTTTATAAATTGTATCCGAAGTTTTGATCCATTATGAAACATGGCCGCCATGGCTAAAAATAGAACATAGGGATCAAATGCAGTTTTTGGCTTTTATCTCAAAAACTATAGCAGTTAGAGCAAAAGTGACATGGAGTTAACGTGATGAATAAGTCAAGATCTATCTCCTATGAAATTTTCAGACCAATTGGACCACCCATTGCAGGGTTATTCCAGAATATTGTTTCCATTTGGAACTTATATTATGAAGGAACTTCTATTCCGTGACAGTCCGAAATAGTTTATTTTTGAAATTTTTACTGTTTTTTGGTTATTATCTTTAATATTATAAAAGATAGAGAGAAAAAATAAATAGCAAAAATGTTCAGCTAAGTAAGATCTACAAATGATTTAAATGTTCAAAATAGTCAATTGACTCCTGAAGGAGTTATTGCCCTTGAAACGTTTATTTTTTACATTTTTTTGTGCGTCTATTTCTTTTTCAAAAATCTTCTCTGAATCTACTAAGCCAAATACTTCTAAACTTTAACTGAATGCTTCTTAGGGTATCTAGTTTATAAATTCTATCCGAAGTTTTGATCCATCTACAAATATTGCCGCCATGGCTAATAATAGAACATAGGGGACAAAAGCAGTTTTGGGCTTATATCTCAAAAACTACAGCAGTTAGATCAAAAGTGAAAGGTTAAAGTAATAAATGGGTCATGATTTATCTGTTATGAAATTTTTAGATGAGTTCGACAACCCATTGTTGGGTTACTGTTGGAAATAGGTTATTTTTATTAAATTTTACGGTTTTTTGGTTTTTTTCTTTAATATTATAATAGATAGAGAGAAAAAAAGGGATGAATGTCAATAAATGTTCAGCTATGCAAGATCTACAAATAAGTCAACATGATCAAAATAGTCAATTGACCCCTTGATGAGTTATTGCCCTTAAAACGGTTTTTTTTTTACATTTTTTGTGAAAGTCCAATTACTTTTCCAAATATCTTCTTCTCTGAAACTACTTTGCCAAATACTTAAAAACTTTAATTGAATGTTCCTTAGGGTATTTAGTTTATAGATTGTATTCGGGGATTTGATCCATTCAAAATCATGGCGGCAGTTTCTTAAAATAGAACATAGGGGTCTAATGAAGTTTTTGGCTTTCATCTCAAAAACTAAAGCAGTAAGAGTAAAACTGACATAGGTGAAAGTCTTAAACAGGTTTAGATCTACCTGTCAAGTAATCTTCCGACTAATAGGTCAACTTATTGTTGGGTTACTGTCCAGAAATAGTTAAGTTTTAGGAAATTTTACAGTTTTGGGTAATGTATTATCTTTAATATTATCATAGAAAGAGAGAAAGTGTCCATGACAAAATTGTTCAGCAAAGGAAGATCTACAAATAAGTCAAATGCCTTAAATTGAAAGTACAGACAGGTGAGCGATATCAGGCTCTCATGAGCCTCTTGTTTTATGTCAATATGACTAACATTGTACAGAAGGTGCTATCAGCTTAAATGTGATGTCGAAAAGAAGCAAATGTTTCATTTTTTTTATTTTGGAGAACGTTGGAACTTAATGACTCCGTTATACAATGCTGATAATACATGAATAGGCTGATTCTTTGTCATCATAATTACTGTCTTTTGCTTCAGTTTCGTACTTCATATGACCTTTTTAACTTTTTTTTATTCGTGCTTCACTGAATAGAATAGAATTTGGTTAAAAAAGGAAGTTTTTCTGTGAATAATTTGAAATAACCAGATATAACCAATCTGCTCTTCCGCGTGATGCTTTTGTTGAAACGATAAGTGCTACTAAAAATTTGGAAAAACTGGTATCAAAATTTTCAGTCAAAATATTTTTTTTTCGAAAAAAGAATATCAGAAAAGTGCTATACTTAAGTATTTCCTCCTTGAATTTAATACACATATAAAAAGAATGACGAAAACAATTCAGATTTTCTTTACAAATGTTGATATGAATAGCATCGTTAGTATTTTTCCTGTAATAGGGAATAACTGATAGTATAGAGTCTAAAACATATTTGAACAACAATTCCACTTTCTGGAAATATCCCTTCAAATGATAATACACGGAACTATCTGTCAAGTCCTGCAAGTGAAAGTGTGAATTATATCTGGGGTTTTTTTTTTTGGGGCACAATAAACCTTCCAAGTAAGCAACAAGATAACGAAATGTACATTGCTCAAGAGCCCTTTTTTCAATTCAAGTGCATGGGTTCAACGGACAAGTTTTCCCTTAAAATATTTATACTTATGCAACAAGAAATAAACGACCCTTAATGATTTTTTGTAAGAAGTCTTTAAGAACATTGAATGTTTAACATATTCTCAACATCAGATAAACATCCCCATTCCGAGTTGACATGACTAGAAGTTGTTGTATGGGATGAGACTGGGAGGTTTAGCTAGCGATAAAACCAGGTTTAATCCACCATTTTTTTCGGAAAATGTCTGTACTAAGTCAGGAATATGACAGTTGTTTTCCACTCGTTCCGTTGGTTGATAAAGTTTGATTTTTCTTCAGTTTTTATGGACTTCCCTTTTTTGAATTTACCATGGAGTCCGATATTTTTGTTATACTGTATATATATTCGTGCATACTACATAGACCATCAAACTATGCAAAGGCAGGAATTTCGTCAGTGATAATCTGTATTTATATCTTAATGCTTTCGTCCTTTAACGAATATAGTTTTGATGATAGATACTTTGTTGTCTGTTAAATGTATTAATTCGTTTAGACTTGAAACAATGTAAAGCTGGCTTATGGTGAAGGCACTGGTCTGCTGTTGCATACCGTAACTATGTTAACCTCTTTATGTCATTTATTTCTATTTTATACTTTTGTTTTACGTTGTTGCTGCACTGACAAATATAGATTATATTATCAAACGGACACAACGATCATAATGTGCACCCCGTCCCCTCCTGTTCTTTTTAGGTTAGTGTTGTAAATAGAGAATATTAAAATAGAGCAAGACGCCGGAAATAAATATAAAAAACTTTTCTTTAATACACCCAATAATGCAATAATGCAAATCAGTAAAATACAAAACATCAACAACATTTGGATAACAACAAACAGAAAATGAGCATAAATACCGGTATACAGTCCCCATTCGTCAATTAAAATGCAGGTTAATGTTAGTTTTCCACATGGTATGTGTGAGCTTCAGTTCGTGTAAAGAACCAGTTTTTTTCTTCATCTTTTGATTAAAATCGTTCATATTTGATAATATGTCCACTTTGAAAAATAAAGTTATAAAGTCCACAACCTTTAACAAGGAAAGAAGACCTACTAGTTGTAATTGTATTGCCACCACGACTGATTATTTTCACTGTCGACTGTTTTTTTTTATCAGCCTGTTGTATATCGTGTCTTTTATATAGCTTAACTGCAAAATATACAATGTTTATTGACAAATGATACAACTGTTTGCCAATTAACAAAAAAAAACTTTCACAAACTAACATATTTTTTTTCTATTGCCAGCGTAGCTTTCCGAATAAGAATATGAAAATTATGGGCAAAGCAATTACTTTTAAATTTTGATTCGTTTTCTATTAAAGTCTCTCGCAATCTAAGACTTTCATGGTTTAGACTTTGACCATCCTCATCATACTTCTAAGGAGTTGTCGAAAATGCGGACTTGAGGTTTCTGCGTTCTGGTATGCCACACTAAAACCTGTATAAAATATCTTATAATAAAACATAATATTTGCAAAAAATAGTGACATTGGTAGGAAAAATATTGATTTTTCTCGAGAATCATGGAAATATCACACAACTTATGTAATATGCATATAAAAATCGTTTTTTTCTATTTTTGACTAGCTGTTTACTTTTGTAACGTAATTTAGAATATAACAACAACAAAAAACCCAGACGCGTACCACTTTATTTTGAATGCACATGCCTGCGAAACACAATAAAATAGTAATGTCAACACTCTCTAGCGATGTCCGTAAAAACAAAAAAATAAATACTAACGTGTACATGTTTGACACAAAACCAGCAGGTTTGTATGTGGGAATATTTACATGAATTTCTTACGAGTTAAAAAGAAATGTCTTTTGCCACAGTAAATTCAGGTTGCAATGCGTCAAAAATATACCGTTCCGAATACAAAAGACCAGAAAAAATTGTGAAAAAAACAGAAATCCGGAATGAATGGTAAACCCAGATGACACCGTGTCACGTGGCTAAACATTGAGTTAGTAATCGAGTTTGAGTTCAAGTTCAAGTTAAAATAAAGAAAGAGTTCAAGTTACGGTTAATGTTCGAGTTCAAGTCACAATTCCGTGTATGAGTTAAACTTAAGACTTTGAATTCGAATTATTTAATTGGAGTTCGTATTTTGATAATTTTCAACCGCGTATCTAGGACTTTTAAAAACGAATGTATCTGTCGGCAGTACTTGTAGGCCATTTATTACAAGCTTAATAAGTTTTATTAAGTACTTATATAATTAAAACCTCAACCACAATACAAGTGTTTATAACGGCATTGAAAGGTTGATTTGAACCAAAAGTTTCTTTTTAAGATTAAAGATATTTTGTCTCCGAAAGTAATGCTAAAAATACCTTGCTACAATTATCAGCAAGCGGTTCAATTTCTTCTACAGCACAACATTTTTCTAAAAGTTTTGTCTCCAGCATCCCTGAATCTGCATCCGTACTAAATCTCATTGGGTTGTATGTCCATAGCACTTTTGCATTCAAAGCAAATCCAGCCATGTCAATTGGAAATTTTCTTGTTTCAGATTTCCAGGCTAAAAATTTTATTACCTGTAAAGAGATAATTTACAGTTTTATACGTTTTTTTCCTTTTGTCAATTTTGCAGAATACATCAAATAGAAAATTTCGCCACACCTTTCATAATTTGATTTATGATTCCCATAATTCTAGAAATTCTCGTTATACATCAAATATTGTATAGTTTTTTTTAACTAGAAAGGACCCTCTTGCTTCAAATATATTTAGCTAGTAAATAAGAGTGGACCAAATAGTTCCGTTTAATAACACTTGCAACGAATTTAGTTTTGGTTTTCTTTCAATCTTTGACTTTATCGATCTCAATAGAAATTCGTTTACCTTTTTGCATTAAAACCGACCAACGTGATTTACCTTCTTTTGGAACAAAGGAAATAAAATTGAGAATGGAAATGGGGAATGTGTCAAAGAGACAACAACCCGACCATAGAACAGACAACAGCAGAAGGTCACCAACAGGTCTTCAATGCAGCGAGAAATTCCCGCACCCGGCCCCTAAACAAATATATATACTAGTTCAGTGATAATGAACGCCATACTAAACTCCAAATTGTACACAAGAAACTAAAATTAAAAATAATACAAGACTGACAAAGGCTAGAGGCTCCTGACTTGGGACAGGCGCAAAAATGCGGCGGGGTTAAACATGTTTATGAGATCTCAACCCTCCCCCTATACCTCTAACCAATGTAGAAAAGTAAACGCATAACAATACGCACATTAAAATTCAGTTCAAGAGAAGTCCGAGTCTGATGTCAGAAGATGTAACCAAAGAAAATAAACAAAATGACAATAATACATAAATAACAACAGACTACTAGCAGTTAACTGACATGCCAGCTCCAGACTTCAATTAAACTGTTTGAAAGATTATGTCTTCATCATATGAATATCAGGCACAATCCTTCCCGTTAGGGGTTTAGTATCATACCATCATAACATATATAAGAAGAACATAACCCGTGTCATGCCAACAACTGGTTTTTAAATAAATGTGTTTAGTGCCGATGCAAAGACCCTATAAGTGAATCAATATTAACGCCAAAATATGCAATCTTTAATGACCTGACAACAGTATCGTAACTATATCCCTTCTTAATAAGTCTATTTAAAGGTTTTGTTAGCTTCAGAGGTGAATACTGACATTTTTGTGCTTTATAAAGAATATTTCCATAAAAAATTGGATGTGAAATACCTGAACGTATAAGAAGTCTGCATGTTGAGCTATATTTACGAATGATGTCCTTATACCGATGATAAAATTTAGTAAATGTTTTGACTAGTTTGTGATATCGAAAACCCTGGTGTAATAATTTTTCAGTAATACATAAATTTCTCTCGTTAAAATCTAAAACATTGTTACATACACGAGCGAATCGTACAAGTTGAGATATATAAACACCGTAAGATGGTGACAAGGGAACGTCACCATCTAAAAATGGATAATTAACGATAGGAAATGAAAAATCATCTCTTTTATCATATATTTTAGTATTAAGCTTTCCGTTAATGATATAGATATCAAGATCGAGGAAAGGGCAGTGGTCATTGTTAGTATTAGCTTTATTTAAAGTAAGTTCAACAGGATAAATTTCTTTAGTATACACACTGAAGTCGTCATTATTGAGAGCCAAAATATCATCCAAATATCTAAAAGTATTATTAAATTTGTGTATCAGATGTTGTTTCGATGGGTCTTTGCTGATTTTTGTCATAAATTGTAACTCATAGCAATACAAAAAAAGGTCCGCAATAAGTGGTGCACAGTTAGTCCCTATTGGAATTCCGATAACCTGATAATATACGGAATCTCCAAAGCGAACAAAAATGTTATCTAGTAAAAATTCAAGGGCATATATAGTATCAAAGCATGTCCAATTGACATAGTGTTTTTGTTTATTGCTACTAAAAAATGACCCAAAAGAGTTTGAACATATATATTCACATTCTGACTTTTTAAATGCCCATTTAATTAGGTGTGTGAATTTTTTCTTAATGAGAATGTGAGGCAATGTGGTATATAGGGTAGAAAAATCAAAACTTTGAACAGATTCAAAATCACCAATATATGCATGCAATTTATCAAGTACTTCCAACGAGTTCTTGACACTCCAAAAGTAATTAATTCCACTATTTTCGAAGGCCTTATTTGAACAATTTATTATCAGGTTTTTGATTGTACCAAGTGTACTGGTAAGAGGAACAGACAATTTAGTAGTGGAACAATGGCTTGAAGACGAAATGAATCTATATTTGTAAGGTGTTTTGTGTAGCTTCGGAAGCCAATACATAGTTGGGACTTTCATTGTATTTGGTTCTGCTTGTAAAGCGGTAGCTAAAAATTTATGTTTTTTACATATGTCGTTTTCTGAAAATGGAGTCAGTTGGAATGTTGGTGAATTGGTGATTTCTTTTTTCAGAATGTCTTCTAATATATATTATATTCAACAATACCTAACGAGATTACATTTTTATATTGTTCTTCCTGGAGTTTGTGATAACAGTTTTTGAAGAAAATCTTCATGATAAAAATAAACAGTATAGGACAACCTCACTTTTTTAACGGTGACTTGGTGCGATCATTTCACGTTTTCGCCTGAAAATTGGTAAAAGATAAAACGCAAAACCGCAAAATGAAAACCATTCCGCGATTCCAGTTTGGTGGATTTATATTTCAGCAGACTGTCGATGGTCCAATGGATTCTTATTGTGCACCACTACTGGCAGACTTGTTTTTGTACTCATCTGAACCCAAATTCATACATAACCTTCACAAAGACAAAATGAAAAAGCATCTTGCAAATTTCTTTACTTCACTTTCAGATATATTTATGTTGTGTCACTCTACCAGATTTCAATGAATGCTTACATCTCACATACCCATGTGAACCTGAGTTTAAGGATATTTTGACCATTTCCTCGATATTGACTGTGTACAAAACTTTGAATTTGTCGAAATACTAAGGATTTTCAACCACAGGCATAAATTACCTTAGCTACATTCGACTAAACCTTTCATATGTTTTCCTCTTATAGTTGATGTGTTTCCTTCGGATTTAGTTTGTAACCCGGATTTGTTTTCTCTCAATCGATTTATGACTTTCGAACAGCGGTATACTACTGTTGCCCTTATTTGTTCTTCAATGATCTCAAACTTTGTACTTTATTTGGCCTTTTCAACTTTTTGATTCGAGCGTCACTGATGAGTCTTTTGTAGAAGAAACACGCATCTGACGTACATAATTTAAATCCTGGTATATATAATGAGTTTATTGACATAGATGGACGACTTCAAATTATAATCTATGACAAACGTGATTATTTAAACGTTACATTCGCGCAAGTTCACATTAACAGGGAGTTGCTCCTTACATAAAAACTGCTCCAACAGAATTATGAGGAAGAACGACTGAAACCGACACTATATATGTTTTCAGTCACCACCATGAATAGGTTGGCCAATACGATGTGTCGGTGTCTTAACTCTCCATGTTCTTAGAATTTAAGATACCAGTATAGTCGTCTGATCTGTTATTTTACCGGTTGTGTCCTATACCCGATTGTGACATTTTAACTGAGTGTGAAATCGCATGAGGATGATGCATGCACTACAGGAGACGTTAACCCGTTCGACGCACATGTCTCTCAATTTTTGTTTGTTTCCTTCATTTTTCTCTTCCTAATCGATTTACAAGATTTGCATGTTTCTCAGTTTTTGTTTGTTTCCTTGATTTTTCTCTTCCTTATCAATTTACAAGATTTGCACATCGGTAATACTGTCGCCTTGATTTAGCCTTCGCGTTATGATATACATCAAAGGTGAAAACTTGAATTAACTGCATCTGGCCATTATACCTTTCCTTTCTTAAATTGTTTCATCAACCATTTCTTTCGAACGTTTGTTTTTAAATGGATCGCTATTTGCTTATTCATAGTAGCACAAATTAATTACATAATAAATACACAAAAACGAACACATTATAAGTATTTCCGTAACATAAATTGATTCAAAAATATTTGTCACATATGAAGCGGGATCATTTCACCCTTCTGGAGGACCAGTGGTCACCCCAGGTTTGTGTTGCAAATCGAGTTGCTAAGTCTTTAATTTTCAATGTAGTGTTTTATGTGTTGCTATTTGTCTTTTAGTCGGTTTTCTTTTTTTTTTGCCATGGCGTTATCAGTTTGTCTTAAACGTATGGGTGTTGAATGTCCCCTAGGTATCTTTCTTCTTATTTTTAGCACAGGATAACAAAATAAGTTTGATAAAGTTTTAACAGTACCAGGTTTTCTTGTTCTGTAATGCTACTGGTAAAGTTGATTTTTTTCTATGGATTGTTTTTGTGGTGCATTGTCTGGTGTACTATTGGTCTAAAACTGACCTAGATCGCTAAAACTAATTTATGTAACATAACCAGTTGGTATTGTTCTATTCTTTGTCAGGAATCTCGTCTTTGTCTCATTAAATATGTTGTCTATTTATGAATACTATCTATCCCATCTGTTGAATTCTTGAGCTCAAAAAGTAAATTGACATTCTACGGTTTTAACGCTTTCTGTGCAATTTGGAGACTTGAACATTGTTGAAGGTTGTATGATGATCATATATATCTATTTTTGCAAGTTTGTGACATTGATCCGGTGCACCATATTTTTGAGGTTATTTAAATAGACAGACAAAATATTACAGTCAGTCCTTATAATTTAATTCTAAATTCCATTTTTTAAGAAGAAAATCATGAAAAAACGTTGATGACGACACGGTCACATGAAAAAATATGTCTATGAGCTGATAGACAAAAAACCATCAGCCAATCAGCAGAAGTGTTACATTCAAAATTATGTTATTATCAAATATTCGGCCTGATGTTGGTGGTACTTTCACCGTTCGTATACCAGAAGGAAAATTGCGTTTTTTCATTCGTTGTATTGTCACTGTTTCAGACGTTGTAAAAAATAATCGTATTGCGAACTATTTTTACAATGGTCTAGATCAATCTGTCTGTCAATATTGCGTATGTTGTCTACTAAAAAAGAAAAACTAAATAAGCCGATGTAAAATTTGATTTGACTCTTATATAAGTCCTTACCTTTCCATCTTTAATAATAGGTGTTTCATACGTCCTTCCTCCTGATAACCCTACAGGCCACATTGATAATTTTTTGGTGTATCGCATCTGCAGATGAGTTTAAAAAAACAAATAGACAAACTAAAAACTGTTTTACAATCGTTAATTGTTAAAAATCAATAAAAAAAACCATACAGACTTATACTTTAAACAAGTTGCTTTCTTTAAAAAAAGAAAAGCAATACGTGAATCCGAGACCGCTGACTGGTAACCAAAAAAATGTTGCTGAATTTGTTTTTTGGCTTTAGATTTGAAATAATTGACTGAATAGAATAATATACCGATGATGTTAAAACACCTTTATTGAAGATATGTAATTGTGTGTAGATTCTTACACGAGTCAATTAAAAGCGATATTGTACTTTCGTTGGAAATAGAGAAATGTATACAGCTACTGTATGAATTTACCTTTTAAGGCTTGACTATTTTATTTATTACTTGGAAGTGTACATCAGTTTTTCTTCGTGTTTAATATACATACAAAGTCCCAATCATATTGCAATTCTTAGTTTCTGCAAACTGAATGTTTAAAGCAAATTGCACAGACCAATCGCAATGTAAATTTAAGCACTCAGTTTGCTAAAATAATCTGGATGCATTTATTTCGTCTGTCATATCTTCATATTTTGTTTCCTTGATGGCTTCAAATATTTCTTATACACATTATTAAAGCTCTCATCTGTACTCACGGTAAATGTTGTATAGAGAAATGGAAAGTCCAATTTCCATTTGAAGTGTAACTCTGTGGCATGCAACTTATAACAATGCTTCGTATTTTAGTTTTGATAGTAACACACCAGCTACATTGGGACCTCTTATAAACTGACAATTATTTCGGTCTATAAAATCATCTCACATTTTAAGGATTTCTTTAATCAGTCCAAGTATTCTATGGGAAAAACTTAGTTCTAATGAAGATCTATAAATACATGAATATGCTCTCAAAGAAATCAATTAATATAAAAAAAGATTTGTATCCTATGTAGATATATAAATGTTTTTAGATACTAGGATTAAAATGTTGTACGCCAGACTTTTGTTTACAAAGACTCATCAGTGACGCTTGAATAAAAAAAATGTTAAAAAGGCCAAATAAAGTACAAAGTTGAAGAGCATTGAAGACCCAAAATTTCGAAACAAAGGTTTTGCCAAATACATCTATTAAAGGTAATCTATTTATTCCTTGGGACGAAAATCCTTAGTATTTTGAAAATTTGAAAAAGAAAAAAGAAACAGCTAGAGGTCAGAATACCTTAACTTATGTTATCATACTTCACGTCAAAATGCCAGATTTTGATTGGATATATAATTTACTCTATCCCGTGGCTCAGCGAGAAACAATTTTTTGAATGTCACCCTCTCGTGTAGATCAATCGAAAATCGATAATTTAAAGGACAATGAATTGAATTTACGTGAATAAATTAAAGATGATACTCAAGGTCTACGTTTTGGCCTCAGAAGAACTTTTTTTATAGACTGTCAAAATATAAAAAAAATGTCTTGATTCACTTCTATTATTTTTCTAATTACTGTTACGTTGTTGTGTACGTGACGTCATAGTTAATTACTTTCAATTCAAAATTTAACCGTAAAAGACAATAATGATTGAACATTCAGTATAATAGATTAAATAGCACATAACTGAGAGGGTGATAGAGCAGATGGGTACCCCTCGAAAAAGCATTGTCAACCTTGGCTTCGCCTCAGTTGACAATGTTTTCTCGGGGAAACAATCTGCTCTATCACCCTCTCAACTATGTGCTATTTATATAATGACCATGATTCAACGTCACATTTCCAGCTCAAACTGCCGTGTCCTGAATTTAGATAATGCGAAAATTCACAGTCCGCGAGTAAAATTGATATCTATACCGTAAATTGGGAAATTTTGGCGTCGGGATATTTTGGCGGTTTTCTCTCGAAAGGCATGTGTTTTATTTTGGTGTGTGTAATTTTGGTACTTCGTCCAATTGATATGTTTAATTTTGGAACAATAGTAGTGAGCAAGCTCATTCATATTTGCTTTTATTTACCCATTTCTTGACAAAATATCATTGAATATCTCAAACTAGAAACACGACAAAGTTAACTTAATGAAGGAATCGGATACGGATGCAATTGTAAAAATTCCGTATATCGTGGTTTAAAGCTGAAAGAAAATTTGAAATAAAATCTTTAACATTAAAATTACTTTTTAAATAGATTATTCATTTTTTACAAATATCATATGAAATAAATTGTAATCATCATCTTTTGACGATCAAGGATTTAAATTTTAATCTCGATGCCTCTGACAGTACATGTTAATTAATTGAAGATAAAGGATTACAAGCAGTTTTGATATTCTAATTACCAATAACGGCGTCTAATCAGCAATAACATGGCATATTTATGACATGTGTGACTAAAAATTCATGTTGTGTTTTCTTAACAAATTCAGAAAATTGACAATTAAGTAAAAATTGTATAGTGTTGTTGTCAAATTATACCAGGTATTTATTTGCAGATTTGGCTATGTATAGAATTGTAGGAAATATACGGAAGATATAATAACATAAAATATTTTCCCCAACAATTAACATAACGATATTGTCGTACCGGTACGTACGTTTCAATTTTTAGTGTTTGCTTTATTTTCGTGTGTTTAATTTTGGCACTTTCATTGGGGGCACCAAATAAACCAAAATACAACTACAACCAAAATAACCCAATTTACGGTTTATGCATCTGGTTTTCTTGCGCAGCGTAAGAAAAAGTAAGTGGAAAGCATACGCACTGATACTCTGGATTACAATACGCATTTGCGTCATCACGTATATTAATTCTAGGATCAAATCTAATGCTAGTTGAATTCGGATGTCTAACTACCTACCTCAAGTGTTTTGACTCCGGATTCATGGCCATTTAATCCGAAATCTGTGTGAACGCAAACCGACGTTGTGTCGTGTGAACAGGGTGTAATATAATGAAAATAAATCAAGACGGGTGTATGATAGCTAGTCAACACAATGAATACTAGGGGCGGATCCAGCCATTTTTAAAAGGGGGGTTCCAACCATATGTCCCCATTCAAAAGCATTGATCGTCAAGAAAGGGGGGGTTCCAACCCCCGGAACCTCCCCCCCCCCCCCCCCCCCCCCCCCCCCGGATCCGACACTGAATACACAATTTTCGAAATCGCACCGTATTGAAAAGATTAAGATGTTATGAGGTTAAACTATTAAAAACAAAACAAAAAGAATTGAAATTGAATTAACATACATTCCTGTTAATGAATCATTTCCGAAAATTAAAAAAAAATGATATCAATAAAAACAAACGTCAAGTAATTACTGATGGACAATTTATTTATTAAATCAATCTCTTCTTCAAGTCTGACTTTCTATTATATGAATATGTTGCTATATAAAATATAATCAGAGACTTATAAAACCATATACATTGTATACTAAAAACGAAATTGAATAATTAACGTAGTAATTAAATGATTATTGTAAAATATTGAATAGGTTTTTTATGAGATGCAAGGATTTAAAATCGTTGTGAAGTATTTTTTTCATTCACTACAGCTTAAATTTAACTTATGTGTACGCATCCCTGATAGTTGGTGTTAATATGTTGCAAATAATTTTCATAAGTGTATTTCCTGTTCAGAAATGCCGGACATAATATAACATTATACATTATATTCTATTAATGAAAATTTAGTTTCAGTTTAAACTTAATAATGTTAAAGAATATTTTCTTGGGCTGTTAGTGTATTTTAATGAACTTAAATATTTTGACAGAAATATTGTTTTGTTTAATTATAATTATGCTTTCCGACCTAAGATACATATTTATAACAGATATATCGTTTTGTTAATTTTCTTCTTGCTTTCCGACATTTGCCCTGGCTGTGATTGAAGTAAATAATGTCATGTGGTAAACGTTAAGAAATAATCAGTTTAATATGAGACATAATATATTAGTATACTATTCCCAGATTTATTGTCACAATGCACAATAGCACGTTGTATTAAATACTACACACAGAACGCACATAGGGGCCGTCTCATGAATTAAATAATTGCGTTATCATTATACTTGATATTTAATAAACATTCTGATTATGTCGCATTATTAAAACGCATATGTTCTACCAAAAGGCAAGTAGGTGGCAATATATAAATGATTTTTTATTGCAATCGAGTCTTTATTTTTTTAATTTTCCGATCTACAAATGAACTTCGATTGTTGAACTATACAATGTCACGTGGTAATCTATCCATAGAGGACTGTATCAAAGACATAAACAACTTCATGTATAAATGATCGAAAATTTTCGAGACGTTCCGAGAATCTTGTTTCCGAGGATGTCGAATGGCCCATAAAAGCTTCCAAAACTCGCTAATATATAAGCGTGAACCCCTCAGGGTTCACGCAAAAAGATAAACTGTATTGAGACAGTTATTCATTCCTAATTTGGTTGGAACAGCTGACAAAATGGGGAGGACATTCCCTTGAATTCATTTCACACTAGGACCAGATTTTAAAAATTCAATCTTTTTTATAAAATTCTAGGTATCACAGTCTCATCTGTGTTCCTGGAGTTTCATTCTATATTTCAGCGTATTTATGATCATTGAGCCAGGTAGTAAGTGTCTTATGATAGCTTAAAACTTGCATTTTGTTGGAATTTGACAAATATGTATTATTTTTTTTAACAAAAGATGTATGAGAGGCGCGTTCTTATCCATAACCAAAGCTCTTATAAGTAGAAAAATGTATTGTTTTTTTTTTCAGATACACATTTATTCATATTTAACTACAGTGTTCCTCAACGCCGCAGTATTGTATTGAAGGGGTGACGTTTCAAATAATAATTCCCCCAACTCCACCCACCCCATCCCCACATTTTGATGTCCAAAGTCATAAACATCGCCTGTACTATTTAAGTTATATTTTAATGCATTTATGCTTTTGGAATTTGTTGTTGTTGTCAGTTATTCAATAATCCCTCTAAAAAGATGCCAATTTTTTTTTAACTAATAGCGATTTAAAGCTTGTTAAAAAAAAAAAAATATTCTCAAGATCTTATAGCTTGACCTTTATGTTCTAAACTATTTATGTGAACAAAATCCAAAACCTTCGTTTACGTAAAAGCTATTTTGCCACGTCCATATTACTTTAGGATATCTGTGAATGTAGACAATGCAATTTCCCATAGGAACTCCTTTTACGGCTAAAACTGTGCCACTTTTACTATGAAGTTTCGTACAAAAATTATATCCTAAAATGGAAAGTTCATATGCACTACAATTTTTTAAAAGGTCAAAATATAGGTCTGTGTGGCATATTTTTAACATTTATATGCCCGAACTTCTAAGAGTTTAAACTTATACTAAAATCCTGTACTACCCCTCCCTTCACTTTGGGTCTTCCTCAGAATTCAATTTGACAGCTATCCATGTGTATTTATATTGGTAACATTCCCAAGTATGTCTCTATGAGGTGAAACATAAAGATCATATCTGGGAACCTGTAAAAAATCTATGAATATCATATATCTCCCCAAAAGAGGCGTGATTTGTGAAACAGCCGTATTTACAAAGTGCAACCTATAAATCATCATCTATTACCAGATCGTTGACTGATAAACATAATTGAAATATACCTGTAGTACCATCATTACAAATCATTTTTCAATATATCAAAATCATAAAATCATAATAGAATAGATGTGCTAAATTACAATTATATGATATTCGTTTTAAATGAAAGAATTGTATTAATCTTTATTGCAAAAGCTTAACATGCTATGGCAAAATTAACAACATATATTACATACTAGTAATATAAAACATTGATAGGGAGCAGAGAATAATAATCAAATATTATGACAAATTTAAATTGATGACACTATATGCGATCTAATATTCCATGCAGTTTTTATATAATTTGATAGTGAGAGACTTACTAAACGCTTGAAGTATATGCAAAAATTTATGAATAATAGGCCAAGAACAATAATACTTTGGTAAAAATTGTGTTCACACAGTTTTGATATTTCAACAATCTCTATATCTCTTGCAAATACTAATAGAGAGGTATGTTAACCAACACATAATGATACAAAATTATGATAAACAGTTGCGTTCGACTGGTCAATTCACCAATGTCCATGGTTGACCTTTAAAATGAAACAAGTTCTTTCTATATTTAATGCTGAAACCGCATAAGATATGAAGTTTAGATTTTTTTTTCAATAACACTGAGTCAGCAAAGGAATCAAAAATCAGATATATCTGCAAGGACACAATTGGAAGATTTTTGTTTTCAGAAATATAATGAAGATTTGTATTGCGATAAAACACACCGCGAAACGGCTGGATATATGGCTTATACCAGAAAATTAATGATTTATAACTTCACAACCTAAACCCGGCTACTTAATATACCTTTGCAAAGCCTACTAGTATTATCTCCACTTAACATTTTTTTTGCTTTATATGTCATTCTTTTACGTGGTTCACCTTTTCTTGAAAATATCATTCATTTATCATTATCCACCAAATGGATTTAATTTACCAGTAATGTAATTATAGTACATATAAGGAAAATGAATATGCAATTATCTTTAAACTTTATACTTAAAAGATATCGACTTTGACGCAAGTATGTACATTTGTAACATTGAAGTGATGATTTAACATAGCATTCAAGTTAAAAGTTAGTATCTGAAATAACTGCAAACTGTTAACAAATAATTCAAAAGGGGAAATATTCCCGGAGATTTATACTACAGGTAGTTAAAAGTAGAAAAAAGTCGATGAAACTATGTGAAATTCGAATATTAAAAATTGTAAATTATATACTTTTAAGTTTTTTAACAAATTGAACATACATCCCTTTGAATGGAATTGTCATTGTCAATTAAACTTGTCTGTTGGAAAACATTTTTGACATATTATTGTAAATTGTAGACATATCTTATTGTTGTTTTCCTTGAAGGACATTTTACAAAACAGAGCATATCTATTCTTCATTTTATATAATACTTTGGAATTTAATGCTAGGGACAATGTAACTGAGAGGGGAAAGAGGATCATTCAATCTCATTCAAAGTCGAAAATTAAATGACAACGCCATGGCTAAAAAAGAAAAGACCAACATACAAACAATAGTACACAAAACACAACATAGAAAACTAAAGACTGAGCAACACGAACCCCACCAAATCTGGGGATGATCTCAGGTGCTCCGGAAGGATAAGCAGATCCTGCTCCACATGTGGCACACGTCGTGTTGCTCATGTTAGTATAAACCCGGTAATGAGTATAATTCGATAGCTCACATTCGGGAAAAAGCGGGGACAGGATTGTCGTTACGACATTAGGATCATATTCGCTATTAACTGTGAAACGGATATTCCATTACGACCATTCAACCAACTCGTGATGGCGTCCGTAAAAAATACGAAGGGATTATTTCAACTTCACCTCTTGGAACTCTTGGTTTAATAGCTTCCTTGTGAGCAGCAACCCCCTATCAAGAAAATCATGATAGGAAATACAAGCCCTGGAATATCGTATCAACTGGGAGCTATATACTCCGTATGCAGGCGCTGCTGGAATGTTGCTACATAGAAATGGAAAGTTCACAATTGGGAAGCTGAAATCGTCTTATGTCGTAAAGTTTTGTTTTCAACTGACCCTCATTGTCAATTTCTAGATGTAAGTCAAGATATGAGGCAGACTTAACTGTATTTGTGTTGTATCCTTTATCTCAAGTTCGATGGGATATAAGCGTTCAACATGGTCACCAAATTTTGAATTATTTAGTGAGAGAACATCATCTATATAGCGGAAAGTGAAGTTAAAGAATAATGCTAACTTCTTACTTTCTTCCTAAGAAGTTCCTGTATGACGTCAACCTTATATGAATAAAGGAACAAGTCGGTAAGAAGAGGGGCACAGTTTGTTCCCATGGGAATGCCGATTGTTTGTTGAAAAAAACGTCTTCCAAACGTAACAAATATGTTGTCAATTAAGAAATCAAGCATCTTGATAATGTCAGTTTCAGAGAATTTTTTGTTGGAATCAGAGTGATTTTTTACAAAGTATGCGTTATGCCTCCCTAAGACAAGATACTTATCTACGTTGGCCATTATTTTTATGAAACAAAGCAGGACCAACTCTTTCAATTTTTCTTTTATTTTTTAATGGGGAATACTTGTGTGTAAAGTGTATGAAAGTCAAATGTTTTAATACTATTGCAAGATGAAAGAGTCTTAGATTGTTTGTACTCTGAAAGATCTTTGGAATTAAGTATGACTGTTTTCCCCGAGTGTGAATTTGCATTGCTATTTGACGTGTTTCGGTATTTATACATCCAACATTCATGTGTTTAGTTATGATTTTTCGTTTGTAATTCTGGTTGTTAATTGTGTTATGTCTTATCGTTTGTGGTTTGAATTCTATTTTTATTTTCTACATGTATGTAAAAGTTCAGATACTAGTAATTAATCAGCTAGTTCATTTATGTGATTTTTAGTTTAAAGCTACTATATGCACATGATATATTTGTTTTTACAGTTTAGATTTAGAACAAAAACCGGTTAGAAAATACAAAAAATTAATACTCCATTACTAACACAATCCTATATTAATATCCTTGTAATGGTTAGAAAATACATAAAATAACACCATTACAAACTTATTCCCAATTAAATATTCTAGTGGTGGCGTAAATTTTTAGAAATTTACCTGTGACGTCTTTTTTTGTGGCGTTGATACATTCGTGTGACGCACAGTTCATAATTCTATTGTGGTGTAAATGGGAGATGTCCATTGTTATACTGTGGTTTACATGTTGTAATGTACTATTATATTATCTATTTATGTATGTCTCTGTTCTGAGTGTTCTTGCGTTTAGTTGTAATGTATTCCTGTCACGTAATGTTGTCATTTTAGCGGTATGTTTAACATTATCATATAAGCGGGAGGTTCAGCTAGCCAGAAAACCAGGTTCAACCCACCATTTTTCTTAAAATGTCCTTTACCAAGTCAGGAATATGGCAGTTGTTATCAAAAAGTTATGTTGGCGTTTGTTTTTGTAGCAGCTTAGTGTTTATGTTGTTCCGTTGTTTTCCTCTTATAGTTGATGTGTTTCCCTCGGTTTTGGTTTGTGACCCGGATTTGTTTTAGTTAAATCGATTCATGACTATTGAACAGCGGTATACTACTGTTGTCTTTAGTAAATATCCACATCTGATTCACGCCATCTCTAGAATAGGTAGTTTCACAATAACTTTGAAGCTCGGCTTTGATTGCTGATGAAATTGATGTTAATAATTTAGAAAGAGGTTTCGTAGAGCACTTGGAAGACCCAGCAATATACCGTTGTTTGTAAGGACACTTATGTAGTTTAGGTTTCCAATACAGGGATGGGAGATCCAGTTCTTCATCTTTGATTGAAATTCCAAAGGAACATAGAACAGACCTATGATTACCCAGGATTTAGTAAGTGTCGTGGGGGTATATGTTGAGTTTAAAAGTAAATTGTTAATACCTAATTCATTTATCAAGCAGTTTATGTAATGTGATTATACACAAAAATGTTGTTTGGGACTTTATCTGCGGGGACAAAATATTTGTCATGGAGGTAGGACAAGTGTTTTGCAACATTTAGGTCTTTAAAGATTGATGTAGCATGTAGTATCTAAATGTTTGTATGAATACATTTGGGACAATAGTTTTTTTACATAAATTGATAAACGCTAAATAAGTTTTTTTCAATTTCCTACACGAGGACATTTGAAGGTACACGCAACTGAACATGACATTTTATCTTGGAATTCGTATTTTTGTAAGAATCAAAATCAATGCATTCAAGTTAGTCTACTTTATTTAAACTAGTCATATCCTTGATATAATTAACGGTGTAATATAATTTTTGACATTTTTAACTTTTATGACTGTTTGTTTTGCTCACACGTTGTTGTTAATATAATTGAATTCTATGTGACTGTCATACAAGTGGGAGGTTAAGCTAGCTATAAAACCAGGTTTAATCCACCATTTTCTACATAAAGAAATGCCTGTACCAAGTCAGGAATATGATAGTTGTTTTCCATTCGTTTAATGTGTTTGATCTTTTAATTTTGCCATTTGATAAGGAACTTTCCGTTTTGAATTTTAGTTGGAGTTCGGTATTTTATTTTTGTTATTTTACTTTTATATAATTATTTCATACATACCTGTTCAAATATTTCGAGACTATACGTATTGTCGTCATCAGCAAAATATATCACAGCCGGAATACTTGGATTGTGATTGGCCATTATCAAATCCAAAGCTGCATTCCTCTGATCAGCACCTTTTATGTGATTCTTTGTCGTGTTTCTTTTTGTTTGAGCAAAATAGGTAAATGATAAACCAGTTGATTGAAAAAGTTCCTGCGTTTTTAAATTAATAACTTCGAAATCTTCTACAATAATCCAGTGTAATTGTTTAACCAGTCGCAGGGTGTTTGCCATACGTGTAAGTTCAGCTTTTTGAACTAGTCTGTAATATGTTGGTGTGATAATGAAAATAATTGGAATATCGTGATTGTCTGCTATGTCGAGTGAAAGCAAATGTGACCCGCTAAGTCTTCTACCTAGTGCCCCGTTTAGTCTTCTACCTAGTGTACCTAAGAGATAAATGAATTCTTTTAACTTTCCTGGTAGTACATTCAAGTTGACAAGTTGACTTCCTGAAAATAAATTTGTTTCTTAAAACCCATAAGGCAAAACAACAGTATTTATTGTGATTGCAGGTAAACTTCTTCGTAAAATTAAAATACAGTACCGGGTTATATTGACCAATCATTCTAACAAACACTTGGGTACACTTACTTTTTCCTTAAGTTTCGCATGACTTTGTGCTGAGTGTTCTTGCTTTTGTTTGTACTGTAATCCTGTCACGTAGTGTTGTCATTTTAGCGGTATTTTTAACATTGCCATATAAGCGGGAAGTTTGGCTAGCCATAAAACCAGGTTCAACCCACCATTTTTTTAAAATGTCCTGTGCCAAGTCAGGAATATGGCAGTTGTTATCAGACAGTCCGGTTCTATGTATGTTGGCGTTTGCTTTTGTTGTAGGTCAGTGTTTCTGTTGTTCTGTTGATTTCCTCTTATAGCTGATGTGTTTCCCTCGGTTTTAGTTTGTTACCCGGATTTGTTTTTGCTTAATCGAATTATGACTATTGAACAGCGGTATACTACTGTTGTCTTTATTTGTTGAAGAGTTTTCAAATGTAAAATGTGAAACGTAATAGACGAAGATTGAAGATCAGAACGTCGTTTAAAATATGAGTATTGGTTTTATTTCTATGAGCATGTTTGGAAATCACATAACGAGAAATTGTATCTGAAATTTAAGTTGAGGAAAGATACATGTTGTTATAATTCCTGAAATAGATCGCATAGAACCGAGGAACTCAAAGTTAAATATTATTCTTTGGCTGCGTTAAATGAGCATGACTTTGTGTACCTTCATCCGGAACAATCATGGCCAAAGGTTAAAGTGACCAAAATGGGATTTTCACGCATCATATTTACGGAATTGATTTAAGAGATTTGTTGAGCTTCCAAAAATTTGCTCTGTCAACCAATGAGACAATAATCTAATTACTAAAAGAGCATGAAAACATTAAGTGATGATAATAAATATTTGATTTTCAATTAGGGATCGTAATGAAATAATGCGAATAAAATTAACGATTTTCAAGAGCTATTCACATGACATGGAGTCATCTTTACGTTGGTTATCCTTTTTTGATATGTTAAATGGGTAGACAGTTTTAGCAAAGTAGAAATCATTCTGATCAGAAATCTTGCGTTCAAGCAGTATTTATTCCCCACGGAAATGGTTTACATGTAGAAAAAACGCATATCATCTCCTACAGGTTGCACTTTGTAAATACAGCTGTTTCTCAAACCACGCCTCTTTTGGGGAGATATAGAATATTCATAGATAATTAATTTTGTTTAAATACTGGTTCCCAGTTATGATCTCTAGGTTTCATCTCATAGAGACATAACTTGGGAATGTTACCAGTAAATATACATATGCATATTGTCTATATAGAAATCTGTGGTAATCCTACAGTCAAGGTAGGGATAGTTAAGAAATTTAGTGTTAGTTTAAACTCTTAGAAGTTCGGGGCATATAAACGTTGAAAATATGCCGCACAGCCCTATATTTTGACCTTTGAAACAATTGTAGTGCATGTGAACTTTCTATTCTAGGATATGATTTTTTTCAAAACTTTCAAAAGCCGTAAAAGGAGTTCCTATGGGAAATTGCATTGTCAATATTTACAGAAATGCAACCTACAACGGGACAACATACATTTCTGCTTGTTATAGAGCATAGGTTTCGACGGACAAAATCGGCTTAAATACTAGAAAAACTGTAAATATTCTTATTACGGCACGAACAAGAAAGCGTTTGACTTCATAATGTTTCTTCATTCCATATTGTTTTTTGTGTGTTTTTTTTTTGTATTTGTTTTGTTTGCGTTTTTACCATGTATACAATGACGTGCATTGTAAGATTATACAAATCATTGAAGTTATTTTTAATAGTTTTGGGGATATGGGTAGGTAGAATTAATTGAGATCATACCCTCCGCGGCCTTGCTATTATGGAGGAATGGCGATTTTATGCATTAACCAAATACAACTTTGGAAAATTAAGACTAGAAATAAAGGTACAGTATTAGCTGTAAGAGAGTAACATAAAATCTTTGATTCATCAAGATTATAGCTGAACTTTCGAGTCCCAATAGAAAATATCTCCAGTCCAATTGTTGGTCCTTAACCCGGAAATAACTTCAAGTTGAAGTCATTATGATAATATTTATTCTAATGGATGAATTGATGTAGCACTGATATGGTTTCTGTTTTGAACTAACACTGGTATCAATGTTTTATTGATATTTTATTTTAACTGCAGTTAAGTTAAGTGTCATTAAAGACATTTCTTATGATAGAATTTATCATTTAAAAAGACTGATAACATTTTACAGATACGAGGTTTTTTTGTTAGAGAGCTGTCTTTCGTTAGATTTTATTATCATATTTGTACTTTTTCTGTAAATTTAGTAGCTTATAATAATTGCCCCTATTATGCTTTACCTAATAATTCAAGATTACATTTTCTGGTTTTGACCTGTGTTTGGTATATGTTTGTTATGTTTTACTCATAACTTAATGTCGGGGAGTTTACTGTAGTTTTTATTAGAGTTCTTCGAATGAACTACCTATTGTCTACACTTTTCGTTATTATGATCCAATTCAATGCTTTGACTTTCGGCCTCTTATACCTGTCCGTTTTTATAAAAATTGTATTATAATTTTAAGAAACGGAAAATTTACGAAACACCTCTCCAATCCTCGAATATTCATGTGCTTAAAGAACTATATTTCTGACATAAATTTCACTGCCGCTAATCGAAATTCACCCTCGAAAATAAGAATTTTTCACAATTGCATTATTAGGGGAAATGCCTCTGCAGCTAGATTATTCAACAAAAATGTACGACGATATCCCCTTTATTCTCGGGCAAGTCCAGAAAATGACAAACCTGCTCCAGATTATCCCTAGATATGTCTAAATATGTTAATAAATATGTATATGAAAACACACGTTTCACTAAGAATGCAAAATGATATATAATAGATGCTGTTAGTTTTCCTCCGTGAATGACCGATGGAAGTATATGTAAATATAGATAGTGTCTTTTAATGAGTTATTTGATAGCTATTGTAGATGATGATATGGTGGTTAATTACACTAAAAAAATTATATAAAAATAAAATCATTCATTAACATTCTTATTCAGTAATCACAGACTTTTTTAGCTTCACCTATATATTTGGTTCTTCTCGTGATGTGAAAAATAAAAAGCTTGCATCAAAAGCAATATGGTATTCCCATTTCATTTGCTTCTTTTAGAGTTTTGAACGACAACTCTAGCAATGTAAAAGATGTGCCTTATTTTCAATGCGATTATTTACTATTTTTAGAATTTTACTTAAATCAAAATTACCCGGAAAGAGGTTCAGATTTTTTCTTCATAAATTTTTACCTGAACTGACAACTTAGATTATTGGACGAACTACATGTTGATTGAATAATTATAGATGCTTATTCCACTACTTTATCGGATAAATTGTAATATTTATCCACTCTCGATGATTGCAATCATCGCAATTAAATAGAACATTTACCCTATATGGACTGGTAACTATGGTATCAATGGGGTATTTGTGAATGAATTTTTCTCTAATTCTTTATTGATTCTTGCTTTCCTCTAAATTTCCTATTGTGACGTCATGAAAAAAGGCGACCATGCCTGGTGACGTCACACCATGCCTGATGACGTCACACAGAAAGAACACATCTTTTTACAGATTATATGAAAAGAAGGATTAGGATTGTCTTAAGTTCGACTTGAATTATTAGAGAAACAGATTACACAACAAAATTTCGTGCAATACGATATATATCCACTCTCAACAGTTAAATTTTAAATATTTAAAATGCTCGGCGAGCCTCGCGTTTTAAATTTGAAAATTTAACTGTCTCGAGTGGATAAATATCGTATCACACTTGATGCAGTTGCCGAATCTATATATATACCAGTATACATTAGGTAGAATGATGATTAATTTTGATGTAAAATAACTTACTTGAGTGTTTTGTATATGAGAATGACCAAGTTATAACAGCAACTCCAGTTAGTATGCAAAACATCTTCAATGACCTTTTGATAACAAAAGTCGATATCTTTATGTTTTGAATCATTTTGGCATTTTTGTTCGAATATTATGTTTAAGTTTGTGTAACTGTCATCTTGCATCTATCAGTAAGTTGTAGAGTAGCTCAACATTATAAAATAACCTGAAAGGATAAATCGATATAAACGATTGTATACATAAATTGAAAAATGGAATTTTATCAATTTATGTTGATTTCACATAGAAAGAGATGTAATTGGTTAAAGAACACATGTCGCACCTATTTTTCGCTTTAGTACCAATCAATTATTTTTATTTTATTGTACATCGTCAGGAACTTTCCAGGCGGAATCCCATTTGAAATTAAACAAAAGAAATGAAACTCTTTATTAGAGAAGGTAAAAACGGCCAAGTTGGTGAATTTGAGTTGTTTACATCTGTTTCTATGGGATTTAAAAGATTAATGAATGTGCATAATTTAGAATTTTATGCATTTTATATATGTGTTTTTACATAAATTGTGGTATGGAGCTTCGAAATATTTGTTAACTCTTAAATTATAGACAAATGTTTACAAAACAGTTGATTGTGGTAGGTGCAAATACCGCATAAATTCCGCCGAAAAAAATTACAAAGAAAGATAACAGATTGATCCTTTTAAAGCATAAACTTGCATCTCTGCCCCCGGCGACCGTTTTTGGGGAAAAAATCCCCAAAATGGACAATAATTTCATCGAAAAGAGAAAGTCGAGTATATCTTTTTATGTTCTGGCGTGTTTGAGTTGACTATTCTGTCTTGAAAACGTATAAAAGAACAATATTTGATACATCATCTCGCTTCAGATTCTATTATTGTTTTATATATTTAGGCTATAGGTTGATATGATAACATTGAAAATTTACAGTACTGAAAAAGAAGATATATGGGTCAAGTGAAATACCTTTCTGATGAGAGTAGGTGTGTTCGAATAACAAATGTTTACCAAAAGTACTTGACGACATTCTTTACAAGAGGATCCTTTCATTTAAAAAAAATCATTGTGTGTGTGTGTGTTATCCGGGGTAATTAGTCTTCAACCTCTGAAAATTTTTAGTCTGCCCTTCCACGAAATATTTTTTAAAGAATTTTTAAAATATTTTTGAACTTTCGAAAATTCCCCTTGACAACCGATCAGACAATAGTTTCAATTTGACCAGATGCATAAAAGTATATTAAATGATGCCCAATAGCTAGTAGATAATTTTTTCTTTTAAAATACAACTAGCACATAAGGCACGTAATGATGCTATGTCGGTTTCCATGAGATAAATTGACAGCGCGTCATCAATATTATACAATGGCTTCCATTTTTACGATTATAAAAATTAGGTGGCGTAATGGGAGGATAATTTTGACGAAGAAGAATCCTGACTGTATCAATGTTGTATAAATGCCTGTCTTTATTCTTCCTATCTGTTGTTATACTATTTTGTCTTATAATTCTCGATAAAGTCATATATTAGTAAAAGTAATCAACAAAAAACATTATGAAGACATACTATAATATTTCGCTAAAATGAACAAATTAAATCAATTATTAACGTTAAGTGAGAGCTATTCTCTTTCTTGCACATTTCTAACAATTCTTATTCTCACGGATTATTCACAACTAGTATATAATATTTGCTTTTTAACATAACAATCTTGTTAATAGTTACATAGCTAGAAACTATTGCAATTTATGCTGTAATTGTTCTCTTTTAGCAGACAAAATGCGTTGACTTTATAATTTTATGTGATATACAGTCACTGAACGCTAAGCCTTAAGCCACACCAACTTCTGTAAAGTTCGTAATGAAGTGGACACACTTCCGCAAATCGTTCAATAACATAAACTCTTTTCTCCACATTTCGCCTACAGAAATTAAACAAATGATTTGTTTTGTTCATTACGTTCATCGTTTATTTTTGATACTAATATTCTATTCTGAAATCTATCGCACTCGTTTATCCGACTGGTTTCAACAGCACTTTTCTAGGATGAACCTTTTAAATAAATAAAATGCTAATACAAAATGAGTCTTCAATTGTTTAAGATTGCAGTATAGAGAGAACAAAAGTGTAATTCTAGACATAATAACAAAATTTTGCCTCGATTTTAAGTCTTATCGTTATATCGTTATTACGTCAAATAAATTCACTATTATTGTATATTTAATTAAAATGAAATCTTTGATTTTGTTATGCTTACAACAGAGTAAGCGAGTTAATGTAGATATGAATTTAAATCAGAATATATGTTATAAAGGTAACAAGATAGCATCAAATCCCTCTATTTCAACTACCATAGTCTCTCCCTAGTCGAAGAATTTCAAGATCAACTTTGAGAATGTTTAGACAATATTATTTTTACACCTCTTGTTTAATTAGTTCTTGTTTTTCCTATGAAAATCATGCATCGAATATTTCCCACTGGACATAAAGTAAGCAATAAGAATTTAATTGGAATGCACATTTACATTTTTCAAAATACTGATATGATATAAATTTTTTGGATCAAACAACGAAGAAACAGATTTGACGACATAGGGTCTTTATAGAAATTGGCTTATAGACAGTACCGTCCTAAGGCCATCAGTTAGCTGAAAATGTAAGAGAGTTGTGGCTAAAACGAGACCTTATAAACTCATCAAAGATACCAGGCTTATAATTTTGTACGCCAGACGCGCGTTTCGAGTTACAAAAGACTCGCTCAAATAAAAAAAGCTCAAAGATCAAATAAAGCACGAAGTTGAAGAGCTAAGGAAGAGAATAAGAGATCACCCGGGTCTAACTTTTAACAACATAGGGGAAGAAGCATCTA
The DNA here is from genome assembly GCF_021869535.1 of Mytilus californianus. Classification (NCBI taxonomy): domain Eukaryota; kingdom Metazoa; phylum Mollusca; class Bivalvia; order Mytilida; family Mytilidae; genus Mytilus; species Mytilus californianus. The sequence goes on along the minus strand of NW_026262668.1, from coordinate 64,402,745 downwards.
TTTAAATGACTGTCGAGAACTCATGGATAAAACAAGTGTCGTCAAAAGAAACAAAATATCTATTTAACCCAATACTAGGATTTGGATTATACAATGACTCAATTGTATGTATAGTGAAGAAGCGAACATTGAAATCTGCAAAACAGCCTCTAACGAAAAAACTTTAGCTTTGAAAATTGACATTGAATGATTAGCATTTAGATTTTATTTTGGACTTAAACTGAACTGCAGCAGAGAAACCGAAAATAAGAACTTTAATGGCGAAATATAAATTTGTTTTAATATCTGATGACATAAACCTATAACCATTCAACACAAAACCAGGTTTTCACAACCGTACCAGAGGATTACTCCAAGTCTGTTTGAAGAGGTCAAAACACATATCAATATATCTTAACTAATTCCTATAACCACAGAGACCACATCGATACGCTGCATCTATTGTAGTTGCTAAGAAGCAGGGTAATTATGTCCGCCTATGCGTTGACTATCGACAATTAAACGTTAAACTGTCCTGAATGTGTTTCCATTACCACGGATATACGAATCTATAGACGTTTTTCATGGAGCAAAATATTTTAGCACATTAGATCACGCTAATGTCTTCATCAAATTGCCATGCATCCAGATGGCCAACATAAACTTCAGGTCACCATGCCGTTTGGCCAATTCAAATATACTAGAATGCCGTTTGGATTATGAAACATCCCAGGTAATGCAACTTATCTAATACGATTCCTTTTTTTATATATTTTATTTTGTATACCGACATGATTTCATGATATGCTCTAAAACAGTAGATGAAACTTATGACCGACTTAAAAAGGTATTAGAAAATTGAAAGATCATTGTCATCAATTGAAAGCATAGAAATGAAATGTCATTCACGAACAAGTCAAGAACTTGGGATGAATAATTTCTAGAGATGGCATTGCAACAGACCCGACCGAATAAGGTAAATTTGGTTTAGAAAAGGTCTGAACCAGTCACTTGCATTAATTTCTTGGATTTTCGAGGTGAGCTATAATCGTCGCCTTGTACCTCAATTTGTAAGCATTGCAAACCATCAGTATCACTTAGTTACGTTCTGCAACAAGATGAAAGACAAACAAAAATCAAATAAACACGAAAAAGAATCATGAGATAAATCTTGTACCACAGCATCTTGCACATTGAAGGAAAAGCTAACAACTTCACTAGTATTTGGCTTTGCTCGCTATAAGTCAGTGTTATTTAAAGAAACTGATACTAGTTGAGAATATTTAGGTTTGTTTTATTGCAAAGGCAGGATAAAGCCTTCGTGTTACCCATTATGAAAGTCGTACTCTTCAACCTAGTGAAAGTAATGATGTGAAATAAAGTTCTGCAAACTTGAACCTTCCATAGAATATTGAAATCGCAGTTATTAGATTTCGCATTTTTGTCAGAGGTCAAGGTTTCGAATTAGTAAACGCACGCTTAAATTTCTGAATTTACAGACCCAGAACAAGTAAAAACTACACGTTGATGAAAGACAAACACAATGTATTTCCGTCTCGTAAAATACGCTTACCATCTTCAGCATGCTGAAGAGGTTGACATACGACATCTGACTCTTGTTGCTGAAGTAGTTCTATGGAACGGAATATGTAAGGATGTGGTGCTTTTACGCATTTCTTGATCTTGAAATGCCATCTTTCTAGATTGTTGGCCGTCTTTGATTTTTCTGTTCTGTAATAGTTCCACAAATTCCGATTGCCTTCCACCCAATACTAAGTACCAATGTCTTATGAATGCCACAGCTGTGTACTTTGGCGCTCTGACATTACATAAGGTGGTTTTATCATTACTTGATGATATATTGTCATTACATGATATAGTTTATAAAGTACTTACAGAGGTTTTGATATGGTTATTGATGACTTGATATGGTTTTGTTATTACTTAATATGATTTCAACATCATTTAATGTGTCATTAGGCAATGTGGTTTTAGCATTACTTGATATGTGTATGGCTTCACGTAATGTAGAAGAGAGGAGAGGCGAAGGATACCAAAGGGACATTCAAACTCATAAGTCGAAAATAAACTGACAACGCCATGGCTAAAAAGAAAAAGACAAACAGACAAACAGCAGTACAAAAAACAACATAGAAAACCAAAGACTGAGCAACACGAACCCCACCAAAAGCTGGGGGTGATCTCAGGTGCTCCGGAGGGGTTAGCAGACCCTGCTCCATATGTAGCACCCGTCGTGTTGCTCATGTAAGTACAAACCCGGTGATATGTCTAATTCGGTAGGTCACATTTGGGGGAAGGGGACGAGATTGTAGTTACGACAATTGGAACATATCCGTCGTCATCTGTGAAAGTGTGTAGTTTTTTCATTACCTTATGTGGTTTTGTTATTTCGTGAATACGATTCGTCAAATCTTAATATAGCTAGATATTACATTAATTAATAAGACTTTACCACTTTTCAATGTTGTATAGACGTTACTCGATGTGGTTTTACATTAATATATGTAGGGTTCACTCTTTTGATAGGGCTTATATATTACTGAATGTCGATCCAAAATTTGACGATTTTACACTACGTGATGTGTTCGTTCCAGTTTTTTATGTTGTTTTGTCATTCTTTGATGTGTTTTTCTCATTTATTGATGTGATTATCCCATTACCTGATGAGGTAAAACCACGTGATCATTTTGGAAAATTTCTGTTTTTTATCCTTTTTCTTTGTCGTTTGTTTTTCATGTGTCTTTGCTAAAAGTGCATAGACCGCAGTTTTACCCGGTTTTTTCCTCATTTCTTTACGCTTTCGAGATATAAAGGGTAAAAAGGGGCCACATTTTCGTTTTCGATTTTTTAAAAAGTATTGACCATTACATTCTATTTACAAATAGATATATTCAGTATTTTGGGTAAAAAATATGGTTGACATGTGATTTTTGTCTTTGGATATTAATATATAATGTATGATGTAAGCCTGAACAATAACCATTCACGAATTAAAAATATTATATATTGATCTCTATTTTCTATGAGGAAAATACACTCCAGTTGCAAGTATTCCATGCAATATTTAGGTCGAGAACAAATCAACAATAAATCCGATGCTCAGTAAGTTCTACAAAATAAATAGACCGAAATGAAGGTTGGAAAATTAAGATTACCATTGGAAAGATTGATATGTTTGATAGGATAAGAAATCATAGTTTGCCTAGCATCGAGTCACAGGCCTACAGATTTAACGTCCCCATTCCGATCGAATATTGATTTTTAGATTATTGCTTCCATGGATAAACAGGTACAAATTCATAGAAATATAATACCGCAGTAAATGTAGAACGCTTAACATACATTTACCGTTATAGAAAAACAAATACTTACGAAGTCAATCGCGGCGTTCTGAGTTCAGATCTTTTGCATGAAAATGCTGACCGACTCAATTAGTAAACAATTTAAATTAATCGGTATTATAGTACTAACAAGCTTTTCATCCTGTAGTATTGGTTGACATTCGTTTTTTAAAAAGTATTCAAAAATGAATTTAATTCATTTTGCTTAATTCCCGCCAAAATCGTCTTTTTGGCGCCGTCTTTTGACGTCGTCAGTGCCCGATTATATCGTGAAAATATAATGGACCACTGACGTTCTACACAATTAACAAGTTTTGTGTGTAGAAGCCATAAATATCCCTTTGGCAGCAAGAAGGTTAAACAGTATGATTGAGTTCTGACTTCTATATTACGACAATTAATTTAGCCCCGACATTTATGGTGCCGTAACCAAAGGATTACATTGCAGATGGAGAAATATTGGGACTGGAAATAGAAGTCCAGCGACGAGATTTTTCTCTCTCGAAAATACGAGGAGGAGAAGGAAAAGGTAAACGCCGACTTTGACCGAGATGAACTGCTGGCAATAAACGATAGCCTTACGAATAAAAAAAAAATTGTTGGAAAAACTTAATGAACAGATATTGCAAGGAACGGATTCAGACGACGTTGAAAGTGAAATAGTAGATACAGATGAGTTTTCAAATAATTTCGAAATTAGGTTAAGACATTTTTGCAATTTCATACAAATTGGTCAAAACCCTGCACCACGTTCCAATGTAACTCAATATTCATATCAAGTACTCAACGTAGAAAGTCCTCCTTTCCGCCCAGCGAATGTTGATATTTTTTGAACACCGTTCTACGCCTTAACCGCCACTAAACCACAGATTAGCTACAATGAATTCAGTACAAGTCGCATCGATCCATGAATATCGCTAGTAATCATCGTTTACCCAAGCTATCGCTACCTAAGTTTATTGGCAACATTATATATCGGCAAACGTTTTGGAATTTGTACGCTTCTGCTGTTCATTTCAATCCTTCATTGACAAATATAGTGAAATTCAATTATCCAAAATCGCAACTTGAAAGCAAAGCGTTGAATACGGTAACAGGATTTGCGTTCACAAATGGAAATTACATGGAGGCTATAAAAGGTTCGGACAAACACATAGAATTACGGAAGTCTGTCTACAAGCACTTTTAGAAATTGAATAACCACGATACACCTTGTCCAGCTCAAGATTATATTATGATCGATATGAAGCCTACGTAAGAGGTTTAGATTCGCTATGAACAACCTGAGACGTCATATGGAACTTTATACTGGTACCGATTATCATGAAAAAGTTACCTAGCGAAATCAGACAACACTTAGCCAAGAAACACGGACCGTCGATTAAAAGATTTGAGAAGGCGCATACTGAATGAAATCCAAATTATGGAGGGGGACAAAATACAGGTACATATCTTAAGTCTTTAGGCCGTCAATTCGCAACCACATCTACATGTACATTTCACACAGGAACAAAATGACCGCGAGAAACACAGCACACAACGCGAAGGGCCAACCAAGAAATATAACGGAAAGACCCATGTGTTTTTTGTAAAGAAATACATGCACCAGCACACTGTATCAATGTAAGTGATCACAAAGCCCGCATTTCTATTGTTAAACGAGATAATTCATGCTTTAAATGCTTAGGAAATCACCACGCTAATGAGTGTAAATCAGAAAGAACGTGTCGTCACTGTGACATGAGACATCATTCATGTAGTTTCAGTAACCATGGTAACAGGGAAAGTTGAGCATTAATTCCAAGCAACACAGATATACAGAACAACAAAAGTTAAAATCAATCTTTATCTATCAATCTTATAAATGACACTGAAAAAGAAGTAGACACGAACATATTACATTCTTCGACACAGATGCGCACAAATGCGCTACTGAAATCGGTAGTGGCTCCTGTATGGTCAGGAAATACATATATGGATACTAATTTTTATTTGATCAGGGTGCACAAAGATCTTTTTAACAGATAACCTAGCAAAAAAGTTAAATTTGAAAACTGAAGGAGTTGAAGTTGTACACATGTCAGCGTTTGGAAACGCAACATTGGAAACGCAACACAAACACGAGAAAACTATGCAACACCACCGTATATGTCGAAGGAGAAAATCGTCGTAAATTTCCGATTGAAGTTCTTATTGTTCCTACTATAGCAGTTCCACATGTGTGTGGCTATACATTTCTTATTAGTAGAACGTTGTAACATAATGTCAATTTGTGATTTTCAGACATATCTCTGAATGATTCTCTAACGTATTGATTCTCATTATTAACTTCAGTGGTCGATAGAATTGGTCGCTAGCTTGATTGGTCGCTAGCTTGAGTCTGGTGTCGAACTGAAAAAAACTTTTACAAACATTTCATATTTGAAAATGAGAATTAAAAAAAATAATCTAGAATTGCGTTTTTAAAGTCCGTCAGTGTATGTTATATACCACAAACAATAAAGTCAACTCTAAAACGGTATCTGGATGATTCGTTCCAACTCCGTTTCGTACAAATCAATTCGTCCCAAGATACTTGATCAATGCGTTTAAACTTAATTTTTCGGGGAGATGAGGAAAACGGTGTTCAACTATACAAACCCTTTTAAAATAAGCTTATTACATTTTCTTTCTATACTGCAAGCGAATTCATGACAAGTCGGGCTAATTTAAAAACAAATCGGACCACTTTTAAGGACAACTAGGACCAACTTAAAAATATAACTCGGACCAGTTTGAAATACAATTCTGACTACTTATTACAATGGTTTTATATTTGTTTCTTTATTCTTTATTTTTATAGCATTTTCCCGTCTATTCTTTTATCAATTTTTCCCATTATTCTTTATTCCTTATATCTTAACACCCATATTCTGTCAATCCCCTTTTTGCCTATTTTTCTCTATTCTTTATTTTTTTCAATTATTCTGCACTTTTTGTCCTTATTCAACATTCTGTAAACCACTTCAAGACCCTCATAAGTTGTCCAAAACTGTATTTCAAACTGGTCCGAGTTGTCTTTAAAAGTGGTCCGAGTTGTCATTCAAATAGGTTTCAGTGGTCTTTTCAAACTGGTTCGAGTTGTCTTTAATAGAAGTCCGAGTTGTCCAAGTGTATTAAATAATTCTTTTTTTTCAAATTCGTTTCTAAAGTTTTTTTTTAATTATTTATTTAATAACAATGTGTAACATCTTGGACAAACATGACTAATACAAATTTTATCTTTATGTCCCAGGTTGCCCACTCTTTCGTTTTTCTTTATTTTGTATATATATATATATATATATATCAAAGACCCCGGGATCAAAGACTACCTGCTAATTCAATTTTAAAGACATTATATTTTATCATAATTGCTTATTGTATTTCAATACTAGGCAAATAATGTCTTTTTAATTTTTGAAATACTAAGGCTTTTCTACCTCAGGAATAGATTACCTTAGCTGTATTTGGCACAACTTTTAGGAATTTTTGGTCCTCAATGCTCTTCAACTTCGTACTTTATTTGGCCTTTTTAACATTTTTTTATTCGAGCGTCACTGATGAGTCTTTTGTAGACGAAACGCGCGTCTGGCGTAAATATAAAATTTCAATCCTGGTATCTATGATGAGTTTATTTAATGTGTTCATCAAAAGAAAATATATTTGTTTTATTGTGTATATCAGGATTGATTTCTAACGATTCGTTATAATAATACCAATTACATCATATACAAGATAACAAACAAACATTCATGAATTATGAAATGAAAAATTTGTTCGACAATCTTTTATAGAAAAAAGTTTTCATTTTGAATAAGATAATATTTTTAATAGTTTTAACTGTTTTAAGACTGTGCTATTATAATGTCAATAATGTCACGCCGATCTGCTTAATTTCCACAAGAGTACGCTCTTTGTTTATGTCTAAAAAGAGATAAATGTATATGTAGATATGTTAGTTCACCATTACAGGTCCTAAACAGTGTATCTGCTACATTTAATTGTCAGCTTTTAGGGCATTAGTTATCAGAGGCGGATTAAGGTTTGTACAGGGTTCCTTTTATGGAGCTATATATGTGGTTGATGCATAGACATTTTACAAGTCCTACTCCTAATGTTGGATTGGTGGGCCCTTTTTCAAAATAAAATTGAGAATGAAAATGGGGAATGTGTCTAAGAGACAACAACCCGACCAAAGAGCATGCCCTTTTTCAAAAGCATGGATTGGCGTCGGTTTATGGTTTTATTGCATGGTTTATGTCCTTATACATCTTTTAATACACTTTGTTTCTATTTGGCAGATTTTTTTTTTACATTCATTTTATCTATGCAGTAGGGTTTCAGAAATAGCTACCTTTTATTTTCTAAATATTTACATTGTAGTAGACGATGGAAGTCATCCTTGTGTTATAATGACTAAGTATTTAAAGATCATTAACTGGATAATTTTTTTTGCCGACGCCGTAAAAGTACCAGCCCATGTCAAGACAGTGCGTGTCCCAGCACAAGTCTACCCGCTACCAGAGAGGATCAGAGAGCAGCCACCTAGCAATTAATTCCAAGTTGATGGATCTTTGGGACGACTACAGAAGTCAAAAGATCACTGTGACTGAAATTATGTCGTCTGTTGGACTTACCATTCCTCCAACCGTTTGCCTGTCTATGATGAGTTGGACAGACGACAAAATCGAAATGGTGACAAATTAATTGTTCCAAATTTATTTCCAAGTGTTTTTAATTTTTAAATTAAACTCGTTGCAGAAATTCATATATGTATTACTTAACAAAAAAACAGAGCTTATCTCGTCCCCTAATTAAAAAAATTAGAATCTGGGCTTATACTATTTTTAAGCATTCAAATGAAATGACACGTGTGATAATTTCTCCTGACTATATGTAGATTTGTCAAATTTGTCAAATGACTTCATTTAAAATAATCATACACAAAAAATTTTAAACAAGGTCTGCCAAAAAAGTAAATGTTTAAGATATTTTGATATTTAAAAAAAACCTGATTTTTTTGTGTGTTTATATCAAGCTTACACGTATGTGTATATAACGGTCACAAAACGAAGGGTGTAAGCGACATGGCGGATAGAGATGTTTGTGAAGGATCCAATGTAAAATTGCAGAAAAATGAACAAATATGAGAGGAAAACGTAAAAACGAGAGTAGTGATAACACTTTAAGTGAATAGGAAGTTAAAAAGACGACAAAGAGAAAGTCAAAAAAGTCAAAAAGTAAGAGTAATGAAGTGAAAAACATCGAAAGTAACACTGAAGGTAAATTGAACAAATCGAGTACACCCAACACACCCGTTATGTCAGAGGTAAACAAACAAAACACTGGTCATCCAAATTCTTCGCAAATGGTGCAAGATCAAAGCTTGTTTTACCCGATGACCCAGCAGTTACAATATGTCACCCCATCACAAACAATGCAACAACTTCAACCGCAATATTGTTCAACTCCAAGCCCATTCTATCAGTCAACTATGCAACGCATGTCACCAACTAGTATGGCACAGAAACCTCCGTGGGTTGATGATTTATTTTTGAAAATGGAAAACATTGAAAGTAGGCTGAATAAACTTGACAAAATCGAATCCCTTGTGAATAGTGTTAATAGTAAAGTGATTAAAGTTGAATATGATACACAGATTTTAAACCAGAGATTGGTTGATGTTGAACAGGCTACACAACATTTCAGTGATAGCTACGATGACCAGAGAAAAAATATATTAGAACTTGACACTAAAATCAAAGAAGTTAATAATAAAATCAATTCACAATCAGAAAATGTAAAACATTTCAACAAACAAATGTCTGAACAAAAGAATGAAATTGACCAGACTCGAAAAAAGGTGAAGGACGAAAGCGTTAAAATGAAAGAAGAACTTATCATCGATATACAGATGAAAGAAATGAAAAACAATCTTGTATTTTATAATATCCCTGAGGTGGAAGGTGAAGACTGTGTAAATAACATGCATGATTTTTTCAAAGAAAAGCTAAATATAGTAGAAAATGAGAGGAATATAAACATAAAAAGTGCTTCTAGAATTGGAAAAGAGGGGGACAGAATCCGCCCGATATTGGTGAAGTTTTCAAACTAATTTCAGAAACAAGAAGTCCGTAAGAGCGCTGTTAATCTTAAAGAGACTAATTTTGGTATATCCGAACAATCGCCAGTTGAAATTTTGAAAAGAAGAAAAAATCTACTGCCGAAACTTAGAGAACTTAGAGAAAAAAATGTAAAGGCATACTTTGTGAGAGACAAACTGTTCATAGCAGGTAAAGAATATGTTGGTCCATAGGATACACGCAGAGAGCGTTCTCGAAACATCAAGTGTTTAAGTTGGAACATTCATGGTATTATTTCTTGCATTGATGACAATGACTTTCTAAATTTTGTTAATGATTATGATTTATTATTTCTATGTGAAACATGGTTAAAGGGCAGTAATAAGCCACAATTAAATAATTTTGAAAATTTATCCTCGTTTGGTAGATGTAATAATATAGGGATTAGAAATGAGGGTGGAATATGCTTTTACTGTAAACCATATGATATGAAAGGTATTGAAATAGTCAAGGAAATTGAAAGTGGTATTTTATTGATAAAATTAAAAAAAGGATTTTTTTTCAAAATGATACTGATATTTACATATGTTTTGTGTACATACCCCATGAGAAGTCTTCATATTATAATGTAAATGACTGTGACTTTTTTTAATTAATAGAAAATATTGTTTTTGAGTATAAAGAAAAAGGAAGTATACTTGTTTGTGGTGATTTTAATAGTAGAGTTGGGTTACTAGATGATTTTTTAGATTTTGATCATTTAGATAGATATGTGAGTAGTGTAGTGCAGGATGAAAATCCCATTACTCCGCCAAGAAGTTCAGAGGATTCAACAATAAATAGGTTTGGTCGAAATCTTGTCCAAATGTGTCATAACACGGGTTTAACTATATGTAATGGTAGGCTACAACACGATCTGACTGGACAATATACATTTTGTACTTCAAACGGAAGAAGTGTGAATGATTATCTGTTAACTTTTCCAATTGATTATAAATTGGTTGAGAATTTTAAAGTTCTAGAACATAATGAATTTTCTGACCATTCACCTTTATTTTATGAAATTCAGACTAATTTAACGTGTAACAAGGAACATTCTTTCAACCATTATACATATATAAAGTGGGACAATGAGAAAGTTAGCGATTACACGCAAGCATTACGGGAGAAACAAACTAAATTGATAGAACTAGTAAGCAAAATAAACGATAATGAAAGTGCGAATCACGCCGTAAATGTGGTTACCGATGTTATACTTAAATGTGTGCTTAATGTTTTCGGTAAAAACATCTGTTAAAAATAATATAGGTAAACATAAACTTAGTACTAATGATTGGTATGATCACAAATGTAAATTGCATAGAATTGTATTTCACAAAGCACGTAACCGTTTTTAGCGCTACCCAAGCAGTCCCAATAGACAATTATATGTGACAGCAAGAAACGAATACAACAAAGTTAAACGGAAAGCGAAAACAAGATATAAACGTACACGTGGACAGGAGCTAAGTCGGCTGGCTAAAGTGAACCCTAGAGAATTTTGGTCAAAAGTTAGACCTAAAGGTCGATCGAGATGCGCGGCCAATGCAAATGACATGTTTGAACATGTTAAAAACTTTCTTGGTGCGGAACCTGGTGATTTGTCAGTAGAAGTTAAAACTTTAATAGACAACATTCGATCTGAAGATCTTCACATAGACGAATTAGATAACGAATTTACTGAATCTGAAATTGAATCTGCTATTAAAAAACTAAAGCGTGGTAAAAGTACGGGAACAGATGGAATCAGTGGAGAAATGTTTTTATCAGATTCTCAGCTCTTTTCAACATTTTTAACAGTTTTGTTTAATAAACTTTTTGAATTTAGTATATACCCCGATAATTGGATAGAAGGAATTGCTATACCTGTACCAAAGAAAGGGGATCTTTCAACCCCTAAAAACTATAGGCCAATTATATTGATTAGTGTATTTTCAAAGATTTTTACTTCAATTTTGAATAGCCGTCTACTTAGTTGGGCCGAAGATAACGAGATTCTTTTAGCAAACCAGTTTGGATTTCAACGCCAAAAATCAACTGTCGATGCTGTTTTCATTCTTCATGGAATAATATCAACAACCCTTTCACAAAAGGAAAAACTGTATTCAGCATTCGTGGACTTTTGTAAGGCTTTTGACAATGTCGACCGACGCATACTTTGGTATAAGCTTTTCAATAGTGGAATTAGTAGCAAGTTTGTTTCCATGGTGCAATCAGTATATGCAACTGTTAATATACTGATTGCACCATGGTGCAATCAGTATATGCAACTGTTAATATTCGTGTTAAATGCGAGGGATAACTTTCAGATGTTTTTTCCAATAATATTGGCGTAAAACAGGGCGAACCCTTATCTCCTCTGCTTTTCATATTTTTTATAAATGACATTGCTGATGATCTACGTATGAATGATAATAGAACTAGTGATTACATAAACTTAAATGGTTATTTGATATATTTGTTGTTATTCGCAGATGATACTGTGCTATTTGGAAAAACGCCGGAAGCTCTACAGTTTCTTTTAGATAAATTATTCGTCTACTGTACAAAATGGAAAATTGGAGTTAATAAGGATAAAACAGAAGTTGTAGTTTTTCGTAAAGGATGGCAAAAAGTAAATTATTCTTGGTACTATGACAATACAGAATTAAAAGTAGCCAATCAGTATGTATACCTTGGAGTGATTCTACATAACAACGGTAAATTTCAACAAACTCAAAAACGCCTAGCAGAACAGGGTAGTAGAGCGCTTGCAGTACTGTTAAACACATTAAGATCTACTTATATATCATCAGAACAACAATGTGCCATGTTTAACAGTCTAGTTATGTCTATTTAAAACTACGCCTCTGAAGTATGGGGTTTTCATCATGCAAAAGAAATTGAATCTGTGCATAATAAATTTTGTAGATTTGTTTTAAAAGTACCCAAAAATACGCCTGTCTGTTGTATTATTGGCGATCTTGGTCATTTACCTATGTATGTTATTAGGAAACAAAAGTTGTTGAAATACTGGGTTAATATTATTAAAAAGAAACCAGATATTGTATATGAAATATATCAAGTTCTTGTTGCAGACTGTAATAATGGTAAAGAAAATTGGGCCACACATATTCGTAATTTACTTTTTCAACTGGGATTTAATTATTTATGGCATGAACAAGAGAATGTTGATGTTTACTTTGATATTTTGAATGAACGTCTGTTAGATCAATTTTACCAGAGTTGGCGTGCGTCTGTAGAGAGCTCTGAAAAACTAATATTGTACAAAATAATAAAAACAGATTTTAAGATGGAACAATATATATTGAAAGATACCAATGTTAAAATGTTGTCTTTATTAAGATTTGGTGTATTAAAACTAAATATGGAAACTGGTCGTTATATAAACCAACGAAGGGAGGATAGAATTTGTAAATGTTGTACTATGCAATGTATAGAAAATGAATATCATTTTATTATGGTTTGTCCAGCATATAGACCGTATAGACTTAAATATTTCTCAAGATATTACCATACATGGCCAAATATTAACAAACTGTATTTATTACTACAAGTTCAAACAAAAACAGTTATTTACAATTTGATGTGTTTTTATCGTGAAAGTTGGAAACTGAAAACTTTCATATTAACGTAGTTATATATATATATTGTCTTTTTTTTCATTAACAAAGTGTTCATAATGTTTATTATGTTCTCTGCTGTTTTGTATGATTATGTACTGTTATATTATTGTAAATTTCATGTTGCTTACACATGATAATGTTGTAATTTAAATGTGCTATAGCATAATTGTGTTTATTGCAATAAACGTCTTTATCTATCTTATCTTATCTAAATAACTTCTAAGCATTAAAGATCAACGATGTAACACTAATGCATTACTGTTTTAATTAAAAGTGATAAAGATGCGCTTATTGTGTAATTCTTTAAATTTCACAACACTTAAATTTTTAAAAACATAAATAGTTATGCATCTTTTTATTAAAGCCTTGTTTTTCTTTAACATTTTAAGACCGCATTACGCTGCTGAAAATAATCTTAAAAAAGCAAAATTTTAATCTAAATTTCCATCAAATGCATTGTTATTATTTTATCTTCAAAACTCGTGTATTAGATAAATTTGACCAACATGTATGTATGGCACACCTGAACCACTTTTATAGATAATTCTAGATTATCTCAAATAAACTCAGATTTTCTCATATAAACTAGGATTATCTAACTATTTTGCATTAAGCTCAGATAAATCTGGATTATCTCGGAAATTTTCAGATAATCCTGATTTTTCTCAGAATTTTCAGATAAACCGGGATTTTATCTGCTTAATGCATATTTGAGATAAATTAGTATGTTTCTCAAAATATTAGATAAATAATTTATATGGAGAAAATCCTGGATTATCTGAAAAATTCGATTTTCTCAGAATTTTCAGATAATCCAGGATTTTTTCCAGTTAACTGTAGGAGTAATACATGTAAAGTATCCTAATGAATCTCCTATGAATCTTCAATTTAATATTCTAAGTTTTGAAGAAATACATATATCCAGTAAATTTTTATCCTGAATATTTAGAACTGGGTCCTCATCATTTCTAGGAATAACTTAATCGACATGATAATCTTCTAGGAGTAAATTAATCATATTTAAATCTAGAGAATCATTTTCAATAAAGTCTTCTGATTTTGCAATTCTTGAATTAAAATCTTCAATAAGTGTAATTTTTCCAAGATTAGAAAATTTACTAATTTCAGACTGTAGATATTCATAGTCATTGTCATAGTGTGTGGAATTTATTGATGGGATAATATATATAGCAAAGATAAAAATATCAAACTGTAGTTCAAAAAAAGTTTTATCAAGTTTGAGCCAAGCTCTATTATTTGATGATGACCTTTTTTTTCATAAGACACCCCTTTAGCAATGTTTTTATTAATGTATATCAATATTCCTCCACTGTGACGTTAATCTTTCTTATTCTTATTTTTCTGATTTTTGAAAAGGAAACGTAACCTGGAATTTGTGTATCTTTACTATCACCTTTCCATGTTTCCAGTTATATATTTATATCACTTTTAATCTTTTTTGTAGAAAAAAATCATTATTTATTTTGTCTGCCAGACCACAAACATTCCAAGCTGATATGCTAACTTTATTACAAACAGTGTTATTCTATGGAAAGCCTCAGCTGTCATATATTAGATATTTTAAAAACGTTATGCTGAAGCTTAAAATGTAAAGTTAAGACAGCGTGATGTTGAATTGAGTCATCAAAATGCTAACTCTAAATTACAATATGCGAAGTTGAATTTCCGCAATGTTGACTTGCAATGACAAGTGCTTTAGTCGTGATAGTATAATGATAAGTCACGATGTTGTGATGATATGCCAAACACACGTAACGTTGGGTTTAAAGTACATGATGTGAAGTTGACGTTGCATGATGTTAGCTTGCAGATGGATACTGCTCGGTCATACACTTCGATAGCTATGATAACAAATAAAATGAATAGCTAAAATGTATGGTGCTGACATGTTATTAATAAATGTTGAGCTGAGAATGTACGATGTTATATCATTGTGATATTACGATAGGTCTATCATGCCATCTGTTGATTTAAAACACCATGATGCACAGTTGAAAGTACATGATGTTAAGTTAAGATAACACGATGCTACAACACTATATTGAAACGAAAGGCTTACCATACAATTTGTTGACTTAAAACAACACGATGCAACGTGTTAAGCTAAGATGCTCATTTGAAACTACACGACGTACAGTTGAAATTTTGTAATGTTAAGCTACGATAGTACGATGTTATATCATTATAATGCCACAATAGACTTATTATACAATTTGCTCATTTAGAACTACACAACGTACAGTTGAAAGTACGTGATGTTAAGCTAAGATGGCACGTTGTTATATCATTAGAATGTCACGATAGGCTTACCACACGATATGCTCGTTTAAAACTACACGACGTACAGTTGAAAGTGCGTGATGTTGAGCTATGATAGCAATATCTTATGTCATTATAATATCACGGTAGGCTTGCCATACAATATGCTTATTTAAAACTACACGACGTACAGTTGAAAGTACGTGTTGTTCAGCTAAGACAGCACGATGTTATATCATTATAATGTCACGATAGGCTTATTATACAATTTGCTCATTTAAAATTACACCACGTACAGCTGAAAGTGCGTGATGTTAAGCTAAGATAGCACGTTGTTATATCATTAGAATGTCACGATAGGCTTACCACACGATATGCTCATTTAAAACTACATGATTTTCAGTTGAAACTAGATGATGTTAAGCTAAGATAGCATGTTGTTATATCATTTGAATGTCACGATAGGCTTACCATACAATATGCTCATTTAAAACTACACAACGTACAGTTGAAAGTATGTGATGTTGAGCTATGATAGCACGATGTTATATCATAATAATATCCCGATAGGCTTGCCATACACTATGCTCATTCAAAACTACACGACGTACAGTTGAAAGTACGTGTTGTTGAGCTAAGATAGCACGATGTTATATCATTATGACGTCACGAGAGGCTTATCATACAATGTGTTGACTTGAAACTACACGATGTAAATTTGAAGTAGTTTGGTCTTGACTTGAAACAGTAAAATGTTAAGTTATAAAAACAGAAGGTAAAGTCAAAATAAAACAATGATAGGATGACATATACTTGTGCAGAGTTGAAGATTTTTGGTGTTGACTTCGAATATAGTACAAATATTAGATCGTTTTATGTTAAATTGAAAGACAATAATGATGCGTAAAACATTACAGAATTATGTGAATTGAAACTGCAATTCTATGGAAAAGAATAAGGGACAAATCCCCAGGATTTTTTCTTCTTCATTTGCAAGTTGATGAATATTAATGAAATTTAACTCCGGAGGCAAAATTATATACAAAGAAAGTTTTCCATAAATTCATAAAGCAAAAGAATTACCCATCGCTATATATTACACTTGAATACAGTTTTGCCGTATATTTTACATGTTTTGTTTGGATGTTTTTTTTATGATTAAAAACCAGACTTTTTTTATGAACAATATTTAAGAAAATATTTATCTATGTTGTGTGTTAATATATACAACATAATATTGTGCTTATAAGACTTATGACTGTGAGAGTCAAATTTTACCTATATAAAATCACATCTATGAAAGAGTTATCGGAGAATTTGTATTTACCACTCCCGTTTTCCCCGAAATAGAACATAAGAATCTGGAGTCTTAATCTTTAAAAACAAAGATCAACTGATATGACAAATATCTTACGCTTAGCGTAGGACTGAGAGGGTCAGAGCTATTTCAGAATGTGACCCCCCCCCCCCCCCCCCCCCGATCTTGTTAGAGGTATCTGAAAATTTGAATTTTCTTTTCCACGAAATAAAACAAAAGAATCTGGACTTAATCAAAAGCGATGCGATTACGATTTCCATAGAATGTCGACTAGTTCGTTGAAAATTCGGCTAGGCAAGTAAAGTATATTGTCTTGTAACAAAGCAGGGTTTATTCATATTCACATCACACTTACATGTTCTCGTCCTGATATGCATGTAATATTTGCCACTGTACGTAAAACACACCCCTTTTCCCCGAAATAAAACCAAAAAATCTGGACTTAATCAAAACCGATACTATTTGGATTTCCATAGATTGTCAGAGACGTTTTGTCAACTAGTTTGTTAAAAATTCAGCTAAGCAAGCAAAATATGTCTTGTACAGAGCCAAGATTTATTCATATTCATATCACACTTACATATTCTCGTCCTTATATGCATGTAATAATTGCCATTGTACACTAAATACTAAAACATTTTCATCAATTCTTTTTTATGAAAAGGAGCCTACTTTAAGCACGTTCATCGATTTGACACCCTGTAATTCATGTTTTTTGGGAGCTCCTCGAAAATTATAACACATTCCTTCTTTATTTGCAGAATCGCCAAGTGACGGGTGCCACATATGAAACATGATCTGCTTACCCTTCTGGAGCACCTGAGATCACCCCTTTTTTTTAGGGTTTCGTGTTGCTCAGTTTTTGATTTTCTATATGTTGCGCTTAATATACTGTTGTTTGGCTTTTTATTTTTTTTCTCTCGTTTATTTCGGTAGATGAGTTTTTGTCATGACATTGTCAGTTTGGTTAATAGTTTTATTATCCCTTTTGTATCTTTCGCCTTCTTTTTGTCCATTTTTGTGTATTTTTTTTTCGATTCTCCCCTCCCCCTGAACAGTATAATAGATAGATAAATGAAAACAGAAACCCTTTTCAACAAAAGGAGATCTACAAGTAACTCGACGTGACCGAAATTGAAAATTTCTTCCTCATTAGATATATTGCCCTTAGGGTAGATCGGGTGTCTTCCGCAATCTTAGGGAGCTACCATTTGATTTTTATTGGGGGGCTAGGATGAAATTTAAAAAAAAAGCAGGACAGGAGTTTTGAGTTAAAAAAATACAGGAAAACTTGGCAAAAAAAAGGCAGGATGACAATGTATGTAAAAAAAATCAGAATAAACTAATAATAAAAAATGCAGGACCGAATAGAGTGAAAAATAAAAAGGCAGGACAGAGATAACAACTAAAAAAAAAAAAGGCAGGACAAAATTTGTCATCCTAGCCCTCCCCTCCCCCCTAAAAATCACATGGTAGCTCCCTTAGATTCTCATATAGCACAACACAATCGGTCTAGATCTAAAAAAATATACACATTTTGAGAGAGGAATGTCATTCATATGTTACAGTAGTACTTTTCATTTTGATGAAGAAAATTATATGATTTATCTGATTAAAACGATTATTTGTTTTTGAATACAGAACGTTTTTTGCATATGTTTTTCAACTTTTCCATATAGGGGAGATAACTCGGATAACATTATCTTTTGTCGTTTTTTATTTTTTTTTAATTTTTTGCCATGGCATTGTCAGTCTGTTTTCGACTTATGAGTTTGAAATCCCTTTGGCATATTTCGTCTTTAATGATGAAATGTGTAGGGACTTTATCTATTTTGTTTTGTAGACAGAAAACGAGTCTCGTGATCCCAATTTTTATTGTTTTTTTCTAACATTGAGTTTTCCATGTATAGTTATAAAAAATCTGACAATACTGCATAACCTGTATAGCTTGCAAAATGCTCTGTGGCCCAAACTTTTTATTATGTTTTTTCAAAAAAGAATAAACTACATTTTGGCAAATAATTAAAAAAAATGTACCGATTTTAATTTAGACCACACTCATGAAAACTATAAGAGAGAGAGAGAGAAACTGTTGACATAAAAAAAAACATATCTACAAATTAATCAAAGCAAGACCAAAATAATTCATGGACTTTAACAATTTTAACAGATTTTTGATTTTTTTCTTTTTCTTTGAAAACACATATAGATAGAGAGAAGCTGCAAAGAACCAAGAAAATCACTATGGACAAGAAAATAAGTGACGGAAATCATTAATACACCAGTTTCACATTTAACTGCGCATGTCTAACCTAATTAGCCAAACTGTGAAATCACGCGATAATTCCCGAGAATTCATCGACTGGGGGCTTACGGTTGATGTAAGCAGTGACCATGCAGACCTGGAAAAATAATCACCTGATTAAGTGTTTGCGTTTATATGTACACGAGCAACAATTGAATCAAAATATATATTGACGAGACAACTTTATTAACAATGACACATTAAAAGATTTTTAAACGGACTACTGTTGTGTTGTAGAGTAACAGACGATCTAATATGACGCCTGACGTTGTACCTTTAATTGTCACGAAGAAATGCTTGGATTCCCGCTGAGGTCGTTCACTTAGCGGGAAGAATAACATAGAAAAAATAAGCGGGGGTCACTTCATATCCATATATTAGGTCACTGATCAATTAAGAAGTCAATTAACACCTTAGCCATGTGGAATCCTAGTTTTACCTTGTACAATCTCACCAGGTGACAATTGATAAAAACGTACCCTTTTCTACATACAGTTGCTGAAAAGGGGACGACCATATGATATTCTGACGGAAGACAGAAGAATTTTTTCGGATTGAATATTCATCGTCATCTGTTGCTACCTGGGAATATTATACTGTCAATCACGATTTAATGTCCCAGTTGCTACGCATTCTTTTTCTTTTTTTGCTGCGCGAAAAATTTATTTAACTTTTGTACACAATTATTTCCTGCATTTTGTAATACAGATGTTAAAAATGTAAACCCTGTTTCTGTATAAGATACATGTACATAATTTACACTGAGATATTACGGTTAATGCAACTAGATATATTTTAATAATTCAGGAGGGGGTCATTCAGCAATTATGATCTTATTTTATGGTAAAGCAGGATATTCAATTACTGATAATGATATCTTAATGTAAATTCATTCATTATTAATCAGAATAAGAAAATAGATAATTTTTACATAACAAGGATTTTACTAGTACTACGTCCGAAGGATATGTCCACATTTTCTATTTATAAAACCAAATACATGTTCTAAAGAATATATAATTGAATTACTAGTACCTGTTCTTAGAGACACTCAAAATGTTAGAGCGTTGAAATACAATATGTAATGAGGAAGTAAATGTATACATGAACGCATGCTGGTTAATCAATATAAGTAATGACAGCTGTATAATAAAAATTAAAAAAAAACTACATCATTTGTTACAAAAATCTAATGTGCATGTCTTTCTACACGTTTAAAATCCCTGTATATGTACAATACATAATAGCTACGTTCGCCGTGACAAACATACTGTGTACTGGTATCATCTGTTTACCTGCCTCCAGCACACACCAAGAGAGAGATGTGTATTATCGGTATTTATTATTGTGCTGCCAAATATAAGGGTAAATTGGATAGCCCCTAACCCGAATGATTCAGTCCCTCTCCGTAATCGATCTCTCCTACTTGCGTTAATGAAGCAATCGTAGATCAGCGGAATATACCGACCGAATTATTCGGGTAAGTTAGCCCCCTGTCACGTATGATATCGTTAATTATCGCGGGATTTAAACTAAAACGCGCATTTGATTTCGAGAGCAGGGTTGATAAGTCGCTTATGTGAAACTGGTCTATTGGCTTCTTATTATAAGTTATAGGAGTCATTGTCCATTAATGACTTTACCAATTTAAAAAAAAATGAAATATTCTCCGAGTGGATATATACATAAACCTGGGCACTATCTTACTTGGTGCTGGAAAAATGGTTGGCACTGCTGTAAATGATGTTTTTTTTTGTTTTGTTTTTTTTAAAGTTGACGATTTAGACTGGAGGCTCTAGGTCAAATTTCATTAGGTTTCATATAGACTTCATGTATAAGCGGAAAGTATACAACAGAATCTACCATACTTTATATTTGGGTTGGCCCCATGCAGTAGGATTCTTCCACCTATCAATTCTTTTTGTTTGATTTCGTGGAAAAGAAAATTCAAATTTTCAGATACCTCTAACAAGGCCGGGGGGGAGTCACATTCTCATATAGCTCTGACCCTCTCAGTCCTTATTATTTGTCATATTAGTTGATCTTTGTTTTTTAAGATTTAGACTCCAGATTTTTATGTTTTATTTCGGGGGAATACGGGAGTGGTAAATACAAGTTCTCCGATAACTCTTTCATAGATGTGATTTTATATGAGTAAAATTTGACCCTCACAATCATAAGTCTTATAAGCACAATATAATGTTGTATATATTAACACACAACATAGATAAATATTTTCTTAAATATTGTTCATAAAAAAAGTCTGGTTTTTAATCATAAAAAAAAAATCTAAACAAAACATGTAAAATATACGGCAAAACTGTATTCAAGTGTAATACATAGCGATGGATAATTCATTTGTTTTATGAATTTATGGAAAACGTTCTTTGTATATCATTTTGCCTCCGAACTTGCAAATGAAGAAGAAAAAATCCTGGGGATTTGTCCCTTATTCTTTTCCATAGAATTGCAGTTTCAATTCACATAAATCTGTAATGTTTTACGCATCATTATTGTCTTTCAATTTAACATAAACCGAGCTAATATTTGTACTATATTCGAAGTCAACACCAAAAATCTTCAACTCTGCACAAGTATATGTCATCCTATCATTGTTTTATTTTGACTTTACCTTCTGTTTTTATAACTTAACATTTTACTGTTTCAAGTCAAGACCAAACTACTTCAAATTTACATCGTGTAGTTTCAAGTCAACACATTGTATGATAAGCCTCTCGTGACGTCATAATGATATAACATCGTGCTATCTTAGCTCAACAACACGTACTTTCAACTGTACGTCGTGTAGTTTTGAATGAGTATAGTGTATGGCAAGCCTATCGGGATATTATTATGATATAACATCGTGCTATCATAGCTCAACATCACATACTTTCAACTGTACGTTGTGTAGTTTTAAATGAGCATATTGTATGGTAAGCCTATCGTGACATTCAAATGATATAACAACATGCTATCTTAGCTTAACATCATCTAGTTTCAACTGAAAATCATGTAGTTTTAAATGAGCATATCGCGTGGTAAGCCTATCGTGACATTCTAATGATATGAAAACGTGCTATCTTAGCTTAACATCACGCACTTTCAGCTGTACGTGGTGTAATTTAAAATGAGCAAATTATATAATAAGCCTATCGTGACATTATAATGATATAACATCGTGCTGTCTTAGCTGAACAACACGTACTTTCAACTGTATGTCGTGTAGTTTTAAATAAGCATATTGTATGGCAAGCCTACCGTGATATTATTATGACATAAGATATTGCTATCATAGCTCAACATCACGTACTTTCAACTGTACGTCGTGTAGTTTTAAACGAGCATATCGTGTGGTAAGCCTATCGTGACATTCTAATGATATAACAACGTGCCATCTTAACTTAACATCACGTACTTTCAACTGTACGTTGTGTAGTTTTAAATGAGCAAATTGTATAATAAGCCTATTGTGACATTATAATGATATAAAATCGTACTATCGTAACTCAACATTACAAAATTTCAACTGTACGTCGTGTAGTTTCAAGTGAGCATCTTAGCTTTACACGTTGCATCGTGTTGTTTTAAGTCAACAAATTGTATGGTAAGCCTTTCGTTTCAATATAGTAGTGTAGCATCGTGTTATCTTAACTTAACATCATGTACTTTCAACTGTGCATCATGGTGTTTTAAATCAACAGATTGCATGATAGACCTATCGTAATATCACAATGATATAACATCGTACATTCTCAGCTCAACATTTATTAATAACATGTCAGCACCATACATTTTAGCTATTCATTTTATTTGTTATCATAGCTATCGAATTGTATGACTGAGCAGTATCCATCTGCAAGCTAACATCATGCAACGTCAACTTCACATCATGTACTTTAAACCCAACGTTACGTGTGTTTGGCATATCATCACAACATCGTGACTTATCATTATACTATCACGACTAAAGCACTTGTCATTGCAAGTCAACATTGTGCAAATTCAACTTAGCATATTGTAATTTAGATTTAGCATTTTGATGACTCAATTCAACATCACGCTGTCTTAACTTTACATTTTAAGCTTCAGCATAACGTTTTGTAAATATCTAATATATGACAGCTGAGGCTTTCCATATTATTCATCTATTTATATAGTATGTATGGTAAACATAGTGATATCAAACCCATAAGCATATCCAATTTGTCTTTAAGTTATATCGAAAAATGTATATATATACATATAGATATACTCTGATAACAAATACGATTTTCTTTTGAATAGTGAACATACATTTTGAAGTTGAATTAAATTATATGTCCTGGGTGCATTATTTTGTGTTCGGAGTTCCCCTTTAAGTTTTGATGACAAGCCCGCAGAGGTAACAACATCATTTTTCTGTAACTTGTCAAAAAAAATCTATTACAATGTCATTGCCAGTGTTCAAGCATCATCGCACACAGGTTACTGATACGAGAAAAGTGACAGATAGCCACGCCTACATTAAACTTATGTCCAATCAACTGCCTTCAGAAACATAGATTACATAAATCAAACGATTAGTCTGTGCAAAAGGTATGTACTATCAAATTTAGAGCGAAGGCTTGCCCCGAGCACTTATTTTCATAGTATTATACATTTTCATAGACTTTCCAATTTAGCACATATTTACAACTCAAGTAAATTTTTAAAGGGGCATTAGCTGTCAAATTCATGTTCACCGATTTGACTCAAATTCTCATCTTTGATTTATAACATACTAAAACGTATATCTAAATTATAAAAAGTCTTAAATAAACAATTTACAATGCATGGACTCGATAATATGTATCAGGATTTCGTGTGTATTTTAGTCTAGACGCCATCTAATTAACCATCGAGGCGACCTCCGAAGACTGCCGACGGCCATATTACCCGATATGAACATAAATATAGATATAAATAGATAGCGAACTCGTGCAATTGGATTTTTTCTAGGTCTGTTTGATTTTATTTTATAGGTTAAAATTATATGTTAATCATCGTTTTTACCTGTATAAGAATGAGTTTTTGTGGATCGAATCAATCAATTATATGATTTACCCTTGTTTCACTTTCAATGTTGACATTCTTGTCCTTTTAATAAGTAAACACGCCTAATTCATGCGTAACCCATCTCTAGCTAATGGGTTGAATTGAAGGTCACGTGACGGATTCAATGAGGTCGAATTATTCACTTGCAAGTGAATAATTTATTAGCGATGTTTCTTAGCTTATTTTGACAAAATTGAACCAAACTGGCTGCTAAAAGCGAATTATTATTTCACGGTTTCACTTTCATTGATGATTGAACAAAAAAAAATCATATTTTATTTTTTTTTTTACATCTCGTAGCTAATGTCCCTTTAATTGGTCTATTTATAGTATATTTTGGCAGACTAATTGTATCCCAGGTGTTCATTAACTAAGTTCTGGAGTATAATAGTCCCAGCTAAGTTTTAATAATTATGTTTTGTAACTCACAAGTATCATAGTGAAATATGTGATTTCAAAAAGCCCTTGACTCCAGAATGAAAAGATGGTAGCTGCTGGTGTAAGTATATGATATAAAGTGGTGTTTTACTACATGTACTTCTTTACATGGTAAGATGACAAAATAAATTGACCATAAGTAGGCATATATAATTAAATTGCACTGGCGATTTTACAAAAGAAATTTTATACATCGACATGTAATTCCTTGGATCGTCATATTTAAAGATGTGGCAGAGCTTTATAATAAAATTTTCACCTACCCATAGTGCAGAACAAACCACCAAGTTCAATAAAATTTGCAAATCGGAAAAATTTGGAATAGTTATATATCCGTACTAAAAACCACCATCAATAATTTTAAATTAAAAAATCCAATAGTTCTTTAACCTGTATATGCAATCGCAAAAAAAATCATTTAAGTCTTTGATCTAGTTGCAAAAGACGAATTATGCTCCTATAAACTGCAAATTTTCAAAAGACAACCTGAAGACAGCCTACGGGTAAAATATAAGTGTATATTATATATTTGTTCTACCATCCAGGGAAATAAGTTTTCCATAAAATATTTAATCCTTAATTCACACCCGTACTTCAGTGGGAAATCTAGTGACAAAATATTACCTCCCCTGTAAACACTGAAAACTAGATCTTTTCAATGTTTGTCCCATTTTAGCAAAGACGCTATCAATTATAAATTCACGGGAAAACGTTCTGGTAAATAATAAAAATAGAAATAAGTTGAAATAAAAACAAAACTTCCATTTAATGTTACCATTTCCCTCCTTAAATAGAAAACGACGAGTTCAACAAACTAAAGGAGCTTGTTGTAAAATTGGTTTAAAATGTTGCTATGCGAATAAATTCATTAAGTTCCAACTTCAATATATTTTTTTACTGGCTGTATACCTCTCTGGAACATATATACTAGTATGCAGCTAGATCAGAGAAAGTCAGAGAAAAAATTCCAAAGGAATCGATTGATATGCAGCAAAGATTGGCACTTTTGAAATTAAGTTACTAAACAAATTCAAACGGACCTTATACCGATGTAAACATTGAATGTGAATAGATCGAGAAGACCGCAAATACATGTACAAAAATCGAGACGATCTTTTCTTAAAAGATGCCTACTTTATAAGAATATCTATCTTTAATTTCTTAACCTGCACAGACAGACTTTTATATTGTTAAATTCATGAAAACACAATATTTCTATATTGAATTTTCATGTGACAAGAGCAGACCGGTGTACTCGAAAACTTAGAATGTGAAAAATAAGTATATTTTGGGAAATTGTAACATGCTTAGGGTTATGTGGAATACTCCAAAAATTGGTGACCCGAAAGATCTTTAGATTTTGTATGTACATGATTTTTTCCATTTTTTTTTTATCAATATGCAGCAAAGATTGGCATTTTTTTAGATTTCAGTTTCACAAGCTTCTAATGCAATTATCTCGATAAATACTAAACATAAAACATCGTGTATTTGCATGTGTATTTCTAATAACACAGTTAAACAAATAATTTCTTTAAAATGTACAATTGTTATTTAGAAATATTTTTTGATCAGTGTCGTCACCGGCATTGTTTTATTATTGATTTTCTCGACTCAAGAAATATTTTGTTTGTAGACAAATTCAGTGAACCTCTTTCTAAATAAAGTGGCGAAAGACACGCATATCGAGTTACGTAGATGAAAAAGAATAATTAAATCAATATTAATTATCATGTCAGTTTCATAAATTCAAGGATTATAGCTAGAAAACAACCTTAAATACGATTCATGATTTTCCATGTACATAAATTTATACAGATTTATCTGTTTGTATCTGTAAAGTACATTCCGAAATACACAGGCTTGGCTCTGATCGTTGGCCGTTCAGCGAACAATATTACATTAAATGCAAGATGATATCAATCGAAAGCAAAAGAGAAAAAAATAGTATGTAAAATCAGAGCATTCCTTGAATTCAACATTCAAATTATGTTTTTGGAAAACAGCAGCATACATGTTTTGATTTATGAATTCGACTGATTTTCTTCATAACTCCATTTCATTTTACTTCCATGATATTCCTAACATTTAGCAATGGTAGTCTCGTGAGCTTGCTCTCCCCGAGTTTGGTAGGATTTTTGCTCAAAAACCCAACATGCTCAATCGAGATAGATATTTTCTTCTTTTTCACAATCACGAAGTATTTAAAATGAGTAAAGTTGGAACATAGGTTAATTTGGCTTGAATCACAATAATGTCTTCACTGAATCCAACTTTAATTTTCTGTTAGATCAGTTGAACATCTAAGTGGTGATCGATATGTAATACTTGCCGCTAGATGTTAAATAGTAACCAATACAATCAATGTATCTCTATCAATCATTTATTCACAGTAAAATACTTTTGAATGTACAAGTATGATACAAATACCTTTAATTTAGTATAATTGCCTTTTTTATCAAAATTATAATGTTATAAACTTCTCCCGGTTATTAGTACACGTCATTTTGTTACGTTACTATAAAGCTCTTTTACAAATTCCGAAAAAATCATAAAGGAAAAATAAATGATCCCATGGGAAGAAAAATTAGTTCCCTTGGGAAATTCTATTTAGAATTTCCCATGGGAACAAACAATTTAAAAATATTCCCATGGGAAAATGTAGTTCCCATGGGAACTTTAACATTCTTTTGGGGAAAATACTTTCTCCCATGGGAACTTCTAATATTTCCATGGATTTTCTTAAATTTCACATGGGAAATGTACTTTTAATCAGCTGTAGTGACGACAGGGACATGTTGGGACATATGGGAAAATTTCACTGATTTTTCTTAATTATCTTTCGCTTGGTCAAAAAACATTTTTGTTATCTTATAAAACAACAAAGTCAGATTTACCAATTCTGGAAAGGCAAATTTGTCCCGCACAGTGTTATTAACTTAGCACATAAATATGAGTAAAATACAAAAAAGTATAATAACATAGCAATTATAGAAAAAGGAGCTTACTGTGTTGAACGACGACTGGAGAGTAAAGCGCCCATGAAAAAGCCAAGTATTCTAAAACAAAATCTGACTTCCTAATTGGTCGAATTTGTTAGGCCTAATGAATATTTATGATCAGCGAAACGACAATACAGTATTTCCTGTAATATTGTTCGAACCGCGAGAAAATACTAATAGTCTTTTATAACGAATATGAAAATATGAGTTAAGTTTTTACAACCTTTTTTTCAGGAATAAAATTTATAGAAGTAGGAAAATTTGCATGTTTATCACTACAGTTTGCATCTGGTTATTTATGATTGCCGCGTAATTAATTGAAAGGATAGCTAATAACTGATGGATTTTATAGTTTTTATGACATACGTTTATGCGCTAAACTAAACTTTAAATCCACAAAATGATTTCTGCGTTGATATTGAATAATTTTTTTTTTGAGATATGGTATGATTGCAAATGGGACAACTATCCACCAGACTAAATGGAGAAGATGTAAAAAAACTTGGCTTTCAAAAATGAGCAAAAACCCATACTGTATAGTAAGCAATAAACATGACAAAATGCGCATGACTTTTTTTTATGCTCGCATTTATTCCGTTCTCTTAATTTCAGTTTAACTGCAGACCATAGGAACACAACAATGATAATATGTATCAGTTACTGTATACAACTTTTGTTCATAGGAACATAACAACTAAAATTAATAACAACAGTTTATAGGTTCGTAAAATTAGCAGTATATAACAGATTTCATATGCAAAACAAATCATCCAGAGGTTCCAGAACTATGTTTTTCCTGCACTAGTCAAATACTCCCAAAAAATATACAAATCATCCTGATTAAATCGGTTAAGAAAACTGTTATACCATCTTTTCACATATTGTAAGGTGTATATATCATGTGCAATAAATCATTCATTAAAATCAAAACTGTTCATTTCCTATACCGTTCAAAAATTGTCAGTAAAATTTGTAAATTCAAGATTGTTAGAAGAGTAAGAAACAAGGGGCGAAGACGTCAAAGGGGCACTCAAAAATGTGACCAAAAAGAAAAACATTGACCAACAGACAAATAAGCGACCATAAAACACTACATAGACAACTAAAAACTGTGCTACACCAACCCAACCAAAACCCTTAGTCGAACTCATGTAATCTGGATCGGTAATACTCTGTTCCTGCTAAGCCATGGGCACATGTCGTGAATTACATATTTAATAAAATTTAATGATATACCACAAAACAGGAGCGATTCGAAATTGGTTATTAATTAGATTGGCTTCACACGATTAGGAAACTTAAATTGTAGTTTACTCAAAACATCGTTACATCTATACGATATAAAAAAAAAACACACAACACATTAATAATGAAATGGTGAGTACTTCTTTCTTACCTGTCATCAATGAAATTATCCTTTGTAGAATTCCGATGTTTAGATGGTTATTGAAAAAGTCTCATATTCCTGTCAATTTTTCTGGGCACATTTTTTTGTGTCTCAACGTTTTTCATTCTTTTCAACTGGAAAGGCAATTGTTTGAAACTGTTTGCTAACTTAATTTTTTTTTTTATTTTCCTTTCCGACTTTATCCCCTTTTCGAGCTGCAGACTATCATTTTGTTCATAATAAATAATTTCTGGTGTTCAAAACTGGGATAAATTCTAATCAATTTGCTTGAAATATCTGAAAGATTTAAGTTTTGTGTTAATATATGTATAAACAACTTTTTTGTTGATCATTAAAGTTATTCCTAACAAACCGTAAGAAAACTAATCCTTCTTGAAGTGTAAAAAATGTTTAAGCTCCAAGTAATCACGGCAATAAATGTAGATCATATGTTACCAGTTAATACTTATTGACTACCTGCTTCTGTCAATGAATAAAAAAAAAAAAACAATATATAGATTTTCTAACAAGTATTCCATATCATTAAATTTATATTAATATTTATATTTAGCATTGTGCAAGGTTCTGAAGTCCACGTATATTTTACGGTGCTTTGCTTTTGCGCCAATTGGCATTTCATTTGCGCCACAAACCATATTTCATTTGCGCCAAATTAAACATTTCATTTGCGCCAATAATACAGGTAAATACAGGTAAATCGTATAAAAAAAGTTTTATTCAAAAGAGACTTTTAATGATAACTTTAAAACACAGTTTTTGATTGCATAATAAAACATATTCCTCCGAACTCAGACATCGTAACCATAATGAAAGCACTATACACTGATACGTTCTTAATAAGAGACTTTTCATAATAATGTTAAAACACAGTTCTGTTATAAGTTAACTTAACGAGATCATAAAATCTAAAAGAAATCCCTATACACTGAAGTAAAACCAAAAGTTTGTTCTGACACAAGACTTGTAAGCAACGGCTCGGATGTACTCATGTACATTGGATAACCTATATGTGTGATTATAAAAATGACTTATTTCCTCTATATGAAAATAAGGAGATGTGGTATGATTGCCAATGAGACAACTATCCACCAAAGTTCAAATGAATCGGCAATTTTGGCTTCTAAAAATGGTACCAATCCCCATCAATCGGCTAACCTCGGGTGACTCCGCTTCTTTCCATCTTTGATGAAGTTGTGACGAATGAAGTCTCCCTGTTGATTCATTTTACAGGTGTTGTGGTTTTATGGAAAGATCTTGAAAATTATCTTTGTGGACAACGCTTTTCAAATCGGTTAATTCACGGTTCAGTTGAATCTTACGAACTCTTATAAAAATTCAATTTTGTTTTATTGATACTAATGTCATGAAAATAATAACAATTACAGCAAATGGTTAAAAGGGACTAATAAAATTGCATTTTTCGTGGATTGCTGTGTGCAAACGTGTCAACGATCACATCAATATCTAAATGTTAGTTATGGTGTAACACCACTAATTCGGGCCCGGCCAGAAAGAACATACCAGAAAGTAGTACATATTTAACACAAAATAGTTCCTATACGCATGGGTGTAACTTTCAAAATATGTAGAATATTTAGGTAATTTTGGTATCAAATGAAAGCTGAATGACTGGTGATCATTGTAGAACACTTTTTGACTTATAATTTTGAAAAATAAAAAAAATGCATGAAATTTAAAAAAGAGGGTACATGTTGCCTGTTTGTCAAATCTGAAGTACCTGTTTTGGTATATCTGAAGTTCCGGGAACCAGTTCTTTCTTATATGCTATTAAAGGTATGTTGATTAAAAGGCACCATAAAGTGTTGCTTTGACATGCAATGATTGTCACTTTATTTGAACTTTAAACAAAAGACCTGTGCCTGCTTGAAATTGTTGAATTTAACATAGAAAGCAATAGGGCCATGAATTAGTGGTGTACTTCCTTATAATGCACGTGCATCAATGCATGAATAAAAGTTTGTTTATCGACCGTCTTTTTCTCAATATTGCTGTACTTTGGCTTTTGGCTCAGCGTGGCTCTTTTAACAAGGTCTAGTACAAGCATGTGTACATGTGCCATATCAGTTTATGGTTTGTATGCTAGGGTTACAAAATTGTCAACCCCAAATAGAGCACAACATATACAATTGTAACGTGTAACGAGCGATCAATGGATCCGTATCTGAATAAATCAGGATTTCAAGTGTTCAACTCAATTTTTCACCACAACCAGTTGTCCTATTCAAAACAATCAACACATCCATAAATGGATTTACAACGAAAAATATATACACAGCACAATGCACATAAATCAAAATGCAAGGTGAAGTACCTCATTCACAATGTATCATAACAGAATATATATACACAATGTCACTATGCAATCACTATGCAACATGTATCAGACCGATTTATTCACAATGTCACTAACAGATTACTATGCAACATGCATACGGCCCTTTATTACACAATGTCACCAACAGATTACTTTGCAACATGCATCAAGTAAGTATCACACAAAACGTATGAACACAAAATCACATATATACAACTTCTATTTACAACGTCCACCAATATGTAGTATCACCTTGTTAGTCTGCAACTAACCACAATAACACAATGACACAATTACACATGCACAAATCCTTCAATGCACAAGGAATATATATATAAACACAGCTGAACTCACGCACTAACTATCCCTTTGAGTTCCCACACAATGAATATTATCCAAACTGGTAAGGTTTAACACAGTGCACTTTCACTAATACACTTCCACAATATTACACATAGTACAACTTGCAACACCAGCAAGTATACACCTTGTATTCTCACTAATACAAATCTATGAAGTATCCACACTTCCACAGAGTACAACTTGCAACACCAGCAAGTATACACCTTGTATTCTCACTAATACAAATAACTTTTTATATAAGTTTCACTTTATATCACAATCACTATTGCAATATCCACATATAAATTCGAACACTATTCATATATATCCTTTGGAATCACTTAATTCACTCTACTTACCAGTTGGAAAATAATCCCTGATGTTATCACTTCAACGGTCCACATAAAACTGACAAAGTTTCAACAAATGGAAGTTTTTAACGACCTTGACTGGCTATACAGCCCTTGCACGGTCGGTAGACAAAGTTTCTCTGTCTTGAGCTGGTTTATATACTACCATCTGGAACGGTCCATTATACTTGAAGGGGTGAAAATCAAGACTATACCAACTTTAGGGGTGTTTTAAGTAACAGATGGTGCTCCAACTATGGAGAAACTTATATACATATAGAAACACAATAAATAGGAAAAGACAACTGGTATTTCACATCAAAATAAATGAACTATGACCGATTTCCGTTACACAATAAACTCTTCTTTTGAAGGGGAATACACAGGCCCATCATATCGAATCAGCCAATTTCTCTGAAACAGTCTGTTCTTTCCAGCGTATTTCTTTACGGGAAAGTTATAGTTTGTACCTGGTTGAAAATGATTCCTTGTCAATTTTTTTTGGGTTCATTTGCTATTTGACGTGTTGATTTCTTCACAAGCCCAATGTCGTTTATACCTGTATGTATGTCGGGGGTTGTATCATGATAACAATCACCATTATATGCTCGTTTCAATGCTAGATCTATTACGAGTCGTTGGTACTTCAGAAGGGGCTGGTTTGTGGCGTTTCCTGAAGGACAGAGGGTAATAGTTACAAAAAATGTAAAATGTCTGAATCCTTAGACAATTGATAGAAGGGGGTATAGGATTAAGAATGTTGATAAGACTCAATAACGAGCTGCGCCTTGAGCGCATAATACGCCCGTCGCTTTTTCAAAGAATACAGTTCCTTAACTCCTCAATTTTATATCAAAAATTTATCAAAAACTAAAGGGAGGTTATTCTAATAAATATACAACAGTCATCAAAGTTTCATGAAAACTGCTCGAAACACTTTTGAATTATTGTCCGAAAACTGGAAAATCTCCCCTTTTTAAGAATAAAATCCTATAACTCGGAAACGTAAATCTAAAATTTATAAAAATCGAAAGGGAGCTTATGTCAATAGATATAAACAATTCACCAAAGTTTCACGAAAACTGCTTTTTTAAGCATTTTTTAAGTTATTGACCGATAACTGGACCCCCCCCTCTATTTAATGAATAAAACCCCAAAACTCGGAAACGTAATATCTAAAATTTATAAAAATCGAAATGGAACTCACGTCAATAGATATAAACAATTCACCAAAGTTTCATGCAAATTGGTTAAAGCGTTTTGGAGTAATTGTCCGACATGTTGACGACGGACGGACAACGGTGAACAATGTGTCCCGTAAACGGGCGTATAAAAACGAATAAATAATTTTTGAATTTTGGCATCACAGTAGAAAACCATCAATGGTCGAGGAAAATTGCCATACACATTTATTTTTTTTAAATTTAGATAAACGTAATGTAAATAAAATTATTAATTTACTTTTGAAAACAACTTAGATTCAGGATTGTCTCTTCATTTTTACACTTACACATTAAAGGAGCATTAGCTACGAGATATAAAAAAAATGAAAATATGATTTTTTTTTCAATCATTAACGAAAGTGAAATAGTGAAATAATAATTCGCTTTTAGCAGCTAGTTTGGTTCAATTTTGTCAAAATAAGCTAAGAAATATCGCTGATGAATTATTCACTTGCAAGTGAATAATTCGACCTCATTGAATCCGTATTCATGTAACCTTCAATTTAACCCCTTAGCTAGAGATGGGTAACGCATGCATTAGGCGTGTTCAGTTATTAAAAGGAAAAGAATGTCGATATTGAAAGTGAAACAAGGGTAAACTATTTGATTGACTGATTCGATCCACAAAAACTCATTCTTATACAGGTAAAAACGATTATTAACACATATTTTTAACCTATAATATGAAATCAAACAGACCTAGAAAAATCCAATTCTATTTATATCTTTATTTATATTTGTATCGGGTTATATGACCGTCGGCAGTCTTCGGAGGTCTCCTCGATGGTTAATTAGATGGCGTCTACACTACAATACACACGAAATGCTGATACATAGTATCGAGCCCATGCATTATAAATTGTTTATTTTAGACTTTTTATAATTTAGATATACGTTTTAGTATGCTATAAATCAAATATGAGAATTTGAGTCAAATCGGTGAACATGAATTTGACAGCTAATGCTCCTTTAAAGGAATCGAAGAAGTAATTAACGACAGCTGATTACATGTTCCTTATATAAACATACTAGTCTCATTGGTTGATATCTTTGGCGGAAGTACATGTGATACATCCTCATTCTTTCAACATCTAAGCCCAAGTTGTGGGACGGGCGTGCTCCATGTGTTTTCGGCAAAGTAATTATATTCTATAACTTTTACTTACATTTGCCTTGGTGGCAACATTAAATGGAAAATACAAGCCTTGGTGGTCATTTATATTTGCCTAAGTGGCTTCTTAATAGACATAGGAGGTCATTTTTATGACTTTTTTCATTTGCCTTGGTGGCAAAAAAAAAATTGTGAGAAATACTGACTTGCCTTTGTGGCAAAATGTTTTGGGAATTCTATTTTGTGGATTTTAGACCTTGCATGTGGTTAATATCAACCCCGATGGTCAGATAATTGTTGTGCCGTGTGTCGGTTAAATGCCGGGCCATGTGCTATTGATTTAAACAATTGTATGTATATACAGGGGAAATCATAGAGAGGGGAGCCTAACTCGCTTCAGATGATATTCAGACAATGGCGGATTAATTTCGGAGATCTCTAAATTTTACATAATTCAGAGACATAAAGTCCGATCATATCGATAAAATATCCTGCGAATTCGATTGGCTTCAAGTTTTTTGGTGTTATTATTTTGTAAACTCTTACAAGTGTATGAAGATCTATGAACCCTTGGCCGCTTATTTGGGGTCTTCATCTACACTCCCAAAATAGGATAACAAATCATTGCCATGTGCTCGTGTGTCTCAAAGCACACTTGTGAACTCCATGTGTATTATACAAAGAGACAGAATCTTATTGAAAATGTTTCAGTGCAAGCTATGAAGGAAATAACTCCCGGAATAAATTGAAAAAATACGCATGAATGGATCTCACTGATTAGCGACAAGAAGCGCCAAGAAGAATGATTTATCGACAAGAAAATAAATTTAGCGACAAGAAAAAAAATCTAGCGTCAAGATATCTAAATAATGACTGTTTGAAATAAATGATATAGAAACATGCATTAAAGTGTGTGTGGTTTTGTTTAAAATATACGCGAATTTTCATTATTTCATGATTTTAAGAGAAGAAAATAAACAATTGTTCCTTTGTATTTTTCGGCCGTTTTTTTTGTTATCAAGGATATGTTTAAATAGATAAATTTACAGTTTACAGTTAAGTGTATAAATGGATGAATCGATAATATGTAGAGTCTGCATGGTTGATATATCAAAGGTTCAAACCAAATTATAAGATAATCTAATCTTATTTAAAATTTATTTCACTAAATATTGTTTATACGTCATGCATGTATACATATGGATTTATATTCATATGGTTATTTTGTAGCCTCCTAGTACGAGTTCTGCCATCTGTAGCCTGTACAACTGATAATACTAATAACAAAAGTAAAACATCAGCCGATAGTGACAGCCTTGAAGATCGAATAACTTTGTTAGAAAAGACTACTAAGATTAAAAAAGTGAAAGAATTGAGAGAAAAGATGAGAACGCTATGCACGCAACAGGACCCAAGTGAAACTCTGATATTACTAGCTTTAGAAGAACTTGCTAAGCGTTCCAGAAGTGCAAACCATGAGGAGGCAGATGGTTTTGAGGAGTTAGCAAGACATGTTAATAGACATCAGTTGAAGTTGGATATACCTAATCTATGTTTGTCTGTATTAGGGGGGAAGGCAGCAGATACCAATATGGGTACTTGTATTAAAACAAAAAAAATTGCAGTGATATTGAGTTGATCTTTGATTTAACTGGAATATATAGATAAAGTTATGAATGGAAACAGCCTGATATTTAAATGAAACTATTTAAAAGTAATTCTAGAAATTTGTCATAAATTTTGAGATATTAATTAAGGGACCCGATAAAATTTCTCAAGGCAGTGGGCCGGTGCAAAACCAAAATGAACTATAAAAAACTTTGAAGTCCAATGGTGATGCAAGTAAAGAAAAGGGGATGTCCCATTCTACTTTGAAACGACAAAAAAAGTTGGTGTCCGATGTTAATTCATACAGTATAAACTCACAAAGTTCTTCAAACCAATGTGCCAGACAAGCATGCATCATTCAAATAATGCTAGAATTCTTTAATTTAATTTTTTGAAGTTATTATCTGAGTGTTGTTTTTTTTTACGATTTGTTTACTTTTCATGTCCTGCCAATTTTGTTGTACAGCAATTAGTTATTTTAAAAAACCTTTTTGCCACGCCAGAGACATATATACACATGTGTATATATGTCTGTGGCCATGCTAATATCTATTATAGAAAAGTTCTTGCTCAGCTTTAGTTTATTGGAAAAAAAGTTATTGCCCTGCTATTAAATAATCAGAAAACTGAGATATATTTATCAAAACTTAAGAATGTATTCTTCTGACGTTTTTTGAAATCTCGTTCGGGAATTATTTCCAAAACATGTGATTCAAGTGGAAAATATCAATAAATTTAAAAAATATTATTATCAAACTAAACTGTGTGAAAAAAATTGTGTACTTACAATAAGTAGTTTTTGAGTAATAAAATATTCAATTTTTATAAGCAATCCGGTCAGTGTCATCATCCAAAATGTGGAGAAAATGGATGAAGTGTACAAAGAAATGATTTTACCAAAAATATGTACATCCCATATCAATTTTTTCTTTTCAAAATTCTTATATATGTATTTTTTCAATCATTGATAACAAAGAAGTTTATATAATATGCTTTTTTTTCTAAAAAAAAAAATCTCAAATTTACAAAATTTACAGCATGGTTAATTTGACACGAAAAAGCAACAACATTTTATAAAACTTTCTTATTAATATTAACACCTACCTATAGTTTTTTTTAAGTTTAATTTATTGATTGGTTTACTTCATCTTTAGTGAAAGTATGAAAAAAAGTTTAATTGTGAATTTTCCTCATGATATTAGCCCGAAAATGGGTAAAAATTAATGAAAAAAAGGGAAAATCATAAAAATGGGGTACTTTCAAATGGCCGTACCAAAAAAAGTAGTGCATCACCATATGATTTTTCATCAATTACTTTCTTACAGTCATATAAACCCCAAAAATCAGGTTAAGAAAAAAGTTTTTGGCTCCTCAGGGGTGTACATCAAAGTCGCATGCTAATTTGCACCGGTCCCTATACATGCTAATGTGTATATAATTTCAATGTTGTGTTTAAAGATGTCACACAAATCTGTTTGACTAGGGAGAATATTAATTGTTGCAACTACTTTTGTTTATTTTATCTAAAGAATATAATGGTGAATGATTTTTTTATACCAATGTATACTAAAATGTTATGTATGGTTGAATTTTTTAATTTAAATTTCTTTGTCTACAGTACGAGGGACACTGATTCCCAAACGGTTTTCCACGTGGATTGCAGGCGAAGGGATTTTCCCTTTTTAAAGTGTGACTGAAGCTGGCTAAGTACAAATAAACAAGTTATGATTGGTAAATATATTGTCTACAGAATTGTGAAGAATCGAGTGGAAATACATTTGTCAATGTTCCTGATTGGGAAGAAAAGAGTGGGTTTAATCCAACAACTGTAGTAATAAACGAGCCAGCAAATGCATGGTTGACATTTGGAGGTGAAATCCCTTTGCTTACAAGCTTTCAACGTGCTGAAGATGTGATTCAAGATCATGTTCATTTTGATATGAATTCATTGCCTTTTACGCGACCCTGATAAGTTTGTATGTGGTCAAATACACGAGAGTTTATTAAACTGGAAGATTATTTTGAATCAGGAAATTATTGATATTAAAAGAATCGTGTAAGTTTTGGGAATTCTATTCCTTAAGGGAAACCCTTGCTAGGGGTGTAATTTGAGATTGGCCTGCAAATATACTGTATGGACAACAGAGTTTTCTATGCCTATAATTTAAACATGAACTAGATGCAAGATGATATCAATCACGGAGGATATGGGTAAAATGTCAAGATACATGTTGTTTGCCTTAAGGTTAGTAATTACCAGTGATAGACATACTGATAAATTAATCAAAATATTATAATAAAATGTACATGGTGACATGGTGCACCATTTTTGTCAACCTAAATTAAAAAGGGGAGGGGGGTCACGTGCACCAGGTGACCACACCCTGGATCCGCCTCTGATAAAACTCGAGTTAATATTCACAATATAACAAAGAAACAAAATAATGCAGTGAGCATTATAGTAATTCATGTTTCGTACTTGGATAACATGGTTATAATGATTTCCTTTTCTTATTGAAAAAACGTACAATCAAACAAGTAATGATATTCATCACCTATTTTGTTTTAATACAAAAGTCATTCAAATTCTGAAACTAACTAATTTGAGGGTAGGTGTGATTCAGATGTGGATACCAAAAAAGTAATAAAAAAAATCTGCTAGAGTACATACATCCTAAGTCTCTGTCCTCTTGCAATAGTATAAATACATTTGACTTCTTCAACTTTTACACCAGTATTTCTACTTTAAACATAAAGCCAGATTGAAAGAATCAGTTCAACTTTGTTCCATCAAAAAGAACTTAAAACGAAGATACACATATCTTGCTTTAGGAAAGGATTATATAACTTGAAAAACAAGAGTGCACACGCTGAAATGTCTCGCCTGCTTTACTGATCTAAGATTTTATGTTGAAAGTCTTAAAGATAAGCGTTTTACTAAAAGTATCACATAAACAACATTTTTAAAGATATATGACAATGAGGTCAAGGTCAGATAAATCCTGTCGGACAGATATATACAACTCACAATATTTTTATACACCAAATATAGTTTACACATTGCTACAAGTATCTGAAAAACAGACCAAAACACAAAACTTAACATTGACCAATTAACCATGAAATTGAGGTCAAGGTCAGATGATGCATGTACACCTTACAATCATTCCATACACCAAATAAAGTTGATCTATACTTTTACAAATTGTGACTTGGATGGAGAGTTGTCTCATTGGCACTCATACCACATCTTCTTATATCTATCTATTTCTTATAATACTTAAAAAAACGACCAAAAGACAAAAACTTAACACTGACCAATAAACCATGAAAATGAGGTCAAGGTCAGATTAAACCTGCCAGACTGCCATGTACCCATTACAATCATTCCATACACCCCATATAGATGACATACTGCTTATAGTATTTGAGAAACGGACTTAATCACGTAACTTTAACCTTGATCACTGATTCATGAAATGAGGTCGAGGTTAGGTGTCCCCTATCTGACGGACATGTAGACGTTGCAAGGAACTCATATACCAAATATAATTATCCTATTATTCACAATAAATCATAAATTAACATGACAAAAACAAACTATTTTTTTCAAGCAGTCGCTGAACCATGAAAATGAGGTCAAAGACAATGGACATATGATTGACGGAAACTTCGTAACATAAGGTATCTGCATACAAGATATGAAGAATCCAGGTCTTCTACCTTCTGAAATATAAAGCTTTAAACAATTAGTTTACACCGCCGGATAGTAATACCTATGTCTAGCATACTGCGACTTTCGTTGCAGGCGAGACAAAAATGAAATACAGAATTACACATGTATAATAAACTGTAGAACGAAATATATAGAAATTTAGCCTGACCAATACGTGTACAAGGAGGGACTCACCTTTTTATTAATACATTTAATAAACAATCACACTTTTTTTAACTGATCTTTTTTCATTACCGAACAGGGATTTAATTGAAATATAATACTTGGTCTTCTGCGCAAACATCTACAAATATAATTTACGTCCGTTTTTCAACTGAGAACTGCAAAACAAATAATAATGAATTTATCACCTTTTATATCTAAACAAAGCATAGTTTCAAAATCAAGTAAACTGAATCAGAAAAAAAAATCATCATAGTTACTATCCCAAGTCAAATCCCTAAAACCCCAAGCTTTCCTGCTTTTACACGTTACTGGATTATGCCATGATGTAAATTTAATTTGTCATTTAGAAATGGTCATTGGGGTTCCATTTTTCTATTTCTATGAAGTTTCATATTTACAAAAAAGTTAAGTATGATTGATCCTAGTTTAAGGTTCGAGAGGAGGCTGTGATATACTGACGATAGAATATGAATTGTGAACAATTTATTTCACAGACCTATTTATTGTAAAATCATGCAATATCTTTGTTATGTTTTTTTTCTTTCTTTCATTAATTACGGTCTCACGATTTACTTTTATCCAACATCATCCAATCATTTCATTCATATTTCTTATTTCTGATCATTTCTTTTCATTGAAAATACATAATGATGTTACTTAGCAGATAGAAAAGGTGCACGGGATTAGTCCAGAACTATTTGAGAAGAAACAGCTGGATTCAATATTTCGCCGTGAAAAAAGAGCCTTTTTCGTAAAATTCAAAAAACTAAAACAAAGGACATTTTTAGAAAAAATTGCACAAAATTATAATATAAGTAAATTTTACATGCACATGTACATGTACAATCATGTACGTGATCAGTCCATTCAAATTTCGATCGTTTATAGTATTGTAACGAAAAGTCGGTACCCTGAAATGGAACTTGTTTCCTTTAAAATTGTGTGATGACGTTGTTTAAATCGTTCCGGTAATTGACTTTTCTTATTATATATTTCTTGTATTACTATGTTTAAACATTGTTAACTCTAAAACTTTTTATTATTCTTGCCTATGTTTTTACATTTGGAACACCTCTTAATTGTTTATTTCAATTGACTTACAATGTCGTTTTACATATTTTGGTTATAACCAGTTCCGGTTTTGGTAATTTAGGTATTTTCCTGAATGGTAAATGGTAAACAAAAATGGTAAATGGTAAACCAAATCGGTAAATTGCTTTACCTACGTATAAATACGGCGAAGAATACAGATAAGTCTTCAGCACGATTTTACCCTGGGCAAGTAACACTCGCTAATTCCAAGCTAATTTGATATACGTACAGATACCATGTACCAGACCAAGTAGTTAACCAGACAGCCAACACTATTACAATGTCCGAGGAGACGACGTCCGTATAATGTGGGTTTACTAAATTTTATCATCGGTACAAGGACATCATTCGTAAATATAAATCAACATGCAGACATCTTATACGTTCAGGTATTTCACATCCAATATTTTATGGTAATATTCTTTACAAAGCACAAAAATGTCGGCATTCACCTCAAAAGCTAACCAAACCTTTAAACAGACTTATTCGGAAAGGATATAGTTACGATACTGTTGTCAAGTCATAAAGGATT
Source organism: Mytilus californianus (assembly GCF_021869535.1). NCBI lineage: Eukaryota > Metazoa > Mollusca > Bivalvia > Mytilida > Mytilidae > Mytilus > Mytilus californianus. The sequence continues at coordinate 64,361,314 of NW_026262668.1, read as the reverse complement.
GCATATTTTGGTATTAATATTGATTCACTCATAGGGTCTTTGCATCGGAAATAAACACATTTATTCTAAAACCAGTTGTTGACATGATACGGGTTATGTTCTCGTATATTTTATGATGGTATGATACTAAACCCTTAACGGGAGGGATTGTACTTGATTTTCATATGATGAAGACATAATCTTTGAATCAGTTTAACTGAGGTCTGGAGCTGGCATGTCAGTAACTGCTAGTAGTCCTTTGTTCATTTATGTATCATTGTCATTTTACTTGGTTTCTTTTGTTACCTATTCTGACATCGGACTCGGACTTCTTTTAAACTGAGTTTTACTGTGCGTATTACTATGTGTTTCTTTATTCTACATTGGCTAGAGATATAGGGTGAGGGTTGAGATCTCACAAAACATGTTTAACCCCGCCGCATTTTTGCGCCTGTCCCAAGTCAGGAGCCTCTGGCCTTTGTTAGTCTTGTATGTTTTTAATTTAAGTTCATTTATATGTTTTGGAGTTAAGAGTGACGTCCATTTTCACTGAACTAGTACACAATTTTATATAGGGGCCAGCTGAGGACCACCTCCGGGTGCGGGATTTTCTCGCTGCGTTGAAGACCCATTGGTGGCCTTCGGCTGTTGTCTGCTCTTTGGTCGGGTTGTTGTCTCTTTGACATATTCCCCATTTCCGTTCTCAATCTTATTGTTAATTCCTTTACGAGTTACATTTAGAGAATAACTTCTCGAGAGAAACTTATCTTTTGGCATTGAATTTGATTTACCATTTGCCGATTACCAAACTACAATTAGTAAACTTTCTGGGTATATTTTTCCGCTATCCATTTTCTTTAATTCACGATAGAAGGTTAATAAAGTATTTATCTGTTAGACTAGAATACAGTTAAGTTATTTAATATTTATATGTATTGTTGATATTTAATGCATCTTAAAGTTAATACAAGTTGATTTTTTTTATTTAACGAATCTGTTATTCTTACAAACATCGAGAGTTACCATACAAAATCCTATACTCCAATTTACCTCTTTTATACCTGAGTCATTACCTTACCAGATGAACCAACCTTACCAGTGTGTATTATGGATACCAGAGTACCACGCCACCAAAGAAGAGTCACCAGTTATAACTTTTATTTCTTATATACTCGTACATTCTAACATAACACATTCTTATAGCAAAACACTAAGGAATGAACATTTATAGGTTAACACTAAGGCCCTACTGCTCGGTTTTGTTACAGTATGTTTTTTTCGCAGGTGTGCTTGGGCGGGGCTTGAAATTTTATTTGAGGTCGAAGGTTTGAATTGTCCAATGACAACGATCATTCCTTTACGAGTTGATCTAATAAAGTTTGTTTGGCTGATTATGTTGCTTGGCCTTTCGCTAAGCTTGGCCGCAGTTAAGTTTATCTCGAAATAATTTAATTTTGGATGTAACACTTCTTCTGATTGGCTGAAAGTATTTTGTCTGTCAGCTATAAGACATAATTTTGTCATGTGACAATGACGTCATCAACGTTTTTTCATGATTTACTCCTTAAAAATGGAATTTAGAATTAAATAATAAGGCCTGACTGTAATATTTTTTCTGTCTATTCGAAATAACCTAAAAAATGTGGTGCACACTTTTAAATAACCCGCTACGCAGGTTATTCAGTGTGCGCCACATTTTTTATGCCATTTCTTCATAGACTGGCAGAAAAAATATTAGAGTCATTCCTTAAAAGTATGTAATGAAAGTATCATTTTCTTTTGAATTTTTGAAAATTACATATCAAAAAAGACTTTTTGTTAAAACTTTTTAAATACATTATAGGATTTCGACAAGTGAAGGGTCTCTACAAGTGTTCCATGTGCTCTTGTTGAAAAACTGATGACAAAAAATTATCGCCCTTCTAAACCGAACTCTTTGCTGACACATTCATCGCTATGACGCCATTGTTTATAGATTCACGATAAACATTCTGTTGAATATACACAATTGTTGTCATCACACACAGACGCATATTAAACCTACATGTTACACGTAAATTGGTAATAAAAAATATCATCTTTGTTTTATCATCTTTAATTCGAAAATATCAAATAAATTTAACACAGACAACTCGCCTAGAACGATGTATGAACAGGTTTCACGACGGATTACCATAGTTATCCTGGATTTACAAAAGAATATTATCCAGGGAATACATGACATTTTGTTGAAACATAATACGTTTTACTTTTAAGATCTGTCTGTGATGCCATGGGCTTAAGGTTAGACTCTAAAATATCTCAATATAATCTTCAATCTGTGTGAAGGTGTAATTAACTCATCGCAAAAAAATACCATCACTAACGATATGAATAATTATTTCAAAAGTGCGTTATAACTTGAAGCATTTACCAAGCTTAATATAAGGTGATAAAATAGTTACTCGTTCCGCTGGCGGATAACAAATTATGAAACTGTATTTTGTCATAATGTCCATTTTTTTTTTTTTACAAAAAAAGGGTACATAAGTGCAAAACCGAGTTAAGTCAATGAAATAATATCAAGATGCAACCAAATTTCACAAATCAAGAAGACCAAAATAAAAAATAATACCCCCACACATGCATTTTAGTTGCTGCTGTGAAACTCAGTATTGAGATAATGACACTTTGAGATTTTTGGCTTTCAGCCATTCATAATATATCATCATTGCATCTGTCTTATGTTGGCCTAAGTTGTACGGTACAAAATTTTTGCGAAGGACACAAATTAGACACGGTTTTACTACAAAAGAGGTCAAAGGTCTAAGTAAAGATCAGAGTGACCTGACTTTGGAATATTATACATTCCCAGCCATGATGCAACTGTATATCAATTTTGGTTAACCTAAGATTTGCGGTACAAAAGTTATGAGCCAGACACGAATTAGGCAAGGATTTCCTTTAATCGGGGTCAAATGTCACAAAGTCAGTGTCAAAGTGCGGAGGACACGTAACGGGGCGGACAGAGAAGACGGACGGAATGACAGACAGACAGACAGACGGACAAGGTGATTCCTACATATCACCAACCTTTGTTTGGGGAAGGGAGGGCAGGGTAAGAAAAAAAGACAGAAAAATGTCCACAAAATACTAGAAAACGAAAATGCACCGTCACGACGCCAAAAAAAAAACCCGCAATAAACGGAGAAGCTCCAGAAGGAATAACAGATTCTTCTCCACTACTGGTACCCGTTTTGTTACTACTGATATGTAAAGATCGATGATCAGTTGTATTCGGCCATAATTGCTGAAAGAACACTGAATACGACAACTGGATCATAACCATGTTTGTCTCGAACGCAGATATTGTGTACAGACCAACCTCATTATGGATCGATTGGGATTGTTAGACTCCCGGATCAATGATTTCAATTTAATCCTTTGAAACCATTGGTTCAGTAGCTTCCTTGTAAACAACGATTGTTTTGGTTCTATTTGGTGTTTTGGGGTATATGCGGAAAACGGTGTCACCAACTTTATAGAAGAACGAACCCCATACGTTATATACGTTAAAAGATAGCGCGTTCAGTGTTTTTGAACACTCTTTATACGAATCTGCATCGTACGAGTTAAGGACATGCCGGCAAGAGGAGCAACACAGTTGGTCTTCACGAACAAAACATAAGGAAGCTGTTGTCGATAGAAAATCGAACATTTTAATGTATGCTTCAGACATTTTATTGTTGAAATAAAAGTTTGTTTTTTTTTGGCGCAAAATAAGATTACCCCCACCTTTATTTCGCTTCCGTTTAATTGCTGATAAATCAATGTTTACAATATGGAACAAGGTTTCGTGGAGCAATTGCATGACCAAGAACTGTAACTTTGTTCATCAAAATAATTCGAAATGTGCATATCCAGTAGTCCGAAGGCGCGAAGTTGTTCCTTATTTTTTGGTTGAAATAAGGATTTTTTTTTAATGTTACCAAAACCAGAGACATATATATCTTTGCTAAAACAAAAACACTTTTCTTTCCAAAAAATGAATTTTAAACGAATTTGTTGCTGTCAAAATAGTTTTAGTTTTACTTAAGTACTATAATAAGTAAGCTTCATCTAGCCTTAAGATTGTAGAAATTCGTTTCGATAAAATTGAAAACTTAACGAACTGAAGCCAATGTTAAAAAATAAATTATAAATGAGGATCTGGATAGGGTCCTCCATTTCTGTATTCTTTAATTTTTTAGGCCATTTTTCTATATTCTTTACACTTTTTGCCCATCATTCTCTATTCTTTATATTTTAGCACGTCATTATTCTCTATTTTTTATTTTTTGGTCCATTTTTATCTATTCTTTATATTTTTGGTCCATTATTCTCCATTCTGTAAACCCTCACCCACAACCTCATAAATAAAAAGAACTGATTCATAACCAGAAATAATTTCGTCACACAAGTATTTCTGGAATATTAGCTAGTACCTTCATCATGCATACTTGGTACCATTAAAACGTTTAAACCCGCTGCAATTGTTTGCACCTGTCCTAAGTCAGGAATCTGATGTTCAGTAGTTGTCGTTTGTTGATGTGGTTCATAAGTGTTTCTCGTTTTTTATATAGATTAGACCGTTGGTTTTCCCGTTTGAATGGTTTTATACTAGTAATTTTTGGAGCCCTTTATAGCTTGCTGTTCGGTGTGAGCCAAGGCTCCGTGTTGAAGACCGTACTTTGACATATAATGGTTTATTTTTATAAATTTTGACTTGGATGGAGAATTGTCTCATTGGCACTCATACCACATCTTCTTATATCTATGTATTATTGTCCAGTTATTAACACTTATGACCCTTCATCCTGTCGATGCTTGTAGTTAGGCGTTGCGCATGGACACGTTTTTCTCAAACTGCTAACGACGAGTTTACATTAAATCCTTTGGAGGTTACTTGTAGGGATTTTAGTGTAGGGAACACTGCGAGTACTCTTAGATCAGTTCTTTGTGCCTTTTGACTTTTTGTTAGTTGTTTTTGTGCTGAGTACCGATTTGATGAGTCAAGCACTATCCAACTGATATTTACAATTTGTGTTTTTTTATGTTGTGCTGTTACTATAAGGACCGGGATTAGGTGAGGATTGAAAGTTTACTCACATGTTTCAACCTATGTGCCTGTCCTATGACAAGATCCTGTAATCCAGTGGTTGTCGTAAGTTGCTGTCTGTCGTAATCGTTTTTCACTTTTTTGTTTTAGTATTAATAGGTTTTATCTTTTTAATTGTTTTACATTTCGTCATCTCGGGGACTTTGAAGGCTTACTACACTCTATGGGTTTTTGTCATTGTTAAAGACCGTACTATGACCTGTAGTTGATCACATCCATGTCCTCATTTGTCTCATACCGATCACGCCACATCTCCTTATTTTATAGGCTTACGTCATATCAGTCCCTTATCTAAATATTTTATTTTTGGATTTCAATTTTTATGTCCCCGCCGTAGCGGAGGGGGCATTAAGTGTTATTATACTTCATGTCAAAATGCCAGATTTTGATTGGTTAATACGAGGGAGACAATTTACTCTATCCCATAGCAAATACGCTATTACCCTTCACGGAGACGCTTGCTCAAGTGTACGCTTTAATAAATACGGATGATTGTTATGTACAAGACGACATAGTTTATTACTTTGAGTTTGAAATTTAATAGACAGTAATAACTTACAGAACATTCAGTATAATAAATTAAATAACACATATCTGAGAGAGTGATAGAGCAGATTGTTACCCCTCGAAAAGACATTGTCAACCTTGGTTTCGCCTCAGTTGACAATGTTTTCTCTGGGTAACAATCTGCTCTATCACCCTCTCAGCTATGTGTTATTTATATATTACCCTTGTCCGTCATGTCCGTCCGGACGTCCCCAAAATTGGTTTCCGTTCTCTAACTTTAGTTTGCCTCAACCAAATGTTATAAAACTTTTACACAATGCGTATTACCACAAAACACATAACCCCCTTCCAGAGACCCTTGTTGATGAGAAACATTTGTTTGCCATCCTCACATTGTCATTAGCATTAAGAAAGTAGTTGTCTCATTGGCAATCATACCACATCTCCTTACTTTTATATAGAGAAAATAAGTCTGTAAATTTTTATGACCACACAAACAGGTTATAGTATATCCGAACCGTTGCTTACAAGTCTTTTGGTTTACTCTAGTGTATAGTGCTTTCTTTTAGGTTTTATTATCTCGTTAATTTATAAAAGAACCGTGTGTTTTAACATTATTATGAAAAGTCTCTTATTAAGAACGTATCAGTGTATAGTGCTTTCATTATGGTTACGATGACAAATTTCGGAGGAATAAAAAACTGTGTTTAAAAGTTATCATTAATAGTCTCTTTTGAATAAAACTTTTTGTGTATACTATTTACCTGTACTTACCTGTATTATTGGCGCAAATGAAATGTTTTATTTTGGCGCAAATGAAATATGGTTTGTGACGCAAATGAAAGATCATTTTGGCGCAAAAGAAATGCCAATTGGCGCAAAAGCAAAGCACCAGAAAGTATTATTGTTAAAAGTATAACAATTTTTAAAAAATGTATACAATGAATTATTAGATTACAGGGCCGTAACTTCACTGAGGCAAATAAGGCAAATGCCTCATGTTGGAAATTAAAAAAAATAATAAGTTAAAACAAAAGCTTTGTATTCATATCAAATTGTTAAAACGGCGAGTGTCTTGCAAGAAGCAAGTTCAGTTCACCCTCTAACGTCGCCCCTGTTTTTTCGGGATCCATGTTTCTCGTTTATTTTTAGTTTTCAGTGTTGATTGTCTATTGTTAGTCGTTATATGTCTAATATCTGTTCCCAGGGTTGTCTTTTGTTCATTGATTGCCCTGTCTTCTTCATGACTATTTTTCTGGTGTTGAATTTTATCTGTAAATTAGTAATTTTATATTAAACTTGAGTTTTAATATATTTAAAGACCTTTTGTCTAATTCTAATAAAATGCTTCGCTGGGGCGCAGCTTGATACGACCGCAGAGGTCGAACCCTGAACAGTTGGGGCAAGTATGGACACAAAATTCAAGCTTGATACAGCTATGACTTTGGATTGTCATTAAATATTTGACACAGCATAGGTTTCTGACACAGGATGAATGTGGTGTAAGAACTGGAAAAAATTTAATTTACCTATTATGGTGGAATATCCATAAACTAAATTGTTTGTTAATTTCAATATATCAAAGAATATGTAGAATTCAATGTTTGATGTAATGTAATAAAGTTGAAATTTGGACCGTTTTTGTTCAATGTGGACCAATTTGGTTACATGTATAAATAATCAAAAATCTAAATACATGGGAGCCCATTTAAATACATCATAAAGGTATTAAAATAGAAAGTGACATCATAGTCATGGCTAAAAATAAACAAAAATCCTTAATCAGCAACATTTAAAGTAATATCTAAAAATAAAATTCCTTTGTAACCATAAAAGCCCATTTAAATACATCATAAAGATATTAAAATAGAAAATGACATCATAGTCATGGCTAAACATAGCAAAAAACCCTTAATCAGCATCATTTAACAGTAATATCTAAAAATGGAAATTACATCATAAAGGTATTAAAATAGAAAATGACATCATAGTCATGGCTAAAAATAAACAAAATCCTTAATCAGCATCAGCAACATTTTATAGTAATATCTAAAAATAAAATTCCTTTGTAACCATAAAAGCCCATTTAAATACATCATAACAGATATTAAAATAGAATATGACATCATAGTCATGGCTAAACATAGCAAAAACCTTAATCAGCATCATTTAACAGTAATATCTAAAAATAAAAATTTCTTTGCAACCATAAAAGTAAAATAGAAAATGACATCATAATCATAGCTAAAAATAAACAAAAATTTTTTTTATTGGCAAATTTTAAATGGAGTTTATTATACTAAAACAATAAATTTGCAACCATAAACATGATAAAACCCCATTTAAACACATCATAAAAGTATTAAATAATTCAACTACATCATAAGGCTATAAAAATAGAAAATGACTTCATAGTCAAGGCTAAAGGTAAACAAAAAACCTTCATCAGCAAAATTTTATATTGGCAAATTTCCAATGAAGTTTATTACACTAAAATTGTTGGCAAATTTCCAATGCATTTATTAACAATAAAGTTATTGGCAAATTTCCAATTTACATAATTTAAAAGCAGTGTAGATGAGATATTTAAATGAGTTTGAATTACCAACCTTACACTGCTTTTAAATAATGTTCTTTACTCAATTATTTGTCTATTAAAATGGAAACCCTTGTTTTTTAACCTTTTTTCCCCTTATTCCTTAAACATTAGAGCCATAACCACCCCCCCCCCCCCCCCAAAGCCAATTATTACTTTCCAATGTAACCTAAATTTCCAATATACATAATTTTAAATTTCAATTCCTCATGATATATAACCGTATCATTATTATTTTCTTTCATATATAAATCTGAAACAACCATCTTTAAATGGAAAATTTTAAAGAAAAAAAAAGGAAAAAAAAAAATCCTACCCCCCACACATTTTTTCAACCCCCTTTTGATTCATCATCCCCCACCTCAATCACAACCTTCAATTTGTGGTATGGTACATTGCAATACAATTTCACAGAGATCCATACACTTGAACACAAGTTTTTGTTGCAAACTAAAAAAATCCTTATTTTCGACCAATATTTGGCCCCTTATTCATAAATGTTTGAGCAATTAACCCCAAAACTCAATTCCTACTTTCTCTTCGTGATAAAAAATAATTAACTTAAAATGTAAATTTTAAACAAAAAAAAAAGGAAAAAAAAAAATTACCCCTTTTTTGACCCCCGCCCCCCTTATGATTCATCACCCCCACCCCCCTTTCCCCCAAAACCAAGCTCAATAACAGCCTTGCCTTTGTGGTATGGTACCTTGTAATACAATTTTAGAGAGATCCATACACTTGAACACAAGTTATTGTCTAGAAACTAAAAAATGCTTATTTTAAACCCCTTTTTAGGCCCCTTATTACTAAACGTTTTGGGCAATTACCACAACACTCAATTCCAGCTTTCCCTTTGTGAAATGGAACCTTGTAGTAAAATTTCAGAAAGATCCATACACTTACACACAAGTTATTGTCATGAAACTAGAAAAATGCTTGTTTTTTGCCCCCTTTTGGCCCCTTATTCCTAAAATTTTGAGGCAATTAACCCCTCAATCAATCCCAGCATTGACCCTTTGTGATATGGAATCTTGTGGTACAATGTCAAAGAGATCCATATGCTAACACACAAGTTATGTCTGGAAGTTACAAAAATGCTTATTTTCGGCCCCTTTTTGGCCCCTAATTCCTTAACTGTTGGTACCATAACCCCCAAAATCAATCCCCACCTTCCTATTGTGGTATTGAACCTTATGGTAAAATTTCATAGAGATCCATTCACTTAAACTAAAGTTAGAGTGCGAAAACCATTGTGTATTCGGACGACGACGCCGGACGACGACGACGACGACGACGACGACGCCAACGTCATACCAATATACGACCTCAAAATTTTTTTGCGGTCGTATAAAAACTACTTTAAATTGTAAAAATATTTGAAATTAGCTCTCGTCTTTTTGTTCTGAGGCGGCGTTAAGTGAACACCAATTAATCTTTATTACTATGGCTATAGTTGTCTAATATTCCTTGTTGTGAACGTTCATTCTCTGCTTTGCGTAGACTAAAGTCTTGGGAAAGATCTTCGATGACTACTGAACGGTCATGTGTGGTTTGGCAATGTTACATGCCCACTGATGTCCAGATATTGTTCGAGAAAATGTTTTGAGAAGATACGATGCTACCAGACATAGATAAATTTGTCGTTTTTTCATGGAAAATTAAACTTTATATTAAAGAATGCAAAACTGGCTCTCTTTTCTGTAAATTAAACGAAAAAGCTGACGTGGGTTAAATCAAAGTGAGACAACCCAATCTCCCGGAATCAAATCATTTAAAAAGAAAATAATGTATTACCATATGACCTTTTACAAGTTGAAGAGATTAACTTGTATTAAGCCGTGTTCAGTCCCTAAAATAGAAAATGAAGATATATGGAGTAAATGTGCATGGGACAACATCGCACACAGTACATAGAAAAAATACAAATTATCAATGAATAGGGCTTTTATTCATGTTATTATCTTGACAGTCGCTGGAGGGTCTTCAACAAAGAACGAATCATTCATACCCTACAACAAGGTCAAGACGGCCCTTAACATCGACTTAAGCGGTACTTAAAGTATTGCACTGTGAATAAATTTTAAAATCACAAAAATATTACACCAAAGTCTAAACACAATGCAAGACCAGAACAGGCAGATCCGACATTAATCAGCCGGTATACATATTAAAACTGCACAAACATGTAGCAATGAGGTCTAAGAACAGGTTTCCTGAGTCTACCCTAAGTGTACTCTTTTATCCCAGTTAGGAACTGCATCAAGTTGTAATTGAAATGTGTTATAAAAACTAAATTCACATAGTTATATCAATGATAATCAGCCCTCTTAACAAAATTTGAAAAAAGCATAATTGACAGGTATAATACGTTTTCCTGCAAGCCAAAACTCAATAAAAAAAAACAATTAAAACAGCAGCCATACACTTGACTATGTGAATTATGATTTTTGCTTTATCCTACATATCGGTCTCTTGATGTTGCCCCTAAAAACTAAAAAGTCTTAATCTGAATCTATATAGTTTGCTTTGAGACCAGAATATTGTCGAAAAAATAATTAAAACAAAACTTGCGTTTTAGATTTAGAAAGGGTCCAGGAAACGCTCAGATTGCACGATTTTGCGTCATTCTGTTTAGATTTTCTGGGGGCCTTGAGCGGACCCAGACCCCTCGCCGAAAAATTTGTCCTCTCGCTCCGCTCGGCGAATATATTTTGCCTCACTTTTAAAAGTGGCTAGTTACTGCCCTGGATTACATAACGCGCCAAGGGTCGATATCACTTAAATGATAATCAATCGTTGATGAGAAACATTTGTTTGTGAGCAAATAATTCAGGAAAACAATTGGACCCTTTTTGTTTCATTGATAAAACACCTTTAGAAAAAAATACATCTACAGTTTTGTAAATATACACTGGGTATTAGAAAAACTTCATCAAGTTTAGGTGCAAGAGCTGATTTGGGGAGACTTCCTCTGGAACTTAAATATTAAATTTTAATCTATATTGTATTGTAGATTATATTCTGATGACATTAATCCTCTTATGAAAGAATCCTTTGTTTTGTCTCAAAACCCGGACTGGTTGGGAATATATTCTTGGTTTTCATATGTAAAACACGTGTCAGAAGAAACAGGTATGGATTAGGACACAATTTCAATATTTCAATTCAATATTTTATTTAAGTCTCATCTCTCAATAATATATAATACAACATTATATTTAGTGTAAAAATATATAGATATAAAAAGAGAGCCATTCTGAACAGAATTATAAGAGACTATAACATTAAAAATTATAGAGAATTCGTCTATTATAAAACATATTAATAAGAACATTATTTACAGTATAAAACATTTCTACGTTTATTTAAAATAAGATTACAGGCTTTGGCACAGCTACGAATCATATTAATATCTGTAAATAAAAACACTAATTTCTGTTTATCATCAAAAGACATAAAATCACTATTAAAATGTGTTGCTTCATCAAATAATTTTTTTTTCTAAAATCGTCATATAAAGGACACGATAAAATAACATGGGCTTCATCTTCTAAAATATCCTTACAACTTTCACAGACTCACTCCTCTAAAAGTAATTTTTCAAAGTCTCCCCGTTTCGATTCTTAATGGAGCTACACCACATCGAAATTTGGCAAAATAACTCCTTTGTGAAAATGACATTGGAATTGTACAATAAGTTTCAGTTTCAAAACTGTTCTTAAATAAATTATAAATTACACATGGAAGAAATATCCCTCACATATATAAGATAACTAAAACTTTAAGAGAACAAACAAATTACAATTGAAGCATTTTCATGAAAAGCTAGTAAATGATAAAATATCAAATATAAAGGGCAACATCAAACTCGCTATTTATAAACATGTAAAACTAAATAATACAGAAGAAAAATATTTAACTTGCTCAAAATTTTAATTTAGAAAACTGAGGGAAGATATATTAAAATGCCCAGAGAAGAAAGATTATGCAAAAACAGTCTATAGAATTGAGGAAACGGGACTCTTGAAATATTTACTTTTATTATGTACATAAATGGTCTTGTTGATAGTTTGTTTTCAATTTGTTATGTTGTGTAATATGCTATAAATGTATGGTGTAATGGCAATAAAGATTTGAATTGAATTGTTAAAAGTATAACGGTCTTAAAACAATGTATAATGAATTATTAGATTACATAAAGCGCCGAGGGTCGATGTCATAATAATTTAAGTTATCACGGACAGAATTCAAATTAAATAATAGCTATAAAACAACAGCTTTGAATGTTATTTAATTGAAGATTACATATAAGATTGCGGATTTAAAAGTTTATCCTAATAATACTTGTACTATTAACGGGGCATCAGCTGTCAAATTCATGTTCACCGATTTGACTAAAAATTTCATATTTTATTTATGTCTATCCAAATTACACAAAATTAAAAGTCATGAAGAAACAATTCCATGCATGGACTTGTATAACATATCAACTATTCGTGTGTTTTTCAGAATAGTCCAACGAAACATGCAAAATCATCTCAGATTTAAACTGAAAAAATAAGCTGATAAATGAGGGTGCAAAATTGAGGACATATTTGAAAAAAAAATCAAATAGTGTTATTTAGTTGGGGTGTTTAACGTCGTTCACAACATCTAAATGGTATGTGTCGGACGGTAATCAAATATTGGCTCTGAAAAATATCTGATCACAGGTTCAAGTAAAGAACAGAAAACGTAGTACAAAATTCAGAACCAAAAATTGAAACTGGAAGATATACCAAACCACTAACCCATGTACAAACCACTAACTCATGTACAAATCATTAACCCATGTACAAACCACTAACCCATGTACAAACCACTAACCCATGTACAAATCATTAACCCGTGTACAAACCACTAACCCATGTACAAACCACTAACCCATGTACAAACCACTAACCCATGTACAAATCATTAACCCATGTTCAAATCATTAACCCGTGTACAAACCACTAACCCATGTACAAACCACTAACCCATGTACAAACCACTAACCCATGTACAAACCACTAACCCATGTACAAATCATTAACCCATGTTCAAATCATTAACCCGTGTACAAACCACTAACCCATGTACAAACCACTAACCCATGTACAAACCACTAACCCCTGTACAAACCACTAACCCATGTACAAATCATTAACCCATGTACAAACCACTAACCCATGTACAAATCATTAACCCATGTACAAATCATTTACCCATGTACAAATCATTAACCCGTGTACAAACCACTAACCCATGTACAAACCACTAACCCATGTACAAACCACTTACCCATGTACAAAACCACTAACCCATGTACAAATCATTAACCCATGTACAAATCATTAACCCGTGTACAAACCACTAACCCATGTACAAACCACTAACCCATGTACAAACCACTAACCCATGTACAAATCATTAACCCATGTACAAACCACTAACCCATGTACATAACAAAATTTGTGATAAACAAACTAAATACGACAGAAGATAAAAGACCTCTTGTGTTGATTGTCCTCATTTTGATTCTGTCAGGTCCAAACTATTTCGCTTTATCACAGCCTCAAGTATTAATTTCCCTCAACCTCCCAAAGTTAATAAATCGTACTCGGCATGTCACTGTTAAACGTTTGTTAAGATAAGATAAGATAAGATAAGATAATTTTTATTTCAAACTCAAAAAAGGTCCTTACATTAAGTGATCTAAAAAAATAAGTTCAAGTGACATTTCAGCATCCTTTTTTTTTAAATCAGTTGTTTCTTGCTGAAATCAGGTTCAATCGGATTAATTTGATTAACGACTTTAAGGGAAGCAGGACAATTTAACGAATGATTTAAAACTAATAAGAGACACTTTAGAGCAGACATTATAGCACAGTTCCTTGCGTAACATTTGCGCGAATTGCTCCTACCTTTGAGCGAAAAAAAATCCTCGTTTGTGCGAAATTCACCTCTTGAAAATCTACGTTTGCGCAGATTAATTAAAGTTTTTATTAAGAAATGATTGAAAAACTGTAGAACTGTTATATAAATATTATCAAGGATTTATATAGTTAGTATTTAAATCCTTGATATTATGAATTCTGAAAAAAACAATGTAAGATTATAATTTAAAAAAAAATAAGTGAGATGGCGATGTGAAAATCGATTTTGAAGATTACGAAATCCGATAAATATACTTACTGTGTAGATAACTAAAAGAGAAGAAAAGTGGAAACACTTCCTTGAGATGCATCAAGAAAATTTGCAAATGTAGAATAAGAACTGATCGTTAATATAGAGTTTTGTTTACGGGAACAAATGAGCACAATCGTAAAAAATTCCAGGAAAAAAACCCACTTTATTTTATACAAGACTTTGTTTTTATATGCTTATGCGATTGAATTATGTATTTATCAATATGCTAAATTTTTATTAACATTTTCGTAAATTCAGGTTATTTTCAAGATTAAACACAGATAAAAACTCGGGTAAATCACTGGTAAATTCGCGCAAACGAAATTTTTATTAAGATTCAAATTCGCGCAAATGTAAGCGCAATATGTGATGGATTTTTCTGGGTACAATCATAAAATTACAAACAAAAACAAAAATCTAAATAAGAAGTGTCGATGAATTTGCATCTCAATCTAGACTAAGTTATAAGAGAATAAACTGCTTCGCTGAGCGCAGCTGGATACGCCCGCAGAGGTCGAACCCTGAACAGTTGGGGCAAAAATGGACACAATATTCAAGCTTGATACAGGTCTGGATTTGGATTGTAATTAAATATTAGACATATTATAGGTTTCTGAATAAATGTAGTCAAAGAACTTGAAATTGGTTATATGAATTGAATTTATATTCAATTAAGAGATTTCTTGCTGTTGTGCAATACACTATGCTGTTGCACAATACTTAGTAAATCTGTTGTCAGACTATAAACAAATAAAATTTATATAAAATTCTAAAGGGAGCTTACATCAATAGATATAATCAATTCACCAAAGTTTCATAAGAATTGCTGAAAGCATTTTTGAGTTATTGTCTGAAAACTGGAAAATCCCTCCTTTTTTAATGAATAAAACCCCATAACTCGGAACTATAAAATCTAAAATTTATAAAATTCTAAATGGAGCTTACATCAATAGATATCAACAATTCATCAAAGTTTCATGAGAACTGCTGAAAGCATTTTTGAGTTATTGTCCGAAAACTGGAAAATCCCCCCTTTTTTTATGAATAAAACCCCGTAACTTGGAAACGTAAAATCTAAAATTTATAAAAATCAAAAGGGAGCTCATGTCAACAGATATAAACAATTAACCAAAATTTCTTGCAAGTTGGTGAAAGCATTCTTGAGTTATTGTCCGAAAGCTGGAAAATCCCCCTTTTTTTAATGAATAAAACCCCATAACTCGGAAACGTAAAATCTAAAATTTATAAAAAACGAAAGGGAGCTCACGTCAATAGATATAAACAATTCACCAAAGTTTTATGCAAATTGATTAAAGCGTTTTTGAGTTAATGTCCGACATGTTGACGACGGACGGACAGACGGACGGACGGACGGACGGACAGACGGACGGACGGACAGACGGACAACGGTATACCATAATACGTCCCGTAAACGGGCGTATAAAAAACAGTTCATATCACAATTTTATGAACAGCATTTTACAGGGTGTATATAAAGAGCCCGTAACGTACGTTCACTTGGATATAAATAAATTCCAGGCTAGAACTGGCTTGTCACATTTATATTAACTTTTTAGACATTTGACACAATAGTGTTTGTGCTGTGCTGTCTTGATTCCTTAAATATTTAACATTCTTCTATGAATCCATTTCTGTCGCTAAAATTAGCATTGCTAATTTCCCTTTTAACTAAAATGGGCATTGATAATTTCACTATTCGCTAAAATGGGTATTGATAATTTCCCTTTTAAATAAAACGGGCATTGATAATTGATAATTACACTATTCGCTAAAATGGGTATTGATAATTTCCCTTTTAACTAAAATGGGCATTGATAATTTCACTATTCGCTAAAATGGGCATAGATAATTTCACTTTTACCTAAAATTGGCATTGATAATTTCACTTTTCGCTAAAATAGGCATTGATAATTTCACTTTTCGCTAAAATGGGTACTGATAATTTCACTTTTCGCTAAAATGAATTTAAAATCTGGCGCTAAAATGGGTTCTACTTTTGCGCTAAAATGAATTAAAAATCTGGCGTAAAAATGGGTTCTACTTTTGCTCTAAAACGTCCGATTTTTTTGGCTAAAATGCCGATGGGTTATACTTTAGCGCTAAAACTTCCGATTTATTTTCGCTAAAATGTCCTCCGCCGTAAGTTATAGACTGCCCAAGACACAGCAATATTGACAGAAACATTGTTAATACTCGAACCACAGGCTTGAGTAACACTTTAAATAATTCTACAGCTTTATACATGTATGTATTTTTTTAACATGAGTAATATCTCGACTTTGACTTGAAGAAAAACTGCAAAATCTAATCAAAATATCATTCATTTTCATATTTCCACATTCATATTAAGATGTGAGAAACAACCGGAAAATATTTTGCGTTGTCGTGGTAAACAGTACTAAACACACACCTATTCGTAACACGGAAAAAGTGACACTTGACAGTTTGATTTTATTTAACATGGTGAAAAGAGGGACGAAAGATACCAGAGGGACGGTCAAACTCATAGATCGAAAACAAACTGACAACGCCATGGCCAAAAATAAAAAGACAAACAGACAAATAATAGTACAGATGACACAACATAGAAAACTGAAGACTAAGCAACACGAACCCCACCAAAAACTGGGGGTGATCTCAGGTGCTCCGGAAGGGTAAGCAGATCCTGCTCCACATGTGGCACCCGTCGTGTTGCTTATGTTATTACAAATCCGGCAAATAATCTAATTCGGTAGGTCACATTCGTGAAAGGGAAGGGTATTGTAGTTACGACATAAGGAATATATCCGATATCATCTGTGAAACGGTTATTCCATAACGGTCAACCAACTCGTGATGGCGTCCGTAAAATTTACGAAGGGATGATTTCAACTTCACCATTTGGAACTCAAGAGTCAAGGTATCAGTAAATAGAAAGTAATTATACCAGAAATCTACACATTACAACTCATCATTGTCAAGCTGATGACAAAACAAGAAATCATACTGTTCAGTGGTTCCTGAGAAATAAAGGGATAGAAATATTTGTTGGACGAACAGACAGACTAGGTTATTGCAATATAGCCCACACTTTCAGAGTGGGGTTATAAATGCAAATAATATCAGTAGTGTCTACAACAGCATGATTTCAACTTTGAAGTTTGCTTTTAGTAGCTTAGCATTTTTTGATATGCAATATAGCCCACACTTTTAGAGTGGCGTTATAAATGCAAATAATATTAGTGTCTACAACAGCATGATTTCAACTTTTGAAGTTTGCTTTCTGTAGCTTAGCATTTTTTGATACACTATATTCGTTTATTACTGTTTTTGTATTTCTGTTCTCCATAATTCCAATAATATAGAGTTAAGCACTTTTCTTCTACTGATTTTCGTTGTATGTTGTGTTATGTGTCTTTTGTTAGTCCATTGAATGAGCTTAAAAAGTATGGATTTGAAATCTAAAAATAAAATTGTGGAATGTGTCCATGGGACACAGATGATGCCCCCGCTTGCATATCATATAAAGTTATAAAGGGACATAACTGAAGAACGGTAAAAGTGACACTACCCAAATCTGTACTTGATCTGTGTTTTGTGGTAATAAACATTGTGTATTACATTCAAAACATTTAGTTGAGGCAAACTAAAGTTAGAGAACAGAACAGCAATTTTTACATTTGTAAAGGGGCATATAACTCTAGAACAGTAAAAGTGACACCACCAAAATTCAAACTTGATCTGTATTTTGTGGTAATAAGCATTTTGTATAATTTTTGGGACGTATGGACAGACGGACGTATGTACGGACAGACAAGGGTAAAACTTAATGCCCCCTCTGCTACGGGAGAGGCATAAAAATAGTTTAACCCTGCCACATGTTTATGTGCCTGTCCCAAACTAGAATCTTCACCAGTGCTAATCTATTTTCAAGTGTAATTTTTTTCAATTATTATTAAAAGAATTTGGTGCAGATGATAGATCGTTGATAGTCTTAGTTATTTTCAACTTGTCTAGACTGGCCAATTTAGAGCTTGACATAAAAGTATTGTATGGACACATGTCTACTGCTTAAGTGTGAATGTTGACCTCTGGATGTCTTTTATTTATTTGTGTCTTTGGGTTGCTGTCTCATTGATGTTTACCCCTCACATGTCCTCCTTTTATTCATATTAACATTTTGTGAATAATTTAATTTTGTATGTAACACTTCTTCTGATTAGCTGAAAGTTTTTTTTGTCTATCAGCTCATAGACATAATTTTGTCATGTGACCGTGACATCATCAACGTTTTTTCATGATTTACTCCTTAAAAATGGACTTTAGAATTAAATTAAGGAATGACGGTAATATTTTTTTCTGTCTATTCTACGCAGGTTATTCAGTGTGCATCATATTTTTTATGTTATTTCTTCACAGACAGAAAAAAATATTAGTCATTCCTTAAGTACAAGTGTTCACGCTTATACATATGATATCAAACCAAATAAAAATAGATGTATTTGACTGAACTTTTGTTTATTATTATGATGATGATGATGAATTTGTGTTGAAATATATTACATGCATATTAGGTCGAGGACATGTTCATGCGATACAAATATTATGAACCCTTCTTTGTACACTGAGGATGTTATTGTTAATTGAAGGTTTATAAAATTTACAATACTAGTGCATATAAAACTTTTTTTTAAGGGAGGAAGTTATTGAAGTGAAATGTATCAAAAGAAAAGGGGTGAAAAAAAAAATGCCTTTAAAATACCACACTTTTCTTCACATGTATTTATATTCAAATAGTAAGTCTGCCTAGGTTATCTTGTGGTATATTGCCTTGCCTGGAGTGCAGGAAGTCAAGGGGTTCAAAGACTGATTGGCTCGTAGTCAGAATAATGTGTCCAGGTAGGAAGGAATGTTTCCTTGTAAACTAATACATAAAAAATCTAGCCATTCATAACTTATATCATTTGGTCTCTGGAGAAGAGCTGTCTCATTGGCAATCATACCGCATCTTTTTATTTTTATATATTCATATCACAATCAGTTAACATGTTCTCTTCCTGATAAGCACATTATATTTGCCGCTTGAAGTTTAAACACCAACTTATTCAATCATACATTCATTAAATAGTTAGCTCTCAACATGCTTTAACTATAATATCAACATATTGCATGGTTATAGCCAATAAAATGTCCTTTATTTCAATTTATTATTGATAAAACACATACCGTTGACCTAATGACCTAATAAAAGCTGGAACTAAGTTTATATATAAAATTATTTTCATACCCCCCAACATGAGCAGGGCACGTTAGATAGTATCACTATTCTGTGTGTTTACCATTTAACTACAAGCTTGAATTACAAATTGAGCTTTAGAAAATGTAATTGAAAAACCAAGTGTAAATGTTCTTGTGAAAGACATCATTATTGATTTTTTCTTAACTAAATCTTAAATATTCAAAATTTGTTTCCTACATATAATAATTGTGTAATCCTCCATTAAAAGTACATATCATACTACTGTGTTTACTTAAACTAAGACTAAAATACTTTTACGCATTTTATGGTATTATTCTGTATGGTTCATTATACAAAACACTTATGTGCAATAATCTCTTTATTGAAACTGAATAATGCTGAAGTACAGAATTATATATTCTTTGTATTGCAACTGCTTGTAAAATGTGAAATAATTACATTTTGTATTGACAAAATGCTTTCATGGATCTAGGCTCTGTTGTTTAGTACAATCAACCATTGAATTTAATTTATCCAAAGATATTAATTTTTACATTACATCATCAAATCCTAATGGAAATAATGTTTTTCATCATTCTCACTGAGGAAAATTTCTGTTAAATGCCCAAATTTATAAAATTTCATATAATTTTAATTAAAAATCATTTTGTATTTTCACAGTAAAAATGCTTATCTACGGTAGTTTTATAACAAGTAAACAGATGGAAAGTTACAGGACAAAAAGTAACAAAATTGATAGTACAAAAAGTCTAAATTTAGTGTACAACTGTTTTAATAATATATCTATGAAAAAGTACTTGAAATAATTACTTTTTATAAAATCATACTATTAACAGTTTATGAAATTTTTTATTGTTAAATAAAGATTTATCAAATTTGAATCACACAAAAGGTTATATTCATTGGTATCAATTAAAAGGCAACTTTAACAGCTTGCCTTCTAGAAAATCATTTGGTAGTATCTAAATGTATGACAATAAATTATATATATACAAAGTTGCCTAAATGCTCTATATTTTCAACCACATCATCAAGATTTTGTAGAATAAACTATCCTTTTATAGCTGTATAAACTATGGAAAGAGTATACCTAAAACCAAAACTGCAATTTCATTTCAAAGTATATAGATTCACCATTTGATTATTCAAATCAGAGACAGTTTGAGAGTACATTTCATTTTACAGCCAATTTGACCCCAAATCTGACCTTCTTCTTTTAAGTAATGACTATCAATTTTATGTTTGTCTTCTGTTCACTACATAGCTCCTAATAAATAAGATCCATGATAACTATAAAGTAGAAGGGATTTTACCAGAAAAACTTCATATAAGGCTGCTGTATTAACAGTAAACCAATATCATCCTCAGGCTTTCAACCTCGACCATATATTGGATAACTGAGTTAATTATAACGCAAAAGGGACTTTAACATAAAATAAATTGCTTCACCGAGCGCAGCTGGATATGACCGCAGAGATCCAACCCTGAACAGTTGGGGCAAAAATGGACACAATATTCGCGCTTGATACAGGTCTGAATTTTGATTGTAATTAAATATTTGACACATAATAGGTTTCTGACACAGAATAACTGTAGTCAAAGAACTTAGAATTGGTTATATGATTTGAATTTATATTCAATTTTTTGCTTTTGTGCAATACACTATACTGTTGTCAATTGACTCCCCTCCCCCCCCCCCCCCCCCCAACAAAAAAAAAAATAAATCCTCCCCCCTTTTTTTTTTGCTTTGTGCAATACACTATGCTGTTGCGAATTAAACCCCCCCTTTAAAAATTAAAAAAAAAAATATTTGAAGAAATTTTCTTTTTAATTTCTGAAATCTGAAATGATAAAAAATTGTCCCCCCCCCTCACAATTTTTTTTTTCACCTCCCCCTTTTTCCAAAAAATTCTTTCCCTCAAGATATGGTCATAATCTCAATTCAAATTTCCAATGGGGTTTGCAACCATAATTACCCATTTAAATACATCATAAAAGTCTTAAAATAGAAAATGACATACATAATCATGGCTAAAATTAATATTCCTTAATCAACATTTTTAAATAGTAACTTCTAAAAATAAACTGACAGCTAATCACCTCAAGACAATACAACATTTCTTTATACATAATTTAAAAGCAGTGTAAGGGAGGTAATCCAAACATAACATTGTACTTTTTTTAATTGTCCATTAACCAGGAAACCCTTGTTTTTCCCCCCTTTTTGCCCCTAATTCCTAAATGGTTTGGGCCATAACACCCCCAAAGCCAATCCTAACCATCCCTTTGTGGTATGGAAACTTGTGGTATAATTTCAGAGAGATCCATACACCGTTCCACAAGTTATTGTCTGGAAACTAGAAAAATGCTTATTTGGGCCCCTTTTTGGCCCCTTATTCATAAACTGTTAGGACTATAACCCCCAAAATCAATCCCAACCTTCCTTATGTGGTTATAAACCTTGAGTTTAAATTTCATAGATTTCTATTTACATTTACTAAAGTTATTGTCTGGAAACCAAATGTCTTCGGACAACGCTGACGACAACGAAGACGTGATACCAATATACAACCGCAATTTTTTTTGCGGTCGTATAAAAAACTCAATAATTATAATGATAAATGTAATAATATGTATCCCTCATTAAAATACCACAACAATAGGTAAGTATTATGAATCATAATCTACAGTTAAAAAATAAATAACCTAGTTTTTATCTGAAAAAAAACCCCACTTATCAAATAATAATAACAAATTTCAAATAACCATAATTCAATAAATTAGGTTTGAAAGAATGATAAAATTATTCTTTTCTGTCCAATAAACATGCTAAACAAACTTTCAAAAAACAATAAAATTAGAAAAAATTGTCTTGCCACAAAGTAATTCTTTGATCAGTTATATTATTTTTCTCTCTACAGAATTGCATTTACACTATAATAAATGAAGAAAAGATTTTTTCAATTAAATTAAGTAGGCATTCGGTCATAAGATGTTACTCAGTACTCGTAGTACACAATTTGTGCTTGAAACATCAAATGAAGTGTTTGATTGGTCAATTTCTGAGTCTGAGTACGATGACTGAGTACGATAATCATACACGAAACTTTTGTAACAGCAACACCAGAATTAAGGTTTCAGTACACAATTCAATCAAGTAATCAATTCCTTATTCGAGTAAAGGTCAGCACATACTGTGGATTCCTTTATTTTCATGAGGATGTGGATGGGGGTTTAGAGAATAGAGAATAAAGGGCAAAAGAATAAAGGAAAATTGACAAAAAAAATAAAGAATAGAGGAAAATTGACAAAAAAAATAAAGAATAGAGAATAATGAGGTGGTAAAACATAAATAGAAAATAATGGGCAAAAAGTACAAAGAATAGAGAATAATGGGGGAAAAAATAGAATACAGAAAATAGAGAAATGTAGGAACCCCCATCCAGACCCTCTTTCATGAGTATCAAATTTCATGGATAAAGGAAAGATTGTATTTTCATGGATACCTGATTTCGTGGTTTTGCAAAAGTTTGCACACAAGCTTACAGGGAATTAGTACTTCATTTAACACATAAATTTGTGGTTCACATATCCCCATGAAATCCATGAAAATTGGTACTCCACAAATAACGATGAATCCACAATATACTAACAATCTTTTAACAATATCAAATGGGATTGGGAACATACAAAACAGAAAAACTTAAAATGAACTGTGGATCAAAATCATAACATAGGAGGCACACAATACTATTATAAATATTCTGAGAGTCATTATTATTAAAAGAAAGTTACAGATACAAGATTCCCATTCATTTCAGTATAGATATGGAAATATGGTGAAACTCAGAAAATCATTGTGATTAAAATAAATCAGTGACTGGTTTTGGAGGGTTTGGTTTGAGTTGGGGTTGGAGGAATTCATTTCTTTATTTAAATTTTTTGACCATTTTCTCAATATTTTTGGCCCATTATCCTCAATTCTTTATATTTTTATTATAAAGCACCCCATTACTTTCTATTCTTCTTTTTTTTATTATAAAGCACCCCATTACTTTCTATTCTTCATATTTTTATTATAAAGCACCCCATTACTTTCTATTCTTCATATTTTTATTATAAAGCACCCCATTACTTTCTATTCTTCATATTTTTATTATAAAGCACCCCATTACTTTCTATTCTTCATATTTTTATTATAAAGCACCCCATTACTTTCTATTCTTCTTTTTTTTTGCCCATTTTTCTGTATTTCTATTTTTTTGGCTTATTATTGTCTATTCTGTAAACCCTATCCAAAGTCCAGAGTTCCAGGCCCTCATAAAGTGTGGTTTGTCAAGCAAAGGATCAAGTTACACTTAACAAACACAAAAAAAACCTCACATACAAGTATATTTGACAAGATCTAATTCTTTTGGTTGTATAGAAAATTGAATGTTAGCTTTTTAAAGTATTTCTGATAGAAAAACACTTCAGATGCAATCACCATTCTTAAATACACTGACTGTCATATATCATTAACCAAAATTACCAATTTTCTTCCCTTTGCTTGGTTACAAATCAATAAATCAATTTCTAGTTAGTCCATCAGAAAATAAAACATGTGTTTACTCACAATAAAAACATCTGACCATCTGACAAAAGACCAAAATAAATGTTTTGCATACACCTTTAAGTCAACCAGTGCAAACTTTACGTCAGATCTACTCAAGTTCCTGAATTTGACATTAGTGTATTGATTACTATTTTGCATATCTTGAAATAATATTGATCAGATGGATTGGCTATACCCAGTAGTAATTGGAAAATAAAATAAAATTTCAAAAGTAGCGCTTGACTATTATATTGCAGGTCTAAATTTTTTTTTTTTTAAATGATATAGGATTCGAACCATGATACACATATATTAATCTCTCCCCTGTACTTTTTCAGAGATACTGGATACTTAAGTAATGTGAATTTAAGACAACTTAAAAAAATCATTCATGTGTAAACAGATGTGATTTAATTTTGCATGGGGTGCTGCTGTTAATGCTATCAATGATGAACATAAGTACATAACATCTTTCATCTATGACTTTAAAGTAACTTAGATGACCAGGACCTCAATGCAAAACTTAACGAAAACAGATAAAAAACTGAAGAAACCAAGGAAATACTTTATTCTTTCCTCAAATTGTGTGAGTGGATAAAAAAATAAATTTCCCCATTTGAATCAATAAGCCGTCATAAAAAATATTCAAGTTAAACATATCACTAACGTTTAATTGTAATCATCACTAACAATTCCAAGTACCCCTCCGACCAGATGTATACTCCCTGTAACTAAAACCTGTACATGATCTGCCTCCTGTATCTGAGCAGGAAGGTTACAAGGATCCTTCAAATTCTGGTCCCTCCCATGCGACGCCCAAAGAAGGGCATCATAAATACATGAGAAGTTTACAAAAAAGTTATTACAGTTAGTACCGAGTTGTTTCGGTGTGCCTAAACCCAGAGAATCTGTACAACTTGAAGTTGAGGCAGTGTAACTATTCTGTTTTGATTGGTCTATATTATCATGTGACTGACTATTGTCTACAAGACCTGATGATAAGTTACTATTGTTACAATTTTCTGTCAATCTTGACTTTTTCAAAGAACTGGTACCATTCAAGCAGTTGTTCTCAGTGTTTGTATGCACTCCATTTTTCAAAGGAGATGAATAGCTACCAGGCTGACTGTCAACTTCTGTAACTTCTTCAATCTCTCCATATTTTCGTTTGGAAAGAGAGAGCATTTTCCATGTTTCCATATTATGCTGACATTTCTGTAGTTGTGTTTCATTAGAGACAGTCATATTAGTTATGTCTAAAAGAAAGAAAACATTTCATCATTGATAAAACATTGGCAGCATGTCTTAAAGTGGAAAGAATTTTTTTGTTGCTCTGTTTTTAACTGGACTTTCTTAAATTATTATCACTAGAAGATGCCCGCGAAATCGTGGTACAATTAGGCAAGTGTTGAAATGTCGGGTGCTTGTGTTTACAAATAAAAAGTAGAAGGGGTCCGGACATCGGGTGCCTGTGTTTACACATAAAAAGGGGGGAGGATCACTTCGACACGTTCAACGCCCATTTCATTTTTGGACAGTAAAATGGGTGGATGTCGTTTAATTTAGCAAAATGATGCACTTACAATACAATACAGGATCCTTATAGGCCGAACTGTCCTATTTCTATCCTTTCTTTTTACTTTCACTTGGATTTCGCAGGCAGTACATCGGACTAAGCATGCGCGAAAGCGTATATGACACAGATTTGATAACAGTCTCCGAATTTGGATATTTTCTCAAAAATTGGAGTTTTCTGTGGAAAAAAGATTGTTTCAAAGACAAATTTAGGAAGTACAAAATATATTGAAAATGGAAATGGGGAATATGTCAAAGAGACAACAACCCGACCAAAGAGCAGAAAACAGCATAAGGCCACAATGGGTCTTCAACACAGCTAGAAAATCACACACCCGGAGGCAGGCTTCAGCTGGCCCCTAAATAAAAATGTGTACTAGTTCAGTGAAAATGGACGTCATACTAAACTCCAAAATATATAAATGAATTAAAATTAAAAAAACATACAAGACTAACAAAGGCCAGAGGCTCCTGACTTGGGACAGGCGCAAAAATGCGGCGGGGTTAAACATGTTTTTGTGAGATCTCAAATCTCCCCCTATCACTCAAGCCAATGTAGAATAAACAAACACACAGCAAAAAGCACAGTAAAACTCAGTTTAAAATAAGTCTGAGTCCGTTGTCAGAATAGGTAACAAAAGAAACTAAGCTAAATGACAATGATACATAAATTAACAAAGGACTACTAGCATTACATTTATACGTCATATCACAAATATTTCCGATTTGTATGGTTTCAGAGGAGTTGCGGCTCAATGAAATCGGTCTCTTCCTTTAGTAGTATAGATAATAAAACTTGTGAAACAATTTATTTTTAATTACAAAACCATGAGACCATACACATTAAAGTAGGTACATTTATCTGTAACATCCCGATTCACATTACTTCTTAAGCAATAGTACTTTGCTAGCAATTCTATATGCAAATATGTGATCATAACAGCACGAAGGGTAGGAATCAACTTTACAGAGGGATATGGAATATCTGACTAGCAAGTGTAAGCATTTCATCATACAAATGTATATCATTTAAGATATTCATTGGCATTTTTTTTTCCTTTATAAAAAAATCATTTACATTCAGATATAAAAGTTTATGAGGAAAGCAGACCAATTACCTTTAGATTTTTCAATTTAGATATAATGAAATGCCTATAATCCATGCATGTGATATTTTTCTTATCATTTCTTACCTTGTGCACCTTTACCTGTATGTTTAAAGTATTAATTACAATGTAATACCTTACTTAAACCAATATAATAATGTAAGTGTATGTTACTTAAACATAAGTCAGTAATAGTATAAGTACATTGCATTATTTCTCATGGTAAAGTTACTTAATCTTCAATTTAGTTGTGATTAACATTGTGTAAAGTTACTTTATCTTCAATTTAGTTGTGATTAACATTATGTAGACTGTTTATCTGTTTTACATTGTTTATTTTTTATTAGTAGCTAGAAGAACAGAACAATGTGTATTATAAACAAGAGTGCACACCTCTAGCCTGCTGTTAATACTGATCATGATTGAGTTTTATGTTGTAAGTCTTTTGGATCGAGTTACTACATCAACTTAACATTATCAATAATCAATGAAAATTAGGTCAATGTCTGATGAAGGATGCCAGACAGACATGTATACATGTACCTTTCATAATCATTAGATGCAACAAAATAGTTAGACCTATTGCTGATTGTATTTGAAAAACAGACCTAACCACGAAAAAGTTCACTTGATCAATGAAGCATAAAAATGAAGTCAAGGTAAGAAAAACCTGCCAGACATACATGTACACCAAACAATTATCCCATACACAAAATATATATGACCTATTGCTAACAGAAAATGAGAAACAGACCTTACCACAAAATAATAAAACATTTATCACTGATACAAGAGGTCAAGGTCAGATGCGTCCTGTCTGACAGACATGTATTTATCTTGCAATGATTGTATATACTAAATATAGATGTCCAATTACTTAGGGCTATTCCAGAAAAAAATGTAGGGGAGGGGAGGGAGGCAGTTTGTTTCATCACCCGCCACCCAGACAATTGTAATTGAGAACCATAGTGCATTATAATGTGAAAAGTTGCTCTTATATCCATCACCAATGTGTTATTAATATAAAGTGCCTTCCAACCCTCCCATACATTTCTTTCTGGAATAGCCCTTATTATAAGTGAGAAAAACATCAAACTATAAAAAACGATAGTTTCTTCAAGCAGATGCTGAACCATGAAATTGAGGTCAAGGACAACAGACATATATATATATGTCAAATCAAAACTTTAAATAATAAGACATCTGCTATAAGAAATGAAGTACCTGGCTCTCCACCTAATTTGTAAGGCTCAATACAAATAGATTATGTTGTATCCAGGTTAGTATTCTTATGTCTAGCATTCTTAAAATCAGGCGGATATTGATATACCATAATACATCCGGTCTAGTTTTTATGTGCATGGTTAGTTTTTTTGTGTGCTTTCTTTTTTTTTTTTACTTAGAATATAATGGTAGTCTACATTACAGGATTGAAAGTTATATGGTCATTATTTATATACACTACCTGCAGATGATGATGTTGTGTATGATATGTTTGGACAGAATACTGCTCCATCAAACCCACATGACTGAAAATACAAAATTATATACAAGTTTGCAACAAATATAAATTGATATACATGAATGATAAAAAATATATAAACTGTTGCTGAAAATTGACTCATTTTCACCGTCTTAAAAATCAGTAAAAATTCTTCCATTGTGTATGCAAAGAGTGATGCACATGCATAAAATAACTTTCTAGAAAAAAAAATTATACCAAATCTCAGTTGAAGACTATAGCACCCACCAGTCCACACATCCACCCAATTACTGTGGGATTATTTGTGACATACTCCCCATACAAGTATCTCACTAGCACATTTGTTTTAGGATAGACAATAAGCTATAAACTAAAATAAGCCTGGTAACATGTCAACAAGCAACAACATGTGAAATAAAGACTTCAATTCGTGGAAATATGTTACTTTAATGGAAGTAAGTTTATTCAGAAAGGGAATTTAAATATAAAAATAAGGAGACATGGTTTGTTTGCCAAGAGTCAACTGTCCACAAAAGACCCAAGGACAAGGATGTGAACATGTACATGTATCTGTATGGCTTTCAACAACTACCAAAAAATATATCGCACAGCATGTACAGTAAGCTATTAAAGGCCATGGAATAGCAACATGTAAATTAATTAAAAAAAGTAGCCTCTCAACAGTGATATAATACAACTCTGTAAAAAAAGTGTCATAAACAAAGATGCTGTGATCTGCTTGAAATGGAACTTTTTTCCTGTGAATTGTTTGAAATGCAATGAAATCGGGTTCAAGAATTTCTAGCGAAGAGTTCCATCTATAATGTTATTGAACTGACTGCAGTTGAAATACTGATGATAACTATACTTTACCATGAGTGGTCTGAGCAGTTGTGTTACATCTCTATCTCCTGTTGTGTTAAACAGCAAAATTTTGATCACTTTACCACTGCAAATAGAATAAAAAGTTACATGTAAATCTTTAACTTTAGTTCTGTGGAACCATGCACAATATTTTATACTTATTGACTGGGTATGAGTGGAATAGTAAGTTTATTGTCCCCCGAGGTGCAACTATTGCCCTGAGTTGTAGCCGAAGGCAATAGTTATATCCAAGGGGACAATAAACTTACTATTCCACAAATATCCAGTCAGTAAGTGTTTTATTATACCGAAAGAGACAACAGACAAGAAATGTCGGGGCTAAATCAACTATCGTAATATAAAAAGCAGAAACACAACCATACTGTTTAACGTTTACTTCATATATATTCTGAACGCTAAGTCTACGTCCAGCATTGACGTCAACCCTAGATACAATAGGTAAAACGCAACGTCGCAATTCCCGCGGTATTCTCGACATCCTCCAATCCGGTAGCTGCATTTGAAATTCCGCGAAATATGATGACGCTTGCAGTCAAATAGTTTCACCAAGGTCCAATAGTTGGAAACTATTGACCGGTCAAATAGTTAAACGTTTGCAATTTGAAAAATAGTCAAAATATTGTATACTTATTTTATACAGAAAATGATAACTGAGGTATAATAAGTTCATATGTTTAATTAATGTAGATAGGTTAAAGTACAGCTTTGAGTGTATCTGTGTTGTATTTTTTTATATAGATAATATTGCTAACACAGAATTATGCCTTGCCTGCCACCACAAGAACTGAAAACAAAATTAGACTGGTCAAAATCACAAAGATGTATCTTCTTCAAACTTATCATTTCAAACTATGCAATGTCACTTGGAATTGACTGAAAAGTAAAAAGTCACAAAGAAACAAGCACAATTTTGAAAATATATTATGAATTCAGTAGCCTTTCACTATCAGTCCTCCAAAGATGTACCTAATCAGGAAACAATTTTTCAAAAAGAGCTTTAGAACAGACCCTGTCTTTCTTTTTTATGCCTTCTCTTATACAAAACAGTAACTATAAAACAAGAATGCATGTGTTGCTAAGCATACTCCACTGGTAATTCAAACTAACAGAAAACAGAAAGAAGGTGTCTGACAGATCAGAAAAGTGCATACACATTACAACTACTCACAGCTGAGTTGATAGTCAAATATGAAGTTATTGTGTTCCATAGCACAGGAGAAATATGTGACGAAAAATTTTAGTTTCATTCAACTTATTGAAAAATTCAAAGTATCTGCGATTAGAAAGGAGGTACCTAACAGATTCAAAATGTGCTGACATGTTACAACTAATATCTGTCAATCTGCTGACCAAATATGAAATCATTCTGTTTCTGAGACAGGTGAGAAAAGTATGACAAAACTAGATGTGTCAGAACGACACGAATAGCCCCGTCTCACAAAACAGAAAAATCTGCAATTTCAACAACACATGTGGACACAAACATGCATGGATAGTATCCAGCTCTCAAGACCAATACTAGTTTGATGAAAAATTTCCATGATTAATGAGTAGTTAAATTTCAAACTATCAGCAAACAGGAAGTGGATGTACTGAAGATGTGTTGAAACGATATGAAAATCAGCATATCGGAACGAAACATAAACTTGATCTATTACTCATCATGGTAGACTCACATATCAAAATTCAGCGATAAATCTGAAGGCGTATAGAAAAAAAGTCTGTATAACTGTGATTTTCAACAATTTTCAAAGTTCAAAACCCGTAATTACGGCAAAAATCAGCAGAGCAGAATGAAACTTAAACTTGATCTGTAACACATCATGGTTAACTCACATACCAAAAATCAACCCAATATCTAAAGGCGTTTAGAAAAAAAGTCTGTATAACTATGATTTTCAACAATTTATCAAAGTCAAAAGCCCGTAATTTCGGCAAAAATTAGCAGAGCAGAACAAAACTTAAACTTGAGCTGTAACTCATCATGGTTAACTCACATACCAAATATCAGCCCAATATCTGAAGGCGTTTAGAAAAAAGTCCGTATAACTGTGATTTTTAACAATTTATCAAAGTCCAAAGCCCGTAATTTTGGCAAAAATTAGCAGAGCGGAACAAAACTTAAACTTGATCTGTAACTCATCATGGTTAACTCACATACCAAAAATCAGCCCAATATCTGAAGGTGTTTAGAAAAATGGTTTGTTGCGGAATGACGGAATGACGGACAAGGATAAAACTATATGGCCCCTACAACTTTGTTGCGGGGCCATAAAAATTTGTTTGACAAATGGACAGATGAACGGTAACAAGATGAATGCAAAATAGCCCCCACTCCTAGAGTGGTGGTATAACATAAATCTGAGATAATAGTCAATTATGAAAAAGTAATTACCTCATGCTGTCTGCTTCTCTCTTGGAATGTTTTTGGAACCAATCAACACATTGCTATAATATAAAGAAGATTGTAAATCAACACATTGCTGTAATATAAAGAAGACTGTCAAACACCTTTTCTCATTTTTTTACAAGGACTATAAATTAACAGAAAGGTCAAAATATTTGAAACAATTTCAAATTTACATGAAATAAAATATAGCAAGTTGCCTAGCTGGGAGATACATAAATTGCTCTTGTTTATCAATGTTATTGCATTTAAGTATATGGTTTTTACCAAAACACCACTCTCCAAACTTGCAGGAAAAAAGGGGGGAGGGCAAAATTGTCAATTATATTTCATATTTGGACTACTATATATATATTAAATGAACAATCTCTGATAAAAATAAGACATATAGGCAAGCACACTGCTGTTTGAGTAGATATTAACAAATAAGAATTGGTTATAAGTGGAAAATGTCTAATATTGGTCACTAATATTCATCTACATCTTCCTTGTACACAACACAGGTTCTAGTGGTGAATAATCATGCCAAGTTTCATTACTCAACTTCAAGGGGTTTTAAAGGTTAAAAGAAGAAAAGATTAATGACAGATGAACAGGTGGATGCAAAGACAAGCTGATTACTATAATAATTAATTTAGATCTGGCTCGTTTAATTTCATAAAATTTTGAAAAAATATTTACTTTGACCTGTTGACAAAAATATCAAAATTTAAAGAAATTCAAACCACAAAAATTACAAGATTAATTTCATTGGATATATAGCAGTTTGACAAACACTAATTTTGATCATTGAGAAGCTTGATTTCTCTTTAC
The DNA here is from genome assembly GCF_021869535.1 of Mytilus californianus. NCBI lineage: Eukaryota > Metazoa > Mollusca > Bivalvia > Mytilida > Mytilidae > Mytilus > Mytilus californianus. The sequence continues at coordinate 64,328,762 of NW_026262668.1, read as the reverse complement.
TTTACAGTTTGTGATTAAAATGTTCATCTAAATTTTAAAGAGTTAACTCCCTGAGGTATTCTGTACCCCTTTAAGGACCCTAATTACGTTTTTCTCTTACCTGAATACTTTCAAGGGTATGTGCACCATCTAGATAGTAAGTTAATCTGTTTTTCTTTATGGTCTGATTTCTCCCAAGCCATTTACATTCAACTAAACCTAAAATTACGACGACAGTGAACCAACGCCTGGTAAACCTTCATTGCGATAGTCCCCTTACACACCAATTAATTGAAAAATCATAGAATCATTTCACCTATATTTGTCCACTATTGTAAATTCATACATTATTGCATGCATTTATTATCGAGATTCTTGAACAATGGACAAAAATATGAGATTAATTATTACGATTTTAGGTAATGATGCTTTTAAAATTAAAAATGCAAGTCTTGTGAAACTTGTTCCATTACATTTGTTGCAAAAAATTTCTGCATTTGCAGTATTCAAGAAACAGATCATAATATCATAAGATTATTCATGTATGCATTTGTCAATGAATAATAATTCTGATAATAATACAGATGGACAGAAGACTGATTTAAGGAATAATTAATGTAAAGTTACATTCTGAATATGATATATCTCATTTTATATTGTGAAGTAAACTGTAGTCACTGACCATTTATCAAAGTTTGGTTGAAAGGGAAAGACTTTGCTACTCCTATATCACCATGACCATCAACAGCAACTTCGTTCACACCATTCAAAACTTCCTCTGAAATTATTTGATAGAACAAAACTATAAATGAAGTAACAAGTACTACTTGAAATACAGATCCTATGTCCACACTTTGCTTACAAGAATCTGACAATGCTAGATTCTACTTTCATATTTTAAGACCTTTTAAGATTTTCAGGTTTTTGTTGTTATGATTCACACCTTCAAAAATTTGAAGCCTGACTTTTCATTAGCTGATGTAAGACAGATTAGAAAGTAGAACGTTGTGTTGTCAGATCCAAGTAAGCAAAGCAAGGACACAGAATCTGTATTTTAATAATATTGTCTGTTTTGATCCTGTTTATATCATGAGGACAATAATGACAATGTGTATGTTGAAAACCTTAAATAACCATTTTACTATACACAAACAACCAAACAGACAATTCTAAAACGTATTTTGTAAACTAGAAATATATTCCTGTGACTATGCTGCTTAATTCATGCAGTCTAACCCTTTTATACTTTTATTTTGTCTCAGGGTAAAAAAAGATGTCATTATATAAGGGACGAAACTTCCCATAATCCTCTAACCATATAAACTTTTGACATGTCTAGCCTGTATATAATTTGCAAGTAAACTGTGAAATTAAATAGCACTACTTTAACATATAAATTGTGCAAAATACTCAAAGTCAATGAACCATGACTGAAGGAACAGGGGCAAATAATTTTTTAGATATAAGATATGCCAAAGTGAAAACAGCTGCGAATGAAATATGATTGACTTATCAAATGTGGTTTACCTTGAACTGACCTAATCACAAATTTTAACATGTAAACTATGCAAAAGTTTCAAAGTCTATAGACCATGACTGAGGGGGCGTGACCAAATAATCTCCATAAAAATGAGATATGCTAATGCTAGTACAGTAGCATACCAGATATTATTGACTTATCATAAGTGGTTCCACTTTAACTGACCTAATCACAAATTTTAACATGTAAACTATGCAAAAGTTTCAAAGTCAATAGACAATGACTGAGGGGTAGGGCCAAATGATCTCCATTGAAATGAGATATGCAAATCATTAATTTATCATTAGAGGTTTCCCTTAAATTGACCTAATCACAAACTTTAACAAATTGTTGACGCCTCTTTTATTGACTCAAATCAAGGCGAGACAAAAATGGACTAATCAAGATATTGAGCTTGACAGACATAGATTAACCTCAGATAACTGATATTTTGAGAAACTGTCAATATTTTCTAAATTACTTCCTTGAAAATGTATTGTCAATGTATTGTAAATGTATTGTAAATGAAATTATCTCCAACAGGAAATCACTTTATACTCTGCTTTCCATACAGAAAGGGTTTATAAAACTTATGTCATGTTATGTTCATTTAACATGGTGCAAGTTATCTTATAAAGCAGTTTTATTGCAGAGTTATAATCACCTTTTAAAACTCCCTGAGTTTTCATCCATGTCCTTGTCAACTGTAATGCAAGTGAAGCATTGACTTTCTGCATATGTCCAGCTATACCAAGCTTAAACTTTTCACCTGGTCTTTCGTAGGAGGCAAAGTGAGGAGCAACTTCAAGATGGCACTGCAAAACCAAAATGATTCTTTTTCTATTAGTCAAAATTATGAAAGTGTTTTTAAAATTTAAACAATTCAATGTGACAGTACTTTTATTTATGGATGACAATATGTCGAAATCTTTAATGGTGCGGAGTTTATGATTTCCTAATTCAATACAACAATGAAGCAGGGAATTTGTTTTAACCAAAAAATAACCTTCTAGGGACAATTGAAAATAATAACCATAAACTTAAAGGAAGTAATAACTTTCAATTCTAATCTTTAAAAAATAATAAAATATAGAAGTTAGAATAAATCTCTCAGATGTTTAATTACTTCTCAAAAGTATATTAATAGTTTTGCTGTCTTTTAAGGTTAAAATATATCTGTTTTTATAAAACACTTCCTGTTTCAGTTAAACAATCATCAATGTTCTGGTGTGCTTACTATTAAAGTTAGGAAGGCTTTTCCAATGGTTAATAGATTGATTGATTGTCGGTTGCTTAATGTCCAGTAGCAAATATTTCATGCATGTTCAGGATGATCCAATGGTTAATGATGAACAAGAAACCTTTATTGAAATCATTTGATATCTCATAATGACTCATATGTATGAATTTTAAAAACTGGCAAAAAAAATTTGAAGCTTACAATTTTAATGGTGTTTACTTTTTGAGGCCAGCATAGTTCCTGTAAAACTTCAGAGATATTTTCAATAAGAACTGTTAAAATCAAGAGATACCAACCCCCTTTTCCTCTGCCCGTTCATGCAGAACTTTAAGTGCTTCAGGACACTGTGGCGATGTAAATGCTGGTACACCAGGCTACAAATGCAGTAAAAAAGTACAATTAATAATAATATTAAGTCTTTTTTTTATATCAAAAATATATTAACAAAAAAAAAAATCAAATGTTCATTATGAAGATATTTTCTAATAGCAACTTCCTTCTTAGTGTCAGTCCTCAAACCTTATTTTTTTCTTGTGAAAAGATGATGTAGAACTTCAGAGGGAATATCTATTTTGCTGATTCATAAGCAAATAATTAATGACAATAGGAATGCACTGCTGATTTGAGAAAAACACTTAAATGACTTTTTTATGTATTTTTTTAAAACAAAATTATTTTGCATGAAAAAAATGAAACAAAACTAACTTTGAAAATACCAGCTTTTTGCCAAGCAATCTTCTCAATGGTGTTTCCCAAAATAGACACATGATCCATTCCAAGGGAGGTAACTCCACACACCACTGGTTTCCTCACCAAATTAGTACTATCATACTCGCCTCCTATTCCCACTTCTATTATAGCTACATCTGTTTGTTCTTTCAGAAAAATATTGTAAGCCATAAGGGTGAGAAAAGCAAAGTATGCTGGCATAGAATCATTATTTTGTTCCTGTATCAAAAAAAATATAGAACTTGAGTTCAATAAACTGTATTCTCATTAAATTTAGTTATTGGTAGTATTATCATGAAATTATGCTCATTGAATGGAGGACAAATGTAATGGTTTTAAAGATTTTTTTCTAATAATTAATAATTGACTCCACAAGACAGTCTTGAAATCCCATGTATATTAATAACTATTAATTACCATATCTTTTTTCAATATTCCTATTACCAACTGGGTCAATATCCCTAATGCTCCTCAAATTGAGGAACTCAAAAGTTGTGCGTAAACAAAAAATCTCTGAGTAGTGATATTGGACATGTTTCTATTTTTAACAAGTGACTGAGCTGAACCATTTGTGCTGATTTGAAATGTAGAGGTCCATAGAATAAATGTGTAAAAACTATGGAGTTATTAAATGTATGCAAAGAACTAAATTTTCAAAGAATTTATTGAGTGAAAAAAAGGATTCTTTACCTCTAGGAGCCGTTTTCGATATGAGCAGAGAAATTGAGGAAAAGGCTACCATTACCACCTACCTGAAATGAATTGCGCATCTGTGCCCAACTTATAATGAATCATGTGAATGCTTTTTGTCAAGTGCAATTGCCTTTTTATTTATTCTTGATTGTCCTAGTCTTGGTTCAATTTTGTTTTTATTTAGGTTCATCAGGGTGCATTGTAGTTTCGAACTTTTTTGTTTATTTTTTTGTTTTTATATTTTGTTGTGAATAGTTGTTTGGCACTTTATGTGGTTTATAGCTGCATCTCAAATATATATTTCCGGAAATTAGTTTTGAATATGTGAGGAAACTAGATATGTCAGTACAAAACGAATGCCCCTGCAAACTCTTGCAAAACAAATCAGTCAAACAGAACTGAATACAAACTCTATCTATAAGTTATCATTATACACTGAAGTACCAAAATTTAGCTCCAGATCTGCAGGTATTACAAAAAGCCCAAAAAGTACAATTTTCAAGGGCTAAAATACCACTACAAGCTGGTCAACTGTAGGGAAATACAAACTCAATCTGTAAGTCATCATACGATCATTATACACGTACACTCAAAATCAGATCTGTAGACAAGACAAAAAGAATATTTGGGCAAGTATAATTTTCATAAAGTTTTTTAACTCCACCAAATATGGTCAACCAGAATGAAACACACAATTAATCTGTAGTTATCATTATGAACTTATGTATAATAAACAGAGGTGGATTCAGGGGGTGGTCACCCAGTTCGCATGACCCTTCCTTGGGGTTAAAAATGGTGCACCATGTACATTTAAGCGTAATATTTTGAATAATTTATCAATTTCTTTATCCTTGGTAATGCAGTTGACATTAATTATCTTAAGGCTAAATACATGTACCTTGACATGTGTGTTTAAACAATCAACATGTTACCAGCGATTATTAATTACTTCTTCCCTTCCTTTGATGTGTAGATGTGAAAAAGAAGAGACAGCCACCAATTGTAGATGTTTTCAGTAGGACTGGTGATTAATATTTTTATTTATATATAGTTTATCTAAATTTTAACAGTTTAAATTTGTTTTAATACTGTAATTCCAACATTCAAGTATTTTTTATTCGTTTTGAGTCTTGAAACAACAGGACAAGATGTATAATAACTGGAGACAACAGGATAAGATGTATAATAACCTGAGACAACAGGACAAGATGTATAACAACCTGAGACAACAGGACAAGATGTATAATAACCTGTGACAACAGGACAAGATGTATATAACCTGAGACAACAGGATAAGATGTATATAACCTGAGACAACAGGACAAGATGTATATAACCTGAGACAACAGGATAAGATGTATATAACCTGAGACAACAGGACAAGATGTATATAACCTGAGACAACAGGACAAGATGTATAATAACCTGAGACAACAGGACAAGATGTATAATAACCTGAGACAACAGGACAAGATGTATAATAACCTGAGACGACAGGATAAGATGTATAACAACCTGAGACAACAGGACAAGATTTATATAACCTGAGACAACAGGATAAGATGTATATAACCTGAGACAACAGGACAAGATGTATAATAACCTGAGACAACAGGACAAGATGTATAATAACCTGAGACTACAGGACAAGATGTATAATAACCTGAGACGACAGGATAAGATGTATAACAACCTGTGACCACAGGACAAGATGTATAATAACCTGAGACAACAGGACAAGATGTATAATAACCAGAGACAACATGATAAGATGTATAACAACCTGAGACAACAGGATAAGATGTATAACAACCTGAAACAACAGGACAATATGTATAATAACCTGAGACAACAGGACAAGATGTATAATAACCTGAGACAACAGGATTAGATTTATAATAACCTGAGACAACAGGACAAGATGTATAATAACCTGTGACAACAGGACAAGATGTATAACAACCTGAGACAACAGGACAAGATGTATAATAACCTGTGACAACAGGACAAGATGTATAATAACCTGAGACAACAGGATAAGATTTATAATAACCTGAGACAACAGGACAAGATGTATAATAACCTGTGACAACAGGACAAGATGTATAACAACCTGAGACAACAGGACAAGATGTATAATAACCTGTGACAACAGGACAAGATGTATATCATTTTACCACTTTATATATACAAACCTTGGTAGCTTCTAGCTTGTTGAACACATCCCAGAAATAGGTGACAAATTTTTCACGAGACAGAGGCTGTCCATTTATTTGAAATCGCTCCCTTACTTCAACAAGATGAGGTGAACTGAAAAAACAATTTCAAGATTTAAGTTCAACAGTTTGTAACTACACTAAATATAGCAAAAGGAAGTGTCACTAAATGCTCTAGAGGTTCTCAAGTTAAATTGTTTATCAATCTTGTCTTCTTGATCATTTTTGCTGTTTACAATTTTTCTTTATCTACCTACTAATAGTTTTTCCCCAAAAAGCAAAAAGAAAAAAAAAAAGAAAAAAAAAAGATGAGTTATCTGACAATTTGCTCTTTTTGAAGATCTTGTTTTGCTTATCATTTTGCTGTTACCAGTTTCTCTCTATCTACTATAGTTTTTTAACAGTATTCGAAAATAAAAGACTTTACATTTGTACATGCATTTTACCTCTATGTTCTATTTCTAGCCTTGGTACCCATGTTGGTTGGCCAGAAGGCTGACGGGACACACTTTATACACCAGACACCCCAAGGATGGTTGCCAAGTTTTGTTCGATTTGGCCCCGTTGTTTCAGACGATTCTTGTAAAAGTAAATGGTTGATGAACAAGATATGAAGGATGCCAAGTGACAGCAGAGGCTCACACTGGCCCTTTGGACCAAAAATACAAATGGTACAGTATGATATAAGTAAAAGAATAACATAAAACTACATGATACTTATATCAATCAAAGATGCAAGATTAACAAACATTCATAAGATACTGTACAAGTTAAAGAAAGTCATAACTTACAAAACCACCACTAATGGTAGTACTAAGAGATATTTAAGAGATATTGTCTACTGTGGAGTGTGAATATCATTTTCATGGATTGAGGAAAACTTGCATTTTCATGGATATTTGATTTCGTGGTTTTGACAATCTCTGCATACAAAGCCTATAGAAAATTTGTAATTCGTTGAACATTTGAACTCGTGGTTCACCTGTATCCACAAAACCCACGAAAATTGGAATCCAACAAATAATAATGAATCCACAGTATTTGATAATATAATTTAAACTTTGAGGAAACACAAATCATGAAATGTAGACTTTTTTAATTCTCAAAATTTACAAAAGCATGTTCAAGATTTCTCTTTCAAATAGGAATGCCTAGTTAGATTTGATAGTTGAAAACAAACAGCCTCCAATAAAGCTTTTATAGTTTCCTTTTTTAATAAAAAATGTAGTGTTTAAATCATGTAAGTCAATTTGCGATGTACATAAACAAAATAAATTCTATTATAATAATTTTCTACCATAACCAATCCATTTTCTATTGAAATAAGCACATCTTTGTAAAATTTTCAATAAATGTACATTTCATACCGATATAACATGTTACTTTTATTATTCTTCCCTTAGATTATTTATTTTGTATTTACATTGTATCATAGGTCAAATTTATTTGTTCAGTGTATGTTCAATGGTGTTAATATGTCCTTTGATTGAGTTAAGCTATTTCAGTTGATATTTTATAGTGTGTCTTTCTATGTTGTGATGTTACACTATTGTTTCAGAAAAAGGGTGAAGGTTTGGTACCATTAAAACGTTTAAACCCGCTGCATTTGTTTGCACCTGTCCTAAGTCAGGAATCTGATGTTCAGTAGTTGTCGTTTGTTGATGTGGTTCATAAGTGTTTCTCGTTTCTCGTTTTTTATATAGATTAGACCATTGGTTTTCCCGTTTGAATGGTTTTACACTAGTAATTTTTGGGGCCCTTTATAGCTTACTGTTGGGTGTGAGCCAAGGCTCCGTGTTGAAGACCGTACTGTGACCTATAATGGTTTACTTTTATAAATTTTGACTTGGATGGAGAGTTGTCTCATTGGCACTCATACCACATCTTCTTATATCTATTGGTTAATATTGTAAAATGTAGATGACATGCGTGAAACATTTAAAAACTAACTATAAAAGTCTCAACATTTGAACAAAAAGTGCATTAACTTGAAGACAAGAAGTGACCTAGCTATTCCTTATAATAGCTTTTTTAACAATTTAATATATAGAAATAGAGGCCAAATTAGGGCCTTACTCCTTTCCAAGTTAATAAAAGCATTTACCTGAAAAATCCTGTTTTGAAACCCTGATGTCGTAGAATGCTTTCACAGTAAGCACATGTTGACCCTTTACCTTTAGTGCCACTGACATGAATTACCTTTAATCTATCTATGTCATCCAACTGAAATTGAAAGAGTAATTATAATTAAAAATTCATTGTCATGGAACAAAATGTTAACTTGATCTATAACTTGTCATGGTGCAAAGTGTAAGTATAACAAATATCAAATCAATGTCTTCAAGCATGACAAAAAAAAGTGTGGAAAACTGATTATTTAAGTGGATTTTCTAAGTCCAAGGACCATTACTCTGCACAAAATCATCAGACCGGAACAAAATTCAAACTTGATCTGTAACTTGTCATGATAAAACTATATACCAATTATCAAATCAATATCTTCAAGCATGACGAAAAAAAGTACGGAAAACTGAATGAGTAAATTTTCGAAGTCCAAGGACCATAATTCTGCACAAAATCATCAGACTGGAACAAAATTCGAAATTGATCTGTAACCTTTCATGATAAATCTATATACCAATTATCAAATCAACATCTATAGCATGACGAAAAAAAGTGCGGAAAACTGATTATTTGAGTAAATTTTCGAAGTCCAAGGACCATAACTCTGCACAAAATCATCAGACTGGAACAAAATTCAAACTTGATCTGTAACTTGTCATGATAAAACAATATACCAAATATCAAAGCAATATCTTCAAGCACGAAGAAAAAAAGTGTGGAAAACTGATTTGCCGGACTGACAGATGGACAGACAGACAGACAGATTGACGGACAGAGTGCAAACCTAAAGTCCCCTTCGCCTTCGTCAGTAGGGGACTAAAAATAAAATGTGGTATGGTTGCCAAAACAAACTCTCCACAACAGACCAAATGACACAGAAATAACAAATATAGGTCACTGTACGGCCTTCAACAATGAGTAAAACCCATACCGCATAGTCAGCTATAAAAGGCCTGAAATGACAAATGTAAAACAATTCAAATGAGAAAACTGCCATTTTTTGGGTTCACTTAAGTTTTTTGGTTGCTGTGTTATATTGCCCTGCAACTCCTTGCCTTCATAAAATTGAGAATGGAAATGGGGAATGTGTCAAAGAGAGAACAACCTGACCATAGAGCAGATAACAGCCGAAGGCCACCAATGGGTCTTCAATGCAGCGAGAAACTCCCGCACCCGGAGGCGTCCTTCAGCTGGCCCCTAAACAAATAAGTATACTAGTTCAGTGATAATGGACGTCATACTAAACTCCAAATTATACACAGGAAACTAAAATTAATCAAAGTACTGAAGTACTGAACATCGGATGACCACAAGTTCTTGAGGATGGTCGAAAGCACTTTTCTCAGAAAAAAACAACATATCTCATTACCTGAAACTGAGGTTAATGTACAGAGATATATTTTTTTCTGAGACAAGTTCGTGCGTGGATGATGAATAAATGACAGGAAATTCAACTTCACCGTAATAACTATTAGATTGTAGTGATACAAATCAGTATACACTGATTTGTTGTTATATATTATATTAAAATAACAGTTAAATATATATATGATTTGCATCCATTTGTATATCATTCTATTCTACTATTCTAATAATAGTGCAATGCAAGTGCATGGTGGACACTTTTCCGTAAAAATTCGATTTTTCTAAGATTGGATACGAGTAGGCATTCATATTTTCCCGCAAAAACAATTACAGAGTTACCGGTCCTTTCCGCATGCTTTAACTCAATTTTCGGTACGTGTGCATTGATATTATCAATGATTTTGTACTTATATATATATATATCTAACTACAAAACATTTTCATATTATTAATTTATGTTGTAAACAAAAATATTTTTATCAGTATTCATTGAAGAGATGTATTTATATCAAACGATAAGGAATGTTATTTTGCACTCGTTTATGTGCGCATATTTATCATGTTTATAGATCGGTTACAAACCCAAAACTAATTTACATAATGGAAATCTAGGCGATAGCATTACATCGGGATGACCTCGAGGTCATCGCGATGTAAAAATGATACAAGACTAACAAAGGCCAGAGGCTCCTGACTTGGGACAGGCACAAAAATATGGTGGGGTTAAACATGTTTTTTGAGATCTCAACCCTCCCCCTATACCTCTAGCCAATGTAGAAAAAAATAAAGCACAACAGTACGCACAGTAAAACTCAGTATAAGAGAAGTCAGAGTCTGATGTCAGAATAGGAAACAAAAGAAAATAAGCAAAATGACAATAATACATAAATAACAACAGACTATCCGTTTGACTTCTATAAATCTTCAGAAAATAATTCTTAAAAATTCATTTTTACAAATAAACATTTTTTTTCTTGATGTATGTTAATGTATGATATATACGAACTCTGACTATGAATATCATAATTTTGGGCCAATAATCAAAAAAGTTACCCATTAGGTCTCTATGTTACTTCTATTTTTTTTATATAAAATACTTGATGGAGTAAGTATGAATAGTGTAACAGCCTTCCATTCAAAACAAAAACATTAGACATGTGCTTTAAACCTGTTAACCTATTAATGGATGGTCATATTCTAACGTAAGGGCAAACTGTTGATTTATTCAACCAGTATATATCTTTGAGGAATTAAAAAAAAATTATATTGACCTTTGACTATAATGACTAATTAGGCTGAATCAGCAAATTTTGTAAATATAATGAATGATATATATCATCTGTTAAAATGAAGTTTACGGATTACTCTTTGGAGAATAAACTTGTAGATAGTATTTCCAAAAAATTAAATAAGCCACTGTAATATCAAGATCCCATGAATTATAAGTGTACATACCGTTATTCCTACACTTGACGCCCATTTAACCATATTTGGAACATGCAGAGGTGCAAGTTTATCACGCGTTAGTCGTGTCTTTTCAAGAGTCTGTGCATTGCTCTGCAAAGTGTTTAAAGTCTTAACACATTCCTGAAAAATATCATCCATGAGGTATAATGTTCACTTAAAATGAAACACATTCCTGAAAAATATCATCCATGAGGTATAATGTTCACTTAAAATGAAAGGATTCGTCTTTTTGGAATTTATACGTAAATACTTTTTTGGCATGTGAACCATGAAATATTACTTATCTCCACGGCAGTAAAAAATTGCAAATTAAAAAAAATAACTTTGTTACACTTACAAAAAATTTTTTTTTAACAAGTATCATGCAAATCATATCAGTTTAAGACAGTGTTTTTTATTCTTTTCTGATGTTGCCTACCTACCGAAATATTTTATGACACAAATCGTTTCAAATTAAAAAAAAAAAAAATGTTCATGCTCTTACGTCGTTGTCTTGTTTAAAACATGTAACTTATGTTTTTGGCCAAAATAATTAAATCCCTACCTACCTACACAACCCTACAAGCATGGGTAAGTGACATCAAACAAAGAATTTGTTAAGTGTGGCCTTATTTATTTGCAAAATATCAACAGCAAGGGTATTATTTTCATATCGATTGAATTTTTATATTATTATAAATTATCAATCTTTATTTCTTCATTCACTTATAAAGTGCTTTTTTGGTAGTTTTTTTCCCCTGCAAAATACTAACAGTGAACTCCTGTTTGTCCACTGTACTCCAACAAGTATTATTATATTTTTATATATATATAGCATGAGTTATGTACATGCTGCATTTAAAGTTAGCAATTGGATATAGGACTAAAAAAGAACAAGTTTACTGATTAATTAGGCAAAAATATGTGATTGAAAATTATTAGAGACATTTTTTATTTGCCATTTTAAAACTATGATTATTAAGAACTTATAGAATGTGAAAAGTTTAGAAAAAATTTTAACTCCTGTTGGTTGTTAGTACAAGTATTTTTTATGATAAAGGTTGACATCTTGAAACACTATAGTATCTAAACTATAAATGCAATATTCATATGGTGTTAAGAGCAATGAACTCTTGAACTGAATCAAAAGCATCAACCTCCATACAATTTTTTTTCTTTTCCTAGGTGCAAGTTGGGATAAGATACTGAGGTATTCTCTGCTGTTTCCACAAGGAAATTTATACATAATAACAGGGGCGGATCCAGGATTTTGGAAAGGGGCGTAGTATTTTAGTTGGCCGAGCGGAGCGAGGCGAACAATTTTTTGGACCTTTTTTTTTGGCTAAAAAACATAAAATAAGTGTAAAATGCATTTTATAGTTAAAGTGTAGGGGTTGGACATTTTTGGTGCCGTATTCTCTCCATTAATTGTCTATTATAAAATGATTGGATGGATCCAAAGCTATGTACTAATTAATATATTTGATGTGGGATTTGTCAGTAAAAAATGGACATGGAAAATTCTCGTTTGTTGTATGGTTAGTAAACATAACCTCACAGTTTTCTTGTTGTAAACAAGATATACGGCTATTCAATGAAATTTACAATACGACCGACACGAAGAAATACAAACAAGCAATTTTTATCCAAATGTTTGGTTGAAATGTTTCAACCAACAAGGGAAGTGAGGGGTTCCAAATCAACCAAAGGCTACGAATGAGTCGGAAATGACAATGAAGTTGTGAATGACGGTCGACACATGGAGACATATAGGCCACATCCAGCAGGCAGGTTGCAGTCGGGCCTTGAAAAAAGTATTCAGTATATCAGTTCGGCGAAACAGACATTCCGGTCAGATATGGGATTCACATGCAACCCCCAAAAAAAAAAAATTACGCCCGTTTTTATTCATCATGTTCATTTAATGCTAAATAATTTTGTTGAAAATATTTTTTTCTAATGGCAAAAAAGTGGACAAGATTATTGTTTTCAATCCAGATACGGCCAGAATTTTTGATTAAGGCAAAAATCAGGGTCAGAATTTTTTTCTCTAAGCAATGTGTTACAAAATGTACTGTAATTTGAATCTCAAAATGACTGATGAGTGACGTTTTTTTCGACTTAGTGGTCAACTCCACCGTAGCGAATCACATGACTTTGACATAATCAATAATATATTACAGTAAATACGAGCGAAAAATATCTTTATAAGTAAAGAATTGTCGCATAAAAATTAAATACACGGGAAATGGCAAAGTTCGCGAAGTCTAGTCTGATTAATCATTTTACAAAAAAAAAAAAGTGCAAGCAAAAGGGCGTACGCCCTCTACGCCCCCCTCTGGATCCGCCACTGAATAAGTCTAATTACAATGATTTGTAGGCCACACAGTAATTTCGAGTTCTCACTTGAATGAAGGTGGGGGGACACTTTAGCCACAATATAAAATATAAGGAGTTGTGGTATGATTGCCAATGAGACAACTAACATTCATTTTACTTAATTTTAAAATCTGTATTCTTAGTCTATTCAATCTGCCCACATGGTTATTGAAATTATTACAGAAATAAAAAAAAATACAGTCAAAGGTCATAATCAATAAAACAATTGAAGATAATTGTTTTTGTTCTAATTTAAAAGTCATAATCATATATATATTGAAAAATAGGAGGAGGGGTACTTTATATTTATAAATATAGGTATTAGGTATAGAAATAAAAAAGAAAATAAAGTTAAGAAAAACAAAATGATTCTGATAAATCTTTAAAAAAAATATATCAGTAAAATGCATTTGTTGAATCCACATGCGAAAATACTGTAAGAAATAAATTCCATCATATACTGTAAATTCAGAAATTATTGCGAGGTTTTTATTAATGTGAATAATGCGACTTGGTGATTATCGCAATAATAACTTGCATTCTAATATCTGATGCATATATCTGTATGCAGAATTTCCTAAAATCGCACAAATTAATCTCGCAATTTTTTCAATTTTTAAAAAAATCACAATAATTTCTGAATTTACAGTATAAAAACATAAAGGGAACACAATGTAAAGAATCCATGTCAACTTTTTTCCAATATAAATAATGTGGTTGAACCATGCAACTACATTTTATTGTCCAAACAGCAAATCAGGTTCACATATATAGCAAATTGTTTGTGTATAATGCATAAAAATGTACTTACAGAAATCTTAATGTTGTATATTGTACTCATCATGAACATATATAGAATGAAGATTTTAGGAAGTAACTAAAGTTAATGAGGAAGTGGATGTCCTTATCCAAACAAAAAATTAGTGAGGTAAATAAATCTAGGATATCATATGTAGGTACGACATCTACATTGATAACAGTCAATAGGACATACACAACAATACAATAAGTACATGTATATTGTTAGTCATGGTCATGTTAGTGGAAAGCTATAGATTGAACCAGGCCACAATAGCATTCTAAAAATCTGATAACAAGCCTTTATGTTTAAGAACACATCTATAGCATTAATAATTAAAACAAGCTGCAACTAAAATGTAAAATAATCAAAGCTTCTGGTCTTGTCATTGCAGGATAATTCAATAAAGCTAATAAATATGAAGTTTCAATGGTTTATACTGTGGATTCGTGAATTTAACTTTACATTTGTCATAGAGACAACTTTGAGAAAATGTTCCTAATTCAACGATGACCTTCCACATTTGAAGGCAAAAATGTATATTAATTCCTCAATTTCATGTTCAACGATATTTTTTATCAAAAATTTAAATCATACTGATCATCACGAATCCAAAGTAATCAAATTCAGATATATAGAAACAAATATATTCAGGTCACTACAGTGGTCATGATACTTCAAATTTATTCAAGATGAATATTGTAGATGAAATATACATCAAAATTAACACACACACATTTCCATCCTTCATGGAACTTGTGAAGAAATTACAATGATGTTTCCATGAAATTGAGTGAGGGTCTAGATTGGGTTCACGGAAAAGAGAATAAAAATATCCAAAAAGTGCAAAATGAGGGGCAGAATAAATAAAGAATACAGAAGAATAGTCTAATATATCAATGAATAAAGAAATGAAGGTCCGTCAATCCAGACCCTCTAGAATAACAAAGACTAAATTGTAGTTCCTACCTACACAAATGTAAGACTTTGAAACATACAAATTCATAATTGTAAACTGCCTATCTTCAGTAGTCTAAGTCACAACTTTTCTATTTTTAGGGCTTTACATATTGTCTATTGTTTAAGAATGTATTTTAACCTTTAAATATATTTAATTCTGGTTTACTGTTTTGCTCATCGATGTTCAACCTGTATCTCCTTTACTCAAAATCAGTGCATGTAGCTGTCAAGAAACATTTCTCCCATATCCATTTAAAAATGGTATAATTGTTTGGAAGAAGATAGTCTTTGTATGTATTAGACATGTAAGATACACCCCAGATATGAATCCAGGATTTTGAAAAAGGGGAGACCCTCAAACTAGGCAATGTGGGAGTGGGACATGTAAAAAGTTGATGCATTAACCATAAGGGGTGCACCCCCACCCCAACCTCCACCCTAAATATGCCTCTGCACCCCTGAGGGAGGGTGTATCTAATTCATACCATGATATTATGGTTCATGCAAAAGAATATATTTTAATAAATAAGAATGGAGTTTTCAGCAATTGGACCTTTAAGATCCTTATTTTATGATATCTGATTACATTTAAAGGCATCTTAATGTAAATATAGATACAATATATTACCTATGGTAAACATGGTGAAAATAAGATAAAGGTTGAAATAAAAGTTTATCCTCAGGTCAGTAGTCGGTGCTTATAACATACCTTTCTTCAATTCTCTGTTGATAAATATAAAAATTATTAAAAAACTAAGGTTCTAATACCCTCAGGCAAATTAACCATAGATGGTTTTGGCCATTCTTTTAAGGTCCCCTTGGTCATATACCTCCTTACATGTTCAAGTTTTTTGGGGCTTGAAAATTCCTGACAAAGATAATTTCAGAGAAGTCCTTCAAAAGCATTAAATATATATATATATATATATATATATGGATAGATATTATTTTCATTTTTTTGAACAAGGGATACTGCTTCAGGTGAACTGCTAGTCCCACAGGGCATAATCATTTCAGTAATCAGTGCTTTGGTACTGACAAAATTTATAACATACCTCAAGTTTTAAAATTCTTTGTGGATAAATTAGAAATTATTAAGAAACTAAGGTTCAAACTCCCTCAGAGATTGACTTTAGATGGATTTGGATATTCCGTTTTACAATCCATTTTGGTCATAAAGCATTTCACATATTCAAGTACTCATACATGTACATCTTTGGCTTTTAAATTTATGGTTGTGAGTGATCCTGGTTAAAGCATTTCGGACACACCAAGTTTATAAAGTTTCATTTTCATTTTTGAATATATATCCATTCCTGATTATAAAAATTAATCCATTGAAATAATCCCCTTTTCCATTTTGATTTCAATGATTTAACCTTATTCATTATTAACCATTTTGTTGAAATCACAAATAAAAAAATCATTACACGTTTAAATGTTTATAAAACTTTTCAAATTTATGAAAATTTAAAAAACTAGCTCAGAATTTCACATAACTTCATAAGTTGATATGTATATTTCTTTGTAATTTTTCACTATTTTTTGTGAAGAAGAAAAAATGCAATTTGAAGTAGGAAAACAAGAGGCTCTCAAGAGCCTGAATCGCTCACCTGTATTTTAGAGGAAAAAATTTTTAAATGTTAGCAAACTTGATGAAAAATTGTGTAAAATTGTCTTTAAAGAGCAATAACTCCTAAGGGGTCAATTGACAATTATGGTCATATTAACTTTTTTGTAGATCTTACTTTGCTGAACATTATTGCTGCTTACAGTTTATATATATCTATAATAATATTCAAAATAATAACAAAAAACTGCAAAATTTTGTTAAAAACTACCAATTCTGTGGCAGCAACCTAACAATGGGTTGTTTGATTCGTCTGATAATTTCAGGGCCGATAGATCTTGACCAATTAAACAATTTTACCCCATGTCACATTTGCTCTAAAAGATTTAGTTTTTGAGATATAAGCCAAAAACTACATTTGACCCTTATGTTCCATTTTTAGCCATGGCGGCCATGTTTGTCGATGGATCAAAACTTCGGATACAATTTATAAACTAGATACCCTAAGGAACATTTAGTTAAAGTTTGAAGGTAATTGGCCCAGTAGAATCAGAGGAGAAGATTTTTAAATGTTAGCAAACTTGATGAACAAATTGTGTAAAATTGTCTTTAAAGGGCAATAACTCCTTTAGGGGTCAATTGACAATTATGGTCATATAACTTTTTGGTAGATCTTACTTTGCTGAACATTATTGCTGCTTACAGTTTATATATATCTATAATAATATTCCAAATAATAACAAAAACTGCAAAATTTTGTTAAAACTACCAATTCGGTGGCAACAACCCAACAATGGGTTGTTCGATTCTTCTGAAAATTTCAGAGCTGATAGATCTTGACCAATTGAACAATTTTACCCTATGTCAGATTTGCTCTAAAAGCTTTAGTTTTTGAGATATAAGCCAAAAACTGCATTTGACCCCTATGTTCTATTTTTAGCCATGGCGGCCATGTATGTCGATGGATCAAAACTTCGGATACAATTTATAAACTAGATACCCTAAGGAACATTTAATTAAAGTTTGAAGGTATTTGGCCCAGTAGTTTCAGAGGAGAAGATTTTTGAAATAGTTTACAACGACAGACGACGGACGCCAAGTGATGGCATAAGCTCACATGGGGACCTTCGGGCCCCGGTGAGCTAAAAAGGCATTCATAAATAAATATATACCAATTGGACAATCAAAAACCATAAGTTGAAGAAAAACATAAAACATCATGGAGAAAAAAAAGAAGAAAAACACACACAACAGTCCAAAAACATTACACATAAAACTGAAGATTAAACAACACAAACCCCAACAAAATTTTTGATATTTCACTGGAATCTAGCATGCACAGTTCCTAACTGTCAGTTACTCATGAAGATCTGTTGTTTACAATGATAGGAAATCCTGACTAGCTCATTTTTCTGCATCAATGCCCACAATGATGTTGTACAAATCAAAATGCATAGAAAAATGCAGTTACACAACAAAATCTGTGAACAGACTTTTGATATTCATAATCACCATACAAGTATAAATATTGTCCCTTTACCAATTTTCATAATAAAATATTGTGACCTGGTCCTACGACGGTTATGACAAGACCAACAGCATGCTGATTAGTTTACCTTTAGTTTTCTGCATACCTGTGGAGTTAAAAATGGTAAATTATATATAAAATATTCAAGGTCAAAATGAAAAAAATTTAGCTCCCTAAACTTTAAAACACCGGGTATCATCATACGAAATACGCGTCCAGACTAGAATTCGGAGGAGCAATTACACTAGACAGCAACCCAGTGGGTAAGTAAAATCTGGATCTAATTCCCATGGAGCACAATCCTCTGTAGGAATCAGATCCAGATTTTACTTACAAATTGCACTTAACAATTATTATTTGCTCCTCGGGGTTCGGATCCCTCCACAGATTATGGATCTGGATACCCGTTGTGTATAATTGCCAGCAAGTAGAAATTTGGTTTGAAAAAGATCATCATGAACAAGGTGACCAACCTATCCAGATTCACACCCATCAAGTCTTGCACTTGTCAATTGAACATAACATCTGGACCATTGATTTTGTTAATTTTTCATGGTCTTTAAACTTTCCACTGGAAATTGTTCACAAAATAATAACCTTAGAAAAACTAAATGCTCCATGAGCCTGTATTTCTCTTTTGGTATCTATACATAAAAATTCCATTTGCTAATATCAATTAATAATTCAAAAGGTTTTAAGTTATTGGTTATCAGGGATTGTTTTTGCTAAATGTGTTGCCATTGGAAACATCCCCAATTTTGCTGAGATCTGGTAGTGAGGAGATGGAGTGCATGCTTTTTTCCCACTGTTAGAAACAGTGATTCATGAACACAAGATTTCTCGGTTTGCTTTTAATGTCATTAGTAACTGACAGTCAATAATTTTTTCGTCCGATCTGAATATTATTAGTTTGAACTATATTTGTTTTTGCTATTCTGATCAGTATTTGGATATGGTGAATAAGCTTTTGACCACTGGAACTGGGTTTACCCAGTATGGGACCAGTCTAGTCCACATAATTAAGGATGTCTTGTAAGGCTTTTTTTCGGCTGTGATGATTTTCAACAGCATAATGATGAAGCCATTATAACCAACTAGAACTTTTTTAAAGTCCTTCACTTCTGAGATAATTTGACCTGAATTTCCAGAATGTTGTTTATAAATCAGAAATTAAGGTCAGTCTAACTTTGTGCAGTTTAGTTTGAAGATTTATTTGATACTTCAGTTTTTGGACTAGACAGAGTTAATAACCTGTCAATAAGCATATATTAATGAAGCTTGCTTTAAAGTTCATCATAACAAATGGACAAAAATGGTTGTTTTTACATCTCAAAAATTACTCATGTACAGACAAACCATGCAGTTGGAAAATTTTATGGCCTAGCATCCACTAGATACTTGAAAATAAAAGCTAAAAGCATTTTGTGGTTCAGAAAGACAAAATTGTTTTCGGATTTTGATAGGCATTTTTTTTTTTTAATCACTGCAGAAAATTGTAAAATAAACACCTGAAATTCAGAATTACATTTGATACTGTCCGCTCAGTAATACTGAGTTATGTAAATATCTATTATCCTTCTATTGTCCATATCAACCAATACGATACTATACAATAAACTAGCTGTTATTCAAGAAGGAACAAAAAAAAATTCCCATCAAAATTCCCAAAAAATTTTACCTTTCTGAAACACAAAATGCATTTAACTTTTATATACCTAGTGGTAAAAAAATTTTGAGGTGTAATAACACTTTAACAGCTGTAATGTCATCAAGGATTTGTATACATGTACATGTAGTAAGATCTTACTATAGGGGAAATTCGCCTAATTGCGGACACTTTTTCAAATTTGGAAGTTTGGATACTGTCGAGGCCAATTGCGGACATACTGGTGGTTGCATTTGACAGGAGAGGATAGAGGGTATCAAAGGGACTATTTCCCGCGTTTTCAGGTCTCCTTTCTTGATTGGTAGATTGAAAACTCTTAAAACCCGCGGAAATGCCGAGTTGTGTAAATGCGGACAGGGGGAATTAAAATACGGACACCTTGTCGTCAAATTGCGGACACTTATTTTTAAACAGTTCTTGCTATTACGCATATATAACATTAGCTCTCATGAATACCCCTCAGGAATACCCTCTCAGTGCATCTTAAAGCATGTTTGAGAATGGTTTTCTCGCATGAACTGGTAATACATGTGGAAAGGTGAGAAAAATAAGATTAAAAAAGTTCATCAAATATCTTATACCACACCAATTATTAAATGATATAAGATGCAGAAACTTTTTTGTACTGAAAACTTCCATCGGGATATTTGTCTTCCAAGATGCATGCATGCATATATACAAGATATAGTTGTGATAACTTTCAATTTCAAATCGTATGGCATTCATTGTAATGTGTTTTAATGTCCTAATCACTTAAAAATCCGTATCCCTCACTCAAGAGCATAAGATACCTTGAGGCGAGATTTTTTTATTTGCACTTTCCGATACTTATAAGATAATTTTATTTATCCTCGGGTTTCTATGTACTCTTTGACAAACATGATTTTTTGCGGCCCATCCAACACCATGAACATCTGAAAACAGTTTATGGAATGGGTAAAAAGGCTTAATTTTTAAGAATTGGGAAATCAAAAATGGGAAAACGCAAGGTGTGAGGGAACATGCAAATTTTGTAAATTGGAATGTTAAAAAAAAAAGAAGAATATGGAAAAATGGACACCAAAAATTTTAGGGAATTATGGAAAAGTCAGTATTATGTTTAGTTTTATATGTATTGTCTATCATTTGTTGTTTCTAATGTATTGGTCTTTTGTTGGGCAATGTATGACAAATATATGTTGAAAAACCTAGCCCGTAATTATAAATTATGTAATTCATTGATCGCTCCCGACATGTGTAACTTCAAAGCATATTTTAGCGGCGATCGATGTCTTTCAAAATTACTGCACTTTTCTTGTATCCCTGGTGCTTTCGACTTGAGAACCGTCGTACACAAGCATCGCACAAGTTGGCACTCCGAGGCGGGTAGGGAGCAAGAGGGCGAACTTTGGTTTATTTTTATCAATAGTACTGCTTAAGTCGACGCTAGGGGCCATCTTGACCTTGTAGGATATGAATGATTCGTTCATTGTTGAAGACCCTGCATCAACTGTCAAGATGAAGAACAGGAATAAAAGCCCTGTTCATTGATAACTTTTTATTTTTTTTCTATGTATTGTGTGCGATTTTGTCCCATGTACATTTACTCCATATCCTTTATTTTCTCTTATGAATACTGACCCATGTCACTCCTCAATGAAGGGTCTTGCTGGCCTAAGTCCAATATCTCGAAAATAAAAAGTAAAAAAAAAAAATGAAAGGGAGCTTCCCCTAGTGTTACTAAATGTTGTGCTAAAATTTCTTTTAAAATCTGTCGGAGTAATATGAGTTATCCTACGACATAGAAAGTGTAGACGGATGAATGAATAAATGGGCAGAGTTATTACTAAATATATATAATAGGGCACCTGCCAAAAGTCCACAGGCCATAATAAAGACGTAGTGCTGGAGATTATAGTCACGCATGATGATACGCTATTGGCGCTCGTTGCATTTCGTCACATATATACTTTTTTCTATATAATGCCCATTCTCTGACCAATAATGGCATCGAATTTTATCCGACTGGCGAAAGGATACCAGCGTGTGCAGAACATGCATACCTAGTTCTGTGCCTTAGATGAAATGTCTAAAACACAACAGGTTAACGATAGGTGCAAAGGATGATTAGTTACTAATTATATAATAGTTATTGAAGAACTGGTCATTATCGTGATATATGAACTGCCCACAGGACAGTGGTATTGACAAAGACAGCGATAATGACTGAGCTGTAGGCGAGGTCATTATTGCTGTCAAATGTCAATACCACTGGAGTGGAAATCAGACTTGTAAACACACTATGTTCGTAATATGCAAAATGAAAGCAAAACAAATAAACCCAAATCAACACTTTATTGATATAAATGTATCGGATTGAAACAAATAATGCTAGATTATAAGAGAGTTTTGTTCATTTCTGTCATCATGGTATTGACATATGCACCACTGCACGTGTTAGTTGTTCAAAATATCTTGTGTCCACATTTCGGCTATCATATTATTTTCGGTGGTGAAAATGCGGACAATTGCTTATTCCTATTTTGTAATCAAAATTTAGACAAATCAGTAAAAATAATTAAAAGAAATGTTTCCTTGCATAAAATACGCAATGCCTTAGTATTGCTTTTCAACACATAAATTGCCATTCTTACATGAACAACTGTGTATTGAATGTGACATGCTAACTTTGGACCTTTTTTAAAATTTTCCGGATTTCAAACTTGTTAACATAAGCTATTTATAGCATGCAATTTCAATCACATGACATAAAAGTAAATCGTAAGCAATAGACATGATAACCTTATTGCAACAAAATAGAGATTCAACAGTAAACAAAACACCTTATTTCTTATATCTATTTTATTTCAATTTTTCATCGTTTTATTGAAAAGTGAGATATTCGGTTTCCGTCCGCATATCGGCGCTGTCCGTAATTAGGCGATTTTCTCCTACAAATCCTTGATGTCATTAATGATGAATATTAAAATTCTAAATTCTTTCAGAATTTTAATTAGTGTACTGTATCAATATGGAAGCTCCCATCTGTATCTTGAGAGTTGACACCTATGGGTTTTGGTTATTCAAACAACTATTCCATGAAAACTCCCCATGAAAACAAAACCAAACACACATTTGTATTTCCCACCAATGTAAACAAAGAGGAGGTAACTCTTGGAACTTTTAACACCGCACATAACGGATTACTCAGATCAATCACAAACTAGATATTTACCTCATATTTTTGGTTTAAGTCTAATTTCTTTGTCAATTTGGTCGCAAAGGGAACGCATGTCTTGACTAAGGGTGACATAACTGACGGATTTTTGTATCGGTTTCTACTAGCATATCTGATCAAAGAGCAAATGAACGAAGGCATGGATTTTTCTCCTTTATATAAAGAATTACATGCAGAGTTAGCATTTTTGAAATATCACAACAAAAGAAAAATATTTATCTACATTTGGAAGTGCAATTTTGTTTATTAAAATGATAAGCTAAAATAGACAAAACTGACACTACATTATTTGGATTTATTCGAAAGTAATACAGAGTAATAAAAGTGAAAGCTACATTTGAAAGCATGTGCCAAGTCAAGACCCTCGTCAGTGGTCACCTCACTGACTCAATTCAAAATCATGACACAACTGATAACTTTTAACATCTTGTCATTTTTTACAATATGAAAAAATCTTAATCCTGATAATGTGCACAGCCGCCTTTGTATATTTACTAACATTCTGCATTATATAAATGTTCCAACCAAAATATAGAATTCCCCAGCCCATCAACTGGAAAAAGAACTTCAGGTTACTGATGGATGCAGTTGGGGACTATGCTAGAAAATGGGTAAAGCGTGAACCAGACGGACACTGGACACTTTGTCTGAATGGATCAAAGCTATTCGATCATGCATTCAGAAGCGCATTCAGAAACTACTATGTACTATGAGCACAAGAGTTTCTAACCCATTCAAGAACCCGGAGGTTGTGAGTGTTTTATCCTCTTTGCATGACAAATATGTCGTTGTTCCAGCAGATAAAGCCTCCAATGATATTGTCTTCGTATTTAAAAACCATTAATTGCAATGTCTCACAAAAGAGCTTGGAATAAACAACACAACTGGTAATCCTACGTATTCTTTAACATCATTTACAAAGGATGAAATTTTCCAAAATCACAAATCTGTCTTCTTTCTTTTGGTATTAACATCAAAGAAAACGAAGAAAATCTACCGTCATTATCTGGATACCAAAACTTCACAAAACTCTGTATAAAGAACGATACATAGCTGGATCATCAAGATATTCGACTAAACATATTTCTAAAGTGCTGACTACTATTCTTTCTACAGTAAAAGATGGCCTTCAAAAATATTGTGATGAGATATATTCAACCAGTGGTGTCAATCAGATGTGGATTCTCAAAAATTCTAAAGATCGGCTAAATCTTAGATCACAATCTCTGCAATTTTGCAGCAACATTAAGACCTTTGATTTTTCTACGCTTTACACTACTATTCCCCATGCTCAATTGAAAGATCGACTTCACTATCCCATTAAACAAAGCTTTTTCTATAAAAATGGGAATCGTAGATATAAATTTCTTGTTTTGGGTTATAATAATTTTATTTTGTGAAGAACCACACTGATTCTATCAGAAAATACACTGAAGATGATATTATCAAAATGCTGGACTTTTTAATCGACAATATATTTGTTGAGTTTGGAGGATTAATATTTCAACAGACAGTCAGTATTCCAATGGGTACTGATTGTGCACCCCTTCTGGGCGACTTGTTTTTGTACTCGTATGAAACAGAATTCATTCAGAACCTTCTAAAAGACAAAAAGAAAAAGCACCTTTCAACATTATTTAATTTAACTTTCAGATATATTGATGATGTTACGTTATGCTCGTGCATGTTTACACTATACGGACTTCATATACAGGAGTGTGCACCTCACGCAGAAACTGCTCCAACAGAGTTATGAGGAGGAAAGATTAAAATGACACTCCGTAAATTTTATGGAAACCATCACGAATTGGTTGATCTATACGATGTGTCTGTATCTAAACTAACTAATGACATTAGACACGTCTTAGATTGTGGTTTAACATCTATATATGTCGTATGTCTTCTAAGTACCGAACGTGACCTATTCCCGAATATGACTGTTTGCCGAGTGTGAATTTGCATTGATACACGACGTGTCTCGGTATTTATATATCCAACATTTATGTATTCATTTATGATGTTTCTGTTGTAGTTTCTTTGGATATTGTGTTATGTCTTATCGTTTGTGGTTTGAATTCTGTATTTTCGGTACATTTCACATATGTCTTATTTGTCAGTAAAGTCGAGTTAATTTTCATTTTCCATGGATAAAATATTGTGTAAGTCCAATTAATTTTTACGTCGTCACATCATTTATTTAAAACAGCCTTTCAATACCGTCATAGTCATGATAATTGTTAAGACTAGTATTGTGAAAATAATTGTATGAATTCCAAGATTATATATTCATTACAAAATTACGTCACTGTTTGTGATGTCCTGTGCTGTCTTTAATGGAAGATAATCGTTGTTATTCTGCGGTTTACATGTTGTAACGACTATTATGATATTTATTTGTGCGTTTGTCTGTGCTGAGTGTTCTTGCGTTTGTTTTTGTGCTGTATTTCTGTCACGTAGTGTTGTCATTTTAGCAATATTTTTTAACATTGCCATATAGGCGGGAGATTTGGCTAGCCATAAAACCAGATTCAACCCACCATTTTTTCTTAAAATGTCCTGTACCAAATCAGGAATATGGCAGTTGTTATCAAATAGTTCGTTTCTATGTATGTTGGTGTTTGTTTTTGTTGCACTTCAGTGTTT
This sequence comes from Mytilus californianus, assembly GCF_021869535.1. NCBI lineage: Eukaryota > Metazoa > Mollusca > Bivalvia > Mytilida > Mytilidae > Mytilus > Mytilus californianus. Next base: position 64,302,689 of record NW_026262668.1, on the reverse strand, counting down.
CTGTTGTTCCGTTGTTTTCCTCTTACAGTTGATGTGTTTCCCTCGGTTTTAGTTTTTAACCCGGATTTGTTTTCTTCTCTCAATCGATTTATGACTTTTGAACAGCGGTATACTACTGTTACCTTTATTTAGGTTGACCAACTTGAAAACTAGGAGGATAGCTTTTTTTTTTAAATCTATGACCACAAAAACTTGTCGAAAGTGAAATGAGATACAGACACATCATATCGGTCAACAAATTTGTTGTTTTGGCCGTGAAACTTATGTAGTGTCGACCTCAGTTCGGCATTCTTCCTCACAACTCTGTTGGTTCAGTTTTATACATTAAGGCAACAGTATTTTATCGATGTTCAAACCTCATTAATCTTCATCGAAAAGAATCAAGTAAAAACTGAGGGAATAGTATGAACCCCAAAAGGAGCGAAACCGGGTGCGCCGACATCTCTGTTATATATAGAGCAGTGAGGAGCACATCCCTGATAATAAAGTCAGTATAGTGTTAGCATGCTAACTAATTTGAAATTGAAATATGTAAACACCATACGATGGGACAGGGGTATGTTACTGCTGCAATATGGGAAATTTACAATTGGGAAGTTGAAATCATCACGCTTGTCATAGATTCTGGTTCTTAGAAGTCCATCTCTGTCAATATCGAGGAACAGATCAAGATATTAAGCAGATCTTCTAGTCTCGGTAGTATCCTTAATCACAAGTTCACTGAGATCTGTTTTTTTCTCTCTCTCAGAAGGTTTCATTTGAATTCTGCTCCATATGAGTACAACAATAAGTCGGCAAGTAGGGTTGCACAGTTATATTGATCATTGGAATATCGACTGTTTGGTGACGTATCAATCCACGGTACCAAACTCAACAAAAATGTTGTCTATCAAAAAGTCCAACATTTTGATGATTTCATCTTCGGTGTTATACTTAAGAACACGTAAAACCTACAGTGTCAATAAAGATTGACAAAAGGGAACCCGACTATATTTTAAAACCCAAAAACTTCAAAACAAAGGTAAGGGTAACTGGAACAGAAAAATAAAATAACCATCATGAGAAGCGAGAAATGATATTTCTCAAATTTTCATAAAATTAAACAACAATGATCAACCAAATCTTATCGCGACAATTAACATTATATCAACATGATAAACCAATGTGTACACCGATTTTCGATGAAGCTTTCCTTGACCTTGAACGTTATAGGTAATCAAATTTGATTTACAAAACAATGTCATTTCAAACATCAATCACTGAAATAAACAAATACAAATATCTGAACCAACGAAAATACTTTTGTTAACAAAAATACTTGAAAAGCAGCGGATGAGGACTAAATCTAATTAACGTTATATATTTGCCATAGATGTAATTATTGATGAAATAACTTACATTATAAACTACATTAAGAGGAACTGGGTGTAACCCCAAATTGGATCTTTAACACATGTTCTGAACAACATGGGACAAATCCATACCAGGAAATAATCGGAATATTGAAGTCACACGTGTATCTTTAAAACATTTAAAACAGAAATAAAAGACAACTAATACCATTGACCGCAGATTTATACCAGATGTATATACCAAGGAAAATTCAAAACGGAAAGTCCCTTAATTATCAAATGGCAAAACAAAAGGTCAAACACATCAAACGAATGTAAACAACTGTCATATTCCTGACCTGGTACAGACATTTCCTTATGTAGAAAATGGTGGATTAAACCTGGTTTTTATAGCTAGCTAAAACTCTCATTTGTATGACAATCAAACTATAGCTGCATGTTTTAATCCTTTTTTACCGATAGTTGAAATGAATGATGAATCAAATATTTCTTAATAATCAACTATAATTAAATAGCTTTTATTTTTTTTACAACTCATATCATTCTTTATCTAAATTCAATGTTACATTCTGTCAAATATGAAGTAATTCAAGATATCAAGTGTGCACCATTGACCAGTTCAAACAGAGAGGCGGAAGGTAATTTATTGCCCATTAGTTTCCTAACGATTCAAGGTCTTTTTGAAATACTTGATGCCCGGGTCCTGTTGTGTTTGAATTTTCTTATATAGCAGATAATCATCGGCGAATAATCTAACTTGGAATAAATTCTTTAAAGTAGGTCGTTGATTTACTAGCACATGACGCCATGGATGAGCAGTAGTCGAACCTTGCGGTACCTAGGAAACTTTTTCCTTACAGAATTTGAGTTATTGTCGTCTCCAAGTACCCGACAAGATTGCATCGTGAGGAACATGCTAAGCCTGTTTAAATTTCGAGTTAAGATAGCAGTATATTATGCAGAACCCAGTGTCAAATGCCTTGGAAAAGACCAGTATCACAACATACTGCAGGCCTTCGGGTCGAAATTTTGCAGCAATATAAAAATACAGAGATGCAATATGACTGCCAACGAGACAACTATTCACAAGAGTCTAAATCACGCGCGTGTACTTAACTATAGGTTACGAACGACCTTCTACAACGAGAAAAATCCATACCGCTTAACCAGCTAAAAAATCCCAACATAGCAAAATGTAAAACAATTCAAACGTAAGTCGTCCATAAATGATTGGGTTTCCTATATATTCTCCCATTTCCTGTCATGTGATGTTGTCGTTTTGGTGTTGTGTTTGACGTTGCCATTAAAGCGGGAGGTTTGGCATGCCACAAAACCATGTTCAACCCACCATTTTTTTCTTAAAATGTCCTGTACCAAGTCAGGAAAATGGCCATTGTTATATTATAGTTCGTTTCTGTGTGTGTTACATTTTAATGTTGTGTTTTTGTTGTTCCGTTGTTCTCCTCTTATATTTGATGCGTTTCCCTCAGTTTTAGTTTGTAACCCGGATTTGTTTTTATCTCTATCGATTTATGAGTTTCGAACAGCGGTATACTACTGTTGCCTTTATTCATAAGATAACCATGATCGAAACTCATGCTGGAGTGGCATGTGGATTTTGTTCCTCTGTAGGTGTTGTGAACATATACATGTAATGTAATTTAAAGAACTGGTTAAAAGCACATGAGACTTGTAATTCTTTCTTAATGACTTGTGATTGAAGATAAAAGTGACGAAATTTACTTTTTAATAAAATAGTATCATATATATATTTATAAATAAGAAGATATTGTACGAAAGCCAATGAGACATCTCTTCATCCAAGTCACAATGTATAAAAAGTAAACAATTATAGGTCAAAGTACGGCCTTCAACACGGAGCCTTGGCTCACACCGAACAGCAAGCATTTGTTTATTTGCTGTCAAAGTATGAATCTACTGTGAATTCTACTTATTTTCCTATTGTTTAAAAAATTCATTACCTGCTGAGATACAATATATGGTTTGCATTTTTGTCGAGCCTGCGACATTTATGTCGAGAAAACGAGACTTAGTTATCTTAGATTCCGTCGGTGTTGTCAACATTTAGGTTCAGTCTGTGGTTAAAGTTTTTCAAAACATCAACAACTGTGTCAAACTTCATGGAATTTTTAGGAGATGTACAGAATCTTTTTATGATCAAATTAAAGACAGTATTCAGAGGAAAATTTTGAAAATATTTTTGTTTACTTTACTGATAAATGGACATAGTTTTTTACACTTAATATTAAGACAGTCTACGGTTAAATTTTTTCAGACATCAATAACTTTTTCGAACTTTCATGAAATTTTACGGAAGTTGGACACAAGCTTTTTAATGATAAAAAGCCAGTATACATAGCATAAAGAAAATTTTTTTTTTTTTTTTCTTTTTTTTTTATTTATAAAAAGACTTTTTTTTGTAGTTAATATGTTGATACAGCCTGAGGTTAAAGTGTGTTATACATCAATTACTTTGTCAAACCTTCATCGAATTTATCAAAATTTGGCTGACTGGGCTTTTTTGTGATTATGAGGTAATGTCTGAAGCAAAATGTTAAAAGTTTTTTTTTCCATGTTTCAGTATTGGTACTGATTTATTTCTGAGACTACTATAACACATAGTTATAGTAATCTCATTTTTTTTAAATATTTTTGCAATTAACAAGCAATTAACAAGTGGTATGGAATTATTCTTTTTTACACGATAAATTTGTAAACCTTCATAGATTGTTATGAAACTTGGAAATAAGATAATCTTCAAGATCAAGCAAAGGCATCTTAAGAAAACGTTAGATTTTTTGAAAAATCCTGATTACTGTCATTGGCACTTGTGCACGTTTTATCAGGACATAACTGTAATTTGTTTCAAACGCTCAAATGATTTATCAAAAGCATTTTACTGATTCCGATTTTATCATGTGATCAAAATGTCTTCGACTCTACAGCAAAAAATAAATGAGTTAGAACGAAGATTGAAGCTTGAAAACAAATCAAGGGACCATGATAGAACAAAACCTATGGTTATGGGAAATGATTTTCCAATTTCGAGACCACCAAAGGCAGAGTCGGGACACCCAAGTCCTGCTAGAAGAACTAGACCTGGGCGTACGTTTTCAGTTTGTTAAACATAAACAATGGAATTTATTGCCCTATTAGCACAATTTTGACACCTTCATCATTCCAGACAGTATATTGCATTAATTTGTAATAAATTCTATAGCATTTATTCAATACATTAATCCTAAAGCAAGACCATAACGAAATAACAAACATTAAAAGCAGCATTTTCAGATTAACACAGCTTTCATTCAAGTATTTGTTGTCAATTTGACTGTTTATACAAATATTATTATAAAAATGTGATAATTTCATACATTGTAAACATAAATTAATGATTGACATGGGTGGATTGATTGGCGTGTCATTGACAGGATGCCAAGTTAACCGATTCGGTATATCAATGGTTGGATCTCCTGTAGTTGGTGATCGCTAAACTGGTTTAAAAATTTTGTACCAGTATTGTAACTGTAAAAAAAAACCAAGAATACTGGTACATTACTAATATACCAGTATTGTAGTTATATTGTAGACTATACTTTAAGGTGTATGCTATGTCCAAGTTGTTTTAAGTGTATTTTTCAGCAACATTTTTCATATGTTTGTGATGTTTTGGATAGAAATATTTTTTTTTTTGTAATCCTGATAAGGAATTTTAAGTACAGAAAGTAGTAAGAATCAGGATGAATTATATTTTATTCATATTTTATAGATGATATACTAATGATCTAATAAAAATGATTGACACATAAATGACTTTGAATAAAGAATCATTGTACACATGATAAAGTTAGAGCACTATAAAATTCAGTTGTTCATTAGGGAGCACTAAATACTAATAATGTATTGTCTGTCTAAATTGTACTAATTACACCGGATACTGTTCAGAAATATTGGCCATGATGTTGGTGAATATGTCATCTTTACTTGAGGCCCTACGACCTCTCCACATTAAAACAGATTAAATCAGAGTACAATAAATAACCTAATATTCATAATCTACATAAAGTAAGATATTGATATGGCTGGTATTTCACTTCTATTCCCAGAATTTCCTAAGCAAATGTTTGTTGAAATACTGGGACAGTATGGTTCCCTTAACACAAAAACAACATTTAAACATGTAATTTTATCATTTGTTATATATCATGCTTTCATTTTATAGTTAGTGATAAATAAGTACATTATTATATCAGTATTTATTATCCTTATGTTTATTATTAGTATTTAGTGCTTAACTATCTATATGTCCAATCATTCAAATGCCTTATAAAATTGTCATGTCATACATGTATATTAATTTCATTAATTCCAGCGGAGGACCACCTCCGGATGTAGGATTTTCTTGCTGCATTGAAGACCCATTGGTGGCCTCAAAGCACTTTTGAGTTATTGTTCGAAAACTGGAAAATCCCCCTTTTTTAATGAATAAAACCCCATTACTCGGAAACGTAAAATCTAAAATTTATAAAAATAGAAAGAGAGCTCAAAGTTTCATGCAAATTGGTTAAAGCTTTTTTGAGGTATTGTCAGACATGTTGATGACGGACAGACAGATGAATGGACAACAGTATACCATAATACGTCCTGTAAACGGGCGTATAAAAATCATAATTAACCGCTGCTTAGCATCGGTTCACAGTGTTTTCAAGGGGTACTTATCTGCTCCCACATGTATACCCTGTGTGTCATAACATTGTTAGGTTCAACGAGGCCCAACATAATAAATACCATGCCTGATTTTTCACTGCCATTTTTGGTTTAAGATAATTAAGCGGCAAGAACATATTCTTATTACGACCAATGAAATGCATAAAATTTTCATTAATTTAAAAGTTTATTTTCATATTTCTGACACAGAACTAATCTGATAACCAATTGTTGGGTTGCTGCCACTAAATTGGTAATTTTAAGGAAATTTTGAAGTTTTTGGTTATTATCTTGAATATTATTAATGATAAAGATAAACTGTGAACAGCAAAAATGTTCAGCAAGGTAAGATCTACAAATAAGTTCAATGATCAAAATTGTCAATTGACCCCTTAAGGAGTTATTGCCCTTTAAGGACAATTTTACACAATTTGTTTATCATGTTTTTTAACTTTTAAAAAATCTTCTTCTCTGAAACTACTGAACCAATTCCAACCAAACTTAAGCTGAATGATTCTAAGGGTATCTAGAAAAAAGTTTGTGTTTTATTTTCTGTTTCGTAAAAAAAACATGGCCGTCATGGCTAAAAATAGAACGTAGAGATAAAATGCAATTTTTGGCTTATATCTCAGAAACCAAAGCATTTAGATCTAATCTGAAGGAGGTTAACATGTTTATTAGGCCAAGCTCTGTCAGCCCTGAAATTTTCAGATGAATCTTACAACCCATTGTTGGATTGCTGCCACTTCATTGGTAATTTTAAGGAAATTTTGCAGATTTTGGTTATTATCTTGAATATTATTAATGAAAAAGATAAACTGTAAACAGCAAAAATGTTCAGCAAAGTAAGATCTACAATTAAGTTCGTATGACCAAAATTGTCAATTGTCCCCTTAAGGAGTTATTGCCCTTTAAAATCAATTTTTCACAATTTATTCATTTAGTTTGCTTACTTTAAAAAATCTTCTCCTTTGAAACTGCTGAAGCAATTTCAGCCAAATTTGGGATGAATGAGTTTCAGAGTATCTAGTATAAATTTTGTATTTTATTTTCTTGTACGTCAAGAAAAATAGCCACTATGGCTAAAATGAAACATAGGGGTAAAATGCATTTCTTTGATTTTGAAGAAAATATGACAAATACAAAGAACATTTCAATGGAAGTTTTAAGCCATTCATTAATATATATTAAAAAGCAAAAATAATCATTGATGAAAGATTTAAGCAAAAAATTACAGGTGAGCGATTCAGGCTCTTGAGAGCCTCTTGTTTCTGCTGTCATCAATAGAAACAAAAATTAAATATTTTCATAAAATAAAATGTTTTACCTACCTACCCTACCTAATTTTTTTGGAGGTGAAAAAGGAAACATACAATCAATTTATTTTGGCCGAAGGGATTCTGAGGGCGACCAAAACAGAAAAACACTCCAGGCACAGAATCCAAAAACAAATTTGTCACTAAACGTAGAGCAAAAACAATCAATCAATCCAACCATATATATATACAGAACCTAATTCATAATTTGTGTGCATTAGTTATTGTGATTTTTTTTTAAGTCATAACCAGTCAGTATTCTATCCATACTAATAATATTATGCAATTGGCAGATAAAAAATTTACCTGACTACAAAGGTGAACAATCTGCAGACAACAAATATGGGCCCAATAGTCAGCACTTCTGTGGTCATAATGTTGACATGAATTATTGTATAAATTAATTGTTCACAAAACTTTAAATTTTTTGTAATACCAAGGATTTCTACCCCAACATATTGGCAAAACCTTTCAGAATTTTGGTCCTCAATACTCTTAAACTTCTTAATTTATTTGACCTTTTTGACTTTTTATATGTCGTATATTGGTATGACTTTGTCATCGTTGTCGTCGTTCGAAGACACATTGGTTTTCGCACAATAACTTTAGTTTAAGTGAATGCATCTCTATGAAATTTAACCATAAGGTTCAATACCACAAAAGGAAGTTTTGGATTGATTTTGGGGGTTATGGTACCAACAGTTAAGGAAAAGGGGCCAAAAATAAGCATTTTTGTAACTTCCAGACAATAACTTGTGTTTAAGTGTATGGATCTCTCTGAAATTATACCACAAGTTTCCATACCACAAAGGGATGGTTAGGATTGGCTTTGGGGGGTTATGGCTCAAACAGTTAAGGAATTAGGGGAAAAAAAGGGGAAAAACAAGGGTTTCCTGATTAGTGGACAATTTAAAAGCAGTGTAAGGGAGGTAATCTAAAAACAAAATTGTACAATGTTGGATTACCTCCCTTACACTGCTTTTAAATTATCTATTTAAGATTTTATGATGTATTTAAATTGGTAATTATGGTTGCAAATCCATTGGAAATTTGAATTGAGATTATAACCATATCTTGAGGGAAGAATTTTTTTTTTGGAAAAATAGGGGGAGGGGGGAGGGGGGTAAAAAAGAATTTGTGGGGTGCAATTTTTTTTCATTTCAGATTTCAGAAATTAAAAAGAAAATTTCTTCAAATATTTTTTTTTTTTAATTTTGTTGGGGGGGGGGGTCAATTCGCAACAGCATAGTGTATTGCACAAGAGCAAAAAATTGAATATAAATTCAAATCATATAATCAATTCTAAGTTCTTTGACTACAGTTATTCTGTGTCAGAAACCTATTATGTGTCAAATATTTAATTACAATCCAAATTCAGACCTGTATCAAGTGCGAATATTGTGTCCATTATTGCCCCAACTGTTCAGGGTTGGACCTCTGCGGTTGTATCCAGCTGCGCTCAGCGAAGCATTTTATTTTAATTGTCACTAATGAGTCTTTTGTAGACAAAATGTGCATCTGACGTACAAAATGTTTACCCTGGGATCTGTGATGTCAGTTTATTTCCTTCATTTCAGAATAAAAAATTGCAATTACATTGTAACATATTATGAAGAGAAGTGGAAGTATTGTTTAAAAAAAAAGCAAGAGTAGACTGTGGTCCTAAATGCAATGATAACAATATTCAGGAGCAAAACACAGAAAAATATGTGTCAGACATAAACTAAATAATTTGTTAATTAACTCACATGCGTTGGAAATGAAAGCTGTTTATCATTTGCTTCTGTCTAGTTTTTCTGTCCCTGCCGTAGCAGAGGGGGCATTAAGTTTTACCCTTGTCCGTCCGCACATCCCGAAATTTGATTCCGTTCTCTAAATTAAGTTTGCCTCAACCAGATGTTATGAAACTTGTACACAATGCTTATTACCACAAAACACAGATCAAGCTTGAATTTTAGTGGTGTCGCTTTTACCGTTCTAGAGTTATGCCCCATTATACATGGAACAATTACTGAATTTTTTATTTCCGTTCTCTAATGTAAGTTTGCTTCAACCAAATGTTATGAAACTTATACACAATGCTTATTTCCACAAAACTCAGATCAAGTACAAATTTGGGTAGCGTCACTTTTACTGTTCTTGAGTTATGCCCCTTTATAACGTTATATGCAAGCAGGGGCATCATCTGTACATTCCCAATTTAATTGTGTTTTGTTTTGTCATTTTCTATTTTAGTTGGTGAAATAGGGACTGCATTTTCTAGACCAAGTTCTGCACCCCCTCCAGGAAGACGAAGACCAGCAGCAAATTTAGATTTAGGAGGAAGTAGAGCACCTAGGCAGTATGATGGGTAAAATTTCATGTTAAATTTCAGTAGATGAACAGTAAATATGTTTTAGTAATCCAATATTACAAGTTAAACTTTGTGCTGTGAAACAGTTGAAATAATCTATCCAGTACCAGTAGTACTTGAGAAAAAGTGTGACAATTTTTTTTTAGTTCTTTCAACATAAATATTGAAAATTCAAAGCATTCAAACATCCACAAACAGGAAGTAAGTGTCTGACAGATCCATAAAGTTGTTACACTTTACAATTCATCACTCAATCTTCTGACCAAAAATGAAGTCATTGACATTCTATTCAGCAGTACCTGAGACAGTGCTATGGAGTTAACATTCTTTTGGTGCAATGAAGTAAACATCTTTTAGTGCAATGAATCAACATTCTTTTTGTGCAATGAAGTGAACATTCCTTAGATCCTATCCATGTCAACCAATTTGTTTCTTATATTTACTCGGATATTCAGCTTACAAAAAAATGTTTATACATGTGTATTACCATACTTGTCAAGATAACTATTTGATCAAAAATTACACAAGGTGCAAAAAGTGCAGTGTATTGAATCTTTTTGTTCTACCTACAGTTATGGACTAAGGGAGGTAGCCCATTTTAAAAATTGCCTGAATATGTTTCTTTTGTTGTGAACAATTTTAAGTTGTAAAAATAAAAGCTCACTTACAGAGAAAAATCTCTCCCTGTTTTTACCCTCTTTGGATTTAGATATACAATAGAGAATTTGTTGTGATATGCAGAATTATTGCATGTGACAGAAAAATACATGTAGCAGAACTTTACTAATCAGATTTCTAGACCTTGACATCTGCAAAAAAAAATTTCTAGCTATATAATAGTATATGAAAAGAACTGAGAGGAAGACAAATGAGAGGAATGGCATAATTTGTTTTAGATCAGGGCTACACATATGAAGATTTGTTTTTAGATTTTGGCTTCACACATGCATAGACTTCATAGTGCACACTGCAAATATGTTTTATTTACACTTTATATGTATATATGACAATAAATAGAGAAATTATTCTTTTGATCTTATTTGTTCCAAGGTTGCTGTAAAAAAATAATTATTTTTTTCTAAACAATACAACAGACTTCAATGTTTATGCATTCTTATTTATAGAGCTGAAATTGAACAGAAGTACCAAGAAATTATGAAAATGACACAAATTCTAACTTTTTTTGGGCAGGTAAGTCAATATAAGATAAATATAGTTGAGCATGTGTTGATCTGTGTTGACATAATGATTTTAAGATGAGCCATTCATTAGTTGATAGTGTCTTCTTTTTGAGTGATTGATAATTCCAAAGAGTAAAATAAAAATAAGAATTTTGAATAGGTAAAGATTTATCGTTTATTCACACAAAGTATCCATAAGATATATTTACTTGTGTAGTGTATTGTTGATGAATATAGTATACTTCAATAAATATGTCATAGCATTTATATAAAAAGCTTAATTTAATGTATTAGATAAAAAAGGAAAATTTTACAGAAAAAACATTATATTTTTCAAAGTTAAGAATAAAAAACATTTTCTTGGTTCATAGATTTTATCTGTTGTTAGTATTAGTGGATCTAGATTTGCATTATAGATAAATTCTACATGTTCTGCAGATGTTGCATTTTTTAAATCAAAATATTTTGATTCTCATTTTTGTCGAGCCTGTGACTTTTGTCCACAAATATTCACTCTGTGGTTATAGTTTTTGAAATTTAATAACTTTCTTAAACTATCCTGGATTTCTACCAAACTTGGACAGAGGCTTGTTGATGATCATAAGATAGTATCCAGAAGTATATTTTGTAAAAACAAAACCCTGTTTATCCGTATTTTACTTATAAATGGACTTAGTTTTTCTGCCAGTTAACATTACATTCACTCTGTGGTTAAAGTTTTTAAAATTTTAATTACTTTCTTAAACTATCCTGGATTTGTACCAAACTTAGACAGAAGCTTGTTTATGATCAAAAGCTAGTATCTAGAAGGAAATTTTGTAAAAATTTATTTCCTGTTTTTCCGTATATTACTTATAAATGGACTTAGTTTTTCTTCCAGTTAACATTACATGCATACAGTCTGCAGTTAAAGTTTTTAAAACATTTATTAGATTTATAAACCATCCTAGATGTTTACCAAACTTGAATAGAAGCTTCTTACAATCAAAATATAGTATCTAGAGGAAAATTTTTAATAATTTTTTCCCCATTTTTGTTGAGTCTGTGACTAACAGCAAAAGTAGGCGAGACACTGGGTTCCACGGAACCCTTACAAATTTTTTTTGAATGATGGTTAATAAAATATATTTAGAAAACAATCTTGACCGTTAAAATTGTTGAAAAAGTCCACATAATTTGGTGTTCAATGTGTTTCTTTAATAAAATTTTAAATGATATATGCCTTAGTTTGACACTTTTTTTACAGTTTGTTATTTTCTTGCTATTGATTGACAAAAGGGCAGAAAATTAAAGATTTTTGCCATTGTTTATTAGTGGAAAGAGGAGTTGAATATATCTGCATGACACAAATAGGATTTGTTTTTTCATGTATATTGATTTTGTAGGAATATGCTGAAAAACAGGAAAATAAGGACATGCTTTCGTGTAACCAACAGGTTCACAAGCTTTCAGGAAATTTAATGTGAGCCGAATTAATGTTGCCAGAGTTTGATGTATTTATATTACCAAAGTTTTATTCATTTTTTGTTAGAAATATCAAGCTGACATTGCTGAGCTGGAAGCACGTGGAGATCTGGGTCATGGTACATGTGGCCAAGTTGTTAAAATGGAACACAAATCTACTGGTCATTTAATGGCTGTTAAGGTATGTAGAATTATGACATATTGATACCTCGTGTAGTGAACCACTTCAGTGGGACAGCATTTAAACATGCATACTGATTTCTTATCCAACACTCTGAATTATGACATATTGATACCTTGTGTAGTGAACTACTACAGTGTGACTGCATTTAAACATGCATACTGATTTCTTATCCAACACTCTGAATTATTACATATTGATACCTCGTGTAGTTAACCACTTCAGTGTGACTGCATTTAAACATGCATACTTATTTCTTATCCAACACTTCAGAGTAAGATTAGCTGAATTATGACATATTGATACCTTGTGTAGTGAACCACTTCAATGTGACTGCATTTTAACATGCATACTTATACAACTACACCTTCAGAGTTATGTAAGCTAATATGCCTTTCTGTGTTCACTGTTAAAGAATTTTAAACCAAATTCTATGCTCAGCAATATAACTCAAGGATAATTTCACATTTTGATTAATAAAGAATCCTGTAATAAAAGAATAAAGAATAATTTTGCGCACAGACATCAATTTATAAACATTCATTTAAAACAATGATGATAATGCTCATAACTTCATAAGTAAATGATAATTGTCAGATTTTCATGTTTTGTCTGCTGCCTGTAAATATTTGTTCAAGTTCGATTCACAAATTATTCTAATGTTTCTCAAGTATGAAATTGTTCACAGTTTGGAAGTGATTATATGATCTTTTACTTACATACGAACTGTTTTGTTTAAGAAATGTCATGCGCTATGCTGAAATTGACATGGGTAGGAACTATATTTGTCAATATCTTTATACCAGGCGATAGTAAAGTGTAAATTGTTGATAAATAATATGCCTACTAATGTTATTTAAAATGAACATTGAGTACGTATGACATGAACAAATTATTTCAATTCTAATAGGAAAATTCTAAACTTTTGTAATTCAAAGCAGACCTATAAGACACTTTTGAAACGCAGCCTTTTAATTTGATAAAGTAAAAAGGTTATAGAAAATCAACTGTTTCATGATTGACAGGTGTACAGGTACATGTATATTTACTTACATAATTATTTTATTTGATTTCCTATCAACAAACAGTTCAAACAAAACAGTGTTATCCCCAGGTCCTTAAAGGACCACCGGCCCGTGATGTATAATTTTTGACCATGGTGGTATCGGTCTTACCATGATGTGTAATTTTTTACCGTGGTGCTAAAATTTTCAGTAAAAAAATCGTAAATCGGTCAAGTTTTAAGTGATTTGTTCAATCTCTTCCGTGCGGTATAAAATTCCGGGTGAAATTTGACCAGTTCAAACCAGTTTACCCAGATTGTTGACACCATATGATCGATTTACCTTATGAGGTTAACCTTGTTGATTGAATTTAATCGATGTAATTAACACTTGTTACATTATTCTTTTGTGTTTTCATTAGGAGTTCATAACTTTATGATCACTGATAACTATTTTATGGCTTCAATCACAACCCAAGCGCTGACCTGTGACAAGTCTGCAAATACTTTGTACACAAACAGTGTGAACCCGATAGTTGCACACACGCCTGTACATTTTTTGTACATAATAAAGTTGGCTCATTAGTATAGTATAATATGTCTGATTAAACCATGGCCAACCAAAAATTTCTTTAATTATGACATAGTTAGTGCATGATATCGGGTTTCAACCTAGAGTATCTGTGAAGGGGACGGACATCTGTACATATCACATGACCCAGTTAGTTCACGTAGAATATTAAAGTTTATTTGCAATTAATTGAAATCTATTCTATTTAATAAATAAAATGCATGACTGTACCTTCAAACTGGATATCTATATCCACAATTAATGAATAACAGAAGTAATTTTGCAAATTTTACCCATAAGCATATGTTAAATCTATTTATATCTACTTCCTGTCATTTAGGCGGGAAAAATAGGGAGACTTTGTTGTTGACATTGAATATGGTTACTTATAGACCTAAGATAAATTTATAGATTTAGGAATTCTTTTTAAATGGATCATGACAAATAAAGATTTAGATTTCAGTGCAGTATTAAGTCTGTATCAAGGTTTGATTATCACCAAAGACAAGAAAGGTTAATATTTACATGAAATTTATGGCAAAATGTTTTTAAATTTATGAAAAATTTCTTTTTTTTTTTAAATGTTAAGATAGAAACTGGTTCAAACAATAAATCAATATTTGTTCTTGTTATTTTATATCTCCTTATGACAAGAATCCTTTCTAATACAACAACTTTCTTTCTTGAAACTATAAAGTTTTTTTTAAATTGGACATTTTTGGTCTCCTTTGAATGATATTTTATTTTTATTGATCATGGATTTTATAAAAGATTTGATTACTTTGAATTTAGATGAATATTTACTTAATGATTTACTTTTTTTTTTTACAAATAATTTTCTGACTCAATGTCTACATAACACAATACCACAGTGTTAAAACAAAACAAGAGACTTGATGGAGAGTTGTCTCATTGGCACTCATACCACATCTTCCTATATCTACATACTGCAGTAACTAGAAATATAGCTAAGCGACGCAATGCGACACAATTGATTGTATGAATCATTTCACCGAGCTGTCCACACGCGTTACCCTGGTGCTATCCAAAAATCATGGGGAGAACACTGACAAAAATGTACATTTTGATGTTTGGCAGCATTAAGAATACAGCTGATATTGCAATTTTAGTTGTGACATCACACATGTGCACCCCATGTTTTATTGAAATTAAAACAAGAATTTGTTTACAAAAGAAATAAAGAGCATCAAATAAGAATTTGATATAAACTTTTTTTTTTTTAATAGATAAAAATCCTTAAAGTCATTGTAAACATCACACACTATTTATTGTAACAGTTCTGTGTTTGTGTTTGTAAAATATACGTATAATGTTACACAAAATAATGAATATTTACATACTGTGTCTTACAATTTTCAGCAAATGCGTAGATCTGGTAATAAAGAAGAAAATAAAAGAATAATTATGGATTTAGAAGTAGTATTAAAATGTACAGATTATCCCTATATAGTACAATGTATAGGATGTTTTATAACAGCTGTAAGTATTACTTTTTGGAACTGCCTCGGTGGTCTCGTGACGGTGTGTTTGCTCAAGTGCGGGAGGTGGTGGGTTTTGAAACCCCACTGGTCAAACCAGATTGTAAAATTGGTATTTTCGACTTCTCTGCTAAGCATGTGGCATTAGGGAGTAAGAGCAAAGACTGGTCTGCTCCTGTCCGAATATGTTGGGGTAGGGTGACATGTCTTCTTGCAGACTGTTTCCTTTGGAACAAGCAAATAAAAATCTGGTTCAGCTTCTTGGTCTAGTACAAAGCAGGGTTCATATTCACATCACACTAACATGTTATCGTCCTGAAATTGCATTTAATTTGCCACTGGACGTTAAACAGCCATCCATCCATAACTTAATTTGTCGTAGTATAATCATTGTATATACTCTGCATAGCTTACCTGTATGCAAATACAGATATGTAAGATCATTTTCCTATTTATCTGCTAGTCTTTTTTAAGAAAAAGGGTGCCAGTTACTTTTAAGGAGAAGGTCCGGTAAGGGCTTATTTTGGCCTAAAATTTGAAATACATCTGATAAAAGATTTTTTAGACAAAAGCCACCTAAAAATAAGCACAAATGCTGAAATTGTGAAGATTTTCAGTAATTTTGCATGAATTAATGATGCTAATACCTGATGCATGTGCATTGTATTGTCAAAAACAGCCCATATTTATGTAACAGTATTTTCCAGTTTTCAGAGAATAACTCAAAAACAATTTCACCAATTTGCAAGAAACTTTGGTGAATTGTTTATTTCTATCGACATGAGCTCCCTTTTGTTTTTTTTATAAATTTCAGAATATATATTTATGGGGTTTTATTCATTACATAAAGGGGGATTTTCCAGTTTTCGGACAATAACTCAAAAATGCTTTCAGCTTTCAGCATTTTTTATGAGACTTTGGTAAATTGTTTATATCTATTTTTGTAAGCTCCCTTTTGATTTTTATAAATTTTCGATTTTACATTTCAGAGTTATAAGATTTTATTTGTTTATAGTCTGACAACAGATTTACTAAGTTTTGTGCAACAGCACAGTGTATTGCACAACAGCAAGAAATCTTTCATATAACCAATTTCAAGTTCTTTGTCTACATTTATTCAGAAACCTATAATATATCAAATATTTAATTACAATCCAAATTCAGACCTGTATCAAGCTTGAATATTGTGTCCATTTTTGCCCCAACTGTTCAGGGTTGGACCTCTGTGGGCGTATCCAGCTGCGCTGAGCGAAGCAGTTTATTTGAAATACTATATTTTGGGGCCAAAAAGGGGTCTTACCGGGCATACTCCTTTTGCAACCAAATATGCAATACATATATATTTCATTGTGAATTTATTACTGTAAAGGAATGTATAGTTGAAGATACAGAGATAGCCCAAACTGATGAGAAGTTATCCAAATGACTACAAAAATTAAGTTAATTTGGATATTTATCGAAGTTAGTGTCAAGCAAATACACTTTACTTTGTACTATAATGACTTTCTGAGACTGGGTTTTATTGTGCTAGTGCATAATAACAGTCTGTATGGAAAATATCATTCTATCTACATAAATTATTCTATCTTTATGCTGACAGGTCTTTGTTTTTACCTTTAAAGACGGGCGAAGCGGCATATAGCAATTTTAAAGAATTTGACTTGGTATAAATTTAAAAGATAATATATCATCCTTAAGGGAAGCATGATGACACAGGTCAACAGATGACACAGGTCAACAGATGACACAGGTCAACAGATGACACAGGTCAACAGAACTGTTCTTCTTCAAATGATTTACTTGTTACTGAGGAGATGTGTTATGATTGCAAATGAGACAACTATCCACCAGATCTAAAATGAAGTGGTAGTAATCAATTATAGGCCACCATACAGCCTTCAACAGTGAGAAAAACTCATACCGTATAGTCGGCTATAAAAGGACACGACATAAAAAATGTGAAACAATTCAATCAAGAAAACTGCCAGCCTAATTTATTATAAAACAATTTACAAAAAACAAATATGACAGACATAAACCAATGACAACCACTGTATTACAGGGTCCTGACTTTGGACAGGCACATATAGAATGTGGTGCGGTTAAACATGTTTGTAAGCCCTAAAACTTCCCCCTAATCTATGACAGTGGGTGTAACTAAGTAGAATTAATTTTAATCTGACATTGGTTGAGTTCTAAAGTTTTGTGTGTTTTTGATCAGTAGTCAGAAATAACTAGAACTTTGCATTTGTAAATGTACTTCTGACAAGAAGAGAGAGGATACAGTTCCATTGCCGATCTTCATCTTGAACATTTGTATTGATGATTTAGCAAATGTTTGTACCTTACAGAGTGAAGTATGGATCTGCATGGAGTTAATGTCAACGTGTTTAGATAAATTGTTAAAAAGGACAAAAACACCAATACCAGAGAGGATTCTGGGCAAAATGGCAGTTGCAGTAAGTATGAATATAGTGTTATAAGGTGGCATGGTAGTATTTACATTTCGGAATTTAGGTTGTTCTTTTGTGTATCCTACTTAAGTCAATGTATCTGAACAGTGTGATTGGACAAAAAATACAGTATCTACTGAACATACTTTCCCAAACTGAGGGATGAATAAGGTGTAGAAAAATATTAAATAATTTTACATACGGGTGAAAATTAATTTTTGAGAATTTTTATGCCCCCGCCGTAGCGGTGTGGGCATTAAGTTTTACCCTTGTCCGTCTGTACGTCCCGAAATTGGTTTCCCTTCTGTAACTTGAGTTTGCCTCAAACAAATGTTATGAAACTTATACACAATGCTTATTACCTCAAAACACATATCAAGTTTAAATTTTGGTAGTGTCACTTTAACCGTTCTAGAGTTATGCCCTTTATAAATGGAAAAATTGCAAAATTTTTAGTGTCCATTCTCTAACAAGTTTGCCGCAACCAAATGTTATGACACTTATACACAATGATTATTACCACAAAACACAGATCAAGTTTGAATTTTGGTGGCATCACTTTAACCGTTCTAGAGTAATGCCCCTTTATAAATGGAAAAATTGCAAAGTTTTTATTTAGTTTCCGTTCTCTAACTTAAGTTTGCCTCAACCAAATGTTATGAAACTTATACACAATGCTTATTACCACAAAACACAGATCAAGTTTGCTTTAACCGTTCTAGAGTTGTGCCTCTTTATAAATGGAAAAATTGCTAAATTTTTATTTTCTTCTAAATATCAAGTAATTTTTAAAATTGGAGTTATCTTCCTTTGTCCATGATTATAGTTGAATCAACGACAATCAATGCTTTAAACAATGCAATGTTTAATTTTGACTGATAAAACACAGATCAAGTTGAATTTGGGTAGTGTCACTTCAACCATTATTGAGTTATGCCCCTTTATAAATAGAAAGATTGCAAAATTTTAGTTTCCATTCTGTAACTTAAGTTTGCCCCAACCAAGCATTATGAAACCTATACACAATATTCATTACCACAAAACTAAGATCAAGTACAAATTTTTTGTTTCCATTTTCTAACTAGTTTGCCTCAACCAAATGTTATGAAACTTATACACAATGCTTATTACTACATAAAACAGAGTAAGTACGAAATTTGGTGGTGACACATTTACCATTCTTGAGTTATGTCCCTTTATAAACATAGAAATTGCTGAATTTTTCGTTTCCGTTCTCTAACTTTGGTTAGTCTCAATTAAATGTTATAAAACTTATACACAAATGTTCTAGAGTTATGAGTGTTTACAAATAGAAAAATTGCTGAAATTGTAGTTTCTGTTCTCTACTTAAGTTAGCCTCAACCAAATGTTGTGAGACTTACACACAATGCTTATTACCACAAAACTCAGATCAAGTTCAAATTTGGATAGTGTCACTTTTACCATTCTTCAGTTATGTCCCTTTATAACTATATGATATGCAAGTGGGGGCATCATCTGTGTCCACATGTGGACACTATCCACATTTATTTTAAATTGTGTATTCACTGCATGATAAAAGACCTAAATGCACTTGTGGCCTTAGGTTTATAAAGATAGCAAAAAAAAACAAACGGTCATCATACATATTCAAATTAATTTTTGAATTTTATAATGAAAGTACTTCAGTTAACTGTGTATGTAGAATTTTGGGCAGTGTTAGAAAATGGTAAAATTTCTAAAAAGGCTATCATTACCCCTATGGACAAGGAAATACTACCGTGCCACCATAAACATTCCACTATTTAAAAGCAGAAAAACCCACCAACCTAAGATGAAGATAACAATAAAGAAAAGTTTGGACACACAAAATCTTTGTAAATAAATAATATTACAATAAGAAGTAGGACAAAATATTGTTTTGAAAATATTTGTGGTAGTCTACATAAAATGTAGATTCAGGTGACATGGAACAGTAATGTCATGGGGAAAATGGATTTAAGAAGTAAAAGATATGAGGATTTATAATACTGTGGATTCATTATTATTCGTTGGATACCAATTTTCGTGGGTTTCGCGGTTACAGGTAAACCACGATTTCAAATGTTCAACGAATTACAAATTTTCTATAGGCTTTGTATGCAGAGATTGGCAAAACCACGAAATCAAATATCCACGAAAATACAAGTTTTCCTCAATCCACGAAAATTGATACCCATGAAAATAAATGAATCCACAGTAGTACACACTTTTGTCCATTTCCTTGGTACAGGTAAACTATAAAGTCAATTTTTTATTGAACAAATCTTGAGAAATTTTCAAATTAGTTTTGCCATCATATTTTATTCTTAATAGACCATTTCAGAAATTCAATTTCCCTCCTTTTAAATTACAATACACAATATCATCATCCTCATAATTGGTGTCTGGTCAAATCAGAACATCTATAGAAGTGATGCTATGATTGCCAATGAGACAACTATCCACCAGAGACCAAATGACATAGATGTTAGCAACTATAGGTCACCATTCTCCATATTTGAATTTAATTGTCCATTGAAATTGTAAACTTGGCTTGCAATTATCATTTGATTTTATTTGGTGTTATATATATAAACATATACAAATTAAATTTCTGTTTTTCAACATTAAATATGTTTCTGTTTCAAAATTGACTAAATCCTTATGATGACTCATCAATCACTTTAACTGCTATTGATATAAAATGCTCTTGGCAGTGTTCAGCAAGAAAAAATGAGTACTTTCTGTTTAGAAATTGAATTTAAATACCTTTGAAATATTAGAATCAAATGAGTTTTCAGTTTTGGTCATGGAATTAGTTGGAATTATGCAAATCAATGTTTTTTTTTTTTTTTTGTTAACAGATTGTGAAAGCACTTAATTATCTCAAGGAAGAGCATGGAGTTATCCATAGAGGTAATGTACACTTTGATACACAGGGAACGTCTGTGAGGGTCTGGATGGGGGTTACAGAATAGAGTTGGGGACCATTAAGACCCTCATCTGTTGTACTACACATATCTTTCATATAAAGGGGGGTCTGATCCTGGATCCCGCTTATCGTTTTGTCTGATTCCACTATCCCGCTTATCATTGTAATAATAACGCTTGTAATTTCACGTGTCCCGCACAACTTGGTAACCCGTTTTCACACACAAGAATTTGACTTTCATGTGTCATGCTTACAAAAAAATCGGCCTATCTCGTGTCACGCTTAGACCCCAATGAGACCCAAATTAAGGACAATTTAAGGTTGTCATTGACATTTAGAACAGTGATTCAGAGGACTGTTGTATACAAAGAAAGAAAACATATATTCATATCAACAATACTTGTTTTTATTGCTAAGGGGACCTAGGTGGCAGAGTGGTCTAATTAGTTTATCTACAGTAATCACTAGCCTGTCATCACTGAGGTTTTGACTTTGAACCCTGCTTGTGGCAATGAGGGTTTGACTCTAATCTTTATTGACAAAGATTTCCAGCTTATCTGCTGATGTTTAGTGGTTATCCTCGGGAACTCTGGTTACCTCTAGCATAAAAAATACAATGGTTGCAGTGATATAGCAAAAAAACAAACAATATATCAGTTTATATGTGAAAATCTTAGAATTTACACTTTTAAGATACATTAGACTTATTTAGATAAGACACTCAGGGGAGGGGTGGTTAAACTTGTTAAAGGAGCATTGGAATTAAATGATGCTTAAAATTCTATGGAGGATTTTAAACCCATGTAAACAAGCCAGAAAAATTAGATATAGGAAAACACATTTTTATTTGAAAAAAAATTAGCATTACAAAATTGAGAGCATGTACGATGATATTCAAAATTTATGAATGTATGTTAGTATGAATGGAAGGAGATATCAGTATATATCAATGTAAAACCACCAAAAAGGTAACTATACTGTATTGACAATAGGACAAGTGTGTTTATCATTGTTATGTTAAGCTCTCAGTCACAAATCTTTGTTAAAATGTAAATGAATTTAGCAGAAACTACCATATATCTGCCATCAACATACATATATTATGGATCAAATTTATTGCACAGAAATAGTATACAAGCTAGAATGATACTTTTATGGTCAAAGGGAGATAATAAAGATAGGTAACCAGAAACAGATTTGCAATTAAAAAAGTTATTATTTACCTAAATAATATATGTATATTATATGTTTATATTATCCCTGTTCTTTTGGAATGCCTGAAACGATGGGTTCATTATCTGGATTTTTAAAGAATTGAAAATGTGTCATTGGTTGATATGGTTACCACGGATTTTAGCTCTCAAAAATTGAGACATATATTATCTGTATTAATGTAACAAAGGACAATGAATTAGGACATCATTTCCTATCTAATTGTTTGACATAATTCTAACCTAGATAGACTGATTATCTCCCTTGATGCAGTTATAATGAAAAAGGAAGAAGATATATATATGTAATATTTCAATGTTTCAATTTTAATCTTCTTTTACAGATGTAAAACCATCCAATATTTTGTTAGATGAAAATGGTACAGTTAAGTTATGTGATTTTGGTATTAGTGGAAGACTTGTCGACTCAAAAGCCAAAACCAGGAGTGCAGGATGTGCAGCATATATGGCAGTGAGTAGTCATTTTAGTTTTGGATATTCTTACACATAATTATCATTTATGAAATTTTTGACACAATTTTCTAAGGAAATGCGAATTAGAGCACCCTGAAATTTGGTATCAAAATTCTTGTTAGCTAGCTTTACAGTATGATGTGTTTTTAAATACATTGCTCATCAAGTTCCTATTTTCTTAATACTTAAAGCAATACCTAACAGATCAACTTGTTGTTTTTTTAGAGTGATTAGTATAAATGTATAAATAAGGAAGCAATGAAAATTGATATTTTATCTTCCAAATCTAGACTTAGTGATCATAACTTGAATATAGAAAGGGGTAGATACCAGAATTAATAAATTAAAGAAAAAAAAAAGTAACTTATGTAAGGAAACAGTAGATGATTAAAGACATTTTTTATTAGACTGTCCTAACTTTCTTTCAAAGAAAAAATAAGTTATTTAACTTGATGGCTATAAATAAAAACAGTTTTGTTTAATTTTAAATTTTAACATTAAATAAAGAACATATAGAAGGTAATTCAAGAAAATATTTTTTTTTCAGCCAGAGAGAATTGATCCACCAGATCCACAGAGACCAGATTATGATATTAGAGCAGATGTTTGGAGTTTAGGAATAACATTGGTTAGTTGATATTAAATTTTATTTGATGTAGCTGGAGACCATCTTCCTATTTACATGATTTATGACTTGTTCATTGGAATGATACTTGATTCAAGTTACATATAAGACATTTCCTTTATGTCAGATATATTGCCCATGTATGTGCTGTTTATTAATACTTCGTTCAATCTGTTCAACATCTCTTTTGATGTAGATATCAGTTATAGAAGAATCTTGTGAGTGTTTTCCATCTGAAAATGATATCTTGATTTTATTTTAAAATATTTGAAAACAGTAATTGTATATCTTCCTTCTGATTAACAGCAGCCATCCAATAAAGGGACCCTAAGGGGAATTTTTATAGTTATACATTTGATTAAAGATAGAAATTGTTTCAATTCAATACATTTAGGAAGTTTCTCAGCTAGTCGTTGTCAAATTTACCTACTTTGGAAAATCTAAAATAATTATTTCTCCTTGGTAGAAGAGGATAGAAATTTGTTAAGATTTCATTGTTAACACACATTTTGATATATTTTTCTTTCTTAAACAGGTAGAGTTAGCAACTGGTGAATTTCCATATAAAAATTGTAAAACCGATTTTGAAGTATTAACAAAGGTTTTACAAGAAGATCCACCTCTGCTGCCACCAGGTCGAGAGTTTTCACATGAGTTTTGTTCATTTGTTAGAGATTGGTGAGTTTTCACATGAGTTTTTGTCGAGTCGCAGAAAGCTCGACATAGGGATAGTGATCCAGCGGCGGCGGCGGCGTTAGCTAACTTCTTAAAAGCTTTATATTTTAGAAGGTGGAAGACCTGGATGCTTCATACTTTGTATATAGATGCCTTATGTTACGAAGTTTCCGTCTGTCACATGTCCATTGTCCTTGACCTCATTTTCATGGTTCAGTGACTACTTGAAAAAAAAGTTGTGAATTTTTGTAATGTTAATTTCTCTCTTATTATGAGTAATAGGATAACTATATTTGGTATGTGCATACCTATCAAGGTCCTCATGCCCGTCAGACAGTTTTCACTTGACCTCGACCTCATTTCATGGATCAGTGAACAAGGTTAAGTTTTGGTGGTCAAGTCCATATCTCAGATACTATAAGCAATAGGTCTAGTATATTTGGTGTATGGAAGGATTGTAAGGTGTACATGTCCAACTGGCAGGTGTCATCTGCCCTTGACCTCATTTTCATGGTTCAGTGGTTATAGTTAAGTTTTTGTGTTTTGGTCTGTTTTTCTTATACTTTATGCAATAGGTCTACTATATTTGGCGTATGGAATGATTGTAAGGTGTACATGTCCAACTGGCAGGTGTCATCTGACTTTGACATCATTTTCATGGTTCAGTGGTCAAAGTTAAGTTTTTGAGTTTTGGTCTTTTTATAGGACCCCAAAAAAATCGTATATGGGTATGATGTTGGCATCGTCGTCCGGCGTCATCATCCGAAGACACATTGGTCTTCGCATTCTAACTTTAGTTTAAGTGAATGGATCTCTATGAAATTTTACCATAAGGTTCAATACCACAAAAGGAAGGTTGGGATTGATTTTGGGGGTTATGGTACCAACAGTTAAGGAATTAGGGGCCAAAAAGGGGCCAAAAATAAGCATTTTTGTAACTTCCAGACATAACTTGTGTGTTAGTGTATGGATCTCTCTGACATTGTACCACAAGGTTCCATATCACAAAGGGAATGCTGGGATTGATTTTTGGGGGTAATTGCCTCAAAATTTTAGGAATTAGGGGCCAAAAAAGGGGCAAAAAACAAGCATTTTTCTAGTTTCATGACAATAACTTGTGTGTAAGTGTATGGATCTTTCTGAAACTGTACAACAAGGTTCCATATCACAAAGGGAAAGCTGAAATTGAGTTTGGGGGTAATTGCCCAAAACGTTTAGGAATAAGGGGCCAAGAAGGGGCCAAAAAACAAGCATTTTTCTAGTTTCCAGACAATAACTTGTGTTCAAGTGTATGGATCTCTCTGAAATTGAACTGCAAGGTACCATTCCACAAAGGAAAGGCTGGGATTGATTTTGGGGGTAATTGCCTCAAAATTTTAGGAATAAGGGGCCAAAAAGGGGCAAAAAACAAGCCTTTTTCTAGTTTCAGGACAATGACTTGTGTGTAAGTGTATGGATCTTTATGAAATTGTACTACAAGGTTCCATATCACAAAGGGAAAGCTGGAATTGAGTTTGGGGTAATTGCCCTAAAAGTTCAGGAATTTGGGGCCAAAAAGGGGCCTTAAAACAAGCATTTTTCTATTTTCCAGACAATAACTTGTGTTCAAGTGTATGGATCTCTCTGAAATTGTACTGCAAGGTACCATACCACAAAGGGAAGGCTGGGATTGTGTTTGGGGTGATGAATCATAAGGGGGTTCAAAAAATTTGGGGGAGGGATTTTTTTTCCTCTTTTTTTCTTTAAAATTTTCCATTTTAAATTGGTTATTTCTGATTTATATATAAAAGCAAATAATAATGATATGGTTTGAATAGGTAAATTTAAATTTTTTAACTTCTTAAACCACATTCATTGTGTGTCAGAAACCTATGCTGTGTCAAATATTTAATCACAATCCAAATTCAGTGCTGTATCAAGCTTGCATGTTGTGTCCATTCTTGCCCCAACTGTTCAGGGTTCCACCTCTGCGGTCTTATCAAGCTGCGCCCAGCGGAGCATTTTATTTCTTATACTATATGCAATAAGTCAACTATATTTGGTGTATGAAAATATTTTAGGATGTACATGTCAGTCTGGCATGTTTTATTTGACCTTGACCTCATTTTTACGGTTCATTGCTCAATGTTTAGTTTTTGTTTTTGGTTTATTTTTCTAATACTTTCAGCAATAGTCAACTATATTTGGATTATGGAATGATTGTAAGGTGTACATGTCCAACTGGCAGGTGTCATCTGACCTTGACCTCATTTTCATGGTTCAGTGGTCAAAGTTAAGTTTTTTAGTTTTGGTCCTTTTTTCTTATACTATATGCATTAGGTGAACTATATTTGGTGTATGGAAATATTTTAGGATGTACATGTCTGTCTCACAGGTTTTATCTGACCTTGACCTGATTTTCACGGTTCATTGCTCAGTGTTAAAATTTGGTGTTTTGGTCTATTTTTGTTCAACTATAAGCAATAGGTCAACTATATTTGGTGTATGGAATGTTTACAAGGTGTTTATGTCTGTCCGTCAGGTATCATATGACCTTAACCCCTTTTACATGGCTCATTGGTTAATATTAAGTTTTAATGCTGAACTTTGTTTCTTAGAAAATATAAGCAATAGGTCAACTATATTTGGTGTATGGAATGATTGTAAGGCGTATCTGTCTGTCTGGCAGGGTTCATATGACCTTGACCTTATTCACATGGTTCATAGGTCAATGTTAGTTTTTTCATTCTCCACTGCCATCTTTAATCACAATAATCAATATCAATGGTACATCACTAAGTTATTTCACTCTTAACCACAGTTATCCAGCATATCTTCATATAGCGGATAATAACTTATACAATTAGAAGTATGAAGACACTATGATAGTTGTCTTCAGCAGGCCTGGCAGCAGCTTTAGCGTTCATACAGGCATCAGCAGCAGCGACATTATCTCATTATTTACAGCTTAAAATTTATAATGTATGTCTGATAGCATTTACTTTCAACATAACTTCAATTAGGAATACACGACAGGCGAGACATTTCTGTGTGTCCACTCTTGTGTTTATTTGTTAGAGATTGGTGAGTTTTCACACGAGTTTTGTTAATTTGTAAGAGTGAGTTTTCACATGAGTTTTGTTCATTTGTTAGAGCTTGGTGAGTTTTCTCAACCATCCACCTTTTAATCCCAAGCAGTAAACTGTTAACAATATGTACATAAAAGATCATAAATTAAAATCACAATATGTACATAAAAGATCATACAATTAAAATCAGTAAAGGAAAAGCACTTTAATCTTTTAAAAATAAATTTCAAAAAGATAACACAAAATATTGAACAATATTATTATTATACTGTATTACGAATACTCACAGTAACTTTAAAGCAAGCTCAAATTTCTTTCATTGTGCCATGATAAGTCAGATATCAGATTGATAACAACAGTCAGATATTACATTGTGCCATAACAGCAATCAGGTATCAGATTGATAACAACAGTCAGATATCACATTGTGTGCCACAACAACAGTCAGATATCACAAAGTCAGATAATACAGTGTGCTATAACAACAGTCAGATATCACATTGTGTGCCACAACAACAGTCATACCACATAGTCAGATAATACATTGTACTATAACAAGTCAGATATCACATTGTGTTCCACAACAACAGTCAGATATCACAAAGTCATATAATACATTGTGCTATAACAACAGTCAGATATCACATTGTGCTGTAACAAAAGTCATAAATCACATTATGTAAGCAAGCTTTTGTTGAGCTGATGATACTTTGGTTTTTAAGATCCATTGTTTATATGAAAATACCATATTTTAAATATCACTATGCAGAGAGAGTCGGCATGTACTATGTTATTTAGTCTCATAAATGTTTTAGTGAAGAGACAAGATTGTGCTTATAATATATCTTTGTTTATTTTTATTTCTTCAGTTTAACGAAAGATTATAAAAAGAGACCAAAGTATAAGAAATTATTAGTAAGTATTTAATCAGTATTTATAAAATAGTTTCACACAACAGCTGCCAAATGTTTGATGTCCTTTTGTTTGTTTCTAACCAGTGGATGTTATACCCTCGCTCTGAAGGAAAGGTCATAATTTTTTAACCCTATATGTCTGTCAGTCCATCCTGTCTTCTAAGAGCTATACAGTGTACAATGACTGCTAGATTTTTATGAAATTTATATCATTGATTTATATCAGCAATATCCCTTACAAGATCACATATTTTTAAAGAAATTATGCCCCTTGGAAATACAAGTTACATAGAAAATTTCATTGTAAATGCCCTCAAGCCTCAAATTCTTTGGATTGTTGTGAAATTTATATCAAAGGTTTATATCAGTAATTTCTGGGACGAGTTTAAAAATCAGTGCCCATCAATTATTTTTACAGGATTTATTCAAGTTATTCTTGGAAATGTAAATACTTTATGGAATTGCATTGTTAAGACTCTCAAACCAACATTTCTTGTCAGGTTTTTACAAAATTAAAAAAGTAAGGATTATTTTAGTTATGTTTTGGGCGGGTTCTAAAGTCAGTACTGGAATTATGTTCCTCTGTCCCTTTGTAAATGTAATTTATATTAAACATTGCATTCTATGCACCTACATTCCTTTGTATGAAATTTATATCGAAGATTTATAATATCAACAAGGTTTTGGAAGTGTTGGTTAATCAGCCCTGATTAACTATTTTTATTAGAGTTATGTCCCTTGAAAATGGAAATTATATGGATAATAACATTGTTTGCAATATCATGCCTAAACTTTTTGTAGGATATATATGAAAATTTTTTTATAAGAACCAAAAAAATAATTTTGGAGTTATTGCCCTTAGACAGATAAAATATGGACACTGATATAAGTTAAATTATAGAATCTGGAGCCTATATTTAACTCTTTTTTTTTTTTTTTTTTTTTTTTGCTAGTACCACTTGTATTCTACATTAAATATATTCTTCCCCAACATTGATGAAATATACCACTTTAACCAGTTAAGTGTATGTGAATTTCGAATTATTTGAGAAAAACAGATAGGAAGAAAATTTAGAGATATGGATTATTAGTAGTCATATTACAGAATAATTTAATTTTGGATGTAACACGTTTTCTGATTGGCTGAAAGTGTTTTGTCTATCAGCTCATAGACATAATTTTGTCATGTGGCCGCGACGTCATCAACGTTTTATCATGATTTACTCCTTTTTAGAATTAAATTGTAAGAAATGACTTTACTGTTTTTTCTGTCTATTCGAAATAACATAAAAATGTGGTGCACACTTTTAAATAACCCGCTACGTGGGTTATTCAGTGTGCACCATATTTTTTATGTTATTTCTTCATAGACAGAAAAAATATTACAGTCATTCCTTAAATGAAAGAAATTAGTGTAGATGTTAGAGGTTAATGAAATTTAGTTGGTACACCTTTAATGTATATTTCCAGGAACATGTATTTATTAAGAAATATGAAAGAGAAGATGTAGATGTAGCAGCATGGTTCTCAGAAGTATCTAAAGTAATGGCTAAATTTGAGCCTTCATGATAATGGTATGTATATTAATACACCGGTGTAAAATCTATCCCAAAACCCCTGCCTCCATCTGAAATATGTTAATACAATATTGAAACAATTCAAGAAAACACACACAGTTATTCTTTTTGGGCAAACTACATGGAAAAATAAGAATCAAGTTACAAAATAGAAGATAAAGCATTTTGTATAAGTTTCATAACATTTGGTTGACGCAAACTAAAGAAAATGCAGTTACCAAATGCAAGTTCAAAATAACAAAATTAGTTTACATTACATTGCATTACTCACTAAAATCTTCAGACAAAAATTGATAAATTCAACTCACAGTTGTATAGAATACCATGTTTTTGAACTACTTTTCAACCAAGTACCTGTCGTCTCTTCATTATATTAATTAATTTAATTTTTAGAAAAATTAGTAATATATGGTATTGTTTTTAAGGGGGAAGGGAATTTTTGTGTTTTCATTGGTATGTGGTATAATATCTCATCTTATAAGGTTCTTCCATTTTCATTAGATAATATCATGCATTTATTTTATGGTATAGGTGTGTCTATTGTCTTTGTTGTTATAATATTTCATATCAATAACTAGTTAAAGTTGACTAATTCTTAATGGAAGCACAATGTTCTTTAGCATGTAATTTAAAATTATGACATGGCATTTTTCATTCGACCCCGGTATCATTCTGAGAATCCATATCAGATAGAGGCCTGCAAATTCAAGTTATATGTGGAACTGTGGATTCATTGCGCTTCGTGGGTACTCATTTTTCGTGGATTCAGGAAAAGTGGTATTTTTGTGGATGTTTGCGGTTTTGCCAATGTTTGCCTATATATCTGTAGAAAATTTGTTCTTTATTTAACATTTTTAAAAATTGATGGTTCACCTATATCCACGAAAAATTGATATCACATGAATATTAATGTATCCACAGTACATAAAATCAAATTACTTCAAGAACATAACTTTGTCCACATCACATTTATAATATACTTGTTCATCGTTTCTGGCCTCGAGTGCGTGAGGTCGTGGGTTCGAACTCCGGCCAGGTCAAACCAAAGACTTTAAAATTGGTATTTGCTGCTTCTCCGCTAAGCACACAGCATTAAGGAGTAAGAGCAAAGACTGGTCGGCTCAGAGACAGAATAATGTGTCCGGGTGGGGTGACATGTCTTCCTGTGGACTGATACCTTGTGAACTAGCACGTTAAAAATTCAGCTCAGCATGTCTGTCTAGTACAAAGCATGGTTACTATTCATATTATATTAACATGTTCTCATCCTGAATATGCATATTAATTTGCCGCTTGAAGTTAAGCAGCCATTCATCATCATCATTCCTGTATTCAAATGTTGTGGTTGTATCTATCATAGTGTGGTCAGAACAAATCCTTTTATTGAAGAGGCCAATAAAAGCGAAGTTTAGATCCATAGAAGTTAATATTTTAAAATGTTTTATTTTTCAGGCATATGAAGTTTAGTTGGTATTTTCATCATAAACAATTTAATACAATGCTGGTCATTGGTTCAAGCGGGAGCTAGCCAGTGGTGTTCGGTTTTGTTTACGTGTGTGCATGTGTGATGCTGCTCAGAAGATTATCAAGATAAACTATGCGACTGTGAACCCATGTGATTGCCCAAGCTTCTATTTTTGATTTTCAATTGCGTAATGTGTAATGGCTCAAGCATCTGTCTGGAAAAAAAATGAGCAAATATGTTGTATTAATGATCTATAAATGGATCCATACGGATTTATGATACCACAGAAAGTGCTTTTCTTTAAGAATGCAAAAGTTATTAGATAACAAAAGAACAAAGCTACAGTGGTATTTCATATAAACAATTTTGCCTTCTTTCTTATAAACATTTTCAATATGTTATGACAACAAAATAGTTTAATTTATTTCTACATCAAACATTAGTTTGTTGACAGTATCACAAGTTGAGTTCCTTTAAGATAAATATTAAAGTGAACAATTTTTTCTTGTCGCCCATGCAATGTTTGGATATCCAATTTGAGTGACTATGTGAGAGCTTATAATTTTACTGTGTGTTGTGTGTAACTACTGGATGAATCAGAGGAAATTTGCATGAAGGTCAAAGTTTAAATAAGTTGTGATATATGGAAAAAAATAAACAGTTACATATGTCATCTGTACAATCAAATGCCAGTAAATCTGTTTTGACACAAAAGAAATCAGATGTAGTATTTGTTCTTAAACTTGGTATATTATTTGAGAGTGAGCTTGACCAATTGTTTATAATTTTTCTATTGAGAAAAGTTTCAAATATTTTCAGTAATACCCTGAATGGAAAATTGAGCTTGAATTAGGGTTTGAAAAATTACATTCTTATGAAATTCATAAAATTACAAAAGTATTGACAACATTATACTAAACTGCACATAATTATTTGCAGTTACATATGAATAATTTTGTGCTTGACACATTATATGAGAACCATGAGAAAATCTAATGCATTTAATACATAGCATCATAAATATATTGTTGCATGATTCCAAATTTGGTATCAATGCTTCAGGTTATCTCTATCTAATCTGATTGTCATCTAGGTCAAAGATCAAGGTGACCACATTTCATAAATTGCAAATAACACCAAAAGAAGAAAAAATTATGAATGAATGTCACTTTGAATTTTCAGTGTACTTGGTACAAAGCTTTCCTACGACTTTTATGGAATATAAAAAGAGATTCATAGAAAAGTCCTGTAGGAACAACAAACTTGTTATATTGATTTCAATATACTGTGGATTCTATTGGAGTTTAATGTCACAACATGGCATAATTGAATATGACTATTCTAAATTTGCAAGAAATGTAGCTAATGCATTTGCTTTAAAATTCTATGAAACATTTGGTTATTGTATAAGAAATTGTACTGTGTACTCTTCAATCTATGATTAAGTTTTTCATTCAAAACAAAATGCTTTAATTTCACATGAATAAGGTGATATTTCGAAATATTTTACTCATTTGAATACAAAAAAAAGGGGGGAGGGAGAATTGACAGATAAAGCCAATGCTGTGTAATTTATTTGATTTATTTGTGATGCTCAAGTTAAAAAAGTACATTTATGTATGCATAAGAATTCAAGATTCCTACTCTTGATACTTTGAAATATTTGGACATTGTATAATTGGTCAATATCAGTAACTAGGAATATGATAGTTTCTGAGAATGATGTTCAAACTTTGGAATATTTAGGTGCTGCTTTTGCTCTTGGAAATTGATGAAATTTCTCATCTAATATGAAATCAGTTAGTTAAACTTTAAAACTTGCTGGAACCATGTACGAAAATGTCATTGAAGTAAGCAAAGCTTTTGAACTACTGTACTGCATATTGGTATCATAACCAAATTCCAAGAGGGAATTATAGTAAAAGCTTTTTCCTTTAGTAATTTACTTCTTAAACTGGTTTCAATCATGCAAATTCTTTTTTAATGTGAGCTATGTTTGAAAGTTGTCGCAGAGATTACAGATTTATCATCATCTTTAATCAAAGAGAAGTGCTTCCAGTATTATTCTCATTTTTCTGAGATGACTCTCATTAACTTAATATTTTTTGTGGGAAAACCATTCACGAATAAAAAAAAATAACAGTCTACATTTTGTTGTTAATTTTATTGCCATAACTTGATTGAAGACTTCGCATTTGGCACTGACTGTATAGATGGGTAGAAAAGTTAAGCCAATATTCCATGACTTTGTTTCACACAGGTTTTTTCCTGAAAAAAATCGTGCAATCTTTACACAGTATTACACATTAATAAATAAGGACATTAGTTCCAATTTAAAACCAAAATTCTATCAGAAGAAAATTTAGAATTTTTCTTTCAGATAAAAAAAGATTCATTTTTATGCCCCCGCCATAGCGGAGGGGGCATTAAGTTTTACCCTTGTCCGTCTGTATGTATGTCTGTCCGTCCGTACGTCCCAAAGTTGGTTTCCGTTCTCTAACTTTAGTTTGCTTCAACCAAATGTTATGAAACTTACACAAAATGCTTATTACCACAAAACACAGATCAAATTCGAATTTAGGTAGCGTCACTTTAACCGTTCTAGAGTTATGCCCCTTTACAAATGGAAAAATTGCTGAATTTTTTGTTTCCGTTTTCTTACTTTAGTTTGCCTCAACCAAATATTATGAAACTTATACACAATGCTTATTACCACAAAATACAGATCAAATTTGAATTTCGGTAGCGTCACTTTAACCGTTCTATAGTTATGCCCCTTTACAAATGGAAAAATTGCTGAATTTTTTGTTTCCGTTTTCTTTCTTTAGTTTGCCTCAACCAAATGTTATGAAACTTATACACAATGCTTATTACCACAAAACACAGATCAAGTTTGAATTTTGGTTGTGTCCCTTAACCGTTCTAGAGTTATGCCCCTTTACCAATGGAAAAATTGCTGAATTTTTCGTTTCTGTTCTCTAACTTAAGTTTACCTCAACCAAATGTTATAAAACTTATACACAAAACTTATTACCACTAAACTCAGATCAAGTACAAATTTGGGTAGCGTCACTTTTAACGTTCTTCAGTTTTGTCCCTTTATAACTTTACATGATATGCAAGCGGGGGCATCATCTGTGTCCCATGGACACATTCCCTATTTATTTTTTATATCGTTTGATGCGAAGAATGAGCCTAATTTTGGCCCTTTTATAAAAGAATTCAGATGATTTAAAATTATAGCTGCATAAAACTTCATTCCAAAATATACAAAAACAGCAGAAATCTGAGATTTTTAGAAGAAAAACCTAACACTGTTAGTAAAGCATACATATAGGTACTTAGCATTGGAAAAAAAGTAAGATAATCTCAACGATATAAAGATTCGAGGTTGAACTTGCCTAGAGAGGTAATCTACAACTGTTGGAAAC
Organism: Mytilus californianus; assembly: GCF_021869535.1. NCBI lineage: Eukaryota > Metazoa > Mollusca > Bivalvia > Mytilida > Mytilidae > Mytilus > Mytilus californianus. Next base: position 64,268,216 of record NW_026262668.1, on the reverse strand, counting down.
TCTTCATATGGCAATTGTGTAAAATTCTTCTTTTTAAATTCTAAGAAAATCTGGACCTGATGTCCTTTAGAAAGATGCATGATATTTGCATTAAAAAATGGCCTATGAATATGCTGTATTTGCATAGACAATTTTCCATTTCAATGAAGATAACACTTTCTAAAAAATTTGTGCATCTATAGCGCTTTTCTATATTTACCCTCACCAGGAACGCTCAAACTAAAAAATCAATACTTTTTCAACAAAGATATTTGAAATGGAATGTAATTTTAATACATATTTGTAACATCATATTATCAGAATAATTTACCTGGTAATGATGACTTCATTGGTTTAAATGTGTGCAACAAACACTAGGATATGCAGAATTTTTCATGTTCTTTATCTGCATTCAGTGATTAACAAAAAATGTATATTGACCTATTCCCCTTATTGTTTTATAATAGTACTTGAATAGACACCTGGTCAATATTTATCTTCCACTTCAAAGGAGGGGGATGTATACTGGTTTTGATCTCTTTCTACTTCCATCCAGCCATGTGTCTGCCTATAAAAAAATGGTTGTATTTTCCTCAGCATATACAAGTCATACATGAAATTAGTCACATTTTTCACAGCATCCACAAGTCATAGTCTCTTCATATAATATTATATATACATAAAACTTGATCTGTTTTTGCCATACTGGGATACACATAATCAATATCTGAGATGTTTTCTATCTCCTGCTTGCCTGACACTTATGTCATGAGCAAGGGTATAATTAGTGGGCTATAGCTCACATATCATCTAATGTCTGGTGCCACATATAGAGAAGGATATGTAAGTTCCACAGTAGGACCTGAGATTGTTTTTTTAGCTCACCTGGCCCAAAGAGCCAAGTCAGCTATGCTCATCAATTGGCGTATGTGGTCTGTTAACTTTCCCAAATCTTCTTCTGAAACTACTGGGCCAAAAATCAAATTTAGCCACACTCATCCTTTGGATTATATCTAGTTTAAAATTTATATCCAATATAATCTTGCCTTCCAACCAACATTGCTAAAAATTGAACATATTGGTAAACTGCACCTTTTGTCTGATTTAGGCATCAATGCCCTTAAATGATGAATTTTACAAATTTCTTTTATTTTTGCCTATTATCTTAAAAACCATAACAGACAGAGAGAAACTTTAATTGGCAGAAATGGTCAGAAGACAAGATCTAATGAAATAAATCAAACAAGGGCCAAAACACTCATCGACTCCTTATAGGAGTTATTGCCCTTAAAAGCCATTTTTTACCGAATTCTTTTATTTTTATGTCCCCGCTGTAAGTTTTACAATTGTCTGTCCGTCCTTACATCCCAAAATTGGTTTAGTTTGCCCCAACCAAATGCTATGAATCTTATACACAATGCTAATTATCACAAAACACAGATCAAGTATGAATTTTGGTGGCGTCACTTTTATCATTCTAGAGTTGTGCACCTTTACAAATGGAAAAATGTGCTCCGCCTGGAGCAGCTGGATATGACCGCATAGGTTGAACTCTGAACAGTTGGAGCAAGTATGGACACAATATTCAAGCTTGATAAAGCTCTGAATTTGGATAGTGATTAAATATTTGACACATGATAGATTTCTGACACAGAATAAATGTGGTCAGATAACTTAAAAATTTGAAATGAGACATTTAATCTACTTAATGGTCCAATATCCAAAATCTAATTCCATTTAGATTCAGCATATAAAAAAAAACCATGAATTCAAACAAAGTTTAATTTTGGGCCCTTTGGACCTTAATATGGACTAATTTGAAAACAGGGCCCAAAATTAAAAATCTGAATGCACAGTTAGATTCAGAATATAGAACCACAAGAATTCAGTTTTTGATGAAATCAAACAAAGTCTAATTTTTGACACTTTGGACCTCAATGTAGACCTATTTAAAAATGTCCAAATATCCAATATAGTAATACATGGTAAAAACCTCAAACAATTCAAGGCTTTAAATTAGTCCTCATTGAAATTGGTTAAAAGATTTGTATTTATTTTCAATTGAAGATTTCTTGCTGTTGTGCAATACCAGAGACATATAATACAATTGTATTATATGTCTCTGGCAATACTTAGTAAATCTGTTTACAAACTAAATATAATAATTTACACACCCTGTTTGGTGTGTATCTCCTGCCATATCAGTATTTGTTGTTTCTTTATATTGATCAGAAATAATTTATGTTAGAACCAGCTTAGCCAGTTTTATTGGCCTCTAGTTTCTTAACGATTCAAGCCACAACCCACAAAATCGACCCCGACCTTCTGTGTGTGGTATGGAACCTTGTGGTACAATTTCATAGAAATCCACTTAAGTATTTGTCCGGAATCCAGAAAAACCTTGCCCCCCCCCCCCCCTTTTGCCCTTTATTCTTGAACAGTTTGGGCCATAACCCCTAAAATAAAACCCAACCTTCCCTTTGTAGAATGGAACCTTGTGTTTCAATTTCATAGAGATCCATAGACTAATTCTTAAGTAATTGTCCATTAACCAGAAAAACCTTGATTTCTCCCGTTTTTTTGCCCCTTATTCCTGAACGGTTTGGGCCATAACCCCTTAAGTCAATCCCAACCTTCCCTTTGTGGTATGAAACCTCGTGGTACAATTTCACAGAGATCCATACACTTATACACAAGTTATTGTCCGGAAACTAGAAAAATGCCTTTTTTTGTCCCTTTTTGACCCCGAATTCCTAAACAGTTGGGACCATAACCCCCAAAAGGTGTAATACGAAAAAGGGTCGAAAAGAAATATTCCCTTGAATTTGACAGTTGTAGGAAATCCATCCTACATTTCATTGCAGTAAAAAATTTCTGAGTCATAAACATACATCTTGGGTGTTTCAAAGCACCATTATTTTTTTTTTATTTGGTGTTACTATAGAATATTTTAGAAACTTGAGGTTACAAGGTTACTAAAGCTTGTACACAGGAAAAAAAGGGATTAAAATTTGATTGGTTAACTTCCAGTGATGGTTATTTTCTTATATGCAATGAAATGTTATGTGAAATTTTGTCTATAGTACTGGACAGGATAAAACTTTACTCATGCCAAGTATTTCTTTATTTGAAACAAAGATAACTTCTGCACAATTATTTGAAAAGTGCAAATTTAACAAAGACTAATAGGGGAAAATCAATGGTGGTATTACACCAAAATCAATCCCAACCTTGCTATTGAACATTTTCATAGAGATCCATTCATTTATACTAAAGTTATTGCCCGGAAACCAAATGTCTTCGGACGACGACGACATGATAGCAATATACGAACGCAATTTTTTTGCGGTCGTATAAAATTGCTGAATTTTTCTTTAGCGTTCTCTAACTTTAGTTTGCCTCAACCAAATGTTATACAAATTATACACAATGCTTATTATCACAAAACTCAACTCAGATCAAATACGAATAAAGGGTAGCATCACTTTTACCGTTCTTAAGTATGTCCCTTTATAACGTTATATGCAAGCGGGGGCATCATCTGTGTTACATGGACACATTCTCCATTTATTGTCTATTATCTTAAAAACAATAACAGATAAAGTGAATCTTAAAATAGCAAAAATAACCAGTAAGCAAGATCATCTAATAAGTCAACATGGCCGAAATCGTAGGTTGATTCCTTATAGGAGTTATAGCCCCTATATAAATGATGATTTTTATCATTATTTGCGCTTTGGCTTATTATCTTGAAAATTATAATAGAAAAAAAGAAACTTTTAAATGCAAAAAATTTCAGCAGGACAAGATCTACAAATTTGTCATGGCTGAAATAGATGGTAGACTCCTTATAGGAGTTATTGCCCCTAGATGACGAATTTGACCAATATTTGCATTTTGGACAAACATATAGATAAAGAAAAACTGTACACAGAAATAAATTATCATCAGGAAATTCTCTACAAATTTGTCAAGATGGCAGAAATCGCTAGTTGACTCCTTGTAGGAATTATTGCCCTTTAATGATGACACCCCCCCCCTTTTCCCCCATTTTTTGCATATTTGGCTTTAACTATAGTTGATAAAGAAATATAATCAGCATGACAAGATCTGCATATATATCAACACGAATGAAATTTCAATCAAGTCCTTATAGGAGTTATTGCCCTTTAATTACCATTTTTACACGCAACATATTATGCTAAAAGATATAAGAAGATGTGGTATGAGTGCCAATGAGACAACTCTCCATCCAAGTCACAATTTGTAAAAGTAAACCATTATAGGTCAAAGTACGGCCTTCAACACGGAGCCTTGGCTCACACCGAACAGAAAGCTATAAAGGGCCCCAAAAATTACTAGTGTAAAACCATTCAAACAGGAAAACCAACGGTCTAATCTATATAAAAAACGAGAAACGAGAAACACTTATGAACCACATCAACAAACGACAACCACTGAACATCAGGTTCCTGACCTAGGACAGGTGCAAAAAAAATGCAGCGGGTTTAAACGTTTTAATAGGCGCCAGCCTTCACCCTACCTGAAACAATAGTGTAACATCGAAAGACACACTATAAAATACCAATTGAAATGGCTTTACTCAATCAAAAGACATATTAACAAAAACAAGTGAACATACACTGAACGAATAAATTTAATCTATGACACAATGTAAATACAAAATTGATAAAACAAGGGGGTTAGATGTAAAACAATATCAGAAAGAAAACGATAATAGAAAAACTGAAATTTAAAGTAATGATCAGAAATAAAAGATCAACAAAAAAGATATAATAGTCATTTAATTATATTCTAGTCTTTCATGTTGTAAATGTGTTGCTGCGTTTACTGTCAACTGCAACTAATTAACAGGTTCATGTAAAACTGTGTCATTCCTTCAAAGAAGTCGATGTATAGAAAAATAGGAATGTTAAGGAAAGGTTATTTTTTGTCATCCCTTGAAAAAAAATGTCTATACTGGAATAAAGCATTTGTATTTTTCTAAAGTACTATTTTTCAGCAATGATTTTATTTATAGCAACATGCAAATGGTAAGACATAAAACTGGCAATCATTGTTGATAAGGCATAGAATAGTAATCATTGTTGGCAAGGCATAAAAATGGCAATCATTGTTGGCAAGACAGTTAGCTGGCAGCAGCAAAAATCCACCACTGAAATAAACAACTACAAGTTAAAATATAATGCAAATTTTGTAAGCAACACAAAAAATTAAAACTGCAGCACATAGTACAATGAAATCTTCACATATATCCATAGTACTAAAATTGAGAATGGAAATGGGGAATGTGTCAAAGACAACAACCCGACCAAAGAGCAGAAAACAGCCGAAGGCCACCAATGGGTCTTCAACATAGCGCGAGAAAATCCCGCACCCGGAGGCGGGCTTCAGCTGACCCCTAAACAATGTGTACTAGTTCAATGAAAATGGACGTCACACTAAACTCCAAACACACACAATTATTTGTATCGCATTGATAGCTTTGTGGACACCTTGTCAAATTTCCTACTTTCTAGATTAGTTCCAATATAAATTTTAAAAGAAAAAAACTGTTAATGGAAATTCAATAATTTCGCTTACATGACACCGTTGCGCGTTCACTCAATAAGAGAAAGGAACGAACATGTTATTCAGTATGTTAAATGTCCTTACATAGTTATAATGTAAAAAAAAAATGCAACCACTCAAGTGGTGACTGAAATGAAACGAAAAGATCTTTTTGTTAGTAGCATTTAATTGCTCACCGTTTAATTAACACGAATTTTAAAACAAAGTGTATTTTGATCTTGTTTTCTTTTTAACTTATTCTAGATAAGTAATTGACTGTTATGCACTTGACTTAAAGTTTTTAAATATTAATGTTGTAGTGAAGAATGACAAAACATGTTTTAAATTCGTTTACACTGGAAGTTTCAAACATATACTATTGAGCCGGTGTGCTGCATTGTCTCTTTACTGTTGACATAGTCTAGACAACAAACTAGTAGACAACAGGTAGTTCCTTTCGGCTGGAAGATTTATTGAACTAAAAGTCAATTGTTTTAGATGGTATCCGATGGAACTTACTGTTATTCTTAGGAAAAAAACTACAATTTTCTGTTTTTCGTTATACTAGGAGATATCGTAATCTTATCAGTGTGATTCAAATGTACATCGATAACGTTCAAGATGAATATAGCCAGGGATATAGCAATCAAATCACAGACAGAAATCAGAGAGGAAAACAGACTTCGGCTTAACAGGGTGAGCTTTAATTGTAAGCTTTTGTACTTGAAAATTTACAATGTTTTTATTTCTTTTTCTATTATTTTATTTCGTTTTTGTTTTCGTTTTTTATGGTTTTGTTTTTCTTTGTTTGCTTGATGTTTTTCTTTGTAATTTCAGTTCACAATTTATCTGACATTGTTTCATAGATTGCACTCAAAACGAGTCTATACTTACCAACTATATGAAACCTTATACCTTATACACTACATGAATACTGTAGAAAAAAAAAATGCATTGGGAAATTCAATGTGCGTATTGTTAACCCTTAACAAAGTTTGTTATTAAAGAGAAGAACAATAATTTGAGAGCTATTATGTCAGATTCCATTGTTAAGAGGAGTTCATTTTCAACTCTATCAAAATATTATCAAAACTGAGTAAGTCTCCTCAATTATTTTATTATTCAATTAAATTAAGCGTTATTAATGTGCAATTACAAGATAAGTGATATTTAAAAAAAATGGGAAAAAGAAAAGAATAGAGAAAAACAGGCCAAAAAAAATAAAGAATAGAATATTATGGGGTGCTGAGATGTAAAGAATAAGGAATATTGTGCAAAAATATATAGAATAGAGAAAAAATTACATGAAAAATTACAGAATAAAGAAATGATGGACACCCCCCCTCCATCCAAACTCTCATAGTATTGGAACAAAATTCACCAGTTGAGCATACAGAACTTTGATTTATCTTTAATCCAATTATATTTTGAACAGGAAATGGCTAATGCATCAAAGTTCGGACGAACAGCGCAGGTCCAAAAACTTTTACAACTCGGAGCAGATGTCAATTTTGTCTCGCCATCGAATTTTGTAAGTTATACCATGCATATCATATTGGTAAATAAATCATTTCTACTTTTATAATAGTAAGCCTCATACCGTCAAATTCAGGTTAACGAGAATTGACATTTAAAAAAACAAAAAGAGTTAGAAATGGTTGTCATTAGACCAATATGTATATATACCAATATCGACAGCTATAAAACGATTACGTTGTTGTCATTAATGGTATTATTCCTTTTAGTTATGAATGCACTGCATTTCACATTAAACGATTTATTTTCCAACACTAATCCTATAAAATCAAAGCTAAATCAAGATTGAACAGTAATTTTCACCTCTTTTAATAATAAACAAAGAAGAAAATCTTCGTTTAGTTTGTATACTGTTATTTAAAAGCCACAAATAAAACACTGACTTGAATAATAAACTTCTGGTACTGTATAATTTAAAGTTGCACCACTGATGTATTACCATAGACTTCAACACACGGCACAATTCATATATTTCGATCATCCCATAAATAACTTGCAGAAATTCAAAATGTACAATTGTTTCTTGAATTACTTATGTATACACTCCTAGCATACACTAATATACTAATATACTAATATACGCAATGCATAGGCCGTTTTTGTCGTTGTGAACATTTATAATGTGTTTTTTTTTTTTTGTGTTTGAAGAGTCATTAGCTACGAGATATAAAAAAAATAAAATATGAATTGTTTTGTTAAATTATTAATAAAAGTGAAATAGTGAAGTAATAATTCGCTTTTAGCAGCCAACTGGGTTCAGTTTTGTCAAAATAAGCTAAGAAACATCGCTGATGAATTATTCACTTGCAAGTGAATAATTCGACCTCATTGGATCCATATTCATGTGACCTTCAATTTAACCCCTTAGCTGGGCTTGAATTACGCATGTATTCAGCTATTAAAAGGAAAAGAATGTCAACATTGAAAGTGAAACAAGGATGAACTATTTGGTTGACTGATTCGATCCACAAAAAATCGTTCTCATACATGTAAAAACGATGATAAACTTACTTTTAAACCTACAATATGAAATTAAACAGACCTAGAAAAATCCAATTGGACGTGGTCGCTATCTAGTTATATGTATTTTTATGTTTATATCGGGTTATTTGACCGTCGGTAGTCTTCGGAGGTCATCTCGATGGTTATAATTAGATGACGTCTAGACTGAAATACACACGAAAATTTAATACATATGATCGAGTCCATGCATTGTTAATTGTTTATTTTAAACTTTTTGCAATTTGGATATACATTTTAGTATGTTATAAATCAAATATGAGAATTTGAGTCAAATTGGGGAATATCAATTGGACAGCTAATGCCCCAGTGGCGGATCCAAGGGGGAGGGGGGTTCCGGGGGTTGGAATACCCCCTTTTTGTTTGATGATCAATGCTTTTGAATGGGGACATATGGTTGGAACCCCCCTCATAAAAATGGCTGGATCCGCCCCTGTACCCCTTTAAACTATAGTTGTGTTATTATAATACTGGTAGTATAATAGTCAAATAATGAAATTGATTATTTCTCCTAAGAAAATATTGTGTTACAAGATGCACGAAAATGTGTAGGATAACATCAAACATATAAAGAAAAAATAAAACAAACATCCAGAAAAGCGCACAATTCCATAGTTATACATTACAGACGTGTAAACAAAACGCATTAAATAGCACATTACAGATCAAAGCGGCAGATAAAGATTTTGAAAAGTAAAAATATCCTGCCCTGGATGGACTGCTATCATACCATGTCCGGTAATCAAAATAATCGATGTGAACATGGGAAAATTTCCGAGGATTCAGCTACACACCACATTATCATACCATATCCAGTAATCAAGATAATTGATGTGAACACGAGAAAATCCCCGAGCTTTCAGGTACACACCACATTACCGGCTATACTTATGACAGATACGGTAGCTAGGATATGTGTTCCCAATTACCATTCAAAACAATTGTTTTTGCTATCGTGAACAGCCAATTTTTTGTCTGCCGTTCTAATTGCCATTGCAATACAATGAACGTTGCAATCGAGCACAGCAGATTGAGGTCTGTTTTATACCTGTTGCATCTGCAGTCATCATTATATAAAGACATCCCTTGGACATCATTATATGAAGACATCCTTTGGACATCATTATATAAAGACATCCCTTGGACATCATTATATAAATACATCCCTTGAACATCTTTATATAAAGAAATCTCTTGGACATCATTATAGTAAAACATCCCTTGGGCATCATTATATAAAGACATCCCTTGGGCATCATTATATAAAGACATCCCTTGGGCATCATTATATAAAGATATCATACTGAGAAAGATTGCTCTTTGGCAGATGTATATACAGACAAGATGTTGAGTGATTCCAATTTGGTATGATTTTATACAGACATTATGTGAATTGTCATTTCTCTTGGGCACCCCAGACATTTCCCTGATCATCAATATACACAGACGATATTTGGATAAAGATTCCCCTTGGGCATCATTAATATACAGATATTATGGTGGGAGGGATTCCCATAAGTTATCATTTATAATGTGTTATAACGCAGGCAAATGTACTACTTAGCTCCCCCAGGTGAACTTTTTAGAGTGAGTTTTATCCACGAGCATCTGAAGTACCAATATTAGGATGTGAGGGGAGCGGTAATTAAATAAAAGCAAACAATCGTTGTGAACATCCGCATACAGGCCATAATTTATATTGTAGCAAGTTTTAGTTTTTAAGCTTTCAATATAAAAATATATAAGATGTGGTATTATCCAATGAGACAACTACCCAACAAAGTTCAAATGAAGAGTGAATGTAACAATTTATAACAAAACAATATACGAAAAACAAATATGACAGACATGAGCCAACGACAGTCACATATAGAAATAAGCGGGGTTAAACTAGTTTGCTGGCGCCAAACCCTCCCCTCACCTGGGACAGAGGTGTAACAGTACAACATAAGCAAAAACTTTAAAATGTGTTGAAAAAGGCTCGATACAAAGCAGAAAACATCTAACGAAAACACAGACCGGACGTGGCAGCGTATCTATACAACCCACAACAAAAAAGACACTAAGTGAAGATCTGAGAGTACTCGCAATTACTGACAGCTAGTTCAAAACCAATAACAACTAATAAAAAATCATGCATCTAAGATTTTTAGTCTTATTAAAAAAAACTTGCATAGATCATAGTATACTAAAAGAAAACAATTATTGTAGGGATATACAGCCTTGCATCATGCCGCCAGGGAGGGACACACAGACAGCGTAAACATATTGTTGAAGTATGGTGCTAATACAGAAGTAAGAGACAAAGTAGAGGCAAGTACTATGTACAACTTCCTATGGGGTTTTTCCCCATATAATTTACTACTCATTTCAATCCTGGACAAACAAAAATTAAGAACAAAGAAAAATGGAGTGCAAAATTATAATAAATTAGGTAATACAATACTGATTACTGAAATGAATGATGTTTCCATCATATGAAAATCAACCACAATTCCTCCCGTTAGAGTACTTTAACTGAGAACCCCTCGTCCAGGCCCCCATACAAGTACATCATAGCAAGAAGTTTTCTTATAGCAAAAATGGAAAATGTGAATCAGTTATCTAAACATCACCTCATATATGTATATGTTAAAATTCATTAGATCAAATACTAATTTCAATGATAGCAAAATAAAGCTAATTATTTTTTTATAGTTGCTTTAACGTTAGCGAAGATAGAATTATATATACTAGTGTGTTTAGGCTTATTTTCCTATTATGTATAACAGCATCGTACCCCATTACATTGTGCAACTGCAAGAAATAAAACAGAATGCATGGACATGCTGATTACCGAAGGTGGTGCCTTTATTGATGCCAGAGATAAAAATGTAGGTATTTTCATGGTTATTGAATAATTATAATTGTTAAATGAAATCAATAAAACTTTATGCTCCAATGATGTTACTACGATTGTTACTAAAAGAGAGGCGAAAGATGCCAAATGGACATTCAAACTCACAAGTGGAAAACAAACTGACAACATCAAGAAAAAAAAACAAAAAACGAACGAAAGACAAACAAAGGATTTATATTGTCAGACAATTATACATCCTTTGAGACAAACAACAGTACACAAACACAACTTAGATTGGAAAACGGTACTTTTTGTCATTTTAGTGTAATAACTCAAGAACCGTTTTACCGATGCTTTTCAAATTTTATATAAAAGTAAGGAGATGTGGTATGGTTGCCAATGAGACAATTATCATGGCTATCAAATTCAAATAAAGTGGATGTAAACAATTAGGGAGCTACCATTTGATTTTTATGGGGGGCTAGGATGAAAAATTTTATCCTACATTATTTTTTAGTTGTAATCTCTGTCCATTTTTTCACTCTATTCGGTCCGTTCTATTTTTGCCTAGTTGCTCATCCTGCCTTTTTTGTACTCAAAACTCCTGTCCTGTCTTTTTTCAAATTTCATCCTAGCCCCCCACCCCCTATAAAATCAAATGGTAACTCCCTTATAGGCAACCGTACGGCCTTCAACAATGAGAAAAACCTATACCGTCTAGTCGGCTACAAAATGCTCCGACATGAAAAATATGAAACAACTCAATTGAGAAAACTAACGGCCTAATTAATTTATAACAAAACAATTTACGAAAAAGTAGGTTCCTGACTCGGGTCAGGTACATAAAGAATGTTGTGGGGTTATGTTTATACTGATGACAAAAAGGAGGTCAGCTTTAATATTGACAAATTCACAGTTGCCGTTCAGAAGTTATGGCACTTAACTGTTTTGGCAGTCATTTTGACAGCTTTTTGGTTACTTCATTTTTCATTTTTTTTTTAAATAATTTTTTTTATCGAAAGTAGATCATAAGTTTATCATTTACCTATATCTGACCATGAGTAATTACTAGTAGCCCTCAGTAGACATAAAATAAATGATTATTATAATGTTCTTGTTTCAGAATAACTCCGCTTTACACTGTATGACCATGAGCAAATGGCCCTCAGTGGACATAAAGTAAATGATTATTATAATGTTCTTGTTTCAGAATAACACAGCTTTACATATTGCCGTCAGTGTCGGCAACGTTAATGATGTCATGTTGTTGGTAAACAGAGGAGCTGACAAAAATCTAAAAAATTATAAGGTAAAAAAGTATGCCACGATATTTTTGTTTAAAGAAGACAATATCGATTGTTACTCCAAAGATTTTAGTGAATGTATTTTTTATCTTAGATTTTTAATTAGTAATGTTTTTTTTCGTTTATGGGTGCACACTTTAAAAAAAAGAAAATTTAATAATGTAATAATTTTAAAAGTTCTTATGTCGATGATAAATGAATTGTTATACAGATCGAGGGGAAAAATGAAGCACAATTATGGTTATTATTTTCCTTAACTTATTCTCACCTGGGAATGTCTAAGATTATTTATTACAGCTGGAACTGATATCAGCAGTTAACTAAGCAAGATCATATGTCTTAATGTTTGTGTGATCGTATGGGTCCGTAGGTGGCCTGTCCCTATCCGACATACCGTTTAGTTTGCAAATGGCAGTTAAAATTTCCCACCCTTCATCTCGGTCCACGTCGACCTTGTAGAATCTACGTATTGTATCTGATTGTTGTTATTTTGTTCTCTTTCTGAACTGGCATGAAATATTTGCCACTGGACGTAAAACAAACAACAAGCAAATGAACAAATGGATAATGTATGATATATAAAAATAAGAAAATGTGTATGATTGCCAATGAAACAACTCTCCGCCAGAGACCAAATGACATAGAATTTAACAACTACAGTCACCGTACAGCCTTCAACAATGAGCAAAACCCATACCGCATAGTAAGTTATAAAAGGCACCGCATGACAAATGTAAAACAATTCAAACGAGAAAACTAACGTCCTGATTTATGTACAAAACAATAAACAAAACATATGATTAGTTTATATACACCATACTGTTTAAATAAAATTGAGAATGGAAATGGGGAATGTGTCAAAGAGACAACAACCCGACCATAGAGCAGACAACAGCCGAAGGCCACCAATGGGTCTTCAATGCAGCGAGAAACTCCCGCATCCGGAGGCGTCCTTCAGCTGGCCCCTAAACAAATATGTATACTAGTTCAGTGATAATGGACGTCATACTAAACTCCAAATTATACACAAGAAACTAAAATTAAAAATGATACAAGACTAACAAAGGCCAGAGGCTCCTCACTTGGGACAGGCGCAAAAATGCGGCGGGGTTAAACATGTTTTTTGAGATCTCAACCCTCCCCCTATACCTCTAGCCAATGTAGAAAAAACAAACGTACAACAGTACGCACAGTAAAACTCAGTTTAAGAGAAGTCCGAGTCCGATGTCAGAATAGGAAACAAAAGAAAATAAACAAAATGACAATTATACATAAATAACAACAGACTACTAGCAGTTACTGACATGCCAGCTTCAGACCTCAATTAAACTGATTGAAAGATTATGTCTTCATCATATGAATATCAGGCACAATCCCTCCTGTTAGGGGTTTAGTATTATACCGTCATAAAATATATGAGAAGAACATAACCCGTGTCATGCCAACAACTGGTTTTAGAATAAATATGTTTAATTCCGATGCAAAGTATATGTATACTCTGTCAAACCACAAGTAAACTAAATCATATCATTTGAGGTAATTTTGACGATTGTGTTTTATCATACTTTAATGTCTTAATTTTTCAGGACCAGACTGCTTTTGTTTTAGCTGCCCAAAAAAGAAATGAAGACTGTGCGGATATATTGCTACGTGGAACACATTTTAAAGATGCTAGAAGTTATCAAAATAGCAGACGATAGCCTATTGTCATGTGATTCTGAACACGCGCACTTTCAATTTCAATTATATTCTAATTCAGCTATTTATATTATTTGTCTCTGGAACTCTTATATTGCATTGTTGATGAAAACATACCCCACCTCTATTTTTTTCCATTTTTAATTTCATTTAAAAGCGCATGTGCATAAATTAGTCAAGCTAACGTCTTAATTTCCACTGCACCCTTTTGTCAAAAATAATCCTTTAAATAACATCACAAAAAATTAAACTTGCACCATCTTACTACAGCAAAATGACTTGAGTGTGGAGGTAAAGGTTACTTCTTTGGTAAGCTTGCTTGCTAGCTGAACCATGAAATCATTGTTAGTTAAGGAACCACCTTCCTTTGGGCGGCGTCAATTATTATAGGGTTAGTAGAGAACCAATCAAAAGTAACTACAGTGCATACACATTGTGAAACCAGTTTAGAATCTAAATTTAAAATATAGTTTTCAAGCATGTTGAAGGTGTGTTTGATTTGTCAATTTCATTTCAATTAAAACAATACAATACCATTTTTACAATAGAATGGTAAGAGGAATATCTCAACGATTTGACCCGACCAAGTTTATTTTTACACCTTCTGTAATACTCCCCCATAAAAATACACATCAAAATCAAAGATAATTAAGTCCTTATTTTATATATAAACATATATAATAAGGTTATGAAAAGTTTTTTTTTTTAAATCCATTAAATCATGATGCTATATAGAATTATACATGTAAACAATCTTAGTTATAAATGAACAGAAGTAACTGATTGAAATGGAATTGACAAACCAAACACACCTTTAACCTGAAAGCATATTTTGAACAAACTTGTAAAACTGGTTTCACAATATTTATATATTGTTCCTACTTTTGATTGGTTTTGTGCCTAACTATCGACTCCGCCTAAAAGAAGGTGGTACCTTAGCTAATAATACTCTGTTACTGAAAATTATATTTTGACTGAAAATTGCTTTACAGCAAATTACGCACTAATATCACTGGTCAATTATGCGATCTTTCGGGACGTAAAATATTGACGACTTATAACTGGCACTACAAAAACATTTTGATTTTGAAAATGAATGTCCTTGCCTGGCATAGCGACAGATAAAAATGAAAAGTCAATCCGCAAATCCTCCTTTCCTCGCCCCCAGAATATCAAATGGACCTATTCAATATATCATTTTTTATTAACTATGGACTTACGACGAGGTCAATACATTATATATGGACCTGTTAAGTTTATTCATTGGTTATAACGATCACTTGATGCAAAGGGTATTTAAGTATATGGACGCTATGTTTCTATTTATATCCAACCGTGCGAGGGCTTTATAGACAGTCAAGGTCGTTAATAACCCCATCATCTATTTATATATATATTGACGGTCAATATTAAAAATCTTGTAAAATACAACGTAAAATACGCTATATATATTATATATTGACGGTCAATATTAAAAGATCTTGCTAAATACAAAGTAAAATACACAGAAAGAACATTGAAGTCGATTTCCATAATACACTGTTCACAGTCAATACGTGTTAGATTATATTGAAACTCGGACTTCGTCCTCGGACAATATAATCTGAACAGGTCCATATATAACGTATTGATCTCGTCAAAAGTCCATTATTGATAAATATGTAAATAGTGTATTATGGAAGTGGACTTAATGTTCTTTCTGTGTGTTTTGCAAGATTATTAATATTGACCGTCAATATATATATATATATAGATAGAAACATAGCATCCATATACTTATAAATAGATACGAGGCTTCAGGTACATGGAATTCCCTTTGAATCACGTGCGTGTAATAACCAATGAAAAAAGAAGAATGCTACACCATATGTAATATTTGATCATATGCGACATTTCCTAATTTATAAATCTAAAATATTTCATTGCTTTTTATTTGGCTTCGTGATTTTGAAAAGACCGAATTTTAGCTTGATGCAATTGCAGACTGAAAAGCTTCCAATGGGTATGGAACTAAAACATCATAATGATTAAAATGTCTAGACTATTTTTGTTTATAGATAATTCTCTAAAGACTGCTTATGTATTTTATTAATGACTTTTAGTGGAGAGTCAGTTTACTTTCAAAGTCTCGCACGAATAAAGTTTCGATTAACAATATATATAGTTTGTATGGTACATTCGTTTTTGAGAAAGAAAACCTATTTTGTATGAATTAATTACAATGTAATGGCAGAAAGATAATCATTTTGACACTGTATTCTCCATCATTACAGCTTATAAAACCCATGAGGGATTTTATGGTCGTCTGATGATGAGTAATGATATATGTCCTATTGTGTACTTTTCTATTGTAATTTTTACGGTAGGTTTATATCATATCCATAACAAATATAAAAAATATAAACAAAAACGGCCAGTATCTTGTCTTAGGGAGGGATAAATCGTACTTTGAGGGAAAAAAAAAAAAACAAAAGTGCACACGCTGAAATGTCTATCCTGCTTTACTGACCATTGATTTTATGTTGAAAGTCTTAAAGATGCAGGTCTTACTATAAGTACCTCATTATTTTTTTTAAGATCCATGACAATGAGGTTAATTCAGATAAATCCTGTCAGACAGACATGTACACCATACAAATATTACGTACACCAAATATAGTTGACCTATTGCTTATGGTAATTGAAAACAGACAAAAACACAAAAACTTGACATTGACCAATAAATCATGAAAATGAGGTCAAGGTCAGATGATACCTACCAGACAGACATGTACACCTTATAATCATTACATACACCAAATATAGCTGACCTATTGCTACTAGTATTTGAAAAAGAGACCAAAACACAAAAAGCTCAACATTGACTACATGAAAATGAGGTCAAGTTCAGATGAAACCTGCTAGACAGACATATACACATTACAATCATTCCATACACGACGTTTAGTTGACTTACTGCTTGTAGTATCTGAGAAATGGACCTTATCACGTAACCTTGATCACTCATCCATGAAATGAGGTCGAGGTCAGATGAACCCTGTCTGACGTATTCGAACATGTAGACGTTGTGAGGAACCCATATACCAAATATAGTCATCCTATTACTCATAATAAGTGAGAAATTCACATGACAAATTAAAAAATAAATTGCTTCGCCGAGCGCAGCTGAGTACGACCGCAGAGGTCCAACCCTGAACAGTTGGGGCAAAAATGGACACAATATTCGCGCTTGATACAGGTCTGAGTTTGGATTGTAATTAAATATTTGACACATAATAGGTTTCTGACACAGAATAACTGTAGTCAAAGAACTTAGAATTGGTTATATGATTTGAATTTATATTCATTTGTTTTTGCTTTTGTGCAACACACTATGTAGTTGCGAATTGACCCCCCCCCCCCCCCCACCCCAAAAAAAAAAATTAAAAAAAATTTACCCCCCTCTTTTTTGCCAAAAAAATATATTTGAAGAAATTTTCTTTTTAATTTCTGAAATTTGAAATGAGAAAAAAATGCTCCCCCTTCACAATTCCTTTTTTACCCCCAACCCCCAACCCCCCACCCCCCATTTTTTTCACCTCCTCCACTTTTTCCAAAAAAAAAATTTCTTTCCCTCAAGATATGGTCATAATCTCTATTCAAATTTCCAGTGAAGTTGCAACCATAATTACCCATTTAAATACATCATAAAAGTCTTAAAATAGAAAATGACATACATAATCATGGCTAAAATTAATATTTCTTAGTCAGCAATACATAATTTAAAAGCAGTGTAAGGGAGGTAATCCAAACATAACACTGTACTTTTTTTTTAATTGTCCATTAACCAGGAAACCCTTGATTTCCCCCTTTTTTGCCCTTCTTTCCTAAACGGTCTGAGCCATAACCCCCAAAGCCAATCCTAACCATTCCTTTGTAGTATGGAAACTTGTGGTATAATTTCAGAGAGATCCATACACCGTTCCACAAGTTATTGTCTGGAAACTAGAAAAATGCTTATGTGGGCCCCTTTTTGGCCCCTAATTCCTAAACTGTTAGGACTATAACCCCCAACATCAATTCCAACCTTCCTTTAGTGGTTGTAAACCTTGTGTTTAAATTTCATATATTTCTATTTACATATACTAAAGTTATTGTCCGGAAACCAAATGTCTTCGGACGACGCTGACGACGACGACGTGATACCAATACACGACCGCAAAAAATTTTTTGCGGTCGTATAAAAACTACAATTTTTTTTTCCAGCAGTCGCTGAACCATGAAATGAGGTCAAGGACAATGGACATATAACAGACGAAAACTTCGTAATGTAAGGTATTTGCATACAAGGTATGAAGGATCCAGGTCTTGTACCTCCTGAAATATAAAGCTTTATACAAATAGTTTACACTGCCGTCACCGGATAGTAATCCCTATGGCTCGCATACTGCGACGAAAGTCGTAAGCGAGACAAAAACACTCGGATTCACAGATGACGATGGATATTGTTCCAATTGTCGTAACCACAATCCTGTCCTCTTATCCTCGAATGTGACCTACTGACAAAGGTAAGCAGATCCTGACTTATCATCGCGTTTATACTTACATGAGCAACACGACGTGTGCAACATATTTGGAAAGGATCTGCTTAACTATCCGGAGCACCTGAGATAACCCTCGATGTTTGGTAGGGTTCGTGTTGCTCAGTCTTTAGTTTTCCATGTTGTGTTTTGTATACTGTCGTTTGTCTTTTTGTTCGTTTTACGTTTTTAGCAATGGCATGGTCAGTTCGTTGTTCATTTATGAGTTTGAGTATCCCTTCGGTATCTTTCGCCTCTCGTTTATATAAAATGTATATGACATTGTAGTTAAAGTCAAGGTCAGATGTTTTATTTAAATTTAATTTACAAATTACATAAGCTATCTTTAAAGTTATGACCAAGCGAATTATGACTGTTTATGGCGTATCTAAAAATAAATTGGCTTTTACTTTTTTTTCAGTCATACTGTATTTATTGATATTCATAAAATACACAAGTGATGTGATGTGAGGACTTTCCCATTTTTAACGCATCCATTTAGCCCAATATAAAATCCTTTAATCCTTTACCATTGTAACACTATACCACAGTGAAATTTTAGTCGACCCAGGAAAGGAGGGTGTTATTTTAAGGGGAGATAACTAATGACATCTTTGGTGTACTGGGGTCAGCGAACGGAATAACTAAATAAAATGTAGGATGCATATCTTTTGAGAACAATATTCAATGATACAACTCTTTAAAAAAGATAAAACTAAGTGAAAAAATCGAGAGAGAAAACGATAATACGAACCCTTCTATTGACTGTCCCCATTAAATTGATATTGATCGATTTGGATTGCAAACAAGGCCACATTGGTGGCACACTTATTTCCCAATAAAACTCCATGGACAATCCTATTTTCATCTTATCTGAAAGTCTTGTTCCAATGATAAAATAAACTTAGCGGAGAACCTCTACGAACTCTCTTCATTTGGTTCTGGTCGGACGAATACATAACCGCGAGTGGCAATAACTGATTTTTTCCAAAGATTACTCCTCTGAAACTACTGGGGGAAATGCTTAGAAACTTTTCAGGATTAATGATTGGTAGAAGTCTTACAAACTACAAATGATCCTAGTTTATTATGTATCGACTTGCAAATATGGCGGCATTGGTGGCTCATTGGAAAGTAACATTTTCAACTTCTTCTTTTATACTACTAGGTTAAATTTGTCCAATCTTATAAAAATTAATATAAGGACAGTTTTCTACAAAGGCTCCTCAAATGGTTCCGGTGAAATAAAAAAATAATTGCTGCTAAAAGCATTTTCAGATTCTGTTTAAACAATCATTTCTTTTACATCTTTAAAGGTTTGAAATCCATATATATCGATACAGGCCCACTTAAGCCTCCAGTTTTATTTCGACAGCTCCGACAAAGTCATTTAACACAATAGTTTTTTGAAGGTTTTCTAAAACATGTTATTATTTTTAAATTCTGACAAATTAAAGTTCATTGTATGAAATTCGTTCCCATTAGATCAAAATGTTAGTCTATATATGTTTCCTCTTGCGCCGCGAACGTTTACAATTAGTATCCGATTCACATGTTTGGATTAATTAACAATGCATGGTGCATCTTCATTGCATCGGACAAGCGTGTATTGTTCATAGTTAAGTGTACGCGGTCATGATGATCGTATATTGATAGTGGATTACTAGCAAGTCTGAAGTTCTGAACAGATATTCAAGGTAAGAAACATTTAGTCGAATCATTTTTATGATATATCCCAAATTATCTTTGTCTCGTATATTGTTGACAATGGACTGTCTTGATACCATTTTTCAATCAATGATTATATAAAATATCAATAGAATTGGGAATGGAAATGGGAAATATATACTTATACACAATATACAGTGCAATAATGACAATAAATAAAATCATGAAAAAAAAAGAATTAGTAATGTAGATTATACTTTGTATCAGAGGCGGATTTTTTTTTTGGGAAAAAGGGGGGGGGGGGGAGGGGTCTTGCCCCCGTATGGAGCTACATATATGGTTAATGCATATACTTTTTAGAAGTCCAACTCCAAAAGTTGCCCTGCCCCCCCCCCCCCCCCCCCCCTATAATCAAAATCCTGGATCCGCATCTGTGTAAATGCGCTATTTGAATGTTGCTACATAAAAAAGGTCATAAAGGATAATTGAAGTCATACCTCTTTTATCAGAAAGTTTGGATCCAAACTGGTCCTCATTGTGCATATCTACACGTATAAGTTAACATTCAAGTAAGATCTGAAGTAGAGCTTGCAGTATATGTGGTATATCATTTATTACAATATAAATGAGGTTGATGCGACCTCCCTTTGGATAATTTAGATAAAGGGCATCGACACACAGCTTTTTATGCATATGTTTCTGAGTGCGTTTTTATCATGCATTTTTAAGTTATCAACAAGTATAACTACTGTCCTTGTGGTTGTTTTTACTCTTCGGTTGTGCAAATTGTCTTAACTTGTATTCATTATATATAGTAAACACTCATTTGTCTGAATGAGACTTCTTATAATAATGATGAATAAATAAATGATAACTTCCAGTCAGTAAATAAGATGAACACTTATACTCAGACAGGTCGTTATACATAGGCACTTGTCTCTTTAAAAAAAAACTATATGCCTTTACTTAACACGTATATAGTTTGTTTTTATTACAGCGACAAGTGCATGTGTCGTATTACCATCTTGTTTTTAATTCATTTTCAACAACATTGGCAATGAACTTTTTAGCCTGGTATCTGTAGTGATTGTTTTTTATTTCTAAATATTTGACTGGCATATTCTGTCGCTAGACTTTTTTATAGATTAAGTGTTTTACCTTTTAAAGACAGTGATTAAACCGTTGACCATTTCTTTTTTTTTTTTTTTTTGAAAACAACAAGATACCTCGCAACATTTTGTGATTGGAATATTCGTCCTTTGCATGAATCTTGCATCATACAGTTAAGCTAAATGAATGTACTGACAAAGGTTATAGGTTAAATGAAATCTTTAAATCTAGTATTCCTACTTCTATAAACAAGACAAGAATATCTCTATCGATTAAAATAAACAAACAAAATTAGAAGTATTACCAAAAAATCATGTAACAATTACACAAAGCAAAGTAAACTAGAGTCCCCAAAGAGCCTGTTTTGCTCATCTGGAATTTTTGCATAAAATTCATAAAATATTAATTAAGGAGATGTGGTATGATGGCCAATGAGACAAACTATCCACTAGAGACCAAACAACGTTACCGTAAATGCAATTTTGTGTTGAATGAAAACTGTGTGGGTCAAAATCTTGTCTTCCTGATATTTTTTGCATTCAAGATAAACCGTTTGATTTTGAAAATTTATGATTTGTCATTCAAGTGGTGGGATTTTGACGGGCAGATAAATAAAAGGTAATAGTCTTCATGTCATACACTAGATCTATAATATGCTTGGATCAATTTACTACAAGCTGTAGTGTTGTTGCTATTGTTGAATGTAAACTCACTTTGGATTTTGAAAATTTCATGGTTTGTCGTTCTAGAGTTATGCGACTTTTAACAGTCATTTCTGACGCAATATTTATTTGCATATGGATAACCTCATGCATGTTTATTAGATGCCTCCGAAATATTCAAAATTATTCTCACAACAATTCTGATGAACAAAATGGGGTGTCATGTACTCTTGACGTAGCTGTTTTTATATATCATTTAGTTTTGTAACATGGATGTATCCTGTCAATTTTTTTGAAGATCATTCGCAGTGATTTGCATCTTAAGTGTTGGTTTATATTGCATAAATAGTCAGATAAACACCCAGAAACTTGTACATCTTTGTCCATCTTCTTATCTAGCAATATGAATGTGACGCGACATTAAATAGCAAGGTAAAACCGGTAAAGGCAAAATTATTCATTGATCGGGTATCAGATAAGATCTTGAATACCCATACTGTCAAAATTGTCCGTATTCAATATCTTCTCCTGTCCGGGACATGTTACCAATTCTATATATCATTCTAGCCAATAGAATCTTTACCAAATCATAATGCAACCAATGAGAACCGATATTTGCTATGTTATAACTTCAAAATGGCGTGAATATCGTACGAAACTTATAGATTCGCATTGTGATGCGAACGTGATGTGAAACAAAAACAGCATCTGACGGGAATATTCCCATAAGGTGTCGACTGTCGATTTCGGTCCTTTGACTTATTAGTAGTTCATACTTTGCTGATCATTTTAGATTTTTAGTTTATATAGTTTCACACTATCTATTTTTATAGTTTCCGCCACATACAAAAGATGGATAGAAATCGTTATTTAAGGGCAATTATTCATGAATAAGGAATCGGCTAACGATTTCGACTATGTAAACTTACTTGTAAAGTCTTGTATTGCTAACCAATTTTGCTTTTTAAAGTTCTTCATTAATATATTTTCGAGATAACCCCCACCCCCCCCCCCCCCCTAAACAGGAGAGGGGGGTGATAAAATTCAACATTTAAGAGCAATAACCCACATTAAAAGTCTGGCGATTTGTTCATGTTTACTTCTTGTAAAACTTATCTTGCTGACTGACCTAAGGGGGGCCCGCTCCAGTCACGCTTTAGTGATTCCTATATAATCAACCAAATTTTTCCCACGAAAGGGGGGCCCGGGCCCCCCTGGATCCGCCTATGTAGACCGAAACGCCGAAACGGATTTTGAACTTCTGCTAGTTCACAGAAAACAGTCCGCACTGACAGGAAGTCGTCACGTCACCCTCCCCGGATACATCATTCGGACTTCCGACCTTTGATCTAACTCCAAGTGCTTATCGGGGAAGCAGCAAATACCAATTTTCTAGTCTTCGGTTTGACCCGGCCGGGGATCGAACACACGACCTTCCGCACTAAAGGCGAGCAATGCCTTCAACTATTATTTATTTTAAGTATATGCTAAAACGGTGAGAGGTACCTCCCCATCAAGTACGACCTGCTGCATTCTATATATTATCATAGAACTCCTGACACCAATTTCCGTGTATTTCTCTGTATGATGTCATAATGATTCAGCTTGAAGCCTTCCTTAATAATTTCTTGTCATGAATCTCGTCAAATGCATTGAGAAAATTTAATAGTATAAGCTGTTTTTGTGTGTCAGTGTTTAGCTCTATGAACCATGATGCTGATCAACTAGCATGTTACAGACTACAATGCGTGTTCCAATAATTTACAGAATAAACAATTATACATGCTACAAAGAGACTGGTCTGTACTTACTGGCTAGGTATTTCCATGGAAGTATTATATATTTCAATATAATACTTCCATGGTATTTCTAACCTATTGGTATAACGTTTACCTATCGCCATTCTAAAGACACCTCCCCTCCAAAAAAGATGCATTCAAATGTGAGTGATCCAGATGCAAACAGATCTGAGTTTTTTGTCTCTACCATTTATCATTCATTATGACATACATTTCTGGCATAGATATACATATAGAACTTCAAGAGTTGTTTTTATTCGTTTCCATGTTAGGGAGTGAAAAAAGCGATCTTGTTAAACAGTTTTTTTATTTCTGCTTTTGTGTTTGACATTTATTAACATGACGGTACAACTCCTGAACCGACTTTTTTTTTGTTCGTAATGCAATTCCAAAACTGTTTCTATTTTTGGGGAGTGTCTAATTTTTCATCACAGCATATTGTTTCAAGGTATTTCAAATAAGTTTTCTTTGTCTCTTTTTGAAAATGTTTTCTTGTTTCCTGACTTTTATAATGTGTTATCATTGTTTGAAGCTACTGTCATCCTTTTGAAGAGTGTGTTTCTTTTTCTAATGAGTGGTTTTATCTCCTTATTGACACATGGTACTTTCTCTTTTGAATTATTGATCACTGATACTAATTGGAATGGATTCTTCATTTTTTTTTAAAGTTTCCCAAAATTAAGCCAATGTAATTTTCGTATTTATATATAATTTTGTCAAGATCTATGTTGTTTAGTTTATCTTTAATCTATTCAGTAATGGTTTATTATATAAAAGACTTTTCTGGGATGTTTTAGCCCTTCTAGGTTTCAAGCTGGATTTGATATACACAATTTCGTGGTCAGATATCCCAGAAGTAATTTCAATTTTATTTACCAGCGAACTGTTACCAATCGCAACTACTCGACCATTCTCGCTACGCCTACAATAACGTTATTGTAGGCGTAGCGCGAATAGCCGAGTAGTTGCGATTGGAACTGTAACTAGCAAAAAAGAGATAGACTGTTGATTGTAATGGTAACACGTGTTGTTGTTATAACTTGTTCTTATTTACTACTAGTAATTGTCTTGATACGTATCAATTTATTTTAGTTGCTGATATTGTATTGTATGCCTTTTGTTTGATTTTTGTATGCTGATGACACTGTTAAAAATCTAAGATTGAATTACAAGCTGCTCTCAATGCTATGTACTTGTGTTGTAAAACGTGGAATTTGGAGATCAATTCTTCAAAAAACAAAAATCAACCTGTATGTATACTTAATAATGAAATACAAAGTGTTGTAGATGAATTCATATATTAATGTATAATCTTTACCAATAATGGATCTTATATATAAAATAGAATAAAACTGTTAGAACAAGATACAAAAGCTTGTAATATTAAAATACATGCAGAAGTATTGATTTCCATAAAAGTTGATGAACAACTTAATATGTTTGCCACAATGGTTACACCCATCTTATTATATCTATATGGTTGTGAAAAATATGGGTTTAAAATTTGTGGTGCCATTGAATCTCTACTATTTATAAAATTTTATTAGGTGTTTAAAAATCTACTTCAAATTATTTTTCATATGGAGAACTAAGTAGAGAGAGTATGGGTGTTTTTATATAAAAAAAAGTATTTCTAACAAAAACAGGATATCAGATATCAGCTATTTTGTACAACTGTTATTTATTCGGCTTTAGCGTTCCTGATGAAGGTAAATCCAGAAAAGCGCTTCGGACGCATGAAATTTATATTAAGCATTGTTGTCATTTTATGTTTACTATGCTTATGAAAAATCATTTTCATGCTAAATGGATATACCATAAAACTGAACATTGGCCTAAACATTTTGTTTGTCAAAAAAATGTTTCATACACCACTTTGTCCACATTGGCCTACTATTTTGTTTTCTAGAAAGCCGGTCTGCATATTGTCACGGGAACTTTCAGTATAAAAATATTTCAAAGTTTGTTCTATATTTAAAATTGATCAAGTAAAGGATATATACATACCGGTATTATGTGCGGTGTTCTCGATGTGTTCGCATTAAATGTTTATACAGAAATAAAGGTCCGTTTGAATTTGCCTTGTGCATTTGGTGACTTATATTCGAAAGTGTAAATCTATGCTGAATATCAATTGATTTTGTTAATATTTGTTTTCCTGGACATCTCTTATCTAACTGCATGCATATAGGGAGACAGTGACATATACAGCCACAGGAGCGGATCCAGCTGTTTTTAAGGGGGTTCCAACCCAGGATAAAAGGGTGTGTGGGTGTTCCAACCATATATCCCCATTCAAAAACATTGATCGTCAAAAAAAGGGGGGTTCCAACCCCCGGAACCCCCCCCCTTTTGGATCCGCCACGAAGCCAATATAGAAAATTATGTTACGCGAGGAATGTATTCTAATTCAAACCAAATTTTACATAAAACTCCTATAACCTGCTGTTCTCATCACTTGCTGCGTCAGAGACATATAATATATAGAGATTAGTCACTGCATTAAATGACTATATTATATATTATTTATTCAAATATCATACGGCTTTCGTTATTTTTGAAACTACTCTTTCATAGACGGGCACATTCTTTCTCTTTTAATTTTCTGCATAATTACTTTTTATTTACCAGATCGTTTTCTTGTAAACATATAGTCAGTATCGTCCTCGCGCAGAACGCGAAACAGTGAAAATTTCGAAATTCACAATATTTCAGGGACGATTAAAACTGTCCATTTAGAAATCAGCTGACCATGTGATTTGAACCTTGACCCACAGTAGTTCGCTCGTATCATCAGATTTTGTCAGCTATTAAAATGAATACTTCGCCGTGTGCGTCTGTTTTACTGTCTTTTCTGTAGACAATTTACCTTTAGAATCTCTTCGTATTCATATGGAAAGAAAACCAGCAGACACATAGCTTTTTCAAGATACTTTGAGAAGACAGGAACACAACTGGAAATAACCGTTCTCGTTTTCTTACTGCACAACAAAACAGGTACTATTGATAATTTAATCAGGTGGAATAACTCCCCCTACTTAATCAGAAATTCTTTTCTTGAAAACTTCAGACCCTTTAGGAACAAGAAATGTGCTTTGAAACTCAATGCTGTTCTTTATTCCCCCCTTATTTTCAATGGAAACAAACTTTTTTACTCCACTTTTGAAAATTTATTTTTACTTTAAAATATTAAGAATACAACAATTTATACAATTTATTGAAAAAAAACATGCTCCCTTCACAAAAGATGAATAGTTGGCGCCTAAACTCGTCCGAGTTGAACAACAACACATAGAACCTACATACTAATAAAGCTTCAATGATCGAGTGTCTAGCCTGTGTTATGTAACTAAAGCGTGAATGTGAAGCCCATACACGATGCATAATGTATAAATGTATCTAGATAGATAGATAGATGCCATTGATATACAGTAAGATAAATGTATTTGATATATTTTCTGTTATCAAAATAGTGTGTCTGATAACAATGGCTATCAATTTGTAAATTCCTATCAGTAAGATAATTTGGGTGCAATTTAAAGGTCGAGGATTATCTCCCAAATGGATTATAATTCCTTAAATGCGATATAATTTTACTGAATTTTACTGTGCAATTTTTTTTCTTTTAGTCAAGAAAAATATTGGAAAGTGTAAATAATTACATACAAGGCAACAACTTTTGGTTGGTAACTTTTTTGAATACTGGATTGTTTATGTTTGATGCCTAGGAATATGCAGATTTTCAGAGGAATCAATCCAGCAACTTATTCATTTTCTGGAAAAGTCGACCCAAAAGTTGCTACTATTGACCTAAACAAATGCACTTTTCAATAATTTTGATAAATTCAAAAATCCAGATTTTTTGCACTGAAAATGTATATCCGATTTGGGCTCTAATATCCCAAATGGATTATTATGACCCATTTGGGAGATACTCCTTAACCTGTTTAGCAAAACCTAAATCAGTACGAGTGGACATTATAGCTCCGTATCTATCGCATAAAGTAAATTCAAAGAACAAAATTGTGATGGAAATTCATCTCAACAGTTCGTTCTTTTGTTTTGTCTTATTTTCTTTAGAATTGTACAGAAATTTCGGGGTCTAGTTATGTCAACGTATATTTGTTCCACCTAACATAAGTTCGACTGGAAACTATGCTATAAACAATGCCATAATATCTGTTTCTGTTTAAACAAATATTCTATACATTTTTCTTCCATTAGGAATAAATACTGTTCCAGTGGAGATAATATTACAGCATATTTCTTCTACTTGGAACTCACATTTTTATTATGAAGGAACGTATATTTCATGACAGTTATACACAGGCACTTGCAAACATGAGTGTTGGATATATTGACAGACATTTACTTAAAACCACAAACCAGAATAATGTCACGCAAGAAATTTTGCTTGAGTATACTAGTCTAAGTACTCGACGGAGAACACTCGACCTGCCGAGTGTGATACAAACATTTAAAAACTGTACTTTTTAGACTAATATGATATAATAACGAATAATTACACCTTGTATAATCTGTCAACGTTTTGAGACGAAATATTATCGAATGTTTAACTTGGGCAAGTAGTTGTGATGTTCGGTATAACTAAACAGATATACCATGTTCCGGTGAGGTTTGTGCGTAAAATACCATACCCTAGCAGCTCAGGAAATGTGACATTCTCTCGACTGGTATTTTTCGCAAATACCCCTCCGGAAACGATGTATATCATATAATCTTCATTAAACAATAAATTGGCTTAGTCATATGTCCGAGGGTTGCTGGTTTTGGCATGATAGCAACGCACGAAGTCGACGACCATTTGCTTAAGTCAATATTAAAACATTGTATTATTCGTCACAAATTATAATATAATCATAGAGACTCATAAAAATGCAATGATTCAACGTTTGCTTGACATACCGATATTTGTTAATAAGAATAATAGGTTGTATGATATACGCAAGCGAGACGGCAACAATATAATAAGCTCTAAATAGGCCCGAGCAAAACGGTTGAATAAACGTAAAAGAGCCTATATCAAAGATCTGCCATTGACATCCAATTTAGAAAGGAACAAAACCAGTAAGATAATGTACATGCTTCCTTTAGTATTCAGTTTTTTTCAGTGAAGACCTAGTAGTTTGAATACTAATTTTTGCTCAAATGTTGTCAGCTCAAATCTTGCCACCCACCAACCCTAGCCTTACACCTTCAATATTGCCATGACAAGGGCAATCCGGTAAAAAAAAAGACTATTAATTATAGTTCTATCCGTATACGTGGTTGTCGTTACAGGCCCGACTATTAATCTTCGTCGGTAGGGGACTTTAGGTTTGCACTCTGTCTGTCTGTCCATCCGTCAGTCCGGCAAATCAGTTGTCCATTCTTTTTTCTTCATGCATAAAGATATTGATTTGATATTTGGTATATTGTTTTATCATGACAAGTTACAGATCTACTTAGAATTTTGTTTCGGTCTGATGATTTTGTGCAGAGTTATGGTCCTTTGACTAAGAAAATTCACTAAAATAATCAGTTTTCCGCACTTTTTTTGTCATTCTTGAAGATATTGATTTGATAATTGGTATATAGTTTTATCATGACAAGTTACAGTTCAACTTTGAATTTTGTTCCAGTCTGATGATTTTGTGCAGAGTTATGGTCCTTTGACTTAGAAAATTCACTCAAATTATCAGTTTTCCGCACTTTTTTTCGTCATGCTTGATAATATTGATTTGAAAATTGGTATATAGTTTTATCAAGAAAAGTTACAGATCGAGTTCGAATTTTGTTCCAGTCTGATGATTTTGTGCAGAGTTATGGTCCTTGGACTTGGTAAATTCACTTAAATGCAGTTTTCAAAACTTTTTTTCGTCATGCTTGAAGATTTTGACTTGATATTTGTTATATAATAGTTTACACCATGACAAGTTATAGATCAAGTTAGAATTTTGTTCCAATACAATGATTTTTTAACCGGTAGGGGACTATGTATTGTGCCATGCAATACTCCAGAATGGTTGTTTATCTAAAATTTTATGGGGCAATGGATGTCCTCCATCGGACAATTTAATACAATATTATTACATTAAATATCCATTTACCCCTATATAACAACAGGGATTAGGTTAGCGGATGTGTAATTTTCTAATCATTGGAATTTGAACTTATTTACGTATATCCTGTCTATTTGCATTCAAATCAAAAGCTTTATTTAGAGTCGGTAAATATATACAAAAACAGCATAAGATCATCTTACATGATGCTACATGCATAAAACATATTACATGTATACATATTAAAGACATAGAATGCACAATATAGATAAACATATACATTTCTAAAAACATACATATAATGCAATCTAATTAAAATATAGAACTCTGATTTGAATCATTTCGTTACCCTCTTAAGATTAAGAGTTAAGATGGATCTGAATTTTAATCAGATTGATACATATGTCCATAGATACATGTCATACACAAGTCATTTCATTCATTTTAACGAATTCGAATTAAGCACATATAGTATATGTGTATAAAAAGCTACATTTAGCACCAAAACATTATATTTATGCACTAAGCTTAAGCAGTAAAACCCATGTGTCTTGCATTAGGCTAAAAGCATTAAAAATTAAAAAGCACAGTTCTTTTGAGTACATACAAACATTAAATGAAACCAAGATTTGTATAGTAAATAGGAATAGTTAATAGGTATACTATCCATGTCCCTATACTAAAAGTCTTAGTACTATAGTGTTGAAATATTCAAACCAGTGATCGCTACAAAGGATAATGAATTTGTAAACTATGTTGGAGACAAAATGAATTATGACAATAAAAAGAAAGAAATGAAAATCTGGGAAAAGGATACGTAACAATTTATTATGCCTCAGGTAATATAGCGCACCTTATAAGAGGTGTATTTCAAATTCTGGGTCGTTGGTGTTGACAATACCATATCTGCAAAATGTAAAACAAAAGTTCACACGCTGAAAATGTCTTGCCTGCTTTACAGATCATTATTGAATTATATACCGAAAGTCTTTAAAATAAAGGTTATTTTACAGGTAGCGCATATCTTAACATTATCAATGACCCATGAAAATTAGGTCAAGGTCAGATGAACACAAGCAGATGGGCATGTACACAGTACAATCATTCCATACAAAAAATAGAATTGACCTATTACTTATAGTATCTAATAAATGGACCGTCAAACCACGAAAAGTAAACGTTGATAAATGAGCCATGAAAATGAGGTATTAAAACTTTATGATCAGATGAACCCCATCAGACGGGCATTTACACCTTACAATCTTAAAAGGTCTATTCTTGAAGTATCTGAGATACAGACTTGACCAGTCTATTCTTGAAGTATCTGAGATACAGACTTGACCACAAAAACTTAATCCAAATCTTTGATACATGAAATGAGGTCCAGGTTAGGAAACCCCTATCTGACAAACATGTAGACACTACAATGATTCTATATACATATATATACCCACGTGCACTTGTCTCTGAAAAAAAAAAATATTCATATATACTTCTATATACATATATATATATATACCCACGTGCACTTGTCTCTGAAACAAAATATTCATATATACCTTTAATAGTTATATCAGAGATATATAATACAATATGTATTATATGTCTCTGGTTTTATACATATATGGTGAAAAATTTCAGAGACAACTCCCTCCGTATAAAGTTGTCCTATCACTCATCAGGTATCCAGGGGGGGGGGGGGGGGGGGGGTCGAGTGATTCATACGAACCCAGGCCTCTTTTTAAAAGTAATAAGCACTATTGAAGTCGACATCCTGTTTGAACTGTGACTATTAAAGTTGAGATTTTATTTGTCGCGAGTCAATGTAACCCCCCTAAAAATTTCCTAGCTACGGGCCTGCTCAATATAAGTAAGAAAATCATGTGATGAAAAACGGTTATTTTAGCAGTTGCTAAAACCTGAATATGAGGTCAGGGTGGCGTCACTAATTTTTGTATCTGTGTACAAAATCAAGTATCAAGGTCTTATACCATCTGAAATATAAAGCTTTTTACAAATCTTAGTTTGTGCCATAACACTAGCATACCTATGTTTCGTATCCTGCTAATTTGGTCACATGATGAAATCTCATGAATAAAGCATTTTGCCTTTTATTGAGCTCTCTGATTGGTCCAGAAAGAGAGGGTATTTTGATACGAATTTTCAAGATAAACTGAATAAGGAGATCGGCTATAAAAGGCCTCGACATATGAAACAATTCAATTGAGAAAACTAAAAGCCTAATTTATAACAAAACAATTCACGAAAAACAAATATGACAGACATGAACCAACGACTACCACTGAACTACAGGCTCCTGACTTGGGACAGGCACATAAAGAATGTGGTGGGGTTAAACATATTTGTGAGCACTCAACCCTCCCCCTAACCTGTCACAGTGGTTGAAGGTTTGTTACAGTCACAACAATTATGAATAAAAAATTCTTAACGTGATAAAATAATAATCTATAGTTCTGAGTTAAAAGTAGTATAAACTAAAGAAAAATATAGTGACCCACAAATGTAAATAATTGTGAAATGCACTAAAGTAACGGTTCCTGACTTGGAGCATGTATATTTTATAGTTTTTTTTGTTGTTTTTTTTTAAAGGGGGGCCAATACGCCCTCACCTGGACCCGCCCCTGGTATTATTAACTTGAGAGTTGTCTAATGGATACAGGTAACTCTTTAAGGTAGATAGGGTGTCTTCCTCCATCTTGGATTTTGAAATACCAGAAAACAATCGGTCTAGATCTTTAATAAAAGGTGCAAATTTTGAGAGTAGTAGTTAATTCATGTGTAAGAATTTTCATTTCAATATAGGAAATGACATATTTTGTCATATTTATAGTTGTATTTTACAAAAAAACAGAATACTTTTGTTTGAATCTATTTTTTCCAACTTTGCCACATAAGGGGAGGCAACTCAAATGTAAGGGCAGATAATTCAGATAAAGTTACTTTTACAATGGAATGTGTTAGGAATTTACCTATTTTATTATGTAGCAAGAAAACGGGTTCCGTGACCCCATTTTTTCTTTTTCTTATCTGAAAGCATACTATTAAAGCTATCTTCTCATATTTTATCTCAAAATTCTATGGTGTAGTTATCGTTTTATGGCAGAAAATTGGGTTTTCCATGCATAATCCATACAAAATCTGTCAATTTTGCACAACCTGTAGCGTGAAAATAAGCCCCGTGACCCATTCTTTTTATTATTTTTTTTTAAAAAGCATGATATAAACTACATTTTGGCAAATTATTAAAAAATTCTATGGATTATAATTTAGACACCCCATCTACCTTAAGCGTGTACAAAAGTGATATTCTTTTATGATATGATCTAAAAGTACTTACTGATTCAAAACTGATTACTAAGTATACTGGTTCAAAGCCAATTCCAACTATGTAACAAATGGTGGTCTTGTTCATTGATTTGCTTCCCAACTTTAATTTTCACCTATATCAATTTCGAGACAATTACATTTCATATTTGAAGTTTTGGTTTCCAACCCGAGTCAATTTCATAGAGGACCTTTCACGAGACATCGGGATTGGACCTTAATTTTTGCGGGAATTTGGGATTGGGCCTTTATTTTTGCGGAAAGTCGATATTTACACCTATCTGGACTCGGGACTCAAATTGCGATTTATTTTTTCGGGAATTCTGGATGACATCCCCTCCTACCCTTGCCCCCCCCCTTTTTCTTGATACACGAAGTTATTTTTGTCTTCAATTCATAGTTCTTCATTGAACAACTGAAGCATATTTTGAGAAAAAATAAAAACAAAAAAATTCATAACCAGACCTCATGCAATGAGTCCTGGATTATTATTTATTACGATTTTAAACTGATTGAAAAATATATACACGTGTAAGCGTACTTTCACTGTTACATAATGTATGTACGCTGATATGTACAAGCTATACAATCAGCAGACGGAACCGTTTGCTCTTGTGAACATTGAGGCATTTTATGTTGACAATCACGAAATACTACGGTTCAGCAGCTACAATAAAACTACATCCTCATGCGAAGCGCATGGACTTAAAATAGGTCATTAACCCCAAAACCAAATGACTGTGTGTATGGTTATCTGATTGTGTAGAATGTGATGTAATTATTTAAAACCATTCTTGTGTAACAGGTAAATGGAAGAATACCTTTAAATAGCTAGTGGTCAGGATTAGACGTATAAACAAACATGTCTGATTGTAAGTTAGCGCTTTAAACGACGGAGTCCGTGGTATAGATTTACAGTTGTTTTACCGTTCTACTCGGAAATTAATTCTCGAAGGCCTTTACTTTTTACATTGAAGATAGGGTGCGGAATTTAGGTCGGTTGAAGCAAGACATTTCTTTGTTAATTGTGTTTCAGTTTATGCAGAGAATATAGTTGCCCTGGATAGATTACTGTTCATAAAAGTAAGTAAACAAATATTTTTCATATATATATGGTAGAGATTAATTTTTCAACCGTGACCTGTGTGCCATGGCGGCTTTATAATGTGAAAGCAAGTGTGACCATTAATTCAATGCATGCCATATTTGACTGTTTTAAAACAAAGCACACAAATGACACAGTCATGTGCTAATATACATATTATGTAATCATCTTTTTCATTGAATTAGAATGAAAAGAGTGAAGGATCTTGGATCTCTTAAATTTCATTGAAAGTTTAAACCGATATTCTTTGGTTTCTAAGCAACACGACGCTTTAGTTCAATCGATTTTTATACTACTTACCTATTAAACGAAAGTCAACCTAAATTTTTATACATAATCGATTTAATTTTGATATGTATATACTGTAATGTGTAGTTTTTAATTTGAATTTGATATCAATAAACACTGATTGAAACATGCACAACAACACTCGCTTTTCATCCACGATCTGGTTTGTCATGTTTGTATACCTGTATATTTCTTATTGACTATCTGGATTTTTTTTTATTGAAAAATAGGGTACCAGATTGGTACCATGAAATGATATAGTTATGATTTAAATCATTAATCATAGAAGTTCGCGAGGGTCCAATATCCCCAGAACATTTTAACCTATCGTATGATATTTAATTACCGTTCAAGGGTTGAAAACTAGGATTTAATTCACTCCATAGTTCAATTTTGAACAGGAAAATACTTGTTTTGATTTAACATTATCTGCTTATTTTTTTCCTGATCTTTACACCCATATGCAGGGTCAAGGCAACACACACGTTTTATTTACACCAAAGATATAGCACATTAAATAAACAATCTTGTAAAGTACACATGTTTCTAACAAATATGAGCTAGCATGCGATCTGAATTGAGTTATGATTTTTTTTGGGGGAAAGAGATGATAAATAACAGTTATCATAATCATAAGCCACTTGCCAGGAAACGTGTACATGTAAAACACATGACATTCTTATTATTAAAGAATAGAACGTGACCACTTTTGAAGACATGAGTACCTATTACACGGGAAATTCGATTTTAAAGATCTTGACAAGGAGATATTTAAATCCGGGATGAGTTACCTCTTCAATTTTAAATGTATAATTCTAAAATGTCATGACATGTATTTTTGTTTTTTAAACACACATATTACATAGCAATATGACATCTCCTTTTAATCAGCTATTTAGTCACTTGTATACAGCTATTTAGTCACTTATATACTGCTATTCCCCTACAGACATTTGTTGTGGACTGACTCAGAATGACCAGGTGAATTCAAATTATTTGTTTCCTTCTAACACAGGGCAAAGGATAACTCTTGACTGACTAGTAGAGACATTGATCTATATGTTTTATGGAAATCGACATTTTTTTCTTCCGGATTTCACGTTTAAACGGAATTCTGCTTTTGATTAGTTATAGTCCTTTTTGATCAAGATTCTACTAAATTTTGGGTGAGTAGCAATCCTGATCGATTACTTTCGTTTTGGTATCACAAAAAACTAAAACATTTCATTCCATATTGATTAGGAATATAATTTCTGTTGTCTGCATAAATTATACTATTACGTCCTACATTATGACCTTGCATGCAGCCATGAAACTGGTAAATATTGGTGTTGTATTTAAGTGAGTCTATTCTGTTCATAATGATCAATGTTCTTAAATTCGTTCAAATATATGCAGGGTTAGCCCTCAACAGATCAATTATGAATTTAAATGGAAATTTCTCATCGTAAGATAAATATACTTTATTTATCGTTCTCCGATCATGCCGATAGGGACGTTTTCATTATTTATTATTTTCAATTATAGTGGTGATAAGTAGGTATTTTCCGAAAGGGCAGTTAATTTTTTAGAAGT
Source organism: Mytilus californianus (assembly GCF_021869535.1). NCBI lineage: Eukaryota > Metazoa > Mollusca > Bivalvia > Mytilida > Mytilidae > Mytilus > Mytilus californianus. The sequence goes on along the minus strand of NW_026262668.1, from coordinate 64,232,096 downwards.
TCTGGGAGAATTAGCTAGCCCTCTTTCCTTCCCAATTGGTCCTTTTTCCCTCTCTGTTCCGACTTCCGCTGTCCTATCCTGATCTATCCTATCCTCAGCTCTTCTACCGCGTCGAAATGCTTGACTCATTTTATTGGTTCTTTGTCTTTGAATCGTCTATGGTGCAGTGTGTCTCGGACACAAAATGTTAATGTCCTCTTCTAGGAGTGTGTGAATATTGATTTGCAGTAAAATTACATGTAAAAATAGCCCTTTGAGGAAGTTGGATTATACATAAATTCAACAATGCACTTGTACATAATATGAGTAGAGAGAATCGTATTTTTTAAGTGCTTAGTCCTAGTTCTGACTGGACATTTTTACTTTGATCACTTCAAACCGTATAGAGGAAGTCTTTTGTCAAAACAATTCTATGGTTCTACGACCTTTGTCATAAAACATGATAGTAATTAAAAATACCCCTTACAAAGACATTGTTTTTACTTCGTTTTTTATCGTACTCATGTGGTTATGACTTGAGAACTGGAAGTGATAGAGACATGTGGGTCTTTAGTAATTATCATGCCGGGACCATATGGTTAAGGTAAATTTTGAATGGACCAAAAGAAGGTGGGGGTCTACCGTGAATAGAAACTTATTGTAAAACAATTTTGTTCTGTGTAAAAATTGTAATATTATATTTATTCTAATTATTCCTGTATCAATGGGAACCACATTTTCACTATTATTATAATTTGTACTTGGTAGCATGACAAATTAACTCAATTCCAAACAAAGGAGTAAGGGCATTAAGGCCCGGTTTTGGCCCAAGAAAATAAAATGTTTGACAACTATACCAAATTGGCACATAATGTTAGGAAATGCATAGAGTCAAGAAATGTAAATGAAAAACATAAGATTTTTTATCTGATGACGTCACAATTAAGTCATACTATGTACCGTTTCCATGAAAATGATGAAAATACAGAATTTAAGCAGTTTTCCATTGTTATTTCCATTGTGGAGACATCGTGCGCAGCCAAGAAACAACAAAATAATTTAAGAGAAGCTTTATTATAACTATTGACATAATCTCACCAAATATAAAGTTGTTTCTTGGATGTGCACATACTTTGCCAATCTAAAATATACTTAAAAGTTGAAGAAAAACAAGGAAAATCAAGAATTTTACAAAATATAAGAATTTCGTCATGGTTTGTTACCATGGTTACTCGATCAATGTCAAATTTGTTTTTATTTTCTGAATACCTCATACCTTAGTCTAGTTAGGACAAATTTAAGAATATGTAGGATAACTTTCAAATTTGCAGTAATATTTGGGCCAAATAAGGGCCTTATTGCCCCTACTCCTTTCATAAAAGATTCCCAACTGTTGTCCGATGTTTCTATATGGAACAACTGGATTTCAAAGGATGCAATTCCAGTTTTGGTAAATTTCCTGGAAGTTTGTTATATAAACATGATAAATATAAAGTGTGAAAAGCACCAATCAACCATGTGTTGTTAGAAATAGTTGACATGGAACTAAAGAATGTGATTCCAATTTAGGTAAATTTATGGAAGTCTCTCAGAACAATATTGATTTGTAGAAGCACCTATAGCTACTAAGCAAACATACATATTGGGAATTGTCATAATAAGATTATTACCTAAACTTTGACATGGATCAATTAAATTTCAAAAGGATGTGATTCCATTTTTCGTAAACGTCCTGGAAATCTTTAAGTACATAATGATTCAGATAAGCACCTAGCAAACATATATTTTGGGAATTCTTATGACCCAAACTTTGACATGGAATAAATGAATTTCAAAAGAATGTGATTCCATTTTTGGTAAATTTCCTGGAAGTCTCTAAGTACAATAATGATTTGGAAAAGCACCTAGCAAACATATATTTTGGGAATTTTTAAGACCCAAACATTGACATAGAACAATTGAATTTCAATAGAATGTGATTCCAATGTTGGTAAATTTCCTGGAAGTCTCTGAGAATGATAAAAAATTGGAAAATCTCTTTAATACATATATTTTTGGAGGCATAATGATCACAACTTTGACATTGAGCAATTGATATTCAATAGGATTTGATTCCAATTGCGGTAAACTTCCTAGAAGTGTTCTTCCAAGCAAACATAGATTGGGAATTATAATGAAAAAAATTAAAAGGAACAAGTCAATATTAAAAGAATGTGATTCCAATTTTGGGAAATTTCCTTGAAGTCTAGCTGAACAATATATAAATTTGAATCTAGTAACCATATATATATATTGAAGCATTTATTGGTTATGACCAAAACTTTGACATGGAACAATTGAGTTTCAAAAGGGTGTGCAGTTCCAATTTTGGTAAATTTTCTTGAATTCCTCTGAACAATATATAATTTGGAAATCTAGCAACCATATATATTTTGAAACATTTATTGGTTATGACCAAAACTTTGATGTGGAACAATTGAATTTGAAAAGGTTAGCAATCCCAATTTTATTAGATCAATGGAAGTCTTAAATAATTACTATTTGGAAAATCCCTTAGCAACCATATATTTTTTTGAAACATTATGACCAAAACTTTGACACAGAACAATCAAATTTCAAAGGGATGTGATTCCAATTTTGGTAAATTTCCTTGAAGTCTCGCTGAACAATATATTAATGAGAATCTTAGGCAACCATATATATTTTAAAACATTTATTTGTTATGATAATACTTTGACACGGAACAATTGAGTTTCAAAAGAGTGTGGTTCCAATTTTGGTAAATTTCCTTGAATTCCTCTGAACAATATATAATTTGGAAATCTAGGAACCATATATATTTTGAAACATTTATTGATTATGTCCAAAACTTTGACATGGAACAATTGAGTTTCAAAAGGGTGTGGTTCCAATTTTGGTAAATTTCCTGGAAATTTCCTAGCTAACATACATTAAGGGAATCTTTATGACCTTAACTTTGACATTAAACAATTGAATTTGAAAAGGTTATCAATCCCAATTATATTAGATCAATGGAAGTCTTAGAATAATAACTATTTGGAAAATCCCCTAGCAACCATAAATTTTTTGAAACATTATGACCGAAACTGTAAAATAGAACAATCTGATTTCAAAAGGATGTGATTCCATTTTTGGTAAATTTCCTGGAAGTCTCTTAAGTACAATAATGATTTGGAAAAGCACCTAGCAAATATATATTTTGGGAATTGTTATGACCCAAACTTTGACAATTTGAACCATTGAATTTCAAAAGAATGTGATTCCATATTGGTAAATTACCTGGAAGTCTCTGACTATGTCTGAGAACAATAGTAATTGGAAAAATCTCCTAGCAACCATATATTGTCTGAGACATTATGACCACAGCTTTGACATGGAACAATTGAATTTAATAAAAAAAAAATGAAATTCCAAATTGGTCATTTTTTTTTTAAGTCTTACCAAACAATTCAAGGAAATTTACCAAAATTGGAACCACACCCTTTTGAAACTCAATTGTTACATGTCAAAGTTTTGGTCATAACCAATAAATTCTTCAATATATATATTTTGGTAAATTTCCTGGAAGTCTCTTAAGTACAATTATGATTTGGAAAAGCACCTAGCAAATATATATTTTGGGAATTGTTATGACCCAAACTTTGACAATTTGAACCATTGAATTTCAAAAGAATGTGATTCCATATTGGTAAATTACCTGGAAGTCTCTGACTATGTCTGAGAACAATAATAATTGGAAAAATCTCCTAGCAACCATATATTGTCGGACACATTATGACTACAGCTTTGACATGGAACAATTGAATTTAATAAAAAAAATTGAATTCCAAATTGGTCAATTTTTTTGAAGTCTTACCAAACAATAATAATTGGGAAATCTAGCAACCAAATATTTTTTGAAACATTAAGATCAACTTTGACATGGAACAATTGAATTTCAAAAGTATGTGGTTCCAGTTTTGGTAAATTTCCGGGAAATCTCCTAGCAAACATATATTATGGGAATCGTTATGACCTTAACTTTGACATTGAACAAATGAATTTTAAAAGGATGTGAATCCCAATTTTGTTAGATCTCCTGGAGGTCTCAGAACAATAACTATTTGGAAAATCACCTAGGAACTATATATTTTTGGTAACTTGATCCAAACTATTACAAGGAACAATTGTTTTTCAAAAGGAAAAGATTTCAACTTTGATAAATTTCTTTGAAGCCTCCTAGCAAACATCTATTTTAGGAATTGTCATGACACAATCTAGGACATGGAACAATTCAAGTTCAAAAGTATGTGACTCGTTTGAACAGTACTAATTGTCATTTGACGTTTCGAAATGTACACAACATACAGTAATTAGACCTTTTAATATTTCAGTATGTTCAATTGCTTAGAAAGATTCATCTAAAACCTAAAGTAAAATGTTCTGAGTTAAAGTGGTAAAATAATTTTATGATTCAGATGTTTAACCAAATGTTTTATTGTTTTACAGGTCTAGAATAGTTATCTGCATTCATCATGGAGACAATTCTTGGATGGATTGAAACCAGTAGTAGCTGGTTTCTTTTGGACTTTTATAAGCCAGATGAGCTCAGTAAAGAAAACCCAGGTTCATACTTTCCAAAGACTTCCGATATGTTCTTCCAATCTATTGCATTTGGCTTATTACTTATATTAGTGAGATGGATTTTGGAAAGGTAAATTTATGTTTGATGAAATATGGTTTTAGACTTGACATTAGGCAATTTGCAACAATAAATCAGACAGCCCTGTTTATTTTAGCTAAGTGATTAATTTGTCATTGTTGATGAATTGAAACTTAAAAAGCATAAAATATATAGAATAATTCTAGAAAGAAAAGATTCAACCAAACATTTATGTAACATTGTAAGATAAAAAAAAATAAGAATTTTTATATAATTGTGCAGTTGCCAAATGTTTAAATAATGCGGACATAATTACTCTAACCTTTCAGTAATGAGAAATTCTGAAATGTTTCATTATAAAATACTAAAGTATGTTCTGAAAATTTTGAAGATTTTGAAAAATTAAAAGACTTCATTTCACACAATCAGTTTGGTTTAATAGTCCTATGCCTCATCACCATAGAAACATATCCTAGTTGAGGTTTTTGTCTCGTTTCGCCGCAGTATGCGAGACATAGGTTTTACTATCTGGGGGCATAAACTATTTGTATAAAGCTTTATATTTTCAGAAGGTAGACGACCTGGATGCTTCATATCTTGTATGCAGATACCTTATGTTATAAGTTTCCGTCAATCATATGTCCATTGTCCTTGACCTCATTTTCATGGTTCAGTGACTGCTTGAAAAAAAAATTGAGTTTTTTTGTCATGAGTTAGTATGAGTAATAGGATAACTATATTTGGTATATGGGTTCCTTGTAACATCTACATGTCTGTCAGACAGAGGTCACCTGACCTCAGCCTCATTTAATTGATCTGTGATCAAGGTTAAAGTTACGTGATTAGGTCCGTTTCTCAAATACTATAAGCAGTAGGTCAACTAAATTTGGTGTATGGAATGATTGTAATGGGTACATGTCAGTCTGTCAGGTTTCATCCGTCCTTGACCTCATTTTCATGATTCATTGGTCAATGTTATTTTTTTGTGTTTTGGTCTGTTTTTCAAGTACTATAATCAATAGGTCAACTATATTTGGTGTATGGTATGATTATAAGGTGCACAAGTCTGTATTGTAGGTATCATTTGACCTTGACCTCATTTTCATGGTTCATTGGTCAATGTTAAGTTTTTTTGTGTTTTTGTCTGTTTTTCAAGTACTATAAGCAATTGGTCAACTATATTTTGTGTATGGAATGATTATAAGGTGCACAAGTCTATCTTGCAGGTATCATTTGACCTTGACCTCATTTTCATGATTCATTGATCAATGTTAAGTTTTTTTGTGTTTTTGTCTGTTTTTCAAGTACATGTATTATAAGCAATAAGTGTACTATATTTGGTGTATAGAAAGTTTGTAAGGTGTACATGTCTGTCTGGCAAGTATCATCTGACCTTGACCTCATTTTCATGGTTCATTGGTCAATGTTAAGTTTATATGTGTTTTTGTTTGTTTTTCAAGTACTTTAAGAAATAGGTCAACTATATTTGGTGTATGGAATGATTGTAAGGTGTACATGTCTGTCTGGAAGGTATCATCTGACCTTGACATCATTATTATAGTTAAATGGTCAATGTTAAGCTTTTGTGTTTTGGTCTGTTTTTCAAATACTAATAGCAATAGGTCAACTTTATTTGGTGTTTACAAAAATTGTAAGGTGTATATGTCTGTCTGACACAATTTATCTGACCTTGACCTCATTGTCATAGATTTTTAAAAATGTGAAGTTTCTGTAATGCTTTTAGTAAAACCTTTACCTTTAAGACTTTCAACATAAAATCAATGGTTAGTAAAACAGGTGAGAGTGTGCACTCTTGTTGTCAAACCTGCTTCAACCTTAATTTATATGGAGAACATAAGTACTGTGAATTATCACCAGGCCTGGCTAATTGTTTGTTTTCACATTACCTACTCTTTATTTGTCTTATTTACGGAGAACTTCTGATGCTAAATTCTGTTGCACAGATCAGTGATTTAATGTTGTCCCAGTAACATAATTTAGTAATTTTTTCTTCGGATTAGCACATGTTGCATTTACTGGCACAATATTGGAAATTACATAAAAACACCAGTCAGTCATTTTCTTGACTGCAGATGGTATTTATTTCCCATTATAAACTGTCACTTTTAACATTTCCCTGTTTATATCATAATGAATTTAGTGCAATTTTGTTATTAATGACTCTGTAATATTGAATTATTTAGAAACATTAAAATATATTTATGTGAAATATGAGAAGTAGATAGCTATCAGTATGAGTCTCTTAATATAAACATTCCATTTCCTGTAGGTGATCATCTTCGCCAGCCAAGAGGAGGGTGCAAGATCATTACCCTTGGCTAGCGAATATGATACATGTAGGTGATGTATACCATAGATGTATATATATCTATGTGTATACGGTACAAACTTTTCTCTTGAGAACACAAAACAATTTCTATTCTTTTTATGTCCAGGCATTATTGATTTAAGGTCACATTAACATGAAACTTAGTACACATGTTCATTATGATTAAATTATTCTATATATAACAAATTAGGGTTTTGATCCAGATTTCAAGGTTCACTGAAGATGGAAATGTGATAGTGTGAACGGGAGCATGTTGTCCATAGGACATATATATCCTTGATTTTTTTTATTGTTTGGTTGCTATGTCATTGAAGGATATTCAAATCTGATTTTCTTCACTATTCAAAGATATCACTGCAAAATGTATCCCCAGCTAGTCACATGTTTATTGTGAGTTGAACTTTTTGAATTATATGCCAAATTTTGATTTTGACCTCAATATCACAGTTCACTGAACACAGACATATCATTGTGCGAACGATTAGCAGGGCATCATCTGGAGTCCTATGGACACATATCATTTTAAAATTTATTTTTTACAAATTGTAGAAATAGATATTCATATAAGTTAAAGGTATAAACCAGTTTATGGAATAAGTTCATTGCTTTGTAGATCAGTATTTAAACCGGTTGGAATAATTTGGGGTATAAAAGACAAGAAAGTATATAAAATAGCAGACATTCCAGAACTTGAAAAGGCTTATAACGTATCAAAGACACTTCCACATAAAACTGTACAGGTATGTATACACTGCATAAATTACAAAGTATATATTACACACAAATAATATAATGAAATAAGAATTAACAGACTATTAAGGATGTAGTCATGTCAGGTTTAGGAATTTTTGTCAGATGTTAGGACTCTTTGGGTTTTTTCCTACAATACAGGGTAAAATATTATGCCCCATATCACCCACTTTTCTTTTCATATAAGACTTCAATTGCTTCCAAAAGGGCATTTGCCAAAATGTAAGCAGAATCTATATTTCTTTTCTTACGATTTAAGACCCAAATAATGCCAATGCTAAATATAAGCTAAATGTCTGATCAGCCTTTTCCTGCCACTTTTAAAAAATAAAATATCTCGAAAAGAAGTTTCATAACCTATCAATATTTTTAGCTTATTTTCTTCTCTTAACTAATGCTCTTTTGAATTATAGTATCAATTTTAAATTCCAGATTTTTAAATTTCACCTGACTACATCTTTAAATGATTCTTTATTAGTCAGTTTGGAGAGTTTTTTTCACTTAGTGAAGAAAGGAAAATTTATAGAACAAATGAACTGAATTCCAAGGCAGATAAAAAAATGAAAATCATTGGCTAAAATGATAAACCACTTGATATGTCAACTCATAGAATAAAATTAATGAATCTTTCAAACTGATTCTCTTGGTGCATGACCCCTGAAAAATATAATTTCTTTGCACACAAAACACCAAACATTTTCCTACCTTGCTACATCTTGCTGACAATAATTTTACCATTACACATCTTACCTCAAATCCAGGATCCATCCCTGAATCATTGTCACTCAGTGGCGGATCCAGAATTTTCATAAGGGGGCCCACTGACTGCCTAAGAGGGGGCCCGCTCCAGTCATGCTTCAGTGATTCCCTAAATAATCAACCAAATTTTTCCCACAAAAGGGGGGCCCGGGCCCCCTGGAAAACCCTCTAAATCCACCTCTGTCACTTCACATCCACTTCATTTGAACTTTGGTGGATAATTTTTCTCATTGGCAATCATACCATATCTCCTTATTTTTATATCACTAATGTTTTCAATTCATCTGTTAACCATGTTAAACCTTATTTTATGTTTTGCTGAATGTCAATTTTATGTATAAAAGATATTTGTAAAAACTGCCTTTTAAGTTATTTCAAAAACTATAAACTGTAATTATTGAAGGCCATACAGCGACCTAAAGTTGCTTACATCTACATCAGTTGGTCAAAGGTTGTACATATCATCTGCAATACAAAATGTAATACCACATTTCCTTATCAACATATAACATCGTATTATCGTTATTTATAGACATTGATGAAGAAGACAAGTCTTACAGAGAGACAAATACAGATATGGATAAGGAAACGATACCAAAGAGATGCTCCAAGTACAATGCAGAGGTTTTGTGAAAGCAGGTATTATTGCTAACTTCCACATCATTTAAATTCTAATGGAAAGTTGCCTCGGTGGCAATCATACCACATCTTCTTATTTTTATATTATAATCTGTTAATATATTTGGTCAGATGATTTTTGGTACCTCTCGATGAAATATATCAATGATTTATAAAAACAAAAAGGGATCTAATTGATTTTATTGTAACAGCATACAATTTTTTGTCTGAAAACATAATATACCTTATTCTCTAGATAATTTTGATTCAAAACATCCCTTTCTTGTGATACTGCACTAGCCTTGAATACAGGATTGATCATCGCTCAAAACAAAGACTTTGAAATTGGTATTTTCTGATACTCCAGAAGGCATGTAATATTCAGAAGTAAGAGCAAAGACTGGTGGCCTCCAAGTGTAAATAATGTGTTGTTAAAGGAGGCCATCTTCTTTCAAACCTTTATGTTTTGAGCTTCCACCTCAGCGTGTTAGTCTAGTACAAGCAGGGTTTATAACTATGTTATCATTTTGTTGTCGTGAATATACATGAAATATTTGCTGCTAAACATTAAGCAGCCATCACTCAACTATCATAGGAAAAATATTGATAGTTTTTTTATACACCTGTTTACAGGATGTATTATGGTATACCGTTGTCCGTCCGTCTGTCCATCTGTCCGTCTGTCCATCTGTCGGTCTGTCGTCAACATGTCGGCTATTAACTCAAAAACGCTATTACCAATTTGCATAAAACTTTGGTTAATTGTTTATATTTATTGAGTGAGCTCCCTTTCGTTTTTTATAACTTTTAGATCTTTCATTTCCGAGTTATGGGGTTTTATTCATTAAAAAAAGCGGGATTTTCCAGTTTTTCGGACAATTACTCAAGAATGCTTTCACCAACTTGCAAGAAATTGTGGTGAATTGTTTATATCTATTGACATGAGCTCCCTTTCGATTTTTATAAATTTTAGATTTTATGTTTCTGAGTTGCAGGGTTTTATTCATAAAAAAAAGGGGGATTTTCCAGTTTTCCGACAAAAACTCAAAAATGCTTTCAGCAGTTCTTATGAAACTTTGGTGAATTGTTTATATCTATTGATGTAAGCTCCCTTTAGAATTTTATAAATTTTACATTTTACATTTCTGAGTTATGGGGTTTTATTCATTAAAAAAGGGGGGATTTTCCATTTTTCCGACAATAACTCAAAAATGCTGTCAGCAATTCTCATGAAACTTTGGTGAATTGTTTATATCTATTGATGTAAGCTCCCTTTTGATTTTCATAAATTTCTAATATGACATTGAGAATTAATTGAACTTTATTTGTGTATAGTCTGACAACAGATTTACTAAGTATTGCACAACAGCAAGAAATCTTTAATAAATTCAGTTCATATAACCAATTTCAAGTTCTTCGACTACATTTATTCAGAAACCTATAATATGTCAAATATTTAATTCAGTCCAAATTCAGACCTGTATCAAGCTTGAATATTGTGTCCATTTTTGCCCCAACTGTTCAGGGTTGGACCTCTGCGGGCGTATCCAGCTGCGCTCAGGGAAGCAGTTTATTAAATTTTTTTATGAATTTATTTTATGCTTGTCTGCAGTCCTGCAGGAAGCTTAGAAAATAGTTGTCATTTTTGAGTGAACCCCCTGAGGGATTCACACTTATATATTGGTGAGTTTTGGAAGCTTCTATGGGCCATTCGATATCCTCTGAATTTCTGAAACAAGACTGTCGGAACGTCTCGAAAAGTTTCGATCATTTATACAGGTAGTTGTTTATATCTTTGATACGGTCCCTCTATGGATAGGGTACCACTCGACATTGTATAGTTCAACAATCGAAGTTCTTTTGTAGATCAGAAAATTTGTAAAAAATAAAGACTCGAATGCATTAAAAAATCATTTCTATTTTGGCACCTACTTGCCTTTTGGCAGAACATATGCGTTTTTAATAATGCCGCTTGCGAAATAATCAGAATGTAATGATAACGCAATTATATAATTCATGCTTTTAGACGGACCCTGTGCACATTGTGTGTGTAGTATTTAATACACATGTTATTGTGCATTGTTATGTGTACAATAAATCTGTCTCAGAATAAACTGATTATTTCTAAATGTTTACCACGTGACATTATTTACTTCAATCACAGCCCGGGCAAATGTCGTAAAGCAATAAGAAAATTAACAAAATGAGATTTCTGTTATAAATATTTATCTTAGGAAGGAAGCATAATTGTAATTAAACAAAACAATATTGCTGTCAAAAAATATAATTTCATTAAAATAAAGACCAAGAAAACATTCATTAACAATATCAAGTTTAAACTGATACAAAAATTGTCATTAATAGAATAGAATATAATGTGTAATGTTATACTATGTTTGACATGTCTGAACAGAGAATACATTTATGAAAATTATATGCAACATATTAGCAGGGATGCGTACACATAAGTTAGTTAAATTTAAATTGTAGTGAATGAAAAAAATACTTCAAAACGGTTTTATCTGTGCATCTCACAAAAAACGTTTTTAATATTTAAAAATAATAATTTAATTACTACGCTAATTATTTAATTTCGCTTTAGAATGGTTTTATAAGTCTCTACTTATATTTTGTATAGCAATATATTTATATAATTGAAATTTAGACTTGAAGAAGAGATTGATTTAATCTACTATATGTTAATAGTAGTCTCAGATTTAATAAATAAAATGTCCATCAGTAAATACTTGATGTTTGTTTTTATTGTTATAATATTTTTAAATTTTCAGGAATGATTCATTAACAGGAATATATGTTAATTAAATTCTAATCAATTCTTTTTTTTTTTATACGACCGGTCGTATATTGGTATCACGTCGTCGTCCGAAGACACTTGGTTTCCAGACAATAAATTTAGTATTAGTTAATAGAAATCTATGAAATTTAAACACAAGGTTTATAACCACAAAAGGAAGGTTTAGGAATTAGGGGCCAAAAAAGGGGCCCAAATAAGCATTTTTCTAGTTTTCAGACAATAACTTGTGGAACGGTGTATGGATCTCTCTGAAATTGTACAACAAGTTTCCATACCACAAAGGGATGGTTAGAATTGGCTTTGGGGGGTAATGGCTCAAACCGTTTAGAAATTAGGGGCAAAAAAGGGGGAAAAAACAAGGGTTTCATTGTTAATGGACAATCACTTTTAAGCACAATGTTAAATTTGGATTACCTCCCTTACACTGCTTTAAAATTATGTATAAAGAAATTTTGTATTGTGTTGAGGTGATTAGCTGTCAATTTATTTTTAGAAGTTACTAATAAAAATGCTGATTAAAGATATATTATTTTTAGACATGATGATGTATGTCATTTTCTATTTTAAGACTTTTATGATGTATTTAAATGGGTAATTATGGTTGCAAACTCCATTGGAAATTTGAATAGAGATAATGACCATATCTTGAGGGAAAGATTTTTTTTTTTTGGAAAAAGCATAGTGTATTGCACAAAAGCCAAAAAAAAAGGGGGGGGGGGGAGGGCAAATATTTTTTTTTTGGAGGGGGATAGGCAAAAAATTGAATATAAATTCGAATCATATAACCAATTCTAAGTTCTTTGATTACAGTTGTTCTGTGTCAGAAACCTATATATATGTGTCAAACATTTAATTTCAATCCAAATTCAGACCTGTATCAAGCACGAATATTGTGTCCATTTTTGCCCCAACTGTTCAGGGTTGGACCTCTGTGGTCGTATCCAGCTGCGCTCGGCAAAGCATTTTAATTTAAATAGTTTAACCTCATAGCATCTTAATCTTTTCAATATGGAAGGAATTTCGAAAATTGTGTATTCATTGTGTTGACCAGCTATCATACACCCGTCTTATTTTAATTACATTATATTACACCCTGTTCACACGTCACAACATTGGTTTGCGTTAACATAAATTTTGGATTAAATGGCCATGAATCCGGAGTCCATACACTTGAGGTAGGTATATAGTTTGACATCCGAATTCAACTAGCATTATATTAGATTTGAGCCTATAGATATAAGAAGATGTGGTATGAGTGCCAATGAGACAACTCTCCATCCAAGTCAAAATTTATAAAAGTAAACCATTATAGGTCAAAGTACCGTCTTCAACACGGAGCCTTAGCTCACACCGAACAGCAAGCTATAAAGGGCCCCAAAAATTAGTGTAAAACCATTTAAATGGGAAAACCAACGGTCTAATCTATATAAAAAACGAGAAACACTTATGAACCACATCAACAAACGACAACTACTGAACATCAGATTCCTGACTAAGGATAGGTGCAAACAATTGCAGCGGGTTCAAACGTTTTAATGGTACCAAACCTTCACCCTTATCTGAAACAATAGTGTAACATCACAACATAGAAAGACACACTATGAAATATCAATTGAAATGGCTTAACTCAATCAAAAGACATATTAACACCTGTGAACATACCTTGAACAAATAAATTTGATCTATGATACAATGCAAATACAAAATAAATAATCTAAGGGAAGAATAATTAAAGTAACATGTTATACCGCTGTGAAATGTTAAACAATTTAAGAAAAACAATATGCTTGAACAAAAATATCAACCATTTGCAATTACTTTAAATACAGGTAAATGAAAATAATGAATATAAATGAATATATGCATATTGTAATCAAGAGTATCAATGCATATGCTTTCCATTTACTATTTCTTGCGCTGCCCAAGAAAACCACATGCATGCATAAATATTAATTTCACTCGCGGACAGTGAATTTTCGCATTTCTTATCTAAATTCCGGACACTGCAGTTAGCGCTGGACATGTGACGCTGAGTCATGGTCATCATAAGTTAAGGTATTCTGACCTCAAGCTGTTTCTCTTTTCTTTTTATGCCCCCGCCATAGCGGAGGGGGCATTAAGTTTTACCCTTGTCGGTCTGTACGTACGTACATATGTATGTCCCAAAATTGGTTTCCGTTCTCTAACTTGAGTTTGCCTCAACCAAATGTTATGAAACTTATACACAATGCTTATTACCACCAAATACAGATCAAGTTTGAATTTTGGTAGCGTCACTCTAACTGTACGAGAGTTATGCCTCTTTATATAAATGGAAAAATTTTAAAAAATTTAGTTTGCCTCAACCAAATGTTATGAAACTTATACACAGTGCTAATTACTACAAAATAGAGATCAAGTTTGAATTTTGGTGGTATCACTTTTACCTTTCTAGAGTTATGCCTGTTTTCAAATGGAAAAATTGCTGAATTTTTCGTTTCTGTTCTCTAACTTAAGTTAGCCTCAACCAAATGTTATGAGACTTATACACAATACCTATTACCACAAAACTCAGATCAAGTACAAATTTTGGTAGCGTCACTTTTACTGTTCTTCAGTTATGTCCCTTTATAACTTTATATGATATGCAAGCGGGGGCATCATCTGTGTCCCATGGACACATTCCCCATTTACCGGTATTTATAATTGACTTGTGTAAAAATCTACATACAATTACATATTTCCAATAAAGGTGTTTTAACATCATCATTATCTTATTCTATTCAGTCAATTATTTCAAATCTAAAGTTAAAAAAAATCATCAAAATTTTTTTGGTTACCAGTCAGCTGTCTCGGGTTCACGTATTGCTTTTCTTTTTTTTAAAGAAAACATGTAACTTGCTTATATTTTTTAATATGGAAATTTACTGTGCTGTTTCATGCAATAGGATGATTATGCACAATCTTTTTATACCAGTTATAAATATCAACTATCAGATGAATGATCTAAATGTTTAATTTTTGATGTGAGATATACACCGACTGTCACATGATATTTGCCACCTTCAGTTAAAAATGTATACCTCAAATAGATTTACCTGCATCTTAGAAGAAGTAATATTGAAGGAAGTAAAGGGTAAAGTTCATTGAGACTACCAATAAATTACTTCTCCATTGAATCAAAATGGGAGGTGCAATAATGGCATTTAAAAGTGCTGAATGCTTTTGTTGGAGTTTTATGAGGGTCTAGATGGGGTTTACAGAATAGAGAATAAATAATAGGCAAAAATAGCTTAATAGAGGGCAAACAAAATAAAGAAAAGTGAAAAATAGGTACAGAAAAAAAGAGTAGAGAATGATGGGGTGCTGCAATATAAAGAATAGAGAATATATTAATGGGGTGCTGCAATATAAAGAATAGAGAATATATTAATGGGGTGCTGCAATATAAAGAATAGAGAATGATGGGGTGCTGCAATATAAAGAATAGAGAATAATGGGGTGCTGCAATATAAAGAATAGAGAATGATGGGGTGCTGCAATATAAAGAATAGAGAATAATGGGGTGCTGCAATATAAAGAATAGAGAATATATTAATGGGGTGCTGCAATATAAAGAATAGAGAATGATGGGGTGCTAAAATATAAAGAATAGAGAATAATGGGGTGCTGCAATATAAAGAATAGAGAATAATGGGGGTGCTGCAATATAAAGAATAGAGAATGATGGGGTGCTGCAATATAAAGAATAGAGAATAATGGGGTGCTGCAATATAAAGAATAGAGAATAATGGGGTGCTGCAATATAAAGAATAGAGAATGATGGGGTGCTGCAATATAAAGAATAGAGAATAATGGGGTGCTGCAATATAAAGAATACAGAATAATGGGGTGCTGCAATATAAAGAATAGAGAATTATGGGGTGCTAAAATATAAAGAATAGAGAATAATGGGGTGCTGCAATATAAAGAATAGAGAATGATGGGGTGCTGCAATATAAAGAATAGAGAATAATGGGGTGCTGCAATATAAAGAATACAGAATAATGGGGTGCTGCAATTTAAAGAATAAAAAAATATAGAAAAAAAAAATAAGGGACCCCCATCTAGACCCTGTTTTATGCAATTCCAATTACTACCAGTAGTTTAGTAGGAGCCTAGATGATTTAATGTTAACAGATGGACAAATAAACAAGACACCCCATCTTGCTTAAAGGAATATATAACTATGAAAAAAACTCGACCCAGATCTATGCAAATATGAACCATTTACATAGTATTGAATGGAGGAACAAATTTTCCTTAAAATAAAAAACTACATACTTTTTCCCTTTAAAAACCCCACATCATAGTTAGATAATTTAAGCATACAGACATAAGCACTTGTTATAAAAGGGATCTCATTTTAGGATTTAAATCTGCACAAACCCTGAACTAATGTAGAATTTTTGGCTGGATCAGATAACATTGTTGATTTAACAACCACATACAATTCGAGGGTCAAGATATAGATCAATTAATTCAATGATAGATGTATGAATACATCTATGATTCAATAATTCCAAAATGGATAATGCAAGGTCTAACATGTTCAAGGCATTGATTATGCAAGGGATCTGTATTATTACATTTAAATATTGAATTATAAGTTATTATTTACAATGTACCAATCATTCAGATGAATTAGCAATTAATATTAATTATTAAAGAATTGGTTGTCAATAGAAGTAACATTTTTATGAAAAAAGAAAAAAATATGATATTTATATTATAGGTTGTACATTTATGAAATTTTATTGCTTGGAAAAATCAGAAAGCTTTCTATATGTATTTTTTTCATATTAAATATTTATGGTTTAAATCTACACAAACCCTAATGTTAATTATCTATCATTACTTAACTTGCTGTAACTCAAAATTATTATTTTTGAAGTAAAACCACTTATAAAATCAATATCACTTCGGAAT
This sequence comes from Mytilus californianus, assembly GCF_021869535.1. Lineage (NCBI taxonomy): Eukaryota > Metazoa > Mollusca > Bivalvia > Mytilida > Mytilidae > Mytilus > Mytilus californianus. Next base: position 64,215,215 of record NW_026262668.1, on the reverse strand, counting down.
ATATATATTTGAACATCCATAAATCTTCTACGAGTTTAAAGTCCTAAATACAAAAGAGAGGTCTGCAAATTGCACATATCATAAACTAATACTTGACTTAACACATTGTCAGATTGTTAAATCATGAATGTACTTAACTCAGTAAGCAATGCATGTTCGTATGGGAACAAAATCCTTAACAAATAACTCCGACACATTATTCGTATAGTAGACCTAAGTTCTTTACAGAAAAGTGGTTACAAAGATTGAATATTTTTGTAGAGTTATTAGTTATTAAATTTGGATATCATCAGGGGCGGATTGAATATTTTTGTAGAGTTATAAGTCATTAAATTTGGATATCATCAGGGGTGGATCCAGGATTTTTAGAAGGGGGCATAAATCCAGAAAACTTAAACGATACTGCAGAATGGAGGGAGACGAACATTTTTTTGGACGATTTTATGCTAAAAAATCATGTTAATCGTGAGAAACATGAGATTTTTATTTTTGGGGGATCAAAAGAGGGGGAGGTGTACGCTCTTTACACCCTATCCTGGATCTGCCACTGATCATGGAAACATATCTGACATACTGCTTTACTTACTTCAGGAGAAATGTATAATGTACATTGCATTTCAGAAAATTATGATAATGCCTGTATTAATCAGGTATAAAATAAATTGTATCAGATTGCAGCTTATAGCTAGGGATATTTTACCTTGCATGATATTGCTTTTTACCGTTGACAAACATATGACAATGTACCTTACCTAATTTGACTATCCAGTTACCTGTTGCTTTTTATTCCTTACCTATCCTATATTGGTGCTTTTTGCATTTTTTCCCTTAAAAATAACTATCCTTTAAGGAGGATCTGGATGGGATTTACAGAATAGAGAAAATGGGCAAAGAAAAAAAAATAGAGAATAATGGGGTGCTAAAATATAAAAGTATAGAGAATAACAAAATAAAGAATAGAGAAAATTAGCTAAAGAAATTAAAGAATACAAAAATGAAGACACCCCAATCCACACCCTCTTTTAGGATAAACCAAACTATACTTATTTTTATTTCCCATCTGTAAACAGAGGTTTTTTTCATACTTGTAATGGAAACATGCATGTATACTTCTATACAGAATTCTGCTTTCAAGTTAACAGTCATTGTGTAACATACAATAAAGTTGTATGCTGTAAACTAATCAAAATCTTTTTTTACGGTCACATGATGTTATTTAATGTTTTCAAACTTGTTATGGAATCATTATTTTTTCTCAAACTGTCAAAGATATATTATACTGAAAATGAAACTGTTAGTCTTTTTATACTGTCATGACTGTCTAAGAGAATACCTGTAAAATTTATGATTGAGCATGTTTGTAGAGTATTTTGAAAAGTTTTTGCATATAAAAAACATTAACAAAATTTGTTTTATCTTTGCAGTTGGAATTGTGTAATTTTATCCATATTTGGAGTTTATGGTGTATATTCTTTATGGGATGTAAGTATAGAAATATGTAAATATGTAAACAAAAATAAAATGCAACACTGAAACATGTCAAATCTAGCAAGATTTAACAACAAATACAAATAAAAACAAAGAGCAGATATGACTAATTTATGATAAATGTATATGCACTTCCACTATAGAATTGATTTTTTTTTTTTTTTTTTTTTTTAAGAAATGGAAAGCAAGTGACATGAAGATAGGAAGCAAAAACACAGCATTCAATTCTTATATTTAGATTTTTGAAGTAAAAAAGTATATGTTGTTAACATTTTGAATCTGCTGTATTGAATTCACTCTGTCTGTCTGTGTGTCCATTCGACCATCAATTATGTCCGTCACACTTTTCTCAGGTACTACTAAACAGAATTTCTTCATATTTGGTCACCGTCTTCACATTGATGAGTTGTAATACATGGGCACTTTTCAGATCTGTCAGACACTTGCTTCCTGTTTGCCAATACTTGGAATTTTTTCAATATGTTGAATGAACTTAAAATTTTTCATCATACTTTTCTCAAGTACATTGTACTTCTGAATTGAATGACTTCATATTTAGTCAGCAGCTTTACATTGATGAGTTGTAACGTGTGAGCACTATTGGAATCTGTCAGACACCTACTTCCTGTATTTTAATACTTTGAATAACGAGTTGGGGACTGGGGGTATGATTAACACGACAACACATGCAAAATTTGTCTATATTTCAGAAACCATGGTTTGCTAAGGCTATATACTGTTGGATTGGATGGCCTAATCAGGTTAGTGGCATATAAACAAATGATACCAATTTCACAAATCACATTAGGTGGTTGCATATTAGATTTGTTTAAAGTTACATTTACATGTTTAAACTCCACAGTCGTGTATCTAATTATAGAACATTTTCTGATTAATAAATATATTATAACATTAACATAATTTTTTGCCTGTTTTGGGCAATACAATTTATGTTTCGCAAATATATGTATTCATGATAATAGACTGGTGTTTTCTGAATCTTTTGAACAGACTCTGTGGTCTCATTTTTGCCGGGAGTGCTAGTAGTCATTGCTTTGATCCCTGGCCAGGTCAAACCAATGACTTGTAAATTGGATTTTGATGCTTCTTTGCTAAGCATGGTCTTCTCAGAATCAGAAAAAAGTGTACATGTCTTTCTGCAGAGTTACCTTTCGAACTGGTATGTCAAAAGTTAGGGGCAGTGTTCGTATCGCACTAACATGTTCTAGCACTGAATATGCATTCAATTTGCAACTGGACGTTAAACAGCCATCCAGCATCAATATCATCATCATTATCTTAATCTTTAATTTAAAAGTATTTGCTTTAACAAATTCTGATTATTAAGCTTAGTTTCATTAACATATTTAGCTTTGTTGAACCAAACAAGTCGATTATATCAGTACTGGTCACACTGGTCAAGGGCCTGTAATTGCCATAGGTTTGCTATGATAATCTTTTTGTCTTCTGTTAATTGGTATCACAGCACTGAAAAGATAAATTCAAATAAATAGTAAAACCCGTAAATTGACATAACATGTTTTAATAAATCTAGATTTACAGACATAGGGAGATTTTCCTAATTTACAGATAGAATAAGAATGTATTGTTTCATTTAATATGTACTCTTCACTTCTTGCTTCAAAATAGCAAAAAGTGACAGAAGCTGGTCCTTGTATCCATAAAATATCATGTCAAAATTGCAGCACAACTGACCTTCTTTTAGTTGATATATTAGAGAATTTAAAATTTTAAACGTTTTTTTGGTAATCCTTTTAAGATTCATATTTTCAAATGGTTTATGGAATATTCAAGAAACTGTGAATTTCTAATACAGTATTACTGGTTCTTGACCATAAGAAGTATAATACAGTGGTCAAATTGTATTTTTTTTTAATGAATAGTATAATTTTTGTTTGAATTTTCAGCATGTTACAAATGATATGTATTGGTACTACCTAATAGAACTTGGATTTTATTGGTCCACAATGTTTATGATTACTGTTGATCATAAAAGAAAAGTAAGTTTACTTATTGACAGGGAATATTACGTAAACTTATAAGAATATAAGTAACAAGCAAATCCTTTTAATATTTTGTCTAGTCTCTAATGACAGTAATTTAAAATCATTCAGTATGTTTTTAACTGATCCATGTTCTCTTCTGTACTGATGTTAAATGAAACAGGTCGATTTTCTTTGCACCATTTCAATCTTTTTAATGTGGCTTACCTGATAGGGATCACAAGCACTACTGTCAGAATCAACATTTGGCCTTACTATAGCTTGATATGCTCTTTTCTTAATTTCTTCTGGGAATTTATTGATATTTTCTCTCAGGAAGCCTAATTAGTAGGTGTTTTGTTTAGCACTTTTAAACAGGTTCAAGTCCAATTTGGTGTTAAAGCCATATTTTCTGTATGTCAGATTTATTAACCAACAAGATTAAATCTATTTACACAAAATTAGAATTGGAAGATTATTGATGAATTGTGTGTATTCGTTTATTTTTGTAACAATAAAACCTGATAATTTTTAAGTATTTCATTACATTTAGTAATTATGAATATTAATGTATAATAACAAATTGAATAACAGTAATTTCATTTACCTAAATTAATCCTCCCTTTATTAAATTTGTTTTGATATATAAAACATTTTGTTCAGTCAATGAATATTTGATATAGCTATTATCTGTTTGGATTGTTATGGCTTGGATGGACAATGATTTGGAATTTGTTGGTACAAATGGTGGCATTTTCATATGGACATGTCATATTTTTACTTTAATCAGGGCTATTCTAGAAATAATTATATTGGGGTTGGAAGTCTTGGAAGGCACCTAATATTAATGATATAGGGTAATAGGGACACAATATTAAATTTCTAATTGAAATTGTATGGGTGGAGGTTTTAGGGAAAAACGTGCTTTCCAACCCCATACATTTAATTTTGGAATAACCTTTAGGAAATTTCCTGGAAAAATGAAATCTTGTATTCACTAGATTTTACACTATATAAGATCATTGGGAATTAAGGCATGAAAAATTCAATAACAAAAACATAACAAAAAGAGGGAGAAAAAAATCAAGATGCACACAATAAAGGTAATGATATAAAAATAACTCAAAACAAATCATGACTTGACAAGATAAAGGTAGGGCAATAAATTATTTCTTTATCAGATACTATACAATTATTGACTTTTGATGAGGTTGATACAATGATTTATCAACCCCAGTGATATGACATTCACCCTCGGCCAATAGCCATGAGTGAGGGTTAATGTCATATCTCTGGTGTTAGGGTGAATAATGTCATATCTCTAGGGTTGATAAATCATTGTATCAACTAATATCAAAAGTCAATAAATGTTTTCTTATATGACTTTTTGTATTCAAGTCCAATTTTCTAGTATTTGCTCAAGATATTTAACTGCTCCTTGTTTTGATACTAAAAATAGTATCTGTTTTGGTAGTCGCTAGCTTTTATAGTTGAAAGATTCAATAAAATTAACTTTAAAAAAAGAAGAACAAAAAAACCTGAGATATTGCATGACGTATTAACTCTATGTCATTGATGTTGCCTAGGAAAATAACTATTTAGTTACACGTTGGCTGTTTCAAATCTTATATTAACCTCTCATGATTTTTCTGGCGGTGAACATAATGTTTTATCAAAGGAGATTCTGTATGCTTTTAGCCAATGAGAAAAGACAATTAGCTTAGTCATATAATAATAAGGAATATCATCAATATTAAAACTGTAACAAACTTTTCTTACACAAAAGGTGTGAAGAATGAAACATGAAGATGAAAGATAACTGTATCCATTTTATTTTTCACTTTTAGGATTCGACAGAGATGACTATCCACCATCTGATTACAATATCCTTATTGCTATTTTCATGGTCGAATAATTTTCTAAGAATAGGGACCTATGTTCTTGTGGTCCATGATGCTGCAGACTCTTTACTAGCAGTAAGTATGAAACAATGGAAAACAAATGTGCTAGGAACAAAATTTCTAGTGTTCAGTTATTTTATATGTACAACTATGATGTGTCTGCACAATTGTATATTTTGAGGCAAGATACAGATGGTGCATTTGTGAACATAGTTCTGCCTGGTCCTGTAGTAGAATATATTCAAGTTTATGACAGATTGAACATAATGTATGAACTTCTAATTCAAAGGATATGTACTTTTGGAGGCCAAATTTGGCTAAAAATGACGGCATTTCAAATGATCTCAAGTTTGTAGAATTCAATGCTGAATCTATGTACTTTGTTATATTTGCTCTTCATTGGTAATATAGATATATATACAGTGAATTTGACAAATGCCATGACCCTTTTACTCAAAGATGCAAAAGAATTATATATATAAGTCATCCCAAAAGATTTTGCATTTTTTGCTGATAGAAATCAGTTTTGGCGACATTTGTGCTCTGAAATAGTTTAGCAAAAATGTTCCTGGAATTAGCCTGTTATGAAAAAAAATGAGTGCTTTAAATTCAGAAATTATTGCAATGTATTTATTAATGCTAAAAATGTGACAGTATCAGGTTGGCAATAAGAAAAACTTGCATCCATATTTTCAGTAGTGATTTTCCTTCATAAAAAGTTTGGAATTGCATTAATTAGATTTCCCATTTACATCACTGGTCAATGATTTGCAATAATAAATGCAGGCATTAATTTCTGAGTTTACAGTAAATCACCACTTCAATCATGTCACAGTCAAACTGTATCATCAGGATAAGTCTTAAACTTTATTTTTCATAAAGGTTTTTATTTAAGGACTAAAAAACGTAACAAACAATTGTATCCTATTTTTTTATTTTCAGGCAAATTGACTGGGCCAAATGAGCCCCAAAATCTACCTTCTTGTTTTATTGTCCCCTGCAGCCTAGCGGAGCAGGGGATATGGAAATGCTGATGTCTATCTGTCATTCGACATTGTAAGCGTTGTCACACTTACAGTTCTAGTCAGATTTCAATCAAAGTTATGTCAAAGCTTTACATCAGCAATTTTTTGGACTATTTTGAATCGACCATTTTTTAGGGTTATGCTCTTTAGAAATGTAAATAATTTGAAAATTACATTGTAGGCCCTCTCATATCAACATTTCTTTTTGAAGTTTAATGAAATTTGTTTCAAAGGAACATTGGCAAGGTCTCTGACGATTTGGAAAACCAGGGCTGATCGATTATTTTTATAAGAGTTATTCCCCTTTGAAATGCAAAAAATACAAAAATCATCATTGTAAGTGCTATCACACCTACAGTTAGAGTTAAAAAAAAATGTGACAAAGTTTAATTTGGCTAGGCCTAAACCCATGATCTCCTGAACTTTAGGTGAGCACACTACCTTTAAACTACCAAAACATTTCACTTATTTATACTAAGTGTCCAATCTGTCAAACATGATCAGGGAGGTTTAATGAATTGGCTGAAATTGATAATATGCTACTTCCATTATCAAACAAAGTCGGTAATGTTTTTTAAAAAGTGACAGAAACATAAGTTTTTTGTAAATACAGAAAAGATTTAATAATTGGAAGAATTTTCAAAAAGTGAACACAAATTTGAAAATGTACTACACATAGCAAAACATAATTTATGCAATCATGTACATTTGTATTAAAGAATTTTCCCTTCTAACATGAAATTTTAACATGAATAAAATTATCATCTTTTACAGGCAGCTAAAATGTCAAAGTATTGTGAAAAAGAGAGACTAACAGAATGTATATATTATGTATTCATGGTTGTATGGGTATCTACAAGATTAATCATATTCCCATATGTGTAAGTATAGCAAGAATTAATCTTCACTTTTTTATTTCTAAATATAAAGATTTTTGTAGATGAAATACATTAAATTATAAACGAAAGTGAACCATCGCCTGGTGAATCTGTAGTACGGAAGAATCCCTAAAGTGGGTTGTAACAATAAAACACAAAAAATGTACAGAGTCCCTAGGCAATGAAACATGTCGATCAATATGATTACTGCAGTAGTCCCTCAAGTGTTTTCGTTATAAGACTCTCTTCAAAACACCCTAAAGTTGATCTACAAATCAGCCGTTAGTTTTTAATAATGAGCAAAGACCCATGATGTAAGATATGCTACAAACGAGCTGGGGAAAACAAAATGTGGAACAATTCAAGATAGACAGCTCATAACACCTTTATCTAAGTTTGTGAATACTAATCCATTGTAAGGATCAACTGCTGTTTTAAGTCATAAAAATCATTGCAATTTTAAACTATATTATTCTTAAGCACTTTAACAAAAACAGGTACGAAATTTCATGCAGTTCATACCCGTTAACAGAGATTTGTTTATGTCTTGATGTCTGGTATAAATTTGATAGTTTTAAATTAAAAGATTCTGACTTTTTAGTCCTAAAAAAATTAACAATATCTAATGAAGAAATTTCCTGTCCCTTGAATTCCTTATCCTTGTATGTAGGATAATTTTGACTTTTTTTTTATAACTAAACACTAGTTATCTGAAAGTAGTAATTTATATAATTTTGATGTATGATTTTGTAAGATCATAACAAACATTTTGCAATATGTGAGAGTACTAAATTTTGTTATTAAACCGATTTACTTTCATTGTGTTGCATAAAGCTTAGTCACTGAATGGAACGTCTTTAGAAAAATTGTAAGATTGAAATACTGTATTGATAATTTTTGGCCTTGCCTATACATCTTGATTAACCTTTTGAAACTCATCTGTTTAATTCGCAATTTCAGATTATTATATACAACTGATTTTGAAATATTCCAAGTAGATGAACCAATGATCACATTAGTTAGACTTTGTTGGCAGTACAAAGTATTTAATGTTCTTCTTCATATGCTGCTAATACTTCACTTTTTCTGGACTTATATCATAATGAAGGCAGCCTACCTCCAAATTAAACAAGGAGAGGTAAGTGTTGAAATAATGAAAATACCATGAATTTTAGAGCAGGGGAGGTTAGCGATTAGAACTTGTTACAATTCTTTCCAAAGTCATCAAATTATAAACTAAGATGTAACAACTATTACCATTTCATCTTAATACTCTGAAATATCTAGTTCTCAATATTTACAATGTCCATATGTATATATGAACTCTGAAAATTTGGGTTACATCTTTAGTGCTGTTACACTCTAGTATATATATGTCATTTGCCTGCTAGCCAAATAAGTGTACTGATACAATACAATTAAGATTGACATCTGTCATGATCAAAAAATAAAATAGCCCATATCATAGTTAAATAATTTAGGCATGCAGACATAAGCACTTGTTATAAAAGGGATCTCATTTTAGGATTTAAATCTGCACGAACCCTGAACTAATGCAGAACATTAACCTTACAATTTTTGGCTGGATTAGATAACATTGTTTAACAACTACACGAAATTGCAGGGTGAAGATATAGGACGAATAATTCAATAATTTCAAATTTCAGATTTAAATTGAAGTTCCTCAAATTGACCAAACTACCAAACTTTTAACTGTCATAGTCTAAGTGATACATCTCAAATCTACTTACAGTTAAATTATAATGTCATAACTTCTTGTCTTTGTCTATGCACAGATGCATATATATGTATATGTTAAAGACAGCTACCAAATGACAAAATGAATAACCAAAAATACATACATACAATCTTTAATAATAGACAAATGTCTATACAATATGCCAAACTCTAAATTGTCCCATTTCTATAAAAGTTGTAAATAAATTAAACAGAAACTACTCAAACATCTACCATCAACACCAATTAAACTTACATAAATCTAAAGATATGACACAAGACAGTGTCTGACTTGGGACCGTCACAAGAATATGTGGCACACTTAAACTTTAAGAGATCTGAACCACCCACTTTTTCAAATCTCTATCAGTGGACAAACAAAACGTAAATCTTGAAAAAGATTTGATAAATGTATAAAAGTGCAATTTTAAAAGATTGTTTTGCAAATTTTGTGACCTACTGACCATGACACATATTAAGCTCATTTTATCAACTGATATATTTCCCCTCCCTTTCAAATCTTAATCGATGGACTTTTAAAATGTAAAACATAATGCAGATTTGATAAATGTATCAAAGTGCAATTTAAATGAGATTGTTATGTAAATTAAGTGACCTACTGACTGTGACACACATTAAAATCATTTTATCTACTGATACATTTCTTGTCAAGATTTTTTTTATCAGTATTGTGAATGTCTTGAACAAGTAACAAGCATAAATGGTGAAAACAGGAGTTATGCCCCTTGGAAATATACATTATGGAAAATTTTGTTGTAAGTCCTCTGGTGCCTACATTTCAAGCCTGAATTTTATAAAATTAATATCAAAGGATTATCTGAGCAATTTCAAACAAGTACGAAATAAGAACTTATCAATTTTTTTTTACATTTAATAGTTATGCCTCTTGGAAATGTAAACTATATGGAAAATTGCATTATAAGTCCTCTCATGCTTATATTTCTAGTCTATTTTTGTCTCACCTGTGACAATAAAATAAAATTAAAAAGTATAATAAACCTCACTTACAATCCATTATGATTTGAATTCCAATTCATTTACTAATATAAAAGTGTTGTCTAAAATTTATATATATATTATTATTGTAATGAATCATTTGAAAGGTGAGAAATTGTTATTTTTGAAATGCTATAAAAATGTCCTAAGATTTCAAACTATTCCTTTTAAAAAAAAATTCTATGTTTGACCAGACATCAGTTTGAATTAAAACATGTAATATTCAGTAAACTATATGTGAAATTACAATATGTTGTCAATAAGTTTCCATGGGGAGATAATCTAATATCTTTTTATATGAAATATTCATTATCTCTCTTTAGGACTTCATGAAAACATAATTTAGCTTAACATATATTTAACTGAGTATTTAGGCATTAATTTAACAAGAGTTTTGAATCATGCAAGGAAAAATCAAACATTTTAGAAGAGATCATTCAAAAACTTAAAATTGGGCAGATATTTTAGCAAGTCTGATGACCAATATATTGACGTTTATCTTATGTGTCTAAACAAATTTTTGAAAATACTTACTAGTCCGAATAAAATATTACTAATTTGGGGCATTGGACTAGTGGCTAACATTGCAGACTTTTACCTTTCAAATGATACATCACAATAATTATATCCCTAAAAAGTTCACATTTTCATTTGACTGTGAGACCCTTAGTGTTAACATTATCATTGTAGTCATGAGGTGGAATTAAAATTTTTAGGATTTAAAGATTTAAAAAAATCTTATAGCATTAAAAAAATGCTTTTTTTCATCGTTTACACTTTGAGGACTACTACCGGACTACAGCAGTTGGTTAAAATGAGTTGAACAGCGCGATTTGATGAAACAAACTGTAATTTGGTCAGAATTTGGATAGAGCTACATACAATACACGGGTGTCATTCGGTTTATCGAGAGAAATGATCGTGAAAGAATACCTAACGGTGGTCAAGCATGAAACAAATCCGAAAAAAATTATGTCTGTCAAAATGATTCAACATTCTCAATAATACTGTGCAATAAGATCTATAGAATATGCAGAACTTTATGAGAAAAACACAAAAGGCGCAATACAAGTCTATGGGATTCATTAAAAAAAGAATACGCTTTGTACCTATAATGACAACATTTCAGTATATAATGATATATTTGAAACTGAATCATTGGTGTGACAGATAATACAGTAAAATGAAAGTTTTTTTTCCCTTGAAACCGTTCATTTTGTTATTAAAAACACTGAATTTTGATGATTTTTTATTAAAATTGATCGTGAAAGATCAGGCAACGCATTATTACGATCGTGAAAGACAATGCGTGACCAGACAGACGCAGTACGTTTGTGTTTTTTTTTTTACCTGTAAGGCTAAAGGACATTTGCGCTTTAAACTTTAATACACCTGAACAAAATTGACAAGACATTTGCGCTTTTTACCTTTAAAAGTTGTATATCTGTAATCTTTAGAAATTTTACCAAAGTCATGGAAAGATGTTCACATATTCTTTGAAAGTTCATCCGAACAAACGAGAAATTCAGAAAAAAATATTTGGGTAAACCAGAAAAGCAATTTTTCACCTAAGCAATTAAAATATGTAATAAAAAAATATACCTTCATTTGCTACTTTTCTAGATAACAGCGGATTTTTGTAAAAACTTTATGAAAATCTTCTTTACATAAATATGCTCTTAATATGTATAAAAATTCTATGGAAATAATTAATTTTTAACAAAGTTTCAGGATTTTAGGGAAAAAATGGCATATTTTTGCGATATATTTATCAAATTTAAAAAAAAATCGTTATTGACTTTTTCATTAAAATTGGTACAAATAATCTTCATACATAATCAAACCTAATGCCATTTTATAAAAGAGGGGTCCATGTACTCGTTTTCAAGTTAAATCAGTTTAAATGATAAAAAACAGTCGAAAAATGCATCTTTTCCCAATATGTCACAGTTTGACGTCGCGAAAAATAACATTTTACGTTAGCAACTTCATTACCTCCCCTGTAACTGTATCGTATGCCCTTAACATTCTGATATAACCATGTATTACTGACAAAGTACTGTGCATTCCAAATATATGACAATCCACAACTATCTAGAATAGATTTGATATTATTAATTTAACACTTTTCCTTCAAAGTTATTATAAAAACGGGTCTAGAAAAGTAGATCTACAAGATAAAAGGACCTTCAGGAGTGTAAATTTTTGAAAAAGTAAAAGTATATATGTATCTGTAATGCATAATGCATCTGCCCTGGAAATATATGCATGTGTACGTTTTTTTTTGTTATGTTACCTTCAGTTATAAGGGAGCTACCATTTGATTTTTATGGGGTGGGGGGCTAGGATGTCCTGCATTTTTTTTAGTTGTAATCTCTGTCCTGCCTTTTTATTTTTCACTCTATTCGGTCCTGCCTTTTTTTATTAGTTTATCCTAACTTATTCTACATAAATTGTCATCCGGCCTTTTTTTTTTTTACTTAAAACTCCTCTCCTGCCTTTTTTCCACAATTCATCCTAGCCCCCCCCCCCCCCCCCCCCCCCCCCCCATAAAAATCAAATAGTAGCCCTCTAAGGAGTATCGTTCATGCGTACATCGTATGACAATATTGGCTAATTAATTGTATATTTCGTGGTTGCGCTGACATAAACTAAAAAGGTACCAAGATAACGTTATTTATACTATAAATATCATTTTATTCTGCTATCACCTAAGTTGAACAAAGGTATACTCGATTGTTTGATCAGTTTGTTCACAATAGCTATACGTCATTGTACCAACTTAGTGGGGAAATTACCAATCAATGTACCTCGCAATCGATTGTGCATGATGCCCAGCTTGAACTGTAATTTAGCTGATATTGCTATAAGGCACCTAGTCGGTTTGGTATTATAAGATAATCAGATCCAATGGCATTGAACAATTATGGCCCTTTTCACCAACAAAAGAGAACTGGAATGAGTCATGCAAATCCGATATTTGCTATACCAATAAAAATATAAACTACCATATAATTAAATAATAAGTTGAACGTTTTTGTAGCATCAGATCTTTCACGATCCTTTTCACGATCTTCAAAAAGCTGTACACTATCTTTCAAGATCAAAAAAATCAATTTTTATACGCCTGTTTATGGGACGTATTATGGTATACCGTTATCCGTCCGTCGTCAACATGACGGACATTAATACAAAAACGCTTTAACCAATATGCATGAAACTTTGGAAAATTGTTTATATCTATTGATGTGAGCTCCCTTTCTTTTTTTATAAATTTCGGATTTACCGTTTCCGAGTTTTGGGGTTTTATTCATTAAAAAAGGGGGGATTTTCCAGTTTTCGGACAATAATTCGAAAACAATTTCACCAATTTGCATGAAACTTTTGTGAATTGTTTATATCTATTGACATGAGCTCCCTTTCGTTTTTTTATAAATTTCAGATGTACCATTTCCGAGTTTTGGGGTTTTATTCATTAAAAAAGGGGGGATTTTCCAGTTTTCAGACAATAACTCAAAAACAATTTCACCAATTTGCAAGAAACTTTTGTGAATTGTTTATTTCTATGGACATGAGCTCCCTTTTGATTTTTATAAATTTTAGACTATACGTTTCCGATTTATGGGTTTTTTTTCATTACAAAAAGGGGGATTTTCCAGTTTTCAGACAATAACTCAAAAATGATGAAACTTTGGTAAATTGTTTATATCTATTGATGTAAGCTACCTTTTGATTTTTATAAATTTTCGATTTTACGTTTCCGTGTTATAAGATTTTATTTGTTTATAGTCTGACAACAGATTTACTAAGTATTGTGCAACAGCACAGTGTATTGCACAACAACACAGTGTATTGTACAACAGCAAGAAATCTTTAATTGAATATAAATTCAATTCATATAACCAATTTCAAGTTCTTTGACTACATTTATTCAGAAACCTATAATATGTCAAATATTTAATTACAATCCAAATTCAGACCTGTATCAAGCTTGAATATTGTGTCCATTTTTGCCCCAACTGTTCAGGGTTGGACCTCTGCGGGCGTATCCAGCTGCGCTCAGCGAAGCAGTTTTTTGTAAATATTTCCATTTTTGCAAAAAAAATGGAATGACATTTTTCAAAGAAAAGTTGTTTAGTCATTCGAATTATGAAAAAAAATCTTGTTTGTTTACATATTCAATGTCATTGAAATGGCGAGGAGCAATCTGCCTTTTGTAGTTTTATAAAAACGGTTTACTCTTAAACCTTGATTTTTCTCAGATACTGATCATTATGTTAAACCATTTTGACAGACAGTTTTATATTTTTGTAAATTTGTCTGCATAATTCATGATATTAGATTAGTAATTGACCTTGCACAAGTCTTCTCGATAAAATTGAATTCACAATCCTATACCAGAACTTTCACGATCCAATCGTAATACTTGACCACCGTTAGGTATTCTTTCACGATCTTTTTTCTCGATAAACCCAATGACACCTGTGCAATAATTAGAAAAGCAACACTTACAATCAAGTCACAGTAACAAAAAAGGCGACCATGCATGATGATGTCACATAGAAAGAACACAATCTTTTTGCAACTCGATGAAAGAGATCAGAGTTTGCTTTCAAATTGCTCAAAAAATTATTACAAAAACAGATTCCAACATTGTATCTTGTGCGATACAATATTTCTCCATATTGGACAACTCTCAATTTAGTGGTACAGATTTTATTTTAAAATTTAAACAAAAGTGTGAAATTATCATGAATCTATAAATTATATTCCTGATATTTAATAATTCAGAATGTTATATACTGCACCTACATAATGTCATTGTTACTCTTAAAATGATTGTTTTCTTAATATCCAGTGGCAAATATTTCATGGCCCAATTAAAAAAAATGTTGCCTTCTACACATTTTTCTTGGTTAACATTCATATATATAAATAGGGAATATAAAAAATGAAATTTGAAATGGTAAAGTACATGGGGGAAAAAAATGTGTTGCTTTGCTAATATTATATATCACTTTTTCAGATAAAGGACATCAGAAGTGATTCTGAAGAAGGAAACAGTGAAGGAGAGAAAATAGAAGATGAAATCAACCGTAACAGTGACACAAACAATGGATATATATCCCAAAACAATGTCAAATAAATAACCTGTATACACAAAAGACGTCATAAGGGGTTACATCATTTATGTGTTCCAAAGTTCATTCCATGCATATATATGTGTGCAGTACATGCACAAACTTAGACCCTTGTTGTTGTTCGTTGTTCGTTGTCGTTCGTCAGGTGAACAAATCCTGTAAAAAGTTAAGCTTATTTTTATAGTTTTGAAATCCATTTTGTTTGTTCATTCCAAGTTCATTTTTTATTAAGCATATTTTTTTTCAACGAAATGTTCTTGAGATTGCATTGTTGTTTTTTTTTTCTAGAAGAAAGTACAGTGAAAACTGTTTTAAGAGGCCACTTAAGGGAGAGCAAAAAGTGGTCTCATAAGTCTTTTAATACAGGTTCAATCTATATGAAATGCACTACAGAGGGACCCAAAAATTAATTGTCTTTTAACACCGTTATTTGCTTAAAACGTGGTCTCTTAAGCAGGTTTGACTGTATAACAAGATTTTATTTTTAATGGATCTCAGACCCATGTTCGAGCAAACCAAAATGTAGTGAACTTTTAATCAGATGATCATTTAAACAATAAAAAAAAAGTTGCTTTATACATTTGTTAAATTTTATTTAAATTACATTGATACATCATTTCATACATTAGATTTACATAAATGAAAAACTCTAACTCTGTTTCTCTTTAAAATTTAAAAGCCTACAAAAAAATGCTGCTTGCATGATTACATATGTATTTTAATGTGAATTTGAATGAAAGGAGATTCAAAGGAATGACCATAGAGCCTTGGACAGTAGATAAATGTCATTATTAGGGGTGTAGCTCTAAATCACCCATAAAGAGTTGTGTATAAATTTAAATGTGGAATACCTGTATTCAGATGAAAAATTTCGTTCTCTTTTAACTGAAGATCATGATGACTAACAAATTAGGAGAAAATATATATAGCTAGCTAATCTGATCAAATACTGAATTAATGGATTATGAAAGTTAAATCCAATCTTTCATCCGTCCATCACACTCAGTATATAAGATTTAATTGCCAAATAATTTTATATTTATTTATATTTTATTTGTTTATACTTTAGATTTGCATAATACATGTATTTGTTTATTTGGATGTATAGTTTGAAAAGAGTGTGATTTAAGTTACATTTAGTGTGGTGCAAATGTTATGCTTTATTTGTATGATGTGCATAAGAACATATTAACATTCTGGAAAGGCACTTAAAAAGTGATTTTCAGTGATTATATCAAAACACACCCATTTGAAAAATAGTTCAAACCTAATGAAATTGAAACATCTTTACCAAATAGACTAAAGTTTTAAACAGATCACAACTTTTCATATGTGAAGTGTGTTTTTTTTTAAATTTGTTTAACATTAATCCCATGAATGGAAACTTTCACTAAATTTTGGCCCAAATATTGGACTTTCCCTTCTACTTTGTCAAGTTGAATAATTTTAAACAATAGAAGTAATATTTAATTAAAGTTTTTACCTTATGAGATGTTTTATATAATGAGATGTTAATATTATATAATGAGATGTTGATATTATATACTTTAGAATTTGATCAAATTGACTGAAACTGTAAACTTTTTCATAATATAATATGCTGACATCATCAAACCATGTCTGTGGATGCCAAAGTCCCAACATGTACCTGGGAAAATATGAATTAACAGAAGTATCAAATTGTATAGGAAAATGTTACATTTTGCCCTCCACAACATGTTATGAAAATGTTTCCATGTTTACTGAACATTTTCATGTTTTAAACAATATTATTTATATGCTCCACTTTATAAATAAGGGTCTATACATAATTATCAACTATTGATTCATTTATTTTTGTGGGTACTAATTTTTCGAGGATTATAAAAAATTTTATTTTTGTGGTTTTCCAATAGAAAATTTGTTCTTCGTTGAACATTTAAATTTGTGGTTCACCCGTACCCACAAAATACACGAAAATTGGTATCCCACGAATAATAATGAATCCACAGTATCTCTGTTTAGATATTGATACTAAAGTTATTCATTGGAAGAGAACAAATATTTGGATTGCTTGAAATTTTATTGATGCAATAACAAAATTATACATCATTTTTGATGAATGAAGTTTTGTACAAAATGTAGTGACAAATAGTATCTGTTATCTTTTGTCTATGTGAGTGTGTATGTGTGTTTTTTTAAATGCTTTAATTCAGAAAAAGAAAAAAAGAGGAAAATGTATTTAAAATGGAATGGCTTAAATAATTAAAAAAATTATTATATAATTTGTTAGGCCTTTCAGGAACATTACAACAAATCACTGTACAACCATCATTTCAGTATAATTTGTTCATGCCAGTGGCCTGAAAAATCCAGGATTTTCAAAAAGGGCCCTACCAAAAATATAAAGCAGGAGGAGATGGGGCTCTACTGTCAAAAATCAGAATAATGTATTTCAAAAATGCAAATTTTTACCATATAGGGGTCTTCGGCACTGTGGGCCCCTTCCAACCTTGATTTACCCGCGTTATAAAGTCAAAACATTTAGAAATGGATATTTAAGATTAGCTTAGAATAGATAATAGATATTACATTAGTACTGATGTTGTGCATTATAACAATATATTTTATTTTTAGCATTGTAGTATGAATAATGTGTGAATATTTTTGGTAGTTTATATGATACTTACAAGTAAAAAGATAGCCGTGCATTCGTTCTATCATCAAACATCTAATAAGTAGTATTTTAAGGTAGATTTAGACCATCATGCTGTCTTTGTAATGCTTTTCAAATAATTTAGAATTTAGTTCATGGCCAGGCATTAAATGTTTGCAATTTTTTTTAAAGTTCAATCTTATTCAAATACTTATCCTATATCAGCTTAGCTGAGAATGATCTGTGTTTTACTTTCTATTTTCATAATCAGTGTGTCAACCAGTAAAACTCCCACCTTGAAATTTGTCCAGGTATGTAATGTTAAGGGAGCTACCATTTGATTTTTATGGGGGGGGGCTAGGATGAAAAATTTTGTCCTGCATTTTTTTTTTAGTAATCTCTGTCCTGCATTTTTATTTTTCACTCTATTCGGTCCTGCATTTTTTTTTTTTTATTAGTTTATCCTGACTTTTTTTTACATAAATTGTCATCCTGCCTTTTTTTTTTTACTCAAAACTCCTGTCCTGCCTTTTTTCAAATTTCATCCAAGCCCCCTCCCCCATAAAAATCAAATGGTAGCTCCCTAATTTGAATCCAGAAGATCACCCAAAGGTCTTTAGTGTAGAAAGTAACAGAGAGCATTGTCTGATCCTTGTCAGGGAAACATAGACACAGGATCAGTATTTCATTCAGATTAGTAGATTTAGCTTTTTGGAAAGATAATTTAAAATACCTGAAAAATGTCATAGTGAAGAACTTAAAAGATTTGAATTTAAATTGAAAAATTCCTTTTTAATGTGATTCACTGGTGGCAGTGCTCAACAGGAAATGAAATAAATTAACATGTTTTGTAGTTATAATATCTGAGATAAAATTCAGTTTCATTTAAAAGTAATTGATTGATTACGTTAAATAGAAGAAATAGTGTATGTAGGGATTTATATAATTTTTTTCATCATAGTCGCTTTATTTCCAATTAGTATTGAATCATTTAAGTGCCATCTAGTTTTACTTAGTTGATCCTGTTTACTTTGATTTATTTATTTTTCGTGTTAAAGGAAATATTATGTTTTTGTGGATATTAGATTTCGCAAAGTCTGCATACAACTCTTTAGAAAATTTGTACTCCCTTGAACATTTCAATTCATGGTTAACCTTACATCCTTGGAATCAACTGAAATTGGTATCACAAGAATAATAATAAAACCTCAGTATTCCACTTACATATTTTAAACATGTTTTAAACTCTAACTTAACATTTACACTGTCCGTCTTGACTGAACTGAAGTTTATAAAATGTATATGAAGGAAATTTATTGATCACTCTTTACAAGATTATCAATAAATACAAAAAGCTATCTTTAGTTCTGAGGAGTTTTATCAAGACTAATACATTGTTTTGGTGGTATAGTAATTATTTTAAGACTAATACATGAAATAGTTGGCACTGGATATTAAGCAAGCAACAATCACTCAATCAAGACTAATACATATTTTTGCAATATATTTACTGATATTAGTCTTCTTATACATTGCGGTTGATATAAAAGACAAAGTGTGAATATTCACCTTTTTTTTTTCTTTTTTTTTTTTATCAAAGAAGTTATTTTGTTTAGCCAAACTGTAGTGCCTTATTATTCCCTGGGTGATGCTTACACATTTGAATTGCTATTGCACCTTTAATATAAGATCTTTCTAACTTTTGTTGATATATTTTCTTAAAAAAAGTTTTTAGATTTGAACTTAGTATATAGTGACAATCCTTAAAGAGATGACATGCAATAGTAGCTTCAGTATCGAAACAAAAAAACATGAAAACCACGATTTAAAATGAATTTAGCGACTTTTTATCGTTTGATAATGAGCTACGCAATTTAAAAATGCATTGGATTCTTTTTATTGTTTATTTCTTCTTTGTATTTTAAAACTTGTTATTACATGTTGATTGATAATATATGTTGTTATTTTCATATCATAATCAGTACTGTAAATATATATACGAAAGTATGTCTTGACCAAGTTTTGTTATGTGTTTTTTTATGTATCAATTTGATTTATACTAAATTTGGGGGTTAAATGACAGAATTAATAATTCTGAATTATTTGTATCAAGATTATATGTTTTCATTTGTTATATTTGAAAGTTTATCAAGAAGGGAGACAATCTTTAAAATTAATCAAGACTTTATTCAGATTTCCAAGTGTTAAATGAAATGTTATTATTGTATAATTTAAAGTATTTCTTTCCAAAATAAAACTAATGCAATGCTCATTTTGTTTAATTGATATAGACACATTTTTAAGAAAGTGATGTTTGCTATCAAAGGACTTTCTTAGCTAGGATTTCCTGACCTCTGTCCTAATTGTTGGAATACAAAAAATTGAATAAAAAGTCAAAAATATTATTATTACATAAAAATGCATAGAATATAACCAATAATGATGATAATTATAAGATTAATTATTATTATTAGTTTTATTATTAAGATAATAAATAATATTTATCTAATAATTGTACACTTAAACTTAACAAACATAACCCTGAAAAATATAACTATGTTTTATATTAGAATTGAACAAATTATTTGTAAATAGTGACAAGTAAATATAATTGATAAAAATCATTACATATTTTTGAGTTAGTTGAATTTGAAGTGTCACAGTTTCATACTTTACAAAGTTCAAAGGCAAATCTTGTACATCTTTCATATAGTGCAGTGACAAATCAAGAAAAATTTGCTTATTTTTATACGACCGCAAAAAAATTTTTGTGGTCGTATATTGGTATGACGTTGGCATCGTCGTCGTCGTCGTCGTCCGAAGACACATTGGTTTTCGCACTCTAACTTTAGTTTAAGTGAATGGATCTCTATGAAATTTTACCACAAGGTTCAATACCACAAAAGGAAGGTTGGGATTGATTTTGGGGGTTATGGTACCAACAGTAAAGGAATTAGGGACCAAAAAGGGGCCAAAAATAAGCATTTTTGTAACTTCCAGACATAACTTGTGTGTTAGTGTATGGATCTCTCTGACATTGTACCACAAGGTTCCATATCACAAAAGGAATGCTGGGATTGATTTTGGGGGTAATTGCCTCAAAATTTTAGGAATTAGGGGCCAAAAAAGGGGCAAAAAACAAGCATTTTTCTAGTTTCATGACAATAACTTGTGTGTCAGTGTATGGATCTTTCTGAAATTGTACTACAAGGTTCCATATTACAAAGGGAAAGCTGGAATTGAGTTTGGGGGTAATTGCCAAAATGTTTAGGAATTGGGGGGCCAAAAAGGGGCCAAAAATAAGCATTTTTCTAGTTTCCAGACAATAACTTGTGTTCAAGTGTATGGATCTCTCTGAAATTGTACTGCAAGGTACGATACTACAAAGGGAAGGCTGGGATTGATGATGGGGGTAATTGACTCAATATTTTAGGAATTAGGGGCCAAAAAGGGGCAAAAAACAAGCATTTTTCTAGTTTCAGGACAATAACTTGTGTGTAAGTGTATGGATCTTTCTGAAATTGTACTACAAGGTTCCATATCACAAAAGGAAAGTTGGGTTTGAATTTGGGGGTAATTGCCCTAAACGTTTAGGAATTTGGGGCCAAAAAAGGACAAAAAACACATTTTTCTAGTTTCCAGACAATAACTTGTGTTCAAGTGTATGGATCTTTCTGAAATTGTACTGCAAGGTACCATACAACAAAGGGAAGGCTGGGATTGAGTTTGGGGGTGATGAATCATAAGGGGGTTCAAAAAATTTGGGGGGGGGGGATATTTTTTTTTTCCTTTTTTTTCTTTTTTTCTTTTTTTTTTTCTTTTAAAATTTTCCATTTTAAGTTGGTTATTTCTGATTTATATTTAAAAGCAAATAATAATGATATGGTAGGAGATACACACCAAAGAGGATGTGTAAATTATTATATAATAAGTAATGTGCAATAGCAAGAAATTTTCAATTGCACAGTATTGCACAATAGCAAGAAATCTTCAATTGCACAGTATTGCGCAATAGCAAGAAATCTTCAATTGCACAGTATTGCGCAATAGCAAGAAATATCCAATAGCACAATATTGCGCAATAGCAAGAAATTGTCAATTGTACAGTATTGCGCAATAGCAAGAAATATTTAATTGCACAGTATTGTGCAAAAGAAGATACTTTGTATAAATTGCTTATTTCTTGACCAATTTCAATGGGGTTTTATTCTTGAATTCTTGGGGTTCTTTAATATGCTGAATCTAACCGTGTATTTAGTTTTTGGATTTTGGGCCCCGATTTTAAATTGGTCCACATTGAGGTCCAAAGGGTCCAAAATTAAACTTTGTTTGATTTCATCAAAAATTGAATTATTGGGGTTCTTTGATATGCCGAATCTAACCGTGTATTTAGATTCTTAATTTTTGGTTCCGTTTTCAAATTGGGCTACATTAAGGTCCAAAGGGTCCAAAATTAAACTTAGTTTGATTTTAACAAAAATTGAATTCTTAGGGTTCTTTGATATGCTGAATCTAAATATGTATTTAGATTTTTGATTATGGGCCCAGTTTTCAAGTTGGTCCAAATCGGGGTCCAAAATTAAACTTTGTTTGATTTCAACAAAAATTGAATATATGGGGTTCTTTGATATGCTGAATCTAACCATGTATTTAGATTTTTGATTTTTGGGCCCCGTTATCAACTTTGTCCACATTGAGGTCAAAAGGGTCCAAAATTAAACTTTGTTTGATTTCATCAAAAATTGAATTCTTGGGGTTCTTTGATATGCTGAATCTAACCATGTATTTAGATTTTGGATATTGGACCATAATAGGTGAATTCATTCTGTGTCAGAAACCTATGCTGTGTCAAATATTTAATCACAATCCAAATGCAAAGCTGTATCAAGCTTGAATGTTGTGTCCATACTTGCCCCAACTGTTCAGGGTTCGACCTCTGCGGTCGTATCAAGCTGCGCCCTGCGGAGCATTTTATTAGAGTTTAATGAACCGACTTACCTCACAGCTGAAAATCCACATAAGGATAGAGTAAACATTATACTATCATTTTAGCCCTGTCATACAGTTTACCTATGGTGCAGATTTTTATAAAATCGTGATTAGTGTGACTTTTTCTTGTTTTTCATGATCTGACATAGGAACAGTTATTTATAATTAATTCTGGATTGATGATTTCAACAATATTTTGCTTAAACTTAATATCATAGGACAGTACATACATGTATAGAATCAATTGCATAAGGCATTTTTATCAATTTTACCATCTGTCTAAGTGTAATAAATTTCTTTCATATTGCATTCGTAGTCAAAATCACAAAAAATATCAGAACAACCAATGCCCTAAAGGTTTTATATACAAAAATTTGACAGAACATACAGATTTAACTTTTAGACTAAAAGGCACTGTATTCAGCTTGCATTGTCAGTTACTTACTGAACCGTGAGAAAGGAACCTGTTCCTGATGCTTTACATGACTGAGCATGATGTTGCTTTTCAAAGGCTAACAGAAATTCAATACCGGTAGGATGATCTGTTTGTGAAATAGAAATCATTTTGATGTGTTGTTGCTAGATATGTTTGTTCCATTCTTTCAGAGTAAAATGATAGCAAGTATACAACTGCTTAATTACAAGTGCAAACTAGAAAATGATTTTTGTTGAGCCTGCAACTTCTGTCGCAGAAAGCGAGACATAGGGATAGTGATCTGGCGACGGCAGCATTAACTAACTTCTTTAAAAGCTTAATATTTCAGAAGGTAGAAGACCTGGATGCTTCATACTTTGTATATATATTATCTTATGAAGTTTCCATCTGTCATATGTTCATTGTCCTTGACTTCATTTTCATGGTTCAGTGACTACTTGAAAAAAAAGTTAGGATTTCTCTTTTATTATGAGTAATAGGATAACTATATTTGGTATGTACTACCTTGCCAGGTCTTCATGCCTGTCAGACAGATTTCACTTAACCTCAACCTCATTTCATGGATCAGTGAACAAGGTTAAGTTTTCGTGGTCAAGTCCATATCTCAGATACTATTAGCAATAGGTCTACTATATTTGGTGTATGCAATGATTGTAAGGTGTACATGTCCAACTGGCAGGTGTCATCTGACCTTGACCTCATTTTCATGGTTCAGTGGTTAAAGTTACGTTTTTGTGTTTTGGTCTGTTTTTTCTAATTCTGTATGCAATAGGTCAACTGTATTTGGTGTATGCAATGATTGTAATGTGTACATGTCCGTCTGGCAGGTTTTATTTGACCTTGACCTCATTTTCACAGTTCATTGCTCAATGTTAAGTTTTTGTGTTTTGGTCTTTTTTTCTTAAATTTTAAGCAATAGGTCAACTATATTTGGTGTATGGAATGATTTTTATGTGTGTGTGTCGGTCTGACAGGTATCATCTGACCTTGACCTCATTTTCATGGTTCATTGGTCAATGTTAACTTTTTTCTGGTTAAGTTTGTTTCTTAGATATTATGTGCAATAGGTCATCTATATGTGATGCATGGAATGATTTTCAGGTGGACATGTTTGTCTGGCAGGGTTCATCTGACCTTGACCTCATTTTCATGGTCCATTGGTCAACATAAAGTTTTCAGGGTTTGGTCTGTTTCTTGTATACAAAAACAATAAGTCAATTAAATTCAGTGTATGGAATGATTGAAAGGTGTACATATATTTCTTGCTTGGTTTATCTGACCTAGACCTCATTTTTCTGGATCATGTTAAGTTTATTTGATACTCGTAGTAAAACTTCATATTTAGGACTAACAACATAAAATCAATGGTCAGTAAAGCAGGTGAGACATTTCAGCGTGTGCACACTTGTTGGATTCTATAGTGGTTCAGATTTTTAAAAAATACAATGGGAATCAAATATGATTTGATAGTATCCAACTTTGTGTTTACGAGGTTATTCGCTCATCCAGCTGAAAGCCGATTTGAAATTTCAGAAATAGAAGCAAGTTTTTTTAATAAACCCGCACCTCAAAATTTATAAAATCTAGCTGGTTCAGATATTGACACGTCAATTTGAAGATAATTTATAGCTAATATGTATGACACAGAGTCAAAAACCATACGTGGTGATCTCAATGCCATGAGTGAAGTCATAGTTTTGGAAAGTTGCTTCTTTAGTGAAACTACCTCCAGCTCCTGCATTAGTAAAACAACAAATTCTTCAAGTACCACTTCTCCATGATTGCTTATATTATCAAACCACCATCCAGATCACCTTTGGAGTATGAATTTAAAATGGGGAATATATGGTTCCAATATATTTTGAAGGTCCATTATCCTCTGACTTTTTATTTGACCTTGTTTACACATTCAAAGGCAAAACAGTGGATGTAGAAAATCCAGCGTGTACTACGAACACATTTGGCATACACACACATTTGTTGTTCTTAAAGCGATATTGATTTGAGAAAACTGACAACTCTCTCACTCTTTCTCTTTGCCAGTAGTCTCCGAACTTGACATGGTTGGGGGTGTTTTCAAACCAACTAGAGACTTTTTGTTTATCGAATATTGTACACGCATTTCATACCATAGTATCAACACCTGTATAGTTTTATCTTGGCTTCGTTCACATTGATGGTCAAATAACTCATAAAAGATACCAGATGTTACAGGAATATATACATGTTCGATATTTTATCGATTTTTCCTGTGAAATATTTATCGTCAACTCTGTGTATGATCTTATATTTTTTGTTAATACAACGCTTATCGATCTTTCCAGTCGGCTCAAGTTAGGAATATGCGATACATGCCATCTTTGTGGCGTTTTATAAAAACTGAGGCGGACAATTTTCAATATTCAATTTCTCTTGTACTAATTGACTTATTTACATAAAATCTTTATACACTATATATATATAAATATTTTTGGTCTTTTGGAAAATGTTGTTTGTGCTGTATTTAGACCCCTCTACCAAGAAATTTGTTTTTGGATAAAAACCGCAATCAAGTTTTATACGTGTGCATGCAAAACAAATTTCTTGTTAGAGGGGTCTAAATACAGCACAAACAACAATTTCCAAAAGACCAAAAAAGTGAAAAAGTATATTTTAACATATAAATCTGTCGTAGAGTTGTCACTGGTTCAGACGTACTTATAATATAATTATTTCTGTGACTGCATCCTACATTAATTTGTAAGATCCTCTACGAAAGATAATTCAGCTGATCTGTAATATTCCATCTTCATGCCTTATATATCATGTACTGTGTTATGACGCTAGATAAAAACTGACGAGTAAAGGTAACACCCGGCCACCGAAAGCTTGATTTTTGTCGAGCTTCGGTGGTCGAGTGGTCTAGCGCGCCGGGCATAGTGCAAGGCGATTTGGTGCCACGATATCTCAGTAGCATGAGTTCGTATCCCGGCCAGAGAAAAAAAAAATTTGCTTCCGCAAATTTACAGATCTAACATTGTTGGGCTGTTATTTAGACGAATTATATATATATATATATATATACAAGTCTAAATTGAAAACAACGTTCAAATATATATATATATATATATATATATATATATGATGTTAAATTATATGCATCAACATTTATTAGTATGGTTTCAATTTTCTTTTGGGTTTAAATAACCAATAACGAGCTTCATCAATTTTTCCATTGGAATCCAGGCTTGGAGATGAGACTAGTATATATATTATGTCCCAGCTTGGATCGAGTGTTACTATGACTATGCCCTGTCCTCTTTATTTCGATGTTCACCATTTTTTTCTGAAAATAACTATATATGTTGCCAAGTATTATTGCATATCTTAATCTAAGATTTAAAATAATTGGTTGAAAATTTCCGTGGATTAAGATAGATTTTGACATGTAACAAACTAAATTTCAACAACATTACCGACATTATTTCATTGATTTTTATGCCCCCGCCGCGGCGGAGGGATACATTTAGTTTTACCCTTGTCCGTCCGTACGTCTGTCTGTATATCCCAAAATTAGTTTCCGTTCTCTAACTTTAGTATGCCTCAACCAAATTTTATGACACTTATACGCATGCTTATTACCACCAAACACAAATCAAGTTTGAATTTGGGTGGCGTGACAAAATTGGCAAATTTGCAGTTTCCGCAATCTAACTTTATTTTGCCCCAACCAAATGTTATGAGACTTATTCTCAATGCTTATTTCCACCAATCTTAAATGGAAAAAATGCAAAATTTGTCCTATATTTAGTAGCCGGGGCATCTGTGTCCATGGACACTTTCGTCGTTTATTTTTTTATTAGTTATGATGGATTTCTGAAAAAGTGTCCAAAATGTAAAAAAAAAATATGTGATTTTTGAAAGTTCCCCTTCTAAGGATTTTCTAACCCAGGAATAGATTAACTTGGCTGTATTTAGCAAAACCTTTCGGAATTCTGGGTCATCAATGCTCTTCAAATTGGTACTTTATTTTACCCTTTTAACGCTTTTGATTCGAGAGTCACTTCTATATGAGTCTTGTGTAGTCGAAACGAGTCTGGCGTACAAAATTTTAATCCTGGTATCTACATGTATGATGAGTTTAATTACAACCTTCGGGTCAATGCCACTGCCCAAGGGAATCCCCAGCCCAGGAGTCAGCACTTCTGTGTTGGCATGAATTATCATTGATATGGTCATAATTATAAATTAACTGTTAAAGGGGTACTAGCTGTCAAATTCGTGTTCACCGATTTGACTCAAATTCTCATATTTGATTTTTAACAATGTAAAACATTTTTCCAAATTATAAAAAGTCTAAAATAAACAATTTACAGGACATGGGCTCAATTATATGTAGCTTCGTTTCGTGTGTATTTTAGTCTAGACGCCATCTAATTAACTATCGAGTTAACCTCTGACCACCTCCGATGACCATATAAGCGATATAAACATAAATATAGATATAAATAGATATCGAAATCGTGCAATTGGATTTTTCTATGTCTGTTTAATTTCATTTTAAAGATCAAAAATATATGTTAATCATCGTTTTTACCTGTAAACGAATGATTTTTTGTGGATCGAATCAGTCAATCAAATGATATACCTTTGTGTCACTTTCAATGTTTACATTCTTTTCCTTTGAATAACTTAACACGCACAATTCATGCTTTATCCATTTCTAGCTAAGGGGTTAAATTGAAGTTCACATGAATACAGATTCAATTGGGTCGAATTATTCACTTGCAAGTGAAAAATTCATCATCAATGTTTCTTAGCTTATTTTGACAAAATTGAACCAGACTGGCTTCTAAAAGCGATTTATTATTTCACTATTTCACTTTCATTAATGATTGAACAAAAAAAAATGTATTTCAGATCTTTTATATACTAGTATCTCGTAGCTAGTGCCCCTTTAACAAAATTTGGAATTTTACGAAATACTATGGATTTTCTAACCCAGGAATATAGCTGTATTTGGCAAAACCTTTCGGAATTTTGAGTCCTCAATGCTCTTCAACTTCTTACTTTATTTGGCCTTTTTAAGTTTTTACTTGAGCGAAGCCGCTGAGTCTTTTGTAGACGAAACGCGCGTCTGGCGTACAAAATTTTAATCTTGGTATCTACTAGTATTATGATCAAGAAATTGTAATATACAATTCCTTGCTATGATTGATCACAATATAAAAAAAAATCGGCACTACCTTAGAACTCTACGACAGGCTTTTATCAAAAGAAATTATATCTATCTTCAAAAGAAGACAAAATCAGCGGTGAGGCATATTGGTCCATTAAATTTTAAAATTTACACTTCTTTTCACCGTACTACATCTTCAATCCGTGCCATATTTCTTCAGTTGTAAACAAGACAAATTGTTCCAGGTGGTCACCAGCTTATTTAATTGACATGCTGAATCACAGGAGACACGTATTCAGCTTTAACGTCCGGAAAGTTTGCAGTCAGACAGAAGCCTGGTGTATTCGATGGTATATGGAGAGATATGAGATAACAGAGAAGACTATAATCAAGGATTCGAAGGGAAGTAAGTGGCAGTATAGTTAGATTGACTACACAAAAATCTGCTCTTCTTCGATGGACATTTACTAGGCACATTTTTGCAAGGTAATCTTCTGAGATGAAGAAAAGGTCTAGAATTGCTTAAGGCTCCCGAAGTGGATCACGAAGATAAGAGACCGACAGTGATGAAACACGATGAGCAGCAAGCGAATGATCTTATTGCGCATGTGCAAATTAATGTGACAGATTCTTTCGACATCGAAGCATGCATGAAATCTCTTATAAACATTGGCACGGTAATTTGCCAGTAAAGAAGTCGAAGATTCTCTCTTGACTTATGGACTTATTTGAAGTGAGGACTAAAATCGTTAAAATCTTTTGTGAATGGTTGTTTCAATTTCTAAATCCTCCTGCAAAATTTGACGATATGACAAAGCCGTGCAATCTAAAATGTCGATCTTGCGGTATTGTAAAAACCCATATCAATCCTGAGTTGGTCTTATAAGGGTTTAGCCTTTGCAAATGTACAAGATGATGTTACCGTTGAAAACGTGTTAGCCTAACCCTTCTGTCGAAAACCAACATCCATTTTCCATGACGATAGATCAATGAGGAAATCATGCAAACCAGACTTCATTCATTTATTGGAAAAACCTCTTTAATCACACTTCCTCCATATGAAAAGAATCGGTCAATCCTGATCAGAGATGGTATGGGTATGTACAAAGTCTTTATGCTAAAAGGTACAACAGTTTTGAGGATTTTGCCAAGGACTACTTTAAAAACCTAATAGCTTGTTTTGAAAAGTTCGGGTGTGTCGTATATAGAGGTGATTGATCGGTATAATGTGGAACATTCTACAAAATCAGCAGAAAGAATGAGGTCTCTTTTAAATGTTGGTAAGGTTTTTCAGGTCATTGAAGGAAGATCAATTCCAGATTGGAAGATATTTCTATGTGCACCCGAAGGTTGATCAGATTTTTAGGTGACTATGCGCTACAATGAATTTAATTTGCAAGACCATGACGAAATATTCATAGCGGGATCTATTCAAAATCCAGAGACTGTTGAAAAATTTTGTGTCAGTGCTGTACGTGACATTAATCAGTTGTTCAGTACACAGGAATTATTCTGCAGTCTCCGTTTGCTAATGAACAGATGGTAACAAGTTATTCCAAGGGTTGCATTGTAATAAAATCATCAGACACTGACGTTTTACTTTTTTGTGTAATGTATTCTCAACAAATGACAAACATTGATGAATTGTGGTTCCAAACTAGATCCGTTTCTTCAACCTCAGACCCCTGACGGTTTATACTTGTTCACGACATACCCGGTATGCAAAGTTATTGTTATTGGACAGTCTAGCACATACCAGCTGCTCACGCTCTTACATGCATGATGCGATTCGGTATCTTCATTCTTCGGAATTGGCAAAAAGATAGTTTATTTGACGTTGAAACAAAACCTATACCGGTATCAAAGTTTTTCAAATCTTGCTAGTTATGATAATAACACATCTGTTGCAGTGGGAAGACAATTCATTTCTGATCTATATTGGTGATTCCAATAAGCTCAGAGTGCTATCTAAGGATGCTTCCTTATAATGAGACTACCTCCTTCTGATGCATCATTCAGACAACACATTCTTCGAGTTGCGCTCCAGGTGTACGTCTGGATGAATTCTCATATCGCCAAACCATCCGGATCACCTGTGGAATATGCCCGGGATGGAAAACGGGGAATAGCTCCATAGTTCCAGTATTTTGATGGTCCAATGCCCGCTGACTTTTTACATGACTTAGTTTACACATACAAAGGCAAAAATATTTGTAGCAAATCTTCCGTATGCTACGATCAGATTTTATTTTAAATTCCCCTTCTGACTTTTGACCACAGTTTTCAAGAATCTACACCACTTTGGCACTCTACGACAGGCTTTGACCAAAGTACATTAATAAGATCAAAAATTAGCCGTGAGGTATTTCAATTCATTAAATTTTTAAATTTACCATACATGTCACGGTACTAAAAATCCTGTCGGGCATTGCCGAACTTCTCTGCTACATCTCTCATATTGGTGACGAAAAATTAGTTATTCATAACAAGCGGTTAATCAACCAATGAAGAGGCTTTTTATTCAGAGATCGGTTGATTGATTTTTATTTTCTACTAGATCTGTGGCAAATATTACATGCACATTCTGGGTGAGAATAAAACTAATAAGCATGCAAAGCTTTGCAAAGAGCGTCGAACTCTATTAAGAATTCAAAATTTAGACTGCCACTGGAAAATGAGGGTATGTTGTTAAGGATCATAAATTTTGTTTTACAGCAGCCACCTACGGAACCATAAAAAAGTTATTTAAAGTTTGTTTTTTACTTCAGAGAGTGGTATTCTCACCACACAAGGCGTTGGATTAAACGTTCAATTCCGACCGGTCGTTGCTGTCATTAAAACATCCCGACATGTGGATGCCCCTTATGGGCAGATTTTCCTGCTCCATACCCAAGTTAACCCTTTGGATCCTCTTTTTGAATGGTGAGGATAGTTGTTAAAGATGGGTTACTTCGTTGATGAAAAACTAAACAATAACGGCATTCCCATGGGAACCAACTGTGCTCCTCTTCTTACCGACTTGTTCCTTTATTCATATGAGGCTGACTTCATACAGGAACTTCTTAGGAAGAAAGAAAAGAAGTTAGCAGTATCCTTTAACTTTACTTTCCGCTATATAGATGATGTTCTTTCACTAAATAACTCAAAATTTGGTGACTATGTTGAACGCATCTATCCCATCGGACTTGAGATAAAGGATACAACAGATACAGTTAAGTCTGCCTCATATCTTGACTTACATCTAGAAATTGACAATGAGGGCCGGTTGTAAACAAAACTGCGACAAAAGGGCTGATTTCAGCTTCCCAATTGTGAACTTTCCATTTCTATGTAGCAACATTTCAGCAGCGCCTGCATACGGAGTATATATCTCCAAGTTGATACGATATTCCAGGGATGTATTTCCTATCAAGATTTCCTTGATAGAGGGTTGCTGCTCACAAGGAGGCTATTAATCCAAGAGTTTCTAGTGGTGAAGTTGAAGTCATCCCTTCGTAAAATTTCACGGACGCCATAACGAGTTGATTGACCGTAACTACAACCCCGTCCACCAATGTGACCTAGCGAATTAGACTTATTACCGGGTTTGTACTAACATGAGCAACACGACGGGTGCCACATGTGTAGCAGGACCTGCTTACCCTTCCGAAGCACCTGAGATCACCCCCAGTTTTTGATGGGGTTCGTGTTGCTCAGTCTGTAGTTTTCTATGTTGTGTTTTGTGTACTATTGTTTGTCTGTTAGTCTTTTTCTTTTTAAGCAATGTCGTTGTCAGTTTATTTTTAACTTATGAGTTTGAATGTCCCTTTGGTATGTTTCGCCTCTCTTTCATAAAGTATATAAGATATCTTATAAAGTTTATAAGATATCTTATACAAACTAGATTATATAAGATATCTTGAAGTCAGAATAAATAGTAAAACGGCTTGCCATAGTCATATACAGAATGTGGTGTTATAAAACATGTTAATGAGCGCTCAACCCTCCCCTATCCTGTGACAGTAGTGTAATAGAACATCATAAAAATAATTGAACTGTAAAAATCAACAGGAAAAGGATCGACAATAACAACGTACAAACCCTTTTTAAAAGAAGAAAAAAAAAAGAGATACCGACCTAAGAGTACTCCAGTAAGCCAATACCAACTTATACATATTCTTTTAGATACATTAAAACTTACAATGTTTTGTTTCTAGGTGAAGTTTTATACAATTTAACACAATGCTATAAAACACATTCAATTTCAAGTTTGGTTTAAGAGTTTTTTTCTGCAAGCGGGGGTAAATTTGTTAATCTATGATTTCGAGATCAGGTTAATATAAATTAGTATATTGGTAGGCTATGTCATGTTCAATCAACGGCAGTTTAGCTGTTCTCAGGGGGCGGATCTACAACTGGCTGAAAGCTTAATTTAATGTACTGAGTCAGTACTTTTATTGATACTACACAAGTATATATAGTGGAGAAAATTTATACAGAAAGTGTTAATTTGCTTCTTCATTTCAAGTGAGAACAACAGACGTTTTTATCGTGTGATGACACACTATATTGATTGATAACGAGGTCTATGTATAAAGTTCATCAATTGAGTCTTATTTACGTTTTATTATATTATGGATTATAGCGAACACAATGTCTTTATATCTGTACATACACTTTGATCTTCAGCAATGAACAGAATCGTTTGTATATGTAATGAAAACAAAGCAACCACGTGTTCAGGTCTGTAGATTTTATGATTAATATATAAGTCTTTGGCATATTTTGCTAAGTTTTGTTAACTGTTTGGATAACTTTCCAGAAAATAAACCTCACAACAACTTTATTTTATGGTGCAGCTATTAAAGAAACATATATAATAATAATCTGTGTTTCAATTTCAAGTCACAAGTAGAAACGGAAATTTTATATTAATTAGTCTCACTTTGACTAAGAAAACCCAAGGCATTTTGGTCATAAGGAACGTAATGCATATTACCTAGATGCTTGTATACATAGTATAATTTGGTTCAAAGATAAGTTCATATCACTTATGTAACATATAATACAAATACAAATAAATGCAAGCAAAGTTGATTTTTAGCAATTTTGGCTCATGGATATTGGTTGTTCTGTTTAAATCATGCTCTTTTGAATTTGACGGTGAAAAAGTGAACGATCCATTTATTTAGCTTCCAAAACTTTTGCCCTCGACCCATTGACCAACCCACGACTATATGAAGGTTATTTTTCCTCAGAAACAACGTTAAGCCTACTGAAATTGACGTTTATTTTAAACTTCTGGCGATAAATTTATGTCACCAGTGTTTGATTCGACGGCGCTTAAATGTACTAATAAGGTTTGACAGATAAAAAACCGAGTCTCTGGTCCTTCTTACCATAGTATGTGTAGTGTGTAACATACTTTACATAGATAATGTGTAGAAGTATTTACCTTGAAGCTGTTATCGGGTGAAATATCATGTACACACAGTGTATAAGATCAAATAAATGTAAATGAATATTCTCATTAGTATGTAATTGAATGTCAAATAAGTCGGAATTCTATCCATATAGGGTAATGATTTTTTTCTCGTTAGTTTCAGTTTAATTTCAATACTTTGTATATATTTATGATAGTCAGGCTCATATAATACATCCCTAGAGACATCAAGTTATATGATGCTTCATGACTAGGATTTCCTTTTCAATGACATGCCTCAATTCTTTTCACGAGTCAACTTCGTATTTAATTTGGCCTTTTAACTTTTTTTATTCGAGCGTCACTGGTGAAGTTTAAGCCTAGTATGGAGTTCACTTTATATATATATATATTACACACCATCGTTTTAATAGTCTTAAAATTATGCCGTTTATTGGACACATGATTAAATAGGTGCTATTGAAAGCACATGTCGTTGTTTCATATATTTTGTCTCTTACTTAGGCTGTAATGTATTTTGTTGGTCGGTAACTCCCTTGGTTTGACAATGAGCTTGATTGTATAGGAAAAAAATATCATCAATATCTCCTATCACCCGGATCAAATTTTGATAATCAAATAAAATTGTAAGTTTGTATGGAAATAAAAACCACACATAAGACTACTTTTAAGCATAAAATGAATAATTTATACATTCACATCGGTACAGTAACAAGTAGTAGAATTATACTAATTAATATCATTGATTGATCAGATAGTTAACAATCCATACTTGATATTACTGTTTGAGGCATGACATCGCAAAATTGTTCTGCTCCTGTTTTTCTATTGTCCTAAACTACATTTTACAGCTCCAAAGCACTGACAGTGTACATCAAGCAATCAATACCTACACATTATCACTCTTGTTTATTTCACATGCTACATCACACACACAAGGTTCTTTCTATGTCACACATTCCCAGGTATCCACAAATATCGCTGTCCATCTCCTAAGGGATCACATGATGACTTGATACGAAGAGTAACTTTAGTACAAAAATAATTACTGTGGGACCGTAACTGTGATGGATGTATTCATATTTTCTTCTTGTAAGTGCATATTTTGCTTTATCTGTTTATATGTAGCCATTGATTTTCAATGCGTTTTTACAGGATTTTTACATGATGTGAATAAGTAACATGTGTCATACATTAAGTGTTGTAAATAGTTATTTATATATAGATGACAAATATAGGCGTGTTGTGCAGATACTTGACTGTAAAAAGTAAATGTTTGGTTGATTTTGGCTACATTAATAAGCTTAGGGTTCTGTTATTGGGGTGGTAGCTTAATTTGTACATGTTTTAGTCACTAATAAATTAATGGGGGTAGAGCCACGTGGGTACAGCACAAAACCTCCGCAGCAGGTCTTCTTACCCCCGCTCTGTAATGATCTGTAATGAGTTGTAGGGATGAGCTGCTGGAATAGAGCAATTTCAAAGCTTCATGATATATGATAATATGTATGTATATTTGTTTATTGTGTTAATACATGTTAGTCACAAACTGTAAAGTTTATACGACAATAAAATATTTGATTTGATTTGATTTGATTTGATTTGATAATGTCGAGTAATTAAGATGAGAAATGTGACACGGTTGATGATTGAATCATAAATATCTTAAACTAATCAGATGTTGATTTTCTTCGATGTGATCGAAACTAAATGCATCAGATGTTTGTTAAATTTATTTATCTCTCCTTTAAAAGGGTACGTATGATAGCTTTCATTTGTTTTTTTTCTTTTGACAAAAAATATATGATAATCGAGAATGTATTTGTGTTATTCCTAGTGTTATTCAAAATATATGAAAAGAGTAGGGTTCTCAATCTCTCAGCTTTTTACCCCTACCAAAAAAAGATGGAAGCACCCCCC
This sequence comes from Mytilus californianus, assembly GCF_021869535.1. NCBI lineage: Eukaryota > Metazoa > Mollusca > Bivalvia > Mytilida > Mytilidae > Mytilus > Mytilus californianus. The sequence goes on along the minus strand of NW_026262668.1, from coordinate 64,179,465 downwards.
CCCCCCCCCCCCCCCCCCCTCTCCTAAAAAACCCGAGCCCCAGCTCTACACTTTATTATAGCAAAGTAGAGATGAAAGAGTTGTAGAGTTGAACCGCTGAAATCTGTCACTATTTCAAAATAGATAATATATGATAAGGTAAGGAATTTAGGATGTAATATGGTTGTATCTAAATCATAAGTATCTAATCAGATTTCGATATTTTTCATATATGGGATTTAAACTGCAAACTGCAGTCGTGAATGCATCAAATATTTGTCAAATCTATTTATCTCTCTATGAAATAGCATTATCATAATAGCTATAGGTGTATTTTTGTAAAATATATATGAAAGGGTATGTATTTTTGTTATTCAAGATATATGAAAAGAGTGGGATATACTGGATGTCTTACCGCAAAGGTTTGAAATTACCCCCTTTCCCATTACGATAAGCGAATACCTCGGTATGTAAATATCAGAATACTTTTTTTATTTATTCAAGAAAACCTAAAACAGAATGTATTTCAGGAAATCAATGGATATCTGCATTCAATAACTATGATTTTGTGAATTGATCTCTAACACATTTAATGATTATTAATCTCCGTAACAGTATAAAAAGTACTTTTGATAGTTTCAGCATTGGTCTACTTACCGCGGGAAATTGATGAGACCAATTTTAATTTCGTTGGCTTACTACATATTCGTTTTTAAAGGATAAACTAAGATTGATTGATTGATTGTTGATTGCTTAACGTCCAGTGGCAAATATTTCATGCATGTTTAGGATGAGAACAAATTAAAAATAAATACAATAGGTAGTTGTTGTAATTGAGGCCGTCCGGGGTAAGGTCGGGAAAATTTCGACTGCCACTGCAATTCTGACCGGACGTGGCTGCGTACTTGATACATCCCACACAGCCAAACGGACGCCCCACTTTGGCAAGGGTTTTACTGCCGGTCGGAAGAATATGTAGTGACCATATTTCTATTCCCCAGTCATCCTTGGGGAGATAAACTAAGAATAAGCTGGTCAAATCAATTAAAATATAAACGTTCCACGTCATTATATATTGGTTCATTTATAGAATCGCAAAAGCAAATAACAACATTCATCATTATATTAAAATTTCAAAAGGTATGATCTGGTTTGGGAAGTTATAACCATAAAAAGTTTTTTTTTAATTTTCTGCTGATGGAATCATAATTTCACATTAAATCTCTATATTTGAGAAACAATTTTGTTTATGTTAATATCCCCAAGTGATTAAAATCTATGTCCGGACACATATCGTTTGATCTATCAATCACATTCAATTATCACGAGTATCAAATCTGGGTGTCACCCTTGAAGGATTGTGGCATGTAGGTTCATTACATAAGTGGTATGTTACCCTTCAAAATTTATCGACTATGACTACTACATTTTTAAACATTACAAAAATGATATTTTAATGTTAGTTCTTTCAAAAAAGAGTGTATTCCACTTGTGTCATTTGATATTCTGGCTACCCTGATTGACGTAGTCACACGGGGTAGATTATTTTATTGTTTGTTCATTCAAAAAAGAGTCTATTCAACTTCTGTCAATTGATCTTCTTCTGACTACCCCATTGGTGACTGGGGTATAGCAATATGGTCATGTTTGTCTTCTACAGACCGTCAGTAAGACCCTTGCCAAGAGTGGGGCGTCTTCTTTGTGTACATTCGCAATCACTATAGTTCAGAATGGGGACGTTAAATCCGATGCCTACTGTAGAGAGATGACCAGGATCTCTGCATGTTAAAAGTCTTAACAACAACTCTCTGAGGGGTCCATAGTTGCCCTGTTGCAAGGCAAAATATCCGTCCCAATCACATATGCCCTCATTTCCCAAAGCAATCCAAATTGACGGTGTATCCCCCAAAATATCTGATGTGATACAAAAACAATATATATGGTTATAATCTTTATTAATGAGCATATTGAGCTAAAGAGAATATTTTAAAGACAATTCTTAAACTTGTTATCTAAATGTGGATAGTAAAACCGTAAAAAGCTAGATGGGAATTCATTTTTTTTTAATTCCTGCTAGTGGAATCATACTTCCACATTAAATCTCTATATTTGAGATAAAATTTAGTATTGACCACTTATAATACTATCCTTCCTTTAAAATTTTTATAGAAAAACTTACGCTAATATTTATAGAAATCATAGACGCCACGTGCTGCAAACACGTGCATATCAAACTAAGTGAGAAGGAGAAAATGAAACATGACCACCAAGGAAAGGGAAATTAACAATTGAAAGGAAAAATTGTCCCGTTAATCATAAATATTATTGGTTTGATGATAACCATGAGAAATTCGAAAACGATATTGATCGCTATTGATGTTTGATATAGAAAGAGAGGGTTGAGCATGATGGGATGGAAAAGTTTTATTGGTTTATTTAAAAAAAAAAATCATCAAGAATAAATCGTTTAAATGTATTTTGATATATTTAGCACGTTGTGTTTATATTATTTGCATTTCATTAATCTTTGCATTAAACTGCGATTCAAAAGGAGTAAAGAAATAAATTTGAAATAAGTAGGGTGTATCTGCAAAACGACATATATATATATATATATGACTGTATGACTCTGATGTAATTACTGAACTATCGTTTCCTGTGAAATTTTAGAATTGTACCAGCTCATATTGCACATTATCTTTCTTTTGTGATACATCTATGCAGTCTCTGTTGTAGATAATTAACCTGCGTCAACTTTGAAATATTAGAATTATACTTTTTAATTTGTATATGTCTCTGGTTGAAGATTGTTTTAGATAAATCAAAATAGATTGATATGATTCATTTTACATCATCATTAGCATACTGATGAAGGATATCTGTTATCCGAAATATTTATAGATACTTATATATATTGTTTCCTTTTTTGTATTGGTGTTGTGTACACTTTATAGGCGTGTTTCCTTTTTTTATATTGGTGATGTGTACACTTTTTAGGCGTATGTATAATTCATTAATGGTGTACAGTTTCGTAGTTTCGTTACTCGTAACGATCCAGCGCCCTCGTAAAAAAGATCCAAAAAAGGAATTGTAATGACTGCATTCATTTGTTTACCCCTAAAATGTATACGAAGGACATTATTAACCAAAAGTCACAGGCACTTGTCTCTAAAAAAAATTTCCTATATACCTTAATATAACACGTGTTATATTAAGGTATAAAGGGGAATAAAATTCTGAGACAAGTGCCTGTGCCAAAAGTATCTAACTTAATGCTTAATTTTGATTTCCGGACACAAATCGTTAGATCTTTTAATCACATCCCAAGTATTATGAGTACCAAATCCGGGTGTCACCCTAGAAGAGACTTGTTACATGTAAGTTTATTACGTATTATATGTTACCGTTCAAAATTTATCGACTATAACATCTACATTTTAAAAACACACACATTACAAAAATGATATTTTATTGTTTTGTTTTGTTTTTCTTCGAAATAGAGTCTATTCAACTTATGTCATTTGATCTTCTTCTGGCTACCCCTAACGATATAGTCACAAAAGTGATATTTTATTGTTTGTTCTTTCTAAAAAGAGTTTATTCAACTTCTATCAATTGATTGGGGTATATAAATATGGTCATATTGGTCTTATAGCGACCGTCAGTAAGACCCTTGCAAAGAGTGGGGCGTATACTTTGTAAAAATTTGCAGTCACTACAGGTCATAATAGGAACGTTAAATCCGATGCCTTATTAGTGAGATGACCAGGCTCTCTGCACATAAAAATTCTTAACAACAACTCTCTAAGGGGTACATAGTTGGCCTGTTTTAAGGCAAAATATCTGTCCCAATCCAACATACCTTAATTTCCCAAGGACAGTCCAGATTTCTCGCCTTTCGCCGTATTGTCGACCCTACCTTGCGGAAATCTAATTATTGTATTTTGTTCTTGTTCTAAACATGCATGTAATATTTGCCACTGGAGTAAAGCAAACAACCATCAATCAATCAAGTTCTTCTAACGTTCACCTTTGAGCGTAAGACAAACTATTACTAGAGTCTTACCAACTAAATTAATCTATATAGTTATTTTTTAAAACGAGAGGGATATCTGCACTTTACAACGACCAGATAATATATGGATGGTGTGATATTATACATATAATACAATCTAAGAGATGATAATATTCGTATATTCTATTCGTGTATATCTTGTACATGTTGTATCGGGTTTTTAAGTGTTTCCTGTTTTGTTAGAAAGTCCCTGTAGAACCTATTATTTCCTGTGTGTTTGTGGATATTATACATGTTATGTTGATGAATTAGTCTGACTAAAAGGTTCAAGGCCTGACCATTACATTTTTAATACGCCACCACTTGATAACGCGGAAATCGCACATAAATAAGGTAGGTCAATGCAGACATTGCTTTGTTAATATTTATTCGTTTATACATAACGCATTATCTCTCGGGATACTGCATTCATATTAGTAAACTAAGGGTTTTCTTGACATCAGCGATCTCTAGCTGCGTTGTTCTTTATAAACTTTTGTATATGAAACAATTTAATTTGGCCAAAAAATAGCGTTTATTAATTAAGGTGGTACCTAACACTACAGGGAGATAACTCTGTAAAAATCAGCTAAACGTTTTAATTACGTTGTATTGTTAAGGAAATATTATGCTTCTCAATGATCAAAATTAGTGTTTGTCAAACTGCTATAAACCAATGAAATTTTTCTGATAAAGTGGTAGGTTCAAATTTTTTGAAATTTTTATATTTTTGTCAAAGGGTCAAAGTAAACATTTTGTCAAAATTTTATGAAAATTAAACGAGCCAAATTAATATTAGTCACGGTGTTGGGTACCACCTTAAGTCCCAACTGCAAGATATCGGAAGCGTTGGCTTGAGCAACAATCTCGTGGGTTAATTCAACACGACCAGTATTTTAATAACGATTGCTTTATTCTCTGTTAGCATTCAGTTAGTGTAATGTATAATAAACGTTCGCATTTTGAAACACTGTATAACAACTATACAGCTAATTAGAAAAATGTCTGTAAAGGATTGAAAATGACAGAAACTGCAAATTCAGATGATAAATTCAGAATGAGTATTAACACATACACACAACACATGCACGGTTCCATGATTTGATGATAGGCCCCTTCTGCGAATAAGGAGTTAAAGGACCATATTTTGAATTTTGAAAAAAAATGGCTGTAATATTACCCATAAATTACATTTTTTTTTAATTTTACAATGAGTTATGGTCCTTGTTTAAATAAATACCAGATGCCTTGTAAATTTTGAATATATAATATTAATCTTTTATAACCAATACTGGGGGGGAGGGGGGTTATAACAATTTTCCGTCTACGTTAACTGATGCTGATTTTAGTTTTTACACAAGCGTGACAAGATAACGTTCTTTACATCGAAATTTTATTCTAATTTTAGCTTCCAGTTTAAAGAAAGGAAATCCAGATCATTACCCAGAAAGTCTATATAAAAATAGAGAGACAAATCTGTTGTTCTGAAAAATTACCACTTTCTTGTAAGTCCATATAAAAATAAGGAGACGTGATATGATTGGCAATGAGACAACTATCCACCAGAGTTCAAATGACGTGGATGTTAGCAATTATAGGTCACCGTACGACCTTCAACAATGAAAAAAACCCATACCGTTATTCAGCTATAAAAGGCCCCGACATGAAAAATGTGAAACAAATCAAACTAGAAAACTAACGGCCTAATTCATATCAATACGAAAAAAAACAAATATGACAAACATGAAACAATGAAAACCATTGAACTACAGGCTCCTGACTTGGGACAGGCACATAAAGAATGTCGCGGTGTTAAACATGTTTGTGAGCGCTCAACCCTACCTCTAACCTGGGACAGTGGTGTAACTGCGCAACATGAACAAACTATAAAAATCAGTTGCAAATGTTTTAATTCAATAGATCGGTACGAAGCACCAAAAAAAAAATGTCTTATATTCTTGTATATAGTTTTCCGTGTGAAACTGGAATATTCAAATCTAGAAAAGGGCAATTATTGCCGACTGTATTAGATATATTTGAAGTTAGTTCCCTTGGAAAATTTTCGCTGTAAAATTAGAAAATTCTTAATTATTTAAAGCAAAAATGTCATCAAGGTAACGGTAAGTGTTTTTAAATTAATCAACTAAATGTAGTCTGATTCATAACAATACAGGAACAAGTCTGCTATTAAAGGGGCGCAATTGGTGCCTATAGGAGTGCCTACAACCTGTCGTTAAACTTTATTGTAAAACATACAAAGATGTTGTCAAGAAGAACCTAGCCTGAAGTGTTGATTATACTTCAATTAGACAGCTACCCACAAACACAAAAACTTGAGACACATCTAGAGGTCAAAAAGAGATCTTCGACAATAGAATCGTGCCTATACAATATGCAAAGCTCTTGATCGTCGATATTAAAGAGATGAAAATAATTGAAGCAGAGACATGTAAAGATCAACACGAAATTCCTGAATGACAAAATTCGACTTATTTAGATTTTGTGGTATTTTAATATGTAGTAGATCATTTGAGCTATCAACGGAGACACAGTGACAAAGGAAAGATATGCGGAAATTTTTTTTTCAACCATTGTATCAGGGCATTACTATTGAATAATTTTGCATATAAATACAATATTGTTTGAAGTTTTATTCAATGAAAAACATCAGGTATTATATAATAAATTATCACAAAATGTTATCAAACACGTAAGGTGTGCACAAGTGGTCACATTTTAACGAAAGTTGTAGATTTTGACGAACTATTGAAAGAATATATAATAATTTAACGTCGATTTATTAGACGCGGAGGATTCACAAAAAAAACTCCCATTAACAGACACTAAAAACAACAGTAAAAACATTTCTGCTCAGCAGCCGACATCCAAAGGTACGACAAAGACACCTATATTATACAAAAATATATATTTGACATAGCTTCTTTGTTTTAATGTATATAAAGTTGTACGGTTTCTGTTTCAAAGTTATCAAGATGCACATTCATAATGTACCTCAGGGGCCTCGGCGGCCGAGTGGTCTAAGTAGTTCATCTACTATCCCTAGCCTGTCAACACTGATGTTATGAGTTCGACTCGAATATTAATTGACTAATATTGCCAGTTGTCCTGTTGAAGGTCGGCGGTTCTCTCCGAACACTCCAGCATTTTCCACCAATGAAAACTGGCAAAAAGGTGCTAAAAGTGGCGTTAAACACCAAATAATCAATCAATCTATCAATCATATTGAATTATTTATACAACTCATGCATACTGTTTACATTTAAATGTCATTTTATATTAATTGACTAATTAAAGAATGCATTTTCGTATTGTAGATAAGTGAAAATAAAGAAAAAGATGTTCGAAACATTGAACAAACAGATAAACTGGTTGCAACCAAGCATAATGCGACCAGAGGATGAAGCAGAACTACCAACCGGAAGCTATGTTCCAATTCTCTCTGACATAATACTTCCGTCCTTTGCCATGGCGATTTCTATGTTTGTACTACGAAAATTGTTTGACAGGTGACTATATAATTATATATAAATATGATACTTGATTTTTATATAAAAATGAAAGGATTACAATATCAAAATGCTGAACTAATTTATTGAATATAACAACACAGTAAAATTCATGTGCGGATCTAGGATTTGATGTTAGGAGGGATGTTCTTGATGATTGGGAGTTAGAAGACCATATTTCGACAAAAAATTGGCAGTGATTTTAACTATAAATTACTTTTTATCGGGGGATGGCGCCGAGTGCGCCCCGGCTGAATCCGCGCCTGAAATTTTATTTTAATTCGGTAACTTGCTACTCTTTCGTTCAACGAAAATAATATATCTAAGACTTCTATTTTTTAAAGTTCCTGTCAGATTCTATGCATTTTGCAAAGATTGGAAACCTTGACGGCCAATAAGTTATTAAAAAAAATGTCATATGATAGAGAAAATTGGCAACTGTCATCAAATGATTAAGAAAAAAGACTTCTTTTTATTTATATATTTTTTTGTAGATAATACGTATGTGTATTGTTTATTTGCTTTATTTCATGTATTTAGTAGCAATCCGATTATTTGGATTTTACTCTAATAAATATCTTATTTTATCTGTTAACCCCTCTTATTGACGGAATAACTATAGATGCCTGATTAAGTAACGGAACTAGTGTATTTTACTGAATTCATGGAGTATATACATGAGGGTGTGGATGGGGGTTTATAGAATAGAGAATAATGGGCAAAAAAAATATAGAATAGACAAAATGACCGAAACAATAGAGAATAATGAGGTGCTAAAATATATAGAATAGAGAATAATGGGCATAAAGTATATAGAATAGAGAAAAATGGCCTTAAAAAATAAAGAATACAGAAATGAAGGACCCCATACAGACCCTCATACATTATATAATGGTCCTTGTTCATGTTTATCACTTTTCATGATTCCTCGTATTTTCTTTGGTGTTAGACATCAAAACTGAAGATTGGAAAATTTGAAAAATAAAATTAAACATTTCTCTTTTTTAAACGGATTAAACAGGATTGTATGACATTTATTCTTTTATTGATTTAAATAAAATAACAATCATTATATTAATAGAAATAGTTCTAATAATTATGAGTACTATTATTATAATAATCTATTATTAATAGTAAAATTAATAATAATCACTGACAGGTTTATCGTGTTGCCGTTTGGAGCTTACTTTGGAGTTAGTGAAACAGTCGTAAAGCAACATTATATTCGTCAACCAGTGTTAGAATCAGAATATATAATAAACAAGTCTCCTAAAGATGACGTAATTTTGGTAAGTTAATTTAACAGAGAGAATTTCTTCAGATTTCTTTGAAAGAAATTAGTTTTTAATTTTACTAGACACGGCTTTCATTTTCTGAACGGACTATTATAACATATTCATTAGACCAAAGAAAAACAGAAGAGATTATTCGTCCCTAGTCGACTTTATGGACTAAATGTAGGTATGGGGTATACGTTTATGAGACAATAGACCAACGAAATGCGAACGAACACACACACACACATAAATGTAGATGACAATTTAAGGTCTTCCACAATTAAATGTCTATACGATATTTCTAAAATAAAGAAAAGTAAAAAGTATGTTTCTGTGAAATAGTGACATACATAACATATATTTAACGGTAAAATAGTATTTGCCACTTCAAGCTCGGAATATGCAGGATAGATTTAACTTTTTTTTCAAATTGACAGCTTATGCTTCTGTAAATATTCTCAAGTGATGATTAAAGAAATGATTTTGTATTTTTATGTCAACAGATTTTATGTAAGAAAACTGGTATGACGGAAAGACAAGTACAGGTTTGGTTCAGAAAAAGACGTAAAGAAAACCAGGCCTCTGATTTAAAAAGACTAAGTGATGCTGGGTATAAAGGTTTATTATTAAAAATTGAAATATATATTTTAAATTATTCAATTTTGTACTTGTAAAGTAAAGTATTTATTTGCGTGAAAAGTACGAAAAAGATGCATTCAAAGACAGTAAATGATGAAAATGAAAATAACTCGCATGTCACACCTCCAGCTGCCTCTCTCGCCCTTGGGTGGAGGTAAAAAGGTGGCAAGTATTACAATACAAAACAAGGGGATGTGGTTGTAAAATAGACAAGTAACCAGTAGAGTACAAATGGTGTGGACTTTATCAAAATGTAGGTTAATATACAGCCTTCAACAAGGAACAAAACCCATACCGAAATAGCCAGACAAAAGAAAACGCATGATTATGACAAAACAATATACGGAAAACAAATTATTTTTTTGACAGACAGCAAGCAACAACAAAACCCTGAATTACTGGCTCCGGGCTTTGGGCAGGCATATGTCGAATGTGACAGAGTACAAGTCTATTAATACGGTCAAACGGCTGATGTGAATTTGACTCGAAACAGTAACCAGTGAAATAGTACAAATACATATGAAATAATGCCTATAGTTCTACCATAATATGGTTCTACGTAAGACGATCATCTACCCCTCAAAACATTCAATTCTAAATAACATTGAATCGATTCAAAAATAGTTAATGTATTGCCACATATAATAATAATCAACTTGGAATGACATTTTTTTTTCAGGTGGTCGTTTATTTTTTATGCTTTGTTATCATGGTATGGACTTTATGTCTTGTGGGACGTAAGTATTGCAAGATTTCTGAATAAGATTATATTAACATTATACTTCATTCGATCACTTTACTTCAGGTCTTAGTAATCGATAAAAGACAAGCTGATCATGTACTAGATCATTTGTAGATAATATGTTTTTTTTTATAAAATTTCCATAAATGATCTAGTATCAGCTTGTCTTTATGGTGCAATGACACAACAAGATAAAAAAAAGAAAACATCTTATTTGAAATTGGCTTTCAAATATTCTGCTTTGATCGTTCTCGATGAAGATAAATCTAGAAAAGCATTTCGAATGCATGAAATTTACAAAGTATTGTTGTTATTTTCACAGCAATGGGTCGATACCACTGCCTGTGGACTACACAATTTTTAAGTCTCGATGGTATCATGATCATCTCAGTAGTCAGTACTACGGTTCAGACATGATTTATAACTTATCTTTTTTAAATTGTCCGTTTATAAATTATTAAGAAACTAAGATTTCAACTCTCTCAGTCAAGGTTGATCTTGGATAGATTTTGGCTTTTATTTGTAAGTCGTTTTTGGTTATATGTAACTCTTCAATCTGTTATTAGAGACTATCTTCAGAATTATATGCACTATCTACAAAATGTAAATTAGCAATATAAAATGCATCTTCCTTACATTGAAAATCTGATATGTAGCATAAAATTACATGTACATTTTGGCAGCATAAATTACATGTTTGCATAAATGATCTAATATCTACGTTACAACATTACGTGATATTTTTGTCTGATTTTTACATTTCTAATAAAAATCAAATGTCTTAAGATGTTACTTTTATACGTTCAGCTTTTATTACAGATTCTTTCATCAATATTTTAAAGGAGGAAAATATTTGATGAATATTGCTCAGTCAACCATGAAAGTATTGTATAACTTTATCTTCCATGCTTCAACTGATTTGACTTTTAATCTGTCTACCGCCACAATCACAGATCTAATTTAAAAAGATTATGTGTGTGACTTTGATATGATAAAAGGAGATGTGGGGTTTTAATGTTTATAATCAAGACAACAACCAACCGACACACAACCAAAACGCTGCTATGTACCCTTATTAGTCACCTACCGAGGAAGTCAAAGGGGACTTTAGGTTTGCACTCCGTCCGTCCGTCTGTCCTGTCTGTCTTTCCATCCGTCAGTCCGTCAAATCAGTTTTCCACACTTTTTTTCTTCGTGTTTGTAGTTATTGATTTGAATTTTGGTATATAGTTTTATCATGAGAAGTTACAAATCAAGATCGAATTATGTTCCGGTCTGATGATTTTGTGCAGAGTTATGGTCCTTGGACTTAGAAAATTCACTCAAATAATCAGTTTTCCGCACTTTTTTTTGTCATGCTTGAAGATATTGATTTAATATTTAGTATATAGTTTTATCATGACAAGTTACAGATCAAGTTCGAATTTTGTTCCAGTCTGATGATTTTGTGCAGAGTTATGGTCCTTGGACTTAGAAAATTCACTCAAATAATCAGTTTTCCACACTTTTTTTGTCATGCTTGAAGATATTGATTTAATAATTGGTATATAGTTTTATCATGACAAGTTACAGATCAAGTTCGAATTTTGTTCCGGTCTGATGATGTTGTGCAGAGTTATGGTCCTTGGACTTTAGAAAATTCACTCAAATAATCAGTTTTCCACACTTTTTTTCGTCATGCTTGAAGATATTGACTTGATATTTGTTATATACTTTACACCATGACAAGTTATAGATTAAGTTAGCATTTTGTTCCAGTACATTGAATTCTTAACCGGTAGGGGACTAAGTATTGCCATGCAATACTCTCAAAATGCTTATTTTGTTCTCTTGTTAAGTGCTTTTTAACAATCTATTATTTTTTATAACAGAAACCATGGTTTACAAGTTCAATGGATTGCTGGATAGGATGGCCTGCACAGGTAAAATACTTTCATATATGAAATAATTGTCACTGTAGTTTCTCTTATAGGGTCTGGATGGGGTTTGAAGAATAGAGAATAATGGCCAAAAATACAGAATAAAGGACCCGCAAGATAAAGAATATTGAAAAATAGACCTCATAATATAAAGAACACAGAATAAATTGTTGCTAAGATATAAGATAGAGAATAATGGGCAAAATAATTAAAGAATACAGATTAATGGACAAAATAAATAAAGAATAGAGAAAATAGCCTAAACATTTAAAGAATATAGAAATAAAGGACCCCATCCAGAACCTCCTTTAAGGGGTTGTTATTGTCCGGTTGGCCTTGACATTTATCATAATATAGAATAATAAATATAAGCTTATAAAGCTCTCTTTGCATGATATATGATTATTCAGTGCACTTCAAATTTTAAAAAAGTGAGATTTTTTATGTAGAGAAGAATATTCCACGAAAACAAGCACGAACCCAAGAATAGTTTTAACATAAACATAAGGAGATGTGGTATGATTGTTAATTAGACAACTATCCACCCACGTGTAGCCACCAAAGTGGATGTAAGCAATTGTAGGCAACCATACCTCATTCGGCAGTTAGATAAGTTCCATATCGTATTGTCGGCTATAAAAGGCTAAAACATGAAAAATGTGAAACAATAACAGTCGTTTTGAAAGTAAATGGCTTTAAATCTTTATATCACAGGTATCTTTAAACAAATCGTCGTGTGATAATGATGTATTTTACATTTGATGATAATGGTAAAAATAAGAACACAATGCCATAAATATTTTACTGAGACATAAAAAGTTTTGTAGGAATCGAATTTACTGTACATGAAGAGAAACTCTTTGTTCGATTGTTTTTTTTAATAGACAAGCAACTTAGATAAACAAATCATCCCCTTTTTGGGAGATAGAACATTTCACTACAAACAATGTTGTTTTAGAAATGTATCCCTATATTTCCATTGGAGATAGACCATGGATTTTTAACTGTGTAATATAATATTCCCAATTCTGTACTGCTGAATATGCTAAGAATTGCTCATAGATTGAGTTTAAACCATGCATACCATTTAGTCATAGTACTACTAAGATAATTTTGATAACAATTATTTAACAGCAAAAATACATGAGAAATAGTGGAGATACAACACTATAAAAATGTGTTTTCTCAAAACAAACTAGATGAATAAACCATTATAATCAAATATGAGTGTTCAAACAGTGTAGTACTGATAAAAACTCGTAGAGTGTAGAAACCACGTATTATAGTTGTACAGGGAGATATACCATAGCCCTTGGATCTCAAATATATAGCTATCTCCATTATTATCAAAAGTGGACATATAACACTATAAGATTCACATGACAAATGTTTACCTTTTTTTTTTAATAATAAATATTTTACGAATCCATTTATCTTATTTCTAGGCAGTAACTGACGATGTTTATTGGTATTATTTGATAGAGCTTGGATTCTATATGTCGTACCTATATATGATATTTACTGACCACAAAAGAAAGGTATGGTTTGCTGCTGCTGGTATAGTTTCTCCATCATTCCATAGAAAATATCTTTGTTTCAAGAGAGGAAGTTTAAAGATTATCTAAACCACTGGTATCAAATACGAAAAATATAATTTTATAAATGATAACAATTAAAGGAACACTAAATAAATAGATTTTGCAGAAACGTTAAAAAGGACTTGGTTCTAGAATATTTACTTGAGGTTAAACAAAATCACAACACACTGAAAGTAACGGTAATTAAATGTATACTACGGAATTTATCTGACATGAAAATTAATAAAATAACACATTGCATAATACATCACAAAAATAATAAAAAACCCATAAATTTATATATGTACACATCATGCAGTTGTTGAATACACTCTCCTCAATGACCTGGACTTTTTAATAGGAGCAGCATACGGCATAACTGACGGACTTAATGATCTGGATTGTCTTGTCATTATCTGAACGTAGTCGTGAATGGTCCGGAAAGGTATGCCAAGTACTCCCGACAGTTCGGTGCGTCCCGTAACATTCAGGGAATTCAGCCGATTTTGTCTAGTCGGATTACAATCGTGACTATGTCATGACATATTCTGCTGTATCGGATCAAAATCATAACAATGTTCTGTGTTGTCTGGACGGTGTCCTCTGGAACGGGCATGATCCAGAGAAGTTTTTCATTGGAGTTTCTTGCCGATTAAGTCCTAGATCTTTCTGATCCAGCCAGATCCAGTTGGATCCAGCCGGATCCAGTCGGAAGAATTTGGACGCTGTCGGGACAGAGTCGGTCGTTTTTTACCATGCGAAAGATACAATTCGGATTGAGAACGGGATAATCGGAACAAATTCGGCTGGAAACGGCTGAATCGGGACGCTTCTTGAACAATATCCGATTGTTGTCGTGATTATATAAATGTTTTTTACGATAAAATTTGACTTTCCATTCACGAATCACAGGATCTTGATCAGAGAATAGGCACTTGCCTCTGAAAAAAAATACCTAGTTATTTTTTTCCAGAGACAAGTGTCTGTAGATCAGGCTTATGACAAATTTCAATCGGGAATAGTCCCACCAAGGACGGCAGTAAACATTCTGAATGTGTTACTGAGGAATAGTTCAATCACTTTAAAAGTTATTAATGTATATGTATCTCGGTTCTTATTTTTTTTTAGGATTTCAACATTTTTTTCTTTTATAGGATTTTATGGAATTTTTAGTTCATCACAGCGTAACAGTAGCATTAATGATATTATCTTGGTCTATAAATTGTGTACGCATCGGAACATTAGTATTAGTAATACACGATCAAGTGGATTATTTTTTAGCTGTAAGTACTGTATCGTTTAAAAGGGATTTTGTCCACTAAAAGATAACAAAAATAATAATATTTATATACGTCCGATAAACATGTATTGCTTACAAATGCACAGGAGGCGGTTGTCTTAACAATTTTTCTAGTTAATACAAATACGATAATTGTATATATAGTTTGAATGGAAAAAGTTCAAATTGTTCCAACAAGTTCTATTTATTAGTGTTCAATTCATTCGTTGTTTAATCTTTTTAGCAAGACATAACTTGAAAAAGAGGACTTAACTGCTATTAAGTTATTAACACTTATGGATAATAATATTTTGGTATTGCACAATGTCATGCTTTTCTTAGACATATAATGACTTATTTACACAAAATCCGTTGGAGGTGTACTGGAATAAATGAGTAATGTGAATAAATCAGATAGGTCATATTGATGGGCGTCGTTCATAGTACAATCTGCCTTATTTCACATGTATTTGAACTATATACACGGATTGATTTTAGGCTGGGAAGCTTGTTGAATTTGGGCTTTGAACTTGCTTTCAGTCTTTAATCTTTTTGTGCTTAGTACTGACCTGGTGAGTCAAGCTCTTTCCAACTGCTTTCTTTCAAAATAAGGTAACTTACGTTTAAAGTAGTCTAGGTTTTATTTTCAGATCTGCCTCGGATAATAAGAATGCAACGAGATATGGGGTATACGTCAATAAGATATAAACTCAACGACACAAAAACAGAGAAAGACATCTAGCGGTTAAGAGACGGTCTTCTACAATAAACTAGTGTGTATAGAATATTTCAAACTCTTAATCGCACATTCTCAATCTAGGAAAGTCGTGAATAAATTTCACAGATTTTAAAAGACCAATCATCAACACTAAATCCCCGAAAAAAACATTAACAGACGCACTTTGACGAGGCTCCTGACGTGGGACTTATTACGCATGGACACAGCGGGGTCAAATTACCTTCGGTTCGCTAAGCATCCCACCCCGATTTTGTCCTTTTCGATAAGTAATGCAACAAACATGCAAACAAAAAGAACTAAAAACAATAGTTTTTTTTCAAATAATACCATATCAATGAATGCTTGCAGTTACTGAAGGCAAGCTCAAAATCCTTTATTTTTTATAAGTACTAGTAAAGCAGTAATACTAAAAATAACGTATCTAGAATTATCACAGGTACCAAAGGAAAAACTCAAAATTTCTAAACCTGCAGATAAAGAAATAGGCACCCTATGTGCACGGTAAACCTACTGATATAGAAATAATGCCGTGTTATGCTTAACCTGCTGATAATGCCGCACAGTCAATCCAAAAAATACCTTTATACCTTAAAAAACCGCGTATATAGGTTTATTTTCAGAGACAACGACCTGTGTAATGCCGTCCTAAAATTTTAAGTTTCATATCGGTCTTTAATCTTGGGAGTACAACAACGGCATGCATGCACGTAACAGAAAGGCACGACCTTGTGCTAACTAAAGGAAAGAATATGATGACACACCTGTTACAAATATTAAATAAAGATAACAATAAGGAATTCTAATGTCAGAGAGAAGCGAAAGATACCAAAGAGATATTCAAACTCACAAGTCGAAAACAAACAGACGATGCCATGACGAATAACAATCAAACGACAAATAATAGTATACAAAACACAACATAGAAAACTTCAGTCTAAGCAACACGAAACTGGGGGCGATCTTAGGTGCTCCGGAAGGGTAAGCAGGCCCTGAACCACTTGTCAAACCTATATAAGGTTTAAAGACAAGACAACGACCATTTTATGTTATCTGTCTAAATTCAGGTGGATAAGTGCCATTGTTAGATTAAAATAATCTTGATTCTTTGGAGAGAATGTGTCACGGGTCTAAATAGCTGTCGTTTAAAATGCAAGTCCATGACGTTACGTGGGTTCTTTATGAAGGTTAACTTGAAATGGGAGTCATACATGTAAGATTAAAGGGAACACATTTTCAATGATATGGGCACCATTTGTTCCCATTGAAAAACTATTCACTTTTGTAAATATATGTTATCTCATAAACGAAAATTATATAGCAAAACAAGTAATGATTTTTTTTTTGCATGTTTGATTAAATTTGCATATTTTTCAGTTGGCAAAAATAGCTGTTTATATTAAGAAACAAACAATGGCAGACATTGTTTTTGCAATATTTCTTCCTATGTGGATAGTAACAAGACTTATGGTTTATCCATATGTGTAAGTAGATTACTAAGAGTTAGTCATATATTTAGGTTATTTAGTGAATAGTGTACCAATTTATATAACTTATGTATTAATAATTTGACCATTTGTTAAAAAAAGATTTTACCTACAAAGACTAGTGAGTTCACCGTCAAATTTCCGCCCATTTCAAAGATAAAGCAAATCATATTTTGTATAATTGTCCCACATACAAATTCCAAATGTATAAAATTTCCTCATACAATGTTAAAATAAGGAGATATATATCATGGTATGATTGCCAATGACACAACTATCCACCAGAGCTAAAATGACGAAGATAAAATCAATTACAGGTCACTGTAGGGCCTTCAACAATGAACAAATCCATACTGTATAGTCAGCTATATAAGGCCCCAGCATGAAAATTGTGAAACAATTCAAACGACAGAAACTAACAGCCTAATTTATACAAATTCAATACAATTTACGAAAAACAAATATGACAGACATGAACCAACAGCAAACACCGTACTACAGTCTCTGACTTGACAGGCACATAAACATGTACCGGTGTATAACATGTATGTGAGCTCTCAACCCTCTAGCCTGGGACAGTACAGTACAACATTAGAACAAATGCAAATGGCGTAAAGTTTGTTATAATAATAAACCTAAATTAAAATATGAACGAGACTCGATTAAAAATACAAGAGTCACTAAAGAGGTGACAAAAAATCTGATTAACTAGACTATCACTTTTTACTAATTTTTGGAATGTAAATCGAAATATTGGTGATGATAGCATTGATGTCAGATGTAAAAACATTCGTAGGCTATAACACTAATGGCATGTTCTGTCAATGTTTATTTTTATGCCCCCACCGCAGCGGAGGGGGCATTAAGTGTTACCCTTTTGTCCGTCTGTACGTCTGTCCGTCAGTACGTTCGTCTCAAGACAATATTTCTCGTCTCTTGATATTTTGTTCGTGTGTTGATTAAAGTATTGTAATAGATTTGAAAGATAAGTCAATTACAATTGGTTGTTATGCAGTTTGTGGCATTGCTTTGCTGTTTCTCTCACATTTGTATGCCCCCGTCGTCACGCCGTCACCACAGGGGCCATTAAGTGTTACCCTTGTCCGTCCGTACGAACGTACGTTCTAAAATTGGTTTCCGTTCTCTAACTTTAATTTGCTTCAACCAAATGTTATGAAACTTAAATAATGCTTATTGCATCAAAACAGATCAAGTTCGTATTTGGGTGGCGTCACTTCTACCGTTCTGGAGTTATGCCCCTTTATATATGCGTTTCCGTTCTTTAACTTTAGTTTGTCTCAACCAAATGTTATGAAAATTATACACAATGCTACATTACCACAAAACTCAGATAAAAAAATCGAATTTTGGTGATTTCACGTTCACCGTTCTCGAGTTATGCCTCTCTATAGCGTAATATGCAAGCGGGGGCATCATGTGTGTCCCATGGACACACTCTCCATTTAATTTTTTTTAATAATGCCATATACTAAATGTGTCGTTAATGTAATCGTTTTCTTCCTGTTATATTTTATTTTCTAATAATGTGATTGGCTTTAACATGTGAATGTTTGACTTGATTTCATCTTCTAAGTTTCTTATTTGCCTAACAAGGAATCGTTTATAAATTACGCTTTCTTAAAAGGTATTTGTCCATTGTTGAAGGCACAATGGTGACCTGTTGTTAGATGCATACTGTCTAGTCCTTTGGTTGTTATTGGATTGAATTGGGATAAAAGGAGATGTTGGGCGTATCAATGACATCAAACGAACATAACAAACAAATAACATGTCTCTTTATATTACTATCTGTAAATTGTGGTCCGTTGTTGAATCAAATTGAACTAATAATTTGTTATACTTCTTGTTTGCAGAGTATTATATTCTATATATATAGACCTTCCAGCTTATGCTAATGATAGTCGGCCATATATACAAATGCATGATAGAAGTACCATTGGACAAGTTTTAAAATCTTTATTGGTAGTTTTACAAATACTCCATATCATGTGGACGATAATTATTTTGAAGTCAGCAGCAACAAAATTCACAAAAGGAAAGGTAATAAAACTAACTGTACCAGTTTTACTGCACCAGTCGGGAATTTAAGGTCTCTTCACTCGACTTCAGTGATGTTGGAGGCCAAACTATTTGAAATTTCCAATTATCTTACAAACGTTGAAGAGTTTGTAAAACCAAAGCGAAACGAAAGTAAAGCCCGGTGACCCGGACAAGGAAACAGAGCTTTGCATGAGAGATACATACTTAATTAAAAAAAACCGCGTAGAGCAGTATGAAAGTTGTAATACCGTGTAAATGAACCACATTCATACATTTTGAAAAGTACCATTCATTTTTTTTTCTCATTTTCTTCTCTATTTGCTTTAAATCTTATTCAAATGTCATTTATAGTCTTAAATCAGAATTATGAACGAAAATACTATCAAAAGTAAATATAAGTTGTAGTTAAATAGTAAATTCGAAGACATGCTTCTGTTGATTTGTTTAAAAAATTGGACAACCCCACGATTACAAAACCACAGTATATTATTCAACATATGTCTTTATTTTTCGTCTAGCTGCAAGACACGCGTAGTGATACGGAAGAAGAGGATGGAAACGAGGCTAACACCGAAACAATAGACAATAAACGTAATTTTAAAATATCAAACGGAAATGCTGTAAATGGCAAAGATGGTAATATGGAAGCAAATGGAAATAGCTATAGCAATGGGAGGACTTAATTCCTCAAATCAGAATACTCTGTTATTTCATTATTTTGTATGCAACTGTAATTTTATGCCATGCAATGTTCTATGATATGCCATATAAACTACACAAAATAACTTCTTTAGAATAGAAATATTTTTTTTATAGACTAAATATCAGTTTTTGCAATTATTTTTTATTATTATTAAATTTTTATAGTTACATCATACACATGCTTTAATAATTCCAATCAAAAATTGATGTATTACTTATTTATTCAAGGGGCATTAACTACGAATTAGACAAAAAAATGAAATATGATTTTTTTTTTGGTTTCAAACATTCATAAAAGCGGAATGTTGAAATAACATTTCGCTATTAGCAGTCAACATCGCTGACATGTATTATTGACTTGCACCTCATTTAAATCCGTATTCATGCAAACTTTAATTTGACCTTCAGAGGAGATGGTATGCATATGTATTCAGCATATAGTTCATTAATTAAAAAGAAAAGAATGTGAACATTGAAAAGTGAAACAAGGGCGCATCAGAAATAACAATTTCGTAGACTTATCCGGACCACAAAAAATCATTTTGATACAGGCAATACGATGATATATATGTATTTTTAATCTATAACATGAAATCAAACAGACCTAGAAATATCGTCATTATACGATTGCTCGTACTTGACTGTCTATTTATATTTTTATTTATGTTAATATTAGGTTATTTTTTGCATTTGGATCTTTTGTAATTTGGATATACGTTTCAGTATGTTAACTTAAAACTAAAATACAAGAATTTGTCACGAGTCAAATCGGTGAACATGAATTATACAGCTAATGCCCCTTTAATAATTCCAGGCCAAAATCGTTTGAAAGACACACGTTTTGGTGTTTAATAATGATATATATTGATGTTTCACTTCTTTATTCAAAAGCAATATTTTCGACTGAAATACAACTTGGAGATTAAGGAAGACCTTTTTTTACATGTTACTATTAGAAAATGGGTGATTGGGGGATCTAATATTAGGTCCCAGTGTGACTGAAATGTATAAAAGACCTGCTTTTGATTGATGCATTTACATTTTTGCATATTCATTTTTTAATGTTATCTTTATTTTAATCATTATCAATTATTTGTTTTTTTCCATGGTGTATAAATTCCAATTGCAGTTGATTGGAAAAATATAAAATACTGAAGAAATATATTATTTTGGGTTATTATTTAACAGTTAGCAGAGAGAAGTTTCCCATAATGTAAGATGTAAGCTAAGACCACCACCAGATTTTATTGACCGAATGTGTCTTTGCTACCATTTTGTGACCTAATATGTTATATATTTAATAGCGATATAGACTATGTCTAGTGTATTAGAATTTTCTTTTGAAGTCTTGGATAACCTGCATTTAGTCAGGTTTTCTCCCATGCCAGTTATGTTTTTTTTTCTTTCTGTTTTTACAAGACATGACAGCATGTATCTACATAACTTAATATGTATATTCATCAATTCCTGCAGATATTTAAACAGCATATTCTTGTTAGTAATACATAAAATAATACATATTTTTCTTAAACAAAACCATTAGAATTTTTAATTAATCTTACTCAAACTAACATTAATAGTGGTCTTTGTCTTTTATTTTGGAACTTAAAAATTAGAACTTTCCACATTTATATTTAAGCCAAATTTTAAAGAAACGGAACATCCTAGTAACCTTTTCAATTGTAAATTCCCCGTTGAGATCTTGTTATGAAGTGACATCAGACATCTTAATATAACCAACCAGAGTGCCATTTTAAAACAACAGTTGTATAAATTTTGTGATATGCTAAAAAATGCAGAATGAATTATGAAAAATGGAAGTTATTCTGATTTATAAAAATATTGTAATGATTTTAAGACCAATTTTCTCACATTTAACTGGTACAGTGATAACATGGTTCACTCACGGATATTTCATGGAAGTCCAGTGCTTTTTAAATTCTAGGGTTCACAAGGTGAATTTTAACATGGTCCGAAATTATGTGCTAAAAACGACATGTACGATTGAGGATACAACGTTGGGTGAAACGTCAAGTACTATCCTTCAAGCGTATAACAAGATAATCATGCTTTTTGAACAAACTTGTAAAGCAAAAATACCTTCTTTAATACTATATATACATCATACAACCTGACTCGGGATTGTTAGTGAATCAATTTTTAGAGACTTTTCGTAT
Organism: Mytilus californianus; assembly: GCF_021869535.1. Classification (NCBI taxonomy): domain Eukaryota; kingdom Metazoa; phylum Mollusca; class Bivalvia; order Mytilida; family Mytilidae; genus Mytilus; species Mytilus californianus. Next base: position 64,157,309 of record NW_026262668.1, on the reverse strand, counting down.
CATGTGAAAATTTGTATTTTCCCTTTACTCAACACTGTTGAAAGCTTCAGATGGCGAATATGACTCAAACTATTCACACTTGATTTTTTTAAGAAGCCAAGTTCTCATGGTGTTCTATATAATTTCGATACATGTAGCTGATGTAAATCTTTTGGTTATCAGTTTGAACGCGTACCCCACGCATTTTATTCGAACGTTAAGCAAGCAGATTGGGACCTCCTCCCCCATATAAAACAGCTATATTAGCTATATTTATAATTTTATTATAACCTTATCACCAGAAGATGTTCAAGCATGTTTCTTATCGGACATTGACAAAGGAAAACAAATGTTACAGTAGGTGCTTGGTAGTAAGGTCACGTCAGTGATAACATTCTAGTAGATGTGATTATGGGAAGTTTAAACAGTGATAACCATATAAAAATAGTTTTAACGTATTAATATTGAGAATGATTATCAATATCAAAAGAATTGTGCAAACTTCCGCAGTTGACCCTTCATTTCTTTCCTAGAATTTCCCATCGCCACCTTCTAAAAACCTGCTTACTTAAAACACAAGTAGGGTGAAAATCTGAAAATTAATACAAAAAAATTATCATTATAGTTGAGAACGGGTTAATCTTGATGACAGTGGTACACTAGATACTAAAGATATAACATTTCTCTCGTAATTAAGATATGAAAAATCATGTGAAAAAAAAAAAACTCACCGAGAAAAAACAAAGAACACATACATTTTAAAAGTTTTCGAACCATATGTCCACACAATTCTTTTATATCTATCTAGAAAGCATGAAAAAAGCGAAAAAGATGAGAAGAAATTGAAAACTTTCAAAGATCAAAGAATTATACTTTATGTAAAAGGCGGAGCGTTAAATACTGAATAAATTAATTCAGCCATGTTTCGTGTTGATGTGCCTGTTCAATGTTAGAAATCTCTTATTGTTTTGTCTATTTGTCTCACGTTCCTTTTACTCTCTCGCTCGTTCGCGCACTTATTCTCACCCTCGTTCGCGCTAACTCTCTCACTCGTTCTCACACACACTCTCTTGTTAACACACATACACTTGTTTGCGCTCACTGTCTTGTTCGCTCCCTCTATAACTTGTTCGTTCTCTCATCATTTTAATCATTCACTCGCTGTTTTTCACTTACTTTCTCGCTCACTCTTATTCCTTGTATCGTGCACTCGATGCCTATCTCTCTCTCGTTCACTCGGTATATCTCTTGTTCCCTCAATGTCTCGCTTTCATTCACTCAATATCTTTCTCGTTCATTCACTCAATATATTTCTCTCTCTCGTTCACTTGTCAACGTATATTTGTTCCGCCTAACAGAAGTTCCACTGGAAACTTTGTTATAAACAATGTCATAATATCTGTTCCTGTTGGAACAAATATGCTATACCATTTATTCCGTTCGAGGAACATATACTGTAATATTTATTCCAGTTGAAATAATATTCCAAAATATTTCTTCCATTTGGAACTTATATTATGAAGGAACTTCCATTTCGTGACAGGCAATTTTATTTGAAATAAAGAACCCATTGTATTCTGTTTGAATAAGTTAACCGTTGGCGCTTTGCTTGTTGAGTATCCTGGTACTTTTCTTGTTCCGTTTGCTAGATATTTTTCTTATTTTGTCTCTTTAAAAAATATTTATCGCGATGAAATAAAGGGTGCTAACTGTGATTCCTTTATATATTTCATTGTAATTTAGCAACATAACAATATATGGCATCTAGAATTTAAACCGGTTCACGCGTAGTCAGTGAAGCGTTAGAATATAAACAAAACTTTAGGAGGAAATATCAAACAGAAAAGACGTCTGTTTGGGCCTCCCTCAAAACTGGGTAAGTTCATTTTTATCTAAAAAAATATATAAAATTACAAAAATACCAAACTCCAAGGAAAATTCAAAACGGAAAGTCTCTTATCAAATGGCAAAATCAAAAGCTCAAACACGTTAAACGAATGGAAAACAACTCATATTTCTGACTTAGTACAGACATTTCCTTATGTAGAAAATAGTGGATTAAACCTGGTTTTATAGCTAGATTACTTCTCACTTGTATGACAGTCGCATATAATTTCATTATATTGACACTAATGAGTGAGCAAAACAATCGGACATAATAGGTAAAAATGTCAAAAATTGGGAAACAACAGACAACATTGTTCCTTCATAATGTAAGTTCCAAATGGAAAAACTATTCTGGAATATTATTTCCACTGGAATAAATATTACAGTAAATGTTCCTAACGGAATAAATGCTATAGCATATTTGTTCCAACAGGAACAGATATCATGACATTGTTTATAACAAAGTTTCCAGTGGAACTTCTGTTAGGCGGAACAAATATACGTTGACACCCTCATATAATAAATGTTGTGAGTAGTATTGATTTAAATGGACAATAGACATCTGCAAACAATAGGTGATTTAAACTGTGTAACCATGGAATACTTCCATGGTGTAACTGAGTGGACCGTATCAAATGAAACTCATGTGTTTGTTTATTTTGCTAACTTCTGCAGACTGGGAAAAAATGCACATCAAAATCCATTTAAGTTTTTAATTTTCTGAAACATAGACTACATATAACTTTTATATATCTAGGGCCTGCCTTAAAACTTTCCTAGATGCATCAGTTTGTCTGTACACATAGTAGAGCTTGTGGTGTAAACACGGCCATATTTTTCAATTCCTTTTGATGAACCTTAATCACTATAAATGCATACAACTATGTCAACAACAACAAAAAAAAAAAACAAAATGGCATATAGACACACAGGCACTTGTCTCTGAAAAAAAAATTCCTATATACCTTAATATAACACAAGGTACTTAAGATTGCTACGGATGATTCCAAAAACAAAAGTAGGCGTGTTATTGTAACAAAAATTTGTTCCGGCGTGACATTTGTTCCGCCGGAACAAATTTCATAGAAAATATGTTCCACCGGACTTTATATTACAGAAAATATGTTCCAGCACTGTAAAATTTGTTCCGGAACTAATTTTATGGCCAAATGTGAAATAAGTTCTGGAACAAAAATCATAACTCCATGAATTTTGTTCCAATTAATATTAAGAGTTTTAAAAAGTTAAATAAGTTCCTGTGATATTTGTTTTAAACAAACGTGTACATATTTCATAGAAATCAATGTATCATAATTTGTATTTATGTTTTATGTGGTATTCCTCCTTAGTTTTTGTTAACTGTCATGGACCTGTGTTCTAGTCATACATGTACATAGGTCATAGCACAGTTTCAAAAGAGTGTGTCTTTTGTTTCTACATGTCTTTTGAGATAACTGAACAGTCATTTTTTCCTTTTCAAATAAGTACATATGTTCATCTTTAACTATACTAAGTCTTTTTTCCGAATGATTGATTTTTATTATTCTACTCTTTACTGGCTGAAAAGTGTCATTTTGATATTTTTTACGGAGTATATAATTAAACATTTGCTATACTCCACAAGATCCGAATTGGATGATTTACACTTTTTCTTTTTTTATTATTGATATAATACTTATTGAATGATACCTTTAAACTCACGGATGACAAATGCTCAGTACATAAGATAACTTGTTTAACCAGTGGAACATATTTCACAGACAAGGAACTTATTTCAAAAGGTGAGGAACAAATCTCACAAACCCAGAACTTATTTCACCAGATAAGGAACAAATCTCATAAACCGGGAACTTATTTCACCAGGTAAGGAACACATTTCACCAACCCGGTACTTATTTCACCAGGTAAATTATATAGAAATCATCTATGAAAAAAGTTCTCCCAGAACATATTTCCTGTGATATTAGTTCCACTTGAACTTTTTTCACAGGAACAAATTTTGGCTCACATTATACACCATTGTGCAGAAAAATCAATTTAGATTTACGACATAACAAGTTTTAGTGGGGTTGACAACCGAGAAATCGGCATATAACGGAATTTCGCGACCAGCTGACATTTTTCAAAAATGCGAGTTAAGTACCTTGTGTTATATATGGGTATATAGGGGGAAAAATCTGAGACAAGTGCCTGTGTATAGACACTATTGACAAAGCACATAAGCAAAAATAAAAGACAATAGCATAATAACACAATGGCGGGATGTATAAGTACCGAGCCACGCCAAAAGGAGTATTACCAAAAATGGACTAAATAGTAAAGGTTAAAAATATACAAAGACAAATAAAAAGAACACTATAACACGTAATTAAGATTATAAACAACGTCAGTACCTAGAATCTATACTTCAAGAATATCATGTATTATTTGTGAAGTTGATAATGAATATTTATCAACAAGGTCTTGGTAACTTCCGATGAACTTTTTGTAAAAAAGGGACGAGACGTTCTTTGACATAATCCTGGTTCATCAACTTTCTGCTCAGACACTGATGACGTTTTATAAAGTCTGAGTAGCAGCTGCAAACTGATATATATCTGAAAAGACCGCCTCGGTGGTTTCGTGGTAGCGTGTTCACCTCGAGTGCGGGAGGTCGTGGGTTCGAACCCCGACGGGGTCAAACCAAAGACTTTAAAATTGGTATTTGCTGCTTCTCCGCTAAAAAAAGTAAGATAACAAAAATACCGAACTCCAAGGGATATTCAAAACGGAAAGTCCTTTATAAAATGGCAAAACTAAAAGCTCAAACACATCAAACAAATGGAAAACAACTGTCATATTCTTGACTTGGTGGGGCCTCGGTGGCCGAGTGGTCTAAGTAGTTACTACTGATCATAATCACTAGCCAGTCAACACTGAGGTTGTGAGTTCGAACCCCGCTCGTGCGGGTGCACTCGACTTCAATCTTAATTGACTAGGATTGTCAGTTTACCTATCGAAGGTCGGTGGTTTTCTACGGGCACTCCGGCTTCCTCCACCAATAAAAACTGGCCGCCACGAAATAGCCCAAAAGCGGTGCTTAAAAGTGGCGTTAAAACACAAAAAAACAAAAATCAAATCTTGACTTGGTACAGGCATTTCCTAATGTAGGAAATGGTGGATTAAATCTGGTTTTATAGCTAGCTAAACCTCTCACTTGTATGACAGTCACATAGAATTCCATTATATTGACAACACTGTGTGAGCAAAACAAACAGACATAATAGGTAAAAATGTCAAAAATTGGGGTACTGCAGTCACCATTGTAATATAATCTTTATCACTATACAAATAAATAACTATTTCAACAAAGAAAAACAAAATGGCATATACGGGGCCTTTTAAAGCTGACTATGCGGTATGGGTTTTACTCATTGAATAATGCCGTAGGGTGACCTATATTTGTTAATTTCTGTGTCATTTAGTCTCTTGTGGAGAGTTGTCTCATTGGCAATCATACCACATCTTCTTAGTTTTATATATAGACACTCTGTAGACAAAGTACATAAGCAAAAATGAAAGACAAGAATACATAATTGACCATAGCACAATAACACAATGTCGGGATGTACAAGTACCAAGCCATGCCAAAAGGATATTACCAAAAACGGACTAAACAGTAAAGTAAAAATGTACAAGGAAAAATAAAAAGAATACTATAACACGTAATTATAAACAACGTCAGAACCTAGAATCTATATACTTCGAAACCATCATGTACTATTTGTGAAGTTGATACGGAATATTTATCAACAAGGTCTTGGTATCTTCCAATGAAATTTTTTAGAAAAAGGACGAGACGTTCTATGAAAAAACCTTGGCTAATCAAATTTCTGTTCAGACACTGGTGACGTTTTATAAAGTCTGAGTAGCAGCTGCATTCTCTTGAATACCGAATGAGTTGGGAAATGCATATCCCATATGCAGGTGAACTATGCACGCGGCATTACGGAGTAAGAACAAATACTGGTTGGCTCGGAGTCAGAATAATGTGTCCAGGTAAGGTGACATGTCTTCCTGCGGAGAGTTACCTTGTGAAATTGCACGTTAAAATCCGGCTCAGCGTATCGGTCTAGTACAAAGCAGGGTTACTATTCATATTGCATTAACAAGCTCCCGTCCTGAATATGCATATTAATTTGCCGCTAGACGTTAAGCAACCATCCATCATCATATTATATCTGAAAAAAATCACTGCAAGTAAGTATTGAACAACACCGCATCTGCACAAAATATAAGTAACTAACTCGCTCAAAAGCAAGCAACCAATACAACAATAAAACAAGTTGCTTTCTTTAAAAAAAGAAAAGCAATACGTGAACATAAGACCGCTGACTGGTCATCAAAAGATTGTTGCTGAATTTTTGTTTGCTTTTGAATTGAAATAATTGACTGTGAATAGAAGGAGATAATGATGAAGTTAAACTACCTTTATTAAAAATATGTAATAGTGTGTACATTCTTGCACAAGTCAGTTGAAAGCAATGCTGGATAGGTGTGAATAGAAAAGTGTATATACAGCTACTATTTGAATATACATTTTAAAGCTCGTCTTTTTCATTTATTACTTGGGATTGTACATCATTTTTTTATTATCCTATTGCAAATCCCAATTTCTACAAACCGGATGTATATTGCAAATTGCACAAGCCAATCGCAATATAAATTTAAGCGCCCAGTTTGCTTTATAATCTGGATGCATTTATTTTATCTATCACATCTTTATATTTTGTTTCCTGCATGTATGCCTACATATTCTCAACTCGTTATTGAAGTTGTCTGTACTCATGGTAGATGTTTTACAGATAAATTTAAAGTCCATTTTTCATGTGAAGTGAAACCCTGTGGCATGCAACTTATAAGAAGGTTTCGTATATTTTTCTTGAGAGTAACACACCAGCTTCATTTGGACCTCTTATATAGAGACTTATTTTGGTCTCATAAAACATCTCAAATTTTAAGGATTTCCTTATTTTACTTCAATCAATCCAAATATTTTGATTTTGAAGAATATCTTATTTTCAGAAGTTTTATGAATACCTGAACATACTCTCAAAAGAACCAATTTATATAAAAAGACATGCAGATATAAAAAAAAAATACCAGGATTTAACATGTTGTACGCCAGATGCGGAGTTAAGTCTACAAAGAATCATCAGTGTTGCTCGAATAAAAATAGTTAAACAGGCAAAATAAAGTACGAAGTTGAGTAATCTATTCCTTGGGTAGAAAATCCTTGGCATTTCGAAAATGTTAAAGTTTATAAAAGGACAGTGACTCAAAAAAGAAAACAAAAGAGAAACAGCTAGATGTCAGAATACCGTAAGCAATGATGACCGTGTTTGAAAGTCACATAGCAAGCTCTTATTGCCGTGTCCTGAATTTAGATAAGAAAAGCAAAAATTCGCATTCGCGAGTGAAATTAATATTTATGCATGAACGTGGTATTTTTGCGCAAGAAATAGTAAATAGAAAGCATACTCATATATTAATCTAATAGTTGAATTCGGATGTCAAACTACCTATTTCAAGTGTTTTTACTCCGGATTCATTGACATTTTATCCAGAATTTTTGTGACGGCAAACCGATAGTGTGCGTGTGAACAGGGTGATGTATAATGTGAATGAATCAAGATGTGTAGGATAGCTGACCAACACAATGCATACAATTTTAAAAACCGTACCATAGTACAGATATTTATGTGATATAAGGTTGAACAAATAAAAGAAAAAAAAGGAAAAAAAATAATTAACATTATGATAGTAATTAAATTTTGTTATGATTATTGTAAAATATTAATTACGTTTTATGTGAGATGCAAGGATTTAAAATCCTTGTGAATTGAAACCACGCAAGTATTTTTTCATTCACGACCGTTTAAAATTTAGATATTTAGCTAACTTTGGATACGCATCCCTGCTCATTGGTGCTCATACGTTACATATAATTTTCATAAATGTAATGACTGATCAAACCTGTGAGACATAATGCACGTATATACATTACAATTTTAATTATCATTCTATAATTATTAGGAATAAATTCAGTCTCAGTTTTACCTTAACAATGAATATTCTCTTAGTCTGGTAGTATCTATTAATGAAATTAGATATTTTTTTACATAAAAATCCTTTTGTTTGATTATCTTTCTGCTTTCCGACCACTGTGTTTCCGACCTTAGATCACCTTAGATAAATATTTTTAACAGAAATATCGTTTTCTTAATTTTCTTCATTCTTTCCGACATTTTCTCATGCTATGATTGAAATACTAAATATCAAATGAAAACGTTCAGAAATAATCAGTTTATTCTGGGTCATTGTATATCAATAAACTATTCCCAGGTTTATTAAATACAACACACACACAACGGGTAGAGGGACCGTCTCAAAGCATGAATTATATAATTGCGTTATCATTATACTTGATATTTAATAAACATTCACATTATTAAAACATATATGTTTTGTCAAAAGGCAAATAGGTTCTAACATATAAATGATTTTTAGAATGCAACCTAGTCTTTATTATTTTACTTTCAAATCTACAAATGTACCGTTTGTCGGATTGTTGAAATATACAATGTCACGTTGTAGCCTATCCATAGAGGGACCGTATCAAAGACATAAATAACTACCTATATAAATGATGGAAAATATTCGAGAATCGAGTCAGAGTGGCCCATAGACACTTCCAAAACTCGCCAATATATAATCGTGAACCCAATTAGGGGGGTCACGCAAAAACATAAACCACGACTATGTATGGCCTTCTCGTTTCAGTTACAAAATTGGGATAATACTGATATTCATTTTCGCCATCTCAGAACACCGTCTCAGATACCTATCATTAGGTCATTAACAGATAAACCATATAATACGCAGCTTCTTTAGTACAGGCAATCTTGATGTATATCGGTTAAAATGCATATATTATAAACAATACATTCGTAAAGATCTATATAAACTATACATTTGTTGAGATGCATATAAACTATAGATTCGTAAAGATGTATATAAACTATACATTTGTTGAGATGCAAACGGACTGTGCATCTGTTAAGATGTATATAATATGAACTCTACATTTGTAAAGATATATAAATTGACTGTGTATATACATCTTTACAGATATACAGTTTTAAAGATGTAAAGCTTATATGCATCTCAACGGGTGTACATTTCATATAAATGTGTACTAAAGTAACTGTGTAAAAGGTTCCAACATGACAAAATGTGAAACAACTCAAAAGAGAATTTCCAACCAACAGCCTGATTTATGATAACCCCCCCCCCCCCCCAAAAAAAAAAAAAAAAAAAAAAACCAAATAAGGCAGACAGCAACCAACGACAGCCACTGAATTACACTGAATGTCACAGTGAAGTAAAAAAAAAAACTGCCGACCCTTCCGGAATATATGAGTTCGCCACAGATTTTAGGTGAAGCTCACTTGAGTAATTTGACTAGTGCTTTTTGTGGACTGATGGTTGTCTGTTCACCATTTTGTTTGGCCGTCTTTCTTCGACTCGTGGTTTTTGATTGACGGTTCTCTTGATAATTTCATTCTTTTTGTACTATAAAATATTTTCAATCTTTTGTACAGCAAAAGTTGTTTTATCAAACCTTTGAACAGTATACTTTTGTTTAACCAGTTTTTCCGGAAATATGAAGGTAGAACTTTTAAGAAAATTGAGATTTTTGACATGTCGTAAATCTTTAGTGCAACCAATTAACATTACAAAGTCTAAGTTCCTTTTTAAAACAGTCAATGGAGGACAAGGGACTCTTGATTAACTGATAGTTAAAAAAGTTAAAAATTGAGCTTTTGACATGTCGCACATCGTTAGTGCAACTAAATCAACATTACAAAGTCTAGGTTCCTGTTTAAAACAGTCAATGGAACTGAGGACAACGGACTCTTGAATAACTGATTGTTACAAGATTTGTTGACTATATGTTGTAATTTGTATTTTGTTTTGTCACTATCTTATATGCTTTACGACAATTGATATATATATGTCTTTGTCGCAAACATGTTTAATTTGTTTAATATATGACAAAACAGATTATTATTATTAAATGATCTTTCTTAAAATCATAGCATAGTAACATTGAGGTATCAAAATAGGCTAGATAAACCACATTACATCTAAATTTGATAAAGTTGTCCGAAGTAAAATCAATAGACATGATAGACGGCTGTTTACATTACAGCACACTAACTCACACAATTTTTACCTGGACGGATACAGCTACACCCGTAGACATCTGTAAAACAAAGGTAGGTTTCATCTCTAAAATAAAGGTAGGTTTCTGTTGCATCAAACTTATAATTCATAATGTATGTGTATTTGTGTATGAAAACCAAGTTCTACATTTCACAAATGTTGTAAATGCGGGCGACAAAATCATTGTCTGTCCTTAACGCGTATCAGGAAATACATTACAAGAAAACAGCATCGATTTATCTATCCCTCTTCTAGTGGCTTCGTCATACACACGGTTGCCGAGGAACCGTAATAGCAACTTAATTATAATTTTCAAACAAACAGTAAGCATTGTTAAATTATATTAGACATTTTATTGTGATATATACATGGCAGTACACAGAATAATAAATATGATAATTTTCTTTTATAATTATACGTGTTAAGACAATGTATTATGATAATGAAAACAGAACATCGTTCAATTTTTATCAGTTCTAATTTTGGGTAATTGAATATATAAATGGGATTGGAGAGATCGCTTCAAATTTATATGACCCAAGATATATATTTTTACAACGTTTATTTTCATTATCTCTAATATATGGTCTCTATATATTCTCCAACTAACTCGAACGTTTATCATGCATATTCATGATCAAACACAAAGTCAATACACACACTTTGAACAGTGAATAAAGCAGTACGTTTTATCTGTAGATTTTCTTTTCTTCAGTCACGTACGAGGAACTTTGTATATTTTTTTCTAGTGTAATTTTGTTGTACTTCAAGGTAAGTGACGTCTACATCTGTGCTGCATGATTGGGAATGATCAGGGAAAGAAACTCAAACTAAACGGGGTTCGTGGGAGATAACGGGGACTCCGTTTCAACTAAAATAAACAAAAATCTGGATTTCGATAAATGATCATAAATTGGTTGATGGTAGAAATTTAGTATGGTGGGGTTAAAGGAAGACAGTCTAATGGGAAGTAGGAAATTCACTGTAAACAATGCATTTGTGTTTCGCAGCCCTTGTACTGGTTGTATAGTACTTGACAACTACATACCTTTATTGATTTGCATCGTCCTTCTAAGAGATGTTGAACTATCGTACTTGTTAAATATACATTCAACTATATAATATCGTATTGGAAATGGTGTACCAAACTTTGAAACCCCAAGGATTGACTGCGGTATAGACATATGATCATCCCTAGGTCTTCTTCCGACTAGAAGCTAAATTTGCCAAAGTGGTGTGTCCGTTTGGCTGTGCGGGATGTATAATTTTGCAGCCACGTCCGGTAAGGATGGCCCGGGACGTAAAATTCAATGCCTCGCGTAGAGAGAGTGTCACATGCTCTCTACACGTTAAGAAACCTTGCAACGTCTCTTTGAGGGGTCCAAATGTAGATGGCCTGATGCAAGGCTAAAAATCTATCCCTTTCAATTTGCCTTCATTTTCTAGTGGCATTCCAAATTTTTAGTCCACCATCCCGGTCGATCCCTTATTGCGGTACCTATCTTTTGCATTTATTGTTTATTTGTTCTCGTCCTGATATGCATGATTTTTTTTTGACACTTGACGGAAAGTAAGCAACGATCATTCAAATAAACTTTTTGAATTACATTTACGCTGGGACTATTATACTAAGTTTTAGTATAGTAGTCCCAGGTTTACGCTGTTCATTTGGCAATTTAGACTCTGATCAGGTTCTCAAATAGAGTTTTTGTTCATAAAAATCTGTTGATAAACTTTATGTACTGTTTTCATGACTTCATATCTCTTTTTCTCATGACGCAGACTTCCTTTCTATTGCCTCTATCCTTATCTGTCACATTGATGTTCAGCATTCTGATTTTCTTTGCATTTCAATCGTTTTTGCACTACTCCAGTATTCCTTTCAAGCTGTCTTCCAATGGTTTCTTCTGAAACTGACTATTGACCATGTACCATTCGATATACTAAGTACAGTAAAACATATTAAACAAGTCTCTGTTACTTTTCTTAGATAAAAGCTTAAACTATAATACATCTATATTTATATAGTATTAATCCTTAATATTTTTATCAACCCTTAAGTGCGTTAGCATGCACGGAAACCGAAAATGTTGGATTTGATTTTTCTACACTTAAACAAAAAGATGATGACGGGGTCTCGGGGCTTTTTGGCGCTTGTGTAAAAATGATGTGCACTTAACTATATTTAAATATTTTTGACAGATTAAATATATGAAAATGATTACCTGGCTGAATAAAAAGATAGACCATCTTCTACAACCGGAACTTCTCCGACCAGAAAATCTAGGACAGTTGCCGCCTGGTGAATATGTGCCAATTCCATCAGATATTGTTCTCCCGTCAATAATTACAGCATTTGCGTTTGTTTTAATACGTCACATATTTGATAGGTAATGTAATGCAGTACTTATAAATTATGATGTCAATTTTAAAACTAGATATAATCTAACAATTGAATGCTAACAATAAAAGATATTTTGGGATGCCATTATGATATTAAGCGAGCAACCAGTGAAAACCTTCCACATAAATATGTTTCGGTCAATATGTATGTTCACAACTTACTAGGTATGAAAACGTCACCATTTTCAAGGAACTTCTTGTTTGGTTGCCATTCTGATAAAATATATATTCCTTAGTTAAATCAAACGACCACACTTTGAAATGTAACACTGCATATTTTACTTAAGGGTTTAAAAAACACGCATTCCTTTTGCATAGACTTGTTGTATATCCAATTGGAACCTATTTTGGACTTAAAGAGAGCACTCCTAGGAAGACCACTTTTGACCATCCAGTTTTGGAACATGAATACAAGAACAGTAAAAGTCCAAGTTCTGATGTTATAATGGTAAGTGACGTAGACCATTAGATAACTTGGCTTTTTATATCAATAAATAAAACACCATGGACATTTATAATACATTTTGATTACTATTAATTACTTTTATTATAGTGTTAATTCTTCTTTTGTCCCTATCCAGCAATTTTTGTATATAATATCTTATTTCAATTTCACTTCACAGAGACATATATACACATGTGTATATATGTCTCTGCACTTCATTGAGAATTCGGTTTTCAGCTCCAGAATCGTAAAATTTATCTTCGAAGTGGTTTCTTATTGCATAAATCTGGTATATATGAGTCTGCTACGTTCAAAACTAGTATTATCGACCGTACGAGACCCTATGAGTAGTCAAGGTCGTTAAACACTCCCCTAGTAGTAATACTAGAATGATGGCTATTGATTCAGTGATAAATTTGCTAAGGGATAGATAGAGTAGTAATACTAGTATGATGGCTATTGATGCAATGATAGATTTGCTAAGGGATGGATAGACCCATAATATGACGTTCAACCTTTTCCATAACTCAATGACAATTGTACGATTTGTTTTACAAATTTTCAGGTTTTATCCAAGAAAACCGGTATATCGGAAAGAACCATACAGTTTTGGTTCAAAAAAAGGAAAAAGCAGGACAAAGTTTCTGGAATCAAACGATTAAGTGACAGCAGGTCTGTTGTAAACACCTTATAGTTTACTTTATGCATTTGTGACAGTATATTGAAATATTCTTGATCAGAAACCATGCATGTACACGGAAAACAAAACAGAGATAAACAAAGGCTGACGTTTAACTTTTCAAACATTGCAGACTTGTAAACATTCCCTGGTGAATTATCGGTGTCTAATTCAGCATTCTTTTGGCAAATGGTAAAACATACTACTGACTATAACTCAACATTAGTTGTGCTATTTTTTTTTAATCAATTAAATATATACATACCATATCGTTAGTCTCGTTGTAACATGGTTGCCTTGTGTGTTGGAAGTCGTTGGTTCTATCCCCAGTTGGGTCAAACCTTAGACTTTGGTATTTGCTGCATCTTATGTCAAATTTATAGTAGTAAGAGCAAAGACTGGTCGGCTAGGAGTCTGAATAAAATGGCTGAGTACGTTGAAAATGTCTTCTGATGAACTTTTTGTTACCTTGTGAGCTAGCACGTAAAAATTAACTCAGTGCGTGGATTTAGTAAGCTGAGGATATTCATATCTCATTAATAATTATCGTCCTGAATATTGAGTAGCGATTAACTGAGTTACTCGAATGATTCAGCGCCCTGTATCGGTCAGTGTCCTCTCGAGTTAATGTAGCGATCGATAGTGAGTCGGAATATCGGATTGTAGCGATCAATAAATCAACTTACCAATTATTATCAAATAGAGTTGATTCAATGAATTTTCCATGAGTAACTGATCTTTGAATGAGACTTAAAAGGTACACATCTTAAAATCAACTAGTTTATGCAACTGCCAAATTTGGCATGTACTAAAACTGTTAATACATTCCTACTTTTTCAGTTGGTCCTTTGCATTTTACTTTGTGTTATCTTGGTATGGAATCTATGTTTTATCCAATGTAAGTATACAGTAATAATGTTCAATAATAATAATTCACAAAATTTGCGTTATTAGTATTGGTTAATTATACCGAGAAAATGTTATAGCAAAAGTAAAAGTTCATTTGTGTGATGTCGTTACTTTTTTTAAATTGACAATGTATGTAATCACATTATTTTATTTTTTTATATATATACTAAAATATATAATATCTTTTTTCGTTAAATTATCAAGAATTCTCGAAATATACTGCCGAAATTTATCCAAAGGAACTTACTTTAAACAAATGAAATATTAACAGCAATAAATGTTCATTTCTAGATTTATATATTTCAGTTTTACACGAAAAAAAAACTCTACACAAAAATTACGACAAAAGGGACGATTTTTATTTCCCTATTGTTAATTTTCCTTTTTTGGACAGCGATGTTCCATTGGCACCGTCTTACGGTGTATCACAAATCGTTCGCTATGCCCGTGTCTGTAGTGACGTTTTGGATTTCAATGAGCGTAATCTATGTATTACCAGAGACTTATATACACATATATATATATATGTGTATGTATGTCTCTGGTATTACTGGTAAATTATTAAGTCATATCGTTACCACAAATTACTAAAAACCTTTACTATATTCTTTCATAGATATAAAGATTTGGTTTGCAAGTTTGGCTGTTCCTGTAAAAACCTTATTTCAAACGGGATAGCACATCCTAATTCTTACGGGGATGTTGTTTACCGAGCCCGGAAATCCGGATAAATTTATCAATCCTTTAAAATATCTTATTCTAAAAGGTTACCACTTTAACATTGTAATTAGATCTTTGAATATTGATTGTATTGGTATAAATATTGATTTTGTTATCAGTAAATTAAAACCATACTAAGTATTATTGTTATACACATAGCGGCACATTCGAGGTACTACAATCTGTCGATACCTACATTTTGACATTGCACAAGGTCATGTTTTTCTGACTGTAAATGACGTCTTTACACTAAATCCATTGGATGTTGGAAGTGTACTGATTGGTATTTTAGTCTTAGATACATGAGTTTATTATTAGTTGTTATTGGCTTTGAACTATCTGGCAGTAATTGCGGGCACTCTCAGATCTTCACTTAGTGTCTTTTTTGTTGTGGGATGTAAAGATACGCTGCCACGTCCGGTCTGTGTTTTCGTTAGATGTTTTATGCTTTGTATCGATCTGATGAGTGAAGCCCTTCAAGTGATTTTTAACCGGATTTCCAAAGGAAAATATTAATTTGGTTATGTACGGCAGTCGGGCGGTCGGGCGGGCGACTGCCAAACAATGTCCGAGTAAAACTTTAAAACGCTTTAATGAAATCTATTCAAATTTAGACATGTTGTTTGCTGTGACTAAATGAAGGTCAGGTTCGATTTTTCACTAGTTTAGCTTTTATCATTGATGAGTTGTAGACCTTTAAGTAGCGAAAATTGATACTTAAATTGATTCTTGGTGTTTCCATTTCTGAACCCTACAAAAAATCATTTATTTTTTTACTTGATCCTGTTTGGGGGTCCAGAATTGCATATATCGTTACATCACTGTCCCAGATTAGGGGAAGAGTTTGGCGCCAGCAAACTAGTTCTATATGTGCCTGTCCCAAGTCAGGAGCCTGTAGTTCAGTCACAGGGGTTTGTTACAATTTGCCGGGTTTACTATCCATACGAACCCGTGTTTTTTCGGGGTTCTTATGAATAGTAAACCCGGCAAATCATTGTAACAAACCCCTGTGGTTCAGTGGTTGTCGTTGGTTTGGGTCTGTCATATTTGAATTTCGCAAATTCAACGGTTATGTTATGAATTAGGCTGTTAGTTTTCTCAATTGAATTGTTTCATATTTTTCATGTCGGGGCATTTTATAGCCGACTATACAGTATGGGGGTTTCTTTTTGTTGAAGGCCGTACTGTCATGTGCCTATAATTGCTTACATCCACTTCATTTGAACTTTGGTGGATAGTTGCAATTGTCTCATTGGCAATCATACCACATCTCCTTTTTTTTTTATAAGACAATTAATATACCAACAAAATGAACATCAAAAACTAACAAAGATGGGAAAGCAATAATCAGTGTAAAAATTCACCTCCCCCGAAAGAAAATCACGAACATTTAGTAATGTTTGTCAAGTGTCAAAGAGAGGCGAGAGATACCAAAGGGACATTCAAACTCATTAGCCGAAAACAAACTGACAATGCCATGGCAAAAAAATGAAAAATGATCAAAAGGCAAACAACAGTATACAAAACACAACATAGAAAACCAAAGACTGAGCAACACGAACCCCACCAAAAACCGGGGTGTAACAAGCGTTCTAAAAGTATCCATTGATACCGTTTCACCGAAACATCATATCACGTGAAGAGAAATTTCTATCTGTGTCTTATATAGTTACACTTATTAATCAAAACGTATAATGATTATCATTCGCAAATTTGAGATTGCTTTTAAGGGGTGTTCAAAGCCATAATTAAAGTAAGAATGAAATTATAACATACCAACCAGAAGTGATCAGCATTTTGTTTTATCATATTGTAGAAACAATGGAGCACAAAAACAGAAGACTGCTGGAAAGGTTGGCCATTGTTGGTAAGACTTACTGTTGAAAATTATATGTAAGGCTTACTATGATACGGTAAGCAGGAAGAAAAAATGACCTTTTATGAAGTACTAGTACATTGTTTGTATCTTTTGTTTTGTTTTGTATTATTGTTAAGCTTTTTTTTGTGAATTTTTATTTTTTTACTTCTCGGCTGACTTGAACATTGACACCATGAAAACATTGATTTATAAAGAGGATAGATATCTTCCAAAAGGATCAAGAGTCACTGACACACACTGTTAAAAAGAAATCTGAACACATTGTTTATTTATGTAAATGTGTTAAATGCTGAGGGCACATCATCTTACAAAAATATTATTTTCGACCCAATTAAACATACATTCAGGATCACAAACTCCCACAACAGTATTTGGATAATTTCACATTTGAACGGATAAATTTAAATTCAATTTAAAATGTTGCTCAATATAAAAATAAGGAGATGTGGTATAATTGCCAATATGACAATTATGTATAATTTATTCAATAGAGTTGTGAACACCTATAGGTCCCCGTACTGCCTTAAAAAATTAGCAAAACTCAGACTCATAGTAAGCTATAAAAAGTCCTGACATGATGAAATGTGATTTTTGTAACAAACAAACGAAAAACAATTAAGTCAAACAGCAATCAGCAACTACCACTGAATTAGAGGCTCCTGACTTGGGACAGGCACATATAGAATATGGAGCAGTTGAACATGTTTGTGAATGCTCAACCATCCCCCTAAATTGAGACATTGGCATAACAACACACAACATAAAAAAAAAAAATAATATGTAAAGGGTTTGTTTTATCAGATCGGCACGAAAAATAAAAACTTACATAAAGACAAATTCACAGAATCTAAAAGTGCTCACAATTACTGAAAGATAGTTCAAAGCCAATTACTTCTTTCATTTTTCTTTTCAATTTTGAATACATATATTTTTGTTTCAGACAGTGTCTAACGATATGTATTACTACTACCTCTTAGAATTAGGATATTACATTTCATATATTTATATGCTGTTCACTGACCATAAAAGAAAAGTAAGTGGCTTCAATTATAAATATTTCTTTTTAATTCAAGGTTGAATGATAAAGTTATTTTTGTGTTAAACAATTAGTTCCCTACCAGAGGCAGAATAGGACTAATATATCATTCCAAATGTTTATCAGTACATCAGTCTGTTTGACCTATAAATTGTTTGCACTTATTTTTATACGACCGCAAAAAAATTTCGCAGTCATATATTGGTATCACGTCGTCGTCCGAAGACACTTGGTTTCCAGACAATAACTTTAGTATTAATAGAAATCTATGAAATTAAAACACAAGGTTTATAACCACAAAAGAAAGGTTGGGATTGATTTTGGGGGTTATGGTCCTAACAGTTTAGGAATAAGGGGCCAAAAAAGGGGCCCAAATAAGCATTATTCTAGTTTTCCGACTATAACTTGTGGAAGGGTGTATGGATCTCTCTGAAATTGTACAACAAGTTTCCATACCTCAAAGGGATGGTTAGAATTGGCTTGGGGGGTAATGGCTCAAACCGTTTAGGAATTAGGGGCAAAAAAGGGGGAAAAAACAAGGGTTTCCTTGTTAATGGACAATCACTTTTAAGTTCAATGTTAAATTTGGATTACCTCCCTTACACTGCTTTAAAATTATATATAGAAATCTTTTATTGTCTTGAGGTGATTAGCTGTCAATTTATTTTTAGAAGTTACTAATAAAAATGCTGATTAAAGATATATTATTTTTAGACATGATTATGTATGTCATTTTCTATTTTAAGACTTTTATGATGTATTTAAATGGGTAATTATGGTTGCAAACTCCATTGGAAATTTGAATTGAGATAATGACCATATCTTGAGGGAAAGATTTTTTTTTTTTTGGTAAAAGGGGAGGGGGAGGTGAAAAAAAATTTGGGGGGGGGACAATTTTTTTTTCTTATTACAGGTTTCGGAAATTAAAAAGAAAATTTCTTCAAATATTATTTATTTTGTAAAAAAAAAAAAAGGGGGCGGGGTGAAAAAAAAAAATTTGCCAAAAAAAAAGGGGGGGGGGGGGGGGGGGGGGGGGGTGTTAATTCGCAACAGCATAATGTATTGCACAAAATAAAAAAAAAAGGGGGGTAATTTTTTTTTTGGGGGGGGGGGGGGGGGGGTGCAATTTGCACCAGCATAGTGTATTGCACAATGGCAAAAAATTGAATATAAATTCAAATCATATAACCAATTCTAAGTTCTTTGACTACAGTTATTCTGTGTCAGAAACCTATTATGTGTCAAACATTTAATTTCAATCCAAATTCAGACCTGTATCAAGCATGAATATTGTGTACATTTTTGCCCCAACTGTTCAGGGTTGGACCTCTGCGGTCGTATCCAGCTGTGCTTGGCGAAGCAATTTATTGTAATGCTTCAATCGATTGATTAGATAGTTGGCATATAGTTTTATCATAAGAAGTTAAAGATTGAGATTGAGTATAGTTTTTTACAGAGGTAAGACATAGAAAATTGCTTAACCATATCCGCTTTCCACACTTCTCTGTAATAACTGAATCACTGATTAGATATTTGGCATACAGTCATTATATTATAGGAAGTTACATATTGAGTATGAGATTTGTCCCGGTTGAGCAATGTTGACATTGTGGACATGGACCATATAAAATAGCTTGAAACTATCAGTTTTCACACTTCGTTTTATAATGCCTTACCCAGGAGATATTTGATATACAGTCATTATAAGAATTTACAATTTATTATGGTTGGGCGGTTTTTGCAGGATTTGTCAATGGCGTAGCTAGACAAATGTTAAAGGTGAAGCCCAAATTGGCAGGGGGTCTGGGGGCCCCTCAAGGCCCCCCTTGGGTCCAGGGCAAAACCCTGGTAGGGGGCCAGGGCTGAAGCTCCTGGATTTTAGGGTTTTAAACCCACAAATATTAAATGAAAATATTGAATGTTAAGGTGTAGATAAAAGCATTTTTGTTTGATACAAGTCAGATAATTTTGTGAAAAGATATATATTGTTCCTCGAAGAAAAAGGAAAAACCAGGAGATTCGAGAGGGGTAAATAAGTTATATTTACTTAGACCAGTATAATAAGAAAAATTTAGGGTCCCGCGGAACCCAGCGTCTTTCCTACTTTAAGAATCTAATAAATTTTTTAAGAACTTTAACTGTAGACTGTATGTAATGTTAACTGCAAGAAAAACTAATTCCATATATAATTAATATACGGAAAAACAGGAAATATATTTTTACAAAATTTCCGTCTAGATACTAGCTTTTGATCCGGCATAATCAAGCTTCTGTCCAAGTTTGATAAAGATCCATGATAGTTTAAGAAAGTTATTAAAATTTTAAAAACTTAAAACACAGAGTGAATGTACTGTTAACAGGCAGAAACGGAATGTAGGATCACTATGTCTCGCTTTTGTGACAAAAGTCGCAGGCTCGACAAAAACCACACCATTATATATTGCTTGGAGATAAAATGTAAAAAATATATTAAGTTTAATATAGTGGGTACCCAGATTAGGGCAGGATGGCGCCTTCAAATTAGTTTTAGCCCAGCCACATTAGGTATATGCCTGTTCCAAGTCAGGAGCATGTAATTCAGTGTTATGGTTGTCGTTTGTTGCTGTGTATCGTATTTGTTTTTCAATCATTATTTTGTACATAAATCAGGCCGTTAGTTTTCTCGTTTGAATTGTTTTCGGGGCCTTGTATAGCTGACTATGCTGTATGGACTTTTGTCATTGTTGAAGGCCGTACGGTGATCTATAGTTGTTAATTTCTGTGTCATTTGGTCTCTTGTAAAGAGTTGTCTCATTGGCAATCATTACCACATCTTATTTTTTTTTATATTTTGATAGGCAGCGGAATACAACTTACGAGGTCAACTAAATGAAAATAAACAAATGTGATGGCTCATCCTTGCCTTTTGCTGTATTGGGCAAAGTTTAACATCGTTCAAAAGCTGAGCAAAATTTATGATACAACATTATATATGATTCAGAATTTCCTGCCATGTTTGTCAGTGAATGAACTAAAAAAATGTCTTGTTTTATTTCAAAAATACAAACACTGTAGTAGGGTAATTGTTCAAGGAATATTTCACTAAGTAGATACAGCCAGTCGAAACCTCTGTGTGGATATGCATTATTAAAAGAGTCAGACTCAATCTCTCACACCAGTGACTTAAAACAAAAAAGCAAACCTGCTGTCATTGTTGGTTGCAAAACAGTCAGTTACTTTATCAATGGGCGTCTCCTTGTTCGCATGAAGGATTCATAGCCCCGAAAGTTGTTCGGTTGTCATCATAGAACGCAGACATGTTTTACAACACTGAAACTGCGTTGATTCAGCGGTGGTATTGGTCACAGGCATTGCCAATTCTGTGTTGCATTGTAACAAACAGAGCACCCCGCAGACACAATATTCGTCTGCTATGAAAAGAGAGGAAATAAAGCGCTGGTGGTGGGAACGAACACAGGGAGTCTGAGAAGTGATATCGACTTGTTGACTTCTACAATTTTTTTTTATATTTAACCGCACAGTGCCCATTTATCTTCCCCTTTACTCTCTCTCACTCGGAGTCTTCTCCTCTCTCTCATACCTCTAGCTCATTTTTATTTTAATTTTCAATTTTTTAATTTATTTTTTTTTTTGACAAAACGATGTTGAAGCCTTGGCTTCCGAGCTTCCGCCTAGCTACACCACTGTTTGTGGTCCTTGGACATAGACTTTTAAATTGCTTTAAGATGTAAAATTGCCTTAAGATATAAACTTTCAACGTTTTTTACAATCAATACGGCATGCATTGATAGTATAAACAATCGATCAATCCACATTGATAATAAAAAAAATAAATGTGGAATGTGTCCATGGAACACAGATGATGCCCCCGCTTGCATATCATATAAAATTATAAACGGACATAACTGAAACAATAAAAGTGACCCTACCCAAATTTGAACTTGATCTGAGTTTTGTGGTAATAAGTATTGTGTATAAGTTTCATAAAATTTGGTTGAGGCAAACTTAAGTTAGAGAACAGAAACGAAAAATTCTGCAATTTTTCCATTTGTAAAGGGGCATAACTCTAGAACGGTTAAAGTGACACCACCATAATTCAAACTTGATCTGTATTTTGTGTTAATAAGCATTGTGTATAAGTTTCATAGCATTTGGTTGAAGCAAACTAAAGTTAGAGAACGGAAACGAAAAATTCATCAATTTTTCCATTTGTAAAGGGGCATAACTCTAGAACGACATCACCATAATTCAAACTTGATCTGTATTTTATGATAATAAGCATTGTGTATAAGTTTCATAGCATTTGGATGAGGCGAACTAAAGTTTGAGAAAAAGAAAACGAAAAATTCAGCAATTTTTCCCTTTGTAAAGGGGTATAACTCTAGAACGGTTAAAGTGACGCCACAAAATTCAAACTTGATCTGTGTTTTGGGGTTATAAGCATTGTGTATAAGTTTCATAACATTTGGTTGAGGCAAACTTAAGTTAGAGAACGGAAACTTACTTTTGGACGTACGTACGGACGTACTGACGGACGTACGTACAGATGGACAAGGGTAAAACTTAATGCCCCCTCGGCTAAAAACGTTGAAAACAAACGATATGGACCTACAAAGACTTATATTATTGAACTACATGGGTCGGGTTGGGCCTGCAGTTGTTGACAATATCTCCATCTTTGAATAAATCTTCTGAGCCAAATAATGATAATATCGAAATTCCAAACTACACCAGTAACAATGTATACTTGTCTCATTATAAATGTAAACTCATCCAACGTTAACATTACAGCCGGTGAGGGACATTGTATTGCATATACAATACCCTCAAAATGGTTGTTTAAAATGCATTTTGAAAAAAAAAGATGATTAGTTTTAGTGAATTTTAAATACAATCTTTATAATTTATATATGTGTATTTCGTAGTTGAACAAGTACTGTTTGTTTAACAAATCTTCTTTGTATTTTAGGATTTCTTAGAATTTTTTATCCATCATAATGTGACAGTTATACTTCTGATTTTATCATGGTCTGTCAATGTTGTACGTATTGGTGCATTGGTTCTATGTATACACGATCCAGTGGATTATCTTCTAACGGTAAGTCATATTCAAACATGCTGGTTTATATTTAAAGATAAGTAGATGAGGTACGTTGCTAATGTCCACGTCACTTGGTGTTTGGTGGATAGTAGTCTCATTGTCAATCATGCCACATCTCCTTAATTTATATGGTTGGCAATGAGAATCTCCTTATCTCATATGGTTGCCAATAAGACAACTATCCATAAAGGATATAGACCAAAGTTCAAAGGTGTAGACAATTGCAGGTCACTGTAAGGCAATGAACAAATCCAATGCCATATAGAAAGCTATTATTCAAGGCCTCAGGGGTGACAAGATGTATAAATTTTGAGGTTATATATATATATAAATAAATGCTGTTTGTGCTGTATTTAGACCCCTCTAACAAGAAATTTGTTTTGCATGCACACATATAAAAATTGCGGTTTTTATCCAACGCAATCATAGGTTTGAACGTTGTTTTCAATTTAGACTTATTTATATTTTTTCGTTTGGGCTTGTATTATATTTGCCTTCTGGTTAATATGATCCGTTCATCCTATTTCGACTCTTCAAAATTCAAGAGTCTATCCTAAATTGAGGTAAATTATATGGCCTTCAAAATATCGTTTCGATTCCTAACATCACTGAAGAGACATTAATTGTCGAAATCCGGATATGGTGTACAAATTTTTGCACCTCATGCTTACGGTATACCATCTTTTCCTCAAGTTTGTTGTTTTCTGTTTGGTATTCAATTAATAATAGAGATCCATTTTGTTACATCTTGTGATCTGTTTATTTGGCAATCGCCAATGGCAGTCAGCAGGGTTTAAGAACATCTGTTGTTCGACCTGTTAGTCAAATGCGTTTTGTTTAAATATACTTTTTCACTTTTTTGGTCGTTTGGAAAAAGGTGTTTGTGCTGTATTGAGACCCCTCTACCAAGAAATTTGTTTTGCATGCACACGTATAAAAATTGCAGTTTTTATCCAACGCAATCATAGGTTTAAACAATGTTTTCAATTTAGACTTATTTATATTTTTTCGTTTGGGCTTGTATTATATTTGGCTTAGGGTTTATATGATCCGTTCATCCTATTTCGACTCTTCAAAATTCAAGAGTCTATCCTAAATTGAGGTAAAATTAAATGGCCTTTCAAATATCGTTTCGATTCCTAACGTCACTGAAGAGACATTAATTGTTGAAATCCGGATATGGTGTACAAATTGTTGCACCTCATGTTTGCAGTATACCATCTTTTCTGCAAGTTTATTGTTTTCTGTTTGGTATTAAATTAATAATGAAGATCCATTTTGTTACATCTTGTGATCCGTTTATTTGGCAATCGCCAATGGCAGTCAGCAGGGTTTAAGAACATCCGTTGTTCGACCTGTTAGTCAAATGCATTTTTGTTTAAATATACTTTTTCACTTTTTTGGTCTTTTGGAAAATGTTGTTTGTGCTGTATTTAGACCCCTCTACCAAGAAATTTGTTTTGCATCCACACGTATAAAAATTGCGGTTTTTATGCAACACAATCATAGGCTTGAATGTTGTTTTCAATTTAGAATTATATATATATTTCATAGGTTTGAACGTTGTTTTCAATTTAGACTTGTTTATATTTTTTCGTTTGGGCTTGTATTATATTTGCCTTCGGGTTTATATGATCCTTTCATCCTATTTTGACTCTTCAAAATTCAAGAGTCTATCCTAACTTGAGGTAAATTGTAAGGCTTTCCAAATACCGTTTCGATTCCTGACATCACTGAAGAGACATTAATTGTCGAAATCTGGATATGGTGTACAAAAACCTTTGCACCTTTTGTTTGCGGTATATCATCTTTTCCGCAAGTTTATTGTTTTCTGTTTAGTATTAAATTTTTAATTAAGATCCATTTATTACATTGGTGATCTGTTTATTTGTTTATTTGGCAATTGCCAATGGCAGTCAGCAGGGTTTAAGAACATCCGTTGTTCGACCTGTTAGTCAAATGCGTTTTGTTTAAATATACTTTTTCACTTTTTTGGTCTTTTGGATGTAGTTTGTGCTGTATTTAGACCCCTCTACCATGAAATTTGTTTTGCATGCACACGTATAAAAATTGTGGTTTTTATCCAACACAAGGTTTGAAAGTTGTTTTCAATTTAGACTTATATATATATTACATATATATATACATGTATAAGCTTTATAACTAAGACTGTGTCCTAACTATACCAAAATAGAGGAACACAATTCTTCTCTTTCATCATCTGTCTATTCTGTGCACCCTTCTGCCCTTATAGTTATATATATATATATCAATATATGCATATCATTTGAGTAAAGAC
Source organism: Mytilus californianus (assembly GCF_021869535.1). Lineage (NCBI taxonomy): Eukaryota > Metazoa > Mollusca > Bivalvia > Mytilida > Mytilidae > Mytilus > Mytilus californianus. The sequence goes on along the minus strand of NW_026262668.1, from coordinate 64,131,704 downwards.
CATATAATGCAAATAAAAACTTCTATTTTAGGACCTATACCGTTCAAACTAAAATGTCATTTTGTTTCAAAACTTTCTGGAAAATAATTAGGATGACTGTATTAGTTTTTTTCTAATAAAAAAAAAGGCAGAAGATATCAAAAGTGATAATTAAACTCATAAATCAATTAAAAAAAAGGACAACACCATGGCAAAAAACAAAACACGAAGAACAGACAGACAGTCTACAAATCACAACATTGGGGATGATCTGAGGTGCTCAGGAAGGGTTAGCAGATCCTGCCCCACATGTGACAACTTAAGTATGGTTTTGGCAAATGGTCCCGATTTGTTGAGAATTAGTGATGTATTCATTACCAGTTAATATGTATTAAAATTTACAGTAATTTTTCTTTTCAGTTTGCCAAATCAGCTGTTTACTGTAAAAAGCACCGTGTAGCAGACATTTGCTTTGTTGTATTTTTGTTTTTGTGGATTTTTACAAGACTTTTCGTTTACCCATATGTGTAAGTTTATAGCATCCTATTGGAAAAGAAAATACAAAAAACTAAACTTTAGTAATTTTGATTGAAATATTAGCAATAACGCACACACTTACACGTAGATCCCTTTGTTAATAACTGAAATTTTTGTTATTATTTAAAAATTCAAAAATTTCAAGACACTGTCAGTATTTCAAAATTTGAAATTCATTTCCCATGTTAAGGGATAAAAACTTCTTACCATGATTAAAGATAGAAACGTCTTGCCCATGATAAAAGATTGAAACTTCTTATCCGCGATCAAAGAAAGAAAATTCTAACTTTTAATAATAGATTGATTGTTAAGGTTAATTTTGACGTCTATATGGTATAATGAAAGTAAAATTTTACAGTATTAAAGCTAAGTCCTATTAGGCATCACGTAAAAGTATCAAACGAACATTATAAAGATCAACTTTTAAACTGCAAATAGATACACAGCATGATGTAATAACATATTAGGCTTACAAGAAATGTATCAAAATTGTTACACTTGCTTGAATTTTAGATCATGGCACGTTTATGAATTGCAGCATTTAAAAACTTTTTTTCAGAGTCCTATATTCGGTTTATGTAGAACTTCCAGCATTAGCAGAGAATAACAGTAATATACAAATATTGGACAGAAGTTTTGTTATACAGTTTCTGAAGGCATTGCTAGTTGTTTTACAAATACTTCATGTTCTGTGGACGATTTTAATTTTTAAGTCTGCGGCAACAAAATTTACACGCGGGGAGGTAAGAGTATTGGTATTACGTTCAAAACATTGTTTTATTACCCCTTTTTACTCTTTTTAAACTTTGAAAATATGTATGTATCAAAATTTAATCAAATGAACAAGTAAGTTCTCGGAATGAATGTTAATATCTCAAAATATAAAATTGTGAATTATGATATTAATATCGTGATTTCTTTAAGTCAAATTAGTATTATCATGTCTTTCCCTTGTCAATCACAAGTACCATATTTAACACTGACAAAAGTCTTGTCTATATTTCATGAAAAATGAAACAGAATTGGCATATATTTCAAATAATGATAGATTGCAACTGTATGTTTGATTATCTATGGTATTATCGAAATCTACTTTTGCTTGCAATTTTCTACTTTTCTGTTTCATTTTTCATTTAAACATATGAACTCTGTGGATAGCACGACTTCACCGTCCAACTTAGAGCATTAAGTTGTGTAGGAAACGTTAAAACATCACAGCTACTGCTAACATAGTTTTGGGTTCCCTCCAAGTTATCCTCGTAAAAATACCTATGAGGATTAACTGCCTTGGGTAATGTATAAGAACATAAACTCTATAACTAAGACTGTGTCCTAGCTATCCCAAAATAGTGGAACACAATTCTTCTCTTTTATCATCTGTCTTTTCTGTGCAACCTTCTGCCCTTATATTCCTGCTCTATGCATTTGTTTTCCGATAATTTTCAATGTGAACAAATAATTTTTACTACTGGAAAAAGCTTTTTACAACCCCAAATTACCATAAATCTAGCACAAATACATCAGTTTGGTTATTTTTTGTTATATATAAAAATGATCAAGTTGTCACTTTTTAAACAAGAAATTGTGCTAATACACCCTCATCATAAAACTGTGCCACTCCGCTATTAAATGCTAGCTGGAACACTGTAAGATATTTTATAAATTTGTGAAAACCAAGTACAACGCAAATTTCTTAAAATTAAAGTTATTACATTTGGAACACAAAACTTACTTTGCCTTACATGCAGACAATAATTGGAAACTATAAAGACACCTTAGGAGCTGAATAAGGAAACTGAAAAACAAAGAGTATAAGTTATGATGTTATTAGTCCCCTACGGATGAAGTCGAAGTGGACTTTAGGTTTGCACTCCGTCTGTCTGTCTGTCTGTCTGGCTGTCTGGCTGTCTGTCTGTCCATCCATCAGTCCGGCAAATCTGTTATCCACATGTTTTTTCTTCATGCTTGAAGATATTGATTTGATATCTGGTATATTGTTTTATCATGACAAGTAACAGATCAGGTTCGAATTTTGTTCCGGTCTGATAATTTTGTGCAGAGTTATGGTCCTTGGACTTAGAAAATTCACTCATATAATCAGTTTTCCGCACTTTTTTTCGTCATGCTTGAAGAAATTGATTTAATAATTGGTACAATGTTTTATCATGACAAGTTACAGATCAAGGTCGAATTTTGTTCCGGTCTGATGATTTTATACAGATTATGGTCTTGGACTTTAAAAATTCACTCAAATAATCAGTTTTCCACACTTTTTTTTCGTCATGCTTGAAGATATTGATTTGATAATTGGTATATAGTTTTATCATGACAAGTTACAGACCAAGTTCAAATTTTCTTTAGGTCTGATGATTTTGTGCAGAGTTATGGTCCTTGGGCTTAGAAAATTCACTCAAATAATCAGTTTTCCACACTTTTTGTCATCATGCTTGAAGATATTGACTTGATATTTATTATATAGTTTACACCATGATAAGTTAAAGATCAAGTTAGCATATTGTTCTAGAACAATTAATTTTTAACCGGTAGGGGACTATGTATTGCCATGCAATACTCTAAGAATGCTTGTTTTTTTTGGTACGTATACACATTTACTAATTTTCACCACAGCTTCAAGATGCTAGAAGTGACACAGAAGATGACGAAAAGGATGATGATGATGATGATGATGTGATTTCTGATGAAAACTTCAAAGAAATGTTCAACAATAATACAGGAACCAATGGTATTGGCCAATAAATTTGCAATATTACCTCAAAAGGCAGCCTTTTTAAAACGTGACTTTATTATACCGTATCTATATATTTTGTGTTTGTAATTTTTGTAAACTGAATATTGTCATCAGATTTATAAAACATATATATAATATATGTTTTATATATAATATGTTTTATATGCTATAAATATGCTGAATAGTAAAGAGTTTGTAAAAATATATACTGTTGCAAGTAGCCAAGGCTCTGTGTTGAAGGCCGTACTTTGACCTATAATGGTTTACTTTTACAAATTGTGACTTGGATGGAGAGTTGTCTCAAAAACAGTCAAGTACTGGTCTATTATGACACCTCTTGTTTGTAAAAAATATGCAAAGGGGATATTCAAAGGTAAACTGACAACACCACGACGAAAACACAAACAAGAACACAAAACAAAACATAAAAAAACTAAGGACTGATCAACATGAACCCCACCGAAAAGTTTGGATAATCTCAGGTGAAGGGTAATACTAATGTTTTATACGAACTCTGAAAGTTTAGGTGTATCCCGATTTGCAGGGATGATTGAACTATAGTTTGTAAGGACTACATGTGACATCATGTCCTAATTGCAGCACTCTTAGTTTTTAACTCTTTTTTAAAATGAACAGCACTCATAAATCCAATTACTAGATACATCTGAATGTTTATACTAAAGAATCTAAAATAAATTTAAATAAATGAAAGGTAAAAAGTTTTACTAAGAAGGGTGATAAATGTAAAACAATTGTCATTGATGGTCTACAATACATAATACTTAATTTTCTGGTATTTGTGGCTTATATTTAAAAAAAACCCCGGTATACACATGATAGGTAATGTTGCAAAAACAGTGTTCTTATTTACATATTTACAATAGTCCAGTAGTATGTATAAAGATACCCTAAAAGTGAGTCTAATTACAGCTTTTAGAATTTCATTTTTTATTCCTATTCTATGAAAATATCTAAATCATAAATATAATCCAACTAACCCTAACTAAGGTTGTTTTGCGACAAGTCAGCATGTTCTACACTTGTGTCCTCTTCCTGGTCGACGCTGGTGATCTTTGAAAATATGTAAACAAGCTTTAGGATGACAATGCATGATAATTTTTTACGTGTTCTTGAATTACAAATAGAAAGAAACAGTTGAGGTGCTTTAACTTTGTTACTTTGCCCATTTGATCTTCTGAAATTGCTTCAGTGAACGTAAAAGTGTTCATTTTTAGAACACCGGTAACATAAAACAAAAATATAAAAATAGCTACTCTGTGAAATAAAGCAGTACAATCTCTTACATTTTTTACAGTTTATACATGTCCTTGCTTTGTGCTAGTGGGTCCTAATAAGGTGCTTGCAATTTTTGACAAGACGTTGATTTTTTTCGAATCAAACGTTGCATGCACAATAAATTGTATTGGCTAAATGATTGTATTTATTCGGATTTTTGACACCTATTTGAACTTTGGACATGCACTATGGTTGTATAATTAACCCATTGTTTTAAATTATCGCAACAACATATACTTACTACATAAGTAATACATGCCTTTAAAATGATTATTTTCATAAATATAGGATGCTTCCTTAAACATATTTTAAAAACATATTGTTTATAAAGTAGATCCTGGTGAAATAAGATGATCATAACTATACCAATTGTTGACAAAGCCTTCTCCATGGGATAGGAAGAATCTTAAGTTTCACCCATGGGTTTCGTCACCCAGAGTTCATCTATGTTTTATACCAAAATTGGCACCTATTATGTAAATGCACTTTGTCGTAGAAAGTTTTCACAGAAAATTAGTAAGAGCCTATTTGTGGACAAGCCTTCACAGTTTGCATGAACCTCATATGTATTAAAGTCAATACAGTGGCAATGACAAAAAAAACACAAATTACCAATAGCCTTTATTATTAGCTGTCAGTTTTACTAAAATTGAGAATGGAAATGGGGAATGTGTCAAAGAGACAACAACCCGACCATAGAGCAGACAACAGCCGAAGGCCACCAATGGGTCTTCAATGTAGCGAGAAACTCCCGCACCCGAAGGCGTCCTTCAGCTGGCCCCTAAACGAATATGTATACTAGTTCAGTGATAATGGACGTCATACTAAACTCCAAATTATACACAGGAAACTAAAATAAAAATGATACAAGACTAACAAAGGCCAGAGGTTCCTGACTTGGGAAAGGCGCAAAAATGCGGCGGGGTTAAACATGTTTTTTGAGATCTCAACCCTCCCCCTATACCTCTAGCCAATGTAGAAAAAAAAAACAAACGCACAACAGTACGTACAGTAAAACTCAGTATAAGAGAAGTCCGAGTCCGATGTCAGAATAGGAAACAAAAGAAAATAAACAAAATGACAATAATACATAAATAACAACAGACTACTAGCAGTTACTGACATGCCAGCTCCAGACCTCAATTAAACTGATTAAAAGATTATGTCTTCATCATATTAATATCAGGCACAATCCCTCATGTTAGGGGTTTAGTATTATACCGTCATAAAATATATGAGAAGAACATAACCCTTGTCATGCCAACAACTGGTTTTAGAATAAATGTGTTTAATTCCGATGCAAAGATCCTATAAGTGAATTAATATTAAAGCCAAAATATGCAATCTTTAATGACCTGACAACAGTATCGTAACTATATTCCTTCTTAATAAGTCTGTTTAAAGGTTTTGTTAGCTTTTGAGGTGAATACTGACATTTTTGTGCTTTGTAAAGAATATTACCATAAAAGATTGGATGTGAAATACCCGAACGTATAAGATATCTGCATGTTGAGTTATATTTACGAATGATGTCCTTATACCGATGATAAAATTTAGTAAATGTTTTGACTAGTTTATGATATCGAAAACCCTGGTGTAATAATTTTTCAGTAATACATAAATTTCTCTCGCTAAAATCTAATACGTTGTTACATACACGAGCGAATCGTACAAGTTGATATATATATAAACACCATAAGATGGTGACAAGGGAACGTCACCATCTAAAAATGGATAATTAACAATAGGAAATGAAACATCATCTCTTTTGTCATAAATTTTTGTATTAAGCTTCCCGTTAATGACAGAGGCGGATTAAGATGGTTTTTCAGGGGGCCCGGGCCCCTCCCCCCTTTTTGGGGAAAAATTTGGTTGATTATATAGGGAATCACTGAAGCATGACTGGAGCGGGCACCCTCTTAGGCAGTCAGTGGGCCCCTACTTATGAAAAATTCTGGATCCGCCACTGAATGATATAGATATCAAGATCGAGGAAAGGACAGTGGTCATTGTTAGTATTAGCTTTATTTAAAGTAAGTTCAACAGGATAAATTTCTTTAGTATACATACTGAATTCGTCATTATTGAGAGCCAATATATCATCCAAATATCCAAAAGTATTGTTAAATTTTTGTATCAGATGTTGTTTCGATGGGTCTTTGCTGATTTTAGTCATAAATTGTAACTCATAACAATACAAAAACAGGTCCGCAATAAGTGGTGCACAGTTAGTCCCCATTGGAATTCCGATAACTTGACGATATACGGAATCTCCAAAGCGAACAAAAATGTTATCAAGTAAAAATTCAAGGGCAGATATAGTATTAAAGCATGTCCAATTGACATAGTTCTTTTGTTTGTTGCTACTAAAAAATGACCTAAAAGAGTTTGAACATATGTATTCGCATTCCGACTTTTTAAATGCCCATTTAATTAGGTGTGTGAATTTTTTCTTAATAAGAATATGAGGCAAAGTGGTATATAGGGTAGAAAAATCTAAACTTTGAACCGATTCAAAATCACCAATATATGCATGCAATTTATCAAGTACTTCCAACGAGTTTTTGACACTCCAAAAGTAATTAAATCCACTATTTTCAAAGGCCTTATTTGAACAATTTATTATCAGGTTTTTGATGGTACCAAGTGTACTAGTCAGTAGAATAGACAATTTAGTAGTGGAACAATGACTTGAAGACGAAATAAATCTATATGTGTAAGGTGATTTGTGTAGCTTCGGAAGCCAGTACATAGTTGGGACTTTCATTGTATTTGGTTCTGCTTGTAAAGAAGTAGCTAATAGTTTATGTTTGTTACAGATATCGTTTTCTGAAAATGAAGTCAGTTGGAATGTTGGTGAATTGGTAATTTCCTTTTGCAGAACCTCAATGTAAAATTTACGTCAAACTATAATAATATTATATACTACCACTCATGTTCGCTAGCCAAGGGTTACGATAGGAGGGGTCTGGATCGTAACCCTTGGCTAGCGAAGACGACTACCACTGGGTGTTAACTATCGGAATCATATTGTAGTCTGAAACAGTCATTTTGATCTTAACAACATCTGAAAAGTCAGAACCTCAAATGTTAAGTCTTGTTTAGAGGTTAAGATAACTTTCATATATTTTCCTTATGGAAATTCATTACCGTTCAGACATATGGCTTGCAGTCAATCCGGTACTGTTCAGTTGTTATTTCGACAATTGAGTTTTGTACAGGTAAAAACAACTAATGAACAGTCTGATCATAGACTATACAGATTTTAATTGACTGCAAGCAAATGATTCTGACAATTAGCACATACTTACAACTTCTCGTCCAATTAAATTACTTAAATGTTGTCTTCTAATTTTCATAGTACATACTTTTTCCGTGCACTAAGTAACTATGCATGAATGACCACAAGGGTAAGCTTTCATTGTATCGTAATCATTATTTTGAAACAAAAATTGCCACTGACTATTTTAAGATTAAATGATGTGTCCCAAATTAAATAGTTTGTAATTAGTGTTCGCATTGATTTTTAGCTCACCGGGCCCAAAAGTGCCAAGTGAACTTTTCTCATCACTTGACGTCCGTCGTCGTCCGTTAACTTTTACAAAAATCTTCTCTGAAACTACTGGGCCAAATAAAACCAAACTTGGCCCAAATCATCTTTAGGGTATCTAGTTTAAAAAATGTATCCGACGACCCCGCCAATCAACAAAGATGGCCGCCATGGCTAAATATAGAACATGGGGGGGGGGGGGGTTATATCTCTGAAACTGAAGCATTTAGAGCAAATCTGACAGGAGTAAAATGTTCATCAGGTCAAGATCTATCTGCCCTGAAATTTTCAGACCCATCAAACAACCCGTTTTTGGGCTGCTGCCCCTGAATTGGTAATTTTAAGGAAATTTGGTTATTATCTTGAATATTATATTAGATCGAGATAAATTGTAAACAGTAAAATTGTTTAGCATAGTAAGATCTACATATAAGTCAAAAATGACCAAAATTGTCAATTGACCCCGTAAAGAGTTATTGCCCTTTAAAGTAAATTTTTCACAATTTTTCGTAAATTTTTATAATCTTTTACATATATCTTCTCTGAAACTACTGGGCCAAATGAAACCAAACTTGGCCTAAGTCATCCTGAGGGTATCTAGTTTTAAAAATTTATCCTATCACCCCGTCAATCAACCAAGATGGCCACCATGGCTAAAAATAGAACCTGGGAAAGGGGGGGGGGGGGGTAAAATGCAGTTTTTGGCTTATATCTCTGAAACTAAAGCATTGAGAGCAAATCTGACAGGAGTAAAATGTTCATCAGGTCAAGATTTATCTGTCCTGAAATTTTCAGACGTATCAGACAACCCGTTGTTGGGTTGCTGCCCCTGAATTGATAATTTTAAGGAAATTTTGCAGTTTTTGGGGATCTTGAATATTATAATAGATAGAGATAAACTGTAAACAGCTAAATTGTTCAGCAAAGTAAGATCTACAAATAAGTCAACATGACCAAAATTGTCAATTGACCCCATAAAGAGTTATTGCCCTTTAAAGTCAATTTTCACAATTTTTCGTAAATTTTTGTAATCTTTTACAAAAATCTTCTCTGAAACTACTGAGACAAATTTAACCAAACTTGGCCACAATCATCCTTAGGGTATCTAGTTAAAAAAAATGTGTCCGATGATCCCACCTGCCAATCAACATGGCCGACATGGCTAAAAATTGAACATAGAGGTAAAATGCAATTTTTGTCTATTATTTTGAAAACCTTTATGACTAGAGAAAATCTGACAAGGACAAAAATGTTCAGAATGTTGAGCTCGTCCAACTGTCCATTTACGTCAAAATTGTCAGACGACTTCTTATAGGAGTTATTGCCCTTAAATGACAAATTTTACCATTTTTTTTTCATTTTTGCCTATTATCTTGAAAACAATAATAGATACAGAGAAACATTAATGGCAAAAATGATCATCAAGACAAGTTCTACAAATAAGTTCACTTTGTCGAATTCGTCAGCCTACTCCTTATGAGAGTTATTGCCCTTTGATGATGATTTTTACAATATTTTGTGTTTTTGCCTTATTTCTTAAAAATTATAATTGATAGATAGAAACTTAAGTAGGCAAAAATGGTCAGCAAGACAAGATCTACAATTAAGATAATATAGAGGAAATCGTCCGATCTACTTACAAGTCACATTTTGCTGATAAAGGTATATACTCTTTATAGGAGTGATTGCCCAGCCCTTAAATAAGGATTTTTTTACCCTCTTTTGTGTTTTAAGCAAAAACTAAAGAAGATGGAGAGAAACTAAACAGACTAAATTAATGTAAGATCAACAAAACAGAGATTTTTCTTATGAATTCTATTCTTGTCTTCAATGTTGGAGAGTGTTCTTTGTTGAATATGCACATAGACCAAGGTGAGCGACAGAGTCTCTTTAGAGCCTCTAGTTAAATATCCTGCTATTAAAATCTTTGGATCTAAAAAAAATGTTTTTGACAATTGCAAGTTTCTTTCATTTAAATAAACAGTAACACATATGGCCCTTAATACCTTGATACGAGTACAACGCTATCTTAAAATTGTGGTAATTTATCATCCATGCAATTACTTTGTACACAAAAAAAATGTGTACTTTGAAACCTTGTGAAGGGAAATTAAGACAACTTGATGATTTTTTTTTACTTTTCCTAAGGAAATTGCTCTATTTTGTCATGAATTGATTGATTGATGGAAGTTTCTTTCATTTAAATAATCAGTAACAAATATGGTCCTTAATACCTTGATTCGAGTACAACGCTATCTTAAAATTGTGGTAATTTGTCCTACCTCCATGACAAATATGTTGTTGTCCCCGCAGATAAAGCCCCAAACAACACCGTTTTTGTGTGTAAATATCATTACATAAACTGCTTGATAAATGAATTAGGTATTGATAATTCATTTGGAAACTCAACATATACCCTCTCGACACTTACCAAAGAGGAAATCCTGGATAATAATAGGTCTGTTCTATGTTCCTTTGGAATTTCAACCAAAGATGAAGAACTGGATCTTCCATCACTGTATTGGATACCTAAACTACATAAGTGTCCTTACAAACAACAGTATATTGCTGGGTCTTCCAAGTGCTCCACGAAACCTCTTTCTAAATTATTGACATCTATTTTATCAGCAATCAAAGCCGGGCTCCAAAGTTATTGTGAAACAGCCTATTCTAGAGGTGGCGTGAATAAGATGTGGATACTAAAAAATTCCAAAGATCTTTTAGAGTACATACAATCCAAGACTCTCTCATCTTGCAATAGTATTAAAACATTTGACTTTTCTACACTTTACACAAGTATTCCCCATTCCAAACTAAAAGACAAATTGAAAGAGTTGGTATTACTTTGTTTCATTAAAAAGAATGGCGAACGTAGATACAAGTATCTTGTCTTGGGGAGGGATAAATCCTACTTTGTAAAGAATCACTCTGATTCAAACAAAAAATTCTCTGAAACTGACATTATCAAGATGCTTGATTTCTTGATTGACAACATATTTGTTACGTTTGGAGGATGTGTTTTTCAACAGACTGTCGGAATTCTAATGGGAACCAATTGTGCCCCTCTTTTTGCCGACTTGTTTCTTTATTATTATGAGTCTGACTTCATACAGGAACTTCTTAGGAAGAAAGATAAGATGTTAGCAATATCCTTTAACTTTACGTTCCGCTATATAGATGATGTTCTCTCACTAAATAATACAAAATTTGGTTATCCCATCGAACTAGAGATAAAGGATACTACAGATACAGTTAAGTCTTCCTCATATCTTGACTTACATCTAGAAATTGACAATGAGGGTCGGTTGAAAACAAAACTTTACGACAAAAGAGATGATTTCAGCTTCCCAATTGTGAACTTTCCATTTCTATGTAGCAACATTCCAGCAGCGCCTGCATACGGAGTATATATCTCCCAATTGATACAATATTCCAGGGCTTGTATTTCCTATCATGATTTCCTTGATAGAGGATTGCTGCTCACAAGGAAGCTTTTAAACCAAGAGTTCCAAATGGTGAAGTTGAAATCATCCCTTCGTAAATTTTACGGACGCCATCACGAGTTGGTTGACCGTTATGGAATAACCGTTTCACAGATGATATCGGATATGTTCCTTATGTCGTAACTACAATACCCTTCCCTTTTCACGAATGTGACCTACCGAATTAGACTATTTACCGGATTTGTAATAACATAAGCAACACGACGGGTGCCACATGTGGAGCAGGATCTACATACCCTTCCAGAGCACCTGAGATCACCCCAGTTTTTGGTGGGGTTCGTGTTGCTTAGTCTTTAGTTTTCTATGTTTGTGTCATCTGTACTATTATTTGTCTATTTGTCTTTTGATTTTTGGCCATGGCGTTGTCAGTTTGATTTCGATCTATGAGTTTGACTGTCCCTCTGGTATCTTTCGTCCCTCTTTTATCATCCATGCAATTACTTTGTACACAAAAAAATGTGTACTATGAAACCTTGTGAAAGGAAATTTAGGCAATTTGATGATTTTTTTTACCTTTCCTAAAGAAATTGCTCTATTTCGTCAAGTATTGATTGATTGATTGATTGATGGTTACTAAATGTCCAGTGACAAATGTTTCATGCATGTTTAGGACGATGAAAAACCACGATAATGTCTGAAGGGAATGTGCCATCTATATATATATATATATATATATCTGATAAATCTTTTAGTTTTTACTTTGAAATAAAAAAAAAATAACAAAACCTATAATCTTTGATCTATTGGTAGCTTGTTAATGCATATCTGCTAGACTATCTATGGGGACATATTATGTTTCAAATTTATTATAGTTTTAGTTTTACTGTGAAATTGAAAAATGTTTTCAAAACATGTAACGCTTCCAGTGCAATTTAATTATTGCCTGATTTTGGGAAATTTATTTTGTCATCTTAACACATAAAAAAGTTTAAGGTGACCTATAGTTGTTAATTTCTGTGTCATTTGGTTTCTTGTGGAGAATTGTCTCATTGTCAATCATATCACATCTTCTTATGTTTACATCGGATGTGACCTTGAAAGGTCACACCGGTGTCATGTTGCCGCAGAAATTCCCTTGCCGTTTGACTGATAACCGAACGTATTTCGTATAATTACACGGATATTATCGAGTGCAAAATAACTGTCCTTATCGCTTGTTATATATTAATTTCATCAATAAATATTCATGAAAATAATTTTTAAAAACATAGATAAATGTATGAAAATGTTTTGTCGTGAGAAATATATATATATATATATATCAATAACAAATTATTACAGAAGAGTATCCACCATGCACTTGCACTGCACTATCATTAGAATAGTAGAATAGAATGATATACAAATAGCTGAAAATTATATATAACTGTTATACAAATATTAATATAATATATAACAACAAACCAGAGTTTACTGATAACAAATGATTATATCACTACAATATAATAGTTATAACGGCGAGCTTGAATCCCTTGCCATTTATTCACCATTCACAAAGGAACTTGTCTCAGAAAAAAATATATCTATGTTCTTTAACCTAACTTTCAGGTATAGAGATGTGATTTTTTTTCTGAGACAAGTGCTTCTAACCATCCACCAGAACTTGCGGTCATCCGATGTTCAGTACTTTGATTATACATGTAGTAAAACAGCGCTTTATATCAATATACATACTTACACCAGCAGCTACAGACTTTTCATTCTGGAGTCGAGGGCATTTTGAAATCACATATTTTACTATGATACTGCTGAGTAGATTTACAAAACATAAAACTTCGTTAATGAACTCCGTTTTACAAACACCTGTGATACAAGTAGTCAGCCAAAATAAACTATGAATAGACCAATTAAAAGATTACTTGAGTTGTAAATATGTGCGAAATTGGATAGTCTATGAAAAGGTATATACTATGAAATTAAGAGCTCGGGGCACACCCCCTCGCACTAAATTTCATAGTATATACCATTGCATAGACTTACCGATACTTCACTGAAAGACTGAATATGATCAAATAATGCAGTGTTCAGGTAAAAAATCGTTTAAGATCAAAATTAGTTAACTCGTGATTACATTTTAGGCTTTCCAAACAGAGACGTTTCTGGTGAAAAGGTTATTACGGAACAAGTTTGTCATAGTTTTTTTAAAAGCTCAGATTTATCAACTGCTTTAACATTTAAAATATTTGCAGGACAACGAACTCTCCAACTAAGATCAACTAAGGTCTAGCTCAAATAAAACCTGTCATGTAAACATGTTTATGAAAGTGTAATGATTTCAATACAAAACATTTTCAACCTATTATGTATAATTCGAGGGATGTGCTATATGTCATACATGCATGAGTATTAAGACATATATATATAAGCTCCTTTACGACAAACCCACATATGGTTAACATATCATTTAAAGTTACAGAAGAACAGATATATTCCTGGAACAACCTGACTACCGTCAGACTATCTCGATATGGACCATGCATGCATTTTTATTTGTTTGTATGTCTGGTTTTTTTCGGAGGGGTCCAGTCTCAAGACTGGTAGCTGGTGTGGTCTGTTCTACTGAAAAGTATTTCTGGTGATTCTGTTGTCATTCTAATGTCTTACTGGAGCTTGAAAATTAAGTCAACGCTTTATAAAACGTTGGACATACAATCCTACACGCAGACAACCATATACCAAATTAAATTGTTCATCTATCATGCATGAATACTCAGAAAATACCTAATCCTGGAAACTCGAAATGACCACTAAAACATGAAAATGAGGCCATGGTGATATGACATTATGTCAAACGGACATATACTCTTCACAGTCAACCCTTATATGGTTGATGGTGCTGGAGTCCTACAAAGTACACCAATTTCACAATGATATCAAATAATTTGAATCTTATTAGATATTCAGAGCTCTGTTGGGTTCCTCACGTCGACCTTGACCGTAAAACATAAGTACTAGGTTGGTGTAGTTCTAGACGTTAAGAATCATATTAAAAATCTCAAAGTAAAAGTCTTTAATATCTCAATACTTTTGACACCAGGGTACTAAGACATTCAAGGAAATGACGAGGCAGCCATTCTGATATAAATATTAGCAGAAGAAGCTAGAATCTTACCACCAGAAAATACCAATGTGTAGACGTGAAAAACGAGGCCGCCTAAGGTAAAACACAAATGTGATAAAGACGATGGGAAATCAGCAAACAAGAAGAACACTTTAAGAAAATTTATCAACAGTAAAGCGGGACATATTCTTTGATCATTCCCTTAATAAAGACTTACACTAGTAAACTAATTTTGGACTGAAACTGTCATTTGGACCTGAACAACTCATTTAAAGACTGAACAATAAATCATTTAGTATGTCCAGTCTTTCACTCAATTGTTAGAATTATTCACTGCGGTTAATTCACTGCTGTTCAGACTTTTCGCTTGCAGTCAATTAAGTTTTGTACAGGTAAAAAAAAAGCAACATACTGAATTGTCTGAACAGTAATGGATTGACTGCAAGTGCAATGTCTGAAAATTAATTTAAACTCTTGACAAGACCGGACGTTTTTGTGTTCCAACTTTTTCATATGTTGTTAAGATCAAAATGGCCATTTGAGACCAACATATGTTTACTTGTCTTATGAACTAAAAGGAAATTAGGACATTAAAGATAAAGGCTTCAAGAGTTAACAGAGCTGTTTGATGTAAAAGGACCGAAACAGTACACTATTTCGTTAAAGTGTCCGCTGTATGAATAACACAGAGAAATTATAATCCTAAAGGAGACAACAGAACTGGGGAAAATAAACATCAACAGCGTTACTCTCACATATGAATTGTGAAAGATCAGAGGAGACATGTTGCAAACTTGAAGCAATTGACGATTTCATCGACATTTCAGAAATATTCAAGAGATCGGAACCATCTAAATCTAAAATTGAGAATGGAAATGGGGAATATGTCAAAGAGATAACAACCCGACAAAAGAGCAAACAACAACCGAAGGCCACCAATGGGTCTTCAACGCAGCGAGAAATTCCCGCACCCGAAGGTGGTCCTCAGCCGGCCCCTAAATAAAATTATGTACTAGTTTAGTGAAAATGGACGTCACACTAAACTTCAAAACATATAAATGAACTGAAATTAAAAAAAAACATACAAGACTAACAAAGGCCAGAGGCTCCTGACTTGGGACAGGCGCAAAAATGTGGCGGGGTTAGCTTGTGACATGTTTTGTGTAATCTCATTCTTAGCAGAAGACAATAAAGATGCACATGGAGAATATTTCAGCCGAGAGACATTGGTAAAAAAAATCATTACGCCTGGAGCGTAATCATTCGAAAGTCAACTTTGCCCAAGGGAGTTGTAATGTTTTATTTTAGCTTTTCATTTATCCCCATTCATACTTCTACGAATTTCCATTTGATAGACTAGCTGACCCTCAGCACTCCAGCTTGATGTTTTGGCTTCTGTTTGTACAAATATAGTTGCCTCCTCGATTTCTGTATGTTCTACATATATGGCATAAATGTTCTTTTGGAAAAGAAACTTTTAGATATATTTTTCTACTTATCGATGTATTTTTTCTATTAAAGCAAACTTGCTTCATTAGGAAATTTCAAATATCCCAAGAGCACAACTTCTTCACTGCAAACAGTAAAACCTCCTCGCAATTATTTTCAAAAATATCAAGGCATTTATTAAATATGAACTGAAGTTATCTTTGAAACAATCAATTTTTCTGATTTCGCCCATTTCAAAAGACATAACTAAATGTAATAAGCATCATAATAAAAATTCTATCTGACCAGCTGTATCTGACGGGTCAGTTGTACTTCTGTTGAAGAAAAAAGAGTAATACTAAAATGATTTATAACATACTATTCTTATGTTCCCCTAAAATAAGGCTCCATACTGATTAAAAAAAAATTCTCTGAAACTGACATTATCAAAATGTTCTTGATTAACAACACAATTGTTACGTTTGGAGGACGTGTATTTCAACAAACAATCGGCATTCCTACGGGAACCAACTGTGCCCCTCTTTTTTTCCGACTTGTTACTTTATTCATACGAACCTGACTTCATACAGGAACCTCTTAGGAAGAAAGAAAAGAAGTTAGCAGTATCCTTTAACTTTACTCTCCGCTACATAGATGAAGTTCTCTCACTAAATAATTCAAAATTTAGTGACTATGTTGAACGCATCTACCCCATCGAACTTGAGATAAAGGATACAACAGATACAGTTAAGTCTGCCTCATATCTTGACTTACATCTAGAAATTGACAATGAGGGTCGGTTGAAAACAAAACTTTACGACAAGAGATGATTTCAGCTTCCCAATTGTGAACTTTCCATTTCTTTGTAGCAACATTCCAGCAGCACCTGCATACGGAGTAAATATCTCCCAGTTGATACGATATTCCAGGGCTTGTATTTCCTATCTTGATTTCCTTGATAGAGGGTTGCTGCTCACAAGGAAGCTATTAAACCAAGAATTCCAAGTGGTGAAGTTGAAATCATCCCTTTGTAAATTTTACGGACAGCATCACGAGTTGGTTGACCGTTATGGAATATCCGTTTCAGATGATAGCAGATATGTTCCAACTACAATCCCATCCTCTTTTCCCCGAATGTGACCTACTGAATTAGACTTATTACTGGGTTTGTACTAACATGAGCAACACGACAGATGCCACATGTGGAGCAGGATCTGCTTAACCTTCCAGAGCACCTGAGATCACCCCAGGTTTTGGTGGAGTTCGTGTTGCTCTGTTTTTAGTTTCTATCTTGTGTTTTTTGTACTATTGTACCAATGATTTCGGTATAACTTGGGACTTTTGAAAATTTTACCACAATATATACATGTACTGCTGATAAGGCTGAATGACAGAGGACAGACGTGATATATGTACAGTATAAAATATATATATACAAGGATTATTCCTAACATCTTTGAAAGATGCATCAACATTTTAGGTTTGATGTGAATTAAAACTGAGATGAAAAGGTTCATTACTTTGTACCCATAAAATAAGAAAAACACTATTTAGTCTGATTTTCTTTATTTTTCAATGACTAGGTCATTAGTTAGCAGTACAAAAAATAACAATTTTCTGTATACATGATACATGAATAATAATGATGTATGGATTAAATATTGCATATTTATTTCAAAAAATAAAACACTTTAAAATTTATTTCATGGAATATAATGACAATAATGTTGAAATGCTATGAAATAGAACATATAAAATTATATCTTGATACAAATTCCATGATTACCACCATTAAATACAATATTTGTATGTTCAACAAATGAATCAAGAATGAGTGTATATTCGAACTCTTGCTGTCATCTTTATAAAGCTAGAAGAAATTACAGCAGATTATTATAGAAAGGTTTCAATTGACACAATTTGAGCAAGAGTTACTTCCCTTTTAATGCCATGCTGGAGGTCATAGTGTGCAAATTCCTTCAAAAATCAGCCGAATTCTATTGGTGGCTAAGACTTTAGACAAAAGGTTTTTCTTAACAATTTTATTTCTTTTATTCTTGCTTAATTCATTACTATGATCTAGTAAGGATCTCTTATCAGACGTGTGTATCATATGTTTCAATTTCGTTAGTCGTATAAGAAAATCAACAGTTTATCCCTCCAAAATGGTGGCAAAGGAAAATAACTCAATCTAAAATTACATCATTCGAAACCTATCTATAATTACACTATCAATGTTTGTCCAGCAAACTTTGATATTCAGAGATGATGTGTGATAAGGTGTTTCAATTCATTTCAAGTTAGCAGACACAAAAGTTGATTGACGTCAGTTCCTTTTAAAACATTTCAAATAATGAATATGAATTTATCCTACATTAATCTGCATTCTTATTCAATATTTTCTCCTGCACCTCTGTATAATGTATGATAATGAATCACGAATAAAAGTACTACAGATTATGAACTGCGTAGAAAAATATACTTATTTCTATAAATTATAAGAAATATATAAAACCTATATTAAAATTTCTTGAAACCATCTGCATCATTCCTTAAATCTTGATACAAAGAAACTTGTTTAAAAAAATATTTATTGAAAATGAATTCAGTCTATACAAGCATTTTCCTGTGTTAATATAAACCTTTGTCTGAATAAATAAACCTGGAGCCTATTTAATATTTTAATGTCTTTTTAATAATGAATGTCTCCCTTTCAAATCTCATTGGCTTCAAACCTCTTAAGCCATTGTACTATATATATATTTGTTTGTCTTCAAATATGGAAATCTTTTGAAATACATACTAAAAACCAAGTCAAGATTGTCCACTTTTAACTAAAGCTTTAAATTCATAATGCATTTAAGATAACACATTTTTGTAGGGATGGGGGTCAGAAATAACATTTAATTATTTAAACATAGTCTGTGAATGCACTAATTGAATTCTGAAACACTGTCATACAATCAGCAATCTATTCTATTTCATATTTAGGTAGGAATTTTTTAAAAAGGGGCACATTTTATTGCTAAAGAAAAAATGAAAATGCCTACAAAAAGGTGAAGTGGGTGAAATGGTCAATCTCAGGTGGCACCGACAAGTTAATAAACAGCTTCTCCACTAGGGCAACATATGCCCATCGTGTGCCAGAAGAATACTCAATTTTCTCCCCAAAAAATTGCAATTTTTGAAATGTTTCCAAGCAATGAATCCCCAATGGAATTATTCATATATTATAAGGCATGTTCGTGAAATTATCATATTATCCTCAAATCAAATTATTTCCAGTGATAATTAATACAATGTTTTCATACATCAAAATCAAAATATAATTTATAACACAAATTATTACAAAGAATTAAAACAAAAGATTACATGGATGGAATATTCTACATGATATGTGTTTGATATGTAAATTATGTACAAATGTATATAAGTATCATACAAGTGTATAAAAATCTATTTACAATGCACAACCTTTTGATGAGGAATGGAAATGGTCAATTATTATGACCAATTCTACAAAACATAACATAAATATAAATTGGAAAAAAGTTTATAAGACAAATAAATATTCACAATATAGAATTCCCAATGTCTAAAGCATTTTTGAATGCAGTTTATATGAGTTCATCTGAAAAAAGTTCCATTTAGTAGTTAGATGACAAATGTAAGCATTGTACCACTAATCCTTAAAACAGAAATGATTTTGCTCATTTAGAAATAAAGTGAAAATGGCTGTACTGGAACCAAATTACTCTTTCATAATGGACAAATTCTGATTAACAATAGAAGAAATACACTAAAAAAGGGAAAAGGTCCATCTTTGTTAACATAGCAAAGCCTTAAACAGACAACATAAATATTTATTAAAGGATCAGTCAAATAATTAATCTGTGATATGTTGTGATATATTACTTTAACCTTGATTATGTTATGAAAACTGAAGAGTTTACAGAGAATATTATTGTAACAACAATTGCCTCATCTTTGTAATTTGAGCTAATAGCATTATTAATTTTGCATGGAGATAAAATATTTCTCTTATGTATTAGTCTCAGCTTCAACATTGAGGGTTTAATAGGAAAATTGTGTTTAGATATCATTCTATGATAAATAAAAGATGACAATAAACAAAATGTTTGCACAAAAAAGTTCTAGTTTGACAATAAAAAAATCAGTAAATTAATAGAACAATCTTTTCCCCAAAAGCACAGCATAGATCTTTAGTTCCTTTTACATTACAATAATAGATTAAGTGATACTGTGGATTCATTATTCTTCGTTGGATACCAATTTTCGTGGATTTCGTGGGAACATGTGCACCACAAAATTAAATATTCAACGAATGACAAATTTTCTTAAGGCTTGTATTCAGACTTCGGCAAAACCACAAAATTAAATATCCATGAACATGCAAGTTTGCCTTCATCCACAAAAATTTGTACCCATGAAAATAATAGTAATCTTTTTTAATTTATATGATATGACAACAAACCATTCACAGGAGCCTACAGCAGTGAGTTCATCATATGTTGTCAATCAAGATGAACTACATATATTAACCATTTTAAATATATTGCTTTTTTTATTGAAATTCAAACAATTGGTGATCATAGAAATGTTTTAAATGATTGGAATTGTATCTTATTATGAAAGTGTCAATGAGTATTTTGTGTTGTATTCAAAAATGTATTTCAATTTTGAACTAAAGCAATAATGAAGAAAAATGCATAAACTTGAATTGCCAAAAAGGAATGACATTATAAAGGCAATATTTTCTTTATATGAACCAAAATGTTTTCTTATAGGATTGATGTTTTATACATTCACATATATGGCATTACTCCAATAAATCAATGGCAATTAACCGATCAGTGTTAACCTTCTAATTTACATACATGCTGACATTATATATTGAAAAAACATGATAGCCAAAGAAAAAAAAAATCCAGTCGTCATATAATTCTTATATAAAATAATTTCTCTGTTCACCAATCTTAATCGCCAAAATATATCTAAAAAGGAACGATAAAAACAAGGTTGCACTTTACCAAGCTATTCATAGATGGTAACAGATGTATTGGCCATGCCTGGTCAGGTGAAACACTTTTGTGTATTCAATTAAGATGAAACTTAAAATTTGATTTATATCTTCCCTTTTTGGCAATATAAAATGGCTGTGACTTGACTAGCACTTTGGTAAATGAAGGCAATAAATACATTTTATACAATCTTTACCCACTCATTTACTTATTATTTAAAGGAGGCAATAACACCTATTGATATGTTATTTGTGTGACTAAATATACATAAAACTGTAAAAAAAAAAAAATATAATAAATTTAATTTACAACCTAAACTGATATGTATTGCATTAACTGGGAAAAAGTTCTTTACAAATAGTTCATTTAAATTAAACCTTATAATATAACTGTTTTTGTTCTTTCGAATATTCCAAACTTTCTTAAATTTTCCATCAGGAAGAGTCCCTTTCGTATTGAATTATAAAATTTTGTTTCAAATTTGTGCAATTCATCAAATGAAATATGGTTTGAGACAGTATTGCTGTAAAAACTTTTTTATCAACATAGTGGCTACCAAGAGTTCCTGTAAATAACTGAGTCCAAATATTATATTTTACTTTTTTTTTGCTGTAGCTTATTTCAATACTGCTTTTAATCAACATAACTTGAATCAATCAATATGGTTGCATAGTAAATAATTCAAAATGTTTTTGAATGGCACATGAATGGCACATTCTCTTTCACATCTCATTGTGATTGGTCAGTTTATATATTGTAACCATTCTGAATCAGAACTGACTATGAATACCTGGTCATGCCCCATTCCTTCTTGAAAAACAGTTATAATTGTCCCTCATTCTTGACATTTCTTAATAATTTCATCCGACTGAAACTTCACACTGTCATACGAACACATTTAATACTTTCCAACATTATGGTATACATATTCACAGTCTTTGGAATGTCATTTGATTTTAAATTTTCTGAATCCAACACATTACTGTGGGATATAATCTCATAATTGAAGTCTATTGCATTCAAGCTTCATATAAGCCTTTCTTCTGGTGGTGGTTTAAGTACTTGACCCAGTTCTACTCTGGACCCTGTAACTTCTTGTCTACTGGGACTATATGTTCCTCTTGTTGCTCTTTTACTGCGAGCACATAACACAAACACAACTATCACTGTTAAAAAAACAAGTCAGTTTAATAGTGACAGGAATTTTTTCAAATCATAAATTTTGTTGAATCTGAATGACATTTCATTTATTGCAAGTTTAAACAATTATCAATTCTTAATATTTCAATTTTTAAGTGAATGTGTGTGTGAAAAAATCTCCTCAATTCATTCCTTTGCTGCTACTTGTTTAGGTGATGATTGTTTTGATTTGGACACAAGAGGCTCTAACAATGTTGATTTCATCTTGTTAAGAAAAGTGTATACTATATACTGAATGTACTATCAAGTACAAAAACGTTTTTGTTGGCATCTTTGTTAAGGCTTATTTGTATGTTTGTTTGAATATTTTAGTCAGTTGTGTTGTATGTTTACAATTTCAAATCATAGATTTTATTTAATCTCTCCTATCAACTTCTATTGTTAATATTTTTTATCTGGAGAATTGCATGTTCATGTGAAATATACATCCAGTAGAAAAGAATATTTTTATTTCTGTGTTTGCAGGGGAGTTAAAAAAACATACTAGATTTTCCTCTGGTAAAGTAAAAATAGCATTATAAAAACAAAATAACAAACAGCTGTAATTTTAAAGAAAACTTACCAACAACAATAGCAATCAGTATAACAGCTACAACTGGTCCAATGATATACCACATAATGTCATTTTCATTATTTATTCTTTGGTAAAAGGGATCCTAAAAACATAAATATATGTTACAATAACTGTGCAAAAAAGACAAAACATTGTCTCTCATCAGTTGTTTTAAAAAAAAAAAAAAACTTGAATATTGTCTTCATATCTTACACGGTTTGAACATGATGTATGATGTAATTCATTCACAAAGATATTTGTATTATGAAGGTGTGAATTACTATAAAGAAATACAAAGTTTTAAAGATTCTAAAAAGGTTGCATTCTTTGCTACACATTACCCAATCAATTGCAACTGGCTTATTCTACCGATACATTGCAGATCTAGTAAAATTTAGACCTTGAATTAACTCACAACAGTATACCCCTGCCCTAGAAATTCAATTATCTCCCCTTAATAATATTATGCAGGGATGATTTTCATTTATGGAAATCCTCATGTAGTGTTCTAATACTGTCTAAAGTTTCATTCATCACTATCCATCCAGCCCATTAGAATGAATTGCACTTATAAGGCAAATGGACAGACAGAAATTGAAAGATGGGCAATGGTATGGACAGGGTGATACCTATTAATATACCCCCTCCCCCATAAAAATGTGTGCAGCGTCATAATTAGTGGTGGTCTCAGTGGCACATCTCATGATAAACCAATATGTGGTGGCAATCAGGAAACTTTAGGTGTGACATTGATTTAGGCTGAATATCTGTTTTTTTGGGGGGGACACTTGCAATGGTTCCAAAAATTTCTTCTAGAAGGTTTTAATCACAGGTTTTAAGAACACAGTTTTTTAATCCTAACCAGAAAAAATTATTTATCCAAATTACAAGTCTTGTTTACAACATACTGGTACCATACCTTTATAGAACATCTTTTCCCTTCATATCCAGGAATACAAGTACAGGAGAAGTCACCAGGAGAATTATCACATCTGACAGAATTGACACAGGTTTCTGAGGCACATTCATCTATATCATCTTCACACGTTTTATTAATGTAACCTTAAATAGAAAAAAATTTTCATTTAAACTATCCACATCTACCATGCAAATTCTTGAAATCAAAAAAATTAATATTTACAAGAAAATCTTGTTAATTTACCCCCTATATGCACAATCTGTTTCCCTGGACTCAGTTCCATTGACCTTTTATTACTCTGTTGAATTTTACAAATTTAAACATTAGTATATCAACTAGTTCAATGGTTGTTGTTGGTTTATGTCTGTAACATTATTTGTCGTAAATTGTTTTGTTATTTATCAGGCCGTTAGTTTTCTGGCTTGAATTGTTGATTTTGCACAAATTTGCATACAAGCCTTTAGAAAACATTGCACTTGGTTGAACTGTACCCCTATTCATGACATTTTTACCTATTATGTCTGTTTGTTTTGTTCACATATTGTTGCCGATATAATGGAAATTTATGCAACTGTCATACAAGTGAGAGGTTTAGCTAACTATAAAACCAGGTTTAATCCAACATTTTCTACATAAGGAAATGCCTATACCAAGTCAGGAATATGACAGTTGTTTTCCATTAATTTGATTTGTTTGAGCTTTTGAGCTTTTGATTTTGCCATTTGATAAGGGACTTTCTGATTTGAATTTTCCTTGGAGTTCGGTATTTTTGTTATTTTACTTTTTAAATTCATGGTTTACCTTTATCCATTAAATTCATTTAAACTGTTTTCCCACAAATAATAATGAACCCACAGTAAGATGTAAAAAATGCCACTTTGATTTAAAACTACCTGTATTGTTACAATCACAGTAAAAATCATTGACTTGATCACTGCAGTTTCCACCATTTTTACATGGTTGAGAGTTACATTCGTTTATATCCGTGGAACAATTCTTGTCAATATAACCAGGTGTGCAAGCACAATAGTAATCACCAAGTGAGTTAGAACAGGTACTGGAATGTTGACAGATTCCTTGGAGACATTCATCTATGTCAACATCACAATGGGTACCTTGCCATCCTGCAATATATTTAAAATTGTTAAAATTTTTGTACTTAAAATATGCTAACATTCATAGTCATATTAAATCAGATTGAACTACCAACTATTTTTTATGCCTAAACCCCTCCAACCGCAGCAGAGGGGGAATTAAGTGTTACCCTTGTCCGTATGTACGTCCGTCCCAAAATTAGTTCCGTTCTCTAACTTTAGTTTGCCTCAACCAAATGTTATTAAACTTATACACAATGCTTATTACCACACAAAACAGATCAAGTTTGAATTTGGGTGGAGTCACTTAAACTTTTCTTGAGTTATGTCCCTTTATAATGCAAGCGGGGACAACATCTGATATATAATAGGTTGAAAGCATTTGAAATCCCTCTAGTTGAGATGCAATGTTTCATACTTTTCAGCACAAAGATATGAACAATGACAATCACCAACAAGGTTTCAAATTTGATGGACATATAAAAGAATTTCTGCATGTTTACTATAACTAAACACAAAATATTGATGATCATAATAGGTACTGTTGATTCATTATTATTCTTGGGATACCAATTTTTCGTGGATTTAGTGCGAATAGGTTAACCACAAAATTTACTGTTAACGAAGTGTATATTTTCTTAAGGCTTGTATAATTAAGACTTCGGTAAATCCACGAAATCAAATATCCATGAAAATACAAGTTTTCCTATATCCACGAAAATTGGTATCTCTGAAAATAAATGAATCCACGGTACACAAAAGTATAATCAGTTTTGATCAATACATGTTATCATACATACTGTAAATATGTCTTTTAAATAATGAGTAAATATGTTCCTACCCCTGTTACAAGTACAGTTGTAAAATCCGTTTTCTTTGTCTTCCTGATAGCAGTATGCTGTATTATTTTGATTGCATGGATTGTCAGCACACTTTCCTTTAGATTCACACAACTGACCTACAATAAAAATGGAAAAATGTCACATAATTTGAATACAATCTATGTTTCTTAATAAAAATCTGAAATTACCTTCTTGTATTATATAAATATATATATTTTGTTCACATGAACAATGTAAAATCATAAAAATTTATGTATGCCTTCGCAAACAAATTTATAAGTTGAATTTTGATTGCTTAGGGTTACCAATCACCGGCACAATTTTATCAAATTATTGCTTTACAAATCTTCATTCTGGAAATGAAAGTAAAAGTACAAATCAACCATTCTGTGTATGACCAGTTTATTTTTGGTTATCGTTATACTGATAGTCTAAGTTATTGTTCAACTAATCCAAAACACTATTGTGGGAGTAAATAAATTGACATTAAAAAAAACAAAAATGTAGTAAAAGTCAGTTAAAATTTGATGTTTAATTATTTTAGGTTTTTTTTCCAACTTTTTATAGAAGCTTGGTAGACCTAAAAGTTCTCAAAACATGAAATGTTAAATAAAAAAGCCTGCTTACTGAGTGAACCAGGTTTTTTCAGATATAGAACCCCCATTCAGAAATATTTTTTATATTAGTTTGTTTTATGCCTTCCCTTGTTTATAGAAGTTTTTTTAAACCTAAAAGTTCTCAAAACATGCAATTGTTGTTTTTTTCAGAGATAGAACCCTATGCAGACATGAATATCTATACAAGTTTACATTTTTCCTTCAAAGATATATTTATTGTAAATTGATGAATACCACCTAAGTAAATGCATTGGTATTGATGAACACATCCTTTAGTAGGAATGAACATTTTACCCTTGTACCCTTTCTATCATATTGCTTCAAAGGCTAACATTAGATGATTTGATTGATTGATTGCTGATTGCTTAACGTCCAGTGGCAACTATTTTATGCATGTTCAGGACGATAACAAATTAACAATACATATAATAGGTAAGTTCTTTAATAGGGGTCAACAAGCATGAAGGGAGGTACATTTGGACTTTCATTGGAAAATGAGGATAAATTGGAAAGGGACAAAATTTGGCTTGGCAACAGGCCACCTTAGGACCCCTCAAAGAGTTGTTGCAAGGGTTCTTCTCAGGCAGAGAGTGTGGCACTCTCTAGATGATTTGAAAGACCTTGTACCTCCAGCAGTTGTTTCCTTTTAAATGTGAAGATATAAGCAGTTTAATTTGACTATCAAAAAAGTAATAATAGGAAAAGGCATTGAGCAAGTTACAAATACAATGGATACATTTGTTTTCGTGGGAACCAATTTAAGTGGTTCAACTTAAACCACGAAATCCATGAAAATTAATATCCCACAAATAATAATCAATCCACAGCATATAATGATTATGATAGGATGTAAACAAGTATTTACTGTTCTCAGTTGATCCTCTGGTTAATGGGTACATATTTTGTATATTATAGTTTTAATATTTTAAAAGTTTGAACCACAATATATTTTAAAAAGAATTGAATTTTTAAAAATGTTGTAAAATTATAGCATTTTGAGATTTGACCCTCTTCAGTGAGAAGTGATTTGTCTGTATACTAAGGGATCTCTACTTCCCCATAAAATTGAGTAAATTCATTTTTTGAGAGCATGATGATTTGTCCATTAGTCCCCACACATTTACAATTAGAATAACATACCTTAAGCAATGTTGTTATAATATATCAGTATGTACTTCTCAATTACTCATTTGCTTTACTTATGACATGTAACTGTAATTCCCTTAGGGAGGTCCAATAATGCAGTAATAAATTTTATAAAATCATAAATTTATTGCATATAAAGTTATACTTAGGTATAATAAATGCCTTGACTTTTGAATGCCAAGTTTGACGGCTTTTCAAGGTTAAAATATTATTCCATTGTCTGTTTAGTTACATCAGATTCTTACACATATTTTTAGGATTTTTAGACATTCAGTGGTTTTAATAATTTTAGGTTTAAGACCTTCTATTCCTTTATTCCTATTTTATACAAACAATGATTAAAAATAAGAAGATTTGGTATGATTGCTAATTAGACTACTCTCCACCAGGGACCATATGAAGAAGTAAACAACTATAGGTCAACATACAGCCTTCAACAATGAGCAAAATCCATACTGCACATCAAGCTCTAAAAGGCCCAGAAATGACCAATGTACAACAATTCAAACAAGGAAACTAACTTTACAAAATATGCTTTCTTTTTGTCATAAAAGCAAGAAATAAACAAGAAAATATCCTGTCTGGGATCAACTGGAAAATTTTAAATACATAAGAAACCCTAATGGGGAAAGACTGCTTGGAGATTGAAATATATGGTTAAAACACATTTATCAAACCATTTATCAGATAGCTAATCTGTGCAATAAAACATTGAAACTATTTGTCTATTTACTTTTCCATGCCTTCAATAAGATATATCCCAAGTTTATTATAATCCTTAGACTCACACAAGTTTCAGTATACTAATAAGTTATAAATTTAGTTTATCATAAAAGGCAATAAACTTCATTACTTCTTTAGATATTTCAATAAAAGAAACAATACAACTTACAATAGTAAACTGAAATAAATATATCCTTAGATAGTTGACAAAATGTCCAATATAAACTTCCTGTATGTCACAGTGAACACCTACATACCCCTAGGAGCCATTCAGGTATCCAACGTTATCTCAAAATCAGTGAATTTACTTGTTAAAACAATCAATGCACACAGTTTGAAGACTATTACACAATTACATAACAGTATTGTTGGTAAATTATTCTAGTTTTTCACAGTGAAATTAATCTTGAAAATTGTGTAATGAACTATAGTTTTCAATGACTTATTCTATACTGTACAGAAAATATGTAAAGTTGGCAAATGTTAGTTTAAAATTGAAAAATTTTGATAATTTCTCAATTTTAATGCCATTTTTTGTGGGGTTAATGGGGGTTTGGGTTACAAAATCTCAATTTTTTAATGAGAAAAAAAAGTCATAAAATCCTGTAGATATTTTGGAATAATATAACTTTTAAAAATTGACTGATGAAGAAAGTTTTTGTACTCATGAAATTCACAAATAATTACATACAATGGCTAACTGTGTTTATAACACTTTTAAAAATTTTCTTTTTTGTTTATGTCTAAAAAATGAAACTGAACTTACCCAGTAACAGACAAATAGTACTTGACAATTTGGGAAATAAATACATCCCATAATCACTTGACATAATATTTTAAACAAACTGGACACCTCTAATTACCTGGATCCTATCATATGTATACATATCGCTCCGAGGAAAACATAGTCTTTTGTTTTACATTTTTGTGTTAACCTTCCATTGTGATACATAATTTTTCCATTACATTAAACAGTAAATAATACACAGATATTCAAGATATAGCAAGAAAATACAAAATTCGTTCTTTACAATCATTTATATTTGTCCAATCAGAAATAATATCTTACTCATTTTATCATTATATTTTTTTTTATTTTTTAAAAGTACCGATTAAATTTTTTTTAAATTTCCAATTAAAAAAAAAAAAAGATGCACACAGTATTTAGACAAACTTTATAATCATGTTACTTGACTTATATTCATGTACTGTGGATTATTATTTATTGGATACCAATTTTTAGTGGTTTTCCTGGGTACATGGGAATCACGAATTTAAATGTTCAACCAGTTACAAATTTTATATAGAAATCTATGAAGAATCTCGCAAAACAATGACATCGAATATCCACGAAAAATACAAGTTTTCCTCAATCCACGAGAATTGGTACCCACGAAAATAATTGAACCCATAGTATTTGGGAAGGAGACCATACATACAGGCCATAATCTTGCCGGCGAAATGACGATTTAAGTCGCCAAAGAATTTTGAAAATCGCTAAATCTCGCCAGCCGACTGACTTCATGGCGAAGTCAAATCGCTATGAAAATCGGTAAAAGGGAGACAACTTGTGAATTACAAGTCTCCCAGGTCAAAAAAATGGCGACTGACAAGTGGGTCTCATTGGGGTCTAAGCTTGACGCGGGATTGCCGATTTTTTGTAAGCGTGACACGTGAAAGTCAAATTATTGTGCCGTGAAAACGGGAAATGATGTCTAGCGGGATACGGGAAATTAAAAAAAAAATGAGAATTGCTAACGTACATAGTCATAGTGTAAGCGGGATACGGGAATCTGACAAAACAGTAAGCGGGATGCGGGATCAGAACCCCCCAATGAGACCCCCTGACAAGGAAAATCGAGATTTTCGAAACGACCCGGCCAGGACTAATACTGTCGACGATCAAATTTAATAAATACAACGGCGACTTTGAACATCCTCGGATATAACATTCAAAACTATTCAAACGCAAAACTGACCGTCTGTTAAAGTTATCATTTACAATGATTTTTATCTCAGGATGTTGCGTAATCACTCAGCTGATTTGTTTTAATTTTTTTTATGACGAGTCGATCAAATTGTACTATTCGGTAGGTTAAGGGTGGGAATGAACGGTAGATTTATTATATTCATTGAACATGTTGAATAGAAAATGAAATATTAAAGGTAGAAAGACAGCTTGTGGATAATGTGATTGCATACGTACGACCCGCTGTGATCAGCAGTGGATTTTTTTTCACGACCATTTCGTTGATAGGGAAGATATCTTTAAAAATGATAGAAATTAGCTCTTTATCGGTTAATTAATATGTGATTGACAGATATTTTCATTTATAGGCTTACAATCTTTAACGAGAATCTCAATTTGCAACTACATGTAACATGATGTCCTGGACATTCAATAATGTTTTACAAAATAATGACAAGTGGTGATATAAATTAAATTCCTAGTCATGTGAAATTCATCAGGCAAACTGGGAGTCATATTTTTCTGGACATTTAAAAATAAATTGAGGCAGATGCACATGAATTTAATGCATCATAATAATTTTTCTAGGCTACTCCCTCATGTCCCAAGCAACACATTTTATTTAAACTTCAATTCAAGTTGACAGTACAAATGGTATCAATGAATTAATAACAACTATATTGTCTAAACCGTTTTATTAAGAACTTTCTACATATACATTTTGTACAATAACATGAAAAAACTGCAAGTATATTTTTTTTGCATATAAAACAATTTCCTTAGTGATAAGCACGAGAACACTATGCAACCGAAACGGTAATGGAATCTCACTTCTCCAAGAAATTGACCACTTCTCCCTTCTCTCTCATGGAAGGAGAAGTCACTTCTCCCTCTCCAAAATCCTAGATTAGGCCCTGTACATATACTATTTTCACTGTTCTGCTTTGACAATGTTTTAGAGATGAGGAAAAAAATTATGACCACTTGCTATAGTGGCCATCGTTGATGAAAGACGGTGCAATTGGACAAAGAAAAAAAAACGGAAAGTTTGCTTTCAGCTAGCTTTGCTGTTTCAGAGCCTTTATTAAAATTGTATATAAAGTTAATAACATGGAATGGTTACAGATGTTGCAACCAAAATTGCTATAAAAAACCTCATCATACATACCAAGATTAAAGTTTTGTATGGCAGACATACTTTTCGCTTTTCATCTACATAAGACTCATCAGCGTAACTTTAATCATATACCGGTAATTAAAAAGGCCAAATAAAGTACGAAGTAGAAGAGCATTGAGGACCCAAAATAAGAAATGGCCCTATCTAATTTGAACTATTTTTAACGTTAGATATTTTCATTTTTGTGAAAGATACCATGCTTTGCTACTTCAATGTAATAGTATCAATGCCGAGTCTTAGGAGTTTCTTTGTGTTTTCTGATTTGTGTGTTTTTCTTTACATTACAGCTGACTCAAGGATTTGTCTCACTAAACAAATGATCCTTTGTTGACATAGTTTTGTAAATGAATCTTTGAATTACCTCCGGTATATTGAATTTAAAGTTTAACTGGCAGCAAATTTAAATGGAACACATTCATCTACTATAATTTCCTTATCAACTTGAAAAGTGCTTATTGAATTATTCACAACTCTGATCATAGATATGACCTTACAGGTGCTAAAAATAACTTTGATTTAAATGTGTGAAGAAGGTGAAAGTTTTCTTACTTGACATTAGACATAAACACGTAAATCATATGTTCCATATATGGCCTTTTATGATAACGATATGTTACTCATCAAAACTGTATGTCTATGTAATACCTTTTACACCTGAGTAGTTAACGAGATAAATCTACATCAAAGCACAGGTAGACACAGGTAAAAACGTGTACTGTACTCGGTCAACCAAGTAAAAGGATTATCCACAATAAAAAAGATTTGCCTGAGAATTATAGAAAGCTATTTATAGTCAGTCCCATTTATAGTTTAAAGAAATTATTGTTGATTGTATGACACCAGCAATAAACCTTACTACAAAAGATTGATTGATTGTTGTTGTTTCCTTAATGCACTACAAAGGACAATTCTCTGTGCAACATCAATCACTTAATATAGAATCAGGACTCTCATATAAATTAGAATGAAGGATTCAGTCAGGAGCAATTTATTGTTACATCAAAGTTTAACATCTTAGAGATCATCAAATATATAATCATAAAAATTTTACTAACTTAAATTTCACTACTTGTCACAACATTTATTTTATCGTAATAATTAAACCATTTTTAAGACGTTTTGGCCACTAGAAAACATTTATTTTAAAGGAAAACCTGCATGAACCGCAAGGTAAAAAATGTCGGTGAGGAAAAAATGTTACTAAAGACTAAAAAAATCTGTAAATTTATATCACTTACTAAGTTTACAAGATTTCCAATTTCCAAAATATCCTTATGATCATTTTGTCAACAATGATAATGATATATTCTATAGATATTTCCTTTAATGGACAATAATTCCAAGGTTTCCAAGTAAATCAATAGGAAAGTAATTGTTCATTATTGATATCAAGTATTTCAGACAGCTGTCAAATGCTACATATGTTTTAGTATAAAATTAAATCAAATCACGATATGTCAATTTATTTCTACTTTTTAATTTTCAGCAATTTCTTGGTAAATTAAGTACAAGTCTTGTATTGTTTTGTTTCCATATTTAAGTGAAAAGTTTAAATATTTAAAATTGAAATACAACTTTTTTGTTTATTTTTGGAACGAGATAAACAAGAGTATTCTACTAAAAGGGGAGATAAGTCACAACTACCATAAACTGGAAAACTTTTGCCCATAAGTTTTAAGTTTTGTTGGTTTTTTTTTCAAGGAGGGGCTACATTGGAGAGGTAGAAAGTGGAAATCAACCATCTTCAAAAACAAATCTGTTTTTGGATGTTACAAGATTTTTACTTCTTTTATATACACAAACAAGTAAACACGAAATAAAATATCTAAATGGTATTCTGCAAAACACAGCAAGAAAATTTTGTTGTTTACAAAAATTACAGTATTTTAATAAAAAATATCAACTTACCAAAATAATACTGCTGACATGAACATTTCCATTGGTTGTTAGCTATTCCACAGCTTCCTCCATTTTCACAAGTAACAAGTGCACAGTTAGGGTTACTGCAGTTTTTACCCTCGTACCCCAGGGTACATGAACAATTGTAATCTCCTTCATAGTTTGTACATTTTCCAGCGTTTTGACATGGTGATAATTCACATTCATTCAGGTCCACATTACAATACTTGTCTAAAATTAGTAAAATATAAACCTTATTATCCGGCAAACTGATAATGTTGACTTTGATGGTATAAAGTAAAGTTTTTTTTTCTGAATATCTGCCAATAAATGGATGGATGGATGGATGGATGGATGAATGGATGAATGAATAAATGAATGATAGTAAAACACAACTTTAAGTATAATAAATGAAGATTCAAGTTGATATGACCACAATTTCATTATTAACTACCTTAGCAAAAAACTATACCTGGTATGGAACTGATGCAGAGACCAGAAAAATATTGCCCATCTACTATTGTGGAATTTATTAGCCCTGAAAATTATTACCACTAATGTATGTTCATTTTGCCCTTAATATGTGCAAGGAGTATACAGACAGTTTTTTAACAAGAGTGCACACGCTGAAATGTCTCGCCTTCTTTACTAATCATTGATATTATGTTGATAGTCCTAAATATAAAGCTTTAATACAACTATCACATACACTTAACATGATCCAAGAAAATGAGGTCAAGGTCATATAAACCAAACAAGAAATACATGTACACCTTACAATCATTCAATACACTAAATATAGTTGACCTATTGTTTATAGTTTCTAAGATACAGACTTAACCAAGAAAACTAAACATTGACCAATGAACCAAGAAAATGAGGTCAAGGTCAGATGAACAATGCCAGGCAGACATGTACTACAGCTTGCAATCCTTCCATACAACAAATATAGTTGACCTATTGCTTAAAGTATTAGAAAAACAGACCAAAACACAAAAACTTAACACTGAGCAATGAACCATGAAAATGAGGTCAAGGTCAAATAAAACCTGCAAGACTGACAGGTACATCATAAAATATTTCCATACACCAAATATAGATGACCTATTGCATATAGTATTAGAAAAAAAGACCAAAACTCAAAAACTTAACTTTGACCACTGAACCATGAAAATGAGGTCAAGGTCAGAAGACACCTACCCGCTAGACATGTACACCTTACAATCATTCCATACACCAAATATAGTAGACCTATGGCATACAGTATAAGAAAAACAGACTAAAACACAAAAACTTAACTATAACCACTGAACCATGAAAATGAGGTCAAGGTCAGATGACACCTGCCAGTTGGACATGTACACCTTACAGTCCTTCCATACACCGAATATACTAGACCTATTGCTTATAGTATCTGAGATATGGACTTGACCACCAAAACTTAACCTTGTTCATTGATCCATGAAATGAGGTCGAGGTCAAGTGAAAACTGTGTGACGGGCATGAGGACCTTGCAAGGTACGCACATACCAAATATAGTTGAACTATTGCATATAGTATTAGAAAAAAAGACCAAAACTCAAAAACTTAACTTTGACCACTGAACCATGAAAATGAGGTCAAGGTCAGATGACACCTGCCCGCTAGACATGTACACCTTACAATCATTCCATACACCAAATATAGTAGACCTATGGCATACAGTATAAGACAAGAGTGGACACGCTGAAATGTCTCGCCTTCTTTACTAACCATTGATATTATGTTGATAGTCCTAAATAAAAGCTTTACTACAACTATTACATAAACTTAACATGATCCAAGAAAATGAAGTCAAGGTCATATAAACCAAACAAGAAATACATGTACACCTTACAATCATTCAATACACTAAATATAGTTGACCTATTGCTTATAGTTTCTAAGAAACAGACTTAACCAAGAAAACTAAACATTGACCAATGAATCGTGAAAATGAGGTCAAAGTCAGATGAACCATGCCAGGCAGACATGAACAGCTTACAATCCTTCCATACAACAAATATAGCTGACCTATTGCTTATAGTTTAAGAAAAACAGACTGAAACACATAAACTTAACACTGAGCAATGAACTGTGAAAATGAGGTCAAGGTCAAATAAAACCTGCGAGACTGACATGTACATCATAGAATATTTCCATACACCAAATATAGTTGACTTATTGCATAATAGTATAAGAAAAAAGACCAAAACTCAAAAACTTAACTTTGACCACTGAACCATGAAAATGAGGTCAAAGTCAGATGACACCTGGCAGTTGGACATGTACACCTTACAATCATTCCATACACCAAATATAGTAGACCTATTGGATAAAGTATAAGAAAAACGGACCAAAACACAAAAACTTAACTATAACCACTGAACCATGAAAATGAGGTCAAGGTCAGATGACACCTGCCAGTTGGACATGTACACCTTACAATCATTCCATACACCAAATATAATAGACCTATTGCATACAGTATAAGAAAAACGGACCAAAACACAAAAACTTAACTATAACCACTGAACCATGAAAATGAGGTCAAGGTCAGATGACACCTGCCAGTTGGACATGTACACCTTACAATCATTCCATACACCAAATATAATAGACCTATTGCATACAGTATAAGAAAAACAGACCAAAACACAAAAACTTAACTATAACCACTGAACCATGAAAATGAGGTCAAGGTCAGATGACACCTGCCAGTTGGACATGTACACCTTACAATCATTCCATACACCAAATATAATAGACCTATTGCATACAGTATAAGAAAAACAGACCAAAACACAAAAACTTAACTATAACCACTGAACCATGAAAATGAGGTCAAGGTCAGATGACACCTGCCAGTTGGACATGTACACCTTACAGTCCTTCCATACACCAAATATACTAGACCTATTGCTTATAGTATCTGAGATATGGACTTGACCACCAAAACTTAACCTTGTTCACTGATCCATGAAATGAGGTCGAGGTCAAGTGAAAACTGTCTGACAGGCATGAGGACCTTGCAAGGTACGCACATACTAAATATAGTTATCCTATTACTTATAATAAGAGAGAATTTAACATTACAAATAATCTGAACTTTTTTTTCAAGTAGTCACTGAACCATGAAAATGAGGTCAAGGAAATTGGACATGTGACTGACGGAAACTTCGTAACATGAGGCATCCATATACAAAGTATGAAGCATCCAGGTCTTCCACCTTCTAAAATATAAAGCTTTTAAGAAGTTAGCTAACGCCGCCGCCGCCGCCGGATCGCTATCCCTATGTCGAGCTTTCTGCGACAAAAGTCGCAGGCTCGACAAAAAACAGACTAAAACACAAAAACTTAACTATAACCACTGAACCATGAAAATGAGGTCAAGGACAGATGACACCTGCCAGTTGGACATGTACACCTTACAGTCCTTCCATACACCGAATATACTAGACCTATTGCTTATAGTATCTGAGATATGGACTTGACCACCAAAACTTAACCTTGTTCACTGATCCATGAAATGAGGTCGAGGTCAAGTGAAAACTGTCTGACGGGCATGAGGACCTTGCAAGGTACGCACATACCAAATATAGTTATCCTATTACTTATAATAAGAGAGAATCTAACATTACAAAAAATCTTAACTTTTTTTTCAAGTAGTCACTGAACCATGAAAATGAGGTCAAGGACATTGGACATGTGACTGACGGAAACTTCGTAACATGAGGCATCCATATACAAAGTATGAAGCATCCAGACCTTCCACCTTCTAAAATATAAAGCTTTTAAGAAGTTAGCTAACGCCGCCGCCGGATCACTATCCCTATGTCGAGCTTTCTGCGACAAAAGTCGCAGGCTCGACAAAAATCAGCCTTCATGAATATATATGTATAATTTCAACAAGTTTTCTATTTAGTGTTCATCTTGCTTAATGGAAAGAAGACCCGACCACGTCTGTCCTAATAACACACCCAGAAATTATTACCTCTCTATCCTGTACCAGTATAATCATAGAAAAATTATATCCCCCCCTTTCTTGTCCTCTAACCACCCACAGTAATTACCTGTGTATCCTGTTTCATAGCAGTCACAGGTAAATGATCCTGGTATATTTTTACATTTTCCTCTCTGGCAAGGTTGTGATTCACATTCATCAACATCATCCTGACAATGTTTTCCTTGCCAGCCTGTAAAATTCAATACAATATTGAAAGTATATGTTACATGAGGATATTGAGTATTTAAATATTTTAATGATGATGCTTTACATTTATTCCACCTCTGTCAATTTTCAGTGTTTTCTAAACATTAAGTAAATTATTTTGGAATTATTTATGAAAAAAAAATTTTTAAAAAATTGCATGATGCTTCAAGTCAATATACTGTTGATGTACTACAGTACAATACCAGTATCCCATTAGAGTCTCATGACAAAACCAATCGCAATATTTCAAAAATTTTCAAAAATACGCATATTGACATGTATGTAAACAAATTTTACTTACTATCCGTGCAGTTACATATGTAGTCATTTACCATATCTATACATGTACCACCATTCTGACAGGTGCCTGGAATGCAGTTATCAGTGTCCACTGTACAGTTCTTACCAGAATATCCTATAAAAGATAAGTCTCAAAATTGATTGATTTATTGTTGTTTAATGCCACTTTCAGCACTATTGTGCTATTTCGTGGCGGTAAGTTTTCATTGGTGGAGGAAGCTTTAGTCCCTGGAGAGAACCACTGACCACTTCAGTGTTGACAGGCTAGTGATATAATAGTTCGACTTCTTAGACCACTTGGCCACCAATGCCACACTCAAAATTGAAGTTATGCAAAACGAAACAAGACTTCAATTAAAAATTATCAGGAACATAAGCAACAATTGATACAACACTGGAGTACAATCTGTAGTACACATTGAACCAGCTATTAGTGTTAAAGTAACTAACTGTTTTCCCAATTTAATAGCCCTGAAAATTACCATTTAACCACTAATGTATGTTCATTTCACAACTAACATGCTCATGGCTAGGGTCTATATTTACTGTAAAATGGGAAATGTATCAAGGGATTTATTTCGCTAATTTAGCAATAAGATAAAAATTGTGAAAATATACCTCATGTATAAAAAAAAAGTCAAGAAAAATGTGAAATTAAATCATCGTGAATGTATTTGGCATCAGAAATTGTGAAATTTTGACTCTAAGAAAATAACTATTTTACAGTAGTCATAGAGCCAAGTGTTGTAATATAGCCTGCACAGCCTTTCAGATGTAGTTTTTAACCTTAATATCATAAGTGTTAATAGTGCCTTTATATTTTTTTTAAGTATTCATACCTGACAACTTTTCAAAATCTCCATAGGGGATGTTAAGCACAATAGGACCTAATGCTCCTCTTATAATTGTCATAAAAGAGTTAATCTACTACTATATTGTTTTAATGAGTATGTATGTGCTTAAATACCCCTTTAACTCATTTGAATGCCCTTTTAAAGGTATTCAGTTCATACATTCAGGCCAACACCTCTCATAGGGGAATACCCCCATTATTGTGAAAGTTGACAGATCTGAGTATTTAAAAGTTAACCATTACAGATGACAAATGGTAATAAATGGTTGAAACTCACAATAAAACATTTCATTAGATGATTTTCACAAGAGGAGGTATGAATGAAGACAGAAAGATTTATTTGTTTACCTGGTGGACAAACACACTGGTAATCATTGTTCATTGATGTACAATTGCCACCATTTTCACAAGGCAGATCTTCACAGTAATCTATTGACTTTTCACATAAATATCCACTGTATCCACTGGGACAAGTACAGTTAAAACTTGGTGTTGACTGAAAATTAGGAGTTAACATAGAATTATTATACTGTCATAATGTCTTAATAGATTTTTATTTAGTAATATCTTACATGTATGTTCTGATGTTAATTGCTTTTAAAATCAATTAAAATTTTGCAGGTTCAGTTGAAGAAAAAGGGAGATAACTAATTCTTTTATTAATTTACTTTAATAAAAAAAGTTGTATTCCACATTTATATCATTTTCAACTATTGCATGAAGGAGTTAAGAAAATCACATAAATTTTGTTTTTTCATCATATCATATCTATAACTGCAATAATCTTTGACAACAGAGATAAATTATATATATAGCGTTTTTATATGTGGTCTTTATTAAAATCGTGTGAAAGCAATATGTTTCTAATTCAATTTCCATCCTCATAAAAAAACATATAACATGACTTTGAAAAAATATGTTACATGAGCTTTCGGAAAATGATTTTACTAATTTTAAAAATTACGAACTAACGACTTAGGGACAAAATTTTTATGAAATATGAATCAAAGTAGATGTGGGGTATATATTTCAATGAGACAGCATATTTTCTTGTTTCAGAAAGATTGATATACATACCCCTGTTAAATCACGACACTGACCACTACTTTTGCATGGTATATCTGAACATGTTGCTGTTGCCTGTGTATATACAAAATAAATGATTATTACAAATGTACTAATTCTAAAACAAAGATTTTACAAAATTAATATTGTTTCATTCATTGCTATTCTTTTAACACCTATAGTGTTATATTTATAGATTTTATTTAAGTCAGTGAAAATTTGGTAGATATTGGTTTGCATTTTAGATTTGTTATTTAGTCTAAAAAAAAATCAAGAATGTGTCCGAAAAGCATGGATGCACCTGAACACACCATTTGACAAA
The DNA here is from genome assembly GCF_021869535.1 of Mytilus californianus. Taxonomy (NCBI): domain Eukaryota; kingdom Metazoa; phylum Mollusca; class Bivalvia; order Mytilida; family Mytilidae; genus Mytilus; species Mytilus californianus. Next base: position 64,091,649 of record NW_026262668.1, on the reverse strand, counting down.
TGGCAAGACTAAGGTATGCTAAGAAGTCCCTAACTTGGTGTTAAAGATTTGGTTAAAGCAAATTCAAGTTATTTAACGGAGAAGATTTATGACATTAGAGGAATAAAATCAACTTAAACATGAACTGGTGTCAAATGATTTGGTTAAGGTTAACTTTAGGTAGCAGAAACTTCAAAAAATGCTTTTCATCAAAATGCAGAAATCAGGTGTAAATTAACAGAAATACGTCAATTAAACTCCTTATCTTTTCAATATTAGTCCTCATCAAAAACCTACTAATATGGTTACCTTAATTGAGTTCTTGGGGGAAAAAAACTTCAAACTTGCATATTTCTATCATTTAAGAGCTATTACTACAAAAAATACATATGAGATATTATATCAAAGTCAAAGTTGGTCACAAAATAGAAAAAGATTAATTTAACACTTTTCTTGTTTTAATGGTTCTGAAATTAAATCATTTTCAAACATGGCCTGTGTTTACTAAATAGGTTCCTAAACTTGTGTCTGAATCTCATATAATTTCCTAATTAAGACAACTTAGCAAGTTTAATAAATAGGATGGATGCACAAATGCTGAAACTTCATTTCACCTACAGTGAGGCATACCTATACGATATCTTTATCTAAATTATATAGTGACAGTCTCAAAATTATTTTCTGATTTTGCTTATATCAGGTAAAGATTATCAAAATACACAAACTACAACGTTTGAATAAAATTGGGTTGGTTCAATTTAAATTGTTACAAAGAATCATATACTTGTTCCAATTTAGAAGTTCTAATTCTACTACATGTACTACTATCATTTAAACATTAGCTTACCGAAACTTCACAAGATTGTCCTACAAATGATGTTCCACATTGACATTTATTCTGTTGACAGGAACCATTATTCTGGCATGATGGGTCACATCCTGCTTCTTCAGTCGAACAACTTGGAATGGAAAGTAACAATAATAAAAGATATACAACAGATAATCCACATATAACTTGAACAGTTGTCATCTTTTGATGTTTTCGAAGTGTAATTTGTATCTGTCAGTATTCCAAATGACATTTCTCATTCTGGTAGACTATATATATATCTAATTAGTACGAAATCAAATGCTTATTATTTAAGACATTCTAGCATTTCATCAATAAACTGTACCAAGGTGGTTCATATAGCAATCCTAAAGGCATTATGTAGCCAGGTTAATACTCAATCATTTACGAACCTGTTGCAAAAAGAAATTATTCTAATTGGTCTCAAAGAATATCAAGATTTCAATATTTCTATGTTCTGAACAATAAACCATGGAAAATGCTACATAATTAATTCCATCTATCACAAATCCTTTAGCCAATTTATTTCCTCATAAATCTATTAAACGGTTCATTGTAATACCCTATCACCATGATATTTAAAGTCCTAATGATATTTCAAAAGGTCTCAAATATTTTGACCTTCCAAGATAACACTACCAGGGTAAATGAAATTCGTAAAGTTAAGTAACTATGTCAATCATGAAAAACTTTTCCATTTTAGTTTATGAATATGAATTGTAGTATTATTTTCTAGGAAACAAATACTATCAATGCTGATGACACCTATTTTCTAGAAATTTTATTTATAAAATCCAAGTTCAAACATTAATGCAGAGCCAATGCATAGTACTGCAATATATGCAAGTTTTGTAAATATCACCACTCCCTGGATTAATAAATTTGATGGTCACATATCAAGCAGCCTACATTTTATCTAATGATTTTTTTTTCTTCTTGCATTTGCTAGATGCAATAACACCTACATCATATAAAAGGACAATCCATCTTTCACCAGGTGTTAACACATTTAATCATAATATTGATTTACTGATATAAAAGTTGTGCATCTACTGACTTCAAGCTACAATTGACTTAATTCTTTTATAAGTCTTCTCAATCTCATCTTCTTTTATGTTCGTTCGCACAAAAAATATAAAAACTCTTTTCACAATCAATGAACTTATAAATAAAAAAATTACACTATTTTAACAGGTAAAGTGAGTTGAAAGGTCAGTTACACAGTATGCCAGTCTATCCAAACAGAAAACATCCTTGAGTTTATGAAAACCTTGCATGTATGAATGCAAAGAGCAGTGCCAAAAAATTTCTTAACACGTTTATGTGTCACAGCTAGTTGAAAGAAAAATATGTCAAAAGAGAAGAGAAGCTATATATGTCCTCCAGTATGTTAATATGTCCTATTATACTTTTATTTTCATACATTGTCATATGTCATTCAAAAGTACTCAAGTGTACATTAATTGTTAGGACTGGTTATGTGTTCACTGGAATATTTGGAATAGTGTTCGCTTCACATGATATACTTCTCAAAATGGTTATATATATATTTTTTTTTATTTTAGTACTTTGACACTTGCCAAAGATGTTTCATATGATTTCTATTAAAATTTCTACAGTATACCTATTACTGAATTTATATAAGGATCTGTAGGGTGGACTGTTGCAAGGCAAAATTTCTGTCTCTATCCAATATACCCTCATTTTCCAGTGGAAGTCAAAATTTCCCCAAACTTCATCCTGGACGGCCACTATTACAGGGCCTACCTATTGGACTTATTATTAACTTGTTCTCATCCTGAACATGCATGAAATATTTGCCACTGGACGTTAAGCAACCGACAATCGATCAATAATTTATATAATATCCTTTCTTGTGTTCATGACATAAAAGGACATTTTCTTTACAAAAATAAGTACTGTATCATCTCATTCACAGAATCAATGAAGAAAACATTGTCAACATTTTTTGTTTCTTATCTTCTTAAGAAAGACTTATATAAGAGACCTATCAATCATCTACTTTTATCTATTTAAATTTATCTGTCTCACATATAAATAGCTTATGTTATCTTTCCCTTATACTATCAGAACTAACAACCTTAACTCAATCAGATTTAACCTATCAAACTAATGAAATAGGATTTAAAACTGACTGGAAATCAAACAATAAAGGGAAGCAACTCATGATTGAAGAATCTGTGTCAATAGGACATAACAACACTGTAGTACTTTATTAAAAGAACCATGAAATTTCGACCAAGCAGTCAATTGGCATATAATTTAAATAGTTCAATTTCGTAATGAACATGTGAACTATGTATCAAGTTGATGTGACCAGAAACCTTAACCTAAAATTGACATCATACATAACAATAGGAAGCAACCTCATGCAACTTCTAAGTCATATTGTGACATTAATGGACATCACAACATGGATATGCATAAACAATTTCACAGCAGATATCACAAAACAACTTATCTTTCATACGGGAAAACTTACTACATACACAAAGGTCAAGTTCATTCAAGATAATACAAAAAGACCTCCTGAAATCAATAAGAGAATTTAAAAAAAACAGCACGAGTTTGAACTAAGAGTGAAACCGAATTAACAAGTAAATTTCGACAAACTACAAGAATGGCCTCTCTTTGTAAAATAGTAATCTTCATCATATTTATTGCAAATTAATTATTTTCCTGTTGCATAAATATTCTTTTGTGTTTTTTTTTTTTACTTCCTTATTGTAACTTAACATTGCTACCGGCTAGAATAGAGTAAACTCTCATTATATTAAAACGTACCCAAATTAATCATAAAATGTCAGGTCTTGCCTAACATGGTTAAGTAGTTAAACGATTATATAAATAATTTAAAGATTCTGTTTACACATAATAAATCAAGCAAACAAATAATACTGTAAATTTGTTTACAGGTACTCCTATAATCTTCAGGTTTGTTTGCACATGGTCAACACAAATGTTGTATAATCAGTTAAACTATAAAAATGGGAGGGATATTCACAAAATAAAAAATAAATCATTATCTAAAATTCTCTGCATATATATAATAGGACAAAGAAAGTGCTATCATATATATTGGTGCATGTTAAATTTTGTAAAGACTCAAATTAGGATAGTACATGCTGGAAGTAAAAAACTTAAAACCTTATATATTGGTAGAAAGAGTCAAAGGATAGGCTTTTTATAAGCAGTATGTCCTCCCCATAAAGGAAAGAATATAAAAGTAATGAATTTAAAAAGGGTATATTGTTAGACGAATGAATTGATGGACAGAAGAATGAATGGAGGGATAAGGAGATTGCAATATCAGGTGCGGCGACTCTTTTCACAAAAAATCTTACGATTAAAATCGATCGTAAGTTATACTGAAATGAGTATTTTCACTCTTCAGATTTTTTTGGGAAAAGAGCCGCTGATTCAGACAGGGACGCACTGGCATATGCCCCTTAAAAAGAGAAAAAAAAGTTATTTATAGATGAAATTACAGCCTTTTTTTGGTCAAAATATTGTCTTCTAACTCCCAATTCTCAGATGCGTCCCCTTAACATCAAATCCTGGATGCTCATCTGAATATAGCCTAGAGTGTGGTATAAGTGTAGGTAGAGTGTAAAACATTTAATCTTATTTAACTTAAGTCTAAATATTCCCTTCTTGGATTGTTCAAGTTGAGAAATTTAACAAAACTTTGGGTTGAAATTTTTTCTAAATCATGTTAATTAAATCAAAATTGATCTTGTTTCAAGATAATAATTTTAACTCATGAAAATGTCTAAAAACTCAGTATTTCGTTTATTAAGTATTGAATTTAGAAGGAAATTTAAAAGTGCCATTCAAAGATTTAATTTTCTGTTAATTAACACAAATTTTTGCAACATAAATTTTATTAAACATGGCAACAAAGAAAAGAATAAACTTGACTAAAATCCGTGTTGTATCAAATATTTAGGGACTTGTGGTTATTTCTCACAAAGGAGAAGGTCTGCTAAGGGCTAGTTTTGGCCTAAAATTTGAAATACATTAGATGAAAGATTTTTAAAATTTTTTAAACACTTAAGTGTCTACTTAAGTCGATTCAATTAGTTTTGTAGAAGATTTGAACTGATTTGGGCATTAAAGACCCTCAAATTCAAGCTTAATTATGAAATATCTATCAAATATGCCATAAAATGTCACTTTTCAGATGGTTTTGTCTAAAATGAAAGTGGCCACATTCGTGTTCAGTCTCAACCTTTATATATGTTATGTTTTATCATCAAATACAACATATATTTAAATATTAAGACTGAACACAAATGGGGCCACTTCCATTTTAGACAAAAACCGTCTCAAAATTAGCACAAATGCTAAAATTGTGAAGATATCAGTACTTTTGCATGAATTTATTATGCTATTACCTGATGCATGTGAATTGTATTGTCAAAAACAGCCTATATTTATGGAACCAAAGTATTCTACTTTCTAATAAATAGCTAAAAGTTTACATTTCAACAAATTTGTAAAAATGCTACTGTTTGGGGCCAAAAAGGGGTCTTACCGGGCCTACTCCTTTATCATTATAACAAAGATTCTGATGGGTACTGTGGATTCATTATCATTTTGCATACTGTGGATTCATTATCATTTGCATACTGTGGATTCATTATCATTTTGCATACTGTGGATTCATTATTATACTTTGAATACCAATTTTTGTAGGTTTCATGGGTATAAGTGAACCATGAAATCAAATGTCCAAAGAATTACAAATTTTTCATAGGTTATGTATGCAGAAATTGGTAAAACCACGAAATCAAGTATCCACAAAAATGCAAGTTTTCCTCAATCCACGAAAATAAATGAATCCACAGTAAAAGTATTTACAAAAACCCTGGAAAATTGTCATAACAGTGTAAAACTAGCATTAAAAAGTAAGATGGAATCCCCTTCTAGTACAGGGACTGTGACATCTCTATAAAACATACCTTGTTCCTGTATAACCAGCTCTACATTTACAATAGAAGTCATTGATCTTGTCAACACATTTCCCTTGATTATAATTGTCATAGCATATTCCTACTTCACAATCATCAACATTAGTCTGACACCAATCACCATAGTAACCACTTCCTGTACAATTACACTGGTAACCATAGTAACCTGCCACACAGGCAGTTCCATGTTTACATTGATTGTCCTTACAACCAGTACCACCTTCACAACCATCTTGAAGATTTGCTTTGTTCTTGACCGAAAAATATTGCTCCGTTGTGAAATTGGTGAAAGAGGATTGCTGATAAAATGGTAAAAGTATACCCCCAATTCTGACTTCTTTCAGACATCCACTGTAATAGTGGTGTGCCAATGGTGAAAATAAATCTGTAAATCCAAGCACTATAGATGGTGAAGATGTTCCATAATTAATCAAGGTCTGAAGTGAAATAGCATTAGCTGACACCACAGTGGTATTTGTAGCTTCTTGATTGTCTCCCTTGACAGTTAGTGTCAGGTCTTTGTCCTTTTCAGTTAGGGAAACCATATACCAAGATTTATCACTTATTAGTAAATCCACCATGACTTTCTGTTCTTCTGTATTATCTAACTTGCATGTAACCACAACATTGGCTCCAATAAGCTCAATTCTAATATACAGACCATTTTCATTTTTGATTAGCAATATATGACCATTTCTAACAATAGTTCTTAATTTCAAAGAAATTTCGTGAATCTTGTAATCAGACTTTATATGTTTTTCATAGGAAATGATAGAAGGGGCATCTTTGTTTCCTGTTAATGTGGCAGTACTAATACCTAAAAGATAAAAAAAAAGTTACTTTGATAATTTTTTGTACCCATAAGTTTATCTCAAAAACATAAAAAAATGAATTTCAGATAAAATATTTTATGTTTGAATTTCTGAAAATTATCACATATGATTTAAAATTATTGAAAAAAAATCATACTACAGTCAATGGGAGATAACTCTGATATATATTCAGTATATAACAATAATTGTAGAAAAACTCACATTCAAAGCCGTCAGGTAAAGTGTTACAATCTGCTCCAACCGGACAGGAATGATCTTTACAGAAATCCAATTCACTACAGTTTTTACCAATGAATCCATGGGGACAAACACAACTGAAAAAACAAAAAACATAAATAAAGAATAATATTCTTTTGTATGACGATGTCTAAAGAAATACATTTTGTATATTTACACCAGTTCTATTTTACATTTAAGAACAATCCATCATTCCCTTATAGCTACCCTTAAGTCAATTTATTTCTCAGGCATAAAGTTGATCATAGGGACTTTACCAAAAACTGATCTCAGATAAAAAAAAAATTAAAAAAAACACCTTATCATTCATAGTGTGGCATATGGTATAGATGCTTGTCTATAGTATTATAGCCTCTTAATGTCTTTCATGTCTTTGATGTTGTTAGATTGCTGTCTCATTGACATATACCCAACTACCAGTACTCCTTTATATGTTGCCTACTGATGATTTGTAGGACTCTTGATACAGACCATTCAAACATATCAATATCTAACTCCAATTGATTCGGAGGACCTATTCTTGACATTGGACCTATTTTAAAAGTCCTTTTTTAATGCCTAATGTGGATATCATTAACTTGCTAAAAATTACTCCAAAAATAATTACGAAGGAGGGGCTTAATAAATGCTAACTTTATGCCCCCAGTATTTTAGAGATCATAGTAAGATATCTCAATCCTTTCAAAATTAAGTTAATGAATAGTATTATATTGACTAATCTGGACAAATTTCATTTTTGCATACCTGTAAATTGTCACAAGCATGTCAAGATTAGCATATTTAACAAAAATAGCCTTCCACAAAAAGACATTTGACTCATATTTACACACTTCTTTGTATATTAAGTCATCTTGTGGCAAAAATTTCTACTTGGGCAAAGACAGTCATATCTGAATATTAATGATAACGCTAAAATCATAGTTCATGGGAAAATGTATGACAAAATTCATAATATAATTACTGATATTTTACATAATAATGGCTTATTATCATCTGTCAATATCCGATGTGTTTTATTAGATAACTTCATATTTCTTTGTTATGTTAAAGTTCAAGATGTAAAAAGATGATCTTTATAATATCATTCTTTGGTTAAAAGGGTCTTTTTCGTACATTCCTATAGCAATCAAACATGACTCCAAATATATCCCAAGACTTTCTAAAAAGATGTGGCCGAATGACAAATGGCAACGATTAAATACATATCCAATAAACAGTTACCATAACAAAAAAATAAACAATTATAATAATAGTAATATTTTAAAGAAAAAAAAACTTAACGTACGAATATGTAAAATATTTCCAACAGGAATTTAGAAAAATAAGATATAAGAAAACTTACTGGAAATCATTGAAAAATACATTGGTACAAGTTCCATTGTTATCACAAGGAAAACTATTACAGATATCATCTGTGACTTCCCCTTCCTCAAGACTGGAGACATTAATAGCATTAATGCTTGGTATGTCAACTTCTGGATAAAACAGTAATTTCTGATTGATCAATTCAATATCTTGTATTGTTCCTTTGTATCTGCCAACAGATGTTAAACTAGATATATCGTCCATACTAATTGTGAAATCCGCTGTCCTTTTTCTTCTTCCAGCTGCAAAGTTTTTGGGAATTTCCCCACCGACGTACAAGTATTCTGCATTAAATGGACACTGGGCTAATGACACAGTGTCATTCACGGAGAATGTGTCGATATTCAGAGTAAACATATTGTCCTTCAATTTAACTCTTGTGAAATGCTGAGCACCATTATTAAACATAGTCTCATTAATATAGAACGCTTGACGAAAACTGCACAATACCAATCGACTTAAGATGTATCCTTGGTACAACTCTAATGTAACATATGTAGACCCTTGATCTCCTAAAAACATCATAAGACCTTGTGTTTCCCTGGTACGAAAAAAGAACGATATATCTAAATTGCTCTGGAGTGAGGCTTTTAAACTGTTTATGTCAAAGCTGGTCCAACTTCTTTTATCCCCTTTGGCAAAGGTAGCAGCTGTAAAATCTAAAGACACATAAAACAGTTCATTAAAAATTGCTGCAGCAGCAAATTGTGGTCTGAAATATTGTGCTACTATTTATAGTTTTATAGAAACCAAATAACATGATTTTGAACATTTAAGTCACTTCAAACAGTTATAAATAGCCTCAATTAATGATATTAATCAACCAGTCTATTTATCATTTAATCTATCCATATTTTATAATGATAAAAAATTTTTTTGAAAAGTTTTTTATTTATATAAAGAGATCTTTATTCAACTTTATTTAAGACAATTATAAAGTTATGAAGGTAAGTGCGAGTGTTTTTTTTGAAAGCTGTCATCAACTGAATATTAATGCATTTAAAAATTTATCAATAACAAGAATGTGTCCATAGTACACGGATGCCCCACTCGCACTATCATTTTCTATGTTCAGTGGACCCTGAAATTGGGGTCAAAACTCTAATTTGGCATTAAAATTAGAAAAATCATATCATAGGGAACATGTGTACTAAGTTTCAAGTTAATTGGACTTCAACTTCATCAAAAACTACCTTGACCAAAAACTTTAACCTAAAGTGAAACAGACGGACGAACGGATGGACGGACGAACAACGGACGCACAGACCGAAGAACATAATGCTCCTAGCTAGGTAGGGCATAATAATAATTAAGTTATTTATAAATACATACTTTTCTCACAGTCTGTCCCATGGTATGGTCTTTCACAAACACATTCGTGTTTATACCACAAGTCTATACATGTTCCTCTTTTGTTACAAGAATCTGTTGTACATTGAATTGTCCTCGCACAACCAGCGACAACATTTACTGCATCAGGTAATGGAGAACTCATTGTTAAAACTTTATCATTTATATGTATATCCTGCATGCAACCAATCCAGTTTGATTTAGACACTGTCTTACTAGTTTTAAATGCACTTGCAGATTTCCCAAAAGATATATTATTTTTTGGAGCCTCGGTCGTATAGCTCACATTTTTTCGGCAATATGACAAACACTTGCTGCTTTTCAATTCAAAATATAACATATCTGCAGTTTGAGTTATTTTGACTTCATGCCAGAGAGAATCATTGACCATATGAGGAAAATGGTAATTTTTAGTTACAGCATTGTTACTTTCCCCTTCGGGATAAGTCACATATAGCATCCCATTAAATAGTTCTACTGTACAAAATAGGGCAGACGTCACAAAATTTCCATCCCATGCAAAAATTAATCCTTTAGACAATGTTGTCCTGAATCGGATGGATATTGTGTTGTTGACCAAATTTGTCAGTGTATTTTTGATAAAAGAATCATTTTTAAAGGACATTGTTGTTGAAATCTCACACAGATCTCCTGTATAACCATTCAAACATGCACATGTGTATGCCTGCTTATTAGTGGCTTCATCCACTAAATATGGTTTACAGGTAGCACCATTTGTACAATTATTGTTCACACAACTGGTCAATTGTACCGTACAATTTTTCCCACCATACTGTTTACTCATATAAAACTCTGGACATATACAGTTATAATCTGCAACTTGATCTTTGCATATGGCACCATTCTGGCAAGGTTGAAACTCCACACACTCATCGATTTCAGTCTGGCATCTGTCTCCACGGTAACCAGGAGCACATGAACAGGTGTAGGCATTAATTTGATCCACACAAGTAGAACCAAACTGACATGTATTGTTTACACACTCATCTATGTTGATTTCACAATTAACACCTGAAATATATTTTTTTCAAGTAAATAAATAAACTTTGACTATTAGTAAAAATATTTTAAAATAAAGTTTCAATTCCAAATCATTACATTTTCAAGAACGTAAGCTGAACAAGTTACTTGTCGGAAGAAACAGATGGTTAATCTATGTAAATTTTATGAAAATTGCTTTATCATTAGCCAATTTAAGTTGAATTCCAGTTTAATTAATTATATTTTAATGATTCTTTCATCATTAACAAATGTTCTACACTTGTGTCTTTTTATTTGATCTGTAATCATCTCAGGTAATATCACTTCTTCATCAATCATCATAGAAGTTATATCATTGTAGGTCATTAATTACTGTAAATTCAGAAATTATTGAGGTTTTGGGGTAAAGATTGCATGAAATGCAATCAAAACCCTATGGTAATGACTTGATATCTAAATCTTCCAAGGTTTATCACTACTTTTGAGATACACAAAATATAGTGCATTGATCATAACATTCTATACATCCTATCCATGAACATTTCCAGAAATTTATCAATGAAATATATGCTCAGAAATTCAAGTTACAAAATGATGTTATACTTGTCAAGAAAATTACATAACTTGTGCATGGTGCAGGAATCTAATATTTGTTCTAAAAATATTAATGATGTCATTGATAAAAGTAATCTTTAAAATTGGAGTTATCTTCCTTTGTCCATAATTGAAGTTGAATCAACTACAACCAATACAATGCAATGTTTAATTGACATCCCAATGATAAATTAAAGCAAACTTTACCCTTCAGTGCTTACAAGCACTTTGATTATTAATGCCAATAGTAAGACTGGGTTAGTATTGCAATAATTAGAACTCGCATTCTGAGATCTGATATATGCATATGTATGCAGAATTGCAATAATAAATGCACACAATAATTTCTGAGTTTACAGTATTTGAGATCTAAACTAGATTGTAAAGCTTGGTCGTTGAACCATTAATAGAAAGTCAGAGCAACTACTTCTTTTGGGATACTGCTATACTTAGATGCATCTTTACACCAAGTACTATGATTGCAGGTCTCTTAGTATCCTAAGATCTGAATTTGGTTGTAAAACTTAAAAATCTAGTACATGGAGAGTAAAATGAAGGTCGAAGTGATCTAATTTTTGAGTGAGGCTGCTAAAATACCCACAATGCACCCTTACAAGATCTTACATGTCAGACACAATTTGAAATAAAATCATATTTATCAGATGAATTGAAAGGCTTTCAAAAGTTAGATAGGAATGATTTGCTGAAAGTTATTGGTTTGTATATACCCCTTAAACATTCAATAACATGGGGTATAATAACACGTCAATAAATACAATGCTGTTTGGTAGACTAATTTTTCCCAAGCAGCATACATATGAAACCAAGAAAATGAAACTTTTAATTTGACTAGAATTTTCTTACCAGTACATCTATACAAAATTTACTCTTTGTTATCAAATACAAACTTTCTAATCAAAGACAAAAAGATGAACAGTTGAAAAAATCAATAAGAAAGAATGAAAAAGAGTAGTACATTAAAATGTTTTATTCTAATTGTAACATTACCTGTTATTCCAGGAATACAACTACAATCATACCCAGCTGCGTCAAAGTAGGAAAAACCTGGATTGTTTTGAATGGACCTCTGTGTACATGTACCATTGTACTGACATGGGTTTGATATGCACTCATCAATGTCAGTCTCACAATTTTTACCCGTATATCCTGAGAAACAATTACACCTGTAGTCCTACAAAGGAAAAGATGATTTGTTTTATTTTTCACAACTTTTTTTGCAGTGTGTATTGATTTCTTGAAGCAGAAAAATAATAACAGATAAAAACATTGTTAGAGTGCAAATTATGCAATTTAAAATCATATGAAAATTGGACTCAAAGCCATATTTTTTAATACATCTTAAAATTTAATGACCATATACAAATAATTACATTACATGTATGTTTCATTATAATACGTTATTTTGATTGGCTAACAGCAATCCCTCGTCATTTTGAAATTAACCTTTATTTCAAAATGAAATGTATCAATCATGATGACACGAGCTTCCAGAATAAAGTCACAGGTAAATAAAAGAAAAACTTGATAGAAATCGTTTTTTCATGATCCTAGCAAAAAAAGTAATTATAAGTATTGAATGCTTCTTTTAGTAACTTTATAGGGTTGTAAAAGTGTTGACCGTGCGCACCTATTTAGAATGAAGCGCTTCCGCTCTTTATACAAAATGTACTTCGGTCAATGCTTTTACACCTCAATAAATTTACAAAAAGCAGCATTCAATTCTTAAACGAAAAATATTTCTAAATAGGTGAACATTTGTATAAAAAGCACAGAAAATCGGTGAAAAACTTCTTAAATTTGTTGTAAAATCATTAAATCTCTAATTTCTAATACATAGATTTTTCTTAAAAAACTATATGTTGTTGATACATAAATTTCAGTTTTAAGGAAAATAGTTGCTTTGGCTGAACTGACATGCATGCTTATGTGCAGGCTTAAAAAGGCAACAATTCATCAAAGGACACATCACCCTAAGCAAACATATTATGCTAACTTTATTGCTCTTACTCTTACATGCTGAACGTTTGATAGATTGATTGATTGATTGGTGTTTAACACCACTTTCAACACTAGTGTGCTATTTTGTGGTGGTCAGTTTTTATTGGCGGAGGAAGCCGGAGTGCCCGGAGAGAACCACCGACCTTCAGTAGGAAAACTGACAATCCTAGTCAATTAAGATTGGAGTCAAGTGCACCTGCCCAGTGAGGGATTCAAACTCACAACCTCAGTGTTGACTGGCTAGTGATACAGTAGTTCTACTACTTAGACCTCTCTGCCACCAAGGCCCATCTGAACGTTTGATAGAAAAACATCAAATACTACTTTCAAAGTCTTTGGCTTGACCTTGCTTTGGAAAATTCTTCCCAATTGGAGTCCAGGGCTCTTGGTCATAAACTTTACACAGTACTCTGAGTACAAAATATGTGCTCAAAACACCAAATCCAATATTTTGATTGGTTGAATGCTAAGTCTGAGTAGGATAAGCATACTCAGAAATTTTCTGACCACAAAGCAAGCGGCAACTAACTCTTACTTTAATAAGATCTGTACATGAAGCATTGTTTTTGCAGGGATCTAAGATGGCACAATCATCAATGTTAAACTGGCATTCTGTTCCATTAAAACCTGTATCTGTACAATTACACACATATCTGAAAAGGGAGATAACTATAATATAACATCTTGAAGAAAGATATCCATTTTATAGATTGTCATGTGATCTTACAGATTTTTAAAACCTATATTCACTAAGGTTATACCTGACAACATATTCTATCAGCCATTATTCATAAATATATACCAGTGGATGGAAATGTTGTTGATTGAAAGATAATACAATTGATAAGGCAAACATAAAGATGAGCAAGGTTGAAATGTATCATATATAGTATGACTTATCTAGATAACCTTTGGTAAAAAGAATTAAAAAGTACTACAATTCTATGCATTAAATATAAGTTCCAGTAATGAAAGTAATTCGATTGATTGAATGATTGATTAATTGGTGTTTAATGCCACTTTCAACACTATCGTTATATTTCATTGAAGTCAGGTTTTTATTGGTGGAAGAAGCCGGAGTGCTCGAAGAGAACAGTCAACCTTCAGTAGGAAAACTGACAATCCTAGTCAAAAAAGATTGGAGTCGAGCACACCTGCCACATCCAGGATTCGAACTCACAACCTCAGCTTGACAGGCTAGTGATACAGTTGTTCTACTAATTAGACCACTTGGCCAAAGAGGCCCCAAAAGTAATTTTGACAAACAGAATATAAGTAAGTGACTAGAAAAGTAATTGATATTTCAATTCTAATTACAAACATGTTTTAATTAACAGATAATTATAATAAAGATAAAAAAATATTTCAAATATCTCATTTAAATAAGTTTACATTTAAGTGTTATGGTTATTATATTAATATAATAATAATAATAATTCTTTATTTAAAGAGGGTTACACAGTTAGCTATAAAGCTAATCTTCCCTGAGGCCATCATGAAATACATTGAAAAATAACAAACAAAGAATTACAAAATAATCAAACAAATACACACATATGAAAAATCTAATGAGAAATTGCTATGAAATAAACAATTTTTAAAATAGGTAAAAATGATGAATTCATATAGTATTGGCATCATTCAAATTACATCAACAATATTTAAAATTTAAATAAGTGTGTAAAAAATTATTATGCATATAAAATTACACAGCTTCTGAATGTTCCAACAAGTAATTTTTGAAATCTTTTATGAATGAACTTGTACTTGAGGTCAATTTTTTCAGGGATATTGGTAAGTTATTCCATAAAACAGATCCCAAATATATAAAAAAATTCTTTTACAGCTCTGTTTTGGCTTTTGGAACTTGCAATTTTTAGTAAGACGTATTCCTCAAACAATATTGGTTTATTTCTGGCATTTCTTTAAATTTTTCAGCTAAATATACAGGGGCTTCATTATTAATGCATTTATGCATCTAAACAGATTTATGGTATGAGATTCTGTTTTCTACTGTCATCCACCAAAGCAGTTTAAACAGTGGTGCTGATGATGAAAGTGGATCAGCATCTAAAATTAGTCTTGCAGCCCTTTTCTGCAGTTTTATTATTTTTACTAGCTCATTATTATTAACGATTAGTGTAACCTATATGGAGTTGAAAATAAAATAATACACCCGTATTGTAATAATTTTTTAAGATTTAGTCAATTATTATGTTTTTGAGATATTTAAAACCACTGAAAAATAAAATAAAAAATATATCAAGAATTCCATTTTCTGTCATGCATTTATACCCTGCTGTGTACTGTAGAACTTTTTTAGGAACTTCGGAAACTACTAAGCTGAATAGAAACTTTTTATTATAACATCAATCATTTAAGTGAATATAGAAATAAAGAATTGTAATTAAGACAGAACTATAACAAATAAAAACATGTTCTAAAAGTTATTTTCCTTCAATAAAGGAGCTCTTGTGTGAGTAATCTACTTGGTCCATATCACTAATGGCACTATTTACTATACAATTGACAAGTAAAAATTAACTTTTATTCTACGAATTTAAGTACCTGCATCATTTCAGCGCAAAACAACAGCTAGAATAAAAACTACTATTTTAAAGTAAGTGATCACATTTCTGCTTGTTATCATGAAATCCATCTTCTACTTTTTATGTTTATATATACTTTTGTTTTAATTTTTAAAGTTCTACCTGGTGCATAAATTGTAAACAAAAAACAAAAATTTCCATAATGAAAATCTGATTCATTAACGCTTACCCATTTATTTTATCATGACATTGACCCTTGTTCTCACATGGCGTAGAAGCACATTCATCTATGTCGATCTCACAGTTTGGACCAGTTATACCCGGGATACAGGTACAGGTGTACCCATTAATACCATCCACACATGTACCATTGTATTGACATGGACTAGATTCACACTCGTCAATATTAACTCTACATCTGGGCCCTGAAATCAAATATTTTCATTTTTTACTTCATCTGTTTACTTTATCTATTGAATGCATCTCAACAATGTTAATAAAATGTTATTTTATGTGCTGATTAAAATCAATGACAGCTTTTTTTAAAACAAAAATGGGCTCACCATATTTTTTGTGCATAATAACTGGAAAAGTATTCCAAGAAATATTGCACCCAATTACTTGTCAAAATATATTTCCTTGAACACATCACATACATCTTTTTTAATGATTTTGATACAGGTTAATGAAATATTACTAGTCAGAGGTTCTATTTTCAATTTTATAATTTTTTTCAAAAATAATTGAAAATAAAAAAAAAAAATCATTGGAATTTGGAAAATGTATATGTAAATATATCTAGCTAATAAAAAGGAACAAAGTTTTATGCTCACACAAGATATTGACAAAAGCTTAGATGACAAGATATGTGCTGATCCAGTGTGCTGGTCATAGTAAAAAATTAAGTTCAAAGGGCAATTTTTTGACTAGCTTCAGTAGGAACTTCAAGGAATTGAACAAAAGAAAACTGACATGGTCCTGACAGACAGGTGAATATTTCATATATTCCCAAAACTCCAAGAAAAATGCAAAATGATCAAGTTCTTGTTCAAACTTAATTAATCAACCATTATACCTTGATTACTAAAAATTCTTTGATTGGTGGAACAGTGCTATACGTGATATAAAAAAGGGAGATAATTACCAGTAAATCTTGGAGGACAGATTCAAAGGAAAGTTGTGTCCCTAGATACACATGTACATGTACCACCATATTTGCAGGTAGGTGGATCATTTTTATAATGCCTGATAATTCACAGTATAAAATAAGGGAGATAATTACCAGTAAATCCTGGAGGACAGATACAAGAATAAGTTGTGTCCCCTACTACACATGTACCACCATTTTTGCAGGCAGGTGGATCATTTTTTACATCATCTGATGATTCACAGTATGATGTTCTTAACTCACAATTCTTTCCTGAAAAAATATCAAGACAAAAATATTAATCAAACAGTATCAAACATTTCCTTATTTCACTTAGCATATGACAGTTGTGGTTTCTCACAATAAGAATCTATTAGGAGATAAAATTGGCAAAAATTCTGGACACTTTCTCAGTCCTTTCAGAGTGAAATCAGGATATGGTTTACATAATCATATAATTAAGGAAATTCATGTATAATAATGGTACAAATTTCAGAACTCAGTCTTAAAAAAAAGCCATCATACCATTTAATTTTTTAATGAATTATTAAAGATTTCAATGTGTGTTTTATCAGGAAATTGAATTTCAGTATTTAATTTAAATTAATGTTTACTTTCCTATTTTTAATTGGTAACCTTAAATTGTTTTTGTGCAATATGTCATAGTTTTGAGTGTCTTTCAAATGTTTTTTTCATAGTAAACAGAGCACTTTTAAGAAAAATTTCACCCCAAATCATTTTTTTTGTACTACTGACCTGTCGTATATATCCCATTGGCATCAGGTCCACATTGACAGTAATATTCTGAATTTGAAGTTCCATCTTTACAAGTTCCATTATTTAAACAAATGGATGGTCTCAGGGCACATTCGTCAATATTAATCTCACAGTTCTCTCCCTTGTATCCAGTCAAAAATTCTAGTTTTTCTCCATTACCAAACTTGGTCAAATTTACAAATGTTTGAGGACATCGACATGTGTAATTGCCTATTTGATCGATACATGTGGCACCATTCTTACAAGGGTTGCTGTCACATTCCTTAATTTCTTCTGAACAGTTTACACCAGTGTATCCTGAATGCATATCAATGTGATAAAAAATAAAGTTTGAAATCAGATGAAAATCTGACAGTAAGTATTTTTGGCCATAATTTAAATGAAGATAACTCTTTATATCTATTTTTTTTGTGGTTTTAACCTACCCATAAAAATTGGTATCCAATCAACAATAGTGAATCCAAAGTAGGTCTATATGTAATACAAATTTATGATACTGATTTCTGTGACAAAACCAGACATGTTTCCTATGTAGTCTTTTGGAGGTACCCTCTAATCCAAAACTTAAAAAAGTAAAATCTATACATGAAAACCCCTAAAAGATCTAAAAAGACTAGCAAAAAGTGTCTTACATTGAAGAGGTAGTTTTACCACAATTCAATAAACTTAACCTTGTGTGAAAAAGACAATTAGAAAATATAATTCAAATATGCATAATAAGATATATATCAAATTATAAAAACAATAACGTCTCTCCTAACGTAGTGGAAAGACCTTAATTAATAAAATGTACATTGTCTATTTAGTACCCTAAAATTGTTACAGCTCTATAATTAGAATGTACATGTTGGAGCAGTAGCAAATAATAAAATAAGATGCATATGAAAAAAATAAACAGTACACTGAAGTAATTCAAATGGGTTCAAGGAGTGACAAAAAGTTGTTCAGTGTATTATATAATGTAAGAATTCATAAAGATCAAGCTTATCTCTCTACTTTTAACTCATACAGATCTTAAAATCTTATAAAAAAAAATTTGAAAATACTCAAGAAGAACTTTGAAAATGGTATGGGTGAGTCAATTGACTGCTAATGCTTCAATTTAATGAAAATCTTTCTCTTTTTGTTTTTTGACACAAAAAATAAACTTGGAGCAGTAGCTACCTTCTTACAACACCATATGATTTTCAAAGCTTATTGTTATAATAAACAACTGTCTATATAATAGCATTTAGCCCCATTTGACCATACAGGCCAAAAGATTTTGAAATATCACTGGCAGGAAGTAAAATATTAGTAAAAAATATTGCATGTGCTGTTTTAATCCTCTTCATTTCATACCATGAAAGCTAAGCTACCACAGTTTCCACCTATTGTGCAGTTATGTTACCTTACCTATAGATTTGTCTAAACTTGTGATATTACCGCTTCTGTCATTCTAAC
This sequence comes from Mytilus californianus, assembly GCF_021869535.1. Taxonomy (NCBI): domain Eukaryota; kingdom Metazoa; phylum Mollusca; class Bivalvia; order Mytilida; family Mytilidae; genus Mytilus; species Mytilus californianus. Next base: position 64,072,510 of record NW_026262668.1, on the reverse strand, counting down.
TCAATTTATACTTTTCACAACCACATGTGGCTAAATTATTCTTAGCCCTTTATTATTAAATTCAATATGGTGCAAATACTGTGGATTCATTAGATTTTGTTGGATACCAATTTTGGTGATTTAATCGGCATAGAAAACCACAAATTTAAAAATTCAGCGAAGTCCAATTTTTTCTACAGGCATGTAAGCAGACTTTGGCAAAACAACAAAATCTAATATTCACGAAAAATACAACTTTTTATCGATCAACAAAAATTGGTATCTACGAAAATCAATGGGAACCACAGTACTTAATTTTCATTGGTGGCAGCAAGAAAAAAAAATGATGTCATAGAGAAAACAAAATATTTTACATAAGATTTTTAAAAAAAAAACATCCAACAAGCCCCAAATTTGAAATTTGAAAAAAAAACTTTCGTCAGAAGTTAGATATATCATCATGCAGAAGTTTAATTTATATATAGCTCCCTGCTAATATTTCTTGGACCCATTTTTTATTTGATTTATTTATTATTCACTTTTTGACCTCTATCATTCTATATATCATTATATTTTTGCATTGACCATTTTTTTCTTCTCATATCATTTACTGCTTGTGTATGACTTAATCGATGATGTCACAATTAATTTTTGCTGCAATATATATTTGGCCATTATTTTACCAAGTGACATTCTTGTTCATTTCTAAATACAATGAATGTATAACAACTTCCCTGCTGGAAATATGTATCAACTCAACCATATATTCATAATTCAAAAGGTGTCTGTTTTGAAAGAGGTATGTATTATTTAAGGCATGCATTTTTTTTCTTCAACAGTCTACATGAAATCTTAAAATCATTTTCAATCATACATGGGACTCATACCTCTAGTAGTCACAGATTATACATTTTACCTCTTACTTCTATCACAATTTACTAATTATATTGCATATGACAGAAAGCTGCAAAATAATAGGTACGCTTGCATAAAATACAGTCTTCCAATATTACTGATAAGATTGAAGAAAACTTTATTACATATTGCACAAACCTGTTGGACATGCACAGGTATAATTATTGACGAGGTCAAAGCATACAAATGGTGGCGAGCAGGAGTCAGACTTGCAATCATTAAAATTCGTCTGACAGTCAAGGCCTTCAAATCCGGTAACACATGCACAGCTATATTGTCTCATTGTTTTGTTTGTAGAGCAGGTGGCACCATTCCTGCATGGCGTGAATGAGCATGCATCATATTCATCCGAGCAGTTCTTACCCATCCAGGCTTCACCACAGTTACATTGATATCCATTGACAAGATCTACACAGGATCCCCCATTCTGGCATGGATCTGGCACACAATCATCAATGTTGTTTTGACAGTTTTTACCTATAATTTTACAAACAAAAAAAAGAAGTTAATTAAGTATTTAGAATTCATAATTTAATTTTATTTTATAGACGTTTTTGAAAAAAATAAACCAACATATATCTACACTTTTAATGCAATATAATAACATAGCTTTTGATTGGATAAAATCTGCCATCCTTTCCAAAGTTGACCTTTGCAGTCAGCGGCAACAAGATTGGGAAATTGCAGTGGACATTTCAACTTTTTTTTGGAAACATTTGACTAAAACTGCATTAGAATATTATTTTGAAAATTTGTCTTTGTAAATTGGGTCCCGGTGGTGGCAACTCCTCAACCACAGACCGGGAACATTTTACCAAAACTGCATTAGAATATTATTTTGAAAATTTGCCATTGTAAATGGGGTTCTGGTGGTGGCAACTCCTCAAACACAGACCTAATATTCCTTAATTGACATGATGATAGTAAATAACTCTCATTTAGTGCAATGAAAAATAACACAAACTACTATTATCTAACATTATGCAGTTCCAATTTATACTTATTCCAAACCAGTTATTTATTTTCTAAAAATCATAAAATATTTTCCTCATTTCCACTCTCAAAAGTTTAATTACCAATAATTAAAACTTGTTCAGTAATCCCATGCCTTTAAAATTAGAAAATTAGAAATTTTAACTGCCTGAAGAGTAGAATTAATACTGTAGAGGATCTTTAAATAAAACAAACAATTCATATTCAATCTATGACTAGTCATAATCTGCATGGTATGCAACAAAAAAAGAAGCATTTAACAGGTATTAGATAATCTTAAAGCCAGATTGGTATTCACTTATCTTAAAGCTAGATTGGTATAAGCTAAGAGAGGTATTGAAAAACAAAGATTTATGTATTGTTGACAATAAAAAACTATGTAATGCAACTAATATTGGCCCTGCATCTGGTCGTGCATTCATGGTATCTACTTATTATTTTACAAGACAATCTAAGTTTTTATTTTGCATCTTTTTTAAAATTCACTGTCAGTAACAAATCTATTATGAAAAGGTATAATTTTAAGCTTATATATATTTTAAGCTACTAATCAAAGCTATTTTTGCAGTATTTTTATAGGTAATGTTTCTTTCAGATTAACCATTTTGATTAGTGATTGGTTGCTTTTAAAATTTCAAGGTATTGAATGATATTCACACGACTAATGACCACTATATTGTGATAAAAAAAACTAAAACAAACTAATACAGAAAGTATTTACCATCATAACCAGCAACACATGTACAGTTGTAAAAATTTTGATAATTATGACATGTAGCACCATTTAGACAGGGTTGAGGACTACATTCATTAATGTCCTGGTCACACAGCTGTCCAGTCCATCCTGCTGTACAAGTACAATTGAAGTCATTCACCTGCAAACCAATTAAGAATAATTACATAACATGTATATTTCATTGGAAACCATACTGTTGATTGGCTGAAAGCAATCACGACACATTTCCAATATCCTATTGTATTTCTCAATAAATTCAACACTCATGACAGCACATGCTTCTCATGATGTCACAAAAATACATAGGAAAACATAAGAAAAAATTGCTATAACTTATAATTTCATGGTTGTAGCATAAAAAATGTAATTACCGGTATAAGAATTGAACACTTCTTTTTGTGATTTTATAGAGTTGTAACTGCGTTGATCATGCATACATTTTTAGTATGAAGGGCAAATATGCACATTTGTATAGATTGTTAGTAAATGACAGTAAAATAGTCAGTAATATACCCTTATAAAACCTCCATGTAAATAATTTGCTACATGAATAACTAACCAAATCAAGGCAAGTGGCTCCATTCTGACATGGCTGATTGTTGGTTTCACATTCATCTATGTTCGTCTGACAGTTCTTATCAGTAAATCCAGCTAAACAAACACACTCATAGTTGTTCACCAAATCTTTACATCTATCAAAAAAAGAAGCTCATAATCAGAAATGATTCCTTTTTTCAAGTAAATTTCAACTTGCTTGTCACAATATGATTTTTACATGTTTGTTCAATGTTCAACCCCATAACGGTTCATATAACATCACAAAGCTAAGAATTTAGAAAATCTCTAGTCTGAAAAATTGATAATCTATTTATCTTTTGAGTGCTTTTTTTTATCAAAGATATAGCTTCAATAACAGCCAGTCAAGGCATTTTGATAAAGCATAATAAATGGTAAATTCATTATCACTTGATAAAATATTGAGTTACCTCAAAAAGCCAAAAGTTCTCACCTGCATGAGATTCTCAAATACTCATACAGAGTTCCACACTCGCAAGATTTGACAGGAAGTTCTACACTATTTTAAACAATCTGATTAAAATGCAGATCCTGTGTCCTTGGTTCGCTGACAAGGATCTGAAATTGTTCCGTTCTACTTTCAGTTAAAAAGAATTTTCGGGATCTAATTATACACACCTTCACAAATTTGAAGATATAACTTTCACTGGCTGACGAATAATTACCAGAACAAAAAATACATCAGAGTGTTTTCAGATCCCTGTAAGCTAAGCGTGGACACAGGATCCGTATTCTAATCAGATTTTAATATCCCTAATAACCTGCCCCATTCAGGTATTGGTTGAAACCTATTTGTAGATATAGTGCTGAGAGTTATACTTACTCTGCCCCATTCTGACAAGGGCTAGGAGCACATTCATTGACATCATACTGACAGTTATACTTACTCTGCCCCATTCTGACAAGGTCTAGGAGCACATTCATAGACATCATACTGACAGTTATACTTACTCTGCCCCATTCTGACAAGGGTTAGGATCACATTCATTGACATCATACTGACAGTTATACTTACTCTGCCCCATTCTGACAAGGGCTAGGAGCACATTCATTGACATCATACTGACAGTTATACTTACTCTGCCCCATTCTGACAAGGTCTAGGATCACATTCATTGACATCATACTGACAGTTATACTTACTCTGCCCCATTCTGACAAGGGCTAGGAGCACATTCATTGACATCATTCTGACAGTTATACTTACTCTGCCCCATTCTGGCAAGGGCTAGGATCACATTCATTGACATCATACTGACAGTTATACTTACTCTGCCCCATTCTGACAAGGGCTAGGAGCACATTCATTGACATCATACTGATAGTTATACTTACTCTGCCCCATTCTGACAAGGTCTAGGATCACATTCATTGACATCATACTGACAGTTATACTTACTCTGCCCCATTCTGACAAGGGCTAGGAGCACATTCATTGACATCATTCTGACAGTTATACTTACTCTGCCCCATTCTGGCAAGGGCTAGGATCACATTCATTGACATCATACTGACAGTTATACTTACTCTGCCCCATTCTGACAAGGGCTAGGAGCACATTCATTGACATCATACTGATAGTTATACTTACTCTGCCCCATTCTGACAAGGGCTAGGATCACATTCATTGATATCATTCTGACAATGCTGTCCAGTATAACCAGCAAGACAAACACAATTATAAGCATTTTCTAAGTTTTGACAAGTTCCTCCATTTCTACAGGGGTCTGTTGTGCATTCATCTATATCTGTACAGCTTCCTGGTACACCTAGAAAGGTAAAGATTATTTGGCTGGTATTTTTATTGTCTTAAACTTTTGGAAAAATTCTTGAAATGTTGTCTAAATACCTGGGGTTCTTTTAACAAAAAGTCTCATAACAAAAATTGATCATAAATTTTTTCTCATAAGATTTTGTTTTTTTACAATTAGAATACTTTCAAGTAAGTCTCTGGTTGGAAACAACCTGGATTTACTTGATGCAGTAGAGTATTAGCTACTATATTTATTGAGTGTTTCTAATTATACAAATACAGCTATATAAGAGACATAAATTTACAAAATGCATGTTAGCCAGGAAATGTGACCATTAAATGCTTAAAAAAAGAAAAACTTCTACCTATATATTTATGATTTTTTTTACAATGTAAATAAGGATCTTAATTTAACATTTTCTGTTTAATACATTTGAACCATGAACCATCAACGATCAGTATAATTCTAACCTCAAGATAATTTTTTTATGTAGATTACCACACTGAAAAAATATATTTCACCTTCAACTATGTCTCAACTGATATATTTCTTTTCCTATGGTAATTTACCATAACACTGTCCTCTAAAGGCAAAATGTTTATCATGACACATTTTCACAATAGTGTATTTCATAAGTGTGAATTGTTTTAATTAATCTTTCATACTGTTAATGTAAAAGTTATTTCAGGCTTCCATTTAAATAAAAATAATTTTATTTAAATATTTCATTAGAAATTTCACATACTGGTAAAACTAAAAGCATACTATTCGAGCTACAAATTACTTCCAATATATGAAAAACTTTTATGATCCATATGTTATATCAGAGATGCTGAAGCCAAAGCTTGATGGTTTTTCTCAAGAAAGAAGTGTGTGACTGGTACAATTCTATTCTGGGGAAAAACTTGGATAATTATGCAAAAAATAAAAAATTATTCGTTTTTTTCTCGTAAAACTTATACATACATGTACCTCCTTTAATTTCCCCTCTATAAAATACTGTGGATTCATTAATTTTCGTACCAATTTTCTTGGATTAAGGACATTTTGCATTTTCGTCTATATTTGATTTCATAGTTTTGCAAAAGTCTGCATGTACAACCCAATAGAAAATTTTAATTTGTTGAACATTTGAATTTGTGGTTCATCTGTACCCACGAAATGCACGAACTTTGGTATCCCATGAATAATAATGAATCCCCAGTACAAATCTTACCGGTATAACCTGGTTTACATTCACAACTGTATTGATTAATACCATCTACACACACTGTATAATTTCCTGGACATATGATATTTTTACAATCATCTGTGTTGTTTTTACAGTCAGGGCCTTCGAATCCAGTGACACAAACACATGTGTAATTAGCTATACCATCAAAACAAGTGGCACCGTTGAAACATGGGGAAGAGCTGCATTCATCTATATTCTACAAACATATTTAGTTCATTATTTATATGCACAGCCATTAAATTATCTATAGATTATTACATTCTTCTATATCCTCCCGTCCCCTCAAATCAGTCATTTTCCAAAATCAGCTACCATTTAGAATCTTGTTTTTACTTTTTTTTATTGTCTGTGATGTCTTTTCAGCAACTCATTTTAGCCAACAGAAATAGAATATCTACTTCAATGACAATTATATATGCAACTTAAGCAGACAAGTGTAAAAAATTGTTATAAAATGTGTCTAGCTACTACTAGCTATCTGCAATTTACAAAATTAAATTATTTTACCTGATCTTTATTTAGTTATGTGGGAATAATATATGCAAAATTTAGTCAAGAGAAATAAATTTTAAAAAGAAAGAGACAGTAGCACAAATTTAGTGCATGTTATATTCTGTTTTTGCATCTTAGTTGTAATGGTTGGCATTCACAGTAGTAAGAAACATCTACATATCTTATCATTTTTATTTGAACACTAAAAGTTTTTCAGTGCATAACCTGGTCATCTATTGTGATGTGACTGGATTGAAAAACTAAAAAATAAACGAAAAAGCATAGCATGTTTTCAGTTCTTTAGAAAACTTTTTATTTCAGATTTTCAAGTTGTTCCTGTTTGGTGTCTTAAATAGTTTTCTCATAATCTCTTAATAAGAACAATAAAATGCTTCGCTGGGGCGCAGCTTGATACGACCGCAGAGGTCGAACCCTGAACAGTTGGGGCAAGTATGGACACAACATTCAAGCTTGATACAGCTCTGAATTTGGATTGTTATTAAATATTTGACACAGCATAGGTTTCTGACACAGAAAGAAAGTGGTCTAAGAACTTGAATTTTTTTAATTTACCTATTATGGTCCAATGTCCAAAATCAAAATACATGGTTAGATTCAGCATATCAAAGAACCCCATATTTTCAATTTTTGTTGAAATCAAACAAAGTTTAATTTTGGACCCCAACTTGGACAAACTTGAAAACTGGGCCCATAATCAAAAATCTAAACACATGTTTAGATTCAGCATATTAAAGAACCCCAAGAATTCAATTTTTGCTAAAATCAAACTAAGTTTAAATTTTGGACCCTTTGGACCTTAATGTAGACCAATTTAAAAAACGGGACTTAAAATTAAAAATCTAATTACACGGTTAGATTTGGAATATCAAAGAACCCCAATAATCCAATTTTTGATGAAATCAAACAAAGTTTAATTTTGGACCCTTTTGACCTCAATATGAACCAATTTGATACCGGTAGTTGGGCCCACAAATAAAAAATCTAAATACATGGTTCGATTCAGCATATCAAAGAACCCCATATATTCAATTTTTGTTGAAATCAAAAAAAGTTTAATTTTGGACCCCAACTTGGACCAACTTGAAAACTGGGCCCATAATCAAAAATCTAAACACATGTTTAGATTCAGCATATCAAAGAACCCCAAGAATTCAATTTTTGTTAAAATCAAACTAAGTTTAATTTTGGACCCTTTGGACCTCAATGAAGACCAATTTAAAAAACGGGACCCAAATTAAAAATCTAAAAACATGGTTAGATTTGGCATATCAAAGAACCCCAATAATTCAATTTTTGATGAAATCAAACAAAGTTTAATTTTGGACCCTTTTGACCTCAATATGAACCAATTTGATAGCGGGGCCCACAAATAAAAAATCTAAATACATGGTTAGATTCAGCATATCAAAGAACCTCATATATTCAATTTTTGTTGAAATCAAACAAAGTTTAATTTTGGACCCCAATTTGGACCAACTTGAAAACTGGGCCCATAATAAAAAATCTAAATACATGTTTAGATTCAGCATATCAAAGAACCCCATATATTCAATTTTTGTTGAAATCAAACAAAGTTTAAATACTGGACCCTATCTTGGACCAACTTGAAAACTGGGCCCATAATCAAAAATCTAAACACATGTTTAGATTCAGCATATCAAAGAACCCCAAGAATTCAATTTTTGCTAAAATCAAACTAAGTTTAATTTTGGACCCTTTGGACCTTAATGTAGACCAATTTAAACAAGAGTGCACACGCTGAAATGTCTCGCCTTCTTTACTAATCATTGATATTATGGTGATAGTCCTAAATATAAAGCTTTATTACAGCTGTCACATAAACTTAACATTAACCAAGTAAACTAAACATTGACCAATGAACCATGAAAATTAGGTCAAGGTCAGATGAACCATGCTAGGCAGGCAACAGCTAACAATTCTTCCATACAACAAATATAGTTGACCTATTGCTTATAGTTTAAGAAAAACAGACCAAAACACAAAAACTTAACACTGAGCAATGAACCTTGAAAATGAGGTCAAGGTCAAATAAAACCTGCGTGACTGCCAAATAGATCATGAAATATTTCCATACACCAAATATAGTTGAACTATTGCATATAGTATTAGAAAAAAAGACCAAAACTCAAAAAACTTAACTTTGACCACTGAACCATGAAAATGAGGTCAAGGTCAGATGACACCTGCCCGCTAGACATGTACACCTTACAATCATTCCATACACCAAATATAGTAGACCTATGGCATACAGTATAAGAAAAACAGACCAAAACACAAAAACTTAACTATAACCACTGAACCATGAAAATGAGGTCAAGGTCAGATGACACCTGCCAGTTGGACATGTACACCTTACAGCCTTCTATACACCGAATATACTAGACCTATTGCTTATAGTATCTGAGATATGGACTTGACCACCAAAACTTAACCTTGTTCACTGATCCATGAAATGAGGTCAAGGTCAAGTGAAAACTGTCCGACGGGCATGAGGACCTTGCAAGGTACGCACATACCAAATATAGTTGAACTATTGCATATAGTATTAGAAAAAAAGACCAAAACTCAAAAACTTAACTTTGACCACTGAACCATGAAAATGAGGTCAAGGTCAGATGACACCTGCCCGCTAGACATGTACACCTTACAATCATTCCATACACCAAATATAGTAGACCTATGGCATACAGTATAAGAAAAACAGACCAAAACACAAAAACTTAACTATAACCACTGAACCATGAAAATGAGGTCAAGGTCAGATGACACCTGCCAGTTGGACATGTACACCTTACAGTCCTTCCATACACCAAATATACTAGACCTATTGCTTATAGTATCTGAGATATGGACTTGACCACCAAAACTTAACCTTGTTCACTGATCCATGAAATGAGGTCGAGGTCAAGTGAAAACTGTCTGACGGGCATGAGGACCTTGCAAGGTATGCACATACCAAATACAGTTATCCTATTACTTATAATAAGAGAGAATCTAACATTACAAAAAATCTGAACTTTTTTTTCAAGTAGTCACTGAACCATGAAAATGAGGTCAAGGACATTGGACATGTGACTGACGGAAACTTCGTAACATGAGGCATCCATATACAAAGTATGAAGCATCCAGACCTTCCACCTTCTAAAATATAAAGCTTTTAAGAAGTTAGCTAACGCCGCCGCCGACGGATCACTATCCCTATGTCGAGCTTTCTGCGACAAAAGTCGCAGGCTCGACAAAAAACAGACCAAAACACAAAAACTTAACACTGAGCAATGAACCTTGAAAATGAGGTCAAGGTCAAATAAAACCTGCGTGACTGCCAAATGGATCATAAAATATTTCCATACACCAAATATAGTTGAACTATTGCATATAGTATTAGAAAAAAAGACCAAAACTCAAAAAACTTAACTTTGACCACTGAACCATGAAAATGAGGTCATGGTCAGATGACACCTGCCCGCTAGACATGTACACCTTACAATCATTCCATACAATAAATATAGTAGACCTATGGCATACAGTATAAGAAAAACAGACCAAAACACAAAAACTTAACTATAACCACTGAACCATGAAAATGAGGTCAAGGTCAGATGACACCTGCCAGTTGGACATGTACACCTTACAGTCCTTCCATACACCGAATATACAAGACCTATTGCTTATAGTATCTGAGATATGGACTTGACCACCAAAACTTAACCTTGTTCACTGATCCATAAAATGAGGTCCAGGTCAAGTGAAAACTGTCTGACGGGCATGAGGACCTTGCAAGGTACGCACATACCAAATATAGTTGAACTATTGCATATAGTATTAGAAAAAAAGACCAAAACTCAAAAACTTAACTTTGACCACTGAACCATGAAAATGAGGTCAAGGTCAGATGACACCTGCCCGCTAGACATGTACACCTTACAATCATTCCATACACCAAATAAAGTAGACCTATGGCATACAGTATAAGAAAAACAGACCAAAACACAAAAACTTAACTATAACTACTGAACCATGAAAATGAGGTCAAGGTCAGATGACACCTGCCAGTTGGACATGTACACCTTACAGTCCTTCCATACACCGAATATACAAGACCTATTGCTTATAGTATCTGAGATATGGACTTGACCACCAAAACTTAACCTTGTTCACTGATCCATGAAATGAGGTTGAGGTCAAGTGAAAACTGTCTGACGGGCATGAGGACCTTGCAAGGTACGCACATACCAAATATAGTTATCCTATTACTTATAATAAGAGAGAATCTAACATTACAAAAAATCTGAACTTTTTTTTCAAGTAGTCACTGAACCATGAAAATGAGGTCAAGGACATTTGACATGTGACTGACGGAAACTTCGTAACATGAGGCATCCATATACAAAGTATGAAGCATCCAGACCTTCCACCTTCTAAAATATAAAGCTTTTAAGAAGTTAGCTAACGCCGCCGCCGCCGCCGTAGCCGCCGGATCACTATCCCTATGTCGAGCTTTCTGCGACAAAAGTCGCAGGCTCGACAAAAACAGGACCCAAAATTAAAAATCTAAATACACGGTTAGATTTGGAATATCAAAGAACCCCAATAATTCAATTTTAGATGAAATCAAACAAAGTTTAATTTTGGACCCTTTTGACCTCAATATGAACCAATTTGATAACGGGGTCCACAAATAAAAAATCTAAATACATGGTTAGATTCAGCATATCAAATAACCCCATATATTCAATTTTTGTTGAAATCAAACAAAGTTTAATTTCGGACCCCAATTTGGACCAACTTGAAAACTAGGCCAAAAATCAAAAATCTAAATACATGTTTAGATTCAGCATATCAAAGAACCTCATATATTCAATTTTTGCTAAAATCAAACAAAGTTTAATTTTAGACCCTTTGGACCTTAATGTAGACCAATTTGAAAACTGGACCCAAAATTAAAAATCTAAATACACTGTTAGATTCGGCATAACAAATAAATAAATGTGATAAAAGATTTTACAAATCTAATGCGCCATACTGTGCAATTAAAGATTACTTCTTGAAATTTTTCAATATTTGAAATTTGAAAAAAAAATAATATTTGAAGAATAATTCTTTTTAATTTCTGAAATCTGAAATGAGAAAAAATTGACCCCCCACAATTTCTTTTTATCCCCCCCCCCTTTTTTTCCCCCAAAAAATTCTTTCCCTCAAGATATGGTCATAATCTCAATTCAAATTTTCAATGGAGTTGGCAACCATAATTACCCATTCAAATTTACCATAGTGTTAACTTAATCTATTTTATAATAGAATTAAAAATATAGTGTCAAATCTTTCATATGGATTTTTTTGTAAAAAAAAAAGATGCAACATTTGCAGATATTTTTACTGGTCTTCCTTTATAAATATGCATTTCTTTAAACATAATTTAAAAGCAGTGTAAGGGAAGTAACCAAAACGTTGTATTTGGATTACCTCCCTTACACTGTTTTAAATTATCTTTATTGTTCATTAACCATTACTTTATACATAATTTAAAAGCAGTGTAAGGGAGATAATTTCAATGATGTATTTGATTTATCTCCCTTACACTGCTTTAAATTATGTTTTGTACTAAAGTATTTGTCCATTAACCAGGACAACCTTGTTTTTCCCCCTTTTTTGCCCCTAATTCCTAAACGGTTTGAGCCATAACCCCCCAAAGCAAATCCTAACCATCCCTTTGTTGTATGGAAACTTGTAGTATAATTTCAGAGAGATCCATACACCGTTCCACAGTTATTGTCTGGAAACTAGAAAATGCTTATTTTTGGCCCCTTTTTGGCCCCTAATTCCTTAACTGTTGGTACCATAACCCCCAAAATCAATCCCAACCTTCCTTTTGTGGTATTTAACCTTATGGTCAAATTTCAAAGAGATCCATTCACTTAAACTAAAGTTAGAGTGCGAAAACCAATGTGTCTTCGGACGACGACGCCGGACGACGACGACGACGCCGGACGACGACGACAACGTCATACCAATATACGACCACAAAATTTTTGTGCGGTCGTATAAAAATTAGGAAAAGGCCTCATGAGGTTTATTTATGGTAGAAAAATGGATAAAATGTATTGTATGAATATGTATTTTGAGCATTTTTACAATGCGTTAACTCTTACATGTGTTTTAACACAATTATGTCATTAGGACTAGTTCCTTTACTGTAAATTAGAGCTTTTAAAAATTGTTATCAAGAAAATTTAAAAGAAATGTGTAATTTATGAAAAATGCATGATTCAAATGTAAGTTTTAAGAAATATGATAAGAACTGGTCACATATTTTGCATTTATATGGAACATAGAATATTAATTCCTAAAATACCAGCTTTCATAAAATGTTTTAAATCAAGCCAATTGGATACCCAGAAAACAAGATATAAATTTTAGACTTACTTTTGGAGTTGGCATATTGTGCAACAAATTTTAGGTTTTATGACTTCAACAGCTATAAACTGGGTTTTTCTTTCATTGTAGGTTATCAATACCAGGTCAAATATAGATAATAAGCTTACTTTTTGGCACTGGTGTCCTTCAAACCCAGTAGGGCATTGGCAAGTAAAGGAGCCTGGATTATCAAAACATGTTCCAGTACCACAAATGGATGTTCCAGACTGGCATTCATCTACATTTGTCTCACATGTCTGTCCAGTATAACCTTAAAACATATTAAACGTCTAAGTTTATTACCACATTAATATAAGTACTATACCAGATTTATTTTAAACGAGTGTGGTGCAAATAAGCTTTAAAGCAATTATATTTGTTCAATTAACAAATAAGTTCAATCACACTGCAAAAAAATGAGGGTTTTTGAATGATTTAATGTTCTTTTAGATGAACTTAGTGTAATTACAACACACTCATATTAAGTTGACCTGACAGTACACACAAATATCATTTTTGATCAAGTGACATCTCTAGGCCAAAAAGAAAAATCATATGTTGTTCCTCCCTCCCATTTATTGATCCTATATTTGACATGCTGACCCTAAAACACTTTAATGCCTTGTCCCAAAAAAACTTTTAAGAAAAGTTGTTTTGATTCATTTGAGTAGAAATCAAGAAGGGTCAAGAAGTGGTCAGAACATTAGAAGAAAGGATGGATTGATTGGTTATTGCTTGCTTGCAATTCAGTCGGAACCATTTCATGCATATTCAGGACATTACAATGTTTTTGCATGGTATGTCTACCAGGATGAAAGGGGAGTGGAATTTGGATTGCCACTATTTAAGACAGGAATTTGAAAAGATAAATTTCCCATGTGTGAATTATGGGATGTAAAGTGTAAATCTGGTCCAAAATAAGAGAAAATGTTGTTTTTTTTCAGATAAGGCCAAACAAAACAAAAAAAATGTTTTTTTCCTGCCTCCAACCATTATAAAATAGGGTCTGTCGGTTGGAATTTCATTTTATTTTTAATTCAATATAATTTTTTGCATGTTAACAAAATCTGGAAAAATCTCATGTTTTTTCAGAGTTTGATACCTTTATACACTTTTGCATCCAGTAATTTGTGCATGCATATTGATACGTTTATAATTTTCAATGGTTTGACAAGCTCAACAACAAATATGCATCAATCTTATTACAATTTAGAGTGAATAATCTAGGGGAAATTGAATTCATAGTCAAATAAGACGACTCACAATGCTTTTTCTTGAAATATTTTTTTGGACAAGCAATAAAATATTTTAGGGTCTCCGATCAAACTTAGGGTCGATGGGGAGGCAGGAAACAAGCATTTATTTTTTTGCCTGTTGATAAGAGATAAAAAAAAAAAAAAAAAAAAATGCCAACCTTCTGACCATACCATTATTTGTTTATGGCAATAATAGGAAATAGATACAAATTAAATTTTTGCCTAACAGTAAGTACATACCTGTTCCTGTACAATTACAACTATAATCATTAACTTCATCTATACATATTCCATTTTTACATGGTCCTGAGGCACACTCATTAATACTGTTTTCACAATTAATACCATTAAAACCTGCAAAAAATTTAATTTATTTGTTTTTAGTATAATACATATAAAACAAACAAGTACATGTGTACTGATAAATCATCACATCCCTTTACCAGGATGTTTCTATATAAAGTTTTGGGTTTTTCATCATATCATATTTATCTGGTGCCTATGTAACAACATTGCAATAGATGTCAAGGCAACAGCTACACAGAGTTTTCAACATATATTACTGTACCTCTTGAATTCAGCCCAATAATGTTGGCACTGCATCATGTTTTTTTTTTTTTTCGCACCTTCAAATTTATATGATTCTGCAGCAAGATTAGAAACACAAGTTTTTTAAGACAATAGAAAAACCACTTGCACTGTTTATAGTGCCAAAGACTACTCAGCCAACTAGCTACATAATATAACTTTTGATGTTGACTAAATATAGGTTTGGAAAATATTACATCATGATACTGAATAGTGGTATGGATATCATTTATCTGTGCTGTTTATCTATTTTCAATGGGTTGTCATAGAGTAATCATGTACCAGAGTATTGCCCAGAACATTTGAGTATCAAATTTAAAGTAATACTCTTACTCAAATATATTCTTTTTCCCCTATTTTTTCAAGAATAAATAAAAATAAAAAATTCTGGTTAAGTAGACAAATCTTAAGGAATTAAAGGTAACTTTGCATTCTAACAGTTGGTCACCGTTATTTATCTTAATAGGGATATGATGAATAAATGAAATTTGTCAACTTTTTGAGTACCAACTTTTCCTAGAAATGGATATCCCTTGTATATACGATATAAGGTCTTGCAAACATAGTAATAACTGATAACTAAGTGCTAATACATATATAGTGAAGTATTTAGAACTAGGTGACTGTTGTGAAATTGTGCTTAGATGATGCTGTAGTTAGAAATAAGGTACCTTTACAAGCCACAATTACAATTATAACCCCAAGGGTGGATCCAGGATTTTTCAAATGTAAATAATTATAGAAAACTTAATATAAAATTTGGACAATGTTATGCTAAAAAATTATACATTTTCCAATCAAAGGGGGCGTACACCCTTTGTGCCACCCCAAATTTGCCACTGTGCAATTTAACAGGCAAATCAAATACAAAATAAATCTGCCACTGAAAACTACATGTATAACTGTGCAATTTAACAAGCAAATCAGATAAAAAATAAATTAATTGTGAAAGTATATATATCCAGCGGCATCTGTACTTTGATACCATTCTGACCATTCTTACTTAGAAAGAACCCCCCTGAAGCAAGATCAGGACAGATCCTAAGACAACAAAAATTGACTCCTGACATATTCTTTGATATTCATAAAATTTAGAACAAACCTAATTTGTTACTAAATTATTCATTAATCTAGTCTAATTGTAAAATTATTGTTAAACCTTTTATTTAACAAAATTTGTCATCCATAATTGTGTCACATCAAACTAATTCATGGTAAAAATAAACATAAAAAATTCATCTTCTGCATGAACATAACTAAGATTCATAACTTAAAAAATATCAATTAGAACCATTCATCAAGATTGTGTCACCTGTCACAGTATTTAATCTACTTATCTAAATATGACAAATATTAAATATTTCAATAGAATTATTTCCCTAAGGGTTTGATAACAAACATACGATGATTGATACAAGCAGAGTTTAACCTCCTTATAGCATACTTATGCATTGGTAATCACCTGGTATCATTTGGTATATTGAAGGCACATAGTATAAGAGGTTCTTAACACAGGACATTAAG
Source organism: Mytilus californianus (assembly GCF_021869535.1). Classification (NCBI taxonomy): domain Eukaryota; kingdom Metazoa; phylum Mollusca; class Bivalvia; order Mytilida; family Mytilidae; genus Mytilus; species Mytilus californianus. Next base: position 64,056,007 of record NW_026262668.1, on the reverse strand, counting down.
CATGTTAAGATCATGACTGGCAACATATAACTCTGATCCAGTAATGTTCAAGAACAATCAGGGTTAAATATATCAAAAGATAACTATTCTTGATTACCATTGAGTAGATGCATGAACATGTTTCAATTTATGAAATAAAAGGTTTAATCTGTGTTGTCCTATTGACTTTCCACTTCGTCCTGACTATAAATGAAATATTTGGCATTGGATGTAAAGCAAGCAACTTTTGATTGATTGATAGATTGATCTTGAATAATGTACATGTGTATGTTGCTGTATCCATAAAAAAAAATCAAAGAAAATACTGCTTGTGTACCCCTGTACATTCAATATTGTGTATTACTGGTATCCAATGGATGACTCTCAGCTACAGAAGAATTATATGACAGAAATACAGTTTACTGTACTATAAATTGCTATGATGTATTGTTATAGAGTGGTACTGAATCCTATTTTACATAATTGCAGTATTAGGTGAACGGGCACCAGTTAAAAGCAATATCTGGTGTACTTTGTCTTGATGCTGCTATGTATTTGGAGCGCTTTAATTCATTGCTGAAGATGCTTCTAGAAAATATCAAGATGAAAAACAGCAATAGAAGCAATGTTACTTTCATATGTTATTAGTTCCCAGTATTAAATGATTTGTTGCAAAAATTGGCTTATACTAATGAAAGGAGATGTCATACATTGTACATTTGATAATTAGACAACAACCCAACAACAGGAAAAACCAAAATATGTCATCTAGAGGTCAACAATAGACAGGTGTCTATACATTGTACATGGTATCAATGCAAGCTCTAATCACATTCAGTCTACAAAACTGAAAGCACCAAGACTGTCTTAAAAGTTTTAACTTGTATTTTTTCCAATGAAAGTTTCCATTAAAACAAGATTTGAAGAATGACAAGTAAGACTTAAGGCAATTATTATAAAGGAATCAATATGTTTTTCCAGAAACGTGCATGTTTTCGAAGGTTATGATTAAAATTCAATTTCCAATTGCCATTGATGGGATCTTTTTAAGCTAATGGTAATGAAACCCTTTCCAAACAAGAAAATTTAAAATGTATGCACACTATCTTTGCTATAGGATAAAGTCTAGAACTACATAACTGAGGGTTCAGGGAAATGGCAAACACTAGTTCACAGATAACAAGAGGCTGTCAGGTTGACAGCAAACCAGATTTTCCTGCATGAAGAAGATATTTGCAAATCTGGAAAATGGACCTTTCTTTAGTCAAAGGAAACAACATACCGGTATCTAAATTTGAAAAGATTTTGTCAAAGCATTCTCAAGTTATTGCACAGGCATTGTTTGGTGGCCACTTGCCCGCCCGCCATACATCACCAAATTAAGAACCGATATTATCCTTTGGAAATCAGGTTAATAAAAGATGTTAAGTTAACAGGTAAACACCTTTTATTATCTGTGAACTAGGATTTTCCATTTTGAATAGGCGTACATTTTTGTGGCTGTGAAAAAAAATCCTTCTATTAACTATTGTTTTTAATCCAGACCACTCAACACTCACAATATCATTCATATTTTATTTCAAAACATTTGTTTTTATAAATTTGTTAATTATGAAAAATGAGTTTCATAACCTGACAGTCATTACAGTGACGTTAACAGTGACATTTACATTGTAACACACCTAGATTACCAGAAAACTTAATCTGAATTGTAGGTAATTAAAATGTAAAGTTTATACATTTACCGTAATTATCCTAATACATGTAAAAACGTTTGCCGCTTTGGAAGTTTGGAACATATTTCTAAAAGGGGATTTAAAAAAAAAAGAAGATTTATCCACTGAAGAATTGCACAAAATGCTACTAATCTGCAGGAATATAGAAATTACTGATTTTGTAAAATGCCCTAAAAGATATATTGCCCATTTCAAAAGCCCACACACACTTAATTTATCCTGAAAACCAATAGAAACTGACTGGAATTGCTTCAATATTAAATGTTATATTTTTGCATTACTTTATCTGTTTCACTTAAGAATCTGTGAATGTTCTTTTTTTTCAGAAGTCCATGGTTCTAATATCCATTATCCTCAATATTAGGTTGAAAATTTACACATGAAAAACATCACCAAATTCAAATTGTGTGAAATGTTGGTCATGGTGACTTAAAACATGCCATACAGCAGAGGGGATTTTACTGCAGAATAATTTATTTCAAAAAAAGTTTTACAAAAAATATATCTCATCTTCAAATTTAATCAGTGACTTTGTGGAAATAGGTTGCTGTGTAGACTCTCGTTAAACACGCCCATCTGACTTAGATTTGACCAATATCACTCAAGATGTGAAATGTAGATCATAGTACTCAGAAACCTAAAATCGAAAATTCATAAAAATCGAAAGGGAGCTCACATCAATAGATATAAACAATTCACCAAAGTTTCTTGCAAATTGGTAGAAGTATTTTTGAGTTATTGTCCGAAAACTGGAAAATCCCCCTTTTTTAATGAAAAAAAAAACATAACTCTGAAACGTAAAATCGAAAATTCATAAAAATCGAAAGGGAGCTCACATCAATAGATATAAACAACTCACCAAAGTTTCATGCAAATTGAATTATGTGTTTTTGAGTTATTGTCTGACATGTTGACGACGGACGGACAGACAGACAGATGGACGGACAACTGGTGTACCATAATACATCACGTAAACGGGCGTATAAAAGGACACACTGAGAAATTTTTTTTTGATTGAATTTTCATCTGGGAGCAAGGAGGAGGGAAGTGGAAATCAGGGAAACCCTTTTCCACCCCCTCACATAAAGCTAAACATTAATCCCTGTGCTCTAGCCAGAAATGTAGGACTTTAAGAACTCAAGCTAAGCTTTTTAAGTCAAATATGATATCTTTACCTCCACATGTCTGATCTTACCTTCTCTACATATACATTTATAAATTCTGCTGTCATCGCTTTGGTTGAGGCAAGTTCCTTCATTTAAACAGGGTGATACTGAACAGCCATAAATACCTGAAACACAGAAGTAATAAAACAAACTAAATATCAACAAATTTGGGCAACAAAGACATGGAAACATAATTGCAAAAAATTGGAAGTCAAATTAGTTATTCAACCAATCTGTAAATTTTACATAGCAGATGTACAATGAATCTCCATCAACAGTCAAAAGTAGGTTAAACAAGAATGTGTCCATAGTACACGGATGCCCCACTCGCACTATCATTTTCTATGTTCAGTGGACCGTGAAATTGGGGTCAAAACTCTAATTTGGCATTATAATTAGAAAGATCATATCATAGGGAACATGTGTACTAAGTTTCAAGTTGATTGAACTTCAACTTCATCAAAAACTACCTTGACCAAAAACTTTAACCTGAAGCGGGACATACGGATGCACAGACCAGAAAACATAATGCCCCTACTACTATCGTAGGTGGGTTAACAAACTCAGTTGTTTAAAAGATGAAGATTTCATGCTGCGTTTTCCCTTTGGGTCTAATGTATACTATCATTATTGTAGTAGTGGCCACATTTGGTTTTCACCAAATAAAAATCCTTAATATAAGGAAATGTCTGTACCAAGTCAGGAATATGACAGTTGTTTTCCATTTGTTTAATGTGTTTGAGCTTTTGATTTTGCTATTTGATAAGGGACTTTCTGTTTTGAATTTTCCTTTGAGTTCGGTATTTTTGTTATTTTACTTTTTAATTGTCCATTGGCTGAATCAATTCAATATATAATCCCTCACAGTAAGAATTTATCATTAAAGATTAGCTAATTGCTATAAAAATAGACTCAACTGTCTTTATGACATCAGATTATAAATTTATTCTTAAATCTGATTAGATACTATACTGTAATTTTTAAACCATAATTCAAACTTTGAACTTTGTCTGTTTTTATTGCAATTTTTTATTGCAACTCTGACAATAGTCAAACTTTAAAAGTTCCAAATCAATAATAATTGATAAATTTCTGAATATTACAAAGCATGATTAAACATAGCTATAGGACAATTATAGTTCACATGCAATTATTTGATTTTTAAACTCCTAAGGTTTTATTGCAGAACTTAAAGTTTCGTTAGTACTATGTTATACTCTTCCTTCTAGAATTCCCAGGAAGTTAGTCAGAAATATTCTGTCTATAGCCCTCACAGTTGATACAAAACTGTCTTGGATAATCAAACTTTATATATCAAATGTTTTCCCATGCTTTCTATACTGTTTGGAATGACTGAGTCACTCGTCCACCAAGACTTCCAAATGATTGTTTATACTGCAACTGTGCTACATTGCTACATGTATTTACACAGTCAACCTGCATTGACTGTATATTCATTTGTAATATAGTCATTGATTGTATATCGCCTTGTTTATAACGTAACCAATGCTTTTCTGTAGTGTTTTATTTATGACGTAAAAAAAAAATTTATGGGTTTGTTGAAATTTTACATCGTCCACTTCAAATTTAAAAAGGATGGTTTACCCAAAATATTTCATTTAAAACAGTTATAAGAGTCCCAGTATTAAGAGAATAACCATACATTGTCTTGAAATATATATATATATATATATATATACCAGTTTATTTCTGTATAATAAAACACTTATTTACAGGCTATTAGGACAACAGCTAGCATATTAGATATCTCCCTCAACATCAATTATGTCCATCAGTGTCTCTGGCTATTGTCCTCATCAGCAAGTAAATAAGTGTATATCAATTACTATGCAGTGTCTGTGGGAATGGCTTTGAAACAAGGAGGAGCATTTGCATACTCTTCCTAATAATGTCATAAAGTTAGCTGGACCTTTAAAGGGGCACTAGCTACAAGATATATAAAAAATCTAATATATGATTTTTTTTTGTTCAATCATTAATGAAAGTGAAATAGTGAAATAATAATTCGCTTTAACCGCCAGTATGGTTCAATTTTGTCAAAATAAGCTAAGAAACATTGATGATGAATTATTCACTTGCAAGTGAATAATTCGACCTCATTGAATCCGTATTCATGCGAACTTCAATTTAACCCCTTAGCTAGAGATGGATAACACGTGAATTGTATGTGTAAAGTTATTTAAAGGAAAAGAATGTCAACATTGAAAGTGAAACAAAGGTAAATCATTTGATTGACTGATCCGATCCACAAAAAATCATTCTTATACAGGTAAAAACGATGATAAACATATATTTTTAATCTATAATATGAAATTAAACAGACCTAGAAAAATCCAATAGCACGAGTTCGCTTAATCTATTTATATCTTTATTTATGTTTACATCGCTTATATGGTCATCGGATGACTTTGGAGGTCAACTCTATAATTAATTAGATGGCGTCTAGATTAAAATACACACGAAAACAAGCTACGTGTTATCATGCCCATGTCCTGTTAACTGTTTATTTTAGACTTTTAATAGTTTGGATAAATGTTTTACATTGTTTTAAATCTAATACATGTATGAGAATTTGAGTCAAATCGGTGAACATGAATTTGACAGCTAGTGCCCCTTTAAAAAAGGCTTTATAAATATGCATATGTATGGATAATATAATAATATACCTGTTTGCATACTTGTAATAATATGCAACTGTAGAAAATAAATGTTTTGTATGAATTTTACTACTTTTTTATGTTATTTAAACTACAATGTTAAGGTTTAAACCTGTTCATAAATGTAGCTACATGTACTTACTGAGGTTATTTTCACAGTTGGTTCCATTGAACAAATGTGGACAGGTACAGTTGAAAGAGTTAGGAAGGTCATTGCAGGTAGCCCCATTTTGACAGGGGTTACTCCAACACTCATTTATATCTTGTGAAGCTGAAATCAAATGAAAACAACACATTTATTTAGCTACTACAAGGCTTGAGTTATACAACATTTGTTCTCAATCCAAGCATTTTTTAATTGTAATATACATGTATATCAACTGTAATGTGAACAAACATGTACATGTAGTTAGGTATATAATACATTCTTACACTTATTTTATTTCTTTTTTGACTCTACTCTGCTAAGGCAACTGTTTGTACAAATTAAGCTAGATTTCTTATTAAAAAAAACATAATAAAGACACATCTGAATTTGCAAAAAAAAAATCATATTTCACTTGATGCAATGATCGAATCTATAATATATAGTCTTCCCATTTCAGATGGTAAGTTTATATTTATAACCATGACAACCAAAAACCAAAAACAAAAGTACATCAGCAATTACAAACATTGAGAAGTTGATTGCATCTGACCTTAAAGTGACAGTATGAATAACAAGATAAGTAGGGATCGGGTTGACACATTCCCCATTTCCATTCTCAATTTTATCAAGTCAATGAGACAGCAACCCCACTACATAAAAAGACAAAAGTCATCAAATGGTAATTGTACTGACTTCATCAATAGACAACTAAATGTTCATATAATGTGCCAAGCTCTATATCACCAAAATTAAATTAATAAGGAGGTATGGCACGGTACATGTATGATTGCCATTAAGACAGCTGTTTAAGCGACAAAGATGCAAACCATGTACAGGTCACCAATCACTTTCAACAATGAGCTTAACCCATATTGTATTGTTAAAAAATAACAAAATGTGAATAATTTCTAAAGAGAAAAACCATAGCCTGATTTACATTAACAACATTGAAGGAAAAACAAATATGGCAGACAGTAAGCAACGAAAAACCACTGGATTACAGATTCATGGTTTGAGACAGTCACATAAAGAATGTGGTGGGCTACAGATTCATGGTTTGAGACAGTCACATAAAGAATGTGGTGGGCTACAGATTCATGGTTTGAGACAGTCACATAAAGAATGTTGTGGACTACAGATTCATGGTTTGAGAGAGTCACATAAAGAATGTTGTGGGCTTTACGATGTAACATGTTTATGAGCACTTAGCCATCCCCATTTTTCTGAGACAGTGGTGTAACAACACAGCATAAGAACAAACTGTAAAATCAGTTGGAAATGGTTTGACTCATCAGATCCTAAAACATTGTGTACAATTCAAAAATGGCTTTCAAGATATGTCATCAACAAAAAATTTCCTTAAGACCGAAATGCTTTTCAAATGTAGCTTAAAAGACAAAACATGTACATGTACACTTGCAAGGTTCCTGACTTCACTCAGCAACATGTGCTAGTTGTCTCCTATGATGGAACCAATGAATTCTTGATCAAAATTTTACATGTACATGTATGTGTTCCTCGTTTGGTCATGTTGAATGGGCTATAACACAATACAGAATGTTGTATGGATTTAATGACACCATTTCGGACAACATGAACAGCATAATTGTGATAAATATTTTGTCAAAGCACTGATAAACAGTAATAGAACTTGACTACTAAATCAAGTCTTATAATTCTTCCTTAAAAATAAACATAAAACATTCTTTTGTAACTAACATTAAGAATGGCAATTAATCATTCATACTGGTAATACACATAAAAACAGCTACCAATATATCTTCATATAATTCAAAGCAATGTTATTCATTGAGTGTACAAAAGGAATTAAAAAACAAATCTGTCGCAATAATGTTTGAAATAATTGCCTGCTCTCAAACACAAGGTTGATATAAGCCTTGGTTTTGATAGTCAATTTTATTTAAGGAAATTGTAATAATGGCATAACATTTTCAATATTTTAAGATATTCCGTTGCTTTAAGTAAATAATCCAATTAAATCATCTGTTTTAAGAACACACCAGGAATTTTAAGTTGACATTGGTCTTTCTGGCATGGTGAAAGTTTTATATAAGATATTTAACAAAACCTGAAAGACCAATATATAATAATGTTTCAGTTCCAGACAAAACAGACCTATTTCAAGATGACAGTGATCTTGCACAATTTATGCTACAGTTGTATGTAATCATGCAACTACTGCAATATAATGGCATACCACAGATTTCATTAATTTTGACCACAATCCTACACGAACCTGAGTAATCAAACAATTACTAATAACGAGTTGAAAAGGACAGTTTTATCACGTACAATTTACATGTACATGTATGTTAATCCTTACTAAGCAGACAGACATGTTTAAAATTATTTTATATATGTACATGTACATGTATATAACGTACAATTCCACATGTCTGCATGATGGATTGTCCATTTCATTCTTGTCACTATTTTCTATTGCAATAAGTTAGCTGTATAATGGGTTGTATATCTAAAGGTGAAAAAGGTGATCACATCAGGTGCAAAAACATTTAGGAATATCAGCTAGTGAAATTTAATTGAGAGCTCTACAAGTTGTGCACATGCAGCCTCAGAAAGTATCGGTCATATAACTACACAAATGTATCCCTGATAGAAACTAATTTTTTAATTAAATCTCTTTATCAAAATTTGCATTTGTTCAGTATATAACTACATGTTCATTTGGTCCATGTTCAAAAGGAACATTATATTTTCAGTCAAAGAACTATACCTGTATATTTTGATGCCTCAGAATTAGTGAATGATTTTCAGGGAATTCAACATAAACCATGTCAAAAAAATCATTTAAAAAAAAAAAAAAAGGAAAGGACACTGTCCTCACATATAGGATATTTTCAAACAACTCACAAAATAGTGAATGGTTCCCTTAACGAATAAATATTTCATTATTTTTCTAAGAAGGGATTTTTCCAAAAGATGATAAATTTTAAACTGACATACTTAGTTGTATAGTCATAGAAGCCTTTCTAAACAAATTAACATTTTTCAGGGCAACATATTATTTGAAAACTTTTTAATAAAACCATGCTTCTTTGAAAAAATTGGTCCATATTTATCAATGTGTCCCATTTTCAAGAAAGAGACTGGTGTTTATTTGAATGTCTTACACTCTAAAAATATTCTTCATTTGAGGAATACACATTTGGTGATCTTATATCTTATTTGTTAGATTTATAATACCCAACCAGTTAATCGTGTCACAGTAGTTTGTAAACTGAGTAAAAGTATTTATACTGAAACTACTTTTAGGGAATTATAGTCATTTCTTACCCTTACTATTTTGTATCCTTCATTTCATATCCTTACAAAAACGATTTCATACCCAGACCATTTTCGTACCTCATGAGAGATTTTACCACTTTCAGTCCATGTACGTCCTGATTTTAACTCCTACCTCAAACTCCAGGGGCTTAGGCAAGGATTTGTATACTCTAAAAATCCTTGGGTTTAGGTCAACTTGTTCTAACAAATTCAGTGGCGGATCCAGAACTTTTTATAAGGGGGGCCCACTGACTGCCATAAGAGGGGGCCACTACAGTCATGCTTCAGTGATTCCCTATATAATCAACCGAATTTTTCCAACAAAAGGGGGGGGCCCGGGGCCCCCCGGGATCCGCCTCTGAAATTCAGCATTTCTTAGTTCAGTTTTTAGATTCATATGTATCTTTTACAGATGAATATATTACCTGTAGTCTGACACCTTACATGTACTATTACAACATGTACTATACTAAGTTGTAGTAGTAAAATTCCATAAATTCCATTCATAATTCTCTTCAATCAATATTGATCTGCCTCAATCACACACAATTATTGATATTTTTATCCATAAACATTCCACATTATTTCTACAGGTATAAATTCCCTAAGAGTTGAATTTTCCAGTAATAAGTTCCATATATAGGCTGTTTGAATTATTATATTGTATATTATTAATTATAAAAATCACAATACAGGATTGACACACATTTTTGTTTCACCATTCACACTCCATTGTTGTACACACATAAACAGGTAAAAATCCAGGTAAACACATGTGACAAGACATTGTTGACAAAATTAATGAATAATGTTTCAAAAATATATGTAAACTGCGAGCTTTAAAACGGAAATTGACAAGTTTCTCCAAGTTTAAATCCAAATTTAATTGTTGAAAAGTGCACAGATTCAATAAATCTTTGCATTCAATATTGGAAGACTACATACAGGTAATCATCCACCTGTGTAAGACTTTTATGTTTTTATCAATAATTAATTCAGTATGCCTGACTTTTCCTTTTCTTATTAGCACAGTATAAAGACTTTCTAGTATAAAATGGAAATTAGCAAGGCTATCAGGTAGAAATTCCAAATTATGAGTCATGCAGTTAAATAAACATGAAATTTAATAGCTGTCACATCGAAAATTACACCTTTATCTGTTAATTGCACAGGTCTTCACCATACATGGCACCCTAAACACAACAAAAATGTCCATCTAAGCAATTTAGATCAATCCTAGATTTGATTTAAGAGTAAAAACTTGGGTGCAGTATGGAAATTCATATAGCTTTTTAAAATCCAAAGTAATCCTTTTTATCCTAATCCCATATGGAATGCAGTGACCTTCTGTGTTCTTGATCTTAAATGCTATGTCCAGGTAAAAATGGACACCCCTGACTTCTGCACAAGTAGATCTTAAAATGAGCACTTTTCAAAAGATGTTCCTATTTGAGGCATAATGACATGCATTTTGTTATTGTGTACCACCCCAGGCTATGGTCCAAGTGAGCTTAACAAACTGGTTCCAAATTCAATTCATTTAAATTCAATAAAGTGTGTAAAACAAAATTTTGCCATTGAGCAGTCATCCAAAATCTGATTAAATTGTCAAAAATAATTTAACTACATGTGAGGTATTTTCATTCAGAAAGACAACTGTATAAAATAATTGAGATATGTGGTTTGATTACAAATACAACTTGATCCAACAATGAAGAAAGATACAAAACTACAGGTAAAGGTTTAATTTCCATCAAAGGACATATATCTATAAGATAAGGTACTGGGCCTTTTCAGTTTTTTTTTAAATTGGTCACTGGTTAATAATTCGCTACATTGTTTCATAACATATATGAAAGCCCATACCAAAGCAAATTAATGCCAACATAAAAATTCATTAAAATCAACTTTTAATTTAGCCCCCTTATTGTTGTTCTTACTGATATCATGTTTTACAGTACTGGTAGTATAATTTACACTGCATAAAAAAACTTTCTCAGTTTGAGAAAGAAATTGTACCTCTGTCAGTTTTCAAAACAGTATCTAAATCAATGTATCGTTTGAAAGTTGCCCTTAAATGTAAAAATTCTTATAGAGAATTAATACAAGTCATAGTATTACTGGTATTTCTCCTGCAGAAAGTAAAAAGATAACAACATTGTTATCTGGCAGGGTAAATATGAACATGATACCCTGCAGCTGTACTTAAGTGATACAGAAGACCTTTGATAAACAACACTTAAGATAATCACAGGACTTCAGTTTGTCTAGCGGTAATCTCTGTTTTACTCTGACATCCACTCTCTGACACCCATAACTAGCTAGAAAATCCTGAAGAACCAATTGGCTGTTTTATTTCATCTTCTTGTAATTCAAGCTAGGGATTTTTATAAAATTTTGAGTTATCTCCCCTATTTGTTAGGAGTTTTATCAGAAATATTTCTGTTAATGTGTTATTCAGAAGATCATTTTTTAAGTTTCAAGGAAGTTATTCTACTAGCTATATTTCCTATTGGTGTAAATGTAAATCCATCTATTATATAAATGTCAAGCCCACATCTACCCACTTATACAAATACTGAAATATAGTAAATGTACACAAGATACTAAAATTTTTACTACCTGTCATTTTTGACAAATTGTTATGTGCAGACAATCAGATGATTGTTTGTATGACCTAAAGATACACTATTAATTGATACATATTCATCACATACTGCATAAATATACAAACAGCTAGCTAACTAGCCCTCAAGCTACAAATATGTCATTGTTATTTTAATTTACAAGCAGATGATCTCGTCTTTGCATATCAATTAACAGAGATGCATAAAAGTTCTTATGAAGCATATATATACATGTACTTCAGTCAAAAACATTAGCATAGCACAACTTTAGTAGCTAAAATGTCCTCTATCTTATAAAAGCCTGTAATAAGAAACAAGAGGTTAGATTTTGTTCAGGTATTTCTAAGATGAAAAGAACATAAGAGACTACAATAATTCATAGATATAAGAAGATGTGGTATGAGTGCCAATGAGACAACTCTCCATCCAAGTCACAATCATGCTCATTTGACAAAACTATGCCATATTGATATTCAGATAGAAAATAAGGATAAAAAATTATGACATATGTTAATTTACAATTAAAATATTGTGATTTCAGTATCAAATAGAAACCGATGATTTCAAAGCTGTGCCAGGGGTGTAAGATGCTCTTATCTTATGACTGTATTAAAATTAACGAAAGAATCAAATTTGATATCGTAGAAAGCATAAAATAAGGAGGATATATATCCTTAGGTGCATGGAAATTGCTTTAAATTTGATGTTTTAAATTGAAAAAATCCACAAGCTTTCATTTGATACCAAAACTACCCAAATATACCCGCTATTGACAAAGATACAGCTATGCGTAGGAACTATTTTGTTTAAAACATGTACTACTTTCTTGTATGTTCTTTCTGACCGGGCCTGAATTAGTGGTTCTATACCTATAACAGCACCAAACTGAAGTCCTCAAAATTTTCATCATCAATAGAAAGAAAACTTTCACCCATCCCACCAACAGTTTAAGTTTGAAGTTGATTGATACAAGCTTACTCAAGCTAGTGCCCAACAAGTAAAGCAAGAAGTTGCACACATCTCATGCCAAGCATAAACCCACTGCTAATTTAAAGCAGTTTCCGAAAACAGGAAATAGGTGTTTGTCAAAAAATGTCTTAGCTCCATGGTCATTCAGGTACCAGTTCAAAAACTCCATTGTATTTCTGTGTTAGCAAATTTTATTTAAGGATAAAATGATGGATTATCAATGTTGTACAAAGAGTTCAATTGACCCATATGTAATGTCATAAATCAATGTGCACATTGCAGGAAATTATCAAACTGCTTTACATTTTCATTCAAATAACAACTGTCATAAATTTCATCAAATTATAATCAATCATGACTCCTACATTGCTTACACAGCACAGCAAACAATTTTACCTGACACATGGCATTACTGAAAATGCATAAGTAGGTTGTATACATATACATGTATAGCTAAAAATTACAAAAATCTTAGCACTACTGACACCAGTAACTGGGAAGTTTTATAAAGTTGAATTTGTTTTTTTAAGTCTATGTAAAAATCACAATCACGTTATTAACATTAGGTGGTTCCTTTTCTGGCAATTGCTATATGTACTTTGGCATGCAAAGATAAATTTAATATTTCTACCAAAAGCACTTTGTAAATGAATGTTGCATTGCCTTAACAAAAATTTCTTTATGATTATGTCAGCTGTAAAAATACTCCTGCCCATCCCATAGAATATCAAGAGATCCCTCCTTATTCCAGGTCACTGGGTTACTCTGTTTTCTTGTCACCTATATTGATTTTCCTCCCATCCCATGTAAGTCCTCATCCTTCTTGACATCTCCACCCATGGCCCACCATCCATACTTAAGGTTCTTTTATCCCTAAGTCCTAGGTTCCTGCCCCTGTCCATCTTGCTATAAAATTTATTTTAGGGGCTCTTTCTACCACTTATGTAGGGATGGGATGTTATATTACTAACCAGTGTTATTTAGTTTAGACTTTCCATAGCGGCATATTTGATTCATGCTGCTATATATATATGTAAAAATGAGGAGATGTAGTTTGATAGCCAATGAGACAACTATCCACTCGAGTTAAAATTAAGTGGTAGTAAGCAATTATAGGCCACTGTATGGCCTTACACAATAAGCAAAATCCATACCGTATAGTCGACTATAGTATAAAAGGCCCTGACATGAAAAATGTAAAACGGATGGACATATTAAAAACAAAACAATTTACAAAAAACAAATATGACAGACATGAACCAACAACACCCACTGTAGTACAGTCTCCTGACTTAGGTCAGGTACATTAAGAATATGGCAAAGTTAAAAATGTTTGTAAGCACTCAACCCTCCCCTGAAACAGTGGTGTACGTAACAGCACATCATAAGAACAAATTGTAAAAATCAGTTGCAATTGGCTTAGCTCAAAAGATTGCCGGGTACAAAAACCACTAACACAAAAACAATAGATACACAGCATAGAAATATGAGTACTCTCAGTTACTGAAAGCTAGTTCAAAGCCAATTACAACTAATAAATAAATCATGTTCTCCCAGACTAAAGTATTTACCCATTTTCAGCCATTTTTTAAACACCATAACATTTGTTTCTATATATACCCAACTGGTGTAAATCTGTCACATTACCAATGTACATCTTTTGACACAGAAGAAAATTGACCCATTAACAAAAGTTAACTAACTGTAAATATTATGAAAAATACATTCAAGACAAACAGACTGACAGACAACTCTTAAAATTTCATTAACAAAGCTTACTTAAATAGAAATAAACTATTTCATTCTCTCAGTCTCAACATTATAATTGTCTTCAATGAGAAGAAAAATCTAAAAAAACAGTTTCTATTCATATTGGGAGTTTGAGCAAGAGTTTCAATAAATAATTACCACCTAACTTGATTTATATAACTTTAAAAAAAAACAGGTTTATATCCTCGTATTAAGTGTTTATCTCCCTTTGTAATAAAGACATCTAGTCAACAAGCAGTATGTTTCTATCTCAAATCATCAAAAAAACAATGGACTAACAAGTAGTATATTTGAACATAACAGAACATACAAGAAAAATCAATACTCTTAACTCTAAAAATGGTATAAATGTAACACAAGTACAAAAAAAAACAATAATAAAAAGACAGCTGCTAAATCCCCTGCTGATAGATATAAGATGTGGTATGAGTGCCAATGAGACAACTCTCCATCCAAGTCAAAATTTATAAAAGTAAACCATTATAGGTCAAAGTACGGTCTTCAACACGGAGCCTTGGCTCACACCGAACAGCAAGCTATAAAGGGCCCCAAAAATTACTAGTGTAAAACCATTCAAACAGGAAAACCAACGGTCTAATCTATAAAAAAAAAACGAGAAACGAGAAAAACTTATGAACCACATCAACAAACGACAACTTCTGAACATCAGATTCCTGACTTAGGACAGGTGCAAACAATTGAAGCAGGTTTAAACGTTTTAATGGTACCAAACCTTCACCCTTTTTCAGAAACAATAGTGTAACATCACAACATAGAAAGACACACTATAAAATATCAACTGAAATGGCTTAACTCAATCAAAGGATGATGCACATATTTTATCTGTAAGACGGCAAGTTAGTATCCTACAAGAAATATAGGAAAGAAATTGCTAGCAATCTTATTTTCCTTGTTAATTCTATTTCTAAGGGGCATAACTCGTGCAAAATTGTGAATAGGCACTAAGATTCTTCCAAGACCTTGCTGATAAAAACCTTTGATGTAAAATTCATACAAATCAAACGAAAAATGTAGATGAGAGAGTGTTTAAAATGCAAGTTGGTTGTAAATAAAATGTCAAAGGGACATAATTTCTGTAAATATAGTTGATCAGCAATGATTTTCATCGCCTTATATTACATTTGAAATAAGTTTTAAAACAGTGCTAGAGGAAATGTAAGCTTGAGAGTACTTACAAAGCAATTTTCCATACAATTTATAAATCCCAAGGGCATATCTCCTTTAAAAATAGTTGACCTGCATTGATTTTTGAACTTGCCTGTGACATTGCTAATGTAAACCTTTGATATTTCATAAAAGTCTGGCATGAAATGTACATGTGTGAACCTGTCAAGACTGGATAGATGCACTAACAACAGACAGATGCATGTACATCAACAAACACAGATGCAGACAAACACATGTACAGACCTGACATTTCTATGTCACCTTCACTGGGTTGCGCAGGGGACAATAACAAATACTGTATCAAAAAATTGCACACATTTGCTGAAAGCAATTTCAAAGCACTAAATCTGCTATAAAATCATGCTTTTTAACACTCTAATGACTTTTGAGTATATTTAATACAGCAACAGTATACAATAAACAGCACAGGAAGACACAATCTTATGCAATGCCCAGAACCATTTGAATGCAAAAAAAACAAACGGACCATTAATGTTTTCCATTATATTAAAAATTAGTCAATTGCTGATTGAAAAATGAAAAAATTATTTGCAGTTTTACTACCAAAAAGAACTACATGTACTAAATAAAGAATTTTCAAAGCATCTTCCTTTCTAGCAAATACCCTACAGTATGTAAAATGAGCTTAAATGAAATATTTGTAAATTTTATTTTTTCCATTTAACTTTTAAATCACTGAATAATTACTTGGCAAAACATAATTCAAATTTTTGTTTATTATATCTGGAAACAATTAAGTTTTTCTTGCATTATTTTGAAATATTTTAATAAAAAGCATTTCTTGCTGTTTTATGAAATAAAATTGAAACCAATAAACTTGAATTGATTCTTCAAATATAAAGCAATTTTGCAATTTATAAGAAAAAAAAGAAACTGCTTTTCTATTCAATGTTATGTGGATTACTTGTTACAAAAATATTATTGGTGAAGGGGAGTTAACTCTAGTAAACATTTAGCAAACCTGGAAGTTTAAAATATTGAAGGCTTAAATTGGGCTAATAGTAATAATATTAAAATAAATATGGCATCAGGGATGTCTCAAATATTTTTCATAAACCTGTCATATTTTAAAAGTAGAGAAATAACTTACATTTATAATAAAGTATCAAATATTTCATGTAGACTACTTTGTAAAATAAAAATGCTATTTTTGCTGAAATCCTTAAACTTATATATACCTTAAAAAGAAGTGCAATGTAGATGATTTGAAAATATTGCATTTTAATCAATATTGCATTCCCTACTTTCTAGGCACTAAGAGAGGTTCCAAGTCAAACAATATTTGTATGCAAGCAGGTGAGAGCTAAAAAGGATGGTGGAATAATGGACATTACGCCCTTACTGCAGGTATCATAGCTGCACAAATTGGACTAAGTATCATAAATGTTGCTGAAATTTTTGGTACTATATTATAAAATTGTTATTTCATTAATATTGAGGAATATATTAGTGCTATAACAATTGATCAGTTTCACATATCTTTATCTAAATGTAATATATCTACAAAATCTTCACATATCTTTATCTAAATGTAATATATCTACAAAATCTATCTAAATATTGTGGATTCATGTCTTTTCACGGTACCAATTTTCAAACCTAACTCTCATTTTCATGGATATTTGATTTAGTGGTTTTGCCATATTCTGCATATAAGACTATAGAAAATTTGTAAATCGTTGAACATTTAAATTTAGGATTCACCTGTACCCACGAAATCCACAAAAATTGGTATCCCATGAATAATGATGAAACCACAGTATGTCTACAAAATCTATCTAAATAGACTATATCTTACCAGTACAATCAGAAGAACTGAAGGGACATACTGTATCATTCCATATCACATGGTTTTCTATAATGTTTGGATTATTTAAAAATAAAACATATGGTCCCTGCCACACACAGCCAGTAAAATCATTTCCTCCGATCGAAAGACCTGTGTTTCCACTTAAATTCAGTCGAAAAATACTTGTCCTGTGCGTATTGTTTGCAATTATAATATCTTCAATTGAAACACCACTTTTATCCAACTTAAAATTAATATCACCGGTTCTTTCAAATAGATCTATAGAATACCATGAATTCTTATCCAAATGATTTGCGATAGTTAATGACACTTTTGTTAATTCCTTTTTCCATGAAATATGAAACGAGTCGCTCTGTAAAAATAATCTTATAAAATCTCCTGAGCTTCCTCTTTGGTATAAAAGTTGTCCTTCTTTACAAGTTAAAAATGAAAATGCAATTCTAAAATTTTTCATGCTAAAATTTATTGTAGTCTGTGATAGCACTAGTGATGAGTTTGCAGAATGGTCCAAGAATGCAATTCTTCCTGTTGCTGTCACAAGTGAACTGAGGTAGATTAAAAACACTAGTCCTGAAAAAAATAAAATACATATTTAATCTCTTACTTTTTCCATTTTCCATTTTTCTATTTTAGTTTAAACATTAATTACTGTGGATCCATTAATTTTCTTGGATACAATTTTTTAAGGATTGCCAAAAATTTGTATTTTCGTGGATTTTTGATTGTGTGTTTTTGTCTAAGTCTGCATATGGAAAATTTGTACTTCATTGAACATTTAAATTCATGGTTCACACATACCCACAAAATCCATGATAATTAGTATCCAAGAAATAATAATGAATCCACAGTACATAAACATAATTAGCAACTTAAAAAATATGTTTCTTTAGAAATCATAACATAACTGAGATTTTAAATATATGGATCTGGTTTAAAAAATCAAAATTTAGACATCATAAGATATTTTTGAGGATATTATTTTGAGTATACTCTTATTACTATAAAAGTTAAATGATATGGGTACCATACAAAATCACAAATCCAATGAGTCTTACCGGTATTTACTAATGTATGAAATACAGTTGGTTGATACAAAATCATAATTTTTAAGATTTTTCCTTGTTTAACTATAATAAAGTGATCATCTTATATGCATCAGTTAATTCATATTATTTGACTGTATGCAAGTATTATAAGGGAAATCAAAATTTGATTGGTTGAGACTAATTCAACGTGACCATTAACAAAAGTTCATATTCTCCCCTGAAAATCAGGACTAGCTTGTGCGACGTCACATGCGGTTAATGAATTTAATGTACACAACATTTTGACCATTTTTTAAATAGCGATAGTATAGTCATTATCGGGTTCAAAATTATTTCAGATGTAAAAACAAAATAGAATACAAATTTGTAATAGAATGAATAACTAGCTGTTGATCAGTAGTGTTTATCAATATTTTATTCATGACTAGTTATATCTTTTTCTGATACATCCCAAGTACATTATGTAACAGGTTTCTATCAACAAGTTTTTTTTACATGAGATTGAGCTTGTGTGACATACAATTAAATAGCCTCTAAATTTTCCACACAACTAAAGGATAAAATTTAACATAATACCTATAATACAGGCATCATGTATAAAGGGAAACAACTCAATTCCTACATGTTCTACATGTTACAATAAACCATTGAGTAGAACATGGTATTCAGAATTAAGAGTATGGCTAATCCTGATTGGTCGATGTTTGTAGCCTACATTATTAGAAACTCTATGTACTCTGCATTATACCAAAGGCAAAATAATATATTTTCTGTAGCTGACTAAAGGAACTAAAAAACAGCCGATATTTTTTATTACCTGAGACACTCTGTGCACTCTGCATTATACCAAAGGCAAAATAATACATTTGTTGTAGCCCAAAAGGAACTAACAAGTCTTTTCTACGCTGTTACGAGACACATATTTTTAGGTGCAGAATTGATAGGCAATAAATAAAAATTGTGTTAATGAGAGCCACATGAACATATATTTATTTTTTACTAAAAAATATTGTCCTAATAATTTTTCTTTAATTCTAGCAAGGTTACTTTCTAAATGTCAACTTTTTTAGGTCTGTATCTTGAAAAATGCCACTATTTTTGCCTAATTGGAAAATCAATTGTTCTTTGCAATCTACATGCCATGTCAACTGATAGTTAATTGAACTGGTAGTTAAGTTATCTATACTTTCAAGATAGAATCAATGTCAAGTGCTTTCTTCCCTCAATTCTTCCTTTCTTTCTTACCATTAAGTTTTATGGTCATGACAAAGCAACATACAATGTACATGCACTAAGATTCTAGCTGTTAAACATCTAGACTAATGGATTATTGAAAAATGGCCATTACATCTTGACTTTAAGTTCTTTTTTTCCCCAGTTGATGCAAGTAAAGTATCAAGGTAGATTATAAGAATATAGTACCAAAAAATATTAAGATTTTTATTTTTTATTTTATTTATAGTACACACACAAAGTATTGAGTACTCATTAATGAGTTAAGCTAGTATATCAAAGAGGAAGAATAGTATTTCAAATTGACTTTCTTATACGATCTTTCATGTATTTCAGCATTTTTACAGATTTGGGAAAACCATTTAAACAAGAAATAATAAACAATCCATCACATGAGGTACATATTCAGTATTTTCATTCAAGATTTCGTTTACTGAAGGAAAATAGCAAGTTAGTAGATTTTTTTCAGATTTATCCTCCAAATAATTGGGCACTTCAGGGATTTGAAATTTCAAAGATTTTGTTGATATGACAGGTGATCTGAAAAAAATTTCTCCATTAAAATCCATAATCTTTGCCATACATTTTAAGGGTTTCATAAACAAACAGTTTGTCTTCCTTTGACCAAACCTACATTGAAAGACAATAAATGTAAATAGACCTTTTGTTAACATACCTATACTATAACATAATAGAGTTCTAGATATTGACATAGTACATTATGGCTTACTTAATTGACCTAACACATTCATTTCTTTGGAGTAAAAAAGTCCAACTGAGAAATGATTGTACCCTCTGCACATCCAGTCTCCTCTTGTAAATTTGAGAGACCTTTTTGAAATAAAACATTGTAAATAGAGAGGTTTGACAGCATCACAATTAATAGTGTTTAAATTTAAATGAGACAGCAACCCAATAACAATGAAACAAAAAAAGTAAACGTAGACCAATCGGTGATCATTATCACTTTGAAGTTTTGATACAAAAAAGTAAAATAACAAAAATACTGAACACCAAAGAAAATTCCAAAAGGCAAGTCCCTTATCAAATGGCAAAATCCAAAGCTCAAACACATCAAACGAATTTAAAACAACTGTCATATTCCTGACTTGGTACAGGCATTTCCTAATATTGAAAATGGTGGATTAAACCTGGTTTAATAGCTAGCTAAACCTCTCACAAAAGCTACTCATTCTTTTCTTATGGTAAACTATTGTTATAAGTTCAATCAAAAATATACCTAACAATCTACAAATTTCTTTGGTGAATATATTGTGACAAATACAAATATTTAATGATCTTTAATACCATAGATACATCATACATCTGTTATTGTCTGAAATGAGGTGTTTATCCTTGTTCTTGGGATTAATTCTATGGCACATGTGTTAAGCCTTGTGTCCATTAAACTCTCATTCAAGTTTGTGATAGTGGTACTATAAAGATACCTATAACTTTAATATGAAATAGGATATACCTATTATAAATAATATATAGAGATATATGAGATTCCGAGCATACCTGTAGGTATCATGTGACCCATAACACCTTTTGTCAACAATAACAATATTGACCTGATCAATCAATAATATCAATCAAAGATCAAAGATCAAGGGATATCTTAAATAAATATATATATGTATGATATTTGATTTAATAGGGTCTGTAGGTCTAACATTATTGGACAACCAGCAAAGTATAAAAGATGACAGTAAATTTGTAAAACCTGTTTAAAAATAATAGGGACACATTCTCTAAATAAAAAAAAATCTAGATTTAATATTGAAGATTATTTATGCCTGGCACAAAATAACACAGGATGTCCTGCAATTTTTGGAAAATTAGAATATGTTCTAGTGGTTACATGTAAAGAAAAAATGGTTTCAATCTTTATTTTTACCAAAGTATATTGCACATGTTTTTTTTAAAAACATCCTTTAGAAGAAGGAGCAAATAAACAGCTACGCCATGAGCGCATGATACGCCTGTCGCTTTGTCAATAGATATAAACCAGTCAACAAAGTTTCATGAAAACTGCTCAAAGCATTTTTGAGTAATTGTCCGAAAACTGGAAAAATCCCCCTTTTTAATGAATAAAACCCCCATAACTTGGGAACGTAAAATCCAAAATTTATAAAAATCAAAAGGGAGCTCACATCAATAGATATAAACAATTCACCAAAGTTTCACAGAAATTGGTTTAAGTGTTTTTGAATTATTGTCCAACATGTTGACGACAGACGGACGGACAGACAACAGTATACCATAATATGTCCCGTTAGTGGGCGTATAAAAACACTCTGCTTGTGAAGTCAACAAAAGCTATCATTCAATCTTAAGTAGGACAGATTTGATAACATGCAACTTATCTGGCTAGGAAAACTGCAGGTCAACTGATTTTAATTTTGGCCACCTATTATTTCCCCCCCTTTTTCTTGCGATTTCAGGAAAATCTAAATATAGATATATGTAGAAAATTGAGAATGCGACGTCTTATTATTGCAGCACCTGCCCTGGGTCGCATTATTCGCATTAATAAAAACCTCGCAATAATTTCTGAATTTACAGTATCTTATTTGACAACTATGAATATTTTTTATGATGAAAAAGGATATGGCAAAAATGTGTTTAATGCTAAGTACATGTAGAAAAGAACATTTCCAACTTTTTACAATACATGTAGTGAAATTTAGAGCATAATAATAATGACAGAATAAAATATGTTTAAAATCAAAATAAAATGACAGTGCAAATTCCATTTGGAAATAAGTACATGGTTAGTATTTATGATGATGTCAACCATTTGCACTAATTGCTATACATGTACCAGTAAGTTACTTCAATGATAGAATTTAAAAAGATAAATTTTTAAAATAGACTTATAATTGCACATGTATTTGCAATGTCAGCTTGCATATAAAAAGACTTTTGACACTTGACTATAAAACCTTACCTAGATTTTTAAAGTCAATGCTAATCATATTTAATCTATTCAAATAACCATCTAAAAGATATTATTTCAATGGATAAATATGAAATATAATATAGCCATTGTTTAATTCTATCTTAAGCATTTTAAAATAGAGGACCAAATCTGGGGAAAGATTATAATGATCAAAAGGGCAGGGTTGCTCTTAAATTTAAACTAAGAAGTAGGTATCCAAAGATTAAATGTGTGCTACATCATTTTCTCAAATTCGGCTAGTTTTTATTTTTCTATTAAAATTGTTATACAGTAAACATGGATAGTATTTGTCCTAACCATTCATAATTTCCCTCAGGTTATCAAACAAATATATCTTGATTTTTTTAATGTTTGTATTGTTTCTGTAAAAGATTATGCAGCAAATTTATGACATATTTATCAGATTTCTTTGACAAATTTTAATTATATTATCTGACAGCTGTGTTCTTCAATGATTTATATTAGCCTGATAAACAATGAACAAAGAATTCAGCTTAATTTGATCCGATGTAAAGGGTTGTCTAGAAGTTTCAGAGAGGTGAGAGTTTTTGCTCCATGTTGAATTCAAAGGCCTCATCGTGACTTTCAAATGAATAACAGCAAATAAAAGTGCTGTTCCCTTGCTTTTGGCTTTTTCATGAGCTTGAAATAATTTTGTGTCATGAACTACCATACACCATATCCATTCTTTTTTGTCCTGAACATGCATGAAATATTTGCCACTGGGCCTATTATTATGGCTGTTAAGCAACCAACAATCAATCAATAGATTTTGTGTTCCATGCTGCAGATTTTATCTAAATTGCTTATTTTTCATTCTTAAAATTTTTGCTATGATGTTAGGCCTCCAGAAGTGATAAATTCTTAAATAGAAATTAGAAAATCTCCTTTCAAAGAAAATAAATAAGAATAATTACATTTGTATATGGCTTTTAAATCCATGAAAAACATTGTTCAGCTACATGTTATGGCAACCCTAAATGTCAAATGAAATTCAAGAAATATATTCTAGTCAGGAATCTGATGTTAAGTAGTTGTCGTTTGTTGATGTGGTTCATGAGTGTTTCTCGTTTCTCATTTTTTATTTAGATTAGACCGTTGGTTTTCCCCTTTGAATGGTGTTACACTAGTAATTTTTGGGGCCCTTTATAGCTTGCTGTTCGTGTGAGCCAAGGCTCCGTGTTGAAGACCGTACTTTGACCTATAATAGTTTACTTTTATAAATTGTGACTTGGATGGAGAGTTGTCTCATTGGCACTCATACCACATCTTCTTATATCTATGAGTTTTGGTTTAT
Source organism: Mytilus californianus (assembly GCF_021869535.1). Taxonomy (NCBI): domain Eukaryota; kingdom Metazoa; phylum Mollusca; class Bivalvia; order Mytilida; family Mytilidae; genus Mytilus; species Mytilus californianus. The sequence goes on along the minus strand of NW_026262668.1, from coordinate 64,032,068 downwards.
GCAATCAATGTTTTAAATCATAAACTGCCACAAGCAAAGTTAGTATTAATTAAATGAATGCTACAAGTGTGATTAAAATCACTATTAAACAATGGTAAGAGAGGTTACATAGCAAGACATCATCAAACAGGTACAAACATGACCAATTCTGTACCAATTGTAAAGAAAACTTAAACACACACAAACGAGTGGATAATAAAATGTAAGAACATTTTTCTTCTGTCTTTATCAAGCTCTCCTTAACATCATACCCCACTTATCTTAAATCTGAAATCTAAAAAAATCAGATCTACACAGGCATACTTAAGTCCTCTTTTCACCACAAAAAGGGTCCATGAATTCAATGGTGTTTTACAGTCTGTTAGAGAAAATTCAGCACTTAAAAAATGTTCAATGAACAAATTTACACAATTTTTACAGTGATTTCTTCTTAATTTTAATTTTGTTCTTTAGACTTTAATTTTAAATGGTAAATTGTAAAAATAAAAGTATAAATTGTGATAAGGTTAAATAAAAAAATGAATTATCTCCCCTATGCGATAACCCCCATTGTTAAATTTTTACACTTGCATTTGCTTGTATTCATTATTATTTGAAATCCCCCTTTATTAAGCCTCTATATTTTTTGCACTATCTACTTTATCTTAATTTGCTTTATAAAATCACATAATTACACCAAAATATTTTGGATATGAATATAAGATAAAATACCATAATTATATATCATAATCTGTCAACATATTAATAATTGCTGGTATTTTCATATCTTCATCAATTAATTTTTTCTACCTCAGGCAAAATAAATACTGTCCTTGAAATTATATGCATCAGAAAAATTATAAAATATAAAACAAATTGTGTGATGTGTAAATTGTAAAATATAAGATCAGCTTATTAAACAAGAAAAATGGTTAGTTCTTTATTTTAGATCAAACTAATTTTTGCAAAATTGACTGTAAAAATAAGAGTTTTTTGCTGATGTTAAATAAGAATTGCCAAAAAAATTGCAGACCCACAACTATCCTGATTTTGGCAGTATTATTCTGATTTTCATGCCTCTACCCGAATCCAGATATTGGGTTCGAAAAAAAAGCAAAAACCCTGAGTATTTGTAATAAAACAATCATACTGTAAACAGATGAGTGCTAACAATAAAAGCTACAATGACATCAGAAACTTAAATAAAAAAAAACATATACATGCTTCTTGCTCAAGTCATGAAATAGTGAAAATAACACCCCATGAAAATATCCAATGTTTAATTTATGGGATTTGCAATACATTTATGGGTATACTGGTAAATAGCATGAGTATAGTCACCAGCTTATTATGAAACAGAAGTCTCAGGTTCAATAAAAACTTATCTAAAAAAATCAGGCACAACAGAAATAAAGGTTTTTCCTGTTTTAGTATTAAATAAACTTATCAAACATGGTATAGAAAAATTATGGTTTAGAGAAAAGCATTGTCTGACAGTGATTTTTTAAAAATTTTTCCCTTTAAACTATATTATTCAATTACATTTGCAATTGTAACTTTTTTTCAAACACTAAATATCAATTCTGAATCACAATGAATTTTAACACAATCAATATTTTAAGAGTTGCTTTGTTGCACAGGATATTCTATATATATTACATAATTTTTCTAAATAATGGGTAGTCAGAGATTTCTCCTAAGTCTGACTGCCTTTTTTTGGACTTGCTGTCAGACAAACAAAAGTCAGGGCATTTGTTTCAAACTTGCCTCCCCTCTGTTTGTGCATGTTTGCCTATTTATGCCAAACATCAATAAATCATACATTGTATAAAACATTTTAAAATAATTATATTTCTATATAACAACTTAACAAAGAAGAAGACCCCAACTCACGCCTTAAAGCCTTAAAAATAAATGTTAAGCATTTCTGGCATCTGTTATTGCAGCACTACAGCAAAAAAAACATCCAAGAATAACTAACATTTTGTGTACAGTCAAACCCCTACATAAAGGTCACTATCAGAACTTGAAAAACTGAGAGATATTACATTGGAATTTTAAAGTAGCAAAATGCATAGGTATTACTACACTGGGACAAGAAGAGGTTTATATCTGGCAAGACAGAATTTCCCTGAATAGAGGTGACCTTTATTGCAGGTTTGGGGGGGGGGGGGGGTGTTATACTTAATTTCTTGGGTTGTTATGTAAGTCATTTTGTCATTCAATGTATATGTATTTCGGCTTTAATATGCACAAAACAGTGCATGGAATTCTTTGCTTTTGGATAAAAATTCAGCAAGATGACAATAATCCATAATAGATTCCTATTCATAACTATTCTCTTTCATTTTATGTATTAAACTGTACACAATTTTAATAGATGTAACTTCAGTCCAGAAATATGAGCACTTCTTTGCAGGGGCGGATCCAGGATTTTAGGTTAGAGGGGGGGGGGGGGGGGGCGCAAACTTAAATTTTTGAGGTAAAATCATCGAAATATTCTTTATATTAAGCTGAGGACAACCCATGCTTTGCAAATTTAAGCATGACTAAGCTGGCCCCCTCTTATGGCAGTCAGTGGGCCCCTTTATGAAAATTTCTGGATCCGCCACTGTAGAGGACATTTTTGCACAGACAATTATAGTCCATTTTAGTGAAAGATTAAAATGTTCATCTGTTGCTTTTTTAATTCAAGAATTTACAAATCATTCATTTGAACTCTAACATATAACTTTAATTTGTAAATGTTTTCAACATTCCAAAGTACTGAATTAGTAATTCAAATTCAAAACAAATAAACAAAAACAAAAACTAAAACAAAACCAAACAATATTAAAGTTCTTGAACATGTTCAGTTTCATAATTTTATGACTATAAACCCATGTTAGATGCTATTTCAAAAGTGCGCCATGAGAATTCCACACAGTAAATTTACTACAAGAATTTCCACGCTGAACAGTTACATAAATACTTATCGATATCTCTGTTTACAAACAACCGACACAATGGGGTAGATATCGGTCATTACAGAAATACCTGTAACTTACCTGCAACGCATCCAAGAGGAGGCGTGGTCCTTACCCCTCTCAGGAAGGGTGCTCCCATCATGCTTGGTCACCCTATGGCACTGGTCATCTGTCCATCATTAAAATTTTATGGATCTGTGGTGTATTCCCATCAAAATATTTAGCTATGCGTGAAATGTGTACAAAAATAAGAGATGTCACATATGATCACGTGACCTGTGAACCTGAGGGATCATCGGTTTATCTGTGTAAAAGTCTTCTTTATTGTTTAAAACTAGTCTTGGTCAACATTTTAAATGGCTTATCAATACTCTTATTTAGTTCAAAGTTGGAACATCAAAAAGTTTGTCACGTTTAGTTTGTCGTCTGCTGTTTAACAGGTGTGTTAATTGGATAAGGGGAGATAATTGGATTTACCTGTCACATTGAATACATAGCATTCCTTACAGTCGCTGAACCAAAACGAATTTCGAAGTCATTTTGTATTAAAATCATATTTCAACCTTTAAAAGACACGCAAGTGCAACTTTGTATTTAATAATTTCCACCAATAATCTGTAGTACGATAGTCAGGGTCACAATACACTGGCAATTTTGACGGAACGAGTTCACCTTTTAATATCGGTCGCTGGCATATGTGTTACAATGATTTTGTAAAATCCTTGATATTTCAGGAGTTTTGTAAAGTACCTGAACTGTTAAAACGTAACATATGAAACCGGGGAAAATATGACAAAAACTTATAGCAAAGAACCACAGAAAGAAGACAAGCTCTTATTACTACCTTGGGCGTGTCACGGAATAGAAGTTCCTTCATAATATAAGTTCCAAATGGAAAAAATATTCTGGAATATTATTTCCACTGGAATAAATATTACAGTAAATGTTCCTAACGGAATAAATGGTATAGAATATTTGTTCCAACAGGAACAGATATTATGACATTGTTTATAACAAAGTTTCCAGTGGAACTTCTGTTAGGTGGAACAAATATACGTTGACAGCCGAAACCCCACCATTTTAAATATGAAAAAGTCATTTATAAATAATATCAATAAATCCAACTGAGTATTTGATATTAAAAAAATATTTTTACAATATTAATAAATGATTTTTTAATATTGATAAATGATTGGTTAACATTATAAACCTCAACGGTTTACCATCATTTTCATTATATTGCTTCTGTTATTTATTACTGAAAAGTATAAAACCAATTATATCAAATTGCATAATCAAATATAAAGGCAGTACATTAAAGTGATTACAGTCATCAGAGAAGAAAAAACACATAATTATGCAAAGAGTTCGAACTTGATTGGTTTAGGGTATGTGGACCAGTGGCATATATTACATGCATATCAGGACGAGAACATCTTATTGTGACACGAAAAATGATATGTAAAAATCAAATAAGTGTTGTATTATTGATATTTAGCATATGAAAACATTTATATCCACAAAATAAAAATAGTAAAAATGACAATAGTTAATCTGTGTAAAAATACTTTGTATTGTACTAGCATTTCTATCATGAGATAGGTAACTAACCAGACAACGTTAGACCACCTTGAGCATGCTTCACTTAGTTTGGTCTATCTCGCATACCGTCTTATACATGTATGCTATCAAATAGTGATACAACTTTTAATATTTTTTTATATTTTCTCCACTCTTTAGATCAAAATCAAATTAAAAATGAATATTTGTTTGATGAAGGTATGAAGTTCTTCAATGTGCAGATGTGAAAAAAAAATCGTAAAATAGATGGTTTTCATCAGATGAAGATATCAAATATTATGTATGTCTTGAAGACATGTACCACTTAGTGGATAACATTCACATTTAAATGGGACATGGTGGTAGTTACAACAAATAGGAAGTCTGCACATGTTTTATCAGAAGATTTAAAACTTTGCAATGTACTTTGCGATAAATGCCAACCCAAAAATCATAGAACTGCTAGTAAAGTCATTGTCGTTGAGTCTATAATAAACAAATTTAAGAGTTCAATTCAGATTGATTTGATAGACATGCAATCATTCACATACAATTTTATAATGCTATTAACTTTAATTGTATACTTGGACCATTCAACCAAATTTGTAGTTTTTCGACTACTTACGCCAAAGCGTGCATATGAAGTAACAATGCAAATATTTGATATCTTCCTTCTTTTGGTGCTCTCAACATTCTTCAAAGTGATAATGGTGCCGAATTCACTGCGAACTTCATTAGTGAGCTAAATAATTTATGACCGGAATGTAAAATTGTTCATGGTAAACCTCGACACCCCAAGAGTCGAGACAGCTTTGAGCGAGCCAATGCTGATGTCAAGGATATGGTTATCACATGGATGCGAGATAACAACTGTAAAGACTAGCCTGTTGATGTCAAATTTGTACAATTGAGGAGAACAGAATAAACAGGCATAAGCCATGTTTGGGATCGATGCAAAAGTTGGGCAAACATCGACGATGATCGTCCTCACCCCCTGGTGAACTTATAATTAAAATTGACAGTAAAGAACATTTGTCAGATCTACCTTTTCCGAAACCCCAGCATTTTAAATATGAAAAAAAATCATTTGTAAATAACACGATCAATAAATCCGACTAACTATTTGATATTAAAAAAAAATTTTTTTCAATATTGATAAATGATTTTGTAATATTGATAAATTATTGGTTAACATTAAAAACCTCAACAGTTTACCATCATTTTCTGTTATTTATTACTGAAAAGTATAAAACCAATTATATCAAATTTTAGAATCAAATATAAAGACAGTACATTAAAGTGAATACAGTCTTCAGAGAAGAAAAACACATATGCCAAGAGTTCGAACATGGTTGGTTTAGGTTATGTGATCCAGTGGCATATATCACATGCATATCAGGACGAGAATATCTTATTGAAGAACGAAAAATGATATGTAAAAATAAAATAAGTGTTGTATTATTGATATGTAGCATATTAAAACATTTATATCCACAAACTAAAAATAGTAAAAAATGACAATAGTTAATCTGTGTAAAAAAATTGTATTGTACTAGCATGAGATAGGTAACTAACCAGACAACGTTAGACTACCTTGACCATTTTTGCATGCTTCACTTAATTTGGTCTATCTCGCATACCGTCTTATACATGTATGCTATCACATAGTGATAAAACTTTTAATATTTTTTTTATATTTTCTCCACTCTTTAGATCAAAATCAAATTAAAAGTAAATATTTGTTTGATGAAGGTATGAAGTTCTTCAATGTGGAGATGTGAAGAAAAAAATCGTAATAAAGATTGTTTTCAAGAGATGAAGATATCAAATATGATGTATGTCTTAAAGGCATGTACAACATAGTGCATTACATTCACATTTCAATGGGACATGGTGGTAGTGACAACATGGTAAAGGAGACAAATAGGAAGTATGCTTTACAATGAACTTTGCGATAAATGCCAACTAAAAATCGTAGAACTGCTGGTAAAGTCATTGTTATTGAGTCTATAATAAACAAATTTAAAAGTTCAATTCAGATTGATTTGATAGACATGCATTCATTGAAATACAATTGTATAATGCTATATGTTTTTAATTGTATACTTGGACCATTCAACCAAATTTGTAGTTTTACAACTACTTACGCCAAAGCGTGCATATGAAGTAACAATGCAAATATTTGATATCTTCCTTCTTTTGGTGCTCTCAACAGTCTTCAGAGTGACAATAGTGCAGAATTCACTGCGAACTTCATTAGTGAGCTAAATAATTTATGACCGGAATGTAAAATTTTTCATAGTAAACCTCGACACCCCAACAGTCAAGACAGCTTCGAGCGAGCCAATGCTGATGTCAAAAATATGGTTATCACATGGATGCGTGATAACCACTGTAAAGACTAGCCTGTTGATGTCAAATTTGTACAATTTGAGGAGAACAGAATAAACAGGCATAAGCCATGTTTGGGGTCGATGCAAAAGTTGGTCTTACATCGTCCTCACACCCTGGTGAGCTTATAACTAAAATTGACAGTAAAAACATTTGTCAGATTAAATATTGAAAGCGAAAACACGTGCACATTTGATGGGGAACCAAGGAACATTTCTGAGCCCCAACCTACTGAACTGATAACGAATATGTGTGTTGTATGTTAAGCAACTGCAAACTTAATCGTGTTCTACTTGTAAAAAAACTGTACATGCTTCGGTGTCTGTTATAGCTTGCTATGCGATATGGGTTTTGCTCATTGTTGAAGGCCGTGCTTACTTTCTACTTCATTTTGTCTCTGATGGAAAGTTGTCCCATTGGCAATCATACCACATCTTTTTGTTCTTATATTTATGTGGAACATCGGTTATAACAGAAGAGTTTCCGTCAAAAGTAATTTGCTGTCTGTGTGGTATATACGAAAACGACCATTGAAAAAGAACGTGCAAACGCGTCGCAATCAATGAAAAAACAAGCCCATCGTATGCTTAGTGAATGTTAGTAGGTCCAATAGAGTTTTAGAAGAAGTAGACATTGGATGTAATGTTGTTATTCCTATCCAAGTTGTTGATCGTTGGAAGGGTGACCCAAGAAATATAATGGCAATTGTCCATGGAAAGTTAGAGAAAGGTTATCGTCTTGCTATCAAACATAACATTTTGTAGGGTCATTCACTAGAAACCAGTATGAACCAGCTGATTCCCAGTTGTTGAGTCCGTCAGCTGTATCTTTTGATAATTTCAGATTTTGTTGTTGTTAAACTGTCTTCCATTTATGATGGGGCAAGGCTTTTTAAATGTGGATGTTCTGGAAAGAATAGATGTGAACAGCAGATGTCACCAAAACTTATACAAAAATAAATAAATTGTAGTCTTAATATCAGTTCATATGCCTTTTATCAATAACCACTGTACAATATTTTTATATAATAGTGTTTGTTTAAACAATTCTATTTCAAAATCATTGGTCTCATTTATATTAAGAAAAACACATTTCTTATATTAAGTTTAAACCTTTAATTTCGAGATTTTGCAAACCGATAGCAATATGATAAGTGAAATCTTACAAAATCGTTGAAACTGTGTGTAACATCACTAATTATTTCATGGATTTTACTAAATCCCTGATTTAACAAATTCACTGTAACATACGCACTGCTGGTTGGTTAGTCAAAATGACGAAGGTGTTCATGCCGCCTTTAATATGACCTTCTCTTCTATATTTATAGACGAATTCACTCCTTCTTAGACTAATTAATTCATTTTTTGCTCCGACTCAATTAGATTATGTTTTCGGTAAGGAGACGACCATTTGATTTTCTGGGAGGGGGGAGGAGGGGGATTTTGAAAACGAATATCCTGGCCTGGTAAGGCCTGAAAATGAATTACTTTGCCGAAGACATATTGAAACATGCAGGATATGATTGTGTTTAAAAGTGACAACAAAATTTTGCACGGTCAGCAAATAAGCATGCGATGCGACAGATGAAAATGATTAGTCAATCCTCAAAAAACCCTCCTGTCCAACTCCAGAATATCAAATGTTTGTCCCCGAAGAAAGTCTAAGAGTTTTCCTTACCTCAAACCAAAACATAAATTCTATCAAAAGTAAAGCAGATTTTTTTCATATAAATTCAACTTGTTTGGGGTAAAGGATGTCCATCGATTCCAAATTTTACAAAATACATGTAAAATTTACGACACTGCATCAAAACTGTCTTCAAAAACTATGTACGACACTAAATAGCATTTCGAATGTATGGATATGCGAATTTTTCATATAATTATATTCCAAGGGACATAACTCTTTTAAAGTAGTTGATCAGATGGACGCATAGACTTGCCAATGGACATATTTCCTATAAAACTAGTGGATCTGGAATGATTTTCGTACCTATCCTAGACACAAATAATATAAAATCTCTGATATAAATTTCATAAAAATATGGTATGAGTTGTACGCGTAAGAGCGCTTATAAGACTGGACGTACATACTTTCAATGGAGAATATGGCGGACAACTCATGTAAAAATAGTTGACCGCCAATGATTTTCGAACACGTTAGAGACATTGCTGGTAGCAACCTATAATAATTTCACAGTAAAAATAATGTGTTAATTTTGAAATTAATGTATGCATTTTAAATGCAAACTGCTGGCAGAAAAATCGAATATATGAAATTATGTAACTGAAAATTTCTGAAAATGAATACTTATTAAATGAATATTAATGAGACCGTCACTTCAAGTCACATTTTGTATTGGTAAAACTAATAGCAATGATTTTATAAACGCGAGACCATATTCATAATATTATATCAGCTCCTTAGATCAGAGTTGGATAGTCGTCTCTTTGGCAATCATACCACACCTCATGATTTATATTGAAGAACTTAAATGAAATATCCTGATAATATGAGGCCAAATACAGGCCTTATTGTAAAACAGTTATTAGCGCGTACGGTTCTACATCATGTCGTTATATATTTTGGTATTGCACAAGGTAGTGTTTTTCTAGACTGATTATGATGTCTTACACTAAATTCGTTGGATGTGTACGGATTGATATTTTGTCTTGGATATATGATTTAAAAAAAAATATTTGTTATTGGCTTTGAACTAGCTTTCAGTAGCTGCGAGTACACTCAGATCGTTGCCAGGTACTTTGTGTCTTTCGTCTTTTGTTAGTTGTTTTTTTCTTTGTATCGATCTGATGAGTCAAGTCCTTTTCAACTGATTTATATTATTTTGTTTTTATTTTGTGCTGTTACACCACTGTCCCAGGTTAGGGAAGGGTTTTCCCGCAGACATGTTAAACCCCATCATATTCTGTAGGTGCGTGCACTTTAAAAAAAAAACCCCAAAAAAAAACCAAAAAACATACAGATCTATAAACGAAATAAGAGCTACATAATGGCTTTATTTTAGGTCGATTTTTATATATTTTTTTCCTCTTATTCGAACTTTGATTAGTTTGAGATCGATACTGCCAAGTTAACACATCAATAAACTTGGTAAAAAAAAACTGTTATTATACTTATCATTCCAATCCAACCCTCTGTAGACTTGTTTTGCCTATGTAGTTATAAAACTAGTGACGTCATAAAACAGGTTTTCACATGCATTCACTCTTTGGTTACAATGAACAACATCAACAAAGAAATGCTGATGCTGAACAAATATCAAATCAGTTAAAGATGTATGAAAGCTACATATTGATCCAGCGACAGGGATTTCCGATCTCATTTTATTGAGAAAAAGTTATCCTGATTGACATAATTCTTTTGCAGTTCTTGCAGTATTTAATTTACTTGTAAGAAAGTTATTTTCTATTTGAAACAGACATTTTCTAACTGTCCTTAAATATCACAATACAGCTCACACATGGTTTGAAAAGATATTTGTTACATTTCATTTATAATTTTATTTTTTAAAATTCAATCTACATCTTCAAGACGGTTAAATTTGTTTACCAGGTTCAATATAAACCATTTGGGTTAACTTCAACTCGTGTCACGGAAAGGTGAAACAAAGATATTATTCTTTTTATGGCTGATGGTTCTCTCCGGGCACTCCGGCTTCCTCCACCAATATAAAATGACCGCCACAAAATAGCACACTAGCGCTGAAAGTGGCGTACAACATCAATCAATCAATCAATCAATGTTCATGGCGGTGCACGAGGAGTTTACAATCGAAGGCCTTTTTACGGTCTCAAAAGATCCATATTTTTGCTGTGAGCTGTGTTTCAGAAACACATGATATGTATGTCCTAGAAAATAATCATGCTGTTATATAACTACCTCTGCGATGGTACCACTGCTGATGGACTATATATACGCTCCGTACGATATATATCATTCGTCCAGTAGCCACTGTTCAAGTAATGGCATGATTCATATGATACATTTCGTCAATAGATTTCCAATTCATGAGGGTCTTGATGGGGGTCCTTTATTTCTGTATTCTTTATTTTTTTAAGTCCATTTCCCTCTATTTTTTATATCTATTGCCCATTTTTCTCTATTCTGTAAACCCCCATCCACATCCTCATTCATTAAACCATGTAATTGTGCTCAAGCTACACGTTAGGTTGCAACATATTTTTACAAAGTTGACGTGAGACATGTTTTGCAGCTCTGACTGTCATGTGATTGAAGTTCCTTTATGATATAAGATCCAAATGGCAGAAATAGTCTGAAATATTATTTCCACTGGAAGAAACTTTACAGTAGTTGTCGTTGACGATAGAAATGGCATAGAAAAGATGTTCCAAATAGTACAGACATTATAGCATCGTTTTTAACAAAGTCTCCAGATGAACTTCTATAAGGAGGAACAAATGTTCGTTGACATGGTAAGGATCTTTGGGTATGTGTTCTCCAAGTACTGAGAAAAGTCTTATGACCACAATGCCTGGTGTACGACATTCTAGACACAAGTGCATGGCAATGTTTATTATCTACCTTTTACTTATTTTGTCTGGACATAGTTTTTGTCTCGCCTTGACGGAGTCAAAAAGCGAGACATAGGTATGCTGTTTCCGGCGTCGGCGGCGGCGGCGACGGCGGCGTCAACAATGTATTAGTTTGTGATTAGGTCTAGTTCATGGTGAACCACTAGTGGTAGGTCAATGATATTTGGTATGCAGTTGTATTAGAATTGGCACATCTCATTACCATGGAGATTATTTGGCCCCGCCCCCTCAGTCAAGGTCTATTGACTTTCAAACTTTTCATAGTTTACATGTATTAGTTTGTGATTAGGTCAATTTATGGGGAACCACTAGTGGTAGGTCAATGATATTTGGTATGCAGTTGTATAAGCATTGGCATATCTCATTTCCATGGAGATCATTTGGCTCCGCCCCCTTAGTCATGGTCTATAGAACAAGTTGAAAATTTTGCTATGTTAACATGTATTAGTTTGTGATTAGGTCAGTTCAAGGGGAACCATTAGTGGTAGGCCAATGTTAATTGGTGTTCAGTTGTATAAGCATTAGCACATCTCATTTCCATGGAGAATATTTGGCCCCGCCCCCTCAGTCATGGTCTATTGACTTTGAAACTTTTGCTTGGTTTACATGTATTAGTTTGTGATTAGATCAGTTTAAGATGAACTGCTAATGTTAAGTCATTGATATTTGGTATGCAAATGTATTGGCATTTGCAAGTATTGTTTCCATGGAGATTATATAGCCCCATCCTTGATCATGGTTCATTGACTTTGAAACTTTTACATAGTTTACAAGTTGATGTTTGTGTTTAGGTTTGTTTAAAGGGAACGACTTATAATAAGTCAATGGTATTTGGTATGCAGTTGTATTAGCATTGGCACATCTCATTCCATGGAGTTTGTTTAGACATGTACCTTCAGTCATGGTTCATCGACTTTGAATATTTGCATAACTTACATGTTAAAGTATTGCTATTTTAATTTCAACATTTGCATTATCAAAATTACAAAAAGGCGAGACATATCTCTGTGATAACAGTTTATTTATTGTGTTCATTCTGTCTGTAATGCACATCTAACTAGTTACCTATACTCGAAAAGAGAGGCGAAAGATACCAAAATGGATTTTCAAAATCATAGGTCGAAAACAAACTGACAATGCCATGGCAAAAAAATCGACAACTAAAAAAAGAGAAACAACAGTACAACAGTTCAAGTTAACGGTTTGGTTGAAAGGTAAGTAATTGAATTACTAGTTTATCAGAATGTTAGAAGCTATATTGCCGGGGATTCTGCTTTCTGTTCGAATTTAGGTAAACTTATATTTTTGTGAGAAATGCGTGTTCCAGATTCATGTAATGAAACCATGTAGAATAAAGATATCGTATTTATAATTTTACCCGGGTATAGCAATATAATTATTCTTAGTTGTCTTCCTGGAAATGCAAAGCAAAAATGTCAGCATACTAGTAAGTGCAGCAATGTGTAAGTATGTGCTTTAACTTACTGTGACTGATCTTGTTCCCTTGAGATCATCTTACATCACAGTCATATAGGAAATTCAACTCACGTGATTCAAAGTAAATGTTATGAATATATAAATGAGATAGTGTTTTGAAACAAATATCATATGTGTAGCATTTTGTCAATATAATTTTTTTTACTTTAGTGTTTCATTTTCTTTTGAAGGTATTGAAGATTCAAGTGATTTCAAAGTCATATCAGAAATGCATCTCGATTGATTCAAAGTATATTTTATGAATAATATATGATTACATTACATAAAGTACTACTTGATAATGTTGAAATAGAGATCTAAAGATATTCAAGTTTATTGTATTATTTGATTCTTTGCCATCTTTTATGTTTTCAAGGACTGTAAAGAATGGAGTGCAATAAAGGTGCAGTTTGGCTTTACTGTTTACCTAAAAAAGAAAAACAAAAGCACCGAACTCTAAGGAATATTCAAAACGGAAAGTCTCTTATCAAACCTAAAAATCAAAGGCTCAAACACATCAAACGAATGGAAAACAACTGTCGTATTCCTGACTTGGTATATGCATTTCCTTATGTATATAGAAAATGTTGGATTAAACCTGGTTTTATAGCAAGCTAAAACTCTTACTTGTATGAAATTCGCATAAAATTCCATTATATTGACAACAATATGTGAACAAAACAAATAGATATAAGAGGTAAAAATGTCAAAAAATTGGGGTACAGTAGTCAACATTGTGTCATAATTTTAATTACTTTAAAAATCAAAGTACTGAAGTACTGACCATCGGATGACCGCAAGTTCTGGCGGATAGTCACAGGCACTTGGCTCAGAAAAAAATCATATCTCTAAACCTGAAAGTAAGGTTAAGGTTCATTGATATATTTTTTTTTTCTGAGACAAGTTCCTGTGTGGATGATGAATAAATGACAGGGAATTCAACCTTACCGTAATAATTATCATAATGTAGTGATATAATCATGGGACAATCATTTGTTATCAGTATACTCTGGTTTGTTGTTATATATTATATTAATATTTGTATAACAGTTATATATATATAGCAGATCATCTTAATAACTCTACCGGCAAATTTTCATCCATTTATGCCGTCATTCTATTCTACTATTCTAATGATAGTGCAGTGCAAGTGCATGGTGGACACTCTTCTGTAATAATTCGTTTTTCTAATAGGTTTGATTTGAGTAGGCATTCATATTTCTCCCGTTAATGATTATTTATTGATGAAATTAATAAATAACAAGCGATAAGAGATATTCATCCGCAAACACAGTTTTTCGGTACGTGTGCATAGCTATTAATGATTTCTTTACTTATATATATATATATATATTTCTCACGACAAAACATTTTCATATTATTTATTTATGTTCTTTCATGAGTATTCATTGAAGAAACGAATTTATAACAAGCGATAAGGAATGTTATTTTGCACTCGATAATATCCGCGTATTTATACGAAATACGTTCGGTTATCAGTCAAAAGCGCAAGGGAAATTTCTGCGGCAACATAACACCGGTATGACCTCTCAAGGTCACATCCGATGTAAAAACCAACTATGTCAACAACAAAAAAAAAAACAAAAAACAAAATGGCATATAGACACTCTGTAGACAAAGCAAATAAGCAAAAATGAAAGACAAGAATACAAAATGACCATAGCACAATAACACGCTGGGTGGGGTATATATATACCGAACCACGACAAAAGGATATTACAAAAAAATGGACTGAACAATAAAGGTTAACAATATAACACGCAATTAAGATGATAAACAACCACGGTACCTAGAATCTATACTTCAAGACCATCATGTATTATTTGTGAAGTTGATACGGAATATTTATCAGCAAGGTCTAGGTATCTTCCGATGAACTTTTTTTTAGAAAAAGGTCAATTCGTTCTTTGACATAACCCTGGTTCATCAACTTTCTGCTCAGACACTGGTGACGTTTTATAAAGTCTGAGTAGCAACTGCAAGCTCATGAATACCGAATAAGTTGGGAAATGTATATCCCGTATGCAGGTGAAGTTGGTATATTGCTGCTAAGGTGGGGGAAATTTTATAATTTCTAAATTAAAATCGTCTCGTTTGTCATAGATTCTGGTTCTGAGATGACTGCGTCTGTTGTTTCTTTAATTTCTAGTTCTGGAGGATATATTAATGGAACCCAATCAGAAAAGTTTGGATTGTTAATGGAAAGAACATCATCAATATGTTAAATGATCTGGCTTCCTTGATCTTCATGTTTTGACAACTGTCTGAAGGAAATCCAATTCATATGAAAACAAGAAGAGGTCGGCAAAGGATGAATGATAAATGATATATTTGACATAAGCAAGTGTTTGATAATTTTGAAACAAATATCATATGCGTAGCATTTTGTCAATATTATTTTTTTTCGTTTTCTTTTGAAGGTATTGATGAAGATTCAAGTGATTTCAAAGTCATATCAGAAATGCATCTCACTTGATATAAAGTATACTTTATGAATAATATATGATTACATTACATCAGGTACTACTTGATAATGTTGAAATACAGATCTAAAAATATTCAAGTTTATTGTATTATTTGATTCCTTGCCATCTTCATGTTTCCAAGGACTGAAAGAATGGAGTGCAATAAAGGTGCAGTTTGGCTTTACTGTTTTACTGAAAAAGTAAAAGAACAAAAGTACCGAATTCTAAGGAAAATTCAAAACGGAAAGTCGCTTATCAAACGGCAAAATCAAAAACTCACACACTCCAAACGAAAGGAAAACAACTGTCATATTCCTGACTTGGTATAGGCATTTCTTTATGTAAAAAATTGTGGATTAAACCTGGTTTTATAGCTAGCTAAACCTATCACTTGTTTGAAAGTCGCATAAAATTTCATTATATTGACAACAATGTGTGACCAAAACAAACAGACATAAGAGGTAAAAATGTCAAAAAATTGGGGTACAGCAGTCAACATTGTGTTATAATTTTAAGCACTATAAAAAAAACAATTGTGTCAACAAAGAAAAACAAAACGGCATATAGACACTCTGTAGACAAAGCACATAAGCAGAAAATGAAAGACAAGAATACAAAAATGACCATAGCACAATAACACTCCGTGCAGGATGTATATATACCGAGTCACGACAAAAGGATATTAATAAAAAATGGACTGAATAATAAAGGTTAACAATATACAAAGACAAATAAAAAGAACAATAACACGTAATTAAGATGATAAACAACCACGGTACCTAGAATCTATACTTCAAGACCATCGTGTATTATTTGTGAAGTTGATACGGAATATTTATCAACAAGGTCTAGGTATCTTCCAATCATTTTTTTTTTAAAAAGGACGAGACGTTCTTTGACATAACCCTGGTTCGTCAACTTTCTGCTCAGACACTGATGACGTTTTATAATGTCTGAGTAGCAGCTGCAACCTCATGAATACCGAATGAGTTGGGAAATGTTTATCCCATATGCAGGTGAAGTTGGTATAATGCTGCTAAGGTTGGGAAATTTGAAAATTTGAAAATAAAAATCGTCTCGTTTTTTATACATTCTGGTACTGAGATGACCGTGTCTGTTGTTTCTTTAATTTCTAGATCTGGGGAATATATTAATGGATCCCAATCAAAAAAGTTTGGGTTGTTAATGGAAAGAACATCATCAATATGTTAAATGATCTGGCTTCTTTGATCTTCATGTTTCGACAACTGTCTGAAGGAACTCCTACTCATATGAAAATAAGAAGGGTTGGCAAAGGATGAATGATAAATGTTATATTTGACATAAGCAAGTGTTTGATAATTTTGAAACAAACATCATATGCGTAGCATTTTGTCAATATTATTTTTTTTCGTTTTTTTTTTAAGGTATTGATGAAGATTTCGGTGATTTTAAAGTCATATCAGAAATGCATCTCGATTGAATCAATTTGAAAGTATACTTTATGAATAATATATGATTACATTACATAAGGCACTACTTGATAATGTTGAAATAGAGATCAAAAGATATTTAAATTTATTGTATTATTTGATTCTTTGCCATCTTTTATGTTTTCAAGGACTATGAAGAATGGAGTGCAATAAAGGTACAGTTTGGCTTTACTGTTTTATTGAAAGTCAATTAGATAGACCTAACTTTTAATTTGAAATTTTCTTTCCATTACTGTTTATTATACAATTTTTAGGAACACTTAAATGGAAAACAATGTCAAATATAAGTTATAACAACGTATTGCCAACGTCATTGAAAATACATTTAAGGGAGGGAACTGTGGGAAGAAGGGAAGCAAATATAGGGATATTCTGTGGAATTGTTTTGGACCGATTTTCGTCCGAGGGTACATCGGATGAAAGTGGGAGTAGGGAGGAGAGAATCGGGAGGAGAGGAGGAGGGAAGTGGGAGCTGGGGAAGGAAAATGGGAATCATAGACCCCTATGTCCATCCCCTCTTTAAGAACAATTAAGCAAAGAAGTATTAAAAACAAACTACACTCTGTGCACGGTAATTAATCGGAGTTTACGCAAGAAACCTTCATTTAACCTTTGGTATTCGCGCATTATTATTCTCTGGTGGCATCCGTTGTATGCTGATGTGTAATTTTATAATACAGGATTATATATGCAACATACAATAAGCTAGTGCACTTCGATTTTAAAATCAAAATAATTTTCAGTTTTTGAACAGGTGGGATCACCATTACTAATAGAAAATAAGCTAAGGATGCGTTTGCCAATGGGACAAATATCCACCAGAGCTCAAATGAAGAAGATACAAGCAGTTATGAGTTACCGTTCGGCTTTCAACAATGAGAAAACCCCATACCGTATAATCAGCTATAAATGCCCCGACATGGAAAATGTGAAACAGTTCAAACAAGAAAACTAATGGCATAATTTATAAAAAATAATACTTACGACAAAAACAACACTTGAAAGACATGAACCAACGACAACCACTGAATTACTGTCTCCTGACTTTTGGACGGGCACACAAAAGGTTATGACGGAGTTACACATGTTTGCGAGTGCTTATCCTAACCGAGACGTTGGTATAACAGCACAACATAAGAACAAACTGTAAAAGTCAGTTGCAAATGGCTTAACTCACTATATCAGTATGAAGCACAAAACAAAACAAAACAAACAACAGTAAAAAAAAGTAGACACAAATCACCGATATAAGAGTACTCGCAGTTACTGAAAGCTAGTTCAAAGCCAATTATAACTAATAAATAAATAATATTATCCCATACTAAAGTATTAAAAAGTACACATCCAACGGATTTAGTGTAAAGACTCCATAATCAGTCCGAGAAACGCATGACCTTGTACAATGTCAACATATAAGTTACCAGTATCAACAGGATACAGGATCATGAATACTCATAACTGAACATATGTAGCAATATACATTTAGTTAGGTTTTATTTTTTTCAAAAACAAAAGCAATGTTAGTACCGACACAACATTATTTAATAAAGATTTTACTACGGTGTTAAATTAATAGCCTTTACGAATAATTTTATTCAAAGGATTAAAGAGTTTACATGGATCGAACCAAATGTACGGGCTCTATACACAACATCACCGTAAAAATTAGGATGACTTGTAATATTCGTTTTAATAAGAATTCTACAGTATAGGTATAGTCAAAATTCCTAACAGAATCTGTGTATCTAGGAAAGAATTTAGTAAAAGTTTCAATCAATTTGTGGTAACGAAATCCCTGACTTAATACTTGACCAATTATACATTAATTACGTTTATTGAAATATAAAACGCGACTACAAACATGGGCACTTCGTACAATTTGTGATTTTACATTACACACCTTAAGAATGGGACAAAGGAACATCATTGTCCAAAAAGGAAAAATCGTCTCCTTTGAAGTAAATTATTGGGTATAGTTTCCCTTTGTGAAACTTCGTGAAACTAAACTATCCAAATCTAGAAAAAAAACAATAAATGGCTGTCTGTATTAGGTTGATGTAAAATACGTTCCCTTGGTAAATTTCTGTTGAAAAATTAGAAATTTCTTGATTATTTAAAGCAAAAATATCACCAAAGTAACGGTAAGTGTTTTTTTAAATCAAATACCTATAATGTAAACGGATTTTTATTGAGTTTAGCCATAAACTGTGATTCGCGACAATACAGGAACAAGTTTGCTATTAACGGGACGCAACTGGTGACATCAAATCAATGTTTTTATTTTCCATGCATTGGCTAAATAATGCTACGTAAAGTGCTGGTTTTTCATGACAAAACATTTACTAAACGTATCAATTTTACTAGCTTTCTGGTGGAGGTGTGATACCACCTGTAGGAATTTGATAAAATGAATATTTTGCATCCAGCTAATTACGCAAATATCATTTATAAAGTAACAAATTAAGGAAATGTTTTTCAAATTTAAACGTACTCTTTGTCTTTGAAGACACTTAGGAAATGTTCATTATTATACAGTTTTTGTTCAATCGCTGCGGCTGACATCTTTTTGGATCAATATCCTTTCGCTTATTCATAATATTAATTAATACTAAATTATTTCTGTTGTTTTTCTGCATTAAAATTCTTTATTACTTATTATGGACTTTTTACGATGGTATTTTCCTATACTTTTGTTGCTACATGAAAATGATGACAGATCGTTGATTCAAGTTGTTTGTTTTATTTATTTACAACTTTTACAGACTTGTGGCAATTTAGAGCTTGCCAAATTGTATAGAAACCTGTCCATTGTTGAAGATTGCATGTACGTTGCCGTCTACATAATTACTTGTTTTGTTGTCCAGCCTGCGCATTTTGTTACGGAAGCGAGACATAGCGATCCTACAGTCAGTCGGCGTCGTCATTTATGTTCAGTCTGTAGTTTAAGTTCATTTAAACATCAATAACTTTGTCAAAACTTCATGGAAATGTATGAGATTTTTTTTTCATTTTTCGTGTATGATAAATGGACTTTTCGAAGTTTACAGTCAAAGGTTCAAGTGTTTTCGTCGTTAACATTAAAATACATTAAAGTTTTTGTTCAGACAGTAATAACTTTGTTAAACCTGCATAAAATTTTATGAAACTTGGATAAAAGCTTTTTTATGATCAAAAGACATTTTGAAATTATTTTTTTATTATTTCCCGTATTATTCTGATAAAAGGATTTAGTTTTTTTTGGCAGTTATCATTTAGATGCAGTATGGGTTAAAGTTATTTGTAGACACCGATAATTATGTTAAACCTTGGTGGAATTTTATGAAACTTCGGCAGAAGCCTTTTTATGATTAAGAAAGGAATCGAAACTATTTTTCACATTTTCAATATGTTTTACTGATGAAGTGAATCCTTATTTTCTTTGCAATTAACTAATTTACAGTTTGTTCTGATGTTGTGTTTTACACCACTGCAACATTTTAGGGGAGGTGCGAATTGTTTGACCGATACGATGTGTCTGTGTCTCAACTGACTAACAAAATGTGTTCTTTTTTTAAGGATACCAGAATGTAGTCTAATTTGTAATTTTACCGATTGTATCCTATTCCCGGTCGTGACATTTCGACAGAGTGTGTATTCACATATATTATGATGACGGGTTATGCATTCACAGCAGGGGTGTTTGTTCCTTTGACTTGTATAGTCTTATCCGATTTAGGAGATTTGGACATCGGTAAACAACTGTTCCCTTATTTAATCTTGATCAGTATATAATATAATAAAAACACAAAACAAACTTGAGTAATCATGTGTTAGGATGCTAACAAAAAGTCGCAAAAACGGCCCTAACTATTGTTCTGCTGTTTCCATGGTAACGGCAGTCATTTTGAACATTCAAAAGTCGGATAGTACATCTACACATCACAGTTCACATTACTGTCAATTTGTTACTGAAAACATGCTCCAATGACTTTAAACTGTAGAAAAAAACATGCAGTTTTACAATTTATATCGGTTGCTCTATTCAAATGGATTAGTAACATCAAAAACAGTACAAGGAGATATGATCTCGGTACTTTGTGTTTTGAGTATTTTTGTCAGATGTTTTTATTTGGTTTGTTTTGTGTCGATATGATAAGTGAATCCGCTTTCATCCGATTTGTATTGTGCTGTTACACCAATGTCCCAAGTTAGGGAGAGGTTTGGCACCACCAAACATATTTTGAATTGTTTTACACTAGTCTTTTTGGGGCCCTTTATAGCTTGCTGTTCGGTGTGAGCCAAGGCTCCATGTTTTAGGCCGTACTTTGACCTATAATTGTTTACTTTTTACACATTGGATGGATAGTTGTCTCATTGGCACTCATACCACATCTTCTTATTTATATTAACCCCCGCCGCATTCTGTATGTGTCTCTCAAGGGCCTGTGATTTAGTGGTTGTCATTTGTAGCTTACACTGTGCGGGATAGATATGCCATTCCAGAAAAATGTTCCCATATGTCCCAACATGTCATTGTTGTCACTACAGCTGATTAAAAGTACATTTCACATGGGAATTTTAAAGTTTCCATGGGAACTACAATTTCCTATGGGAACATTAGTAAATTGTTTATTCCCAAGGGAAATTCTAAATTTCCTAGAGGGAATTTTTGTTCCCAAGGGAACTCATTTTTTTCTTCCCATGAGAAAATAACATTTCTTTTTCCCATGGGAACATATATTTTTCCTATTTGAACATTTATTTTTCCTCTGTGATTTTTCGGAATTTGTAAAAGAATTTATAATAACGTACGTGTACTAAAACCGGCATCTTCGCTAGCCAAGGGTTACGATCCACTTCCCTCCTCTCCACAAGGGAAGTGGATCGTAACCCTTGGCTAGCGAAGATGTAAAACCGGGAGCAGTTTATAACATTTTCATTTCGAAAAACAAAATGCAATTATACTAAATTTACATTCAAAATTCTTTTACTGTAAGTAAA
Source organism: Mytilus californianus (assembly GCF_021869535.1). Lineage (NCBI taxonomy): Eukaryota > Metazoa > Mollusca > Bivalvia > Mytilida > Mytilidae > Mytilus > Mytilus californianus. The sequence goes on along the minus strand of NW_026262668.1, from coordinate 64,010,184 downwards.
TGATTGATAAAAATACATTAATTGTATTTTATCGGCGTAAACTTAAAGTGGTTACTATATAATGTCCAGCGGTAAGTATTACACATCGACAACCACTTAAATAGATAGTCAACAGATTCAAAAGAAAATTAAAGTTGGATTCAGTGAAAATGCAGTTCATTATGATATTATTGTAAACTTTAATTCACATATTTTTACATTTGTGTTGAGGAACATACAAAAGTGACAAAAATATGCATTGCTTTGTTCTAGGGTGAGCGTATGTCGGCAATAGTTTATGGCTACCAGAAGACAGTATTGTGAATCCGAGCCAAATAAACCTATGTTCCAATTTTACTCATTAACACTGCGTGCTTGTGGAAAAAAAAGATAATACCAATCTCGATTGAGCGTGTTGGGTTGTTGAACAAAAAACCTCCCGAACTCAGGGAGAGGAAGAAGGAATGCTCTGAATCTACACATTGAATCTTTCTCTTCTACTTTCGATTGATATTATCCCGCATTTCATGTAATATTGTTCGCTGAACGGTCAACGATCAGAGCCAAGTCTGTGTATTTCGGAATGTAATTTATAGATAAAAATTGATAAATCTGCATGAATTTATGTACACTGGAAATTATGAATCGTATTTTCGGTCGTTTTCTAGCTATAATCCTTGACTTTATGAAATGGACACTATTATTATTATTAATATAATTATTCGTGTTCATCTACGTAACTCGATATGCTTGTTTTTCGCCACTTTAATTAGAAAGATGTGCACTGATCATGATTTTAAAAAAAAGTTTATTTCATTCATTCGATCACATTTTATAATTCAATTTGTTTCTTGTCTACAAAAAAAAAATCATTTTCGCAAAAACCTTCGAAAGTCTTGTTAGATTTGTCTTTTATGATCTCTCAGGTAAATATCAAAAAATTCGTAAGGGTTCCGCGGAACCCAGTGTCTCGCCTACTTTTGTTGTTAATCCAAGGCTCAACAAAAATGAGGAAAAAAATTAATAAAAATATTCCTCTCTATACTATCTTTTGATTGTAAGTAGCTTCTGTCCAAGTTTGGTAAGAATCCAGGATAGTTTATGAATCTAATAAATGTTTTAAAAACTTAAACTGCAGACTAAGTCCATTTATAAGTAAAATAAGGAAAAAATGGAACAAAATTTTAACAAAATTTCCTTCTAGATACTAGCTTTTAATCATAAACAAGCTTCTGTCCAAGTTTGGTACAAATCCAAGATAGTTTAAGAAAGTTGTTAAAATTTTAAAAACTTAAACCACAGAGTGACTGTAATGTTAACTGGCAGAAAAACTAAGTCCATTTAAAAGTAAAATACTGAAAAAATGATTTTTTTTTTTACAAAATTTACTTCTGGATACTTACTATCTTATTATCACAAACAAGCTTCTTTCCAAGTTTGGTAGAAATCCCGGATAGTTTAAGAAAGTTATTAAAATTTCAAAAGCTTTAACCACAGAGTGAATGTAATGTTTCCTGGCAGAAAAACTAAGTCCATTTATAAGTAAAATAGGGAAAATAAGGATTTTTTTTTTTACAAAATTTACTTTTGGATATTATCTTACGATCATAAACAAGCTTCTGTCCAAGTTTGGTAGAAATCCAGGATAGTTTAAGAAAGTTATTAAAATTTCAAAAACTTTAACCACAGAGTGAATATTTGGGGACGCCGCCGCCGACGACGACGACAACGACGACGGAATGTAGAATCGCTATATATATATGTCTCGCTTTTTCGACAAAAGTCGAAGGCTCGACAAAAATGAATCCAGAGCTTTGCACGTACAAGTACGGATGTTAATTAATGATCAAATACTTAATGGAAAACTTATTTCCCTTGAGGGTAGTATACTAGTCAACAAAAGTAACGATACACAAGTTTGAACTCCAATTTATCATAAAATATAATAAATAGGAAAAACTGTTAAATTATCCAATGAAAAACATCCATTTGCAAAGCAAATGCAAATGATTAAAAGAATCTGACCAAATTGGAAAGTGAAAAAATACCGTGTAATCGAACACAGGGGTCAAATGTATTTTGCGGAAAATGATGATTTAAATCGGCACTTAATTTCGAAGATGAGAATTAAGTATTCAGATATCTGCAAAGGCATTCAAAATTGTAAGCAGACCATGTTTAAGTTTAAAAGTTTTAAGTTCTAATATCGATTTTTGAATTTTTGGGTGAAAATACGATTTTTGAAATTACAAAAATTGCAAAAAAAAAATTCGCGTATCAATGGTTTTGATAAGACTCTGTAAATATGAGACCAATTGGGCAATTATTTACCTTTAATTTCATCATCTATGGAAAATACATTGCCTTGTATCGTTTCTTTTGTTCACTAGTATATATACACACTTGTTTTTTCCCCTCAGGCTGTCTTCAGGTTGTCTTTTAATAATTTACAGTTTGAAAGAGCGTTATTCGTCCTTTGCAACTAGACTTCAAGGGATTTTTATTTGGAAAGGATTTTTATATGTCTCTGGTACGGATATAGAACTATTCCAAATTGTTCCAATTTGCAAATGTTATTGAATTTGGTGATTTTTTTGTGCACTAGGTAGGTGGAAATTTTATTTTCTAGCTCTGCTAAATCTTAAAATATGACGATCCCGAGAATTACAAATTACACGTCGATGTATAAAATTTCTTTTGTAAAATCGCGAAACTTGAAGTACGGTCAGATTTCGTATCTATCTGTTAAAATAAAAAGTCTAAAAAGGGGTGGGGGTTTCCGCAAATTATTTTTGGACGTGTTATTACACAATAATAACTATATAATCTTTTTTCAAATATTGATTACACAACCAAATCTCTGGAACTTTGTACATATTTGATTTAACATGTTTAATGTAATCTATGTTTCTGAAGGCAGTTGATTGGACATCAGTTTAACGTAGGCGCGGCTATCTGTCACTGTCTTCAATCGGCAAATTTGTATCGAAAATTGCAAGTGTTAAGAAGGATCACGCAATTAGAGAGGGTCTGGATGGGAGTTTAAAGAATAGTGAATAATGGGCCAATGCAGCACAGAAATGGGCCCTAAAATACAGAAAGTGAAAAATAGACCAAAAATATATGGGATAGTAAAGTAGATCATCAAAGAAAGATTATTTTTTTTAGATTACTTTCAGCAGTGAGATACGGTCTTAAAATGTCAAAGAAAAAACACGTTACTTAGACAGTCTTTAATAAAAGGATGCATTATGAGTTTTGATAAATTTTTTAAGAATTACGCAATTAGCGCATCTTGATCATTTTTAATAAAACAGTAATGCATCGTGTTACATCGTTGATCTTTGATGCTTAGAAGTGATTTGTGACCGTTATATACACATATGTGTAAGCTTGATGTATGACATTTGCGCCAATTTTGAAAATATAACTTTTTCATTTGCGCCAAAACAAAGTTTTCATTTGCTCCAATAACTAATTTTTCATTTTCGCCAATTTAATTTGAACAGGTAAGATCTGATACATTTCAAACTATAAAAGAACAAACAACGGCACTCGCACTACAATGGGCAGTTTTTCTCACACCACCCGAATATTTACATTTTTATGGATCCAGGCAACAATTAACTTATGTAAAAAGTCAGATCTCTCGACATGCCAGCAGCCGTAAGAAAACATGAAATGGAAAAATGGAATTTGTTAGTGAAAAGTATCGGATGTATTGTAGAAAAGATATAACAAGGTCGCAGTAGATCAGAAGTGTTGCACACAAATACTCAGTTAGGACAGACTTGTAAATATGCAAATGTGCTTTTGACGTCAAACTGTTACTATTTTATTAAAAAAGTGCTTTTTACGTGTGATGTATATAGTTTTAGAAACTTTTACAATAAATTTATCCTGCTCGAAATCCCACTTTCACTCCCCGTGGTGAGCAGGAGGCAGATTACAGACGGAATGGGTACTGTTTTTGTTATTAAATAAATTATGTACCACTTATATGTCTCATGACTTGTGTTTACCTGTAAATTGGCGCAAATGAAAAAATATTATTGGCGCAAATGAAAACATAAATTGGCGCAAATGAAGTGCAGATTGGCGCAAATGCAAAACGCCGCTTGCTATAAACACAAGAAAAAAAAAAATCGGTTTCTTTCAAATATCAAAATATTTTCACAATTATTTTTTTGGCAGACCTTGTTCAATATTTTTTTTTGTATTGTTTGTTTTAAATGAAGCCATTTGACAAATCTACATATAGTCAGGAGAAATCATCCTTCGTTGACATTTCATTTGAATGCTTAATAAACTGTTATCACAGAGATATATCTTGCTTTTTTGTAATTTTGATTATGCAAATGTTGAAATTAAAATGGCAATACTTAACAAGTTAGGCTTATATTCAAAGTCAATGAACCATGACTGAGGTACATGGCTAAACCATCTCCATGTAAATGAGATGCGCTAATGCTAATACAACTGCATACCAAATATCATTGACTTATTATAAGTTGTTCCCTTTAAACAAACCTAAACACAAACATTAATTTGTAAAGTATGTTAAAGTCAATGAACCATGAAGAGGGGGCAGGGCCAAATAATCTCCATGGAAATGAGATGTGCCAATGCTAATACAACTGCATACCAAATATCATTGACCTACCACTAATGGTTCCCCATAAACTGACCTAATCACAAACTAATACATGTAAAATAAGCAAAAGTTTCAAAGTCAATAGACCATGACTGAGGGGCAGGGCCAAATAATCTCCATGGAAATGAGATGTGCCAATGCTAATACAACTGTATACCAAATATGACTGACATACAACTTGTGGTTCACCACAAACTAGACCTAATCACAAATTAAAACCAAATATTCTCCATGGAAATGAGATGTATTAATGCTTATACAACTGCATACCAATTATCATTAACCTAGCTACCACTAACGGTTCCCCTTAAACTGACCTAATCACAAACTAATACATGAAAATTAAGTAAAAGTTTCAAAGTCAATAGACCATGAATGAGGGGGTGGGGCCAAATGATCTCCATGGAAATGAGATATTCCAATGCTTATACAACTGCATACCACATATCATTGACCTACCACTAGTGGTTCCCCATAAAGTGACCTAATCACAAACTAATACATGTAAACTAATCAAAGTTTCAAAGTCAATAGACCTTGACTGAGGGGGCGGGGCCAAATAATTTCCATGGCAATGAGATGTGCCAATGCTAATACAACTGCATACCAAATATCATTGACCTACCACTAGTGGTTCACCATGAACTAGACCTAATCACAAACTAATACATTGTTGACGCCGACGCCGGAAACAGCATACCTATGTCTCGCTTTTTGACTCCGTCAAGGCGAGACAAAAATTTAGAGGGCGAGATAAGCACCCCCCCCCTCCCCCCCCAAAAAAAGAAGGTAAAAAAATGTTCTTCGATATAAGTTTTCATATTTCAAGAAACTTTTTGCAATTTTTTCTATAATTACACTTGGCCAGGAAAATATCACCATTATTTTCATTAGATGGAAAGTTTAAAGTTGTTTGTGTATATAAATAATTTTTTTTAATTTCCCATTTATTTCCAGTTTTCTTTCAAAGTGTAACACAATTTGCACAATTTGTAACAGTATTTCATTACATACAGAGAATTGTGTATTTCATTAATAGACTATACATTTTGTTATGCAATCCGATTTGACTTCAATTACGCTGATACATGTATCCCGCGGCAATCAATAACCTTTTACAATGCCAAACAAAAACACAGACGATATTAATACTATGAAAGAGAGAGAGAGAGGATCCCACCAGGTCTCCTCTGTCGTGAGTAGGCTAGAAATTCATTCACCACCAGAATTCATACTCGTCAGGGTAGAAATTATACTTGTGAATTTTCGAACAATTGAACCTTTGAACCTTTGAAACATTCTTAAATTGGTATTTAGGTAATACATTATTATTGTATTCCTAAATCGACTTCGTTATAAAAGTTTCTTACGCCGGGTTTATTTTCTTTCGGTTTTGACCTATTCATTAGGTTTAACAAGTAAGAGTAAGATTTATTTCCAAAATAATCTGGTTTTTGTTTAGTCATACATATATGAATTACTGGAACGTGTTTAATTCAAAAATTACACTAGGAAATAAATTTTGTCGCCATTTCGCATTTGTCGTCTGTCCATCTGAGTTTGGTCCTGAATATGCATGAAATACTTGCCACTGAACGTTAAGCAAACAAATATCCGCAAGTCGGCTGCAATTGCGCTATCCTCTGTCACATGTTTGGTACTATTCGTTCAGCAAATTTCGTGATGTAAGATTTTTTTCTACATTTAACTTGTTCTTGTCCAGCATTGCATTTCTTGAACAGGTTTTAATGTAAAACTTAATCCTTTAAAATTAATTTGTTGCATTGGTTCTCTGAAACACGTTTTTGTACATTTGGCAATTATAACGAAACCATATACTGTGTGTATTAATTTATGGGTAATAACACAGGATTCGACAGTGAATTACTGATAGTCACCATCCTTAGAATATAGACCAGAACCCTTGGCTGAGATCGAGTCTACATATATCAAGTGTTATGTTAGATGTTAGTATGTTAGATGTTAGTTTACATATATCAACTGTTATGTTAGATGACACGAGTGTGCTAATTTCCTAAATCCTGCTTTTGGTAATTTTTTTCCACTTCCCACTTTTCTTCCCTTCTTTTTCCCAGATCCCACTTTTTTTCCCTCCCAATCTCCCAAATCCCTACCCTTTTTACCCCCTTTATCACACATCCCCACTTTTTTAACCCCGATATCCCACATTGCCACTTTTTTATTCCCTTTATCCCACATCCCCACTCTCTTTTACCCCCTTTATCCCACATCCCAAAAGAGTGTCAACCCCTTCATGTAATAGTGGTTTAGGTTTGTATAAACATGTTTCTCGTTTCTCGTTTTTTATATAGATTAGACCGTTGATTTTCCTGTTTGAATTGTTTTACACTAGTCATTGTGGGGCCCTTTATAGCTTGCTGTTCGATGTAAGCCAAGGCTCCGTGTTGAAGACCGTACTTTGACCTATAATTGTTTACTTTTTACATATTGTGACTTAGATGGAGAGTTGTCTCATTGGCACTCATACCACATCTTCTTATTTCTAAAAACAGTCGATGTTGGTAGTAAGTAATTGTTACATTTTACATATTTTACAATTGTGAAATGTCGGGATTTAATTGCTTGCACATGATCCGACTGTGAAAGTCATCCAGTAATTTCCGACATGACAGATCAAATATAGAAACAGTTTTGTGTTACACTAGTCTTTTTGGGGCCCTTTATAGCTTGCTGTTCGTTGTGAGCCAAGGCTCCGTGTTGAAGGCCGTACTTTGACCTATAATTGTTTACTTTTTACACATTGTGACTTGGATGGATAGTTGTCTCATTGGCACTCATGCCACATCTTCTTATTTATATTAGCATTACAATCGGTTCTTTGAAAACAATCGTTGCTACAATTAGTTCAAAGTTAAACTGATTGAAATACAGACAGCCTGTGTCTGCACGCTTCTCATTGTATCAGTATTTTGATCAGATTTATTGCGAGTCTGCAAATTTTAAACTGCCCAAACATTTTGATAGAGCCGGAAAAAGAGGGGGTTGTAGTTTAAAACTGAGACCAAATTTTATGTACGTTGATAGGACAATTAATGTTTATCGGTTGATTTGTGCTACAATATTATTGTTCTACTGAATTAATTGTTACTCAATTTTGCGTGTTTGCATTTCAAATATCATGTTGTTCTGATCATGCATGAACTATTTGTCACTGGTCGTTAAGCAACCAACAATCAATCAATCAATACCTTACTTTCATTTGACGAATTGAAATTGTTCCGTAAACTCCCAATTCACAGCTAATTAATATGAGTGTACAGGGACTGAAGGTGATGACACTGATATCTGGGAAGTTATGTAATACAAAACGTATTGATAGTGCTGAATAAATTGAATATGAATACACATAACTTTACATAATTCAGTCTAAAATAAGTTAAAATCATCATACGGTATTGCTTTAACACATAACTCCAAGCCGGAATATGTACAAAATGTACGCCATTAATGTATCAACAAGGTAAACGGAAATAATTCACTGTAAAAAAATGGTCACATGAAAAAGTAACAAACTTTCACGTTACATTTGGTACATGTATATTTAGGAAAAAAAAGGAACAGAAAACGTTACTAGTCCATGTCCATTTATAGTTTTTAAAACAATAACAGAGACTTTCTAATTTCCGTGGCATGTAGTGTAAAGGAAATTAATTGTCTTCTCACGTAGAAGTTCGAAGGCGTATGAATTTTTTGGGCGGGAAAAATTATTGTGTTAAATGATAGGTGTATATATGGTCATTTCTAGCTCTGCTTTACTCGAGTGAACATCAAATCTTTTAACATGTACGTTATTTAACGTTAATAATTTAAAAGTGTATTCAAATTGGCATTAAAGTTAAAAAAAAAATTGTTATATATAAGGTCGTATGGCTATACAAACGTACTCTAATCTATTTATTCAGGCTCATTTCTGCCTTCAAAATATTTTCATATAGCCACAGTCTTTTGACTGATAGGAGATTTTTTGCTTTTAAATGTTTTCTTTAATGTTTTTTGAACGTTCTTATATCATGTGAGGTCCAACACTTAGGGTTTCGCCTGGCATTGACAAAAGGACACTAAAAGTAGTTGTTCCTGGTCGGCCACGAAACAATTAGATATAAGTAGAAGATATAAGAAGTCATTATGATTGCCACAGTTTTAATGTGTATTGATGTGACACGTTTGTATATATTTATTGAATAAAATCGGTAGCTCAGAAAATATACAAGCATCAAGCTAGCCGACAAACATGCGTTTGTGTTTTAGTTGTCTTTTGGCCCAGTAAAAGTGGTGCTATGTTAAGAACATAAGTTATAGAGAAGACTTATTATATGAGTTCAATTTACTAATATTTTTTTTTTATTTCCTGTCAATCATCTACATAAACTGCCTGTATACAGAATATAAGACGGAAGAAATTAAAATGTTGAAATAAGGGGGCCCGTTGAAATACCGCAAAGGCATTTGCACTTAGAACCGGATTTCGCACTAGGGATGACATGAAATATAGAACTACATTATTTAAAAAAAAAAAAAATAAATAAATAACTCCAAATTTTATAATCATATTTTGAGTAATTACCATGATTACGAAGTTATATAATGTTTTATCGACACGTGCCACAATCAATTGATTGTCACCTGTAATCGATTGAAATTCCTGTTCATTCAACCAGGACCAGTTTATTACGCACGTGTATACAGGTTGAACATGTATACATTATTTCAGCACGTTCTAGGTTTTTTTGTTTTATGGGTCTTGTATTTTGTATTAAAAAAATAAAAAATTGCGGCATTTCTATGCACTGGAAATAAAGTTGTTTTTGAATACATTCTCATCTATTTTCCGGTAAGTTCTGTAATAAAATACAAATTAAATACAATCAATCATTTTTAAAGGTTGTAATGTTTTTTTAAAAGAATACATGGTAAAAAAATAATTCAACAATAACTTATAAATTTATTATTTTGACTTTATTTCCTGTGACTTTTTTCAATGGCTTTTTCTGTGACTTTTTCCGATGACTTTTATCCCTACATTCATCACTAAGAAGGTAGGACTGAAGGTCACAGGAAAAATTGAAGGTCAAGAAGTAATAATTTAGTTTTTAGATAATTTTTTTACAAAGATTTAAAAATAGAATCTACTTAAACTTTTACATATTGAATACATTTGTAGTAAAACATCAATAGTTAAACATTTTTATTAGGAAGACAAAATATCAAAGGGACGTTTTGACTAGCTTCATGGTACTAAGAAATACATATCATTTGCATGGTTCAAATTTATTTATTCTCAATTCAAAAATGTTAATCTAGAAAAATAAGGAGATGTGGTATGACTTCCAGTGGCACAACTATCTACCAGACTTCAAATGACAAAGATAAATTAATTATAAGACACCATGCGCCCTTCAACAACGAGAAACACCCATATCGTATAGTCAGCTATAATAAAAGGCCCCGACAAGATTAAGGTAAAACAATTCAAACGAGAAAACTAACGTCCTAATTTATACAATACAATTTACGAAAAACAAACATGACGACACGAACTAACGACAACCAAACACATGAATTTCTATCCTGACAATTTTATTACTTTCGAATTTTAAACTAGAATATGCCCTGTATGAAACAAGTTTAAGACTGTAAAAAAGTATAAATGAGAATGCATGCTTTTTTTGGACGGGTGGGATTTGACATTTCGTGCTGACGAAAAAAAAACCAACTCAAAATTCAAATCTCTCAGTTAAAGACTGTTAAAGATAAGGACAATATATAATTTTGAAACTAATGTGCAATATAACTGTAATGCCAGTATGAATTACATTTTGTGTAATAAATTCTGCTATGTGGAAGTATTTTGTTTATTTTACAACTTACAATTTGTTGTAATTAAACTTATAGACAATGATAGAAGAAAACTAAGAGATTCATTGTATATCACCAGAAAGTTGAAAAAAGGAGAAAAATACAGTCACTGCTGTTTCTCATATTGCGAGATTAGATCAAATTGTTCTTGTTTGAACATTTTTCTTTATATAATTATCAAGCCCTCTACATTGCCTTTAAGAATCAACTTTTAATAAGTTGAACCTCAACGTATCTTTATAGTCCTGTCCCCAACCTGGAACTTTGCCAGTGATAACCAGGGTTATCATTTGCCATGTTTTAAAGTTTTATTTCTTATTTAGTGAATTTAGAGTTGATGGAAACTTTGTCATAGTATCTATTTAAACTTTGCTGATTTTTGAAACGACTACATAAGCTATTTTGTGTTGTTGGATTGCGGTTTCGTTATACCGAAATCTCCTCTTAATCATATTTATTTTCAAATATCGTTGGTGGCATACTTTTTTTGTTGAAAACCTGCTCACTGCAATAATTTAACATAAATCCTGTTTTTCAACAATTTCTAATTTTTGTTGAAAACCTGCTTACTGCAATAATTTAAACATAAATCCTGTTTTTCAACAATTTTTGATTTTTCTAGGAGAAAAACATTAAATATAAAAAATGTTCCTATTGTAAATTATATGTTCCCATGGGAAGACAAAATTGTTCACATAGAAGGTATAAATGTTAAATTCCCATGGGAACTTTTTGTATTCTTGTTTTCCCATGGGAACTTTATAGTTCCTATGTACCTTTTCCCATGGGAACTTTTTATGCTCCAATGGGAATTCTTAAATTTCCAATGAGAAATGTACTTTTGATCAGCTGTTGTGACACCAGTGACAGAGCAGTGACATATTGGGACATATGGAAAAATTATTTTTTTTCAATTATCTATCACTTGGCCAAAAAATATTTCTGTTATCTTGTAAAACAACAAAGTCGGATTTGCCAATTCCGGAATGGCAAATTTGTCCCGCACAGTGTTTGTTGCTGTATATCATATTTGGTTTGAAGAAACTAGGAAATAAATGCCAGAATTAAATTTTATTGTGACATATGAATAAATATTATATAAAGATAAACATATATGTTCTGTTATACATAATAAATTTTATTATTTGACAATTGAAAAAATGACAAGTGCAACACATGTTATTGTGACACATTGAAAATATTTCTGTTACGAAATCCTTTTTTAAAATCAATAACTCAAAACTTTGTTCTTTCTATCCAGGAAGTATGTGCAGAAAATAAGATGTATAGATGGAGGACGTCAATGATGGATTGAGAGAATTTTACAAGTTCTCTATATAATCTACTACAGGTGAAAATGAACATGATTTAATGTAATGGATGGAAACATTAACGTCCTTGGATATTCGTTTCATGTTGTTGTTGTTGATGTGTTGATGTTCACTTTTAACTTAACATAACGAGAATACTATCTAAGTAAAAGCAAGCATGGATAACCGTCTTTATCTTTTCAAAGGAAGAAATGGAAAATGGGAAAGGCAATATCGACGTAAACTACTTCCTTGTATACAGTCCAAACCGGAGGACGAATACCTGAGATTTATATTTGAATGTAAACCATGCTCTGTTACTCTTACTGACGTCATGAAATGTTCTGAAAGTGATTTGAGGGATGGTTCGAGAAAGTTATTACAAGCTGGGAAAATATTTGAAGATAAAAATGACAAAATACCAAAATCAAAATCCACCTATTCGCGAAAGAAGAGTAGCGTCATAAATAAAAAGTTTTCTGAGAAGAAAACAATGAAAAAATCTTCGAATAGAATATTTACCAAAAATGAATATTTGTACAAATTGGCGTCTTCGTACAACAGTTTAAAGTCAATTTTCATGAAAAGACAATGCAGGATAAAAAGAAGAAAGCTTGTATCATATGTTAAAGCTTATCAAAAGAAAAGTAAATTGTCTAAAATATCTGAATCAGAAATGGCTAGTCATGGTCCGGTTTTAACAGGCGAAAGAGTATTTGATCAACTTAATATGAAACATACACTAAACTTGGTGGACAAAAGAAGTCAGTCAAATGAGTGTAATATGGGATTTAAAGAAACTACAAAACCGTTAATGACGAAAGATGTACCCCACAAGACAGTTTATTCTCTACTGAAAGAAAGTAGTGACATTGCTGAAATGTTTTGTGATTTGAATCATGCTAATATTTCTGTATCCGGAGAATCTGACATAACTTTGCAGCGCTGTGAACCACCAAAAGAGTATACATTAAGCTGTGATTATAAGAACAGTTCTTTTAGGTCTCAAAAGCAAAATCTCACGGAGTCACCCATTGATATTCATTTCTTAAATACTCCATTTCAATGCACGGATTGTGAAGTAATCTTTCCGACCAGAAATGTTGCATTCCGACATTCACGACACTGTCATGCTGAAAAGGACTCTAAGTTGATAGCTCTTCTTCCAGTGAAAGAGAAAGACTATCATAATGAAATGAAACAATCACACCAAACAATAAAATCGTTTTCAAGAATACGGGATTTCGAAGCTTTAAAGAAAGGAAGCGAATGCTTCTGTTGTTGTTATTGCTACCTTTCAAAGGAAAGTCTTGTTTCAATAAATGAACACATAGAACAAACCCACAATAAAATCGTTCTCTACATTTGCTTATTATGTGACAAAACAATTCATGGCTACAAACAAGGACTTATTCCCCATTTCCAGTTTGAACATCCGGACCAGATTATTCAATACAGACAGGTCTCAGGTTTCTATAATGTTAGAAATGCCAACATCAAGCCACATGAGGGAAGGGATAAATATATTCAAAATGAAAATAGCCAAAGAACTTGTAATAAAGTGAGCTTTTCTGATAGGGATTATGTCGTTAGCACTGAAGCAGACAGTACAGTTACAGAAGACGAAATAGTTCAGCGGAATAACTATGACTTCACTAAAAATAAACAGGAAGAATTCCTTCCGACTGTAAAAGAACAGACACAAGACAGAACAGAAATTTCGGAAAAAAAACCGGATAAAAATACCCCGAATGAAGGAATAGAGAAAGGAGATAAAAGGTAAGCTTGGCGGCTTTGAATTTGTTTACTAGTTATGAAAAGTAAATAGATAAATTTATGTAAATGAAACGCGTTTACAAGTCTTCCATTCCGTAACTAATGAAAACAATTTGTTCTTTTCTTTCGTAATCCTAGAATGTGAATAATTTCCGGACAATTAACTGTACATTGAATGCATTATTTTCAGTCCATAGACCAATATGTGACTCATTGAAAAATATGCTTCACCAAATATTACTTAAGCCGGATTAACCATCACACGAAACATAATCTGATAAACGAAGTAGAAAAAAAGTATAAAATATATCAACAAAACTGTTAGACTAAGGTTAATTTTGACACGAGGACTCTTGAGTGTCAGTTTCGTTAAAACAATTACAGAAATTATCTACCGGCATTTTTTTCAAAATGCAGATTTCATTTATATTTCACGGACAGTGCTGATTTATGGACTATTAGACGAACAATTCTTTGTAGTACTAACAGTCCATCAGCAGTGGTATGAATCATGTGGTTTAAATCAAAACGTTGTAGAACTCAGGTGCTCCGGAAGGGCTAGCAGTCCCTGTTACACATATGACACCCGTCTTGTTTAATTACAAATCCGGTGATAAGCCTCGTTCGATGATTTCACAATTGAGAAAACGAGGACAGGATTGTGGTTACGACAATTGGAACATTTTTGTGGTCATCTATGACTCAGTTATTCTATAACGGCCAACAAACTTTTGAAGGCATCCGTAAAACTTAATGAATATACTGCCTAATGAACAGTTTTTATCAAACGTAATCTGAAGCACTCAAATTCTCAATATTTCTAGTTCTATTTTCGTCCTGCGTACTTTAATTGCATTATTTATTCTTTCTGTTCATCCTTTTTTTCTTTTTACCAGGGTGTTGTCAGTTGTCTTCAGTTAATATACTATATATTACTTACCCCTTTGGTATCCTCGCCCTTATTTAATAACATTAGCATATTGTAGTTTATTGTTTTATTGATGTTTAATTCGTTTTTGTACACATTATTTAATTAATCATGTAACAAGAAAATTATGTGACAAAATATATAAAACTTCATATTTAAAAATGCAGAGCAACTGAGTTTATCCTTTTTTTTTGTTTGGGTTCGTGCTGTCAACATTTAGTTTTCAAAATGAAGTAATAACTTCACAAAAAAAAAAAACTCATCAAAGATATCAGGTTTATACTTTGCGAGTCTTTCAGTTAAATAGTTAGATTCTACACGTCCAGATATTTTGTAAAGTGCAATGCTAAAACCCTTATCTATATTGTACACAATAAATAATAATCAATAATTAAATTTTGCAGGGACAACCCCATTCATAATGCACTGAATGAATTAACAGGTGAAGCGGTGTTCAATAATGCGCTTGGCATAAGAATAGTTGATGTTATGAGTCTTCATCCCAAAAGTAACATTGATAACATATTGTGGCAAGGAGGTGAGAGTCCGAGCATCACATCGATACAAACCAACGAAAAAACTTTAAATGATGTGCACAAACCAGAAAGGTTCGAGGAAACAAGTGAAAAACAGAACGTATTTGACAGAAGTCAGTATTTTTCTAGAAAATGGTCGTCAAAGTCATGTACGTACAGTGCTTGTAATGTTGATCCCCTTCTTTTGTCTCACATGACTGACCTTCTACATATTACACAAATCGAAATCAAAAATTTGTTTGATTGTTCCTTGTGTTACAAAAGAAGTCCCAATGCTACAAACCAGTGTAATGAGAGTATCCTCGGATTCAAAGAAACTGCAAAACCTTTAATGACGAAAGATTTACCACACAAGACATTTTATTCTTTACTAAAGGCAAGCAAGAAGAGATTACGCTTAATAGAAGTACATGTTGGAGATATCCACATAAGAAACGACAAGTACGCCAACGAGACAGCGATATACATCTGCTCTAGATGCAAAGAAAATATGCCAGCATTATTTTTCGTTGATGATCACTTAAACAGTAAACATAAGAATTTGTTTGTAACTTTAAATTCAAAGATGAATGAGCGTAAGGAATCAGAAATTGTTAGGAATTTGATAGATGATGTACATTTGTGTCTAGCTATTGATACAAATCTGTATAATGCCGTTCAGAATACTCTACAGGAGAAAATTACCAAAAAGGAACTAAACAAAAAGTTAGATTGTCATTCCACGAAACCAAATGAATCAGAAGACGGAGAACTTCTTGCAACAACCAAACAACTAATTGAAAAAACAAATGTAGGAGAATCAAGTCAGTCAAAGAAAAAAATTATTAACTCAAATAAAACTGGTTTTAACATCAGCTATATAAAAAACGTTGACAAAGTAACAGGAGATATTCAATCACCATTTGATAGTCATGATCCATCATTATATCAAACAAAACAATCTCCTAAAAAGACAAATGGGGCTCAGCCAACAACTTCTAAAATTATGCCCGTAACAGGCAAACCAGAATTAAACTGTCGTTTATCGAAAACACAACAGTTAATAGCTGTGAGTTCTTCCTGCGATAAACATGCCGTTAACGATGAAACCAAAATACAGTCTTCAGACGATGACGTATTCATTATTGATGAAATGTGTACGGATAATAAAAGGATCTGCAATTCAATGAGAAAATCGCCACTGGTACCTTTACGCAAGCAGGAAGTTTTCGTCGGTTCAACGAACCCGTGTAAAGAACATTTCAAACATTTTATTGATGAGGTTGTATATCAAGGTACTTCTGTTGATAACAAGATAATGTATTCTGGATATACATCTCAACCAATTAGGCCTGTCGTATATCCGCAACTTCCAGCTGTTATAAACAGTCACAAAAATGAAAACGCAAACTACAAATCAATTAGTAAGGGTAACACCTACCATATACAAACAAAGCAATGTACACAAAAGCTATATCCTGGAATACAAATATCCGGAAAAAAGCAACATCATTACCGGAATTTGTTTCCCGTGGACAACAGAGTCGACGTTAAAAATGATCACAGACTGTTGACAAAATTGGCGACTAACAATGAAAGCTACCATCAGGGTGTAAGAATGACTTCATTGAATCCTTCTCAAAACAATTACAATAAAGAATACATTAATCATGGATCAGAGAAATCAGCTCAAAGGACCTGCATACACACTCATCAATTAGGCAATCATACACAGTACCCCCTATCAATCGGTCAATATAATGTTATCAATGAAAGAAATAGAGAAATTGCCGATTGTTTTACTTCCAAAATTAATGAAAATAAACATGGGTTTCCTTCATGTATCATGTTGCAAGATCAACAAACATGCAATGAATATGATAGAGCAAATTTTCCATTATCACGACGCACGCACAGAACAATTTCCGATGGAATACATTCTAAGAGCAATATAAGACCAGTTATTCCTTATGCAAATTACCGGACATATCCTACAAGAACACTACAGGAACAGCCGATTTCAGATGGTCCTATGTCAATAAATCAACGCTTTATCCGTAGATATCCATTAAATAATCATCGGCATAATCAAAGGAGAAGAGAACCTGTGATATATAGCCAGAAATTTTGCCAGCCAAGATCTGCAACGTCGTCGTATTTCAAAAACCAGACTATATTTCCTGAAAATGTACATCCGTATGATTTGCCTCTTCAAAATGTAAATATCGAAGAGGTCAGGCAAAGTAGACCAAGTAACTGGCGTGATTGTGACAGAGTACAACAGAATTGTTTATCACATATGGAAATTCAAACAACTTCTCATGAATATTCAGACGATACGTCACCTGCAAAGTATGATATGTGCAAGTTTACACCTGTTGGCCAACATCGGCTTTGTGAAAGAACGCCACATTTTTTGTAATTACTTTTTGAATTTGTCAAATGAGTGAATCTTAATTTACATTGAAGTTTCCATGTTGTTTTAATCGTAGCTTTTAATATCTGCTCATTTCCTTTCAAGATTTATGTTTTCCGTGACCATAAACTGTAGTAAGAATTGTGACATCTTATTTAGAGATTCATATGAATGAATAACTATTAGAACAAAATTAGATAATTGAAAGTTATAAATAATGTGCTGAAAATAATATAAGATGTCATATATACATTGCTAAGTTAACGGATGCATGTTTCATGGCATATTCGCAACGCACAAGGAAAACAATATGATAGATTTGCTACAGATTTCTGAAAGCAAGTGCTTCATGCGAATACAGATACCGTCGAACCTCGTTGTGTCAAGAATTCGGATGAGTCGAAGTAATTTCTGGGTCCCGGCAAAATTCCACTTTTGATCAATGCATATTTACCTCTAATGAGTCAAACTCGGTTGATTCGAATACTCGGTTAAGTCGAGTAAATTTTATAATTCTGTAGATGTAAAATTAATGTAAACTGACACTGATGTCTCGAAGTTCAAAAGTAAGCATTTTCGAAAGATGCAGACCTTATGATAAAAATTCAAATCGGATGTTACCAAATCATTTTCAAAAGAGATAAAAGCTGTGTAAACATACTTGTTTGTATGACAACTAAAATGACATATTTATGGTGACCGGTAATTAAAACCCTTTTTGATTGTCCAAGCGGAACGGTAGTGTGTTGAACATATTTCTCCCCACAAAAAACCGAAACGAATTTGAATGACCCAAGTCGAGATTGAATGAATCTTTAGAATTAAAATTCATTAATTACAGTAAAAAAAAAAGGATGAAGACAATTATGGTAAATTGATAATAATTTAATGCAAAGCAGACGACCTCATGAGAGACCGTTCAGAACTTATTTCGTTCCGCGAGCGAATACATAATTTATAGTGAATGTTTTATATCTGTACTTGTGTGTTTAATGATTATTAAAGACCAAACAATACTGAAATTGAATACACAATTATAAAGTGTCATATCGAAAAAGACACACTGTTCAAAGTATCTAGTTTACACAAATCTCATACCGTATTTCATGCATTCCAAATTTATGACGACACACTCAACCTCGGATGAGTCGAACCTCGGATAAGTCGAATAAATACGGTTCCTTTGACTTTGACATGACGAAGTTCGACTGTTTTATTAATCAGTGTTGCAGTTTGGTAATGAAATGGAACATGAATCTATAACATTTCGATTCGCACTCCCCTTCAGACTTGAATACTTGCCAAAAAAGAAGGTTATAACGTTGCTGTGTGAAACCTGCCGATGTTGAAATCATAATGACATGATTTTCATAAGCATCTGACACACTTTCATGTAGTTTTCAGTGAGTGACTGCAGCAATGATTGAATTGGATATTATTTTATATAACATAAAGTGTAACATTCTTCTGTTTTCATTGGTTATTATGATCACGTGATTCAAGGGTATTCCATATACATTAAGCCTTGTTTTTTAAAAAAGTATATGGACGCTCTGTTTCTACATATATCTATATACATATATTGACGGCCAATATTAAAAAAATTCCTAAATACAAACTAGATTACACAGAAAGGACATTGAATATAAATATAAGAAGATGTGGTATAATTGCCAATGAGAAAACTCTTCACAAGAGACCAAATGACACAGAAATTAACAGCTATAGGTTACCGTACGGCCATCAACAATGAGCAAAACCCATACCGCATAGTCATCTTTAAAAGAACCCGAAATGACAAATGTAAAACAATTCAAACGAAAAAACTAACGGCATAATTTAAGTATAAAATAATGAACGAAAGACAAATATGATACACAACAACAAACGACAACCACTGAATTACAGGCTTCTGACTTGGGACAGTACATACAGAATGTGGCGGGGTTAAACTAGTTTGAATGCTCCAACCCTCCCCTAACCTGGGACAGTGGTGTAACAGTACAACATAAGAACAAACTATAGAAATCATTTGAAAAAGGCTTAACTCATCAGATGGATACAAATAGAAATACTTCTAACAAAAACACAGAGTGGACGTGGCAGGGTACTTATACATGCCCACAACAAAAAGACACTAAACACAGATATGAGAGTACTCGCAGTTACTGGGAGCTAGTTCAAAGCCAATAACAACTAATAAAAAAAATCATGCAACTAAGACTAAAATATCAATCAGTACACATCCAACATCCAATGGATTTAGTGTAAAGACGTCATTAACAGTCAGAGAAAAACATGACCTTGTGCAATGCCAAGATGCAGGTATCGACATATAGTAGAGCCATTAATTTGCACATGTATATAAAAATAATATTTAGTTTGATTTTAATTTACTGATAACAAAATCAATATAAAAAACCAATAAAAACAATATTCAAAGATCTAATTACAGTGTTGAATTGGTAACCTTTTAGAATAAGTTTATTTAAAGGATCGATAAGTTTACCCGGATCATTTCTAAATTTCCGGGCTCGGTAAACAACATCTGTGTAAAAAATTGGATGTGCTATCCTATCCCGTACGAAATAAGTTTTCTACAGGTACAACCAAACTTCAAAACCAAATCTTTATATCTATGGAAGAAATTAGGAAAGGTTTTAAGTAATTTGTGGTAACGAAATCCCTGACTGAATAATTTACCAGTAATACATAGATTACGTTCATTGAAATCCAAAACCTCACAACAGACACGGGCATATCGAACAAGTTGTGATATATATAAACACCGTAAGATGGTGCCAAAGGTACATCACCGTCCAAAATAGGAAAATTAACAATAGGGAACGAAAAATCGTCCTTTTTGTCGGAGATCTTAGTTTATAGTTTCCCGTGTAAAACTGAAATTTCTAAATCTAGGAAAGGACAGTTGTGACCGTTTATATTTGGTTTATTTAAAGTAAGTTCCTTAGGTTAAATTTTGGCATTATATTTAGAAAATTCTTGATTATTTTACGAAAAAATATCCAGATAACGGTAAGTGATGTTGAATTTATCAATTAAATGCAATTTAGATGGGTCTTTACTGAGTTTGGAGTCCATTTCCATGATACACTATTTACATAAATAATAGTTAAATTAAGGGCTTTCACTCCGTCAATACGTCATATCTGGACAGGTTCGATAATATTGACACTCGGACTTCGTTCTCAGTCAATATAATCTGAACTGGTCCATATATAATGTATTGACCTCGTCAAAAGTCCACATTTGATTACTATTGTCTTGTTTGTAGTCATTGTACTGATATGATATAAGTATTTTTTTATAATTGATTATTATTGTGGCTTCATAATATTTTTGTTGTTTAGTGATTTTAGTTGCATTGACGTTTTCACGACATTTCTTTGTGTTCTGATTTATAATCATAAAAATAAAGTTTAAAAAAACTTTAACTACTTTGAACATTTTATGTATAGAGAATAATGACATATTCTCAATTAAAGTTAGAATTTAAAAATGAAGTAACAGGTTTTATTGAATTTAGGTAATAGATACCATGTGCATGCTATAAAAAGACTATCGAACCGACCATCCCTAATATATTTGTTGTAATCAGAATAATTTCAATCTTAATCTAATGCATTTTATTTGCTTCAATAAACCAAGAAAGTTTTTGTTGCTCATCTTGATTTTAAGTTCCATCTGTTGCTCGTAGGATATAGTAACAGTTGGTTGTATAAAATTGATTTCACATCAAGAAATATCATTTGTTTTAATTAATTATCGTTAATATTCCTTTAAGCAGTAAATTGTTATTTCCTACATAATTTTACATGATATTTGTGTTTTCAATCGTTGGACTCCATATATGTGCAAATTAACCTGTACATTACCATTAGTGTTACTTTTTGTCATTTTGAAGTTATATTTCATATCTGGATTGATTTTTCGAGATTTTATACGACTAACCTTATTCTTCATTTTTCAAGAATATTTGACAAAATATTTGTCTACGGCAAAAACTCGAAAGGGTTTACTACAGCGGATAGTTGTACAAAAGTATAACAAAAATACCGAACTCAAGGCAAATTCAAAAAGGGGAAGTCCTTAAAAACTGACAAAATCAAAAGCTTTCAACCAACCGATCAAGTGGAAAAACAACTGCCATATTCCTGACTTGGTACATGCATTTCCCGACAAAAATGGTGGATTAACCTTTTTTTATAGCTAGCTAAACCTCACACTTGTATGAAAGTTGTTTAGAGTTCCTTTATATTGACAAAATTGGGAAAGCAACCCAAACAGACATAATGTGACAGTAGTAGGAATCCAGCAGCCACAACTGTGTAAACATACAACACAGATATACAACACAACTGACTAAAAAAAAATCAAACAAACATACAAATTAATCTAACATAGACGCAAAAAAATGGTGTAGTAGATAGTAAATTTTAAATATGACAATGTAGTTTAGTGCTCAAGGTGTAATGACAGATTAACTATTTGTCAATTAATTATTTATCAAACAAAATACAATGTACACTCTCCTTTTTTGGAAGAAAAGAAAAGAAAACGATTTTCTAAATATTTTGACGCTCTTGTAATTGTTATTGAAGGATGAAGATGTCATAGTCTTATGCATTTTAAAACCAATATCTGATTCACACCCCTTGTAAACTTGTCGCACTACATTAGTGTAAAATACATTAACATTAGTGACCAAGTGGTAATAATGAATGAAATATGATGGGTTGTGCAGCATTTAAAGTTTTAACGTTTTATCAATGAAATGTAGTAACACAAAACAAAAATGTGACCAAAACAAGTGTCGACATTGATCCATTAGCAAAAACACATAAATAAGTTACTGGTACAATACGTAAGAAACCATCATCTCAATTTACTTGTTGAATCGATCAAATCAATGAAGACGAAACAAAATTAGAAAAATAGTTTACTGGTATGCAGAATTTGTGGTGTAAAAATGCATTAATTTCATCTTAAGTTCTACTAGGACACCCCCCCCAAAAAAAAAACAACAAGAAAAACAAACCCCAAAAAAACAAACAATCAAAGAACAATCAGGAAAACAGTTAACAGAGAATTAAAGACTGGACATCACAAACCAATTAATACTGAGATTAACGCATAGTGTCGAAAGAGCAAGAATTTCCTGTGATATTTATGATAGTCTAGTTCAAATGCATACCACATATTTTGTAAGTAACTTCGGAATTTAGTTAATTTTTAAAAGTAAAAGGATTATTATTGTTTCATAATGATATGTAAATTTATTTATTACTTAAAAGAACAAAATAAACACGTTCACTAATAAAAGATCGAAAAACAATTACACCAAACACATATTTTTAGACATCGGGTTTAGATCTTAAAAATAATGTTCGTTGGATTAAGCGGCATAACTCAGACTTTAAAAAGGTACATATTTACTGCCATCGTTCTTATGCCCTTAGTTACAGGTAAACGTTCGAGAAAAAAAGTTATACAAAATAGAAGGAATTTATGATATACAAAATCTCTGTAAACTAAGGAAAAGAATAATAATCAGTAAAATATTTGTCAATTTATGAAAATCTTCTCAAAGAAGGTTTTGGGCATGGAACCGACAGTAAGACTATAGCTGTTGGAGTTATCGTTTGGCTGTGTGGAATGAATATATACGCAGACGACATGATTTCATGTTCACTTTACCTATCAATTACAAAAGAAAAAAATTCCATCTCCACTAGTTTAATTTTTCAGGTTGACAGTATCAAACTTAGACCTCTGTTGGTGGACTATCAGTCCCTGAAGGTATCATCAGCTCAGTAGTTAGTACTTCGGTACGACATGTTTTATAACAAACCTTTCAAAATTTGTCCGTTTATAAATTTTGAAATTATTAAGAAACTGAGGTTTCAACTCCCTCAGGCAAAGTTGACCTTAGATGGATTTTGTTATATTTTAGATCCTTTTTGGTTATGTATCTCTTCAACTGTTTCGGTTCTTATACATCCTTGGCTTTCAAATATTCGGCTGTGAATGAAGGTTAATCAAGAAAAGCACATCGGACGCATGAAATTAATAACGTGTTGTTTTCATTTTTTAGACAAAATGGGAACTTGTGTCAACATAAATCTGAAGCCAAGTAATTAAGATCCTTTTGTGCTCAATAGAGATTAATAAAATAATGTTAATGTAATTAAAATAAGAGAGAAATTAAATAAAAGTTTTGTTCATTCATTTGAGTAGTAACAGCAGCAATTTGTTTTAGATTTTTGGAATGAACTTTATAAAATATGATTTTATCAAATAACATGAGTAAATACATTTACACAAGTCATTGCACTACCAGCGTGGAATTATTTGCAATTGAAAAAATGAAAAATATCACATCCTATTTTCGCATTTTCAGAGGAACTCGGGAGTCTGTGTTCTCAATCAACTTGGATAGATTTCCGGTAAATGCACCCGATTTTGTAATATTCTATACATAGTATAACATGAAAGAAAACTAGGTCTACAAAGAGAGGATTGATAAGAAGACAGTAAAGACATACACCATCACTAGTTACTCTGGATGCTACATCATCAATCTTAATCCTTTTTAAACTCGTTAGCTGTTTTTTATACTTTAATTGACACTGAATAGCCATAGACACAAACATTATCTCATATATTTTTATACTAAATTTTATTTACATAAGTTGGGCAATTGAAATCTTATTTTGCATTGGTGTTTATTATACTGATGTTTACCATAAAATAATTTTGATATATCATTTTACATGCACTGCTATGTTTTTGGAAGTCTCAATTTTCAAATATTCAATTGTCCTCCGCCATGCTCCCACGGGGTATATGGTTATAGTATCTGTCTGTCCGTCCGAAAAACTTTGTGAACGCAACCCCTCTGAGACCGACTGACAGAAAATCTTATACTTAGTTGGATTTTTTGTCCTTCATGTGAAGTGGACCATATTCTACCTCCATTTTAATTCGACATTTTTTATGGATTAATGGGAATTTGAAACTTTTTTGGAGTATTGTAACATTGACACTTTGTGAACGCAACTCCTCTGATACCGTTTGACAGAAAACTCTCATACTGAATAGGATTGTTTGCCATCATGTGTAGTTGACCATAATGAACCGCTATTTGATTTGAAAAAAAATACGCGAGTTATTAGACTTTTCTTATTCTTTTGTAGTATTGTGGAATTGACACCTTATGATCGCAACTCCTCTTAGACCATTTTGCAGAAAGCTCTAATACTTTAAGGATTATTTGCCATCAAATGTAAATAAACATATCATGCTGTCATTTTGATTTGACCCTTTTTGCGTTTTGAGTAATGGGAAAAAGCAGAATAACAAAAATACCGAACTCCAAGGAAAAATTCAAGACGAAAAATTCCTTAACAAATGGCAAATTCAAAAGCTCAAACACATCAAACGAATGAAAAACAACTGTCATATTCCTGACTTCGTACTGGTATTACCAGTCTTCGCTATATTTTGACAACCGTACAACAACACCTTGTGACCAACCATTTTATTCATTATTTACACAGTAGCATGGGACATTTCGCTACAGCAAAGCAATCTTGTTTCAATGAAAATGTATTTTTGAAAAGGCATGTCGTCGTTTGTATCTGTAGGTTTTATGGCACCAGTTTCATCGTCCTTGCTTAGAGGATCATCTAACCCTCTTACAAATGTGGTAGACTATTGAGACTGCCAATACATAGCCGAATAGAAAGAATATATCAGTGGATGAACTTAATCAACTGAAACAAAACATAATCAAATGAATGTGAAATTTCTTGAATGTTTAAACATTGAGGACCGACAACCCATTATTTACGTTATCGTCTCGTTTTCTGTGTGAACTAAAGACAACAGAATGTTTTTGTTGTTTTTCTTTTCGTAGTTTTTCTTTTTGACCTGAGTGTTGACTGTTTTAATTGGACCTATGATTGCTCAATTTATACGTTCCATCTATATTTTTGAGTTCATCTTCAAGTGAGCCAGTGTCTGAAATAATATTGTAAAAGGAAGGGTTTGCATAACTGTGAATCTGAAAAGCAAACTAAAGCAATGTGAGCTAATTTGAATAAAATCTATAACATACCAATTTCCTAAATTAGTTAAAGATATCAAATACAATTCAAAAATATCAGTTCAATTCAAATAAATTTCTAAAAAATCACTTTACACATTCAATACCAATTCATCACAGATATATCAATACTCTTATTTACTCTATGGAATTGTAAGATATCTATAGGTATACATTTCCTAGATTACTTAAAGTTTATGGTTTGAAGAAAAGTTTTCACTTCAACTTTCAATCAGTTTGACTTTTAACAGTCGGATCCAATATCCAATTCTGTATATCGTTAATTAATAGTTATAACATGTACGTGGCAACACACTGTTAACTTACCACCTGCATGACAGCAAAATGTCAACTGGTTGCTAAATATCATAACACATTTTTCTCTAATATTGTAACACTTAATCACCAATCCGATCATTGAAAGATTTTCCTTTGATTTCCTAAAGATAAATAGATAGATGAATGCATAAAAAGCCAAATCTTTCCCAATTATTAAACAAAAATACTTCACTGCAATAAATATTATTAAACGCATTGTCATTTTTTAAGCTTTAAAAGAGAGGCGAAAGATACCAAAGGGACATTCAGACTCATAAGTCGAAAATAAATTGACAACGCCATGGCAAAATATAGATTGTCTCCTGGTTCCCCCCCCCCCAACACACCCTTATAAACAACAGTCAATGCTACTGAATGTAACATAAATAAAGACAAATTATACCTCAAGAATAATAACATTACATAAATGATTAAAAAGGGTTCAATTATAACATGTTTATTTACAGACAACATTTGCAAAGTGTTTAAAGTGATGTTTTATATACCGATAAAATGCAATATCAATGTCTGCACATGTTCTTAAAAAAATGATAGCGATACTTAAAGAAACACCCAAAGATTGAATAAATGAAACTGAATTTTTCTTCCGCGCTTCATACTTAGTGTTGTGCTTTCAACGTTTTTAAAAAAAACATTCAATTCCGAAAGTACAGAATAATCGTTATCACTTAAAGCTATATGTTTTGTTCCTTAACAGTGTACAGTATTAACCAACTTGAAATTAATTACTTATGAAAATAATCCTAAATGTTGTACAGTTTATTGAAAAAAAGGAGTTGTTTTTGTTATTCTTCATACAAGTCTTTATTTGAAGAAAATATGATTAACAAAACGTACCGGAGGCAATCAGTTGTGGAATATAAGAGTATATAGGGCAGCATATATCAACCGCTTCACCTATAAAAGTGTAATGATATGAGCAAGAACACGCTAAATTATGAAAATTGCAATTCATAATAATAAACATGTGTACTAATTTTCACGATGATGTGACTACAACTGCATAATTATTTACCTTACCAAAACTTAAACCTGATTGGGAAGAACCGACGGACAGACGAACAGATAGAAAAACATTATGCTCCATCTAGAATTGTAAATGGGTTCGTCGTTTGTTTCTGTAGGCTTTATGGTACCAATTTCATCGTCTTTGCTTAGAAAATCATCTTACCTTCTAACAAATGTGGTACAAAATTTAGACTATCAATGCATTTGAAAATAGAAAAAAAAGATAACAGTAGTTGCACTTGATCAACTGAATCAAAACATTATCAAATTGTGAAAATTCTGAAAGGTTTAAACTGTGATCTATACCAACGCGATTTAGTCCTTAACGATCTTCTACTGACTAAATAAATATCTTCAGTCTCAAAAGACTTTTTGAAAGTATTTATTCGGCTCAAATCTTTATAATTATGTTTCCAATTTCTGTTCGTTCGAGTGTTGCGCTCAATACCATAAGTGTCGAAGGCTAATAATATAATACTTTTTAACTCCTTGGAATTATACATCATACTCACTTCGATATCCAATTAATTTATGCAGTATACAGTAAAAGTGTTCCGACATCGGTGTGAAGTGTTATACACATGAAAATCTTGATAAACAGTAGATTATTATTTCAATTTCAATAATTTAGTTGACAGTAAAGGTGGCACGGTAGTATTTACAGTCCGGAATTTAGATTGTTCTTAAGTCAATGTATCTGAACACTGTGATAAACTCTTGGTTCACAAACCTACTCTTTTATAGTGAAAAATTAAACATTGATCTGACCACTTATAAAAACTGGAGTAAACATAAATTTAAGAAATCACTTAAAATCTGTCTAAAAAACAGCTTCTTAGAAACGTGGAAGAAAATAAGGTCTTCTTATTTACATGACAAAGGCGAATTAAGTACATATTTTAAATTCAAATTCTCCTTTGTTAGAGAGAACTATTTATCCTTTGCACATACTGATTGGAAAATTCTCACAAACTTGAGATTGAGTAATCATAAATTAAGAATTGAAACTGGCCGTTATGAACGCAGGGTCAACTCTTCAGGTAAATTGGAATATATTCCAAGATGTGAAAGATTTTGTAATTATTGCAATTTGAATGTAATTGAGAACGAGTTCCATTTTATATTGGTATGTCCTTTATATGCAGCATCAAGACAAGTTTTTCTAGATGGTCTATTTATTAAGTATCCAAATTTGAGAATACTAAATATAGGAGATGTATTCATTTGGATTATGTCAAATGATGACAAAAGCTTTATAACATCTTTATGCAATTACCTGAACATAAATTTTGAAACTAGAAAAATAAAAATTGCAAAATGAATTTATCAAATTGAAACACCTAAATATAGGTTTTTGTTCTTAGTGTCTTTATATAGATTGGAGTTATCTTTCTTGCACCCAGCTGGCTCTCTCACACATTGTTTATCTATGTACATGTTATATTAATCATAAAATAATGTTTAATGATTGTTTTTGTCTAAAATGATATATATACATGTTTGTCTACTATTTTCTTGTTTGTAATTGATATGCCCTTACGGGCCATTCAGTTAGGAAATGAAATGATTTGATTTGATTTGATAAACAAAAAATACACAGTATACTGAACATACTTTCCCGAGCTTAGGGATGAATCAGGTTTAGAGAAATATGAAATAATTTTACATATAGGTGAAAATAAATTTTTGAGATTCTTTTTTTAAAGTTTTGTATTCTCTGCATGATTGAAACCTAAAAGCACTGGTAGCCTAAGGTTTATAGAGATATCAGAAAAAGTCATCATACAGATTCAAATTTATTTCTGAATATTCTAGTTAAAGTACTTCAGTTAACTGAGTATGTAGGTTCTTGGGGGTAAAAATTCTCAAAAGTCTATCATTATCCATATTTATCATACCATATTTATCTCTAATATTGTAACAATTATTAGCTCACCTGGCCCAATGGGCCAAGTGAGCTTTTCTCATCACTTGGCGTCCGTCGTCGTCCGTTAAATTTTACAAAAATCTTCTCCTCTGAAACTACTGGGCCAAATTTAACCAAACTTGGCATTAATCATTATTAGGATATCTAGTTTAAAAAATGTGTCCGATGACCCCGCTTGCCAACCAACATGGCCGACATGGCTAAAAATAGAACATAGGAGTAAAATGCAGTTTATGGCTTATATCTCTGAAACTAAAGCATTTAGAGCAAATCTGAGGGGATAAAATTGTTTATCAGGTACACATTTATATTCTCTGAAATTTTCAGACGAATCAAACAACCCGTTGTTGGTTTGTTGCCCCTGAATTGGTAATTTTGAGGAAATTTTGCAGTTTTTGGTTATTATCTTGAATATTAATAAAGAAAGAGTAAAACTGTAACCAGCAATAATATTCAGGAAAGTAAGATCTACAAATAAGTCAACATGACGAAAATTGTCAATTGGCCCCTTTAGGAGTTATTGCCCTTTATAGTCAATTTTTAACAATTTTTCGTAAATTTTTGTAATCTTTTACAAAAATCTTCTCCACTTAATCTACTGGGCCAAATAGAATTAAACTTAGCCACAATTTTCAATAGGGTATCTTGATTGAAAAATGTATCCGATGATCCTGTCATCCAACCAACGTGGCCGCCATGGCTAAAAATAGAACATAAAGGTTTACTATAGAAGTCTATGGGAAAGTTGTAAAAATACAATTCAAATGGTCACAACTTGAAAATTAATTTAAATAATGATAAGGGGTCTTCAGTAACTAGTGTAAGACTACAATGGGATGACTTGCTTTTAATTTAACTACTGGGCCAAATGAAACCAAACTTGGACTCAATAATTTTTAGTGTATCTTATACTATTTATTATGATTTTAACCTTATTTTACACGATTTCCAAAACTACAGTAGATACAGGTGAGTGACAAAGGCTCTTGAGAGCCTCTACTTTACCAATCTGATCTTCATAAATTTTCCCTTGATTTCCGAAAGATAAATGAATATATAGATGAAAGGATACAAACCCAATCTTTCCCAATTATCAAACAAAATAATTCAATGCAGTAGATATAATTCTTTAAACTTTAAAATGTAGAATATTTTATGTATTCCACTCAAAAGAAACCGTATTGACCTATAGTTGTAAAATTCTATGTCATTTAGTCTCTGGTGGCAATCATACAACATCTTCCTATTCTTACATTAAATAAAGGCAACAGTAGTATACCGCTGTTCAATAGTCATAAATCGATTCAACTGAAACAAATCCGGGTCACAAACCAAAACCGAGGGAAACACATCAACCACAATAGGAAAATAACGGAACAACATAAACACCGAACCGCAATAAAAAACAACCGCCAATACACATAGAAACGGAATATTTGATTACAACTGCCATATTCCTGACTTGGTACAGGACATTTTAAGAAAAAAAATTGTTGGTTAAACCTTGTTTTATGGCTAGCCAAAAATCTCGCTGATATGGCAATGTTAAAAACACCGCCAAAATGACAACACCACGTGACAGGAAAACTACTAAACGCAAGAACACTCAGGACGGACACATAAATAAACAAATCGAATCATACTGAATGTTACGTAAATGAAAATAAATTATATCTAAGAATAACATTACATGTTTAATAAGGATCCAATTTAAACAATTTTGTTTTTAGACAACAATCGCGAAGTGTTTAAAGTGATGTTTTATATACAGACAAAACGCAATATCCACGAAAGCACGTGTTCTCAATGAAAAATCGAATACTACTAATCATCATAAAATTAGAAAAAACCATAAAACAATAGAATATCAATGACAGCACGTGTTCTCAATGACAAAGCTAATACTACCCCCATTCCCTTTAAAAAAAAAAAACTAAAACAAAACAAAACATTTTTGAATATTTCACGTTTTAGCAATAATTGCATGTAATTGAATTTTTCTTTCGTGCTTCATACTTAGTTTGCTTCGGTCAACGCTTTTAACTTCCAATAACACTACAAAAGAAACATTTATCTGTTGAAGTACAAAATAATCATTTATAAGTAAGTTGCAGAGGTGGTTTTGTTATTGTTCATAGATGTCCTTATTTATATAAAACAAAATAAAATATTACAAAACGTACAGGAGGCAGGCAAGTTGTATGATCTTGTGGAAAATAAAAATAGAGAGGGCCGCATGTATCAACTGCTTCTCCTATAAAATTGTAATTGTACGAGCAATACCAGGTTAAATAAAGACTATAAGGTATAACAATTGCCAGCTTCATATAAGATATACGTAAAACAGATATAAACAAAAATAGGACACCATGCCCAGTGACTCACACTATCACATGTTTAGTTAACCTCAAAATAAGTCAAACCTTAATTTGGTATATATCTTAAGAATTGCACATCATGATGATAAACATAATTATGTACTAATTTTCAAGATGCTGTGACTTCAACTTCATCAGTAACTAAATTTTTAAAACTTTAACCCGATACGGGACGAATAGACGTACAGACGCATACACCGAAAACACATAACGCGCTCTCTATAATTGTAGGAAACGGGGTTTAATAAAATAAGAAAAGAAAAAGATAACCATTCATGTCGATGAACCTGTGGTTTAAAATAGTAAAACGGACAATGACACCATAATATTTGAATTTCAAATAAGAAATGTAAAAAGATATGAAATACTGATTTTTATAGTTTGTTCTTATGTTGTACTGTTACACCACAATCCCAGGTAAGAGGGAGGGTTTGGCGCCAAAAACTAGTCTAACCCCGCCACATTCTGTATGTGCCTGTCCTTAGTCAGGAACCTGTAATTCAGTGGTTGTCGTGTGTTGCTGTATATCATATTTGTTTTTCGTTCATTGTTTTTTACTTACATCAGGCCGTTTTTTCTCTCGTTTGAATTGTTTTACATTTAACATTTCGGGGCCTTTTAAAGCAGACTATGCAGTATGAGTTTTGCTCATTGTTGAAAGCCGGTCGGTGATCTATAGTTGTTAACTTCTTTGTCATTTGGTCTCTGGTGGAGAGTTGTTTCATTGGCAATCATACCACATCTTCTTATTTTCATATTATTTAAAATAGGTGAATGATGACAAGGCTTTATTAAAGTTGACGCTCGATGGACTGTTTTCAACTTCTAGTTGGCAATTTTTTGATCAATAAAATTTAATGGAAATTAAAAAGCAAATCTAACAGAAAATCAGAAAAATCAATAAGAAGCTAAATCCAATGAACTAAATATCAATTGCATGTAACATCAAAACCTAATGCCAGAGTGGAGGTCAAAGAGAACGTATGGGTTAATGGGAGAAAAATAAAAGTCCCATTTGAGATCGAATATCTTCAAAATATACAGTTACGGTGCACAATGATTTATCTATATAAATTTGAAAACAGTCATTTCAAGCCCTCAGATTTATATGAAACAATTTAAGAAAAGACTTGAATCTTAGAATACGAAAATATTAAAATGAATAACTTCTTTTTAATTAACATTGCATTTTCCTCAATAAAATAAATGTTAACATAATTCAAAGTATAAAAGTCTTGTTTGTTTAGACGATGGAAGAGTTGAAGAGAGATGAAAGATACCAAAGGGACATTCAAACTCATAAGTCGAAAATAAACTGACAACGCCATGGCTAAAAAAGAAAAAAAAAACAAAAAACAAAGAACAGTACACAAAACATAGCATAGAAAACCAAAGACTGAGCAACATGAACTCCACCAAACTTGGGGTGAGCTCAGGTACACCGGACGGGTAAGCAGATCCTGCTCCACATGTGGCTGCCGTCGTGTTTCTCATGTAAGTACAAACCTCGGTGATCAGTCTAATTCGGTAGGATAAATCTTGCTTGCCAAGACGTCGGAAAAGGGGTGTTATCAAAAGTTTGTCTCTTTTGATATCATTTCAACTTATCCTGTTCTTTCTTTCTGCAACCTAAATAAAAAGGGTGACGGTTAAAACGTATTTAACTAGACTTTAGGAAACTTAAAGCTTGTCATATGCTGCGTGAGCTTGTTAATGGTTAATTCTGTATAGTGGCATCTGGTTGTTAAGAATGACTAACTTATAATATTAGATTGCTGTCTTATTGAAGATTATCTCACATTCCTTTCTACTTCATCTCTATTCAGCACTTCTGTGGTTCTATGATGAGTTTATTGGTAATTTATGTACTTTTATTAAAGATTGGTAAAGTGTTTTATTAAATAAAGGCAACAGTAGTATACCGCTGTTCGAAACTCATAAATCGATAGAGATAAAAACAAATCCGGGTTACAAACTAAAACTGAGGGAAACGCATCAAATATAAGAGGAGAACAACGACACAACAAAAACACAACATTTAAATGTAACACACACACAGAAACGAACTATAATATAACAATGGCCATTTTCCTGACTTGGTACAGGACATTTTAAGAAAAAAAATGGTGGGTTGAACCTGGTTTTGTGGCATGCCAAACCTCCCGCTTTTATGGCAACGTCAGTTATTAGTTATTTGTCATTATGATTAAAGATCTTTTCATTTTGTTTTCGACATTTATATTGTGATGCTAAGTGTTCCAATCTTAATCTATTGTATTTCATGACATCCTTAAGAAAAAATGCAGTTTGAAACATCAATTACAAGACTTCCAAATTTCTGAATGAGAGTAACCTACAATATTAGTAATGGATGACTTTAATGCAATCTGATTAAAATACAGATCCTGCGTCCAAGCTTTGCTTACAAGGATCTTACAACACTCCGTTTTACCTTCTGTTCTTGAAATAATTACACCAGCCAATGAAATTTCAGCCTTCAAATTTTGAAGGTCTGTATTATTCCGACAAAACCAATAGATCCCGAAACGACTTCATCATTCAAAAAAGTTGTGTAATTATAGGATTTTAAAGTATCTATTACAATATAAAATCAAAGTCTGACTAGACTCTGTTCAAGATATACAATAAAGCACACCATAAACTGAATCATAATTGTCCAATTATCGACGTATATACTGCAAATCTCCTTTTATTCATATTCATTAAAGCATTATTTCGTGCATCCATTTAAACATATATACTAACGATGCGTAAGCATCACATGCAATTAAACCTGTAATTGCTTTAGCAAATGAGAATTGGTAAATCAACAGATATGATTGGAAAATATACTATACCTGTATACTACAATCAATACAAACATAGATACTGTTAATTGATTTGATACTGCGATCTATTACGTTAAAGGTAAATATTTATCTCGTATATTTCATTATTATTTTTTTTTTTTTCTGTAGAAAAAGTATCCCCCAAAATATTTGGATACAGCTCCTTATAAAAAATGCAGTCATTCAGTTTAATGTATTATGTACTTTATCATAAATATCACAGTTAACAAAATATTTGAAAACATCGTTGTGTTTACGTAAAAACAAATACAAAAAACTCGAAAATTTCTATATGTATGTGAAAGGAAATGAGCTCAGATAGTTAAATACTAGTATGACGAAGGAGTAAAAAGTAAAATAACAAAAATACCGAACTCTAAGGAAAATTTTAAACGGAAAGTCCCTTATCAAATGGCAAAATCAAAAGCTCATACACATCAAATTCGTTAGAAAAAAAAGTTTTGATGATTATGGCCACTTTTCCCCTCTGTTAGCTCACTTTATCAGAGAGATTAGATCCCTTCAAATTAATATTTTTTTAACATATGGGGAAGGAGTCAATCTATGTACCTATAGCTTTGTACTGAAATCATAATAATGGATTTAGAGCAGGTTTTCATTTCTCATACATTTTGGAATGAATTCTACTTTCATTGTATATGTTTGAATGGCTTAGTTAATTTGTCCTTCATTTTGCGCCTTTTTTATTTGGCTTCACCTGTACTGTGCTGCATCACGTATGTATGACGTATCTTCTTTTCAAAATAAGCAGATGTTTTATGATTGTAAAGAAGACAATCCTACACTTAAGGTTAAGAATAAAAAGTTAATATCTCCAGTCCTTGGCAGATTTTTATCTTTCCTGTGTTGGTGATAATCAAAATGAGTACTAACTATCATAAAATTAGAAGAAAACCCTCAAACAATTGAATATCAATGACAGCACGTGTTCTCAATGATAAAGCGAATACTACTCCCTTCCCTTTAAAAAAATACGAAACAAAAACAAAGCAAAACATAAATAAAACAAAACAAAACAAAACAATACAAAATAAAAACAAAACAAAACAAAACAAAACCAATTGAATATTTCACATTTTAGCAATAATTGCATGCAATTGAATTTTTCTTTCGTGCTACATACTTAGTTTGCTTCGGTCAACGCTTTTAACCCCCAATAACACTACAAAAGAAACATTTATCTGTTGAAGTACAAAACAATAATTTATAAGTAAGTTGCAGAGGTGGTTTTGTTGTTCATAGATGTCTTTATTTATATAAAACAAAACAAAATATTACAAAACGTACCGGAGGCAGGCAGTTGTATGATCTTGTGGAAAATAAAAATAGAGAGGGCCGCATGAATCAACTGCTTCACCTATAAAATTGTAATTGTACGAGCAATACCAGGTTAAATAAAGACTATAAGTTATAACAATTGCGAGCTTCATATAAGATATACGTAAAACAGATATAAACAAAAATAGGACACCATGCCCAGTGACTCACACTATCACATGTTTAGTTAACCTCAAAGTCAGTCAAACCTTAATTTGGTATATAATTTAAAAATTGCATATCTTGATGATAAACATGATTATGTACTAATTTTCAAGATGTTGTGACTTCAACTGCATGAGTTACTAATTTTTTAAAACTTTAACCCGATACGGGACGAATAGACGTACAGACGCACACACCGAAAACACATAACGCTCTCTCTATAATTGTGGGAAACGGGGTTTAATAAAACAAGAAAAGAAAAAGATAACCATTCATGTCGATGAACCTGTTGTTTAGAATAGTAATACGGACAATAACACCATAAGATTTGAATTTCAAATAAGAAATGTAAACAGATATGAAATACTGATTTTTATAGTTTGTTCTTATGTTGTGCTGTTACACCACAATCCCAGGTAAGGGGGACGGTTTGGCGCCAAAAACTAGTCTAACCCCGCCACATTCTGTATGTTCCTGTCCTAAGTCAGGAACCTGTAATTCAGTGGTTGTCGTGTGTTGCTGTATATCATATTTGTTTTTCGTTCATTGTTTTGTACTTACATCAGGCAGTTTGTTTTCTCGTTTGAATTGTTTAACATTTAACATTTCGGGGCCTTTTAAAGCAGACTATGCGGTATGAGTTTTGCTCATTGTTGAAAGCCGGCCGGTGATCTATAGTTGTTAACTTCTTTGACATTTGATATCTGGTGGAGAGTTGTCTCATTGGCAATCATACTACATCTTCTTATTTTCATATTATTTAAATTAGGTGAATGATGACAAGAGTTTATTAAAGTTGACGCTCGATGGACTGTTTTCAACTTCTAGTTGGCAATTTTTTGATCAATAAAATTTAATGGAAATTAAAAAGCAAATCTAACAGAAAATCAGAAAAATCAATTAGAAGCTAAATCCAATAAATTAAATATCAATTGCATGTAATATCAAAACCTAATGCCAGAGTGTAGGTCAAAAAGAGCGTATGGATTAATGAGAGATACATAAAAGTCCCATATGAGATCGAATATCTTCAAAATATACAGTTACGCTGCACAATGATTTATCTATATAAAAGAAAGAAAAGACTTAAAACTTAAAATACAAAATATTAAAATGAATAACTTCTTTTTAACTACCCCCCCCCCCCCCACCAGGGTGACTGGGGAATAGAAGTATGGTCACCATTGGTCTTCCTCCGACCTGCAGTAAAACCCTTGCTAAAGTGGGGCGTCCGTTTGGCTGTGCGGGATGTACAAATTTGCAGCCACGTCTGGTCAGAATGGGGACGTTACATCCGATGCCTCATGTAAAGAGAGTGCCACGCTCTTTGCACGTTAAGAACCCTTGCAACAACTCTTTGAGGGGTCCGTAGGTGACCTGTTGCAAGGCTAAATTTCTGTCCCTTTCCAATATACCCTCAATTCCCGTGGCAGTCTAAATTTCTCCGACCGTAATCCCGGACGTCCCTCTTACAGAACCTACCTACTTGGGGTGAACTCAGGTACACCGGGCGGGTAAGCAGATCCAGCTCCATATGTGCCTTCCGTCGTGTTTCTCATCTAAGTACAAACCCCGGTGATAAGTCTAATTCGGTAGGATAAATCTTGCTTGCCGAGACGTCGGAAAAGGGGTGTTATCAAAAGTTTGTATTATTCTGTTCTTTCTTTCTGCAACCTAAATAAAAAGGGTGACGGTTAAAACGTATTTAACTAGACTTTAGGAAATTTAAAGCTTGGCATATGCTGCGCGAGCTTGTTAATTGTCAATTCTGTATAGTGGCATCTGGTTGTTAAGAATGGCTAACTTATGTTATTAGATTGCTGTCTTATTTAAGATTATCTCACATTCCTTTCTACTTCATCTCTATTCAGCACTTCTGTGTATCTATGATGAGTTTATTGGTAATTTATGTACTTTTATTAAAGAATGGTAAAGTGTTTTTATTAGTTATTTGTCATTATGATTAAAGATCTTTTCATTTTGTTTTCGACATTTTTATTGTGATGCTAAGTGTTCCAATCTTAATCTATTGTATTTCATGACATCCTTAAGAAAAAAAAATGCAGTTTGAAACATCAATTACAAGACTACCAAATTTTTGAATGAGAATAACCTACAATATTAGTAATGGATGACTTTAATGCAATCTGATTAAGATACAGATCCTGCGTCCAAGCTTTACTTACAAGGATCTTACAACACTCCGTTTTACTTTCTGTTCTTGAAATAATAACACCAGCCAATGAAATTTCAGCCTTCAAATTTTGAAGGTCTGTATTATTCCGACAAAACCAGAGGATCCCGAGATGACTTCATCGTTAAAAAAAGTTGTGTAATTATAGGATTTTAAAGTATCTATTACAATATAAAATCAAAGTCTGACTAGACTCTGTTCAAGATATACAAATAAAGCACACCATAAACTGAATCATAATTGTCCAATTGTCGACGTTTATTCAGCAAGTCTCCTTTTATTCATTAAAGCATTATTTCGTGCATCCATTTAAACATATATACCAACGATGCGGAAGCATCACATGCAATTAAACCTGTTATGGTTTTAGCAAATGAGAATTGATAAATCAACAGATATGATTGGAAAATATACTATACCTGTATACTACAATCAATACAAACATAGATACTGTTAATGGATTTGATACTGTGATCTATTACGTTAAAGGTAAATATTTATCTCATATATTTCATTATTATTTTTGTTTTTTTTGCTGTAGAAAAGGTATCCCCCAAAATATTTGGATACAGCTCCTTATAAAAAATGCAGTCGTTCAGTTTAATGTATTATGCACTTTATCATAAATATCACAGTTAACAAAATATTTAAAAACATCGTTGTTTTTATGTAAAAACAAATACAAAAAAACTCGAAAATTTGTATATGTATGGGAAAGGAAATGAGCTGAGATAGTTAAATACTAGTATGACGAAGGAGTAAAAAGTAAAATAACAAAAATACCGAACTCCAAGGAAAATTCTATACGGAAAGTTCCTTATCAAATGGCAAAATCAAAAGCTCTTACACATCAAATTCGTTAGAAAATAAAGTTTTCATGATTATGGCCACTTTTCCCCTTTGTTATCTCACTTTATCAGAGAGATTAGATCCCTTCAAATTTATATTTTCTAACATATTGGGAAGGAGTCAATCTATGTACCTATAGCTTTGTACTGACATCTTAATAATGGATTTAGAGCAGGTTTCCTTTCTCATACATTTTGGAGTATCTTCTACTTTCTTTGTATATGTTTGAATGGCTTAGTTCATTTGTCCTTCGCTTCTCGCCTTTTTTATTTGGCTTCACCTATACAGTGCTGCATCATGTATGTTTGACGCACCTTCTTTTCAAAATAGGCAGATGTTTTATGACAACATGTAAACAAGACAATCATACACTTAAGGTTAAGAATAAAAAATTAATATCTCCAGTCCTTGACAGATTTTTATCTTTTCTGTGTTGGCGATAATCAAAATGAGTTTAATAGTTTTTATTTCATTAGATTGTAATCAAATGTGACGTCTGTCCTTTGGTTTCGCATAGTGGGATATGAAAAAAGCGACAATATATGATGACGTCACATAGAAAGAACCGTGACATTTTTTTCGTATGAATATCATAAGTGAAAATTGTCAAAGAGTATCTGTATGTCGTCCTAACATTGAATGAGAAACTTTAACACTACATAATTTCGACAAACCTCGATAAGCATTATACTAGTATAAGACTGTAAAAGAATTTGTATTGTCTTAAAATCAAAGTAACCTCCAATTGTTGGACATTTGATTCTGGACTACCAATCAAAGACCACAAATTGTAAAAGCGATGATCAGAACCGCATAGCCTATTAAATGAGTGTGTTGTCATAGAGAGGACGATTAGAAAAGCAATCAAAATGCCGGAATTTTAGATGAAGTTTCTGAAAACAGCGCGTCATTAACAATGCAAACGACGACGTTAACTATATTGGTATAATAAACACATTGTTTTATTAATTGCAAACCAAATAAAATACCTTCACTGTTTCATACATCACACTGATAATTAATCAATGTATATGCAAGGAAGTATCGAATTTGTCTGACTAACTCTTCCCATGGGATTATTGTCAAACATTCGTATAATTTAGAGCTTACAGATGATATAATTGTTGGGAGTTGTTTTTATGTAAGTCCCGTTACAAGAAAAACTCCTGTGATTGTATCCATTTATATCCAAACATTATAACATAAGAGTAACTTGTATTAAAACATATTAATTTTACATAAATGATGTTTAGTTATAAATAATTAAAAAGAAACAATAAAACAGTAATAGTCGCCTTCCCCTCTTCGCAGCTGTTATTGGCTTTGAATTTTTCTTGCCATTTCTAAATTCTAATTTAAGACCTTTCGGTGACCGTAGACGTTTTCATCCTTTCAATATTAAATCAAGGCAGCTAAACCAAAATATTGTTTTCATAAGAGTATTTTTCATTTTGATTTTTTTAAGTAATTCTTAATCTGTGTTCACTAAAGAGAGATAATGTTAGCAATCTTACAAAAATGGAGCCATTTATAATGTGCTTCTAATCATCTAAATATGGCCATAACACCTTTTTTCGGTTTAGTAGTTGAATATTTAGAGTCATATGTCTTCACAACTAATTATCCATCACGGTGTATAACATGCTTTACTATATATTGTATATAATAGAGAATCACCGTCTGCGTAAACACAATTTACATTGTATAGCAAATTATCTCTTAGGTAAGGTTGTTACTTATATGATTGATATATTATTGTTAATTATCACCGATATCTGATAATATTGTGTTTTGTATCCTCTAAAACACAAAGTTATATTCATTCTTTGCTATTTTGTTGAAAATATCAGTTTAATGTGATTCGTGCAAAGTTTGTTCGTAAACAGTATATTGTTAATGAAATGTACGACTTTATTTTACTCAAAAGAATTTGCTTATGACTAAAGATATGTTCTTGAATGACGATTATTTCGATGGAAAGAAATTACAATCTTGGTGCGAGGTCAGAATAACGAGAGGTCAGCAAAATTAGGAACAAAATAATTAAACACTCGATTATTTACAAAGAACACTTTATAATTTACTGGGTTTAAGTAGAACTCTTTCGAAACATAATTTCAAAACATTTGTTTTTATGTTGTTCTGTTACACTACTGTCTCAGGTTAGGAGATGGTTAGCGCCTTCAAAAAGATGTTTAACCCCGCCACATTCGTTTTGAGTCTGTCCCAAGTCAGGAGCCTGTAGTTCAGTGGTTGTCGTAGGTGCATGTATGTCATATTTGCTTTTCGTTAAAAAGAATTTGGCATAAATTAGGCAGCTAGTTTTCTAAATTGAATTGTTTCATACCTTTCATGTCGGGGCCTTTTATAGCCGACTATACGGTATTGGTTTTTCTAATTGTTAAAGGCCGTACAGTTACCTTTAATTGCTAACATCCACTTTATTTGAACTTTGGTGGATAGTTGTCTCATTGGCAATCATACCTCATCTACTTATTTTCATACAATTGTTGGGTGTTATTTTGCTTTTATGTAAGTCCTGATACAAGTAAACTTCTGTGATTGTTTTCATTTATATCCAAACATAATAACATAAGAGTAATTTGTATTCAAACATATTAATTTTGCATAAATGATATTTAGTTATAAATAATTAAAAAGAAACAATAAAACAGTAATAGTTGTCTTCTCCTTGCCTCAGCTTTTATTGGCTTTGACTTTTTTGTTGCCATGGCGTTTTCAATTTGTCTTCGACTTATGAGTTTGAATATCTCTTTAATATCTTCTCTGTTTTGTCTTTAAATTAAATTTGCTTTAGTAAATTTACCTGCAGACATTTCTATATTTAATGGTAAATATTTCATTCAATTCATACAGGAAAAGACTTAAGGATATTTTTTTAAATGTTTTATATGATATATATATATAGTGAAATTTTCAAATGATGAACTATATTTGATCTCTAATTTAAGGCCTTTCGGTGACCGTAGTTTTTTTTTTCATTTTTTACATATTGAGTAAAGGCAGCTGAACCAAATTATTGTTTTCATAACAGTATTTTGCATTTTTGATTTCTAAGTAGTTGTAAATCCGTGTTTTCTAAAGAGAGATAATGTTTAGCAATCTTACAAAAATGGAGCCATTTATAATGTGCTTCTAATCATCTAAATATAGCCATAACACCTTTTTTCGGTTTAGTTTTTGAATATATAGAGTCAAAGTTCTTCACAACTAATTATTCATCACGGTATATAACATGCTTTTCTATAAATTGTATATAATAGAGAATCACCGTCTGCGTTAAAAACAATTTATAGCAAATTATCTCTTTGGTGAGGTTGTTACTTATATGGTTGATATATTATTGTTAATTATCACCTATATCTGATAATATTGCTTATGACTAAAAGTATGTTCTTGTGTGACGATTATTTCGACGGAATAAAATTACAATTTTGGTGCGAGGTCAGAAGAACGAGAGGTTAAGTAGAACTCTTTCGAATCATCCTTTACTTTCTTAACATTTGTTATTATGTTGTACTGTTACACTACTGTCTCAGTTTATGGGATGGTTGGCGCCTTCAAACATGTTCAACCCCGCCACATGTGTATGTCTGTTCCAAGTCAGGAGCCTGTAGTTCAGTGGTTGTCGTTGGTGCATATATGTCATATTTGTTTTTCATAAATTGTTTTAGTATAAATTAGGCAGCTAGTTTTCTTAATTGAATTGTTACATATTGTTC
Organism: Mytilus californianus; assembly: GCF_021869535.1. Taxonomy (NCBI): domain Eukaryota; kingdom Metazoa; phylum Mollusca; class Bivalvia; order Mytilida; family Mytilidae; genus Mytilus; species Mytilus californianus. The sequence goes on along the minus strand of NW_026262668.1, from coordinate 63,967,790 downwards.
ATGTCGGGACCTTTTATAGCACTAAAAGAAACGAATCGAAAATCTAATTATTTTGCAAAAGTTGAAGATTAGACCGTATATTCATCAAACTAATTTATCCTTCTCGAAAAGTTAAGTATCTGTAGTTTCGCAAACATTACATACGAAATGTGTTGATTGTTTTACCCACGGATTCTAGTTGGTTTGTATTAGTTCATGAAAATTATCTGAAGTTGGATGTAAATGTGAAGCAAACTTATAGGTTTACTTACAAGGGAATATTAAGAGAGATAAAGAATATTTTATTATTTTTTTTCAGTTACAATGGCGACAGTAAATGTTCCTTCTGTGTCAAAGAAAACATTATCAACTATATCAGTTTTCGATAAAAATACAGTTGACATAAAAGTCGACCATTCTTCAAAAAATGCAACTGTAACATATGATAACCAGACAACAAAAACTGGAACTAATCAATTTGCAGAAAAACCTGCAGGAAAGATAAAAGGAATGATATCGGATCTTGAACTCATGTGATGGACAAAGACTATACATGAATATGTGTGTTAACATAAGATTAAAATGAAGCCTTTCCGGTTTTTTTCTGCAATGTGAATTTGATTTCTACTTTAGCATACATTTCCATTTTTATATTTGTATTTTCATGTTAAATAAGAAAGAAAATACAACGCTCGATTTGTTTATATCTAAACATTAGATCTGTTATCAAATTAAACATGTTGGTAAATATGTGCTTTGTTTGTACATGATTATCAAGGCACCCATGTCTTGCGCAAATAAATAGCGACGAAGGAAAGCCAACGCTTGAATGTCATTATTTTTGTAACAAAAAATACGCATGTTGTATATATGTGTTATTTAAGTTGAGGATTAAATGCTTACAAACAAGTTCAATCACGCCATATTCTGTATGTGTTTGTCCAAAGCCAGGATCCTGATGACCAGTGGTTGTCGTATATCATAATTGTTTTTAGTTTAATGTTGTACACTGAAGTCATGCCGCTAGGTTTATCATTTGAATCGTTAAAATTTTGGTATTCCTGGGCCTTTTATTTTCTACCACAAGAATATGTAACGTTAGCTGTCTTTGGTTAAACCTTTACGAATGTTGGGTCCTCAATGCTCTTCAATTTTTTTACTTTATTAGAAAAAAGTAAAATCACAAAAATACTGAACTCCGAGGAAAATTCAAAAAGGAAAGTCCCTAATCAAATGGCAAAATCAAAAGCTCAAACACATCATACGAATTGATAACAACTGTCATATTCCTGACTTGGTACAGGCATTTTCTTATGTAGAAAATGGTGGATTGAACCTGGTTTTATAGCTAGCTAAACCTCTCACTTGTATGACAGTCGCATCGAATTCCATTATATTGACAACGATGCGTGAACAAAACAAACAGACACAATAGGTAAAAATGTCAAAAATAGGGGTACAGCAGTCAACATTGTGTTATCATCTTAATCACTATAAAAACAAACAAATATAAAACAAAGAAGCACAGAAAGGCATACATCAGATTTAACATCCTCATTTTGCTTTTTGATTATACGATTTTATTTATCTATGTAAGATCCACCCATAAAGGATGGAAGGTTTTAAGTACTGGCGTAGAATCGCGCGTTTGACGTCACACAGGTAGATATAAAATTATTTTGTCGTTCAAAGTATGATGGGGTACATAAGTACAGAGCCACGTCAAATGGATATCACAAAAAACAGACTTAACAGTAAAAGTAATATTAATAAAGACAAATAAAAGAATACTATAACACTTTATTAAGATGATAAACAACGTCAGTACGCAGAATCTATTCTTCAAGATCATCGTGTATTATTTGTGAATATTTATCAACAAGGTCTTGGTACCTTCCGATGAACTTTTTTTAGAAAAAGGACGAGACGTTCTTTGACATACCCCTGGTTCATCAACTTTCTACTCAGACACTGGTGACGTTTTACAAAGTCTGAGTAGGAGCTGCAAGCTCTTGAATACCGAATAAGTTTGGAAATGTATATCCCATATGCAGGTGAAGTTGATATATTGCTACTAAGGTGGGGGAAATTGATAATTTCAAAATTAAAATCGTCTTGTTTGTCATAGATTCTGGTACTGAGATGACTGTGTATGTCAAATTCGAGGTATAAGTCTACAAATGAGGCGGAGGAAGCCGTGTCTGTTGTTTCTTTAATTTCTAGTTCTGGGGGATATATTAATGGAACCCAATCAGAAAAGTTCGGATTGTAAATGGAAAGAACATCATCAATATATCTGAAAGTGAAATTAAACAACCTGGCTTCTTTGATCTTTTTGTTTTTGACAAGTTTCTGAAGGAACTCCGATTCATAAGAAAATCAGAAGAGGTCAGCAAGGAGAGGCGTACAGTTCGTTCCCATAGGAATGCCGATAATTTGTTGAAAAAGTCTACCTCCAAATTCAACAAATATGTTGTCATTAAGAAACTCCAGCATACTGATCACTTGTTCCTCTGTGTAGCATGTTTTACCCTTTTGTTCACTATTAACAAAATATGCCTTATGGTATCCCAAAGTAATAAATTTATAGCGTATGCTACCATTTTTATGTTGAAAAAAATTGTGGATTATTTCTTTTAGACGGTTTTTCAATTTCACATGGGGAATGATGGTATACAAGGTTGAAAAATCAAAAGTTTTGATAGAACTAATTTCAGAAAAAGACCGAGATTTAAAATTATCCAGAAGTTCTTTAGAGTTTTTAAGAATCCACATATGGTTAATACCACTACGCGAGTAAACAGTTTCACAGTATTTCTGAAGACCCTCTTTCACTTCGGACAGAATTTAAGTCAATCTAATGGACAATTCTTTAGTGGAACTTGCAGATCAGCCGGCAATGTACCGTTGTTTGTACGGAATTTGTGAAGTTTAGGTATCCAATACAAACAAGGAAAGTCCTCCGATTTGTTGTTCAATGCAATGTTAATTGAAGCCATGAAGGACTTATGATTCGCCAAAATCTCATCCTTGTCAAATGATTTGTTTTTATATGTGGGATTACCTGAGTGCTCATTTATTCCTAATTCTTTTACAAGACACTCGTAGTGATACGATTTGCATACAAAGACAATATTATTCGAAGCTTGTCCGCGGGAACAACAACATACTTATCATGAAGAGATGATAGACATTTCACAGCCTCTTTCTCTCTGAAAACGGACATCGATCATTCACACAGTTTTTTCAACTTATGAATGCGACGTTTTATCAGAGACCTGATTGTTTTGACCCATTCTGACAAAGTGTCCAGTTTAACTTCTTCTCGTTTAGCCCATGCTATGTCGTAGACCTCAATGGAATCCATAATTATTTTGAAGTTATGGTTCCAATTGATGTGTTGGGGTTCTCTAAACTTAGGACCGTGAAAAATCACCTTTCGGAGATTTTCATGTTTAATTATGTTTAGATCCCCAGTAATTACTGGAGGGACTGTAATTGTAAGGCGAGTGGGAACAGTCACATGTCAGAGGTTTTTTTTTAGGTATTGTTCTAAATCAAGGTGCTGTAATGCTCGTTTATAGTTAAATATTTTGGGTGCAATGGTTATGGTGTAATTGTAGGATACAATAGGAACAGACTGATTTTGAAAATAAATAGGAATTTTAGATGTTACCTCCTTGTGATGTAGAACGTTGCTGATGTTGATTGCATCAATTCCTCTATTGGTAAACAGGAAGGAATTTCCTCTTTTCCTCATGTAAAGGTTCCGATCTTACTGGCTTAAAAAGACGGAAAAGAGCTACATCACAAATTATACTGACAAGTCTGTATATTGGAGAAAATGTATTTATGCATACTTTGTCAAGTGCATAATCTCTCAAAGATTTTAGAAAATTAACAGGTAGAAAAGAATAGTTCTAATGTAATGTTACCATAGCGGATGATGAAGATGAGAAAGAAGGTCATCAAAGCTCCAAGAGGGCGATCTAGATTTGGAAGACTTTTTTACATTAGGCTGATGGTAATGTTTTTGCCCATGACTACGTTGGTTTCGTAAGGTAGTATTAAATAAACTCATTACATTAACACCACTGCAGGCTGGTTTTGACAAATTTCCTACTCTTTTGACATTATCATTGCAAACATATGGCATTGCAGTACCTAGTTCCCTTATCCAGAAATTTTCTCTATCTTTCGGCAAGGAGTACTAAGTACAGGACTATTTGTGTGGTGATAAATTTTCTCGATGATGCGTACTTTCATAGATAAAGAAGGATCATGTTCCGGTTGATTTAAATGGTTATAAAGAACCCTGAATTGCGGATCATTATTATCAGACTGGTGTTGATTCATCCTTTTACGCAAAGTTTGTCGAGTTTCACCAACATAAAGAAGTCCACACAAAGTACATTCAATTCCGTACACGACATTGTCCGTGGAACAGTCCAGAGGCTCGAAAGATTTAGTATAATACGTTTATCCTGTTAAATAACTGGTAAAATCAGGAGTCGTGACTAACATTTTACATGTCTTACACGTGCTCCTTTTCCTTTTTTTTGTGTTTACAAGAAGAAATGATAGGTGTTGATTCACTCGTAGCAGGTGTATTCAAACAGTCTATAATATAAACGGAAAATGGCTTTAATTTATGAAAAGTATCTGAATTTTTAAAGTTGTAATTACCTTCTGGCTGAACGTACGTCAAATCAGGGGTATCCCGGAGGATATTCCTGTGGAACACACAAATCAAATGCTACAGTGTTCCGTGCAGCAAAAGAGGACCTTGTTAACCCGGGCGACTTCCCAGCCTTTTTAACTTATTTTATTTGAGCGTCACTGCTGGGACTTTTGTAAACGAAACGCGTGTCTGTCGTACTAAATTTTAAGCCTTGTATTTATAATGAATTTATTTAGTAAGAGTAAATGGATTTTAAATATTGATAATTTAAAAATTTAAAAAGAATGAAATGCCACTAACAGTGTCCCCGTTGCATTATCAAATATGTACAAATAAAAATATTTCATACACTCTGTTTGAACACAATTCTCCACTTTGGAAATTTAAAATCCTCACCATCTATTGCCAAAATTTGGAATCCCTGACTTTCAATATACTTTAATTTATCTTCAAAGCCCCATCCGATCCCATGACCAATCGCTGGCTTTTCTGACATACTGTTAGGTAAACATGTGAATACGCTGTAAGGCATACACTCTACTGCGTCGTTATAACCAACATTTTTCATGTGATCAGAGTAAACAGGTGGATCAAAAGCTTTAACATAACCACCAGGTTTCAATATTGTTCTGAAATTCGCCATAATTGTGTTCGGGTCCGCAGATCATGTAATACATCTGACATAATAATAATGTCGAATTTGTCTTTTAAAAAATCTGGCATATTTCCATCAACCTTTTTCTCAAAAAAAACATTCGAACAAGAGGTCTTTTGGGCTTTCTTCCTATAAGCATCAATTGTAGCTTCGTCTATATCTACACCCCATATCAAATTAAATGCTTAATTAAACACTAATGTACAAATGCAAAAGAGAGGCGAAAGATACCAAAGGGACATTAAAACTCATAAGTCGAAAATGAACTGACAACGCCATGGCAAAGAATGGCAACGCCATGGCAAAGAAAAAAAAAGACAAAATAAAAAAAAAAATAAAAAAAAAATAAAAAACATTAAAAACTAAAGACTGAACAACACGAACCCCACTAAAAACCTAGGGTGATCTTTCTTCGATAAGTTAAAGTGGATGTATTACGTTAAAAATCACGACTTACTTGACCGATACGATGTGTCTGTGTCTCAACTCACGAGAAACATGTTTTTGAAGTCTTAGATCTTAAGACAACATATAAGTTGATATGTATACAGTTTGCATTGTTTAAATTTTTTTGGATTTATGCTTTTTTGTTTTCAATGTTTATGTTGTTTTTATAGGTAACGGGCTTGTTTATTCTTTTCTTTTAAAAAAAAAATCCTACTTTTATTCAAATTAAGACTTAATATTTGATCTTCCACAGGTTTCGGTGTTGCTCGTGTTACTCAATTTTTAGTGTTCGATGTGGTGTTTTGTTGACTATGTATTGCTCCTTGCTTGCCTTTTTCGATTAATTTACTTCTGGCCATGGTGTTGTCTGTGCTTTTGATTGCACCCTTTGTTGCAAAGTTCTTATAGATTTGTCGGTTATTTGTTTAGAATATGTACTCCATTTTAGTATGTATACTCCATAAGAATCAAGGAGGAATTTACGTAACTGTACTTTACGAAACTATATAGTTTGAGTTATCGGATGGCTCAACAGTGATTCCATTATCACTGATCGATACTCTGTTAAATATTTGTCTGCATTCTTACAAACAAATATGGATTTTGCTTAGAAAGTAAAGTGCATTGCCAACTAAGCGAAACTCAGGTAAAGCTATAAATCCTAAACCGGATTAGGCTTAACTGTTGGCTTTTTTCTATTTTTGAAATTGATGATGCACGTTTGGATTCCAAAATATTTTGCTTTTAATCGTTGTATTGATTTATATTCTGCGTATATCTCCTTTCATTACTATATATAGTAATGTGTCAAATTTATTTCCGTTGTTTAAAAATGTCGTATAATATATCAGATTTGAGGTATGTAATTATGTCTGGAATATACTTCCTTATATTCCAGCTTTTATAGATAAAATTAAAACAAAAGGTTATTCGCATAAGTAGGAAATAATAGAGACCGTGAATTACCTTTTGATTTTCACCGTGAACTCATTGAATGATAACGGATATCATGCTTTGTTTTTATGTTGTACTGTAACACCACTGTCCCAGGTTAGGGAGAGGGTTTGGCGGCAGCAAACATGTTTAACCCCGCCACATTCTGTATGTGCCTGTCCCAAGTCAGGAGCCTGTAATTCAGTGGTTATCTTTTGTTGCTGTACATGATATTTGTTTTTCATTAAGTATTAAGTACATAAATTAGGCCGTTAGTTTTCTCGTTTGTCCTTTCGGGGCTATTTATCGCTGACTATGCGGTGAACTTTTGTTGTTAACTTCATCATTTGGTCTTTGGTGAAGAGTTGTCTCATTGGCAATAATACCTCATCTTCTTATCTTTATATTTATCTTAAATAAAATATAACTGGATCTTGAACTCAGTTGCAAGATCCTTTATTATATATAAGCTGTAATTGGATTTATTTCTCAATTAAATTTACCTCCCCCTTTTTGATTATTTAAAGCATCATTTTGCATGAACAATATTAGCATGGTGTTAATAATTAAAATGTATCTAATTGGGCTACAAAATCGGTATTATATACAATACATAAGGATTAACACAACAAAGGCGAATACAATCTAATACAAAAATGGTTAACACAACAAACGCCTTGTTTACATGTCTTTATATTACTGTCCTTGAAAACTGACAGTCTTAGACTTTGTTCCAATTTCAAGACATGGTCACATAAGACAAGGTGATCAATCCATGAAATTCAAGGTTGAACGTTGATAATTAAACTTAATAATGCGTAATATAATGAATCGGAAGAGGATTAACAAAAAATCACAGCGACATAATAAAAGTTTATAATTCGGAAAATATATTCTTGAAAAAAAATATGATTCGGAGAAAGAACTAAAGAAGTATATATATATTTATTATGATATGTATGCTAATAAAAAAAGGGATGAAAAAATGCAAATATTACTCAACCCATTACAGTTGTACATTACTTTACACATTACCCTTAAAGTACCGCTCATGTTGGACAATTTTAATATAGGGCTTTAATTAATAAGAATATAAAATTCGAATACATGTGTAATTGCTGTCACACTGTGTTATACAATGGGATGTACACACTTATAGGCAAGTAATTCATATGGAGTTTAATTATCCCAGTTGATAGGACATTCTAGAGATTGTGTGACAAAAGTCCTATCAGGATTTCGTAAATAGAAGGAGGCTGTCTAAATGATTAAATAAAATCGAAGTCAACTTTTCGAACATACGTTGTTATAAACTGGTTTACCGTACAATAGTAACGGTGTCTTGGATGACCCCGGTTATGTTTTCATAGTCACCATATATCATGATATCGTCTCCTACGCCATGCATGGTAACCCGTATAAGTGATCACCGAATACGACTAATCATCTGATTTTTACTAATAATGAGCGAGACGACGATTGCCGATAATGGAACTGCTTACCCTTTCCTAAACATTAGATCACTCCCGCCTCTTTGTGGTTTTGTATTGGTGAATTTTCAGTTTCCTGTTTGATGTATAATGGGTTATCGTTTCAATTTTCATCTTATTCCTTTTGACCATTGTGTTAATGTTTTTCCTTCATTGACTTTTCATTTTTGGTGCATCCTCGGTTTGTTTGGCTTTTAAGCAATTCTTTGCAGTTTTCATTCGCTTTTTGATTTGGTGAACTGGCATATTACTTGGTATAATACTTGCAAAATATCCAAGATCTTAGTTATTTTCGCCATAGACCATATACCCAATTTGTATTCGCTATTTTGATTCAGTGTTGAAGGTTCCATGACAAACTTAGAGAATGAGTATATTTGCTAAAAATTAGAGGCAACAGTTGTTTACCGATGTTCAAATCTCATTAATCTATTTAGAAAATACAAAACAATGTATATGATATAACTTGGTTGATGGACATATTCTACACAAATGGATAAATCACATGATTAATAAGTACTTTTGTTTTCTGTCTTATTTTTCATTACTTTTTCCAAATCGGGGAAGCATTCTGCAAATATTGGCAGCATTGTGGATATAAATGCAGCCTCACGAATCTGTTTCTTATTTGGAAAATAATATTTTCCATAATCTATTTTTCACAACCCCTTTGGCAGTCATACAAATCAGCCATTCCTCCACATACCTAATGAAATATCAAAATTTCTATATTAAAACTCTATTATATTTGATTTATATCAATATTGCAAGAACTTGCTACATCCATTCGAATTTTAATTAACTAACATTCATGTCCGTATAGGTAGAAAATTTGGAGATAAAGATTTAAAATTGAAAAATAATAGTATGTATTGCTGATTTTTTCATCGTTTTTGTCAAATACAATTTAAAATACATGTATGCAAAAAATATATGTAAGATTGAACAGAATTTTCCCATGCAAATACGAGCAACAAACCCCTCAAAGAGTTTTTGCAAAGCTACCCCAATATGTAAAAAGCCAGGCATTCATCCTGCACAATTTGATCGTCCATATATTTATGCATCCAGTTCAGCCTCATTGACATCCCTGTAGTATTTTTTTTATTGCCGGTTGTCAGTTTAGGTTCACCATATTTAATACCCAAGCCAACATATGTTTTCTCACGTAAAATGCGTGAGAGTTAAAAAACTGCTTTAAAAGTAAGCGCTTTTTCATTCAGACATATATACTAGTATATATATACATGTATACTTCTATTGAGTCGTGTTAACTAAGTCAATTGCATTCTGTGAATGCTCAATATGTTCTGAGGTACCAAAATCTCAGTAAAACATATGAAAGTTATAAAACGTCTCAATGTAGGTACGAATCAATCTTAGACGGAATTTTCAGGTTTAGAAACAACCTGCACCCTGACCATCATATTACTACATTTTCAATTATGGTTCGTCATTCAAATTAATCAAGTAAATAATTTATAAAGTGGTTGAATACGGCCATATTAGAAAACTGTTATTTTATCATTCATCTTCTTGGGTCAATTATTTTATTACATTGCAATACATAACGCTTCATATATTCCAAATATTACAGTATCACCCCCCCACCCCCCAACCACCACCACCCCCCCCCCCCCCTTTTCCGTGAATTTTAAATGCATTATCCTCACCGTTTGTTTAAATTTGCCCTAATACTGATTTCTTCGGCAGTACATAGCTCAACTGTTTTGTCCGTTGATACTATAGTCCATTTGTATTTCTCAGTTCATGATAGATTCTGGACTATTAAAAATACTCTCTTTCAGGTAAATATTACCTTAGCCCCTTTTATCTTGTTTGATTTTAATTTTCTTATCCATCACATTTATATTTTTTCACCTTTAAACTTTCTATATTTTAAATTAGATAAGCACTGGAAGATCCCAATGAAGGTAATTTCACAATATTGAGAACAAATGAAATCAGATTATTTTTTTCATGCTTTGTCTTATTTGTAAAACCCGGCGATTGCTAATGTTTAATGTGGAACGGTAATTTGTTTTTACTTTCTGGGAACTAGGTTGCTCTTTTGTGTACCCGTACTTAGGACAATGTATGATCATGTATAAACGCTGTGATTGAACAAAAAATATAGCATCTACTGAAAGAATTTCCCCAAGCTGGTGGATGAATCAGGTGTAGAAAATTATGATATGATTTTACATACAGGCGAAAATGAATTTTTGAGAATTTCTTGCATGATCAAAGGCTACAGTTAAAGCACTAGTGGTCTTAAGTTTATAAAGATAGCAGAATAAGTAAACGGTCATCATACATATTCACATTTATTTCTGAATTGTTGAAATATATGATAAAAGTACTTCAGTTAACTGTGTATGTAGGTTCTGGTTCAGTTTTAGAAAGTGATGAACATTCTAAAAATGCTGTCGTTATTTCTATGGCACATGAAAAACTACAGTTCCACCTTAAATATTTATATGTTTTTGTATTGCAATATTAGAATATCGGGTAATTTATAACAGTATTTGTTTGATTTCTAAGCCGGATACAATTTATTATTTGTTGACATAACCCCGCAGCAGTCTTCTTCAGTGAACAGATTAGTATGATCGACATCTAGCAGAAAATTCCGGCAAAACCGGTGCTAGGTATCGTTTTGAATTTTGAAAGAGATGAATTCTTTTTACTTGTAACTTTGAGATGAAGAACAGCAATTTTTTCGCTGTTTGTTTTTATTTTGTTGTTTTTCGTGTGCATGAATCAATAGTGGGTTGTGAATTGATACACCATGATTATCTTTCCTTTTCCATTTATAATAAAACAGTGAATTTTAACTCTTCAAATTTGTTCTTAACTTTTGATTCGAGCGTCATTGGTGAGTGTTTTGTAGATAAAACGATCGTCTGGCATATCAGGAGTTCTTTTACACCCACTGAGTCGATGCCACTGCTACTGGAGGTTTCTTCCCCGAAGGCATCACCAGCCAAGTAGTAAGCAATTCTGTCATTGGCATGGTCATAATTATAAATAAACTGTTTACAAAACCTTGAATCGTTCAAAAAACTAAGGATTTCCTTCGCTGTATATATTGTAAAATCTTGGTCTTCAATACTCTTGTACCTCGCAATGCGCAAGTGCAACTGTTGCGAAAAAAAGTTAACAATATTGGAATCATTAGTATATTAATTTTTATATTTATTTTTCGTTTGATTGATTTTCTTACTGTTAACGAGGACTTCTCATATAAGGACGAATATTTTTGAGTTATTCTGTTTGTGTACATAATAATTTGAGTCTAGTAATACAATTTCATAGCAAACAAAACGATCTCTGCGGAAAAAAAGACACCTGTTTAATCTGAATCAGGTAGATTTTTTTATCTGATACACGAAGTTTTACAATAAATCGACTTTGTATCTTCCTCGTTTTTTGGTATAAATTATTATAAATTTTCAAATCATTTGTACTTAATACACAAAAAAAACCCGTTACCTGAAAATAGCCTCATATTATTCACGAAGTTTTCAAAACACGGACTTCATTCATGAATTTCCCTCAGTGATTTGAGAAACGTCACACAGACATGCATGCTCTTACTTGGACGGGAGGTAAAGAAAGTGCAACGTACAAATGTAGAACGCCATTATGATATATTGATAACAAATTCACTTCAATGAACTGATTTGCATATTGTTTAATGTTATAAATTTAGGCAACAGTAGTTCTCATAAATCGATATAAAATCGAATTAGTCTATCGCACAAAAGTACACATAGTTATAACTATTTCAATTGTCAATAAATGTTTCAGTATTTCAATTTAAATTTTTTTGCCTCTTTTGAATAATACAGACATGAATTTCAAGCAGGTTGGTATAATGCACATATGATTGAAACTTATTTCTTGTCGAATGAAATTAAATTTTCGTCTTCATTTCTATATCTTTCACATAAAAATCATTGTTGTTAAATTGAACATTTTGTCAAACCTACGACATTTATATGGCGCGAAGTCGAGACATAGCGATCCTAGTTTCCTTCGTCAGCGTCGGCGTCGGCGGTGTCAATATTTAGGTTCAGTCTGTTGTTTAAAGTTTTTTGAGACATCAATAACTTTGTCAAACCTTCATGGAATTTAATGAAATTTGGACAGAAGCTTCTTTATGACCAAATACAATATCCAGAGCAAAATTTTGAAAATATCTATTTTCATTTTTCCGTATTTTTCAAAAAATGGACTGAGTTTTTTTTTACAATTAACAAGTATATATAGATACTTTCTGTGATTAAAGATTGTTTCACATCAATTACTTTGTCAAAGCTTTATAGAATTTTATGAGACTTTGACAGAAGCTTTTTTATGATTAAGAGAAGCAAGTTTTTGAAAATATATTTTTTTTATTTATAGTATTTTTTTGATAGATTGACTTTTTTACAGTTAACATTAACAGACTGTCTGGGATCAAATTTTTTTGACATGATAAATTTGTAAACCTTCATGGATTGTTAAGAAACTTGGACAGAAGCTAATCTTCAAGACCACAGAATAGCAACTCTTGAAAGAAAAAGTTTGATTTTTTTTTTAAATTCTGTATTTTACTGATCTTGATACGACCGCAGAGGTCGAACCTTGACAGTTGAGGCAAGTATGGACACTACATTCAAGCTTGATACAGCCCTGAATGTGGATTGCAACTAAATGTTTAAGACAGCAGAGGTTTCGGAACCAAGTGAATGTGGTCTAAGAACTTTAAAATCTTATATTGGACCTTTATCTTTTAAAGTCCAATAACCAAAATATAAATACACGGTCCGAATCGGCATATTTCTTTATCATTGGTATGTTTGCATAATTTGCAAAAATTGGGCATAAATCATAATTAAAGGGCAAAAACTCCTATAAGGAGGTGCCTGAGAATTTTAGAAATGTCGATATATTTGTAGTTCTTGTCCTGTTGATAATTTTTATTGTTTGCTGTGTTTTTTTTATCTACTATATTTTTACCAAAACATGCAACAAGAGTACACATGCTGAAATGTCTCGCCTGCTAACTGACCATTGATTTTATGTTGATAGTCCTAAAAATAAAGTTTTACTACAAGTATCACATGAACTTAACATGATCAAAGAAAATGAAGTCAAGGTCAGATAAACCACGCCCGAAATACATGTACACCTTACAATTATTCCATACACCGAATATAATTGACCTGTTGCTTATAGTTTAAGAAAAAACAGACAAAACACAAAAACTTAACATTGAACAATGAACCGTGAAAATGAGGTCATGGGAAAAATGAAACCTGCCAGACTGACATGTACATTGTTAAATATTCCAATACACCAAATAGCTTGACCTGTTGCATACAGTATTAGAAAAACACACCAAAACACAAAAACTTAACGTTAAAAAAAAGGGACGAAATATACCAGAGGGACAGTCAAACTCATAGATCGAAAACAAACCGACAACGCCATGGCCAAAAATAAAAAGACAAACAGACAAATAATAGTACAGATGACACAACATAGAAAACTAAAGACTAAGCAACACGAACCCCACCAAAAACTGGGGGTGATCTCAGGTGCTCCGGAAGGGTAAGCAGATCCTGCTCCACATGTGGCACCCGTCGTGTTGCTTATGTTATTACAAATCCGGTAAATAGTCTAATTCGGTAAGTCACATTCGTGAAAAAGGGAAGGGTATTGTAGTTACGACATAAGGTACATATCCGATATCATCTGTGAAACGGTTATTCCATGACGGTCAACCAACTCGTGGTGGCGTCCGTAAAATTTACAAAGGGATGATTTCAACTTCACCATTTGGAACTCTTGGCTTAATAGCTTCTTTGTGAGCAGCAATCCTCTATCAAGGAAATCATGATAGGAAACACAAGCCCGGGAATATCGTATCAATTGGGAGATATATACTCCGTATGCAGGCGCTGCTGGAATGTTGCTACATAGAAATGGAAAGTTCACAATTGGGAAGCTGAAATCATCTCTTTTGTCGTAAAGTTTTGTTTTCAACCGACCCTCATTGTCAATTTCTAGATGTAAGTCAAGATATGAGGCAGACTTAACTGTATCTGTAGTATCCTTTATCTCTAGTACGATGGGATAGATTCGTTCAACATAGTCACCAAATTTTGTATTATTTAGTGAGAGAACATCATCTATAAAGCTGAACGTAGAGTTAAAGGATATTGCTAACTTCTTATCTTTCTTCCTCAGAAGTTCCTGTATGAAGTCAGCCTCATAATAATAAAGAAACAAGTCGGCAAGAAGAGGGGCACAATTGGTTCCCATTGGAATTCCGACAGTCTGTTGAAACACACGTCCTCCAAACGTAACAAATATGTTGTCAATCAAGAAATCAAGCATCTTGATAATTTCAGTTTCAGAGAATTTTTTGTTTGAATCAGAGTGATTCTTTACAAAGTAGGATTTATCCCTCCCCAAGACAAGATACTTGTATCTACGTTCGCCATTCTTTTTAATGAAACAAACTAATACCAACTCTTTCAATTTGTCTTTTAGTTTGGAATGGGGAATACTTGTGTAAAGTGTAGAAAAGTCAAATGTTTTAATACTATTGCAAGATGAGAGAGTCTTATATTGTATGTACTCTAAAAGATCTTTGGAATTTTTTTGTATCCACATCTGATTCACGCCACCTCTAGAATAGGCAGTTTCACAATAACTTTGGAGCCCGGCTTTAATTGCTGATAAAATAGATGTTAATAATTTAGAAAGAGGTTTCTTGGAGCACTTGGAAGACCCAGCAATATACCGTTGTTTGTTAGGACACTTATGTAGTTTAGCTATCCAATACAGTGATGGAAGATCCAGTTCTTCATCTTTGGTTGTAATTCCAAAGGAACATAGAACAGACCTATGATTATCCAGGATTTCCTCTTTGGTAAGTGTCGTGAGGGTATATGTTGAGTTTCCAAGTGAATTGTCAATACCTAATTCATTTATCAAGCAGTTTATGTAATGATATGTACACACAAAAACGATGTTGTTTGGGGCTTTATCTGCGGGGACAACAACATATTTGTCATGGAGGTAGGACAAGTGTTTTGCAACATTTAGGTCTTTAAAAATTGATGTAGCGTGGGTATTGATATGCCCATTTAGTTTCTCAATTCGGATTTGTATCAACGACCTCACAGCCTTAATCCATTCGGAAAGAGTATCTACGTCTTCTTTCTCGCGTTTAGCCCCTTGCCTGGCATAATCCTCGAATGAATCAATCAGTATTTTGAAGTTGTATTTCCAATTGATGGATTTAGGCTCACGATATTTCGGACCTTTGGATAACAAATTTCGCAGGGAAGTGTTATTGACAATGTTGAGGTCTCCGGTAATAGTGTGGCTAGCCGGATTATATGTGAATTGGGAACTAGCACAGGTGCAATCAGGAGGTTTAAACTTGAAGTCGTCAATGTTGAGATCCTGCAAAACGTGTTTGTAATTGAAAATTTTAGTTGCAATTGGTTTTGTATAGGTATAAGAAATTATTGGTACAGACTGATCTTTAAAATAAGGAGGTATTTTCGACTGAACTAATTTATGATGAAGGATATTGCCTAAGTTGACGCCATCGAGACCTTTGTTGGCAAAGGAAAGTTTAAGAAGAGATCTTTTCTCTTTTTCAGCTTTTCCAATGCGAACTGGTTTGAAAAGTCTGTGACTTGCAATATCCGAAATGATAGCTGTAAGTTTGTATTGGTTTGAATGAGGGTTTGTAACAGTGGTTTCCAAAAATAAATTGAACAGTGAAGTTTTGAAAGGGGTAATGAATACAGTTTCGTGCGAATGTGATGAATACCTAACGGCTTTTGTATAAATGGCAGCAAGTCATTAATAGAGACATCATGCAAAGTAGGTGATGTTAACCATTGAACCATGAAAATGAAGTTAAGGTCAGATGACATCTGCCATTTGGACATTAATACCTTATAAACTTTCCATACACCAAATATACTAGACCTATTGCTTATAGTATCTGAGATATGGACTTGACCACGAAAACTTAACCTTGTTTACAGATCCATAAAATGAGGTCGAGGTCAAGTGAAAACTGTCTGACTGGCACGAGGTCCTTGCAAGGTACGCACATACCAAATATAATTACAAAAAATCTTAACTATTTTTTCAAGTAGTCACTGAACAATGAAAATGAGGTCAAGGACAATGGACATATGACGGAAACTTTATAACATAAGGCATCTATATACAAAGTATGAAGGATCCAGGTCTTCTACCCTCTGAAATATTAAGCTTTTAAGTAGTTAGTTAATTACTATCCCTATGTCTCGCTTTCTGTGACAGAAGTCGCTAGCTCCACAAAAATTGTCATTTAGGGGCAATAATTCCCACAAGGAGTCAACAGACAATTTCTGCTATCTGGTAGTTGACTTTTGCTGTTTGCAGTTTTTCTGTATCTACTATATTTAGCCAAAAATGCAATAAAATGTCATTAAGGGACAATAACTCCTAGAAAGTGTTGACAGAGGCACGGGGCATGTAATAACATCGGCGATTTTAATCTCCAATTTTTTGTCGGAATTAATCTTACGTGCAGATAACAGGCTATTTTCTATTGAATTTGATAAGCAAGAAACATTGCACTTTAATGCGCTGAATGTATAGCAAATTATTTTACCGCACATACATGCTCAATTACAATGTTTCCTTTTAGGTATTTAGACCTACCGTTTTGGTTGGGACTACATTAACTTGTATACACTATTCGTAGTGCTACGGTTTTGACGTTAGGTGACTGACAGTAACCCTTCGCATAAGCGTTTATGCCTGTCCCAAGTCAGGAGCCTGTAGTTCAGTGGTTGTCGTTGGTTCATGTCTGTCATATTTGTTTTTCGTAAATTGTTTTGGTATAGATTAGGCCGTTAGTTTTCTAAATTGAATTTTTTCATATTTTTCCTGTCTGGGTCTTTTATAACCTACTATACGGTATGGGTTTTTCTCATTGTTAAAGGCCTTACGGTTGCCTATAATTGCTTACATCCACTTCATTTGAACTTTGGTGGATAGTTGTCTCACTGGCAATCAAACCATATCTCCTTACTTGTATATCTAAAAAAGTCGATACAAAAAGGGTCTGAGTATTCCTTCTATTACCAGCAGTTTATTACTTTGACGATGAAAACAAAACAACGTGAGGGCAATACAAATAAATGATTTGAACAGTTACAAAATAACACAAAAAAGAAACGATTAGAAAATCTGATTATTTTGCCAAAGTTGAAGTGTAGAACGTATCTTCACCAAACTAATTTATCCTACCTGAAACGTTTATTATCTGTATTTTCGCAAACATAACATACGAAATGTGTTGATTGTTTCATCCACAGATTCAAGTCAGTTCATGAAAATTATCTGAAGTCGGATGCAAATGTGAGGCAATCTTATATGTTCACTTAAGAATACGCGCAAGGCAATATTAAGAGAGATAAAGAATATTGTATTGTCTTTTTCAATGGCGACAGTAAATGTCCCTTCTGTGTCAAAGAAAACATTGTCAACTATATCAGTTTTCGATAAAAATACAGTAGAGATAAAAGTCGGTCATTCTTCAAAAAATGCAACTGTAACATACGATAACCAGACAACAAAAACTGGAACTTATCAATTTGCAGAAAAACCTGCAGGAAAAATAAAAGGAATGATATCGGATCTGGAACTCATGTGATGGACAAAGACTATACACGAATATGTGTATTAACAAAAGATTAAAATGAAGTCTTTTCGGTCTTTTTGTGCAATGTGAATTTGACTTCTGCTTTATCATATTTTTTCATTTTTATATTTGTATTTTCATGTTATACAAAAACGAAAATACAACGTTCGATTTGTTTATATCTTTTGATCCAAGACGTTATATTTGTTATCAAAATGAACATGTTGGTACATATGTGCTTTGTTTTTACATGATTATCAAGGCACCCTTGTCTTGCGCAAATAAATAGCGAAGAAGGAAAGCCAAAACTAGATTTTTCTGAATCTTTTTAATGAAGACATTATATGTTAAATAAATGGGGAATGTGTCCATGGGACTCAGATGATAGATGATGCCCCCGCTTGCATTTAATGTTATAAAGGGACATAACTCTAGAACGGTTAAAGTGACGCCACCAAAATTCAATCTTGATCTGTATTTGGTGGTAATAAGCATTGTGTATAAGTTTCATAACATTTGGTTGAGGCTAACTTAAATTAGATAACAGAAACGAAGAATTTAGCAATTTTTCCGTTTGTAAAGGGGCATAACTCTACAACAGTTAAAGTGACGCCACCAAAATTCAAACTTGATCTGTGTTTTCGGTAATAAGCATTGTGTATAAGTTTCATAACATTTTGCTAAGGCAAACTAAAGTAAGAGAACGGAAACGAAAAATTAGGCAATTTTTCCATATCTAAAGGAGCATAACTTTTGAACGGTTAAAGTGACACCACGAAAATTCAATTTGATCTGCATTTTGAGGTAAAAAGCATTGAGTATAAGTTTCACAGCATTTGGTTGAATGTGTCCATGGGACTCAGATGATAGATGATGCCCCCGCTTGCATTTAATGTTATAAAGGGACATAACTCTAGAACGGTTAAAGTGAAGCCACCAAAATTCAAACTTGATCTGTATTTGGTGGTAATAAGTATTGTGTATAAGTTTCATAACATTTGGTTGAGGCTAACATAAATTAGATAACAGAAACGAAGAATTTAGCAATTTTTCCGTTTGTAAAGGGGCATAACTCTAGAACAGTTAAAGTGACGCCACCAAAATTCAAACTTGATCTGTGTTTTTTGGTAATAAGCATTGTGTATAAGTTTCATAACATTTTGCTGAGGCAAACTAAAGTTAGAGAACGGAAACGAAAAATTAGACATTTTCCATTTCTAAAGGAGCATAACTTTTGAACGGTTAAATTGACACCACGAAAATTCAATTTGATCTGCATTTTGAGGTAAAAAGCATTGAGTATAAGTTTCACAGCATTTGGTTGAGGAAAACTAAAGTTAGAGAACGGAAATTAAAAATTAGGCAATTTTTCCATTTGTAAAGGGGCATAACTCTAGAACGGTTAAAATGACGCCACCAAAATTCAAACTTGATCTGTGTTTTGTGGCAATAAGCATATTGTATAAGTTTCATAACATTTGGTTGAGGCAAACTAAAGTTAGAGAACGAAAACCATTTTTGGGACGTACGGACGTACAGACGGACAAGGGTAAACTTAATGCCCCCCTCCCGCTGCGGGGGCATAAAAATACGCATGTTGTACATATTTGTTATTTAAGATGAAGATTGAACGCTCACAAACATGTTTAACCACGCCATATTCTGTATGTGTCTGTCCAGAGCCAGGAGCCTGATATCCAGTGGTTGTCGTATATCATAATTGTTTTTAGTTTAATGTTATAAACTGAAGTCAAGCCGTTAGCTTTTTCATTTGAATCATTCACATTTTGTAATTCCTGGGCCTCTTATTTTCTACCCCAAGAATATATTACCTTAGCTGTATTTGGTAAAACCTTTCGAGATATTAGGTCCTCGATGCTCTTCAACTTCTTACTTTATTTGGCCTTTTTGACTTTTTTGATTTGAGCGTTACCGGTGAGTCTTTTGTAAATGAAACGCGTGTCTGGCGTACAAAGCTTTAAGCCTGGTATTTGTGATGAGTTTATTTATAACATACTATACAGTAAGGGTTTTGGTCATTATTAAAGACCGTGCAGTGATCTATACTGTTTCTTACATCCTTGTCATTTGGTCTTTGGTGGATATTTGACTCACTGGCAACCAAAACGTGTTTCTCTATTTTTCTCAATGTGTACATGATGATAAAAGCAACTGTGGTAAAAAAAAGTTTTGATAAGATTTTTTACGGTGAATACAATATCGCTTAAAAAAAACTACATTAAAAAATATAAAAAGAATGAATTGCCACTAACAGTGTCCCCGTTCCAATATCATTTGTAAAAATACATTTCAAACACTCTTTTTGAACACAATTCTCCACTTTGGAAATTTGACATCCTCACCATCTAATGCCAAAACTTGAAATCCTTGACTTTCAATATACTTTAATCTATCTCCTAAGCCCCATCCGATCCCATGACCAATCGCTGGCTTTTCTGACATACTGTTGGGTAAACATGTGAATACGCTGTAGGGCATGAACTCTACTGCGTCGTTATAACCAACATTTTTCTTGTGATCAGAGTAAACAGGTGGATCAAAAGTTATAACATAACCACCAGGTTTCAATATTATTCTGAAATTAGCCATAATTGTGTTCGGATCCGGTAGATCATGTAATACATCTGACATAATAATAATGTCGAATTTGTCTTTCCAAAAATCTGGCATATTTCCAACAATCTTTTCAAAGAAAATATTTGAACAAGAGTTCTTCTGGGCTTTATTCCTACCAGCATCAATTGCAACTTCGTCTATGTCTACACCCCATATCAAACCATTACTGTATGTCTTTGCTAACGAAAAAGCTAGTTTACCATATCCACATCCAAAATCTAAGATGTTGAAAGTCTCTGCGTTTACTGTGAAAGAATAATTAACAATGTGGTTTAGACTGATCAATGTTTATGAAGCAGCCATATATTCATAGACAGTTTTTTTTATCATGGAGCATCTTCTGCATACTTACTGGAGACGACCTGAAGAGCTACTATACTAATTCATTAATTTATGTTTCTTTTTCTTTTTAGATATTTTTAACTGAGTTTGTATTAGCAAACAGGAGATTTGAACCACTTTCCGTCGCCCATTACAATTCCATTATAGTCCGAATCTAAATAGTATAAATTATGTATCAGTAATGTCACAAGTTTCTTTCAAAAACATACCGGATTTAAAAAAATCAAACTTAAGGCTAAACAAATTACAAAAAAAATGAATACGTTAATATTAAGCTACTTTTTTTAAAACTTCCGAAATCATCTAAGAAAGTCTTGCTTTTACAAAAGAAAATCTAAATATCAATACGTATACACGTAAGAACAAGTTTTATACATAAAGTGTGTCCAGGCGATTAATTCAAACAAAAATTTTGGTGGTACCAATATACGAAGAAATATATTCTTTTCTAGATATAACATTAGCTTGAAAAGTGTCATTTCATTTCTTCAAAAATATTGAAAGTATTAAATTTTCAATTGTTTATTAGACATTAAATGTAATTGTTTTTAAAGTATTTTTTTTAAAATTAAGTTATGTTGTGTAACATTTGTTTTCTAATTTACATAAATATTTATTTTTTTGATTAAGCTATCATAACTTTTTTCATCGTTCTCTAAATAATGTAAGAAAATCGTGCGATGTTTTAAACAACTACACTAACTATTGGAATTTACTGCTTTATACAGCATGTAAGTTTTAACAGTTGTTTTATAATGTTTTTGACATTGCTACTTACTCTTCCTATCTATGAAGTATGCATTTATCACAGGTTTGATATTATCTTCCAGCCATGTAACATCATGAAAGCTGGAAAGTTCTTTATACTGTCCTTCCCATACTAATGCTTTTTGGGGAAATGGATAGCCTAGAATAAAATATTATTAATCATATAGTTTCTCCCGTCTTTTATTATTCATTTACATCAAGCAGTCAGTGTTAAAAAAATAGTCTAACAAATTGCTTCGTACTCTTAACACTTACAATTCAAATCTTATTTGAATATGCCAAAATACAAGAAATTAAATGGTCGAAAGAAAAAAAAGTATAAGGTTATACATATTCCTGCAACGCTGCAAACGACATCTCTGTCAATACACTGACGTCATTCTTTCAAACAACGCCACCTGGAATGTTTTCTTATTTCAAGATATAGTGTCCATCGAAATTTAAGTTGTCGATATGTCAACAACACTGAAGCTGGATAAATGAAAGGGATCGAAATCACTGGCAGATCGATATATTGGAAGGCTTGTGAGTATATTTTCAAATCATATTTGAGTCTTCGAAAAAATTGCAATATGTTTTGATAAGATTAAGTTTATTGTTTTAAGTATTCATTTTTTAAACAGAAAATTACAAAATAAAGATTCTTTTTAAAAGGCAGGAAAACAGTTATCTTTGCAGTTACTGTATATCATGTGTAGTTGAAATATTGCATAGCATATCGGCTTCTAGGTCAATCAAAACTCCACTTTAGTCTATAATTGTTTGCTGATCGTCACACATGTCAATCTTAATTGTATTGTATCAATGCCCCACATACTTAAAAAACAATAACCAAGCAAGCAAGTTAATGACATACATACTTCAGCTCACCAACTCTTAACATAAAACTTCGTTTTCCATAGGCCACCAATGCGTATTGACATATACATGGGAAGTATTGGAAACTATTTTTTATTGTATGTAGATGTAGTGGCTGAAACAGCTACATCCTTGTTTGTGATATGATATCATAGAAAATAATTGGACAGGACCGAAACTTTCAATATTTCCTAAAAAGTCCTTATCTTAAATGAAATGATGCCATTCATCCATACCGCAGCATTCAATTTCTCGCAAATCGAACAAAATATACGTTAGTTTGCCATGATCGACTATGAATCATTATGATTATCAAGTTGACAAAAAAACTACAAAGTAACACAAAAAAAGAATATATCTGCGTAACAAAACCTCTGGCAATCGTATGGCATTTACATATTTTAATGGAAATTTTAAGCGCTTGTATGTTCACAATATAGTGACATAATTAAAAATGGCGTTTACTAATGCAACACTTCACGACTTACTTGACCGATACAATATGTCTGTGTCTCAACTAACGAGCAACATGTTCTCGAAGTCTTAGATCTTAAGACAACATAAAAGTTGATATGTATACCGTTTGTAATGTTTAAGGTTTTTTTTTTTACTGTATTTATGCTTTTTTGTTTTCAATGTCTATGTTGTTTCTGTAGGTAACGGTCTTTCTTAAAAATCCTCTTTTGTTCAAGTTAAGACTCTAATATTTGATCACTCACAACACAAGTTTCGGTGTTGCTCGTGTTACTCAATCTTTAGTGTTCGATGTGGTGTTTTGTAGACTGTGTATTGCTCGTTGCCTTTTTCGAATCTGTGAATTCTGGCCATGCTGTCTGTGCTTTTGATTGCCCCTTGCCCTTTGCATCTTCTTACTTACTAAAGATGCAATGTTCTCAAAGATTTATCGTATATTTTATTTAGAATGTATACTCCATAGAATCAAGGAATTTACGTAATTGTACTATATCGAAACAAAATCGTATGAATTATCGGGTGGATCAAAAGTGGATTTATTATAAATGTTCAATAATCTGTTAGATATTTACCATAATTCAGAACTGTCTGCATGCTTACAGAAACATATGGATTTTGTTAAGAACATAAAGTACATTGCAAACTAAGCGAAACTGAGGATAAGCATCTCAGGTAATGCTATAAATTCTTAACCGGATTAGGCTTAACTGTTGGATCTTTTTTCTATTTTTGCAATTGATGACGTTTGAATTCTAAAATATTTTGCTTTTAATCGTTGTATTGATTTACATTCTCCTTTCATTGGTATGTATATATATAGTAACGTGTAAAATTTATGTTCCGTGTATCAAAAATTGTGTCGTATAATATATAAGATTTGAGGTATGTAATTATGTTTGGACTATAATCACTCATATTCCAGCTTTTATACATAAAATTGAAACAAAAGGTTATTCGCTTAAGTAGGAAATAAGAGAGTCGTTGTTTTTGACTTTTGACTTTCACCATGATGTCAGTAAATGCTAACGGATATCATGCTTTGATTTCATGTTGTACTGTTACACCACTGTCCCATGTTAAGGGGGTGGGGTTAGCGCCAGTAAACATGTGTGACCCCGCCACATTCTGTATGTGCCTGTCCAAAGTTAGGAGCCGGTAATTCAGTGGTTGCCTTTTGTTGCTGTACATGATATTTGCTTTTCGTTTATTGTTTATTACATAAATCAGGCCGTTAGTTCTCGCGTTTGAATTGATTTACATTTGTCATTTCGGGGCCATTTTTAGCTTTCTATGCGATATGGTTTTTGCTAATTGTTGAAGGTCTATCGCTGACCTATCGTTGTTAACTTCTTCATTTGGTCTCTGGTGGAGAGTGTCTCATTGGCACTAATACCACATCATCTTATTTTCATATTTTTCTTAAGTAAAATGCAACTGTATCTAAAACTCAGTTGCAAGATCCTTTATTCTATTTAAATTGTAACTGAATTTATTCTCAAATTAAATGTACCCCTCCCCCTTTCTTGATTATTAAGGTATCATTTTGCATAAACCATATTAGCATGGTGTAAATAATTAAAATATACTTAATTGGGCTTCAACCTCGGTATTATATATAATACATGAAGATTAACACAACAAATGCCTTGTTTACATGTCTTTATATTACTGTCCTTGAACTTGAAAACTGACAGCTTTAGACTTTGTTCCATTTTCAAGACATGGTCAAATTAGACGAGTTGATCAATCCATGAACATTCAAGGTAACACTTATAATATAACTTTATAATGCGTAATATTATGATTCGGAAGAGGATAAACAAAAAATCACAGCGACATAATAAAAGTTTTTAATTCAATAAAAGTATTCTTTATCCCTTGTAATTTTTTATTAACTGTGTATTTGCATTCAGGTGTCACAGGTCAAATTTATTCGTTCATTGTGTGTTAATTTACGTTTTTTTATTGAGTTAAGCCTTCCAATTGATATTTTATAGTGTGTTTTTCTATGTTGTGATGTTATACTATTATTTCAGAAAAGGGAGAAGGTTTGGTACCATTAAAACGTTTAATCCCGCTGCAAATGTTTGCACCTGTCCTAAGTCAGGAATCTGATTACAGTAGTTGTCGTCTGTTTATGCAGTTCATACGTGTTTCTCGTTTCTCGTTTTTATATAGATTAGACCGTTGGTTTTTCCGTTTGAATGGTTTTACACTAGTAATGTTTTGGGGCCCTTTATAGCTTGCTGTTCGGTGTGAGCCAATGCTCTGTGTTGAAGGCCGTACCTTGACCTATAATGGTTTACTTTTATAAATTGTAACTTGGATGGAGAGTTGTCTCATTGGCACTCATACCACATCTTCCTATTCTATTCTATTTATAATTCGAAGAAAGAACTAAAAAAGTGTATACATATATATATATATATATATATATATAAACAATTCTAAATTGAAAACAACGTTCAAACCTATGATTGCGTTGGATAAATCGCACTTTTTATACGTGTGCATGCAAAACAAATTTCTTGGTAGAGGGGTCTACATACAGCACAAACAACATTTTCCGAAAAACCGAAAAAAGTAAAAAAAATATATTTTAACAAAACGCATTTGACTAACAGGTCGAACGACAGATGTTCTGAAACACTGCTGATTGCCATGGCGATTGCCAAATAAACGGATCACCAGATGTACCAAAATGGATCTTGATTATTAATCTAATACCAAACAGAAAACAATAAACTTGCGGAAAAGATGATATACCGCAAACATGAGGTACAAAAATTGGTACACCATATCCGGATTTCGACAATTAATGTCTCTTCAGTGATGTTAGGAATCGAAACGGTAGACTCTTGAATTTTGAAGAGTCGAAATAGGGTGAACGGATTATATAAACCCGAAGGCAAATATAATACAAGCCCAAACGAAAAAATATAAACAAGTATAAACTGAAAACAACGTTCAAACCTATGATTGCGTTGGATAAAAACCGCAATTTTTATACGTGTGCATGCAAAACAAATTTCTTGGTAGAGGGGTCTAAATACAGCACAAACAACATTTTCCAAAATATCAAAAAAGTGAAAAGTATATTTTAACAAAACGCATTTGACTAACAAGTCGAACAACGGATGTTCTGAAACACTGCTGACTGCCATGGCGGTTGCCAAATAATCGGATCACCAGATGTAACAAAATGGATCTTAATTATTAAGATCCATATATATATATATATATATATAGATAATTCGTCTCAAATTTAGCCAAACAATGTTTTTGTTCTTGCCTCAGCGGGATTCGAACCCTTGCGTCTGTATATAAGATATTTATGCAAAAAAAAAAAAAAAAAAAAAAAGGGATAAACAAATGCAAAAAGAAATTAACTAATTAAAGTCGTACAGTACTTTACTCATACCCTTAAACTACGGCTCATATTGGACAATTTTAACATAGGGCTTAGTTTATAAGAATATAAAATTCTAATACATGTGTATGGGCTGCCATAATACAATGGGATGTACCCACTTATAGGCAAGTACTTCATTTGGATTATAAATATATCAGTTGATAAGACATTCCAGAGATTTTGTGTCAAAAGTCCTATCAGGATTTTCTTGATAGAGGGAGGCTGTCTAAATAATTACATAAAATCATAGTCAACTTTTTCGAACAAACATTGCAATATACTGGTTTGCCGTACAATAGTAACGGTTTATCAGATGACCTTGGATATGTTGTCGTAGCCACAATATCGTCCCCTACTCCATGGTAACCCGTATGAGTTATCACCGAATACGACTAATCATCAGTGTTTTACTAATAATGAGCGGGACGACGACCGCCGATAATGGAACTGCTTACCCTTTCTGAAACATGAGATCATCCCCACCTCTTTATGGTTTCTTGGTGGGTTTTGTATTGATAATTTTTCAGTTTCCAGTTTGATGTATTAGGGGCTATCGTTTCAATTTTCGTCATATTCCTTTTGACACTTGTGTTAATGTTTTTCCTTCATTGACTTTTTATTTTTGATGCATCCTTGCTTTTTTTTTATCAAATAATAGTTTTCATATGTATTTTTGAAATGGTTAATTGGTATATTACTTGGTATAATTCTTGCAAAATATCCAAGTTCTTAGTTATTTTCGCCATAGACCATATACCCAATTTGTATTCGCTATTTTGATTCAGTGTTAGAGGTTTCATGACAAACTAAGAGAATGAGTATATTTGCTAAAAATTAGAGGCAATAGTTGTTTACCGATGTTTAAATCTCATTAATCCATTTAGAAAATACAAAACAATGTATATAATATAACTTGGTTGATGGACATATTATACACAAATGGAAAAATTACATGATTAATAAGTACCTTTATTTTCTGTCTTATTTTTCATTACTTTTTCCAAATCGGGGAAGCATTCTGCAAATATTGGCAGCATTGTGGATATAAATGCAGCCTCACGAATCTGTTTCTTATTTGGAAAATAATATTTTCCATCATCTATTTTCACAACCCCTTTGGCAGTCATACAAATCAGTCATTCCTCCACATACCTAATGAAATATCAAAATCTCTTTATTAAAACTCTATTATATTTGATCAATATCAATATTGCAAGAACTTGCTACATCCATTCGAATTTCAATTAACTAACATTTATGTCAGTATAGGTAGACAATTTGGAGATATAGATTTAAAATTGAAAAATAATAGTATGCATTGCAAATTTTTTTTCAAATTTCATCGTTTTTGTCAAATACAATTTAGAATACATGTATGTTAGGTTGAACATAATTTTGCCATGCAAATACGAGCAACGAACCCCTCAAAGAGTTTTTGCAAAGCTACCCTAACATGTAAAAAGCCAGGCATTCATCCTGCACAATTTGATCGTCCATA
The DNA here is from genome assembly GCF_021869535.1 of Mytilus californianus. Classification (NCBI taxonomy): domain Eukaryota; kingdom Metazoa; phylum Mollusca; class Bivalvia; order Mytilida; family Mytilidae; genus Mytilus; species Mytilus californianus. The sequence continues at coordinate 63,939,901 of NW_026262668.1, read as the reverse complement.
TGGCGACCGGATTAAGCTGAGTATATTTATGCATCCAGTTCAGCCCCACTGACATCCCTGCAGTATTGGTTTTATTGCCGGTTGTCAGTTTAGGTTCACCATATTTCATACCCAAGCCAACATATGTTTTCTCATGTAAAATGCGGGAGAGTTAAAGAGCTGCTTTTAAAAGTAAGCGCTTTTTTATTTAGACATACATATATATACGTCTACTGAGTCATGATAACTAAGTTAGTTGGATTCTGTGAATGCTCAATATGTTCTGAGGTTCCAAAATCTCAGTAAAACATATGAAAGGTAGAAAACGTCTCAATGTAGGTTCGAATCGATCTTGGACGGAATTTTCAGGTTTCGAAACAACCTTCACCCTGACCACCATATTACTACATTTTCAGTTATGTTTCGTCAATCAAATTAATCAAGTAAATCATTTGAAAAGCGGTTTAATACGGCCATATTAGAAAAAAATATTATTAGCTGCCATCGTATGACGATCTGGATGACAGTTTTATCATTCATCTGCTTGGGTCAAGGACTTACAGTTTGCAATATAATTTCGCTTGTGCAGTTGACTGACCGTCAAATAAATTTTTAGGTATTTGTTCTAGATGATGCGCAACTTTCAAACTTTTATTTGGACATGTTGGAGGACAGCCCTCTTGTTCATTTTTATTATTCCTGAAAACTGCTATTTCAATTTGGTTAAATCTAAACGTATTGAAATGATAAACATTTATCTACTAAAAAAAAATATTTTTTTGTGTGTAGACGTATTAATATATTCCTGTTGCATCGACCCATTGTTGATATTAATATTCATAATTATGTAAGTAGGCGATAAGAGAATGGAAATTCTATGAGGTTATCAATTATTCATTTCATTGCAATACATAACGCTTCAGATATTCCAAATATTACAGATCAACCCCTCCCCCCCCCCTTTCGTGAATTTTAAATGCATTATCCTCACCGTTTGTTTAAATTGGCCTTAATGCTGATTTCTTCTGCAGTACATGGCTCCACTGAATCCATTATTACAGTAACAATTCCAACTTTGTACCCTATTGCAAGTACCATACTATGTAAACCATCATTTACCATCTTTTCAACATCGCAAAAAGTATCGTCCGCCATTGTGTCACACATATGCAGGAGGTTGCTAATAACGAATGTGTATTCTAAAAATATTTACTCAAGCTGGCGCGTACTATAAAACTTGACCTTGACAATGACTTTTTCTTAGCTAAAAAGGCGTTTAAAAGTAAAAATACTTACATGTTATGATTAAAAGTTCCAACGAAAATAAAACATATTTCCTAAACCATTTTAAATAATACTATTGCATTGCAATTCATCGTTTGACGTTTGTCTCCGAGGACTTCACCAGCCATTTCAAAAAGACAACACTTTTGTCAGTATTTGTTTTTTGTGTTTATATGAAATATTGAAATTTTCATTTTCTATATATTTTTCTGTTTTCTGAAGTTTATAAAATATTGTATTATTCAAAACACTTAACGTTTTCTACCGCCAGGCATAGTTTTCCTCAGCCGTATTGTACAACTCTCGGAACTTTTGGTTGCCCAGTTAATTGCTCTTCAACGTCGTACTTGATTTTCCTTTTTAAACTGTTTTGAGCACAAGAAATGAGTGTTATGTATACAAAACGCGCGTTTGGTGTACCAAATTATAAGCCTGGGATATTTGATGAGTTTTTGCGCGTTGATAATATAGTCCATTTGTTTTTCTCAGTTCATGATAGATTCTGGACTATTAAAAATACTCAGGTTCTTACTCTTTCAGGTAAATATTACCTTAGCCCCTTTTGTCTTGTTTGATTTTAATTTTCTTATTCATCACATTTATATTTTTTCACCTTTAAACTTTCTTTATTTTAAATTAGATAAGCACTGGATGTTCCCAATGAGGGTAATTTCACAATATTGAGAACAAATGGAATCAGATTATTTATTCATGCTTTGTCTTATTTGGAAAACCCGGGGGATGCTAACCATATGTACCCTGTGGTTGTTTAAGTTAGAACGGTAGTTTTTTTTATTACTTTCTGGGAACTAGGTTGCTCTTTTGTGTAACTGTACTTAGGTCAATGTATGATCATGTATAAACACTGTGTTTGAACAAAAAATACAGCATCTACTGAAAGAATTTCCTCAAGCTGGTGGATGAATCAGGTGTAGAAAATTATGATATGATTTTACATACAGGTGAAAATAAATTTTTGAAGATTTCTTGCATGATTAAAGGCTACAAAGCACTAGTGGTCTTAGTTTATAAAGATAGCAGAATTGGTAAACGGTCATCATACATTTATTTCTGAATTGTAGAAATTTATAATAAAAGTACTTCAGTTAACTGTGTATGTAGGTTCTGGGTCAGTGTTAGAAAGTGGTGAACATTCTAAAAATGCTGTCATTATCTCTATGGCACATGAAAAACTACAGTTCCACCTTAAATATTTAAAATTGAGAATGGAAATGGGGAATGTGTCAAAGAGACAACAACCCGACCATAGAACAGACAACAGCAGAAGGTCACCAACAGGTCTTCATAGAAACGTTTTTGAACATTATAGAGGTTTTCTTGTTATATCAAACATTATGTTTTTCAAAATTGGCACACTTTTTGTTCATCCGGCATATAGTTACTCAAACTTAACTTTTTAGAGTAGTTTAATTATTTAATTACAGATCTTATCCACCCGTTTTGCAATTGCTGTATCAGCCCTTACGTCTATTCCACTAGCCGGCTTATCATGTGTGTGAGTAAAGTCTTGTGCTATTAAAAAGGCTGTTTGGTGGCATTTTGTTTTTTTCGTGTGATTTACATAAACCATTTGCTTTTACCCAATTCTGAACTGGTTTCTTAACAAACTGTCCGAGGTTGTGGTCAGTAGCGAACAAAACGCAAAATTTGCAGTAAATTGCATCCTGTAAAGTTGAATAGACAAACCATGGGAAATAGTGCAGCCACGCATATTTGAAACATCTTTTTAACCCGTACATTTCTCGTTTAGGAAAAGGAAAAGAACTATGTGGTTTTCAGTTTTCATTTAGAATGCTAAACATTTGAGCACTAGGTACAGATGTGAAAATAAAGTTTGCAATATCCTTAGATTCAGCAGGTGTCTCAGCAGTTGCAGAATTTTCTTTAAAAAATTCTTATGGATATGATAGGGTGAGAAAGTATTTTTCTTAAATTCAAGCTTACAGAAAACGTCATTTTAATTATAAAACCAACAAAATAATGAAATATAGGGATAGCAGTCTTGGATTGTCTTAATTAAATCCTTTGATCCTCTAATTATTCCCCCCAGGCCATGTAATTATGTGAATGTTTGGGCGTATTGCATTTCCGATAATTTTTCAAAGTTTCAATACTACGTTTCCGGAAACTTAAAGTATACGTTTCCAGAAATTGTATTTATTACTTTTCCGGAAATTTACCTGGTAGTAAATTATTAATATTTGAACATATGTTAGATAAATTATTCCCGAACCCCCCTAAATCCGCTAGTGTTAAGAGATAATATCTGAAGCAAATTTTTGAAAATATATTTTTTTTCATTTATAGTATTTTTTTGATAGATAGATTTGAGTTTTTTACAGTTAACATTTACAGACAGTCTGGGATCAATTTTTTTTTTTGACATGATAAATTTGTAAACCTTCATGAATTGTTAAGAAACTTGGACAGAAGCTAATCTTCAAGACCAAGAAATAGCAACTTTTGAAAGAAAAAGTTCGATTCTTTTTTTAAATTCTGTATTTTACTGAACTTGATAGGACCGCAGTGGTCGAACCCTGAACAGTATGGGCAAGTATGGACACTACATTCAAGCTTGATACAGCTCTAATTTGGATTGCGATTAAATATTTAAGACAGCAGAGGTTTCTGAATCAAGTGAATGTGGTCTAAGACCTTTAAAATTTGATATTGGACCTTTACCTTTTAAGGTCTAATAACTAAAATAAATACACGGTCAGAATCGGCATATCAAAGAATCCCACATATTAATTTTTTGTTGAAATCAAACAAAGTGGACCCCGATTTGGACCAACTTGAAAACTGGGGCCAAAATAAAAAATCTCAATATATTTTTAGATTCAGGATATCAAAAAACCTTAAGAATTCAATTTTTGTTAAAATCAAACTATGTTTATTTGGACCCTGGGACCTTAGTATGGACAATTTGAAAACCGGGCCCAAAATCAAAAATCTAAATACACTGTTAGATTCGGCATATCAAAGAACCCCAATAATTCCATTTTTGATGAAATCATACGAATGTTTTGGACTTTAATGGGGACCAATTTAAAAAAAAAAGGACCCAAAGTCCAAAACCTAAATACACAATTAGATTCAGCATATTAAAGAACCCCAAGAATTCAAGACTTTGAATTAAACTCCATTGAAATTAGTAAAAAATAAGCAATTTATACAAAGTATTAGAAACGTATTGTTTTTGGCCACTTTTTCCTAAACAATAAGGGCCATAACCCCCAAAATCAATCCCAACCTTCCTTTTTGGTATGGAACCTTGTGGTATAACTTCATAGAGAACCATAGACTTATACTCAAGCAATTGTCCTGATACCAGAAAATCCTTGTTTTAGGCCCCTAATTCCTAAACGGTTTGGACTATAACCCCCAAAATCAATCCCAACATACCTTTTGAGGTATGGAACCTTGTGGTACAATTTCATAGAGATCCATACACTTATACACATGTTGTTATCCTGTAACAGAAAAATGCTTGTTTTTGGCTTCTAATTCCTAAAACAGTTAAGACAATAACCCCGAAAATCAATCCCAATCTTCTTTTTTGTGGTATGGAACCTTGTGGTACAATTTCATAGATATCTATACACATATACTCAAGTTATTGTCTGGAAACCAAATGTCTTTGGACGATGACAACGACAACGTCATACCATTAACAGTCGTTTAAAAAAGTAAAGAAACTTTCTTCCCAAATGACATATGAAAAATTTGACGCAACAGTCATGATATAACCTATGAGTGAATTGCATAAATCTTTCTAGAATATACAAATCAAGAAAAAACAAGCTTTGCGGGAATCGCATGAACTCAAAAAAGGATGTCACCGGTTGCTTCAATTGCTATGCATGCACTATACCACTCAACACACAAAACTACTGTTTGACTGTTTGGCATTTAAATATGCAAGGTGACAAATATATCACGTATGATACTGATAGCGCGTTTTCCAGTCTATCTAAAGTTGTTATGACTAATTTTTAGCCCTTATTTTAGAACCCAAGTTATATAGCCGTTCAATCCTGCAGAGGTAATATCTGGAAATAGTTAGTCAAGATCTGATATATGGCTTAAAAGAAAACTTTGAAATCAAAATGTTAACACCTGGACTGACCTGCTATCAGTGATATTAAAATGACAAGTTCAACATGTCACAACTAAACCAAGCTAGAGGCTCTAAAGAGCCTGTGTTGCTCACCTGGATTTTTTAATGACTAATATCTCCTTCTTGTCGATCTTGAATTGCTGCTGATTTTTTTCAGTTTTCAGTTTCTCTTTATTTACTTGTGTTTGTAAAATCTTCATTACATGAGGCATCTATATACAAAGTATGAAGCATCCAGGTCTTCTGAAATATTAAGCTTTTAAGTAGTTAGTTAACGCTGCCAATGTCACCTAATTACTATCCCTATGTCTCGCTTTCTGTGACAGAAGTCGCAGGCTCCACAAAAATTGTCATTTAGTAGCAATAACTCCTACAAGGAGTCAACAGACAATTTCTGCTATCTTGCCGTAGTTGACTTTTGCTTTTTGCAGTTTTTCTTCATCTACTAAATTTAGCCAAAAATACAATAAAATGTCATTAAGGGACAAAAACTCCTAGAAAGTGTTGACAGATGATTTTGGCAAAATGATAAATTCGTAGATCTTGTCCTGTTGGTAATTTTTGCTATTTAAAGTTACTTTTTATTAGTTATAGTTTTTAAAATAAGAAGCAAACATGCAAAAAATCAGGTAAATATCGTCATTTCCAGTAAGCTGCAATTACTCCTATAATGAGTCTACCCATGATTTCAGACATGTTTGATTTATTCATAGATCATGTCTTGCTGCTTATCTTAGCATTAAAAATTTCTCTCTATCTATTATAGTTTTCAAGATAATAGGCAAAACAAACTGGTAAAGATTATCATTCAAAGGCAGTAACTCCTATAGTCGTCTAAAAGTCTTGGTGTAAACGGACAGTAGGAACAATTTATCATTTTGAACATTTCTGTCACGTTCGATTATCTTTTTGTTTAGATGTTTTGAAAATGATAGACAATGCTTGTATTTTACCCCTATGTTCTATTTTTAGCAATATCGTCCAAGTTGGTTGGAAGGGAAGATCATCAAAACAATTACTAAACTAGATACCCAACTAATAATTGTAGACAAGTTAGGATGCAATGGGCCCAGTACTTTCAGAGTAGTAGATTTTGGTAAACATTAACGGACGACGACAATGGACATCAAGCAGATAGTAAAGCTCATTTGACCCATCTATAAAAAAATTTTGGACCCATTTCTTGGAACCAAGTTGCAGTAAAATAAATTAATTACGTCAATCAGAAAGGTTGTTATAAATACCAAACAGCATAGCTTCATAACACCATCCCTATAATTACCTCCTATCATATATTTCAACAAGCATTCTGTGAGTATTGCATGGCAATACATTGTCCCCTACCGGTTAAAAATTCATTGCATTGGAACAAAATTCTAACTTGATCTATAACTTGTCATGGTGTAAACTTCATGACAAATATCAAGTCAATATCTTCAAGCATGACGAAAAAAAGTGTTGAAAACTGATTATTTAAGTGATTTTTTTTTCCAAGGACCATAACTCTGCACAAAATCATCAGACTGGAACAAAATTCTAACTTGATCTGTTACTTGTCATGAAAAAACTATATACCAATTTTCAAATTAATATCTTCAAGCATGACGAAAAAAAGTGTGGAAAACTTATTATTTGAGTGAATTTTCTAAGTCCAAGGACAATAACTCTGCACAAAATCATCAGACCAGAACAGAATTCGAACTTGATCTGTAACTTGTCATGATAAAACTATATACCAATTTTCAAATCAATATCTACAAGCATGACAAAAAAAAATGTGGAAAACTTATTATTTGAGTGAATTTTTTAAGTCCAAGGACCATAACTCTGCATAAAATCATCAGACCTGAACAGAATTCGAACTTGATCTGTAACTTGTCATGATAAAACTATATACCAATTTTTACAAATCAGTATCTTCAAGCATGACGAAAAAAAGTGAGGAAAAATTATCATTTGAGTGAATTTTCTAAGTCCAAGGACCATAACTCTGCACAAAATCATCAGACCAAATAAAAATTCGAACTTGGTCTGTAACTTGTCATGATAATACAAAACACCAAATATCAAATCAATATCTTCAATCATGAAGAAAAAAAGTGTGGAAAACTGATTTGCCCGACTGACGGATGGACAGACCATAACTCTGCACAAAATTATCAGACCCAAACAAAATTCAAATTTAAACTGTAACTTGTCATGATTAAACTATATACCAATTATCAAATGAATATCTTCAAGAATGACAAATAAATGTGGAATGTGTCGTCGGTAGGGGACTAATAAGCAGAAACTAAATAATAGTTTCATAACGGAAAGGAACTAAATGTTATTTTTAAATAAGACAACATTAACATTTAATAACCCAAATAAAGGTCATATTTAGCAAGTCAAGACGAGCCAATGTCATCAGCAATAAGTTTTCAATATGTAGCTTAAGTATTGACCGTATTTGTCCTCGCAACATTTTATACTCTTGAGCCTGAAAGTAAGTAAAGCTCTTACTAAAACTGTATTCAAGATTTCAGATGTGATAAAACAGTTGCCAACAGGTTAAACCCTTTAAAAAATCTCAATGTATCAGTAAACATCAATATATTTATTTTATAAAACTCGGTGCAAGTACATAATAAGCATGAAAAAAATGCACAATATCTATTAGTTTAACACCACCTGATTAAATCTAAAAAAAAAACAGTTTGGGAATAAATATTATCATCTATAATATATGATACATAGATGATAGAACTATCATTTGACTAAGTGTGCTATATACATTTACTTTTTTGTTACATCTATTTTAAATTATATCAATGATGTCTTTTAAAACATTTTTATCAATTAAAGGATACAACTGTTTACAAAGACATGCATTTAACCTTGTTATATTGCTGAATAAATATTTTTTCAAGTTACAAGTTAAAATAAAGCAAACTGACTAATGAGCTATTTTCTAAATATTTGCTGAAATTTAAAGTACCAGACACAAAACTAAAATAAATATGTGCACTTTATGGATAGAATTGGTATTCATAACAAAAAGAGTCGATGAGTCCAAATGTAGTTTTATCTAAATTATTAGATTGTCTGATATCTACAAAGTCTCATTTAAGGAAATCCTACGAGAAAACAAATAAAAGAATAAAACACCGTAAAGGACTTGCCAAAGAAAAGTTTAGAAAGAGAATATGAAGGTACATTGTAACATTTATTGATGACAGAGAATTTTTAATTATTTTAATGGTATGACAATGTCTTGTGATTTTCCATCCTCAGCTTGGTGATTTTTAATTGAATTTAAATTGCTTTTAATATTCCCTATCATTTCTATAATTGATTCAGTGTTTAAATAAATGGCAATTTACCACCTTTTTCTATGAAAACAAGACAATTTTAAATCTTCATCCTTAATTATTTAGAAAAATAATCAAGAACAACTTATCCATATTAGTGGACAAATAGCAATAACAAACCCATAACATAGTATAATCCAAATATATGTACAAAGCAGTTAAAAAGTCTAATTAAGCACAATATTTACAAAAACATAAAATTGATAACATAAACAGAGAAAACAAACTAACAAAAAACACATAATGTTTTAGATAAGCCAAAGCTACATATCTTCAGACAACATTATTAAAAGCACATGTTGACATATACACAAATACTTTAATCATTTTGACTTTTTATTTTGTACAGTGAAGTGAAAAGAGAGAGAATCATGGATAGAACTTTCACTTAATTGAAATAATTGGAAACACTGATTTCTTTTTAAAGATTGTAATCTTTGGTCCTGTTATGCACATTTTCTTCATGGTCTCAATTATAAACTAAACAGCTGTAAGACATTGCAATATTTGGTTATTATGGTAATAGGTTCTTGTTGCAACAATGTACAGGGAATTTCTTATTAACGTGTCAAAGAAATTAATAATTCCTTGTTCAACACATCATATTAATTGATAAAAATGTACTGCAATAGAACTATCAATACTGTAAAATATACACAAACCTTAATATAAAAAGATTCTACACTTTTTTTACATTAAACTAGAGGCTCTAAAGAGCCTGTGTCGCTCACCTTGGTCTATGTGCATATTAAACAAAGGACACAGATGGATTCATGACAAAATTGTGTTTTGGTGATGGTGATGTGTTTGTAGATCTTACTTTACTGAACATTCTTGCTCCTTACTATTATCTCTATCTACAATGAACTTGGCCCAGTAGTTACAGTGGAAAATATTTTGCAAAAATTTACAAAAATTTACAAAATTTATGAAAATTGTAAAAAATTGACTATAAAGGGCAATAACTCCTTAAGGGGTCAATTGACAATTTTGGTCATGTTGACTTATTTGTAGAACTTACTTTGCTGTACATTATTGTTGTTAAAAGTTTATCTCTATCTATAATAATATTCAAGATAATAACCAAAAGCTGCAAAATTTTCTTAAAATTACCAATTCAAGGGCAGCAACCCAACAACGTGTTGCCTGATTGGTCTGAAAATTTCAGGGCAGATAGATCTTGACCTAATGAACAATTTTATCCTTGTCAGATTTGCTCTCAATGCTTTGGTTTCAGAGATATTAGCCAAAAACTGCTTTTTACCCTATGTACTATTTTTTAGCCATGTCGGCCATCTTGGTTTGCGGGCGGGGTCATAGGACACATTTTTTAAACTAGATACCCTAATGATGATTGTGGACAAGTTTGGTTAAATTTGTCTTAGTAGTTTCAGAGGAGAAGATTTTTGTAAAAGATTACAAAAATTTACGAAAAATGGTTAAAAATTGACTATAAAGGGCAATAACTCCTTAAGGGGTCAACTGACCATTTTGGTCAAGTTGACTTATTTGTAGATCTTACTTTGCTGAACATTATTGCTGTTTACAGTTTATCTCTATCTATAATAATATTCAAGATAATAACCAAAAACGGCAAAATTTCCTTAAAATTCACAATTCAGGGGCAGCAACCCAACAACGGGTTGTCCGATTCATCTGAAAATTTCAGGGCAGATAGATCTTGACCTGATAAACAATTTTACCCCATGTCAGATTTGCTCTCAATGCTTTGGTTTCAGAGATATAAGCCAAAATCTACATTTTACCCCTATGTTCTATTTTTAGCCATGGCGGCCATCTTGGTTGGTTGGCCGGGTCACCGGACACATTTTTTAAACTAGATACTTGAATGATGATTGTGTTTAAGTTTGGGTGCATTTGGCCCGGTAGTTTCAGAGGAGAAGATTTTTGTAAAAGTTTATGGACGACGGACGACGGACGCAAAGTGATGAGAAAAGCTCACTTGACCTTTCAGGTCAGGTGAGCTAAAAAGCAGGTCTTCTTAATTTGTAAAGGTCATGTAAACCTTTCTTCTGGCCAACCTCCATTTCTATTTGGTTTATTTTCTAGTTCTCTATTCAACAGCCATCATAAGAAAGAACTTTGCATCATGAAATTATCGAATTTTACAACATAAATCTTCCCTTTTTCATTTAGAATCATGACCTTTCAGAAACTTTTGCATTATACAAAAGTTCACATATTTTCCCTGTACCCTTTGTTTCAATTCTGAAATAAATCTTCACAAAATTTTGAAAGCTGTATTTCTATATTTTGGAATTCTAAGTTTGACAAAAAACTTTAAAAATGGATTAACTTTATATAATATAAAAATAAGAAGATGTGGTATGATTGCCAATGAGAAAACTCTACACCGGAGACCAAATGACAAAGAAATTAACTACTACAGATCACTGTAGGGCCTTCAACTATGAGCAAAAAAATTTAATAAAATTTTCACCTGTTGACAGGAAACACTTCTTACCAACTTCAGTTTAGCTGCATTTTTTTCCTAAAAACGTTAAGTAAATTTTGACATAATACATTTCAAGCTCTAATTGACATAATGCATGTCATGCTCTAGATGACATAAAACATTTCAAGCTCTAATTGACATAATGCATTTCAAGGTCTAATTGAGATAATGCACTTAAAACTTCAAGCTGTAGTTGAAATAATGCAGTTTAAGCTGTAGTTAACTTCAAAATTATAATATATTATAATTTATATACAATTTGTCCCAATGTAAGATCTGTAAATTTGTGTTCGCAAATTTTTTTAATCCTTGCTTCTGTGACATGTCAACACCGTCTGCACTGTGTCCAGAACCCCAGACCACTTGACCAACTAGGCTATAAAAATATAGCCTTCGTTAGTCGAGTAATGCCTTTCCTCATAGGCTTTATCTAGGATTGTAACACAGTACATGATGTATAATGGCAAGTAGGATGGTATATCTTTAAAATCAGCTATGTTTTGTCCGTCGTAAAGGATGATAATGTAACGTATTATGTTTTATATATATATATACTTGACAAGCATAAATAAATATAAAAGAAATTAAGCAAATACTACTTATAGTAAAAATAAAAAACATTTAAAGTATCTTATCATTGATTGTATTTAATATCCTAAGATATACAAATAAGAACCATAGTCCCTAATTGAGACAGCCTTTCTCTGTAATATACTTGGCATTATTAAAGGTATTTTATTTTCAGGAAAAAAGTTTGGATGGACAAGTTCTGAAGACGACTGTTATACTTTCTCTAATCAAGTTTACTTGAAACTGATCAGAAACTTGTTCAGTTATGTATGGTTTTAGAGCATCTGACATATAAGTCAAGGAAAAGTTTTGCGGTAAAAAAATGTACTACATGTAACTGTGGCAAATTCACAAATGTGACATGTATGCAAAATTACAACACAATACATGCCATGTGACATCAACACCTCATATTGAACTTAAACCTTATTATCTGTCAGTATTCTGAATAGTGACTCTCTTCTACTTTTTCATATGCATCAATCTAAACTTATTTTCTTCTCTCAAGCTGGATGTAAAAAATCAAGAAGAATTAAATGAATAGAGAATAAGATGGAAAGTTACTACTATATGTGGTAAATGATAAAAATAAATATTTACAATAAAGAAGCATATATATCTACACAAATCTATGATTTTCAATATGAATTCATTTTTAGATTCAAAGAACAATTAATGTTTTTTTTGTCATAGAATTTATTTGCTCTTTAAACTACGGTCAGGTCCGGTTCCAGGATCAAGTGCTGGGTTCCTCCTACCTTCAGAAATGTCTAGGCAAACATTGACATACATAACATCATCTTTAACATAAGAAACACTTGGATCATCCAGTTTTGATAACGGCATAAATAATGGACAACCACTAGCAATGTTCATTTCTGAGGTCGGTCTTTTAAAAGACGTACTTGATGGGTCTGGTCTGAAAGAATCAATCAGGTGATTACCATTTTGTCCTTGGTCAATCATTCTGAAGATGACTCTATGCCCGAAAGGCCATCCTAATAAAGCATCATAATTTCCCCTCATTATGACAAAGAAGATAGATACATGCGTTCCTTTGCCCATCCCATCACCATTTGGATACAGTCTGACACACATCTTGTAACCTGACCTAGATGTGTAGAATGCAGTTGAATAGATACTGGTACACTGCCCACTTACTGCTTCCCTGCGCTTTTTTGTCCACTCAGGTATCCTCCACATTAGGTTTCCATCATAGACTGTAGTTTCAAGGTTAGATATTTTCAGTGCATGTTCTGCAATAATAACCTCTTTCATGTGTAACTTTGCTTCAAGCTGTTTTATTCTTTCTGCATCATTGTTGACTTGTTCTTTTTCCTGTTGTCGCTGTCTTTCCATATTTTCAATGGCTGTGATGCATCTCTCTATTTCTCTATGCAGTGTTGTTACAATCCCTTCATATGTACCAGTCTTGATTTCTAAGGCCTGAAACTTTTGCATCATGTTTCCTACATCGGCCCCAGCAACTGATCCTGATCCTCCTCCTCCGCTTGTTGTTATAATCGATCTGATAGCTTGTTCCTGTTCTTGTACTTTGTTTCTCAGCTCTGATATTACACCTACATTATTTGCAGATTCATTATTTCCAATGTGAGCCACAATCTGTTCAACTTTTTCACTTAAAACACTAACTTGTTCCATATTGTGAACAATATGTAACCCTGGCTTTTGTTCAACATGGTGTTGAAATTTATTTCTATCAACCTGCAAGACAATTAATACATGGTAATATTATAGTTATCCAGTCAAATACATATTTTGAAAATTTCAAAATGTAGAGTTAAATATTTTGCTAAAATAATTACAACAAATTCCAATATATGTTTTATATAAGTAGAAAGAACTTATGCAATTGAAAAACAGAGAGTAATGTATGAGAGATATTTTCAAAGAAGAAACAATTAGATATGTACATTTATGTATGTTGCAGAGGAATTTTATCATATGATAGTTCTATTATATAACAAGTTGAACACACCTAGATATGAAACAGTTGCATTTGATTTGAAAGTTAAAAAAAAAACTTGTTTTTTTACAAGTCTCCAAATATTTTTTGGCAGCTTTACTAAAGTATATATTTTAAACAAAAGAATTTTATCATTTTATAAAGTCTGTTTTTACTAATACTGAATATTTGCTTGTTTAATTCAATTTACCTAACTTAGCTATATCAGGGAAGATAAATCTAGATAATTCATTTTTTTATAAGAATGTTCAGTTAATTTACCCAATTTGTTTTCTGGCAAGAAAATGAGTCCTGTGAACCCTTGTTTTCCCCCTTTTTTGCCCCTAATTCTAAACGGTTTGAGCCATAACCCCCCAAAGCCAATCCTAACCATCCCTTTGTGGTATGGAAACTTGTGGTATTATTTCAGAGAGATCCATACACCGTTCCAAAAGTTATTGTCTGGAAACTAGAAAAATGCTTATTTGGACCCCTTTTTGGCCCCTTATTCCTAAACTGTAAGGACTTTAACCCTCAAAATCAATCCCAACCTTCCTTTTGTGGTTATAAACCTTGTGTTTAAATTTCATAGATTTCTATTTATATTTATTAAAGTTATTGTCCGGAAACCAAATGTCTTTGGACGACGCTGACGACGACAACGTGATACCAATATACAACGGCAAATTTTTTTGCGGTCGTATAAAAAGTGCTTTTTCATGTATTATCAATTGAAAATCTGGCAATTTTGTAAAACCTTTAAATTGTTAAATAGTTCTCTTTTTTACCTATACTTATTTTTTATTTATAAAGCATAATATGAACTCCATTTTAACAAAGTATTAGAAAATTCTATCGTTTTAAATTTTTACCCAATCTATCGTATACATAATTTGCTTGTCTTTTGTAAATTGTTCTTAAGAGTAATAGTGTGACATATTACTTGTATTTGAACAGAGGACTTATTCTGTTTGTATGGACTTAATCTATTTTGATGTTTACTATTTTAACATTTGATTAACAATTGAATGGTAATTGTGCCTGCTAAGATCTTAAAATAGTGTTTTAGTTAATCTTAATATGGTGAGTGAGAAATGAAACAGTCATTTCATTATTTAAGTTTTGTATTTAGAAATCTAAAGACAACTATATAAAATAAATAAATAATTTATGTTCCTATGAAGGAGGAGAATACAATTAAAAGCTTTGTGCCTTGTTCACATGCTAATGAAATTGATTATACACCAGTTCCCCTAACTTCAACCTTTTAAAAGTACCATAACTCAAGAGCAGCAAACTTGAAAACACTAAAAATGTGAGTAAGAGGAAACTTTTACTTGTTATAAATATAAGAAGATGTGGTATGAGTGCCAATGAGACAACTCTCCATCCAAGTCACAATTTGTAAAAGTAAACCATTATAGGTCAAAGTACGGCCTTCAACACGGAGCCTTGGCTCACAACGAACAGCAAGCTATGAAGGACCCCAAAAATGACTAGTGTAAAACCATTCAAACAGGAAAACCAACGGTCTTAATTTATATAAAAAACGAAAGAGTTACGTTGATATTAAATTTCATGGGATTGGGCGAGATAAAACTGGGCTTTGCAGACGATGCAAGAAAAAAATAAAATAGGAACAGTAATTTTGAAAATAACCAAAATTAAAAGAGAGTGTCTTATTGATATGATATTATTCAAAATTGAAAGGAAGCTTAAAATTATTGAACTAAACTCTGTGTAAAAACTTTTTAAAAGATCTGTTAACATACACTTGAGTTATAATGAGACATGCACAGAATTGTGACGTGTTTAACATTCAAATCCACAAAAATTTGGAATGGCAATATGAAATCGTGTTAATTAAAAAGGGAACTTGTCTTCATAGGAATTTTTTTTTTTTGTAACATTAGAATCTGACAAAGCAAACTTGATTTATCACTAGATGTAATTGAACCAACAGACAGACATACAGATACCAGCATACCATACTTTCATATTAAGTTATTGAATCAAAGTGACAAAGGGGAAAACGACTTCTTCAACCCATTTGCCCAGTAGTGTGAGCCCTGTTAGATATGTTTGAAGGATGCATAAAAATTACAGGCGATATTAACAAGCAAATTTCATTTTACAATATGCTAAACTGATTAAGGCCAATTTCAAATATTTAAATTATTAGTAATCTATTAGTGAACACTCATAGACCATTTTCTAGTTCTCTATTTTTAAATGAGTTACACCAGTTGACCAGAGGTCAATTAACTTAAAATTCGTCATTCAACAATATAATCTTACTGTGATGTAGTAATAAGCACTGTGACTTAGGAAATGTAAAGGGAAAATACCTGAATGTGAAAGTCGTATATACATAAGCATACTGGAGTTATAGAGAATCATAGAATTATTCATCCTCAAAATCCAGAAATGTCATGTTAACATACCAGCTTTCATAAGACTTCATGAAAAAAGTTTAAAATCCAGCTAGAAAAATAGTAGTGAGGATGAAGCTTGAATGAAGTATAGCCATGAAATATTTCAGACATAAGATGAAATAAATTGATTGGTAACCATGTCAACATTTACACACAGAATTAAAATTATTTTTTTAATATAAACTGAAAAAAAGTCATAAAAAAATTCCTCAAATTGACCTCAATTTTGTGCCAGGTGATCTAATGACATTTACAAAAACATCACTTTTGCCCTGTGATGTCAAATATTTCTGCTATGATGCTGATTTTTTTTTTACTTTCTTCAATGGAAGACAAACTTGAGATTGGTTAAAATTGCAAAATAAATCAATGCTGTTCTCTGTGATCTTTACAATGATGAACTTTTTTTTGCACTTTTCAATTTGACACTTTGCTGTCTTAATAACAACTGTTAAGAAGGAGCTTTCCCTATAGTTATGATGTCTAAATTGTTGAATAAAAAGTGTTCACTGAGAAGATTATGAAATGCAATGCATTTGACATTATATGAAGCATTTATGAAAGGTTTAGAGGACATGATAAAGTTATTACCTTGGTTATATGCTGAAATAGATTTTACTTTTTATGGAAATAATAATACATAAACATTTCTACTTAATTGATCTTCTTTATTAAAAATATCTTCTCTAAAGTAATTTTCATATATTGAAATTGTTGATTCAAATCATGCATAAAGGATACTGCTAAAGAAATATTCTATTTGCAGCACAATACAAAACTCAAATGATTATCTTAAATGTTGAGTTATATATATAATGACCTTTGATCTATGAACTTGACAATTAATAGGACTCACAATAATTATGTATAAGCCAGGCTAAATGGGTAACTGGTATTCATATCCCTATAATTTTCATATCAAAGTATGCCTAGAAATAGTGTAAACTTTACCATATATTTAAATAAATTAACCTATCATATATCCAAAAACCAGATATAGTCCATATCCATCAGACAAGATTTAAGCCTAGTGTGAACAATGGCCATTAAAGGTTTTCATCTAATAACCTTCAAAATGTAAAATGACCATGTCAATAAAAAAGGAAGAATACAGATATCCCATGTCACAAAAATTCAGAGCATCAATGGAAGGAACTAAAAAAATCCCTGTCATGACTGTTGTTTGCATTCAATGAATCACTGTGAAACAAGATGACTGTTGGTAATTTGGTGTAACAATACTCTGATTAACAACACTATATACCTTTTATTGATTACACAGAGAAATATGCCGAAGTGAATCCTCAACATCTCCAGCATTGATTGTGAAAAAGTACCATCAAACTGCTTTTGAAATGAATTCATTTGAACTGTAAAATCATACATATCAAGGACTATGATGTTGCTATTTAAATCATATTGGAAATTTTTTTTTTTCAATCATGGTCTAACACTTGACAGTTTTGTTATAAACTAGTTACTGAAAGCCACAAAGTGAACGTAAGATATAAGATTCACACTTTTAATATCATTTTACTGGTCATTGCTTTCCCCTTCACTTATTCAAGTCATGAAATTTTTAGTTACCTTTTCACAAGCTGGTACTGGACATTGTATTTTTTGATTGGCACACTCTTTGTCAATGTGTTGTTGCATCTGCATAAAATAAGTATGAACGAGTTAGTTAACGCTTTATTAAGATATATTTAACTATAATATTTACATATTTTAGTCATTTACACAACATATTACTTCTTACATTTGATATCGTCCTCTTTATAAACTAATAGCAAACATCATTAATGTAATGACAATATACTGTTCAGTAGAATTTCTTTGTATAATTTTTGAAACATTTGTTTACAATGAGCATTTTTTAGTTTGCTTGTATATATTTACAAATGAGTATATTTTGTTTGCTTGTACTTTTTTACAAGTGAGTATCTGTTTTTTGTTTGCTTGTTTATGTTTACAAGTGAGTATCTTTTTGTTTCCTTGTAAATGTTAACAAGTTAGTATCTTTTTTGTCTTCTTGTAATTGTTTACATGCAAGTATCTTTCCCCCCCCGCTTGTATATGTTTACAAAAGAGTATCTTATGTTTGCTGTGTTGTTAGGTTGCTTGCTCAATGATGTTTATCCCAAATATCCTTTATAATGTATATTTATAGTTTATTTGAAAGTGTTGTTAGAAAAAATATCTACTGCTGAGGATGTGCCCTTTCAACCAATATTAAATTTGTGCGTCTCAAAATTGTCACGGAAAAAGGGCATCCTCACAAAACGCACATCAAAGTAAATTTAATACTTTGAAAGCAATTATTTGTGAATTTGTTGTTAAGGAAAAAAATTGAAAGCCTTACATAAATGCAATATGTCACGTTTATTATGAATTTGACAGTCAAATAAAATATATAGGACATGGCCTTCACAGTACAAATGAGAATTAAGTTAGTTTTTTTGTTCAAGCACAATTAGGAACATCATATATAAAAGTTATTGTGTGGAAGATGAATGCACATGATCCAACTTCCTATGATTTAATTGTCCAATCAAAAGTTTTAAAACAAATGTAGCTAGAATATCTGTCCAATCAAACATCAAAATACATATATCCTACTTGAGCCAAGTTTTCTATGTACATTTTGTTGATAGGGAAGGGAATGTAGGATTTTCAAGAAAAAATTGGCAAACACTTATTCAAAAGTTAAGGATGAGATACCTTTAACACACATCAACAATTATATATATTTTACCTTATTCCAGTGAGGTCTAAGCAAGGAAAGATAGGATTTTTTCACATTTATAATTTTCAAAATACACCTATATAACATATACATGCCTTTTCTCTAGGTATTTTCTTTTTTCCACAAGAGTCACACTTCAGAGGAAACTTGGGGCACTCATTTTGGTGTGTCTGCAAAATAATACACATTTTATATCCTAAAAAAGTTCATATATTTATGTTTCTTTTTTCACTGATAAATACTGACTTTGTGAAAATCCTGACGATCCCGACCGCCAAAACTTTACGAAGTCCGCCATTTTTTCACGTTTGAACCGGTCAGATTGTCAGACAGACAAAAAGGGTCATTGTGGTTTGTTCCGTCACATTGGTAGTTTGTCAAATCATTGGACAATGGTTTACCTTGCATTATTGTGATCAGAAATCATAACTTTAGAACCAGTTGAAGTAATTTCAATGGCAGAGTTGTGGGTGACTTTTGTCGTATGCACATGAAAATGAAAACAGCTGAAATACGTTAAAGATCTTGAATATTGATAATGGGAAGAACAATTGTGTGTTCATGATTTTCTAACCAACTACATAGTATGGCTCGGACCATATTGTTTGTGTGAGGATTTCTTCAAAAACTTTTCGGCAACCATTCATTTGTTGCAAACACTTAATTATATAATCGAAATTCGTGAAAGACCATTTGAGAAAAACTGCATTCATTTTGTTCATTGATATATTGTAAAGGGCGAACATTATTATAATACCGGAACCAGACTCGGTGAAAATACCTTTTTTTCTCTGTAGTGAACCAATCTTTTCCAAAAAGTATATTAAAATTCTGACCTACAGCACCGAAAACATATAAAAAGGAAACCCTTAAACCCTTAACATACATATGTGTATGTCTCAAAAATGGTTCTTTTTGTATCTTAATTTCCTTGTCCAATGTTTTCCATCATAATATCTAACATAACAAAGTAGTCTATAATTTCCAAAAAATTAAGGACCACCAAATTTTTGGAAAGACCAGGAAAGTTTGCTTTCTGTCAGTCCTTGGTCTGACAGAAAAAATTGAAGTTTAGCGAATTCTGATAAATACTTATTATAAGCAACAACAGGAAATTTATAATATACATTCATGATATATCTATTATTTTTACATCGAAAAAAAGCCAAGTTACAAAGGGGAAAGCGACTTCTTCAACCCAGTTGCCCAGTAGCGTAAGCCCTGTTAGATATGATGATGATGATGATGTCTAAAAAAACTTTAACCAAAATGTTGATGCCGCCAACAAAGGAATCTAGAATCACTATGACTGGCTAAATGTTGCAGGCTTGACAAAAATGAAGAATATGACAGTTAATTATCTAGGAATATCACAGTGTGTACTTAACCTCACCTACAACTTGTTCCTACATACCGTTTCTAAATCTTGTTGAACAACCTCTGCACTACAGTGTTTACATTTAACTCTTCTCATCTGACATTCGTTTTTCATGTGGTCATTTAACTTGGATGCAGTAATCAGATTCCCACATTGGGTGCATGGACTGGCTTGGTACTTGCATTCTTTGAAATGTGCCTAACAAACACAATGTTATTTGAAAAGTCAAAAAATTTCAGTTTCCTTTCCTTTAATACAAAATATTGATGATTGATAACCATACAATGTCACTTCTTCTGAATTGTCATGGAGAAGACTCTCTAAGTTGCAAAACTTGTGTCTGATCCTATTGTCAATGTTTTTGGACAATAAAATATGTTTAAACTTAAACTTCTGAATTATCAATTTTAAGTGGTTCAAGACTGCCAATACTTTAAATTCAGAAATTTTTGCAATGACTTTATTATTGCGAAAAATTGAATCAGAATAAGTTTCGCAAATAAAAATATTTGCACAGTCACATTTTAAATTTTAATAGCTTTATTTGTATTCAGCATTTCCTGAAATCGTAATGATCAATCTCAAATATTTGTCAATTGTTCATCAATCACAAATAAAAGCACTTAGAAATTTTCTAAATTTACAGGAACCTTGGTATGTTTTATAATCACTATAAATCTTATCTGATTTAGGAAATTAGGAAATAAATGTTTGATTCACATCTTATCACTTTCTGAATTTTGAAATTTTATAGCCGACTATACAGTATTCTCATTGTTGAAGGACATAGAGTTGCATATAATTGCTTACATTCACTTCATTTGAACTCTGGTTGATAGTTGTCTCATAGGCACCTTATTTTTGTATTTATCATCTAACATCCTTAATGCTATTTTTGACTTGCTGTTTTAACTGACATTTAACCAATACCTTGTCCTACACATCACAGTCGTGTGTTAAGATGTGTTATGAGAATACAGATAATATATACCTCATAGTGTTTGAAGTTTCCTTTCCAGCTACAACCAGGATTTACACATTTAGATTCAATACTAGACATCTCTCTCTTGACAGCCATGTCTGGAAATATCTACAAATATGATCATAACAATAAGAATAGAGAATGGAAACAAGGAATGTGTCAAAGAGACAACAACCCAACCAAACAGCAGAATGATAATTAGTTTATCCATGTTAAAATAAATAGTCTGGGATACAATATCTACATTAATTCTTATTGATATAAAAAAAATAAATCTGCTTGAGGATTTCAATATTTTATGACATTGCAAAGTGAATTATATCTAAAAATAAGCATATACCAGAGATAAATCAATTTTAGACTGAATTTTAGAGTAGAAAGTTGTGTGATCCTTCATAGCCCATAGCAAACTAATAACATCTCCCTGAAATTTTTTCAACATTTTAAAATAAACAAATGTCACCATTGGTTACTATGGTAACAGTGAAATTCAAACCTGGCCTGAAGTTAATCAGTTCAAATAGTAGGAAGTTATGTTGCAAAGTAACATATGTAAATTCTTGTTCCAAATTAAACTTGAGTTACTAGAACTGTTTGTACCATTTTTAGACAATTCAAGTTGGGCAAGTGTAGAACAGTAATTCTTACAACAATGAAAATCAAACTTGACCTGCTTGGAGGAAAAAAATGCATAGTCATAGAGCCCTAAACGAAAGCAAATTTTTGGTAAGGTTTGGAAACATTCTTCAATATTTGGACGATTCAACAAGATCAAACAAATTTATAAGTTTTTTACAACAATGAATATCTCTCATAATGCATTTTCTGGTATAGTTTTCTAATCTGCATGTACATGTATGTCATTGACTTACAAAAACAAAATTAAATCTTTTAACTACCGATAGAGATTTTAATACAATTTATCTAAAAAGAACTGGTGTACATGTCAGTTCCCTTTATTCAAATAAAATCTTGTCATTAGCTATTGACTTTTTTCATGAAACTACAATTATTTCATGACCTCTTAAATATCGTTTTTCATGAAAATTTGTTATTATGATGTTGTTTTAATGTCAACCCAACCTCTTCTTCATCTGTAACTGAAAATGTTATTACCACATTTCACCTGGCAATAATCATGATAATGATTTACTCAATCACACTAAGCTAAGTTACCAATTGTGAACTATGACCATGTGAACCCTTGTTATCCTCTCCACCCAATATAATATAACATTTTTTTTATTATGTTACAAATATTTCTCATTTTACATAAATACCCAAATGGGTTTACATTATTTAGAAAGTCAGTAGTTCACTAGCGGGTATCTAAGCATTCAATTCACCTGAGGTTAGTAAAACCAAATTTTCCGAAATTTAAGCCAAAGATTTTGCTATAGTTTGACATATATATAATATATAAATTAAACATTACCCCTACCAACATACTTCTTCGATAGTTAATGGACACAAGTTGTAAGTATATTTAGAATATCTCTTTTATCGTCCTTACTGAGCTTAATTAGCCTTAATTCCATCCTTTGCTTTAATGCATTACTTTGACCCCACACTAATCAAAACTGCACAAGATAAGTTGGTTCCCCAAAGGAACTGATAAATATACAAAGTGAGTAGCATCATTTAGAGTCTTTTGAATGCTATATAATGTGGTTAGATACAGCTAACACAACCACACGAAACACAATCTAATACCTGATCTTGGTTGATGAAACTGTATTCTTCATCTGCATTTCCTTCTTGTAAACACTGAAGACACTGGACTCTTTGATCTCCAGAGCTACAAAAAAGGTCATATAAATAATAAAATCCTAGTAGTACAAATTGTGCTTTTCTATTAAATGCATATATTTTGTACACACATGCCATTAAATGCCATTAGAACTGTAAGTGACCTCTCAAAAGAACACCCCACCCTTGCATAACTATTAACAACTTGAAGTATTGCTGTTTAGAAGGAGTTGCACCGACAAGGCGCATGGACAGACAAACACAGTGATTCCTATATCATTCAATGGTAATACTTATGGAATCTGAGGGGTCTTTAAAAGTGCTCCAAGTTGTCTTTAAATTGGTCCAAGCTTTCTTGGTCCGACTTGTCTTTAGTCCAAGTTGTCATATGTTCATACTTATACAAATATCTTTCATATACTTGAAGATATAATATTTGCTTGTATAATATACTAGTCAACAAAAGAAAAGATACAAGGCAATGTATTTTCCATATATAATGAAATTGGATACACGGTCATGACTGTACCAAGGTAAATATTTGCCCAAATCGTCTAATATTTACAGAGTGTTATTTTCTTATCAAAACCATTGTTTTAAGGCAAATACGCGAATATTTTGTAGTTGCAATTTTTGTTATTTCAAAAATCGTATTTTCACCTAAATATTCAAAAATCGATATTTGAACTTAAAACTTTAAAGTTGAACATGGTCTGCTTAAAATTTTGAATGCCTTTGCAGATATTTGAATACTTAATTCTCATCTTCGAAATTAAGTGCAGACTTATAATTATGTCATCATTTTCCACAAAATAAATTTGACTCCTGTGTTCAATAACACGGTATTTTCTCACTTTCCAATTTGATCAGATTCTTTAATCATATGCATTTGCTTTGCAAATTAATGTTTTTCACTGGATAATTTAACAGTTTTTCCTATTCATTATATTTTATGATAAATTGGAGTTCAAACTTGTGTATCGTTACTTTTGTGGACTTGTATATGTATAAGTAAAATTGTCAGATTTAAATTTGGTTGTCAAGATTTGAGTAATCTCCCATTATGTTTCTACAAAAACTTACTTTTAATAGACACAAATAATTTTTTTACAACCCTTGAAATTCTCAAGTTTTGGTAAGCCAAAACAAGCCTCAAACATTTTTGCCCCTTGTTAGATAAAAGATTTTGAATTATAACTCAACCTTTTATTGTTTATCTCATGAACTAAACAAAATAATCAATATACATGTACTGCACACAGGTGATAAGTAACTGTGTAAGTCAAGAACTCCAAAAAGGCTCCCTGTGGACTTGTAAATAGTCTGTATTTTGAAGAAAAAAAACAGGCAAATATAGAATTTTGACTTACCTTACAAGACCTTGTATACATGCTCTGCAAAATCTATGTCCACAGTAACTTTGTACTGGGTCCCTTAGTATGTTACCACAGTAGTTACAAAGGAACTTGGTATCAAATCCTGAGGAGAATACATCTCTGGAATAACCTGCCTGCATAGCTTGGTATCTTTATTTTTGTCTTTCCTTTTTTCTGTAACAATGAAGAACAAATACATAATTTGATTGATTTAAGCATGAAAACCAATCTTTGTAACTGTGTGGCCACTCCTTTTTAGAGTACTCTGTATTGAACTAGGATTGATTGATTGATTGTTGGTTGCTTTACGCCGCATTAGCACAACAAGGCTATATCGTGGCGATATTGAACTAGGACAAGAGTGGCATAATTCTATGAAAATCTGCAAGCCAATTGATTTAAAGACCATTTTAAAGCAGTTCATTTTAATGGATATCCATGTACACGCAATCTTATTCATTTATGGTAAGTAATATGCTTAAACAACCAGGGGAACTATTTGAATAAGTGATTATGATTACAAATAGGAGTTATCTACCTTTTTCTTGAGTCTGAAATCACTAACTTACCGGTAAGTAGTGCATTTAATGTACTAAAAGAAGTGATATTAAGTTATGTTACCTTTTCTTCAAGATTACAGTTATAAAAGAACAAAAACAGAGATAATCAGGAACACTCTTATATTATTAAACATGGGTTAACATTTAGTGTTACATGTATGTGGATCTTTCAGTGAAAATCAGATGTAAATTTGTACATGTATATGGTCATTTTCTACTCACCTCTATAAGTACTATTTTTCAGCTATAAACCCCTGGACTTTGGAATGAAGCCTGTTTTTAAATATAAAATAAAAGAGAAAGTAACCAATGTAATCCAGAAGTTTCAAGATTCTATTCTAAATTATAACCATTGTTTTTCCCGTATCTGGACATGGGAATGAAGCCTGTTTTGAAAAAAAAGTACTTCTAAAAAATAAAAATTCAAAGAGAATGTAACCAATGTAACCCAGCAATTAGCAGATTCTATTTATTTACATTGAAACCAAGTGTTACCATATGCATTGTGTAACCATTGTAACCGTGTAACTTGAATGAAGATTGTTTAAAAAAAAAAAATTGTAATTAAACATTAAAAGAGAATGTACTGTGGATTCATTATTATTCGTTGGATACCAATTTTCGTGGATTTCGTGGTTACCAGTTAACCACGAAATTAAATGTTCAACGAATAACAAAATGTCTATAGGCTTGTTAGCAGACTTCGGTAAAACCACGAAATTAAATTTCCACAAACATGTAAGTTTTCCTTAATCCACGAAAATTGCTACCCACGAAAATAAATGAATCCACAGTAACCAATGTACATTGTAACCCAGCAATTTGCAGATTCTTTGAAAAAATATATGATTATATTAGTAAAATAAACATAAAATGGTGAATGTTACTCTTTTTACCAAGTGTAACCATTCTCGTGTACAATGTAGTAGTTATAAATTCAGATATTTTGAATTTGCATTTAATGCTTGCCCATCTGTAACCAGTTGTAAAGACAAACCTCTATATAAAAATATGAAGATGTCTTTGATTAGGCAAAAACAAAATGTATATATATGTCTGTTTAAGGATACATCATTTAAAAAAATAGGGTAGGTAGGTCAGAATTTCCATTTTATTTT
Organism: Mytilus californianus; assembly: GCF_021869535.1. Classification (NCBI taxonomy): domain Eukaryota; kingdom Metazoa; phylum Mollusca; class Bivalvia; order Mytilida; family Mytilidae; genus Mytilus; species Mytilus californianus. Next base: position 63,913,788 of record NW_026262668.1, on the reverse strand, counting down.
ATTTTTTCATTTTGTATTTTGCAACATGATTTTGAGTCGTGTGGTCCGTCTTGCTGTGGTCCTACATTGTAGGTGTCCATGGACTGAATTTGTCCATATTTTTAATGATTGGATTATTTCCCTTGGTTATTGGTTGGAAAAAAATGACAGCAAAGAGTTTATTTCATCACACGAGTCACGTTTATTTCTTAAAACAGATGTCATATTCATGATTGTGACCATTTAGATGTATCAGGAAATTGATTTATTTTATTGGCAACTCTAACTTTGCTTTTGACACAAGTTCATTTAATTTTTCACTTTACAACTGGAATAAAATGACTTAGGGTTGGCGCTCAAAAGTAGGGTCGGTCGGGTAACCCTACACTGACATATAATTTATTTTTGCCATATATGTTATAATGATACTTTTACCCAGTTGAACCCAGTCAAGATATACATGTAAATGAATATTCTGAATGAATTATATATATATATATATATAACTCAATAACTAAACTACAAATGTCTAACATTAATTTATGTACCCATTTGTAACCAGTTACAAATAGAAATGATTGAACTAATTTCTTGCCGTTTCTAAAAATATCTCGTCTTGTTCCTGTGTTCTTTACTATACAGTTTGAATTTTGACAATAAGTTAAATCAATCAAAAGTCATGTATCAAAAATAACTGTCCTTGATTTACCTGTTCTGTTTTTAGACTTTCCCACATTTCTGGAAATATACAAAAATGTAAGCTCCAGACTCAAAATCCCATAGGACAATATAAAACAATAGAAGAGATAAAACACCTGAGTCATATCATAATTTCCTTGTCATACATTTTCAGTTTGGATTTTTAGAACGCTTTAGACAGTTACTGAGTTAGAAAATGTAACTAGAATTAAAATGAAGAAATGTTGCTCCTTTATTCTTTTGAATATTCATCAAAAAGTTTCGACTAGGAAGTACAAAATGTTTCAAAGAGGTGAAATAATGAATTTCTAATACGCTTTTGATATGAAACCTCGAGTTAAAATGAAGAAACATAGCTCCTTTACATGTTTATTCTTGAAACTTCACGAAAATTCATAAAATAATTTCAACCAGGAAGTACAAAATATCCCATAGAGGGGAGATAATGAATATTAGATACGCTTTTGATATGTAACCTGAGTTATAATGAAGAAGCGTAGCTCCTGTAGGTTATTCTTCCCAACAATTTACAGCACAAGTTTCAACCAGGAAGTACAAAAGTTTCAGTCATGGGAGATAATGAACATTCTAATGCAACATCGTTTTGTAACGTTCATTTTGATTGGATAATGTCACCAATTTTCATTGCATCAATTTGATGCAAATAAACTCATCATCATAGATACAGGGATTGAAATTTTGTATTTGCGCCAGACGCGCTTTTCTTCTACAAAAGACTCATCAGTGACGCTCGAATCAAAAAAAGTTAAAAAGGCCAAATAAAGGACGAAGTTGAAGAGCATTGAGGACCAAAAATTCCTAAAAGTTTTGCCAAATACAGCTAAAGGAGCTACCATTTGATTTTTATGGGGGGGGGGGGGGGGGGGGGGGGGGGGGGGGGGGGGGGGGGGGGCTAGGATGAAATTTGAAAAAAAAATAGGCAGGACAGGGGTTTTGAGAAAACAAAAAGGCAGGATGAGATTATTTGCAAAAAAAAAGGCAGGATGACAATTTATGTAAAAAAAAAGTCAGGATCAACTAAAAAAAAAAGCAGGACCGAATAGAGTGAAAAACAAAAAGGCAGGACCGAATAGAGGGAAACATAAAAAGGCAGGACAAAATTTTCCATCCTAGCCCCCCCCCCCCCCCCCCCCCCATAAAAATCAAATGGTAGCTCCCTAAGGTAATCTATTCCTGCGGTAGAAAAGCCTTAGTATTTCAAAAATTCAAAGTTTTGTAAACAGTTAATTTATAATTTTGAAAACGTATGCGCAAGTGTAAGAGAAAAATTAGTCCTGGTAAAAAGTGTCCGGGCGGACAAATATTACTAGTATAAAATGTCCATGGTTAAAGAATTTACTAGTATATTTAGTCCGATGTCAGTAATTTATGTCCCCAGACTAATTTTCCTAGGAATTTATGTCCATGTCATCAATATTCCCAGGTAAAAATGTCCATGTACCTTATTTGACTAGGAACATGTTTAATAAAAGAAATCATTTACATGTAAATAATGGAATTTTTAATTTAATATGTTTAAATGTTGTTTAATAGTCAGTGTACATTTTAAAATCTTTTAATAAAATGTATGTGCCCAGACTTATTTTCCTAGGAATTCATGTCCAGGTCATTAATATTCCCAGGTAAAAACGTCCATGTCCTTTATATTACTAGGAAAATGTGTAATAAAAGAAATCATTTACATATAAACAAAGGATTTTTAAATTCTTTTGTTTTAATGTTGTTTTACAGTTGTGCATTAATTTTTGAATAAAATTTATGTGCCCAGACTAATTTTCTAGGATTTCATGTCCAGGGTATTGATATTCCTAGGACGTTTTGTCCATGTCCTTTATTTTTATCGGAAATTTTGTAATGCAAGAAATAGTTTACATGTAAACAATGGAATTTTTAATTCTTATATGTTTTTAAATCGTTTAACAGTTGTGCATTGATTTTCACTATTTTATTAAAATATGGGTGTTTTTTTGATAATTTAACGGACTTTTTTTCCTAGGAAAAGTGATATCCAGGCTGAATGATGTACATAATTACAAATGTTCCTTTCTTAATTTTAATATTGATTAATTTTAAAGAATGTCTTGAGAAATAAAGTTTTAAAGGGACCTTTTTCATAGTAAAAAATAAAAATATGGATATATAAAACTTTTCCCAGGAAAATAAGTGCCAGACACATATTTTACTAGCTATGGACTTATTTTCCTAGGAAAATTTATCCAGGGACTTACATTCCTAGTAAAATTATGTTCACGGACTTGCCTACCTAGGAAGAAAAGTCTGGCGGACAAATTTTACTACCGGACTGAATTTACTGTTACACAAGCACAGTCCTGAGTCACCACAGACGACGTTTGTATGGCAAGCCGTTATGGAATTTATTCCCTATTTATTAATATTAATAAATCATTTATTAATATTAATAAATCATTTATTAATATTAAAAAATGATTTTTTAATATTACAAAATCATTTTTTAATATTAATAAATCGATTTTTTAATATTAATAAATCGATTTTTTAATATTAATAAATCGATTTTTTAATATTAATAAATCGATTTTTTAATATTAAAAAATACTGTCATTTTTTAATATTAATAAATGAATATTTAATATTAAAAAATCATTTATTAATATTAAAAAATCATTTATTAATATTAAAAAATAATTTTTTAATATTAAATATTCAGTCTGATATTTTAATATTAATAAATGAATTTTTAATATTGAATAATACGCTGATTTTTTAATATTAAAAAATCAACATCAATGTTACCTTAGCGTTTAATATAAGGCAAACCAATCATTTATCTGTCAAACGCTTTAATGATGATTATTGGACAAGTCGGTCCGGAGAAATTTTGATTTTGGACCGACTATGTTAAGTCAACTCGGACCATCTTATATCGACCCAGAGAAGCAATTAAGGAAAGTTCGAACTATTTAATGATTATAAACCATTAAATATTGAATTTTGAATTAAATTTTCTTTTAAAATCGTGCATAAAATTTGCCAGAATAATTTCAAATTATAATTTGATCCATGTGAATGGACTCAATCCTACGGAAGCGTATTAGGAACAAAACAAATTAGCATTGACCAATATTTGGCAAACATATAGACTAAGCAACTCTTTCGTATGGCAAGCCGTTGTTGAATTTATTCAGTGTACCACTCTGAATGTAAATTTTTTACTCTTCTGGTGATAGCCACGTGGTTAAATATTCTGCATTGTCCCTATCAGAGCTTTGAAAAGATCTATTCATATCAATATTTAAGTTCATGAAAAAATCAAAACATAGTGTCACATTCATGTTTACCACTGACTAAATTCTCGATCGATTTGTTTACTTGGGCCAACATAATCGATTTGTAGGTATTTTTTTGTTAGTCAAATAGGACACGGAATTTCAACCCTTCCATTTTTTACATTTCAAATATCTGTAATACGATTTCCGTAACCTGGAGTCTGGACTAAGCAAACATACAAACTATTAGTCCCATGCATACAGTTACCTTGTTTCTTCTGTCAAAAATTTGAAACGTGTTTAGGTTAAACTAGTAGTACAGTGACACGATATTTCTTTATAGCAATATAAAGAATAAGGAGGTGTTATGTGGTAATATATGATTGCCAATAAGACAACTATTCCACCAAAGTTCAAATGAATTGGGTGTAAGCAATTATAGACAACTGTTCGTCCATCAACAATAAGAAAAATATAGGGACATAGTAAAAAATAAAATGGGCACATTTGTTTCGAAGTCGAACTTTTGACATGTCAAATCTAAAAATTTCGACTTTAACTCAAATTTTTGACTTTTCAAATCTCGAAATTTTGACTGTAATCTGAAATTTTGACTTTTGAAATCTTGAAATATCGTCTTTTTTAAAAAGTATTACAACTTTAATATAAGTATTCAAACACAGCTATTACAATTTTAGGAGGAGATGACATGGACGCAAATAAATAAATAAAGCGTCATCCAAACATTTTGTCAATTTATATTCAGAAATAGTTTTGTTCTCTTTAATAATGATATGGATTAACATTTAAGATTGAAGAGTTTAATTCGGAAGGAGCATGCGTGTTGACAGAAAAAAAAATAATGTTATTTTCCCATATTCCATTATTTAGTGTCCACGACTCTGTCATAGGGTCGTCACATCTAAGGACATTTTGCATCCTATGTTTTATGATTGGGTTAAAAGTCCTGTTCGGTATCCCAAAAGCAGGTCAACGACTTTGCCTTGTTGAAACAATGGTAAATCAAGTGGCAAAATATGCCATGCATATTCAGGACGACTCATGAGCGCCTCAGTTTTCTAGTTTTAGAACATATAAACATATAAATACTGAGAAGTTGAAATTTCCAGATTCTAAAACTTGAAATTTTGAGTTTAAAGTCTTAATTTTGACTTTATAAAGCTGAAATTTCGACTTTTCAAAAAGTCAAAACTTTCAACTTTCTAAAAGCCGAAATTTCAAAATTTCTAATAGCTAAAATTTCGAGATTTGAAAAGTTGAAAATTCGATGTTTCAATAAGATTTGATTTGTCAAAATTTCGAATTTGAAACAAAAGTTCAATGCCAATTTTAATTCTAGTTTGTCCCAAATATGATTCCGTAGTATCCAAATTTCATCAAGTTTATCATAAAACTTAATTCATACCCAGAAAAAAAACCTTGTGAAGTGGATGCTGATTATAGTGTGTGATACACAGCGTTATCATCATAAACAAATATAATAATGATTGATTAAACAAGAGTTTATATAGTTTGTTCTTATGTTGTGCCGTTATACCACTGTCAAAGGTTAATGGGTTAATGGGTTCTCACATACATGTTTAATGTTTTACTCCGGTACATTGTCTAAGTCATGAGCCGTAGTTCAGTGGTTGTCGTTGGTTCCTGTCTGTCATGATATTTTATTTCGTAAAAAGCCGTTAGTTTTCTAAGTAACGTTGTTTCATTTTTCATGGCGGGGTCTATTATAACCACATATACCAGTGTATATAAAGTCTAGGTACTTGTTAATGTCTTATAGTCAAATGAGGTACTTGTTAAATGTCCTCAATTAAAAGAAGGTATTCGATAATTGTCCAATATTTGTAGCAGGTCCTTGATGAATGTCCTATAGTTATAGCAGGTACTTGTTGAATGTCCTATAGCTATAGCAGGTACTTGTTGAATATCCTATCGGTATACTAGGTTCTTATTGAATGTCCTACAGATATAGTAGGTACTTGTTGAATGTCCTATAGTTATATCAGGTATTTGTTGAATGTCCTATAGTTATAGCAGGTACTTATTGAATATCCTATTGGTAAAGTAGGTTCTAGTTGAATATCCTATAAATATAGCAGGTACTTGTTGAATGTCCTATAGATATAACAAATACTTGTTGAATGTTATATAGCTATAATAGGTAAGTGTTGAATATTCTATTGGTATAGTATGTTCTAGTGGAATATCATATAGATACAGCAGGTACTTGTTGAATGTCTTATAGTTATAGCAGGTACTTGTTGAATGTCCTATAGTTAAAGCAGGTACTCGTTGAATGTCCTATTGGTAAAATATGTTCTTGTTGAATGTCCTACAGTAATAATAGTAGGAACTTGTTGATTGTCATCTAGTTATATCAGGTATTTGTTGAATGTCCTATAGTTATAGCAGGTATTTGTTGAATATCCTATTAGTATAGTAGGTTCTTGTTGAATGTCCTACAGATAAAGCAGGTACTTGTTGAATGTTCTATAGCTATAATAGGTAATTGATGAATATCCTATTTGTATAGAAGGTTCTTGTTGAATATCCTATAGCTTTAGCAGGTACCTGTTGAATATCCTATTGGTAAAGTAGGTAGGTACTCATTGAATGTCCTATATATATATCAGGTACGTGTTGAATTTCCTTTTGTTACAGTAGGAACTTGTTGAATATCATAGTTCTAGCCGGTAGTTGATGAATGTCCAATATAATTACTAGGTAGTTGATGAATGTTCTTTACGTATAGCAGGTACCTGTTGATTATAGTATAGCTATAGCAGGTACTTGTTGAATATCCTATCGGTTTAGTAGGCTCTTGTTGAATGTCCTAGACATAAAGCAGTTACGTCTTGAATTTGCTTTTTTATAGTATGAACTTGTTGAATGTCATTTAGTTATAACAAGTACTTGTTGAATGTCCTATATTTAAATCAAGTACTTGTCGAAAATCCTATTGGTGTAGTAGGTTCTTGTTGAATGGCCTATAGATTTAAGAGTTACGTGTTGAATATCTTATAGATATAGCAGGTACTTGTTTAATGTCTTGTCTTATAGTCATAGCAGGTACTTGTTGAATGTCCTATAGTTATAGCAGGTACTTGTTGAATGTCCTATAGTTAAAGCAGGTACTTGTTGAATGTCTTATAGCTATAACAGGTACTTGTTGAATATCCTATCGGTATACTAGGTTCTTATTGAATGTCCTACATATATAGTTGGTACTTGTTGAATGTCCTATAGTTATATAAGGTATTTGTTGAATGTCCTATAGTATTTACAGGTATTTGTTGAATATCCTATTGGTATTGTAGGTTCTTATTGAATGTCCTACAGATAAAGCAGGTACTTGTTGAATGTTCTATAACTATAATAGGTAATTGATGAATATCCTATTGGTATAGAAGGTTCATGTTGAATGTCCTATAGTTGTAGAAGGTACTTGTTGAATGTCCTATAGTCATAACAGATACTCGTTGAATGTCCTATTGCTATAGCAGGTACTAGTTGAATATCCTATAGCTTTAGCAGGTACCTGTTGAATATCCTATCGGTAAAGTAGGTACTCATTGAATGTCCTTTATATATAGCAGGTACGTGTTGAATTTCCTTTTTTACAGTAGGAACTTGTTGAATATCATAGTTATAGCCGGTAGTTGATGAATGTCCAATATAATTACTAGGTAGTTGATGAATGTTCTTTACGTATAGCAGGTACCTGTTGATTATACTATAGCTGTAGCAGGTACTTGTTGAATTTCCTATATCTATAGCCGGTACTTTTTGAATATCGGTATAGTAGGCTCTTGTTGAATGTCCTAAACATATAGCAGTTACGTGTTGAATTTGCTTTTTTTATAGTATGAACTTGTTGAATGTCCTATAGTTATAGCAGGTACTTGTTGAATGTCCTAAAGTTATAGCAGGTACTCGATGAATTTCCTATATCTATAGCAGGTACTTTTTGAATATCGTTATAGTAGGCTCTTGTTGAATGTCCTAAACATATAGCAGTTACGTGTTGAATTTGCTTTTATATAGTATGAACTTGTTGAATGTCATTTAGTTATAACAGGTACTTGTTGAATGTCCTATATTTATAGCAAGTACTTGTTGAGAATCTTATTGGTATAGCAGGTTCTTGTTGAATGGCCTATAGATTTAGGAGTTACGTGTTGAATATCCTATAGATACAGCAGGTACTTGTTGAATGTCTTGTAGTCATAGCAGGTACTTTTTGAATGTCCTATAGTTATAGCAGGTACTTGCTGAATGTCATATAGTTATAGCAGTTACTTGTTGGATGTCCTAAAGTTAAAGCAGGTACTCGATGAATTTCCTTTATCTATAGCAGGTACTTTTTGAATATCCTATCGGTTTAGTAGGCTCTTGTTGAATGTCTTAGACACATAGCATTTACGTGTAGAATTTGCTTTTTTATAGTATGAACTTGTTGTATGTCATTTAGTTATAACAGTCACTTGTTGAATGTCCTATATTTATGGCAAGTACTTGTTGAAAATCCTATTGGAATAGTAGGTTCTTGTTGAATGGCCTATATATTAAGGAGTTACGTGTTGAATAACCTATAGGTATAGCAGGTACTTGTTGAATGTCTTATAGTCATAGCAGGTACTTTTGGAATGTCCTATAGTTATAGCAGGTACTTGTTGAATGTCCTTTAGTTATAGCAGTTACTTGTTGAATGTCCTAAAGTTATAACAGGTACTCGATGAATTTCCTATATCTATAGCAGGTACTTTTTGAATATCCTTACGGTAAAGTAGGCTCTTGTTGAATGTCCTAGACATATAGTAGTTACGTGTTGAATTTGCTTTTTATAGTATGAACTTGTTGAATGTCATTTAGTTATAAAAGGTACTTGTTGAATGTCCTATATTTATAGCAAGTACTTGTTGAAAATCCTATTGATATAGTAGGTTCTTGTTACATGGCCTATAGATTTAGGAGTCACGTGTTGAATATCCGATAGATATAGCAGTTACTTGTTTAATGTCTTGTCTTATTGTCATAGCAGGTACTTGTTGAATGCCTATATTTATAGCAGGAACTTGTTGAATGTCCTATAGTTAAAGCAGTTACTTGTTGAATATCATATAGTCATGGTAGGTACTTGTTGAATGTCCTATAGTTAAAGCGGGTATTTGTTTCATGTCCTATTGCTATATCAGGTACTTGTTGAATATCCTATTGGTATAGAAGGTTCTTATTGAATGTCCTACAGATAAAGTAGGTACTTGTTGAATGTCCTGTAGTTATCACAGGTATTTGTTGAATGTCCTGTATTAATAGCAGGTACTTGTTGAATATCCTATTGGTAAAGTAGGTTCTAGTTGAATGTCCTATAAATATAGCAAGTACTTGTTGAATGTCCTATAGATATAGCACATACTTGTTGAATTTTCAATAGCTATAATAGGCAAATATTGAATATCCTATTGGTATTGTATGTTGTAGTTGAATATCCAATAAATATAGCAGGTACTTGTTGAATGTCTTATAGTTATAGCAGGTTCTTTTTGAATGTCCTATAGTTGTAGAAGGTACTTGTTGATGTCCTATAGTTTTAGCAGGTACCTATTGAATATCCTATTGGTAAAGTAGGTACTCATAGAATGTCCTATATATATAGCAGGTACGTGTTGAATTTCCTTTTGTTATAGTAGGAACTTGTTGAATATCATAGTTCTAGTCAGTAATTGATGAATGTCCAATATTATTACTAGGTAGTTGATGAATGTCCAATATTATTACTAGGTAGTTGATGAATGTCCAATATTATTACTAGGTAGTTGATGAATGTCCAATATTATTACTAGGTAGTTGATGAATGTTCTTTACATATAGCAGGTATCTGTTGATTATACTATAGCTATAGCAGGTACCTGTTGATTATACTATAGCTATAGCAGGTACTTGTTGAATTTCCTATAGATATAGCAGGTACGTGTTGAATTTCTTATTGTTATAGTAGGAACTTTATGAAAATCATATTGGTATAGTAGGTTCTTGTTGAATATCCTATAGCTTTAGCAGGTACTTGTTGAATGTCTTATAGTCATATCAGGTACTCTTTGAATGTCCTATAGTTATAGCAGGTACTTGTTGAATGTCCTATAGTAATAGCAGTTACTTGTTGAATGTCCTAAAGTTATAGGAGGTACTCGATGAATTTCCTATATCTATAGCAGTGACTTTTTGAATATCCTATCGGTATAGTAGGCTCTTGTTGAATGTCCTAGACATATAGCAGTTACGTGTTAAATTTGCTTTTTTATAGTATGAAAACTTGTTTGATGTCCTATTGCTATAGCAGGTACTTGTTGAATATCCTATTGGTATAGAAGGTTCTTATTGAATGTCCAACAGATATAGTAGGTACTTGTTGAATGTCCTATAGTTATATCAGGTATTTGTTGAATGTCCTGTATTAATAGCAGGTACTTGATGAATATCCTATTGGTAAAGTAGGTTCTAGTTGAATGTCCTATAAATATAGCAGGTACTTGTTGAATGTCCTATAGATATAGCACAAACTTGTTGAATGTTCAATAGCTATAATAGGCGTGTTGAATATCCTATTGGTATAGTATGTTGTAGTTGAATATCCTATAGATATAGCAGGTACTTGTTGAATGTCTTATAGTTTTAGCAGGTTCTTGTTAAATGTCCTATAGTTGTAGAAGGTACTTGTTGAATGTCCTATAGTTATAACAGGTACTTGTTGAATGTCATATTGCTATAGCAGGTACTTGTTGAATGTCCTATAGCTTTAGCAGGTACCTGTTGAATATCCTATTGGTAAAGTAGGTACTCATAGAATGTCCTATTCATATAGCAGGTACGTGTTGAATTTCCTTTTGTTATAGTAGGAACTTGTTGAATATCATAGTTTAAGCCGGTAATTGATGAATGTCCAATATTATTACTAGGTAGTTGATGAATGTCCAATATTATTACTAGGTAGTTGATTAATGTTCTTTACATATAGCAGGTACCTGTTGATTATACTATAGCTATAGCAGGTACTTGTTGAATTTCATATAGATATAGCAGGTACGTGTTGAATTTCCTTTTGTTATAGTAGGAACTTGTTGTATATCATAGTTCAAGCCGGTAATTGATGAATGTCCAATATTATTACTAGGTACTAGTAGTTGATGAATGTCCAATATTATTACTAGGTAGTTGATGAATGTTCTTTACATATAGCAGGTACCTGTTGATTATACTATAGCTATAGCAGGTACTTGTTGAATTTCATATAGATATAGCAGGTACGTGTTGAATTTCTTATTGTTATAGTAGGAACCTTTTGAATGTCATATATAATATAGCAGGTACTTGTTGAATGTCTTATAGTTATAGCAGATACTCGATGAATTTCCTATATCTATAGCAGGTACTTTTTGAATATCCTATCGGTATAGTAGGCTCTTGTTGAATGTCCTAGACATATAGCAGTTACGTATTGAATATGATTTTTTATAGTATGAACTTGTTGAATGTCCTATAGTTATAACAGGTACTTGTTGAATATCCTATATTTATAGCAAGTACTTGTTGAAAATCATATTGGTATAGTAGGTAGTTGTTGAATAGCCTATATATTTAGGAGTTACGTGTTGAATATCCTATATATATAGCAGGTTCTTGTAGAATATCTTATAGTCATAGCAGGTACTTGTTGAATGTCCTATAGTTATAGCAGGTACTTATTGAATGTCCTAAAGTTATAGCGGGTACTTGTTGAATATCATATAGTCATGGCAGGTACTTGTTGAATGTCCTATAGTTATAGCAGGTACTTGTTGGGTATCCTATTGCTATAGCAGGTACTTGTTGAATGTCTTATAGTCATAGCAGGTACTTGTTGAATGTCCTATAGTTATAGCAGGTATTTTTGAATGTCCTAAAGTTATAGCAGGTACTTGTTGAATATCATATAGTCATGGCAGGTACTTGTTGAATGTCCTATAGTTATAGCAGGTACCAGAGATAAAGGTAGGTATGGCCTCTAAAATGTTCCATAGCACTTATACCCTTAGGAGTGTGTCAGGAAAGAGAAGGGGATTGGGGTATGGCACATAGCTGAAGGGGGATTTTCTCGCTGTGTTGAAGACCCATTGGTGGCCTTCGGCTGTTTTCTGCTCTATGGTCGGGCTGTTGTCTCTTTGACATTTTCCCCATTTCCATCCTCAATTTATTTTTATGCCCCACCTACGATAGTAGAGGGGCATTATGTTTTCTGGTCTGTGCGTCCGTTCGCCCGTTTGTCCGTCCGTTTGTCCGTCCGTTCGTCCGTCCCGCTTCAGGTTAAAGTTTTTGGTCAAGGTAGTTTTTGATGAAGGTGGAGTCCAATCAACTTGAAACTCAGTACACATGTTCCCTATGATATGATCTATAATTTTAATGCCAAATTAGAGATTTTACCCCAATTTCACGGTCCACTGAACATAGAAATGATAGTGCGAGTTGGGCATCCGTGTACTATGGACATATTCTTGTTTTATCTCTACTATTGCCCGCTGGGAAAACTAAGAGATTTTCCATTGGGGCCATGGTACTAGAAAATGGTAATGGTCTCTAAAATGGAATATAGCATTTAAAACCCTACAACTGTACGAGTTTGTCAGCAAAGGTTAATGGGGACCCGGAATGTTACATAGTCCAACTTTTATATTGCCTGCTGACCAAACTAAGAGATTTTCTACGTGGGCCATGGGAATAGAGGTAGAGGTTGGCATGTCTCAAAGCAATTAAAGCTTAGACCCATACGTGTGTGTCAGCAAAGAATGGGAGTTTGGGTATCCTGGTATGGCAAATATGCCAACTTTCCTATTCCCCACTGGCCAAACTAAGATATTTTCCATGTGGCCCACGGTTACCAGAAGTAGAGGTAGGCATGGTCTCTAAAATTACCCATAGCACTAGACCTGTAAAAGTTTTGAAGCATATGGTAGGAGGTGTCTGGTGTGTCTCAAAGACCACATGAACTATCACCTGCAGGCCAAAGTAAGTGATTCACCACATCACATGGGCCATGTTATAGAGGTAGAGGTAGAGTTATGCATGACCTCTATTATGGACCAAATCATTTATACATTTAAAAATTATAAACCAAATTTATTAAAAAATATCTTACACAGTTATTTTTTTCTGAGACTTATTTTTCTACATTCCAATTCACTATGACAGCATGTTTTTTTGTTGTCTCTTAAACACCACAAAGGACCTCCTTTGAGCACAAAAAAAAGCACAATGTAGCACATAGGACCACAAAGGACCCTATAATCATTTTTTTGTAAGGAAATAATATTTTTTTAAATCTCTATTTCAGAAATGTCAATATATGCTTTGCTTTATCAAATTTTATTTTGGACAAAAACAAAGCATCTACAGAAATGTCCTTACTTTATACGAATCTTAAATTGCTATGAGGAACAAAAAGTGCACATGGTGCAATAAAAAAGGTGCAGTAAAAAAGGACTGTACAGCTGTCTTTTGGGAATATGTTTCATTGGGCTGTTTGATGAAAATGAAAATATACCTGTTGCCGTCTAGATAACCCCGATAAGTAACTGTAATAAAAGTGTATCATCATGCCGTGAAATGTATGGCCTTGAAAAATGTATTTATGATAAACTCTCTTATTTTATACCTTTTGGATGAAATGGTTTCTATTTCTCCCTTTTTTACATCAATTAACGATGACCGGTGTCTTTGGTCGCCGCTTGTGTGGTCTAGACTTGGAACACTTGTATATTTTGCATATATCGTATTCTTTATTCTACATTGGCTAGGTTGAGATCTCACAATATATGTTTAACCCCGCCGCAATTTTGCTCCTGTCCCAAGTCAGGAGCCTCTGGCCTTTGTTAGTCTTGTATGCTTTTTAACTTTAGTTTATTCATATGTTTTGGAGTTTAGTGTGAAGTCCATTTTCACTGAACTTTTTTTTCTTAATGTTCTTCGTCTAGTTTGAAGAGCTCTAAATTAATTATGGGACGTCACCTAACCACATAGAGGTAATAGGTAAACGGACAGGAAGTCACAGGACAAAAAGTCACAAATAATTTGTCGACAATTGTTTGAATATATAAGAGACAGATCTTCAAATAATTTCTTTTTTTACATTTATTCATTTTTAAGTTTAGGAAATTGTTCATAAGCCTTGATAAGTGAAAAATGATTAAATTTTAATCATGCAAATGATATATTTCTTGGCACCATGAAGCCATTTAAGTGCCAAACCACTTTGACATTTTGTTATCATAACAATTATTTTGATCATCATTGATATTTATTGAATAAATTTTAATTACAAAGTTGCTTCATATATAATAGTTCAAGAAAAAAATCAAAAATTTATTTTTAAAATTAGTGTTTTCTTGTTCAGAGAAAAAATAATCTCAAAACTGAATTGTGACTTTTTGTCCTGTGACTTTTCGTCCGTGACTTTTTGTCCTGTGACTTTCTGTCCTACATTCGAGGTAATATACAATAATTATTGTAGAAGGCTTATTTTCTGGGACCTTTTTTTTATTACCATGTTTTTCTATTAAATGGGCAGCTTTTTATTAATATGTTTATGTTTAGTAATGTTTTAACTTGTATTTTCATAAAATATTATTAAAAAAAATGTTTTATAGATTTCAGTAATAAAAAAACCCAACTGATTGTCTAAAAAGATAAGTCCTTTCTTAAATTTAATCAAAAAAAAGACAGTTTTCTTATCACTGGATTGTGACTTTTGTCTTGTGTTAAAATATGCAAATCAATGTAAAACGTGATTATTAGAATAAAAGATTAGAGAAAAAGATAAAAAAAAACAGCAACCGTAAGAATATAAATCTTTCAAAATTTCGTTTTCGTGTATGAATTAATTTATTGTTTTGAATAGTCATAAAAATAACTTTTATTACTTTTTTCCTGTTATGTCAGCTTGCCATTTATTGGGGGTAGTTTTATTGAAATTAAACGTATGTCAAATATTAACAATATCATGAATATAACAGGTAAAGCTTTGATAATCTGGTCACCTGTAATTACATTTACCTGTTAAAATCAAACTTAGGGACTTATCATTTTTTACCTGGGAGGGGGGGGGGGGGGGGGGGGGCTGGTCATTTTGAAATCATACATACAAAATTTCTTGATCCCCCCCATAATATTTCACTTTTTATTTGATCACACCTGTAAAAACATTTAAAAAATGTGATCCCCCCTCTATTAAACATGCCAAAATTTTAACATGCGAATCACTTAACATGTTATTTCAAGGAAATATTGAAATTGAAATATTCTCAGTGGATTGAGTCCCAAAACTTATTTGAGGGAAAATTGTCTTGAAATAGGGCTCTTCCATGAGGCCTCTTCCATGAATATTAGTAGGTAGAGCAAGCCAGTGCTTTGAGTAGCTTTTTCTGACTTTTTTTTCTCATTAACTATATTGGGCTATTAAAGAAAACTTGATTCTGAGTAACTCTGTAAAATATATACATTAAAAAGTAAACTTTTTGAAACAGTAACAACACATTATTTATATGTCCCTCTCTTGAACGCTGCTTAAACTTAAGTTTTACGTATGGCCTTATTGAAACCTCCATTGAGTCGCTAAACTTTTATATGGATAGTTCATGCTTTCAGCTTGAACAATTCAGTTACTCATTTATTGTCACATTTCATTCATAAATGTGTGATAGTAACCTCAAATTTTTGATTTATTAGCCAAAAAAGTACAAATTTTGAGGGAGTGAGAGGTATAAATGGACCCAAAGGGCTCTTGTAATGAAAACAAAAAGATACATTGGCAATAATGCTTGTTAATTTAGTGATCGACGTGAGTGAAATATAACAACTGAATTATTCGGATTATGAAGCACTTATGCATTTTATATAGGACAAAATGACACAAAATGGCAGCTTCCTATATCATCAAAGTCTTGTGATGTCTTACTTAATTGTACCGGTATATGAATGGTGTTAAAAATATATTTCAATTTGACTCTTGAAATGTTCTTCTTGACATTTTGTCTCTTGAAGTATGTGAACTACTTATTTCCAAGCGCAAAAAATATTGATCCCCCCACTTTGAATTTATAAAAAAATTTGAACCCCCCTTGTCCACATACAGAAAAAAACTTGACCCCCCTTGCATTTTGACCATCCCCCCTCCCAGATAAAAAATGATAAGTCCCTTATTTTGTTCAAGATTTAGAAACAACGAAAAGCAACTCTTTTCCAGGTTTTCTCTTCTTTCTTAGTAGCGATCGAGTACACATACATTTAGTATTTCCGACATGTACATTATTGTTTATATCCTACAATTTATAACAGGCGAAACCCAGTTGAAATAGAACAAAAGAATCGAAGCTCTTTGTTAGAGAAGGCGATAAATGCCTACTGTAATGTTTACTGTAGTAACTCAAATTTTAAAAGTTAATAGAAACAAATAAAATGACAGTTTTTGGCTAAATTACGAAATATTTTATCATAAAAACACAATTTGCATAAGTTTTCAATTTATCTATTACATGATTAAGCAGAACAATTAGATATCATGTCGACGACATTGGTGACTATTAAGTTGGATTTAAAAAATGCATAACCTCCGATTTTTCAAACAAAAATACCACGGACGGAGAACATATCAATCTATTTGTTCCTTAATTTTCGTTTCTGCCCTTCCATTATGTGACTCAAGAAAAAACTCCAATAAAATGCTCCGCTGGGGCGCAGCTTGATACGACCGCAGAGGTCGAACCCTGAACAGTTGGGGCAAGTATGGACACAACATTCAAGCTTGATACAGCACTGAATTTGGATTGTAATTAAATATTTGACACAGCATAGGTTTCTGACACAGAATAAATGTGGTCTAAGAACTTAAAAAAATTTAATTTATCTATTCAAACCATATCATTATTATTTGCTTTTATATATAAATCAGAAATAACCAATTTAAAATGGAAAATTTTAAAGAAAAAAAGGAAAAAAAAATCCCCCCCCCAAATTTTTTGAACCCCCTTATGATTCATCACCCCAAAACTCAACCCCAGCCTTCCCTTTGTGGTATGGTACCTTGCAGTACACATACATGTGATGGACTGTGAAACTAAGATCAGGAGTTTTGGAGATAAGGACTCAGATCAGGATGTATTTAATCGACATAAATTCTGTCGTAAATGTAACCGTGTGCTGTAGAAATTGTCTGTTAAAGTGTGTTTTCTTCAACTTTCCATCCGAATGTATTATGTTTATAGTACCTTTGTACTTATAAATTTTCTCTATCTTTTTAAACTTTCAACTTGTTCAATCTAACATTCTTCTTTTTCAGTATGTTCTTTAAATTTTTTTAGATCATATCTTTTTTACCATTATTCATTGCAATCAGAACATTTGCTTATCTATCTGAAAGTAGATCTCTATTGTTATCTTTATGCAAGTAGATTTTTAATGCATGATAAGTAACACAGTCAAACTGTAATCATGGGTCATAGTTATTATATAAATTTCAATTTAAGCCTTGAAAGGAAGTATAGAACCCTCAAATAATTTTCAAATTATTATTTTTTTATTTGTCCTAAAACATTTAAAATCATTTAATTACCATCCTTTTATGATTATTTGTTCAATTTATATTTTATTTATATTCTTTTAAAAATTTACATTATTTAAAGGAAAGTAACTTAATACAGGGTAAATCAAGGGAAGTAACCCAACATTCATTTTAAATAAACAAAGTTTTATTACACAACGGCGGTTAGCCTGAGGTAAAAATCGTTTATTACCAGTATGTTTGACACCCAAGGTGACAAGTGAGGCCATATAATTATGCATGTTAATTGATTTACAGGTAAAATATAACTTCAGTAATGTCAGTTACACCAGATATGTTGGGCTGAAATTTTTCATTCATGAAATATTTCATACACGGGATTTTTTTGTCTTCAACGGAAGGTCGGGAGGAGACCACTGAAAACGGGATTATTGTACTCCCGTCGGGAGGTTCACATGTATGAACTGTACAATTTCAGAGAAATCCATACACTTGCAGACAAGTTATTGTCTGGAAACAAGAAAAATGCTTGTTTTTTGGCCCCAAATTCCTAAACATTTAGGGCAATTACCCCCAAACTCAAACCCAGCTTTCCCTTTGTGATATGGAACCTTGCAGTACAATTTCATAAAGATCCATACACTTACACACAAGTTATTGTCCTGAAACTAGAAAAATGCTTTTTTTTTGCCCCTTTATGGCCCCTAATTCCTCAAATTTCTAGAGAATTACCCCCAAAATCAATCCCAGCCTTCCCTTTGTGGTTTGGAACCTTGCAGTACAATTTCAGAGAGATCCATACACTTGAACACAAGTTATTGTCTGGAAACTAGAAAAATGCTTATTTTTGGCCCCTATTCCTAAACGTTGTGGGCAATTACCCCCAAAATCAATTCCAGCTTTCCCTTTGTGATATGGAACCTTGTAGTACAATTTCATCAAGATCCATACACTTACACACAAGTTATTGTCAAGAAACTAGAAAAATGCTTGTTTTTTGCCCCTTTTTGGCCCCTAATTCCTAAAATTTAGAGGCAATTACCCCCAAAATCAATCCCAGCATTCCCTTTGTGATATGGAACCTTACAGTACAATGTCAGAGAGATCCATACACTTACACACAAGTTATTGTCATGAAACTAGAAAAAATGCTTGTTTTTTTCCCCTTTTTGGCCCCTAATTCCTAAAATTTGGAGGCAATTACCCCCAAAATCAATCCCAGCATTCCCTTGGTGATATGGAACCTTGTGGTACAATGTCAGAGAGATCCATACACTAACACACAAGTTATGTCTGGAAGTTACAAAAATGCTTATTTTTGGCCCCTTTTTGGCCCCTAATTCCTTAACTGTTGGTACCATAACCCCCAAAATCAATCCCCACCCTCCTTTTGTGGTATTGAACCTTGTGGTAAAATTTCATAGAGATCCATTCACTTAAACTAAAGTTAGAGTGCGAAAACCAATGCGTCTTCGGACGACGACGCCGGACGACGACGACGACGACGACGACGACGACGACGCCAACGTCATACCAATATACGACCACAAAATTTTTTTGCGGTCGTATAAAAAATGGGTAACAATTGCATCGAAAAGAGAAAATCGAGCGCACCTTTTTATGTTAGGGCGTGTTTGAGTTGAATATTTTGTCTTGAAAACGTAAAAAGCAAAAGTATTTGATACATCATCTCGCTTAGATTCTATCATTTTTATATATCAAAGCTACAGGTTGATTTTATAACATCGAAAACTCACAGTACTAAAAAATTGAAATATATAGGTCAAGTGAAATACCTTTCTAATGAATCACAAAAACAGAGTAGGTGTGTTCGAATAGCAAATTTTTACTAAAAGTACTTGACGACAGACTTTAAAGTTGGATCTTAAAAATGCATATCTTCCAAAAAACTTCATTTTTTGTGTGTGATATCTAGGGTTTATAGTCTTCAACCACTGAACATTTTTAGTCTGCCCTTCCACGAAATATTAAATTAGATTTTTTTTAGATGTTTATAAATTTCCGAAAATTCCACCTGACAACCGATCAGACAACAGTTTTAAGTTGACTGAATGCAGACAAGTACATTAACTGATGCTCATTAGCTAGTCGATACATTTGTCTTTTAAAATACAACTGGCATATAAGGATCGTAATGGTGCTATGCGGATAAACTTATCGTTTTCAAGAGCTAAATTGGCAGCGCGTCATCCCTATAATGGCTTCCATTTTTACGAACTGGCGTAATGGGGAGATAATTTTGACGAAGTAGAATCCTGACTGATAACTGATGCTTTAATGGTTAGTTTTTAAATCCAAGTCTGAATTTTTACATTTTTTAAAGAAATCTACATAGTTTTAACCGCTGACCACGAAGTTGATCGAAATTGAACTGTCACGGCAGAAACAGAAATATTCTCATTACCGTTTGCTCAATATGGAGGTGGAGTACAAGAGGCTTTATTTGTACAAGTAAAAATAAACAAAACTTTATTTTTGAACTTGTTATTTATGCAACAATTTGTTGATAGCAGGATAAAAGCCGGTGTTTCGTAGATATTTTTGTTATTCATATTTTCCACTGATCTAGTTCAGCTACATGCTTGCAGTAACGTATGATCATCGTATATAAAAGCGCTCAAACAACTCTTATATATAGGTGGCGTATTTATTAATATTAGAAAATGATTTTTTTACTATTAAAAAATCAAGCTGAATATTTAATATTAAATATTCATTTTTTATATTAAAAAATAAGACCATTTATTAATATTAGAAAATGAATTTTTAATATTAAAAAATGATGTATTAATATTAAAAAATGATTTTTTAATATTAATAAATAGGATCTATTTTTTAATATTACAAATTATTTTTTTAATATTAATAAATCGAATATTTAATATTAAAAATTGAATATTTAATATTAATAAATAAAACCCATTTATTAATATTAAAAATTACCTATTTATTAATATTAAAAAATATTTATTAATATTAAAAAATATTTATTAATATTAAAAAATATTTATTAATATTAAAAAATCGATTTATTAATATTAAAAAATAATATTTAATATTAATAAATGATTTTTTAATATTAATAAATAGGGAATAAATTCCACAACGGCTTGCCATACGTTTGACAGATTTTAAATGTATGATTTGACGTATGATTTGACGTTGTTTTCTGTCAGTTTCATTAGAATGGAGATAACAATATTGTATTTTAAGCTCCGACGGCATCAATTGGTGATTTGATGGTCGCAAATACCTGTTTACTGGCTCCGCTAACGCATCGCCAGTAAACTAAATTTGCGACCATCAAATCACCATATGATGCCGTCGAAGCTTAAAATACAATACAGTTATATCTCCTAATTCCGATCGGGTGCGAAATAAATTAAAACTTGGCCCGGAGTCAACTCGGACCGTCTACAAAATAGAAAGCTCGAATCGTCTATGACAACTCAGATTCATGTCAAGTCGTACCTTTGCCAACTCTTACTCGAACAACTCGTATCTGATTTTTACTAACTCTTACTTTTAATACAACTCTTATTTTAACCACCTATACCCAATTTTTAAATATTATTCCAGAGTCATATGTCTCTGATTATTCATATGCAATATTATTTTAGTTTTATATGAAATAAAAAAAAAGAACAATGATTTTAAATTATAAAAAGTTTAAAAACAAAAATACCGAACCCCAAGGAAAATTCAAAACGGAAAGTCCTTTATCAAATGGCAAAATCAAAAGCTCAGACACATCAAACGAATCAGCGGAAAACTACTGTCATATTCCTGACACGGTACAGGCATTCCTTATATAGAAAATTGTTAAAAATTATTAAACCTAGGTTTATAGCTAGCTAAACCTCTCACATGTATGACAGTCGCCGGTGATAAAATTCCATTATATTGACAACAATGTGTGAGTAAAACAAACACCCATAATATATAGGTAACAAGAGGTGACAGCAAACCGGATTTTCCTGCAGAGGTCGAACCCTGAACAGTTGAGCAAGTATGGACACAACATTTAAGCTTAAAACAGCTCTGAATTTGGATTGTGATTGAATATTTGACACAGCATTATACAGAGGCGGGTCCAGGTGAGGGCGTAATGGGCGTACGCCCCCCCCCCCTTTTCAAAAAAAAAATATCGTAATTTGCTAATATTGTATTGAATATGGCAATTTATCATATTCATTAATTTAACACCTACTATGAAAATGGTTCTAATGAATCCACTCTAGTCTAACCATTCATTGAAAATGAGAGTCCGTCAGTATTTCTGTGTTCATTTTAGGTTTTGCGTTAAGGTACATTTATACTAGTAACAAGTATATTTGGTATAGCATTTTTACTTCCCATCTGGATAGCCTTTGGTGGTATCATATTGTTTCAATATTCATTAGTGAGTTACTAATGACATTGACCTACATTTTGCCATGAAGTTCAAGCACCATATTTATTTATGTACCATATACCACCTATCGGAACTAGACAGTGACATGATTGCTTTAATTTAGTACTGTAGTACAATGACATCAATTTTTCATATTCAATCATGTATTCCACATTTAAGCCTACAATATTTAGAACGAAAGAACTTTATACTTCAGTGTTTGTTTGTCTTGTATCATGTGTGTCGTTCAACGAAACCAGAACTTAATCTAAAATAGAGAGATATTTATCAGTCTGGCTACTTCATAATTTGATGCTAAATTGTTGAAATCCAGGAGCTTCTGAGCTTCCCCATGGACCCTCTACCAGGGCAACCGTAATTTCGCCTCCCGTTCATAAAATCCTGGCCTAGGACTATTGAAATGATAAGTAACGCCTTATACCCTAGAATTTGGAATTTCTCGTTATTGGTCTACTGCTGTTAAGATCCATCCAATCATTTTAATATACCATAGACAATTAATGGAGAGAATTCGGCATAAAAAATGTCAAACCCTGACACTTTAACTATAAAATATACATGATCCAAGTCAGGATACGTTACATTAGTGCATTTCACAATTATTTCATGTTTTTTAGCAAAAAAAAAGGTCCAAAAATTTTTTCGCCTCGCTCCCCTCGGCCAAAGATTTACTTCTACGCCCCCTCTTTCAAATATCCTAGAAACGCCCCTATTTCCAGACAATTTCACGT
This sequence comes from Mytilus californianus, assembly GCF_021869535.1. Classification (NCBI taxonomy): domain Eukaryota; kingdom Metazoa; phylum Mollusca; class Bivalvia; order Mytilida; family Mytilidae; genus Mytilus; species Mytilus californianus. The sequence goes on along the minus strand of NW_026262668.1, from coordinate 63,891,069 downwards.
CATAAACTCGTCTTACTGTCATTACAACAACGGTACAGGCAGACGGGATTTGTTGATGACCATCAATGACCAGACCAAAATGTAATGACAACGCCACGTCAATAAAATTATGCAACGTCATTTGCGAGACATGTTTACGGCCGCAACGTCAACTGCTAATCAAGTCGACGAATGCCATGGCAGACAAATTCATGCCAAAAATGTTTCCCATATACGGAAATGCCAAAGAATTGACTGCAGAAAACTTTTAAAGCCTTAAATTTTAAACCGCTAAATTGCAAAAACACACTGTAATGCATGGGACAGAGGCAAAATCAGAAGGTACAAAACATGCCCAACAGAATTGGTTGACCTTTCTGACAATCATAGTGGCATTGGTTACAGGTGATACATGCATTGATAAGGGGAAAACCAGGGTTTCAGTGCATACCACATGATTTGAACATCAAAAATGACGCCATCATTTCAACTTTCGAACTGCAAACTGTTTTTAGACAATAAATAAATAAATTAAATTAATGATTATACATTTATTTTACAAAAATGGCATATCTGAAAATGGCAATAAAAAATAATCTAGTGTTGCGTTTTTAAAGTCCGTCATTATATAACAACAAGGTAATTTCTCAGATTGGCTGTTCAATGTAATGTTCATTGAAGCCATGAAGGACTTATAATTCGCCAAAATCTCATTCTTGTCAAATGATATGTTTTTGTATGTGGGATTTCCTGAGTGCTCATTTATTCCTAATTCTTTTACAAGACACACGCAGTAGAACGATTTACATACAAAACAATATTATTTGAAGCTTTGTCTGCAGGAACAACAACATATTTAACATAAAAAGATGATAGACATTTCACAGTTTTTTGTCTCTGGATGCGGACTTTGGTCGATCATTCACAAAGTTGCTCAACTTTCGGATTCGACGTTTTATTAGAAACCTGATTGCTTTAACCCATTCTAACAAAGTTTCCAGTTCAACTTCTTCTCGTTTCCAATTGATTTATTGGGGTTCTCTGAACTTAGGACCATGAGATATCACTTTTCGGAGATGTTAATGTTGAATTATGTTTTTGATCCCTTAGTAAAAACATGACCAAAGGGTCTGTAAATATAAGGCGAGTGGAAACAAGTCGCATATCAGAGTTTTTTTTATAGATATTCTTCTAATTTAAGGTCCGGCAATGCTTGCTTAAAGTTAAATACTTTAGGCGCAATGGTTTTAGTGTAACTGTAGAATACAATAGGAACAGAGTTCAACAGACTGATTTCATAATAAAGTGGAATTTAAGATGTTACCTTTTTGTGATGAAGAACGTTGCTGATATTGATAACATCGATTCCTCTATTAGAAAGCTGAACTGGAAGGAATTTCCTATTTTCATTATGTAATGGTTCCGATATTACTGGTTTAAAAAGACGGAAACGAGCTACATCACAAATTATACTGACCAGTCTGTATATTGAAGAACATTCTGTATTTATGCATCACTTGTCAAGTGCATTATCTCTCAAACATTTAAGAAAATTAACAGGAAGTGAAAAAGAATAGTTCTAATGTAATGTAACCCTAACGGATGATGAAGATGTGAAAGAAGGTCATCAAAGCTCTCAGAAGGCGATCTAGATTTTGAAGACTTTTTTTTACATTGGGCCGATATAAATATAATAATTATTTCACTGAGAACCATCATTACTTGATCTTGTATTAGTTGGTGACATGAATTACATACATATAATATTGAATACCAACACCCGATAGGGCATAGTGACCATAATGTTTCGGTTTTTAACTTGAACTGCTATCTTACATATGTATGAAAACTCAAAAAGGGTTAAGTTTTACTATTTTAAGGCTAATTATGGCAAGCTAAAGGAACATATGAATGTTAACTGGGAGCAATTACTAGCTGATAAAGATACAGAAAATATGGTAAGCACGTTTATGGATAAATTGACTGATGCTATGAATTTACACATACCAATGAAACATATTTCAAAGAATAAAGTTAAAACATCTCTTAGTGCTGAGGCTAGACTTTCAAAAAGGATAAAAACGATAGAGCATGAGAAAAATATAGACATAACAAAGATACAAAAGCTAACGGGGGTACACTAAAGCTCGAAACAAGGCAAAAGCAACAGTTTCTAAAGAAAGAGTAAACGGGAGAAGTCAATTGCAGAGTCTGCGAAAACAAACTGTATAACATACAGTTAATACGTTAATGCAAATACGTTAATGCAAAGCGGAAATCTAAAAGTAGCGCATCAGAACCTCGTGTAAAAAAGGGATGGTCAAAACTTTGTTGCAAGCACAGATACAGAAAATGCTGAGGTATTGGCTGATTTTTTCACTATAGCGTTTTGACTGTAGAAGAGGATAATGTTGACCCTTTTTTATTGAAAATATACCTTAAGTTGAAGAATCCTGAAATGAGAATTTTAAAACCAAAGAAATCAACAAACTACTTAAAATTTAAATACCTCGAAATCACCAGGACCAGACCAGATACATCCAAAAGTATTGTTTGAACTATCTGATATAATTGATGTAGGAATGACTATAGATTCCAAACTGAAATTCGACAAACATATACAGACACAAATCAACAAAGCAAACCAACTAGTTGGAATTATTAGAAGAACATTTAAATATTCAGATTATAAAAGCTTCTGTCTACTATTTGAGGCATTGGCCCGTCCTCATCTTGAGTATGCTAGTAGTGTATGGAACCCATACAATAAGAAAGATATCGAGACAATTCAAAACGTCCAACGTAGAGTAACAAAAATGACGGTTTACCCTACCTCAAAGATCTGTCATACGAAAAACGATTGAAAACTTTAAAATTCCTACATTAAAATTTCGAAGGCTAAGAGGCGACATGATAGAGACCTACAACATAACAACAGGAGTATATATCCTAAGAGTAGCAGAAGGTTTATTTACGCGTAACACAAGCTCGACAACAAGAGGAAACTCGATGAAATTGGTTATAAACAGAAACAGACTAGACATAAGAAAATAAGTTACTTTACGAATAGAGTAGTGGAAGTGTGGAATAGCCTACCAGACACCGTAGTGACTGCAAAGAACGTAAAGAATTTTGAACACCGTTTAAACAAGCATTGGAAAGACCACCCAATGATATATGACTCTATAAAACACTGAATACACATACAACACCGAAAGAAGCACAATGTAATTAGTGAAGATGAAACAAAGCCAAAAATTGAGGAGCAAACTGACCTCCTGCTTTTGGAAACACTTACGTAAACTAAGATAGATAGGTTTGTAAATTATCATAAGTGAACATGATTATATTTGTGTTGATTAAAAATAAACATACGGAGGTTTAATAAAACATAAATTAAATATTGTTATTGTTTAAATATCCAACATTTGGATTTGTTTAATTCTTGAGGAAGCTTTATGATATCAAAAAGATGCCGAAGACCCCAAAAATAAACCATAACATAAGATAATTGAGGGGAATGTGGAATATAGGGGTAAACAGTTGGTGTGTGGGATATATGAGTACAAATGTGGTATGTGGGATATATGTGACAAAAAGGTGCGGGAACCGTTAAAAGAAGGGAAAAAGTGGGAAGTGGGAAAAAATTAGAGAATCTGCTTTAACACACACCCAACGAAAAGATAAGTCAAAAAAATAAATTTTCACAAATTCCCTGCAGATTTCATGCTAAAGATGAAGTTCCATTTGTCCCCATTTACCAACATTTCCGAGCACAAACACAGAATATGATATTTTTGGTGTTAACGGAAACAAAATTTATATAGATGATTTGCATGTGTTAGAATATAAAAATAAGGAGATGTGATATGATTGCCTCTGAGACAACTATCCACCAGAAGTGGATGTAAGCAATTATAGACAACCGTGCGGCCTTCAACAATGAGAAAAACCCATACCGTAAAGTCGGCTATAAAAAGCCCCGACATGAAAAATATGAAACAGTTGAATTGAAAAAAAAAAAACTAACAACCTAATTTATAACAAAACAATTTACCAAAAAACAAATATGGCAGTCATGAACCAACGACAATTAATTTAAACAAAAACAAAACAGAAACAAAACCGAAATCAGGTATTCTTATCATTATTAAACTATAGAATTCGATCACTTGGATCCATCAAGGATTTGTATAGAGATTATACAAATCCTTGTATCAATGTGCATATTCAACAATGGCGACTCTCGAATAATTCATTTAAATTAATTATTAATCCCCTATGCATCGGTTGCTTATAGTAAGTGTTTCTTGAATGATTTTCATCATGTAGCCTAGAGACTAAAATTATGACAAGCAAAAACAAATTGGAATACATAAAAATTAACAGTTAAGAATATCAGAGGAAAAATCTACTTGGGTCAACTTTACAAGAGGGACAGCCTCAGGGAAAGTCTGTCCTGAATCTCCGACCCTTAAGTTTAAGAATAAAGAGAAATTGCCGCGCCATATCAATATATACATACTTAACTCTACACATAATTTATCATGCAAACTATTTAATGTCTACATAAACCTGTTTTATTATATAATATATATTATATTTTATATAATAGTGAGGTCTGGTTAATGGGAAATTATTTTTCCATTTTTAAATCATTTAAACGTTCAGAACAACATGATGGCTCTATTTGTGATACTTTGTCTATAGAATGAAATAGTATATTGTAAATACTGTAAATATGTCCTAGGACTGAAAAAACTGCATGTAATATTTCAGCCAAAACAGAACAGGGCAGATTTTCTAAGCTTCATTTGTTTAACCACAAGTTCTGAGTAGATTTCATACCCATGATATTAACCCTCTGTTAAAAGAAGTCTATGGATTAAAGAAGTCCCTGCATAATGGTGGTATAGTTGGTATAGTTTTGTTCTAAATATATTTAAAGAGACAGGGTTAGATGCTGCAGATTTTGAAACTTCTGATTAAGCATAAAGCTTTAAATATTCCTTAAAGATGAAGTTTAAAAAGATATCACATGATGTCTACACAAAAAGGTCTCAAATAAATTACAGACAGTTCAAAATTATTTCTTTATAGCCAAATAAAATTTGAGATAAACATAGACGACTAATTATTAAAAGGATCAAATTTTAAAACTAGAAAGTTAGTCTCTAAATTTCGGGTTAGTGACCATAACCTAGAAGTGGAAATAAAAAGATTTAGAAAAATATCCAGAGACTAAAGGTTATGTAAATTTTGTTATAAACTTGAAGGTCGTACGGTGACCTTAAGTTGTTAATTTCTGTGTCATTTGGTCTATTGTGGAGAGTTGTCTCATTGTCAGTCATACCACATCTTCTTTTTATATTGATGACGAATACTATTTTTTTTTCTAGATTGAACTGAACTGAACTAAGAGATCAGTTAATTTTAAAAATTGGTTATACATGCAAATTCTCAACCAACCACTTTTCAAGCTTAAAAACAACCTTTTAATCCTGGGGCCAGTTTCACAAAGCTGTTTTAGGACTAAGATATGTCTTAGGATGGTCTTACGACATATCTTAGTCCTAAGTGGGTTTCACAAAGTGGTCCTAATTTAGGACATCTCTTGAAGTTGGTCATAAAGTTAGGACTACACGAGAGGTGTCTTATGATGGTCTTAGGATAGTCATAAGTTTATTTTTATGAATTACACTTATTTTTTATATTAATTTTGCAAATTATGTTATTATTATTTGATTATCTAATCTCCTTGTTCTACTCGTAACAAAATCTTTATAGGTTGGCGGATTATCAACAATGATTTATCAACAATGAACATTCGATTTATTTATATCAAAAATGCACGATTTTATCCTTTAACCTTTTTATAACCGATACAGTGAAAACTTGAATTCAACTCACTTGTACAAAATCAAATAATCATCAGCTTATTGTTTTTTTTTCTCAAATTTTTATTTGAATTTTTATATGCATATTGGTGTATTATTAATAGATTATTTATATAAATTAAACTAATGCTTTATATTAATTTTACAAAATATCTAATTCTGGAATGTTAATCAATACGTTAAGTGATTTATTGGAAACACATAATACATTTACATGAATTTTTCCATGAATCCATGTTAATATTTAAAAATTTGAAGAACTTGCGACAGGTTTAGGATATCTTAGCTAAGATCATCCTAAGACAGCTTCGAGGAGAGGTCTGAGATATGTCCTAGGATAGTCATAAGAGGATCATAAGACATGTCCTAAGATATATCTTATGACAGGTCTTAGGATAGCTTCGTGAAACCGGCCCCTGAATCTCAACTTTTGACACCAGTTGGTGATTTCATAAAGCAATAAATATCTAGAGTTGCGAAAATGATCGAGGTCCATTTCCATCGATCAAAAGTTACATTATCATAATTATATGTTTTTGTTTTATGTTTGTAACTCTTGGCTATTGTGTTAACAATATATTATATTTTTTGTTTTAGCTACACCTATGGCTACACCCATATGGGTGTACAGGTGTACAGTAATTTGCAAATAAAATTATTATCAAAATATACACTATCATGTACTATACATATATATTGCCCGAGGCTTTATGTGTTTTATGTCTAGAGATTAAAAAAGTAAGCCACGAATTTTAGAATATTTAATACTTACTATATCATAACATTAAATATATACATACTCACCTAGTAGAACCAAGGATTTCTGTGATACAGTTATATGATCGACATGAACTATATTATGTTTATTTTTAGATTCAAAATTATCAAAGATCTATAAATAAATGGATGTCTGTAAAATAACCAGTGATATTTATAGACATGAACATGAGAATTGACCATGACATCAACACAAGTAATAGCTTTTCTAAAAAAGCTAGCCGTCTCTTTGCTGATGAAAGTGGAAAGTGTTCTCGCTTTGTAGATTAATTCATTCAGAATAGCCTTGCAAATCAATCAACAAATTTTACCAAACACGTTATGAAGCAGTATGTCGTTTAATGTTTGGTGTCAAATAAGTCCTTTTCGTACTAATCCTTCAAAGCTTAACACACACGATTGACATAATATTTTGTGAGAGACCGTTCTTTTAAAATAGCAACAGTATTATCGTATTTGAAATTTATAATTTTCTTTTATTTCTCTTTTTCTCATATAGCATATATATATATATATATACAACTCGTCTAAATATCAGTCCAACAATGTTAGATCTGTAAATTTGCATTCGCAATTTTTTTGTTCTTCCCTCGCCGGTATTCGAACTCATATATGAACTTTTTCTAAGGGGGGCCCCGCTGACTGACCTAAGGGAAAGGGGGGGGGGGGGAGGGGCTCCAGTCATGCTTCAGTGATTCCCTATATAATCAACCAATTTTTTCCCACAAAAGGGGCCCCTCTGTTGGATTCGAACTCATATATGAACTTTTTCTAAGGGGGGCCCGCTGACTGACCTAAGGGAAGGGGGGGGGGGGGGCTCCAGTCATGCTTCAGTAATTCCCTATATAATCAACCAATTCCCCCCCCCCCCCCCCTTCCCCCCCTGGATCCGCCTATGACTGCTGAAATATGATAGTATTCATGTATAATTGGTTTCATCGTCTGAGAGTATTTTTTTTATTCTTCTTATATTCCCCTTTGGATATTTTTTGGATCTCCTGTTCTTCATCATCTGCTATGAGCTAAAGACAACGTTCAACCCAACCCAAATCTGTCCTAAAGATCTGGGAGTGCATTTATCATATACTTATTATTTGTATTGAGAGGTAGAATAGGTCTTTATTTAAGCTTCATGATATTTGATGAGGTCGAGAAATTTAGTGACATAAGTAAGACAAGGTTGAAGATTGAATCTGAAACTGATCAGATGTCGATATTTTTGTACAGTTGAATTAAAACAATGGTTGTAAATGCTTTAAATATTTGTCAAACAATTTATTCTATCATCATGAAATATCATAACCATGATTTCCTCAAGTTTTCTTCATGTATAAAATGTACGTAACAGTGATCGACTGGATTGAATGTGAAACAATCACGTTTATGTTTACAAAACTTCAGGAGATTCGGCTATTCATAGATAAATGTTACCTGTGTACCGATATGCATGATTAATTGGTGACCAGACAAAATCTAATTGATAAAATAGAGAGTATAAATCCGATACTCTACGGGATTGAAAGACATTTACTAAGTTTGGATTGTCCCAACCAATCAACGTCTCAGTAATATCTTCATGAGGGTTCACGCATATAAATTAGTTAAAAATATAGTCTATGGAGGAATTTTCGGAAGCTAAATTATTGTTCATTCGGAACACCTATTCATCTTATCTGTATTAGCTTCCTGCAAATAAGAGCACCTCCATACGGGGTATCTAAGATATTTAAAACATTACAATAAAGAATTTTCACAGATCGCTAATTCACTTATCTGATATATGATAATATACAATCTATAGATCCTTTTCAAACATGTATATTTATTGTAAAGCTACATTTTATGCATTGCAAGGGTTTACTGACTTGAGCAAAGTTGACAGTTGTACCCTTGATAAACAAGTGAAAGATAAATGGTCAAGATTTAATTATAACGACCTATGCATATGGTATCAAACATCTGTGTCTAGATATTCTGTGGCTTCGACATAATGAGTTATAGTGGGCTTTGGGATTTGATTTGTAACAATAAAATCATTATAAAATTGAGAATGGAAATGGGGAATGTGTCAAAGAGACAACAACCCGACCATAGAGCAGACAACAGCCGAAGGCCACAATGGGTCTTCAATGCAGCGAGAAACTCCCGAACCCGAAGGCGTCCTTCAGCTGGCCCCTAAACAAATATGTATACTAGTTCAGTGATAATGGACGTCATACTAAACTCCAAGTTATACACAAGAAACTAAAATTAAAACTGATACAAGACTAACAAAGGCCAGAGGCTCCTGACTTGGGACAGGCGCAAAAATGCGGCGGGGTTAAACATGTTTTTGAGATCTCAACCCTCCCCCTATACCTCTAGCCAATGTAGAAAAAACAAACGCACAACAGTACGCACAGTAAAACTAGTATAAGAGAAGTCCGAGTCCGATGTCAGAATAGGAAACAAAAGAAAATAAACAAAATGACAATAATACATAAATAACAACAGACTACTAGCAGTTACTGACATGCCAGCCCCAGACCTCAATTAAACTGATTGAAAGATTATGTCTTCATCATATGAATATCAGGCACAATCCCTCCTGTTAGGGGTTTATTATTATACCATAATAAAATATATGAGAAGAACATAACCCGTGTCGTGCCAACAACTGTTTTAGAATAAATATGTTTAATTCCGATGCAAAGACCCTATAGACGGGTTTACCTGTAATTGACAAAGAAAACATGGGCGCATCCATTAACCTCTCACGTGACCGATCCGCCATTACAACCGTGAAAAATAACGCACGTGTATTGATCAAAACATTATCGATTTTCTGTTTACATTTGTATTTCTTTCATTTTCTGATTTATTTTACTATGGATGCTGCCGAAAGTTATAAAAAACATGGAAGCATTGCTTGTGCAGTTAATAGTTGTACAAATAACCGTAAAAAACTTCAGGTGTGGAAAAAAATCAATATGCGAATTACACAACGAGTTGCACAATTACTGCCCTCGTTTGATTCCATATACGTCTTATGTGATGCCTTCAGACGAGCCAACAAACCTGAGTGGATCAAAGCCGTATAAACATAAAAAAAAACTTTGCATAAACAGGTTTTTGTATGGTCCGGACATTTTTTTTTTGGATGATGCGCCACTGCACACAATCCGTTTTTATTTTAAATAAAACTTATTATGAAAGTAAAATAACACTGGCCGACGACTGTTAAAAACTTAAATTAATCTATAAAATTTAATCCGATGACTACATTGCATCTGCCTCTTTTTGGATAGAAGATCCACCGCGACATCAGATGCGGATCCAGGATTTTGAAAAAAGGGGGGAGGGCGCGTGCCCCCAAACTTTTGTAGTGGAAGCGGTAAAATGTCTGGATTAACCATAAATGAAGCTAATAACAATGAAACCTACCCCGAGGCTACATGTAGTTATAATTGCAAGCAAATCAACCCAGTGTGAAGAGACGAACTTTTTTCATTCATGACGACTTCTTAGTATCTTTATGCTGCAAAATGGACAGACATTGCGACAATATTAACTCAGACAAAAATATTGTTAACAGAGGAGTAAGGGACATCGGGGACTTATATAAGAGTCTAATACGGATTAAGGATGAAAATCTACGAGACCTCTGTTTTGGAGTGGTTGGGAGGGGAGTTGGCAAAACACTAAATGACGCTTCTAAAACATAACTTATCATCGCTTTGAATTTACATATTGGAGTCTTTGGTGGTTTAATGGCATTCAGTTATATTAAGCACGGGCTAGATCATGATGTTATATACTATACATACTATAGTAGTTGTATGTCGAGTAATTTTCTGCAAAAGAAATTGGAATCGAACACATAAAAACTATAGGAATACATGGGCCGTGAAAGTTCAAAACTTCTTAAGCCCATATTCTAATCGCAAAGTTATATCTACATATGGCCCGACGCATCGATAGCATATAGCACAATTCATGCGGACACCAAAGTAATACGAAAATGTCACTCAATTTTGAGCATTATACGTGAGTCAAGCAAAAAGCACAAAACTCTCGTCTCTGTAGGACCGTCTGATTAGTGGATTGTTAAATTTTAGGACTGTCTCATTATAGGTCTGACCACAGAAATTTCTATGATTTGATAAAATTGCACCCTAGCTGATATATCACATTCGACCGGTCAAGACTATTTATTTTTTATTTATGTATGCGTTATAATTATAAATAGTATGATTACCAAATGATTATAATCGACATGTAACCTGGGATTAGTATTCGTATAAAATTTATTATGTCCCGCGTGTAACATATAAAATACAGTTATATTTTAAGGACACGACACCTGGCCTGCAATACACTTAGAATCCTTATCTAATTACTTTATTATTTATAGCACATATAATTTTGCCGAGGTCAGGTACGACTTCACATTCTTGTGTTTACATTTAATTATATGCGGTCAGGGCATATAGATCTATATCTTGTTTATATTTTTTCACGGTTGTAATGGCGATCGTACTACGACGACGCCTAGGAGTCGCGTCACAAACTAAGGCAGATAATCGGAAAAACCTGTCTATAAGTGAATCAATATTAAAGCCAAAATATGCAATCTTTAATGACCTGACAACAGTATCGTAACTATAATCCTTCTTAATTAGTCTGTTTAAAGGTTTTGTTAGCCTTTGAGGTGAATACTGACATTTTTGTGCTTTGTAAAGAATATTACCATAAAAGATTGGATGTGAAATTCCCGAACGTATAAGATGTCTGCATGTTGAGTTATATTTACGAATGATGTCCTTATACCGATGATAAAATTTAGTAAATGTTTTGACTAGTTTATGATATCGAAAACCCTGGTGTAATAATTTTGCAGTAATACATAAATTTCTCTCGCTAAAATCTAATACGTTGTTACATACACGAGCGAATCGTACAAGTTGAGATATATAAACACCATAAGATGGTGACAAGGGAACGTCACCATCTAAAAATGGATAATTAACGATAGGAAATGAAAAATCATCTCTTTTATCATAAATTTTTGTATTAAGCTTCCCGTTAATGATCAAGATCGAGGAAAGGACAGTGGTCATTGTTAGTATTAGCTTTATTTAAAGTAAGTTCAACAGGATAAATTTCTTTAGTATACACACTGAAGTCGTCATTATTGAGAGCCAATATATCATCCAAATATCTAAAAGTATTTTTAAATTTTTGTATCAGATGTTGTTTCGATGGGTCTTTGCTGATTTTAATCATAAATTGTAACTCATAACAATACAAAAACAGGTCCGCAATAAGTGGTGCACAGTAAGTCCCCATTGAAATTCCGATAACTTGACGATATACGGAATCTCCAAAGCGAACAAAAATGTTATCAAGTAAAAATTCAAGGGCAGATATAGTATCAAAGCATGTCCAATTGACATAGCTCTTTTGTTTGTAGCTACTAAAAATGACCCAAAAGAGTTTGAACATATGTATTCGCATTCCGACTTTTTAAATGCCAATTTAATTAGGTGTGTGAATTTTTTCTTAATAAGAATATGAGGCAAAGTGGTATATAGGGTAGAAAAATCAAAACTTTGAACAGATTCAAAATCACCAATATATGCATGCAATTTATCAAGTACTTCCGACGAGTTTTTGACACTCTAAAAGTAGTTAATTCCACTATTTTCAAAGGCCTTATTTGAACAATTTATTATCAGGTTTTTGATTGTACCAAGTGTACTAGTAAGTAGAATAGACAATTTAGTAGTGGAACAATGACTTGAAGACGAAATAAATCTATATTTGTAAGGTGATTTGTGTAGCTTCGGAAGCCAGTACATAGTTCGGACTTTCATTGTATTTGGTTCTGCTTGTAAAGAAGTAGCTAATAGTTTATGTTTGTTACAGATATCGTTTTCTGAAAATGAAGTCAGTTGGAATGTTGGAGAATTCGTGATTTCCTTTTGCAGAACCTCAATGTAAAATTTACGTCAAACTATAATGATATTATTAGCAGCTTTATCAGCCGGGACAAAAACAAATTCCTTGGCTAGTTCTTTTAGTTTATTTTTAATACGAGAAATAGGATTTTTTATGGTTGTTGTTAAGAGTAAAATGTTCTTTAAAATGTTGTATACGTATATCAACTGTCTTCATTACTGAATTAAAAAAAAGAGTCCAAAGATTTTTTGTCGGCTTTTTCCCGTTTTATCCATTTCAAACAGTAAGCACGAAGTGAGTCGTGGATGATATTACACATCTTCGCTAGCCAAGGGTTACGATCCACTTCCCTTCTCTCCACCCTTGGCAGATTAAGCCAACATTTGTGATAACAATGTTGCGCCATCTATCGGTAGATTAAAGTCACGCCCATTCCGAATACATTATTCTTGACCAATGGTAGCACTTGAACTCTTCAATTTGGAGGTAAAAACACGGTAGCGTCTAGATTCTACACACTTGGTACATGTAAAGCAGGAAACGAAAATATACGTTGACATTCATGCATTTGTGCAAGAAACATACACAGGAACTTCTATTAGTTGATTAAAAACATTGAAATTGCCACTAAATATAGTCGTATGTTAAGGGATGTAAAGACTTGTTGCACAATAAGCACGTGGCAATTGTTTACATACGCTTTCTACATTTACACGTGATCATGTCATAGGCGCTTTTTGATTGGATGCAGCGAGTTTCGACTGCAACCAATGAAAATCATTACCTTGTGTCTCCGAAATTCTATCTCAATCCGCCAAGGGTGGAGAGAAGGGAAGTGGATCATAACCCTTGGCTAGCGAAGATGGATATTACGACACTCATTCCAATTAATAATTGACGGGGGACGATATTTAGGTCCTTTACTGAGGAATGATTTTAACTCTCGGTCGCGAACGATGTTAAGGTCTCCTGTTATAACATGGGAAATGGGGCCATAAGTGTATTCGGAATTGCTACAATTTCATGACGGAGGTGTATTTTCACTGATATTTACATCTTTACAGACTAGTCTATAATTAAACACAAATTTTCGGGTAGATTTCTTGTAAATATAACAAATAAGAGGGAGTTCAGTATTATCAAAATATCCAGGAATTTGTTCTTTAACAGAATGGTCGTTAAAAATACCGGCAATATTTACAAAATCAAAACCTTTATTGACATACTTTATTTTAATAAAATGTTTTTTTATGATCTTCAGGGCGATCAATTTTGGGAAACAGTTTAGAATAACAATATGCCATTATGATTTGAACGCTTTCATACTTAGGACTGCAATATGAAATTGTGTTGCAATCTTCTAAAATTTTATTTAATTTATTTATAGGTAAAGAACAGAGCTTGGTTAATAGATAATGTCTGCCGTTGTTTTTTGAAATAGAAATTAGGTCCGAAATATTTGTATGGTTGGTCCGAAATTTTCTTATGCATACTTGTCATTTTAACAAATCAGATAAAAAAAATCTGTTTCAACTGAAAATAAAACAAGTAAAATATTAAAAGACAATGTTTCCTTTTTACAGTATTCTCTATCAATTAAGTTATCTTGTAAGCTAATTAAATGTTTATTCAATTCACTGATGTCACTATTATTTCTTTTATTATCCACACACTGTAAATTAATACTCTTAAATTTATGTGTGTTTTGGATGTGCACTTGTGATTGGTAAATATTGATACGCTTCTGTGTTTTTAATATACGTGACTTAACATCAAGAAATCCATTACTATGGAATCGATCACCTTTGTACACTTCGGTATAAAGAAAGATTGTCCTGTTTATCTCCACCATGATTTAATACACTTAAAGGAAAACACTTACTCTTTCAGATACCAGAATACAGCCGACCTACCACATGTAAGAACAACTGCATATGGCCTACAATCTTTAAGGTATGCGGGTGCTAAGCTTTGGAATGAGCTGCCAGATGAGCTACGTAAGCAATCATCTTTAAATCAATTCAAGAACTTGATAAATTCTTGGTCTGGCAGCTCATGCCAATGTTTTGCCTGCCAAACCAGTTAATTTCTGTTCATTATTTTTGGTTTAATGCTTTATTTTCAGCTTGGCAAATTTATTTTGTTATCTTAACTATAGTGCTTCTGCTGCTTTGTGCTAATTTTAGTTATTTACCTAATATATATGTGCTTTTAATTTGTAAACCATTGTATTTTTGCTTTTGAGTTTTTATCTCATAAGTGCATGTTTCAGGTCTGAACACGGAAACACGTGAAATAACAAATCGCAAAAACGTTGCACGAAAAAAAACACTCTGGGAAAACGAAGCCAAGGAATAAAATCGTAAATATTTAGGAAAAAAGTAACAAAAGTTATTACTCAGCCGTTCTTGGAGATCATGCAGTCATTATTATAAATTGACATGGCAACCCTGCATGTGGTCACTTTTTAGCGTCCTCTAATTGCATACGATTTATCATAGAAATACAATAGGCTATTAATAAATATCTTGGGACCAGTTAATTAGTTTATAATTTAAAACAATATCTGGGCTGATTTGGAATAAGTTCCGGTTTACTTTTTAATCAAATGCGGAACAAGCACGAGAAAATAAGAGTACCGACACGAAACACGGAAAATAATCAAGGGAAAACACGAAGCACGCACGTCAAAACAAACACGAGAAAACGAGAAATAAAACGTCGAAACACGAAATCACGTGAAATAAAAATGCCGAAAACGTTGCACGAAAATAACCCTTTACCACCCTCTAAATAGGTCATACTAGATGTCGACACCTCATATTAGAACTAAAGTAGATGGTCAATTTCGTTTGCTAGGTTAAAGAAATCTTCAACTTGCTCTAATTTGCCTGTGAAGACCACAAAACCGTCATCCCTATTGACAGTGTAATTTGATGTTTTCTCTCCATTGGAACTTATCTAAGATTTTAATGAATAGGACAGACAGATGCAGAACTGTGCATGTTGGTGAAAATATACTACCCATGAGCGCTCCTATAATGTGTTTGTATAACAGTACGTACATTAAACTCAAATTCATTGTTTCTAAAAACTAATTTAACAAATGCAGTTAAATCTACTTTGTTGAGAATCCTTAAAGCATATTCTCCTGTGTGTCAATTAATTCTAATGCATTGATAACAGTTTCTTCTAAATTATCAATGATCATATTTGTGTACCTTGACGTACACCATAGGCAATAAGAATGCATTCTTTTTTGACCTCGTGCGACTCTTTTTTTATTAATGGAATCTTTTTATCTTGAATGTAACATTTATGCCTCTTCAATAATGGTTTTATAATTAGATCAAGTAAGTATCTCTCGCGGGAGAGTTGCATTTATTGATGATTGGTCGGTATAACGAACATCAATGTGTCCTGCTAGCTGGCTGACCAGTTCGCAATGCCGCATTACTTATTTCTAGATTAATTTTATGAATTTTTGGAAGAAGGTTCATGTGTCCCCCATGTTTTGAATCATTATTATTCTTTAAGAAATTATACGTCTGGGAATCTATTTTTCTCCCTCATTGCTTTATATTTAACACTTCTCTCAACATGCCAAAATTGTAATGATTTACAATAAAAAGAAACTTTTATCTTCCACACAAATGACCATGCAAACACTGATATATAATTTCTTATTCAGTTGAATTAATAACTAGAATAAAAAAGTTCTAAGATTCACGTATTGTCTTTCTTTTAAAAACAGCAACTTGTTTATTCATTGTTGCTTTTGTTGCTATCAAAGCTGTGAAACCCAACTTATTAACGTAATACATGACTGGGCAACTGCCATTGACAACAGGAAACAAACGGATATATTTATTTTGGATTTTGAAAAAGCATTTGACACCGTACCGCACGAACTATTAAAAAGTAAACTTCACAAATATGGCGTGCCGAAAAACATCTTGAATTGGATTAACGCATTTCTATCTACAAGATCTCAGAGTGTGATAGTGAATGGGACTAAGTCCAAAACATCGACAGTCCTATCAGGTGTACCTCAAGGAACGGTTCTTGGTCCCATCCTATTTCTGGTCCATATCAATGACATAGCAGAAAATGTAACATCAGAAATAAGGCTGTTCGCAGACGACTGTGTATGCTACAGAGAAATTAAAAATGAAGATGACTGTGCAGAACTACAGAAAGATATAGATACCCTTGGTAACTGGGCGACTAATTGGGGTATGAGATTTCAACCAATTAAATGCAACATGATGACATTGAGTCGCAAGAAGAAAATTACATCATTTAAATACACTCTCAAAAATACGGAACTCCAATTTTTAACATCTATTAAATATCTAGGAGTAAACATCACAAATGATCTACACTGGGGAAAGCACATAGAGGAGATATGCAATAAATCTTATAGGACATTAGGATTATTAAAAAGAAACCTATCAGCATGTCCACTTGAAGTTAAACTCCAGGCATATAAAGGACTGATACGACCTGTCCTAGAATATGCAAGCACTGCCTGGGACCCACATCAACTATATCTCCAAGACCAACTGGAAAATGTACAGAAAAGAGCGGCTAGCTATAGGTTTATAACATCAAACTACAACTACGAACCAGGAAGTATGACAGCAATTTTAGACCAACTGCAATTACCATCACTAAAAGACCGCCGTACACAAAACAGACTGATCCTTTTCTGCAAAAGTATACACGGTCAAGCAAACTTACCTTCTGACCAACTGAAAAAACCATCAAGGACAACCAAGAACATGCACAGCCAACATTTCCTTAGACTTCAAACAAAAACAGACACATTAAAATACAGTTTCATTCCAAATACCATTAAAGACTGGAACCAACTACCACCGGATATCTTCATCAAAATTCAGACAGCAGAAGAACCAGCTAAAACCTTTAGTGAAATTGTAAGGGGGGCCCCACTTAAGTAAATTACTTGACGCACGCGCGGTGTATTAATATCCTTGGATGTATCACCGTATTCCTATCAAGATCAAGATCAAGATCTAAAATGAACCTATGGTTTTCATATCCCACGTTTATAAATAGTTGACTTGATACATAAAAATATACATCTGGTTTTTACCTAACGTTCCCTAGCTGTGATAATAATAGATCCAAAAGTCACATGTATACAGCACTTATAGAGTACACAAAATTGAGTATTTTCATTCAGTCGAATTTTATAGCATATCATTTGAATAGTCATGTATTCTCTTCAATCGTTGCTGTTTTATTATAGTTATATTTATTATATTTATAATATTACAGTATTTGTTCTATACAGAATAAAAGTTATAAAATTAAAGCATTGTTTATAAAAAAGTTTCTACGGGAACTTCTGTTAGGCAGGAAAAATATACTACGTTGACACGTGTCAAGTATTACATTCACAAACTACCCATCAATACTATTATACAATTATATGTTTTACCAATCTCATCTTTGATTTCACATATTTCTGACCGGTTTTCACATGTACTTGTACCTATACTCTTCGAATGTCTATCTTTTGATCTACCAACTGAGTTTTTCGTGTACACAAATATCTAGATCTGAAGGCAATGGATTTCATACCATCTCTTTAATATAGTCATGCAATTTTGCATAATGAAAGTTACGACAAGATTTTGTTGTCAAGTACAATTTTTAAGATTTTTTTACATCTTGGGGTCATTATTAAAACGTCTTTCAAAATCACAGTTGTAATATGCTCCGTTGCATTCAGAAAATAAAAAAATAATACAATATTGAATCAAATTAGTCTTCTACAGCATTTCATATCTTTTCAACTCTTTGATATTATCTGGCTATAGGTTTCATCAACTTTCGAATTTTTACCTCATGATGGAAACTATATTCCATTTGATATTGACCACACCTATTTTGTGCTCAATTTCCAATATGTTAAGCGATGTAATAATATGATTCAAAATACATATGCATGTCAGTAAGTTTTCCATACTTCGTTTTTATATATCCATGTTTATTTCAACATATGCTCCAAATGTATCTGCTAATTCATTTTTCAACTTTGGTATTAGGTTTTATTGCATTTGCAGAACTGAAAAACTTCAAGTTCCATGTGTGTCAATGTAAATACATTAATCATGAAATAAACTAGATTTTTTTAGAGCCAATCAACTATATTAAAGCCTATAATTGCTTACACCAGCTTTATTTGAACTTTGGTGGATAGTTGTCTCAATGGCAACATACCACATTTCCTTATTTAGATATTATTAGAACGAGATTGTTCTGGCCTCTGACGACCATTTTGGGAAGAGACTTGTATATGGCCCCAACAAGTCACAAAAGGGACCGTCAGACGTCAGAGCAATCTCTAGCTGGGACTAATCATCCGATCGTAAAAACAATATGTTATAGTGCAAATTGGAATTCAGTAGGATTCAGAATCCACAAAGTACATGAATATATAAATTGGAATTTTGATTTATACCAGTTTAGATCAAGTACCAAATAGAATGTAATACCTGTACTGGTAGAAATTTGGATATCTAGATTTGAACTAGAAGGATCCTAAATTGAACTAAAATTTCTATTAGAATCCAAGATGTTTCTGAAAGCTATAGTAAGAATATGATTCCTGATTGTATTGTATTTATGTTTTCGTATTTTTTAATTCAATTTTTTTATTCAGGAATATACTGGACAAGAATGTAATCGAAATTAAAGAAAATAAAATGCAACGACCAATAACTTTATTACAAAACAAAATCAGGAAATTTAAGATACGTTTTTAAGTCTGAAATAAACTTTCTTCAGTACCTTCTATTTTTTTTACATATATATTACAATATTATATTTATGACATTGTGTTGAGCAAATAATACTCGAACAGAGACAAGTAATGCATTTTATCTTACTGTTCCAGATGAAAAGTAACAACAGATACAATATAATTCCAAGTTACAATTTTTCACATGTGTGAATATGTGAAATTTTTGAGAGCGTTGAGGAATTCATTATAATTGAGTCTAGGGAAACAAACTTCGTAAATTTCCATATCATCTTCTGAATTATAATTTTGAAATGGTGCTTACGATTCGGGAGCACCTGTCGATTGAGTTCAGTCTGTTTTTTTGTGGAGTTTGAATGTGTTGCTCAGTGTCTTTAGGACTTAATTTTCTGTATACAGTGTTTTGAGGAATGTCTTTTTCTGTCGTTTTATTTCGGCCAAGATCCTTGTTCACTTTGGCTAAATGCCTTCGATTGCTCTCTTGATATCTTCGTCATCTTATGCTTTTCATAGTAAACAATCCTTAGATTGACATTAATTTTTGATAATTTTATTTCAAGGTTACGTCTATTTCAACCTCTTTGCTTATACGCAAACACTTCAAAATTGCACTGTTTTCCTCAACTAATGAAACAAATTTAACTCTGTCGCACTAAGTTGCAAATTTCAATTTTTCTTAATGTGACAATTTCTTTCATATATTTTACGATACATCCTTGTGTTCTCTCTGTTTTACAAAGAATTTCAACTATAAAAAATGTACATACATTCATGTAGTACAACCCAGGATCCCATTGGTACAAACCTGGATATCCCAATTTCTACTTGTAGAAACGAGTTCTAATTTGTTATAGATTTAAATTAGTTTAAATCTGAATTTTAATTTGTACTGGGATGATTCTGGATACTACTGAATTCCAATTAACAATAAAACATTTACGGACGGACAAAAGACAAACCTAACTGCACGTTCCCTTTATGTTACTAAAATTCCTTAATTAAATATCTTAAGACGAACATTATTTCTTACAACTCGCGTACTATTCATAACTTTTCTTAAATATCTTATTGACTTGAGCTTCCCCAATTATTTATAGTACGAGTTCATTGATATTCTCACAGATTACTTCTGCTTAGTACTAGCATTAAAAGTATTTACAAATGTTCGTAATGTCAAGTTATATAGAATAACACAAATGCGATTGAAAGGATCCATATTTATTGTTTCGTTATGATGACAAAGGAATGACAATTTAGTAGAAATTACGATCAGGTCTATCTAGTCACCTAATATGAAAAAAGAAGTTGTTGTATGATTGCCAATGAGTCAACTTTTCACCAGAGACCATATGACTTGAAAGTTAGCAAGTATAGGTCATCGTACGGCCTTCAACAATGAGCAAAAAAAAAAAAACGCATGGCAAACTATACAATACCACAACATGACAAATGTAAAACAATTCAAACGAGAAAACTAACGGCCTTGTATATTTATGTACAAAATATTAAACGAAAAACAAATATGACATACTTCAACCAACGAAAACCACTGAATTACAGGCTCCCTACTTGGGAGAGGCACATACAGAATGTGGAGTGGTTAAACATGTTTGACATGGTCACCCCTAACCTGAGACAGTGGTGTAACTTCACAACATAAGAACAGACTTTAAAAACAAGCTGAAGAAGGATTGACTAATCAAAACAAAACAAAAACACACAAAACCAAATGAAAAAAGGACGTAAGACATAAAGTACAGATCTGCTAGTACTCGCTGCAACTGAAACTTAGTTTAAAGCTGATAACAACTAATAAAACAAATCAGGTATTTTAGACTAAAATATCAATCAATACATATTCAACGGATTAAGTGTAAAACCGCCCATAGACAGTCAGTGAGAAGCACGAATGCCATGATAGCAATGGCAAAATTTAGGTATTGACAGAATGTATGTTTTAATTTATTGATAACATAAGCAATGTTTGTACCGATAAAATCAATATTCAAATATCTTATTACAGTGTTAAATGGATATCCTTTTATGATACTTTTATTTAAAGGAACGATAAGTTTACCCGGGTCGTATCTAACTTCACATTCTTTATAAACAACACCACCGTAAAAATTAGGATGTGATATCTTAATCGTAATAAGTTATCTACAGGTACAGCCAAACTTCCAAACATTATACATTTTTGTATTATTCAAAATTATCAGTCAATATGTGTTCTACAAGAATCATCAGTCCTTTACCTTTCATTTGATACCTTAATTACTAAGATATATTCTACATACTACATACTAGTTTTATATTTTATATTTACACCTATGCGTAGGAACTATTTTGTTTTAAATGTGTACTACTTTCCAGTACGTACGTTCTTTTTTTACCGTGCCCGATTTGGTGGTGTTTCATGTGACAAAGTCTATCTGAATCATTTTGCACAGAATTCCGCTTAACTCGGTACTAGGGGCCTCTCAAACTTGCAGTGAGGTGAGAACTTGTTTTGCTCCGTGTCGAAGGCCTCACTGTGACTTTGAAATGAAGAACATCAATAAAAGCGCTGTTCCTTAGGTCTTCGTGTGTTTTTTGCTGTGCATATATTGATTTTGTGTCATGGATGGATACCCATATCCTTTGTTTTTCTATTAAATCCGTGTATTTATCAAAGAATTTGTTAAAGGTTTTAAGAAATTTGTGGTAACGAAATCCCTCACTTAATAATTTACCAGTGATACATAGATTACGTTCATTGGAATCTAAAACGTCACTTCACTACAGATACTGGCAAAGCCAACGAGTTGGGATATATAAACACCACCAAAAAAGGAAAATTAACAATAGGGAACGAAAAATCGTCACCTTTTTCATAACTTTCTGTATAAATGAACAAGTCTGATGTTAAAAAGACGCAATTGGTGCCCATATGAATACTTATAATATGTCCATAAACTTTATTGCCGAAACGTACATAGATGAGTTGCTGCAAATAAATTAGCAATCAGTTTTTCAAACGACTATTTAATCAAATAGAAAAAAACCTTTTGTTCGATAAGATTGTATGGAAGTGAAGTGTAAAACCAAAACTGTCAAACGAATTAAAAGTACCATTTGAAAGCACGTAATTTATGTAAAACATTCAAAGAATGTTTTTACACTTCAAAAAAATTAATTCCATTATTTTCATATGCTTTATTACAAACATTAATGATAATCTCTTTGATAGTAACTAGTTAAAAGCACTGAAAGATTAGTTGTACAACACTTAATAGAAGCCGAGATGAAACGATATTTAACGTTTTTTTTGTAGCTTAGGTAACTATTACATAATATTATATAGGAACTTTTAAATGTTCAGAGGATACCTTAAGCTGAGATGTGGTAATATTATTATTGTTTACTGTTCGACTCTGTGGCGCGAACTGACCTGTATGTAGAAACAAATTATAATTCTGTGTAGTATTTACGTCATACCGCCATCCCATTGTTGGCTGATTTGTTGGCCGGTACGAACACAAACCGCTTAACGAATAATGACAACTTTGAACTAAATATTTTTTATACCTAAACAAACATTAAATAACATCAAAATGTGCCAGCATAGTTAAGACCCATGCAATGACATCTGCACAGAAAATCAATAGCTAACTAGTATATGTCTCTTTTAATGCTTTCAACTTCATAATTGATTTGACCTTTCACGTGTTTGAATTCGAGCGCTAATGACGAGTCTTGTGTAGATTACACGATGGTTAATAGTAAAATAACAAGTCAGGTATATTAAAGAAAGGATGTCATAAAGATGGAATACTAGTAGTAAAATTTGATATGAAGTGATAGAATTATGGTGGTAATCTTTTTTGTAAAATTTTAGTGCGATATGCACATTTGTTTGAAGATTTCCATCAAATAGCATATTAAAGTTAAACTAGGGCTTTGCAACAAAGAAGACAAGTGATTAGCAATTATAAAGAGCTGACTTTAAAGTTCGCCCCTATTTTATCAAACCCAAAATAAAGGATACCAAAGATATAGTATGTCTCTTATCTTTACTCACATCCAGAAATTGACAATGCTGGTCGATTAGAACTAAATTTTACGACAAAAGAGTTGATTCCCGCTTTCCTTGTGAACATTACACTTCTATGCAACAACATTCCAGCAACGCCTGTATTATGGAGCGTACATCTCCCTGTTGATACGATACTGAAGAGCATGCAATTCCTATCACTATTTCCCTTATAGAGTGTTATTGTTTTAAAGGAAGTTAATCAACCAAGGGTTCCTAGTGGTCAAGTTGAATTCTTCCCTTTGAAAGGACGCCACCATGATTCAGTTGACATGTGTATTTTTTGTATAAATCTATTAATAAACATTCATACTTTTCGTCTTTTTCGGTGTCTCATTTAAGAGAGTTTACACTATAGAAACATGCAGATTTGTAAATTTACCAGCAAAATTGAACCACGGTTACAATGAGTGTTTTCACCACTGACAGTCGCCATCTGATATTAATGTTTTATGACTAATGGTTTTTTGACAGAATAAAATACAAAAGACGACGAAAAGACAAACAAGTTCACAAAACACTTCAAAGTACAATAAAAACTGAGAAACACGTATCCCACCAAAAGCTGTGGGTGATCCTAGGTACTGGAAACATGTCTTTTCAGAAGGTATGGCATGTTGATAAATACAGATCTCGTTTGTTCAACATCTCCCGAGCGTAATTTAAAACAAATCATCTAAGATGTGGATATGCAATGTCAACCATGTAAATATAAGAGGTGAAGGCTGACACGTATGATACACCAATTTTCTCTGTACAACTTTTCCTAAATGCTGTTAACCCTTGTAATGCATGAAATTCGAACTTAAACTTTAAATTTATTAATCAGCTATAATACTTTTAAATCAGCAGTGTCTTCATCCTTAGATTTTAACTTGCAAGCTAAAACAAAATGAGAAGATTTGTAAAAAAGTCTATTGCATTTCGTGGCAAGCCGTCGTCCAATTACCCGCAGAGCATTTTTGACAACCTTGTTGTTGTCTTCTATTTCACTCTGTTTATATATTTGAACGAAGATGCAACTTTTTTCAAGATCAAATCTTTCTATCGTCCTCTTGATCTCTCCACTTACAGCAACGTGTATATATGATAGTTCAATAATATCAGCTGGAATATAGGCTTTTGGTTCTACAGCTATTTCGACGTGTGGAAGAGAACAATATCTAAATTCTATAATATCTCCTCTGTGAACTTCTTTCACCGTCTTCACGAGGCGCCTAGTTTGGGAGGCATTGACGTTCGGTAAAACCTAAAAAATAAAGTCTGCTGTCAAATATCACATAGAAATCTTTTTGATATTTAAAACAGTGAATAGTTAGGATAACAAACACATTATCTCATACAAGTCTAACACTGCGAGGTTGTTACAATCAGAATAAGAAAGCTTAATAGATCTATGAGCACTCAAGTTTCACCCATTCTTAGATCCAACGCTAAACATGTATCTCCATGACAAAAATGTTGTTTCCCCATATACAAAGCCTGGACATTATTGGTTTGTTTGTAAATCACATTATATAAACTGCTATATATGGGGATTTAGTTTTACATTTCACTTAGAATCCTAACATAACCTCTTCAAGACTAGTTAAAGAGGGAATCATGAACACTCATATGATTGTTTTATGTTCCTCAACCAAAGATGGAGAACGGGACCTTCTTTAATTGTAGTGAATACCCGAATAGCATAAGTATCTTTTCAAACAACGTTATATTACTGGGCCTGCCAAAATGCTTCATTAAATATTCTTAGTTATGAACTTTATTTTATCATATATGTACTCAGTTTCGCTCTTTATTTGCGATTTCCCTAGTTTTTGTTTGTTGCCTTGATTTGTCTTCTTTGTCGATTAAGGATATCTTAACAACGGTAAACAACTGTTGCCTTAATTGATCAAGAATCAAGAATCAAAATCGAGTTCGAGAATTACTATGACACCGCCTACTCTAGTCGTAATTTGTATCAGATGTGGATACTAAAATCACTGGGTCTGCCAAATGCTCTACAAAACCTCTTTTCAAATATTTAACATCTACTTAATTAACAATCAAAACTGCGCTTCAGAGCTAGCTGTGGTACTACCAACTCAAGGTCTGGTGTGATCAAATGTGGATACTAAAAAAAGCAAAGTTCTATACAATTTAAGGCCCTCTTTCTGTGCAATAGTATACAAAAACATTTGACTAAACTACCTTTTACAAAATAATTCATCATTTTTGACTAAGAAAAGTAAAAAAAAAGAAATGCAAACATAGAAATAAATATATTGTTTCAGGTATAGCAGTTGCCCGGTCAGGAAGAACATACAAGAAAGTAGTACATAGTTTAAAGAAAATAGTTCCTACGCATATCTGTAACTTTGTCAATAAGTAACATATTTAGGTAATTTTGATATCAAATGAAATCTTAAGGATTTGGGATCACTGTAGAACCCTTGTTAAAAGTTTCATTTGAATAATAAAAAAATGAAATTAAGATAGGAGGGCATATTTGCCCTGTTACTCAGATCAGAAGTACATGTTTTTGTAATATCCAACTTCCGGAAACCAGTGTGCTCTAATATGCAATTAAAGGTATGTTGATTTTTCAGCACACAACAGGATAAGGTATAGTTTTGACATGAAATGATTGTCACCTTATTTGAACTTATGACGAAATAGCTATGAATGCTTGAAATTGCAGAATTTAACATAGAAAGCATGGGGCTATGAATTATTGGTGTTATTCCTTAAGGACAAATCAATATGCCTGATATTTTATTGATAGCATTTGTGTTACGTTTGGAGAACATCTCTTTTAACATACTACTAGCACTTATAGTACTTTACTCCGGGTTTGGTGTTTTTTGTTGCTCAATCCTTAGTTTTTCTGTGTATTTTCTTATTGACGATTGTTTGTATTTTTGTCATTTGTGTTTGGTGATGTTGTTGGTCATTTTTCTATGACTTATTGTCTTTTATTGCCTCTTTGGTATTTTCCCCCTTTGTATTTGTTTTTTATTTTCAATTTTGACGTATATGTCTTTCAATAATGTAAGTTCAAAATTAATGTAAATATCATAATTTTCCATGTAATAAAAATGAAGGCCACTACTGACACGTTAAGTTCTATATCATACCTAAGTTTACGAATAACATACAATACACATTGTATAAAGGTTTCAAACATCTATATCGCGCAAATCAAAATACATCAAAGGACGTTTGGATATAAAACTCATAACGAATGAAATAATTATCATTTGCAAGAGGGGAATTTTTCCTTATTGAGAGGGAAAATACCTACATCACTTGTGTTTATTGTTAGAATATCATAGTTGGTGCGCTTTCAATTGCTTGAGCATATTCAGGCTTAATTACTAAAATTCACGTTTTGCAGTCGATATCACGAGTTTGTTTGCTAAATATCCTTGTCAGTGTGTTGCACTCGACCGATGACATGTTTCTATAATTTACGACATTAAGTTGGTTTTGATTATTAACAGATTTGACTTCTTAAAGGCCTTTCACCATATGGCAATACAAAATTTGTTCAATGCTTAATATGGTGTTGTAATTATTTCGGGGCACCTAATTCAAATTTTTATAGGATTTTGTATTTTTCAAAGTTTGTTTTCAAATAGTCATTGTTTTGTTTGTTATGTTGTGTTCCCAAATACATGTCTCGTTTTCTAAGTCTTCTCATTGCCTTTGATTTAGATTGCTTGTAAATTGTCCTCTGCATTTATATTCCTGTTCAACATACACTTGTAATGTTTATCTTCTACCTTAAGTTATTTTACAATTCATTTGAAATTTGATTAGTAATACTATACTATTACCTTACAATCCCATGCCAAATGACTTGATCTGCGATTAAACATATTAAATTTCTGCTCTCCAATCTTTTTCATCGCTCTTACAACTACGGTATCAGAAGGTAAACCAGCTTTGGATAAGATTAATTGAGTTATCAGACTGAAAACTTGCTTTTATTTTTGTGACACACCATATAGCGACATGCTCACAATTATTGGTAAACAGGTTATACGATCTGCTTCTTCTTAAACTTCTCGCACGTGCTATTATCTCGGTAAATATTTGTACTCAATAAAGAACAAATATTCATCGTCAAGAATAATGTCCATACATTCTTCAATTACTTCAATTTTCACTGTGCCATCATCTGTCTTAGTTGTAAAGTTAACTACACAGATGCTAATCCTATGTGATTCACTGGAAAAAATTTCGGTTACAATTGCATGATGAAAGGACGGAAAGCCAAATTTGCCTTTTAAACGGCTCTTTAAGAAATTGTTCGTCTTCGTGCTGTAGGCATACCTGCCAAATTTAACATGACTGCCCTTAACCAGCAAATTTCCATCGGTTAATCTTGACACGTTTTCACAGTTAAAACCGTCTACTTTTGTTGCGAAAGCGTTATGGTTATTGTTATTTCTGTCTTCCGTAGCAATGTCAACATATATTTCTTCCGACTGAAAAACAGTTCCTACATCAGAAACATTTAGAGATGATTCAGATTGAGTTTCAGTATGCCCAATAACATCTTCGATGCAGCTAAAACATTCATCAATAAGAGTATTGAAGTTTATTTCTCCTGGACGAAATTGATTAGCATTGCTTTCTCTATTGTTAAAAGTGCCGACTATCTCATCTGCATATTTAGTACTATTTTTCTTCAGGAAATGCAGCAATGACTGTTTATCTTCAGATGTAGAATCATCATCACTGTATTTTCCATCGTTGCTACATTCAGAAAATGTATGTTGGCGAACATTTGCTCTTATTTGTTGATACATGGTAAGCTATCTTTCCTAAAAATACATGAATAGGTTTAAACGTATAATCAAATGCTGACGAGAGAGAAAGTTTGATAACATGGATTGAAAAAAAATCAAAATATAGATACAAATTTTCAAGCATTCGATAGAAATGTTAGTTTGACGTTTGCTTTTGTTTTGCTTGTATATGAAATTATGTAAATATTAATTTTTAAAAGCACCAATCGTTCTTTCAAGATAACAGAGGCTGGCCACTTTTCAATATGCTTTCTATTTATTCAACGGAGGTTAATAATAGTTTGATGAAACCCAAGAGCTTTAAAAACATGCAGAGAATTAAAATGATTTACTTACAATTTGTAAATGCAAACAAGAGGCAGAAGATGCTAAAGTGACAGTCAAAAAATAAATTAACTTCACCATGCTCAAGCACTAAAATAGAGGAAAAGACTCACATTAGGTTACAAGTCACTACACTGAAAATTAAAGATTAGTTAAAACAAAAAACCAACTAAAATATTAGTGCTCGGGAATGGTAAACAGATCATGTTCCTCGAGTGGAATCCATCGTTTTGCTCATTGCAAGTTCATTTTTGTATAATCAGCCTTATTTTATGATATCACAATAGAAGAAAAAGAAGACGGTGTTGTAGCTACGACAGTAGGAAGATATTCGTGGTCGTCTTTGACACAGATATTCCACCAGGGTCAGCTAAATCATGATAGCGTCCTTAAAACTTTCCGATGACTGAATGACTTAAACTATACCACTAGGAGCCCTTGGTTTAAATACTTCATTGTGAGCAGCAACCATCTATCAGGGTAATCATGATCGGAAACGGAAGCTCTGAAATATCGCATCAACCGAAGACACTCTATTGATGTGTAAGGACAATTATGTAATTTGGGCATGCAGTACAGTGAAGGAAGATCGACTGCTTTATCTTTGGTCAAAATTACATATGGACAAAGAACGCATCCATGATTCGCCAAGATTTCCTCTTTGATAAATGTCAAAGGAGTATATGTAGAATTTTATCAACTAGTTTACATAATGTGATTTACAAACAACAACGATTTGTTAATCAACATTTGAAGATAGATGTAACATAAATGTGAATAGTTTTTGTTTAAATTCTGGTTTGCATCTAAGTTCCATTTTTTTCTATCTTAAGCCAATTGCATGTCACTATCCTCTACTGAATCCAAAAGATTTTCAAAGAATACCCATACAATTGAGATATTATTAGAGTCCTTCATATTGTCAGTGAAAGTTTTAATAATAAATTGCATCTTGTTTCTTGCAGTCAATATACAGCGTATACAAAATAGTTGGGCTGTATTTTGAATAATTTGTCCAATTTTTTTCCTCAAAATTGTCAAAACATGTAGATAACAATGAACTAGGTAAAGGTGCAAGCGCTGCCGTTTGTGAAAAGAACATGACAAAGATAAAAATAGCTGGCTGTATGTGAATAAACTCATCATAGATACCAGGATTGAAATTTTGTATTTGCGCCAGACGCGCATTTCGTCTACAAAAGACTCAGAATGGTTGTTACTAGTATATCATTTACATATTTTCCCCCTAAAACATTATAAATAAAGTTTCATGAAGCGCACTTTTGTCCTCAAAAGTATATTATTAAGGTATAGAACCACTATTTTGGGCCTGGTCAGAAAGAACATACAAGAAAGTAGTACATATCTAAAACAGAATAGTTCCTACGCATAGCTGTATCTTTGTCAATAGGTAAAATATTTGGGTAGTTTTGGTATCAAATGAAAGCTTGGGGACTTGGGATCACTGTAGAACCCTTGTTGTAAGTTTCTTTTCAATAATAATAAAAGTATATAAAATTATAATAGGAGGGCATAATTGCACTGTTGTTCAGATCAGAAGTACCTTTCTTTGTTCTATCAAACTTCTGGGAACCAGTGTGCTCTAATTTGCAATAAAAGGTATGTTGAATTTTTCAGCAAAAGTCAGGATAAGGTATAGTTTCGACATGAAATGACTGACACTTTATTTGAACTTTAGACAAAGTAGCCAATAATGCTTGAAATTGCAGAATTTAACATAGAAAGCAATGGATCTTTGAATTAGTGGTTTTATTCCTATTACTGACAGGCATGTGAAAATCTAATATTAGAAATCATACCCATTACAATGAAAATTGGTCACATTTGCTGTCAGTAATCATGTTACATTAATTTTCTGAATGTAACAATTATTTTTTCATGTCAAATTACATTCAAATTACATGCCTCAAATTGCTACAGTAATGT
The DNA here is from genome assembly GCF_021869535.1 of Mytilus californianus. Lineage (NCBI taxonomy): Eukaryota > Metazoa > Mollusca > Bivalvia > Mytilida > Mytilidae > Mytilus > Mytilus californianus. The sequence continues at coordinate 63,860,541 of NW_026262668.1, read as the reverse complement.
ATTTCAGCCTTTTTTTGTCATTTAGCATGCACACAGTTAAGACTTTACCTGAAGTTTTAATTTTTACATTATCTTAGACTGAAACAAATGAAACAGGTATATTATGACTGGTTTTGCTGAGTGTAAATTCTGATTGCTATTAGAAGTGTCTCGGTATTTGTACATCCAACATTCGTGTATTTAGTTATTACGTTTCATTTGTAATTCTGCTTGGATGTTGTTTTATGTCTTATCGTTTGTGGTTTTAATTCTATTTTTATTTTCTATATGTATGTAAAAGTAAAAATATTAATCACCTAGTTCATTTTGATGATTTTTAGTTTAAAGCAACTATATGCACAGGATTTATTTGTTTTTACACAGTTTGATTTAGAAGAAAAACCGACATGGTTATAAAATACAAATAATACCACAATTCTATATTATTATTCTTGTAATGGTTAGAAAATGCATCAAATAACACCATTACAAAACTCAATCTCAATTTAATATTCTATTTTTCGAAATTTACCTTTGACGTCATTTTTTGTAGCGTTGATACATTCGTGTGAAGCACAGTTCATTAATCTATTGTGCTGTATTTGTGTTCTGTCGTAAATTAATTTCAGGTGTTTGTTGTTATTTTGTGGTTTACATGGTGAAATGTGCTATTATATTATTTTTTATGTGTTTTTCTGTCCTGAATGTTCTTGCATTTATTTGTACTTTATTCGTGTCACGTAATGTTGTCATTTTAACGGTATTTGTAACATTGCCATATAAACGGGAGGTTGGGCTAGCCATAAAACCAGGTTCAACCCACCATTTTGTCCTTAAAATGACCTGTACAAGTCAGGAATATGACAGTTGTTATCACATAGTCCGTTTCTATGTATGTTGGCGTTTGTTTTTGTAGCAGTTCTGTGTTTCTATTGAACAGCGGTATACTACTATTGCCTTTATTTATAGTATAAATATAGCTTTTGGTCAAATTATCTAGTAATTTTTCATGTTTTATTGGGTTTCTTTGTGTATTATTTATTTCAAAGGAAATTGGTGTATACTTATATAGGAATTCCAAAATCTCACTTAAAATTAAATTAATAACCAATTTAGCAAGTTGTCTAGCTTGGAGATACATAATTTGCTCTTGTTGATCCATGTTTTTACATAAAAGCATGGTTTTTACCAAATCACTCTCCTTTTTCAAAATGTAGAAAAAGGAGGGACAAAATTATCAATTATATTTTATGTTTGGACCACTATATTTATATTCAATGAACAATCTCTGATAAAAAAATAAAACATAGAGGTAAGAAAATTGTTATTTGAGTAGATATTAACAAATAAGAACTGGTAAAATTGAAAACGTCTCATATTGGTCACTATTGTTATCCATATGGAGTTTTCTTTGTATAACGCATATGTAAATATCAGTCTAATTTGAGCTTGAATTCAGTGATATAGTGTTTCGACAAAGCTTTATTTGTTTTTCTATGCTAGAAATAGATCATAGAAGGAAAATGTAAAGCAGAAGTCAATATAACAAGTTTGGTGCTGTTATAGGTAAAGAATAACTAATTCGACCCCGGTCAGAAAGAGCATACAAGAAAGTAGTACATATTTTAAACAAACTAGTTCCTACGAATAGATGTATCTTTGTCAATAGGTGAAATATTTGGGTAGTTTTTGGTATCAAATGAAAGCTTGGGGACTTGGAATTACTGTAGAACCCTTGTTGAAAGTTTCTTTTGAATAATAAAAAAGTATATTAAATTATAATAGGAGGGCATAATTATTTGCACTGTTGTTCAGATAATAAGTACTTGTTTTTGTACTATCAAATTTCCGGGATGTAACATAGAAATCGATGGGGCTATGCATTAGTGGTTTTATTCCTTAAGGACCGGAGATTTTTAGATATTTAATCAAAATTTAAGTACACTCTCTGGGAAATCGCCAAGTATGGTTAATCAACCCCCCCCCCCAAAAAAAAAAAATCACAAAGAAAAGACATAGCATCTTTATTTTTCAAAGTGAGGTACAATCTCATATACATACTGCGCTCTTATTAGGCAACAATAGGTTTTAATAGTTTATTTTAAGCGCCATTTATGAAAATATTTGGTAACTATAAAATATTGCGGTCGGATAAGAATTATCAACAAGTTAAAATTGCATCAAGATATATACAACACATTATGTTTGATGCTGGTAGCTATGTAACTATTAAATTTAAATGTGTTCATTAGTCAAATAAGCCATCATTTACTTAATTATATATACGCTGTTAAGCCCAAACAACCAACTCAAATATATATTTTTTCGATTGTTATTCGATAGATGTTAATATTAAAAAGAACTTAAAAAGTAAATCTTCAACTGCGCGGCCGGAAGATGTGGTGTAATATCACAGGATGCAGCTGGTTAATTGTTTTGACTACTGTAATGTCAACTCTAAAATACTTATTGGAATTTCCCTGTAATTTCCAGAAAACCATGTTTTCATAATGCCCATTTGAATCAATTAAATTTGATTATTGATGTGGTTAAAAAGAAATAAAACTAGAATGATTATATTTCACCACACCAAAAATTAATGTATAAAGTTTACTTATTGTGTTAGTGTTATCCCAACCACTATTTCCAATCATTATTTCCGAAATATTGAACATTTTCTAAACAAAGATACCTAACATTAAATGAATATGTGATGAAAAAAATCATAACAGCTTAGATAAACTAAACCCGTAATTTGTTATACTTACATAACGATTTACTTTGGTATTGTTTGTCATTGACTATCCATTACAATAATTGAACACAAACACATTCGGTCAGTGGCCTTCCATAGATGTAAATAATCCCTTGCTACATATATCCACCAATAAAATACAAGTTTCTTTCCGTAATTTTAAGATAATTTGTTTTAAATATTCTGTTTATAACACACACCCAACAGTTTAATTGAAATATAAAGAAATTTTCAGGACAAACATCATTTACCAATAAAAAATAAATCTTTTTTTGATTTTTCATAGCTCTAGACGCATGCTGTTTTATGTTTGAATCATGCTTTCTGTAAAGGAGAAGTCGGTACCCGTGTTTCCGATCCTTTTTGTCTCTATGACCAAAGAAAATTATAGTCATAACCTAAAATATGCTACTCGTCGAAATATCATTCTTGTATATTACAGATCGGGTCGTTTTCGTACAAATCTTGTTTTTACCTCAATGTAATGTATTCTATCGTTTACCTTTTATTCCGTGTCTCATTTACGCTTACGACACATTCCTATCTATTCAGATTAAACACAACATTACGAAATGGCATCATATACTCGTATATGTGCATATAACAAAAGTAAACGGAAACAAAAGTACATATCCTTTCCTTCTATAACACAAAACAACTGTGCGTATATGAAAAACTAGTTGCTTTTCAACAATGCATCTACTACAACTGTTGAAATTATACATCTAGAGGCGAGTGTTAAAGGTATGGAGGTTTATTTAATTTCTAAACGCAGAACAAGTTAGTTACACATCGCTTTGTTTTTGAACTGAATAGCGGAATCTTAATTGAAAAGAAGACCGAAGAAAGCAAACGAATTGGTGCTCACATATCAGACAAGATGGACATTTATTTTGTTATATCAACGTAGAAAGTAATGTATTCGTACCTACGCATACGTACAATATTTATTGTAAAATTACTGTAACCGAACTGCAATACATTATCTATAATTATTCTAAACAGTTTGGCTGTTTTTTTTCAAAATATATAGTCTGCAAAATGAAAACAGTAAGTATCAAAAATATCTTACCTGAAAATTTTCAGTTCTGACTACTTCTTATTCTATTTATAGAAACCTAAAATTTCCGACTTTCAGAAAACCATATACTTATCATAAGCTCCGCAGGCAGACATCGTTGTCAATATAATGGAATTTGATGCGACTGTCATACAAGTGAGAGGTTTAGCTAGCTTTCAAACCAGGTTTAATCCATAGAAAATGAAAGGATATGGAGTAAATGTACATGGGATAAAATCGCACACAATACATAGAAAATTATCAATGAACAGGGCTTTTATTCCTGTTCTTCATCTTGACAGTTGATGTAGGGTCTTCAACAGTGAACGAATCATTCATACCCTACAACAAGGTCAAGACGGCCCCTAGCGTCGACTTAAGCGATACCACCATTTTCTACATAAGAAAATGCCTGTACCAAGTCAGGAATATCACAGTTGTTATCCATTCGTTTGATGTGTTTGAGCTTTTGATTTTGCCATTTGATTAGGGACTTTCCTTTTTAATTTTCCTCGGAGTTCAGTATTTTTGTGATTTTACTTTTCCAAGTGGTTGCTCGAGTGCTACTGATGAGTCTTGCAAACACGAATATTTTTACTAGCGTACTAAATACGTCTGGTATCTGTGACGATTTTTAAGTCTTTGGTCACTGCACTATCTGTGAAAGTTTCAATCAACTAAACTTAAATTTCTTAAAAAATGACAGTATTTATATGATTTCTACTTCGATGTGTTAAACATTATAATCAATGCGGATTCACCAAAGTAGGATTTCCATTGCTTTAGAACAAAAACACTGCATCGGCCTTTAACTTTATTAAAGAAGAGAAGTGTCTTCTGAATTGAGATTACAAACATGTCTTTATACGACATTTAATGAACAATTGCACTGTTGTGGCATAAAATTGACGTCAAATAGAAAGAAAAAAAAATGCTTGGTTTAAGCAAAAAACTCAACTATATTGGCTTTATTAACATATAGATCAAACAACTTCATATATGTAATTTGCAAGCAAATATTTCACTACAGATACTCTTTAGTTGATTATCTTTTGGCAAAACATCTGTGCTTTATATTCTATATGTTTAGGAAAAACTCATTTATGTAATTTCGACATTATTGTTGACTTAACTATAATTTTATGGTAGTATAATCCTTGGAAATAAAACTGTCTTTAACTCCTCCCCCTCCCCCAACACACCCAATTAAAAAAAAAAGAGTAAACATACTAATATATACATGTTAAAAAAGATATATACATATTAAAACAAAAACTTGAAATGATCAGACATACCTTTTTCTATACACAAGATGTTTTCAAATTATCAATTTTCAACAGAATTGTAACCAATAGTGATTATCTAAGAGTACTGTTTTCTGACTTTATATTGTTTTTAATTCTAATATGACGACCTTTATATCGTCAACCAGTAAAGTCACAGTATATCTACTTTTAGCACAAACGCATTAATACACAAAATTGGCTGTTCCGCGTTACGCCCACTTTATTTATACGACCACGTGAACTTAATTTGCGACATGTTTTATGTCAAGCTTCAAATACAATACAGTTATATCTATTCTAATGCAAAATAAAAAAATCAGCTCATTTCAGTTCTTATTTCGGTGTATAAATAAAGGCAACAGTAGTATACCGCTGTTCGAAATTCATAAATCGATTGAGAAAAAAACAAATCCGGGTTACAAACTAAAACTGAGGGAAACACATCAAATATAAGAGGAGAACTACGACACAACAGAAACACAACAATAAAATGTAACGAACTATAATATAACAATGGCCATTTTCCTGACTCGGTACAGGACATTTTAAGAAAAAAATGGTGGGTTGAACCTGGTTTTGTGGCTAGCCAAACCTCCCGCTTTTATTGTAATGTTAAATATAACATTAAAATGACAACATTATATGACAGGACTATAATACAAATAAATGGGAGAACATATAGGACAGAGATACATACATATAAGTTCATAAAAAGAAAATACCGCGAAATGATGTTATCGTCTTTGACAACTAAACAAGTTGACGTCATATGTATGCTTCCGCCGTCAAATATAAACAACATAAATATGTTATGTGAAGGCTAGCTAGTATATAAAAGTATTTAGCCCTGATAGTTATGTCACATTTCTATTGGCTGTTTGATGCCTATTTCCTGTAGACGGCTTTTTAAGAAATGCAATTTGCTCTTGATCAATATGTTATTAGAACTGCACTTTTAAATAGCCGTACTACTTTGAATTCACAGTAAGATAATTCGTAGATTTCAACTTGCAGGCTAAAACAAAATGAGAAGATTTGTAAAAAAGTCTATTACATTTTGTGGCAAGCCGTCGTCCAATTACCCGCTGAGCATTTTGGACAACCTTGTTGTTGTCTTCTATTTCACTCTGTTTATAAATTTGAACGAAGATGCAACTTTTTTCAAGATCAAATCTTTCTATCGTCCTCTTGATCTCTCCACTTCCAGCAACGTGTATATATGATAGTTCAATAATATCAGCTGGAATATAGGCTTTTGGTTCTACAGCTATCGCGACGTGTGGAAGAGAACAATATCTAAATTCTATAATATCTCCTCTGTGAACTTCTTTTAACGTCTTCACGAGGCGCCTTGTGTGGCAGGCATTAACGTTCGGTAAAACCTAAAAAATAAAGTCTGCTGTCAAATATCACATAGAATTCTTTTTGATATTTAAAACAGTAATTAGTTAGGATAACACACACGTTATCTCCTACAATTCTAACACTGCGAGGTTGTTGTTACACCAGAATAAGAAAGCTTAATAGATCTATGAGCACTCAAGCTTCACCCCTTCTTAGATCCAACGCTAAACATGTATCTCGATGACAAATATGTTGTTTCCCCCTATACAAAGCCTGGACATTATTGTGTTTGTTTGTAAATCACATTATATAAACTGCTATATATGGGGATTTAGTTTTACATTTCACTTAGAAACCTAACATATACCTCTACAAGATTAGTTAAAGAGGGAATCATGAACACTAATATTAATGTTTTCTGTTCCTCAACCAAAGATGGAGAACGAGACATTCTTTTATTGTAGTGCATACCCGAATAGCATAAGTATCTTTTCAAACAACGTTATATTACTGGGCCTGCCAAAATGCTTCATTAAATATTCTTAGTTATGAACTTTATTTTATCATAAATGTACTCAGTTTCGCTCCTTTTTTGTTTGTTGCCTTGATTTGTCTTCTTTATCGATTAAGGATATCTTAACAACGGTAAACAAAAGATCACTGTTGCCTTAATTGATCAAGAATCAAGAATCAAATCGAGTTTAAGAATTACTATGACACCACCTACTCTAGTTATTTAAGCCCCTCTTTCTGTGCAATACTATACAAAAACATTTGACTAAACTACCTTTTACAAAACAATTCATCATTTTTGACTAACAAAAGTAAAGGAAAAGAAATGCAAACATAGAAATAAATATATTGTTTCAGGTATAGAAGTTGCCCGAGCAGGAAGAACATACAAGAAAGTAGTACATAGTTTAAAGAAAATAGTTCCTACGCATATCTGTAACTTTGTCAATAAGTAACATATTTAGGTAATTTAAATATCAAATGAAATCTTAAGGATTTGGGATCACTGTAGAACCCATGTTAAAAGTTTCATTTGAATAATAAAAAAATGTATGAAATTAAGATAGGAGGGCATATTTGCCCTGTTACTCAGATCAGAAGTACATGTTTTTGTAATATCCAACTTCCGGAAACCAGTGTGCTCTAATATGCAATTATAGGTATGTTGATTTTTCAGCACACATCAGGATAAGGTATAGTTTTGACATGAAATGATTGTCACCTTATTTGAACTTATGACGAAATAGCTATGAATGCTTGAAATTGCAGAATTTAACATAGAAAGCATGGGGCTATGAATTAGTGGTGTTATTCCTTAAGGACAAATCAATATGCCTGATATTTTATTAATAGCATTTGTGTTACGTTTGGAGAACATCTCTTTTGACATACTACTAGCACTTATAGTACTCGGGGTAGAAAATTCGTGCTCGAAACAACAAATCCATTATTTCGAATGATTGATTTCCGAGTCTGAGTACGATAACTTTATCCCCGGGTTTGGTGTTTTTTGTTGCTCAATCCTTAGTTTTTCTGTGTATTTTCTTATTGACGATTGTTTGTATTTTGTCATTTGTGTTTGGTGATGTTGTTGGTCGAATTTCTATGACTTATTGTCTTTTATTGCCTCTTTGGTATTTTCCCCCTTTGTATTTGTTTTTTTTCAATTTGGATGTATATGTCTTTCAATAATGTAAGTTCAAAATTAATGTAAATATCATAATTTTCCATGTAATAAAAATGAAGGCCACTACTGACACGTTAAGGTCTATATCATACCTAAGCTTACGAATAACATACAATACACATTGTATAAAGGTATCAAACATCTATATTGCGCAAATCAAAATACATCGAAAGACGTTTGGATATAAAACTCATAACGAATGAAATAATTATCATTTGCAAGAGGGGATTTTTTCCTTATTGCGAGGGAAAATACCTACATCACTTGTGTTTGTTGTTAAAATATCATAGTTGGTGCGCTTTCAATTGCTTGAGCATATTTAGGATAAATTGTTAAAATTCGAGTTTTGCAGTCGATATCACGAGTTTGTTTGCTAAATATCCTTGTCAGTGTGTTGCACTCGACCGATGACATGTTTCTATAATTTACGACATTAAGTTGATTTTGATTATTAACAGATTTGACTCCTTATAGGCCATTCACCATATGGCAATACAAAATTTGTCCAATGCTTAATATGGTGTTGTAACTATTTCGGGGCACCTAGTTCAACTTTTTATAGGATTTTGTATTTTTCAAAGTTTGAGTTCAAATAGTCATTGTTTTGTTTGTTATGTTGTGTTCCCAAATACATGTCTCGTTTTCTAAGTCTTCTCATTGCCTTTGATTTAGATTGTTTGTAAATTGTCCTCTGCATTTATATTCCTGTTCAACATACACTTGTAATGTTTATCTTCTACCTTAAGTTATTTTACAATTCTTTTGAAATTTGATTAGTAATACTATACTATTACCTTACAATCCCATGCCAAATGACTTGATCTGCGATTAAACATATTAAATTTCTGCTCTCCAATCTTTTTCATCGCTCTTACAACTACGGTATCAGAAGAAAATGTCTTTTCATCAGGGAAATCATAGACGAATAATTGCTCTGTATTGAGGTTGATATTGACTGTTTCACTTCGAACTGTTCGCGTACCAAACATACCACAGAATGCATAATGGACGATACCGATGCTTTCTATATTCAATCTTTCTTGTCTATTTAGTAGTTGTACTTTTTCAACTACAACATCATGACAAGTTATGCCTTTATATACAGTCAAGATATCACCAGGCTGTATGTCACTCATTGAATGCACAATCATTTTTGGAATAACAGAAGTTGGGTTAATCTTAGCTTTTATCTTTGTAATAAGTTTTTCACAAGCCCACGGTATCACAACAAGAGCGATAATACCAATTCCAATAACAGGAATAGTGTATTTTAATGTTGGCATAATTAAAACAATAGACACTGTAAATCCTACAACTAACTTAGCTAGAATCTTTATTCTTTTTTTACTGAAGCAAGGTAAACAGATCAGGCGCCTTTTTAATTGATCATTCAGTTGTTTCAATCTTCGTATCAACAGAATACATTCGACAATGGCACATATTATTGGACAACAAACGCTTGCTCCCAGAGTACCTGCAGCTACCCGCACGAATTGCACATTAGTGGCAGAGGCTATATCTTTTGAAACTGAAGTTAAATGAGGAATCTTAGCCAGCATTGCAGAAAACCAGGTAAACCAGCTTTGGATAAGATCACCTGAGTTATCAGACTGAAAACTTGCTTTCATGTTTGTGACACACCATATCGCGACATGCTCACAATTATTGGTAAACAGGTTATACGATCTGCTTCCTCTTAAACTTCTCGCACGTGCTATTATCTCGTCAGGAGTAAACGGTAAATATTTGTACTCAATAAAGAACAAATATTCATCGTCAAGATTAATGTCCATACATTCTTCAATTACTTCAATTTTCACTGTGCCATCATCTGTCTTAGTTGTAAAGTTAACTACACAGATGCTTATCCTATGTGATTCACTGGAAAAAATTTCGGTTACAATTGCATGATGAAAGTATGGAAAGCCAAATTTGTCTTTTAAACGTCTCTTTAAGAAATCGTTCGTCTTAGTGCTGTAGGCATACCTGCCAAATTTAACATGACTGCCCTTTACCAGTAAATTTCCATCGGTTAATCTTGACACGTTTGCACAGTTAAAACAGTCTACTTTTGTTGTGAAATCGTTATGGTTATTGTTATTTCTGTCTTCCGTAGCAATGTCAACATATATTTCTTCCGACTGAAGAACAGTTCCTACATCAGAAACATTTAGAGATGATTCAGATTGAGTTTCAGTATGCTCAATAACATCTTCGATGCAGCTAGAACCTTCATCAATAAGAGTATTGAAGTTTATTTCTCCTGGACGAAATTGATTAGCATTGTTTCCTCTATTGTTAAAAGTGCTGACTATCTCATCTGCATATTTTGTACTATTTTTCTTCAGGAAATGCAGCAATGACTGTTTATCTTCAGATGTAGAATCATCATCACTGTAATTTCCATCGTTGCTACATTCAGAATATGTATGTTGGCGAACATTTGCTCTTACTTGTTGATACATGGTAAGCTATCTTTCCTAAAAATACATGAATAGGTTTAAACGTATTATCAAATGCTGACGAGAGAGAAAGTTTGATAACATGGATTAAAAAAAAATCAAAATATAGATACAAATTTTCAAGCATTTGATAGAAATGTTAGTTTGACGTTTGCTTTTGTTTTGCTTGTATATGAAATTATGTAAATAATAATTTTCAAAAGCACCAATCGTTCTTTCAAGATAACAGAGGCTGGCCACTTTTCAATATGCTTTCTATGTATTCAATTGAGGTTGATAATAGTTTGATGAAACCCAAGAGAGTTAAAAAAAATACGCAGAATTAAAATGATTTACTTACAATTTGTAAAAATGCAAACAAGAGGCAGAAGATACTAAAGTAACAGTCAAAAAATAAATCAATTTTACCATGCTCAAACACTAAAATAGAGGAAATGACTCACATTAGTTTACAAGTCACTACACTGAAAACTAAAGATTAATTAACATAAAAAAACAACTAAAATATTAGTGCTCGGGAATGGTAAACAGATCATGTTCCTCGAGTGGAATCCATTGTTTTGCTCATTGCAAGTACATTTTTATATAATCAGCCTTATTTTATGATATCACAATAGAAGAAAAAGAAGACGGGGTTGAAACTACGACGGTAGGAAGATATTCGTGGTCGTCTTTGACACAGATATTCCACCAGGGTCAGCTTAATTATGATAGCGTCCTTAAAACTTTCCGATGACTGAATGACTTAAACTATACCACTAGGAGCCCTTGGTTTAAATAATTCATTGTGAGCAGCAACCATCTATCAGGGAAATCGTGATCGGAAACGGAAGCTCTGAAATATCGCATCAAACGGAGACACTATATTGATGTGTAAGGACAATTATGTAATTTGGGAATGCAGTACAGTGAAGGAAGATCGACTGCTTTATCTTTGGTCAAATATAACATATGGACATAGAACGCATCCATGATTCGCCAGGATTTCCTCTTTGATAAATGTCAAAGGAGTATATGTAGAATTTTCAAGTGAATTTTCAATACCTAATTGCTTTATCAACTGTTTACATAATGTGATTTACAAACAACAACGATGTGATTGGGGGCTTTGTCTTGAGACAACACCATATTTTTAATGAGGCAGTGCAGGAGTTAATACGTAACATAAGTGTGCATAGATCCATTTTTTTTTTCGTTTAAATTCTGGTTTGTATCTAAGTTCCCTTTTTTCTATATTAAGCCAGTTACATGTCATTATCCTCTACTGAATCCAAAAGATTTTCAAAGAATACCCATACAATTTAGATATTATTAGAGTCCTTCACATTGTCTGTGAAAGTTTTAATAATAAATTGCATCTTGTTTCTTGTAGTCAATATACAGCGTATACAAAATAGTTGGGCTGTGTTTTGAATAATTAGCTCAATTTTTTCCTCAAAATTGTCAAAACATATAGGTAACAATGAACTAGATAAAGTTGCATGCGCTGCCATTTGTGAAGAGAATTTGACAGAGATAAATATAGCTGGCTGTATGTGAATAAACTCATCATAGAAACCAGGATTGAAATTTTGTTTTTACGCCAGACGCACGTTTCGTCTACAAAAGACTCAGAATGGTTGTTACTTGTATATCATTTACATATTTTCCCCCTAAAAACATTATGAGTAAAGTTTCATGAAGCGCACTTGTGTCCTCAAAAGTATATTATTAAGGTAAAGAACCACTAATTCGGGCCTGGTCAGAAAGTAGTGCATATTTTAAACAAAATAGTACCTACGCATAGATACAGATCAGAAGTACCTTTTTTTGTACTATCAAATTTCGGGGAACCAGTGTGCTCATATTGGCAATTAAAGGTATGTTGAACTTTTCAGCACAAGTCAGGATAAGGTATAGTTTCGACATGAAATGACTGACACTTTATTTGAACTTTAGACAAAGTAGCCAATAATGCTTGAAATTGCAGAATTTAACATAGAAAGCAATGGGGCTATGAATTAGTGGTTTTATTCCTATTACTGACAGGTATGTGAAATACCAATATTAGAAATCATACCCATTACAATGAAAATTGGTCACATTTGCTGTTAGTAATCATGTTACATTAATTTTTCTAATGTAACAATTATTTTTTCATGTCAAATTACATGCCTCAAATTGCTACAATAATGTTTTTCGGCCTTTTTTGGTCATTTAGCATGCACACAGTTAAGACTTTACCTGAAGTTTTAATTTTTACATTATCTTAGACTGAAACAAGTGAAACATGTATATTATGACTGGTTTTGCTGAGTGTAAATTCTGATTGCTATTAGAAGTGTCTCGGTATTTGTACATCCAACACTCCTGTATTTAGTTATAACGTTTCATGTGTAATTCTGCTTGGATGTTGTTTTATGTCGTATAGGTTGTGGTTTTAATTCTATTTTTATTTTCTATATGTATGTAAAAAAGTAAAAATATTAATCACCTAGTTCATTTTTGATGATTTTTAGTTAACAGCAACTATATGCACAGAATTTTTTTTTGTTTTTACACAGTTTGATTTAGAAGAAAAACCGACATGGTTATAAAATACAAATAATAACACAATTCTTTATTAATATTCTGGTAATGGTTAGAAAATATATCGAATAACACCATTACAAAAATTAATCCCAATTCAATATTCTTTTTTTATAAATTTACCTGTGACGTCACTTTTTGTGGCGTTGATACATTCCTGTGAAGCACAGTTCATTAATCTATTGTGCTGTATTTGTGTTCTGTCGTAAATCAATTTTATGTGTTTGTTGTTATTTTGTGGTTTACATGTTGAAATGTACTATTATATTATTTATTTATGTATTTCTCTGTCCTGAATGTTCTTGCATTTATTTGTACTGTATTCTTTTCACGTACATGTAATGTTGTCATTTTAGCGGTATTTTTAACATTGCCATATAAGCGGGAGGTTTGGCTAGCCATAAAAGCAGGTTCAACCCACCATTTTGTCTTAAAATTACCGTACAAGTCAGGAATAAGGCAGTTGTTATCACACAGTCCGTTTCTATGTATGTTGGCGTTTGTTTTTGTAACAGTTCTGTGTTTCTGCTGTTCCGTTTTGTTTCCTCTTATATAGTTGATGTGATTCCCTCAGTTTTGGTTTGTGACCCAGATTTGTTTCAGTTAAATCGATTTATAACTATTGAACAGCGGTATACTACTATTGATTTTATTTATAGTATAAATATAGCTTTTGGTCAAATTATCTAGTGATTTTTCATGTTTTATTGGGTTTCTTAGTGTATTATTTATTTCAAAGGAAATTGGTGTATACTTATTTAGGAATTCCAAAATCTCACTTTAAAATTAAACTGATAACCAGTTTAGCAAGTTGTCTAGCTTGAAGATACATAATTTGCTCTTGTTGATCCATGTTTTTACATAAAAGTATGGTTTTTACCAAATCACTCTCCTTTTTCAAAATGTAGAAAAATGGGGGAAAAATTATCAATTATATTTTATGTTTGGACCACTATATTTATATTCAATGAACAATCTCTGATAAATATAAGACATATAGGTAAGAAAATTGTTATTTGAGTAGATATTAACAAATAAGAACTGGTAAAATTGAAAAAGTCTCATATTGGTCACTTTTGCTATCCATATGGAGTTTTCTTTGTATAACGCATATGTAATACCAGTCTAATTTGAGCTTGAATTCAGTGATATATTGTTTCGACAAAGCTTTATGTGTTTGTCTATGCTATAAATAGATCATAGAAGAAAAATGTAAAGCAGAAGTCAATATAACAAGTTTGGTGCTGTTAAAGGTAAAGAATAACTAATTCGGCCCCGGTCAGAAAGAACATACAAGAAAGTAGTACATATTTTAAACAAACTAGTTCCTACACATGGCTGTATCTTTGTCAATAGGTAAAATATTTGGGTAGTTTTTGGTATCAAACGAAAGCTTGGGGACTTGGAATCACTGTAGAACCCTTGTTGAAAGTTTCTTTTGAATAATAAAAAAGTATATAAAATTATAATAGGAGGGCATAATTATTTGCACTGTTGTTCAGATAGTAAGTACCTGTTTTTGTACTATCAAACTTCCGGGAGCAGTATGCTCTTATATGCAATTAAAGGTCTGTTGCATTTTTCAGCACAAGTCAGGATAAGGTATAGTTTCGATATGAAATGACTAACACTTTATTTGAACTTTAGACAAAGTAGCCATTAATGCTTGAAATTGCAGAATTTATCATAGAAATCGATGGGGCTATGCATTAGTAGTTTTATTCCTTAAGGACCGGAGATTTTTAAACATTTAATCAAAATTTAAGTACACTCTCTGTGAAATCTCCAAGTATGGTAAAAAAAAAACCAAAAATCACAACGAAAAGCCATAGCACCTTTATTTATCAAAGTGAGGTAAAATCTCAAATACATACTGCGCTCTTATTAGGCAACAGTAGGTTTTAATAAATAGTTTATTTAAAGCGCATTTACGAAAATATTTGGTAACTATAAAATCTTGCGGTCGGATAAGAATTATCAACAAGTTAAAATTGCATCAAGATATATATAACACATTATGTTTGAAGCTGGTAGCTATGTAACTTTAAAATTTATAGATGTGTTCATTAGTCAAATAAACCATCATTTACTTAATTATATATACGCTGTTAAACCAAAACAACCAAATCAAATATATATTTTTTCGATTATTATTCGATACATGTTAATAATAAAAAGAACTTACAAGGTAAATAGTTTCCTTCAACTGCGCGGCAGGAAGATGTGATGTAATATCACAGGATGCAGCTGGTTAATTGTTTTGACTACTGAAATGTCAACTCTAAAAATACTTATTGGAATTTCCCTGTAATTTCCAGAAAACAATGTTTTCATAATGGCCATTTGAATCAATTAAACTTGATTATTAATGTGGTTAAAAAGAAATAAGACTAGAATGATTAATTTTCACCACACCAAAAATTAATGTATAAAGTTTACATATTGTGTTAGTTTTATCCCAATCCCTATTTCAAATAATTATTTCCGAAATATTGAACATTTTCTAAACAAAGATACCAAACATTAAATGAATATGTGATGAAAAAAATCATAACAGCTTAGATAAACTAAACCCGTACTTTGTTATACTTACATAACGATTTACCTTGGTATTGTTTGTCATTGACTATCCATTATAATAATTGAACACAAACACATTCGGTCAGTGGCCTTCCATAGATGTAAATAATCACTTGCTACATATATCCACCAGTAAAATACAAGTTTCTTCCCGTAATTTTAAGATAATTTGTTTTAAATATTCTGTTTATAACACACACCCAACAGTTTAATTTGAAATATAAAGAAATTTTCAGAACAAACATCATTTACCGATGAAAAATAAATCTTTTTGATTTTTCATAGCTCTGGACGCATGCTGTTTTATGTTTGAATCATGCTTTCTGTAAAGGAGAAGTCGGTACCTGTGTTTCCGATCCTTTTTGTCTCTATGAGCAAAGAAAATTATTGTCATAACCTAAAATATGCTATTCGTCGAAATATCATTTTTGTATATTACAGATTGGGTCGTTTTCGTACAAATCTTGTTTTTACCTCAATATAATGTATTTTATTGTTTACCTTATATTTCGTGTCTCATTGACGCTTACGACACATCCCTATCTATTCACATTAAAAACATTACGAGATGGCATCATATACTCGTATACGTGCATATAACAAAAGTAAACGGAAACAAAAGTACATGGTCTATCAATTCCATATCCTTTCCTTCTATAACACAAAACAACTGTGCATATATGAAAAACTAGTTGCTTTTCAACAATGCATCTTCTACAACTGTTGAAATTAGACATCTAGAGGAGAGTGTTAAAGGTATGGAGGTTTATTTAATTTCTAAACGCAGAACAAGTTAGTTACAAATTGCTTTGTTTAAATTTTTGAACCTGATAGCGGAATCTTAATTGAAAAGAAGACAGAAGAAGGCAAACGAATTGGTGCTCACATTTCAGACAAGATGAACATTTATTTTGTTATATCAATGTAGAAAGTAATGTATTCGTACCTACGCATACGTACAATATTTATTGTAAAATTACTGTAACCGAACTGCAATACATTATCTTTAATTATTCTATACAGTTTGGCTGTTTTTTTTTCAAAATATATAGTATACAAAATGAAAACAGTAAGTATCAAAAATATCTTACTTGAAAATCTTCAGTTCTGACTACTTCTTATTCTATTTATAGAAACCAAAAATTTCCGACTTTCAGAAAAACCATATAATTATCATAAGCTCCGCAGGCAGAATGACAGACATACGTGGAAGCATTATGATTGATAGAATGCACATTTTTTTTCTTTTTTTTTCTTAATACATGTAATAATGATGATCGGTTTCACTAATTGTATATTGAATGGCAAACATTATTACAGTGCTTATAATGATAGACATAAATTACAAAATGGACTACCTTATTGTGATTTACTAGTAAAAAATGTTACTGTTATGTGTTGATGAATACATACAAGATATTTTAATACTGAATTAGGAGAAAACAATAAGGGATATGCAGTCCTGAACAGGGATATTAAACTTCGCTTGCTCAAATATCTAGCCAGGATACTGCTTCTTGTAAACATTTTACAACTTTACAAATTAATAGTCCCTAACTGCGAGCATTCTTTGATACTGGACTGTTGTTTTGTTTGCTTTGTTTGTTTTTAATTGTGAACTATATTGTCACATGCATTATGGATTCAAATGTGTACTGGTCAGTTGAAAATATTTAACGTCCTACACAGCAGCTTAATGGTAGAAGTCGGACGGTAGTTTTGTACTGATTTTTATTGTCGTTATTCCACTGATTGATATCAAAAGTGATGTTTGAAATATAAAAAAAAACTAGTTTTACCCGACATGAATAGATGTGAAGAGGACTTAGATTATTTTTAAATTGTTTTTGTCATTAAGATTTTGCATTGATGGCATATCTTTGAGGGTCTCCGTTACGAAAGTATTGTAGATATCCATAGAAAATTTTCAATATTGAAAATGTCACTTGTTTAGTTTGTATGTGTAAAACTTTCTTAAAATCATTAACCCAAAAGAAGTAAATTTGTTTTAAAAAGAGAAAACTTAATTCATTTTCTCATTTTTGGCTGATGTATTTCTTAGATATTGTAAAACAGTTAAAATGTAGGTTTGAATTTTGAAGATATGAGTGACCTTTAGAATATTCAATCAAAATTATGTTCAAAACATGCCCAACTCTAAAAACAAACATGAAGCTATAATACTATGAATTTAATAATAGATTGGAAAAATAATTTAGTTTGAAATGGCCCGATGCGAAAGCAATTAAGTGTAATAAGTCAACTTATGTAAACAGCAAAACACATGGTCTTGAAATGTTTACAGGCATTTTCTTGATGACAAAATATATGTGCAGGTAAAACAAATCTATACGCAGAATACCTTCATCGTTTAAAAGTATACCAGTTTCCTCCTTCTGGGACTATGGAAAAGCTAAGCATAGTAAGGAACATGTTCCTTAACCCGATAGATATAGGTATTTTATATGCCAAAGTCCATGAGATTCAAGTTTGCTGCCACAGATTCAAGCATATGTAAAATATACTAATAACTGTTAACTAACTGTTAATGACGTCTTTACACTAAATCCATTGGATGTTTGATGTGAACTGATTGATTTATTAGTCTTAGATACATGATTTCTTTTTATTATTTTTTATTGGCTTTGAACTAGCTGACAGTAACTGCGAGTACTCTCAGATCTTTACTTTGTGTCTTTTTTGTTGTTAGGGATGTATAAATACCCTGCCACGTCCGGTCTGTGTTAGATGTTTTTCTGCTTTGTATCGATCTGATGAGTTAAGCTATTTTCAACTGGTTTTTATAGTTTGTTCTTATGTTGTGCTGTAACACCACTGTCCCAGGTTAGGGGAGGGTTGAGCGCTCACAAATATGTTTAGCTCCGCCACATTCTTTATGAGCCTGTAATTCAGTGGTTGTCGTTAGTTCATGTCAGTCATATTTGTTTTTGTAAATTGTTTTGTTATAAATTAGGCCGTTAGTTTTCGCAATTGAATCGTTTCATATTTTTTTATGTCGGGGCCTTTTATAGCCGACTATACATATTTTTCTCAATATAGAAGGCCGTACGGTTGCCTATAGTTGCTTACATCCACTTTTAAACTTACTCATTGGCAATCATACCACATCTTCTTATTTTTATAATAAAACTATTTGCTTTTATCTAGAAAATACTTTGTTACTTAGCGGTCAAAATTACTGTTGTGGCAAGACCTTTGTTTCATTGATAAAAGCATCCCTGTACGGCAGTCCTATTTCGATAAAAAAAATACATAAATTCTTAGCAAATTCGTGACTGGATCGTTCAGGCTTTTATAGAATTTATTTGTATAACTGGACAAATATATAATCAGTTTTATATATTCAATGATTTCATTATAACTGTGAGTTCGACGAGCAAAAAGGAATATCAATCATCTTGATTTAAATAGTATTTTATTTTAAAGTATCTTTATTTGATGAAGGCAACAGTAGTTTACCTATGTTCAAATCTGGTAATTCGATTGAGAAGACACATAAAAGTAACACAAAAATATATGAGGGAATCGCACGAACTCCTAAATAAGCGTGACCGGGTGCGGTGCATGAACAGTGTAAAGGTCTCATGCTATGAAAGCTTCACTCGTCAAGGAATCTACACTCAGTCAAAATGTCACAATGAGGAATAGATCAACATCGGTAGAATTACAGAGCAGACGACTATTCTTGTATCTTATAATCTAAGACCGCGGAAAACATGTCTCTCATGTGAGTTGAGACACAGACATCTCGTATCGGTCAATTAATTCAAGAAAGTCGCCGTAAAAATTATGTAGTGTCGATATCAATCGTTCTTCCTCATAGTCTTATTGGATGAGTTTTTGTGTAAGTGGTTTTTTTATACTAAAAACAGGGTTGTGTTCTTACTTTGAGGTTGTACTAAAATTTTGTCATTATTTTAAATGTGTAACAGAATTTAAAATAGCGCAAAATTAAATAAAAAATACGGAGATAACTTTTTAAGCCATCTACTGTCTATAATATACACGAATTGATTCATTTTTGTCAAAGTGTCCTTTGATAGAAATTTTAAAAAATCCAAATATATTCCATATGGTGTCATGAATACTTTTAAATACACCGAAAGCGTTGAATAACATTTAAATGCATCTAAAAGTGACAAAAACTTTAATGTGCATAATTCCGTGTCTAATATAAGGATTCTAATAAATTTCATGAATTTTTACTGATTTTCTCCATGAAATACTCACATTCGGAGGAAACTAATCATATCTCCTTGATCAACGTTTCATTTGTTTTAGGGGATACTCGATGGACTTATCAGTTAATCCTGCAGACGTGAGTGCTACCAACATATTGGTATTGAATAAACCTCAAGTATAACAAAGTTGCATTTAAACGCTTTCAGATTTTAAAACTTTCACCAGGAGCACTCAATAAGAACATTTGAAATAAATAATATCTAGGTCTTTTGTGTTCATTCCTAATCGTATTTTTTATAAAAACATTTTGTATTATTTGCTTTATATTTCGTTGTTTTTGTTTTTAAATTTTGTTCTTAATGTTCACGAAATTATTGATCAAAAATTATTCTAAAAACCACTTTCGTGTTTATTTCGAACAAATTCGATCATGTAGTAGAGTTAGAGAATTTGCTAGCAATTATGATTTATAAATTTGTCAATATATTTAGCAAGACAGGAGACATGAATTCATTTACTATCTTATGATGTCTTATCACCAGTTTTGACTCATCAACGTATAATTACAAGAGTGAAACGATGGTTGTCCATAAATGTAGCAAATCAGGTTTAGCTTACCTTTAAAAAACATGATTTTATTCTAGTTATTGGCGGAGGTTCGCGTTGCTCAATCTTTAGTTATGTTTTTGTGTGTTTGAGTACAGGTTGCTGGATTGGGAAATGCAACGGAGTCAAATCTAAGGCAATTGTTTCACAACACAGCATAAGAACCAACTATAAAAATCAACCGAAAAGGGCACAACTCATAAAGCGGTACTAAACACAAACCAGTTGCCAAAAACAGAAATTTCTGATTAAAAAGTACTCGCAGTTTCTGCTATCTTATTCAAAGCCCAATACAAACTAATAAATAAACCTTACTTACCTCAATGATATTAATTCAAAACCATCCGATTATTCTGGTTCATTGTCCACATTCAGATATAGTACACTAGACATACAAAATGAAAACACTTTATACACATAACACCTATGATATTGACACCGTACATATCGAATTTTCAAGCCAATATTTGTTACATTTGGACTACGCGTTTTTCAACAGACAATCAGTATTTCTTTGAGAACAAACTCCTCTTCTTGCTCCTCTATTCTTTGGATGCAGACGCCATACAGGAGCTTTTCAAAAAAAGTTAAAAATAAAAGCCGCCATTAACACGTCCTGCTAAAGAGATGCTGTCCTTTCACTGAATACTTCAAAGTTTGATGACAGTGATGATCACATCTACCAAATTGAACTTGAGATACAGGAAACCACATATACAGTGAATTTGTTTCAAACTTGAATAAAATTATGGGTTTCTTGTTTTCTGTATATGTAGTGTTTTGTGTACTGTTGTTTGTCGTTTTTCGTTTTTACCATGTCATTGTCATTTTATTGCGATTTTTGAGTTTGAATATCCTTTTGGTATCTTTTGGATCTCTTTTGTATCTAAGCTGTACGACAAAAGAGATTACTTCAATTTTCTCATTACGAACTTTCTTTTTCTATTTAGTTTCGGCAACGCCTGCATATGTAGTATATATTTCCGTACTGATTTGGTACATTGTGTTTTCTATTATGTACAAATAAGAAAATGGTATGAGTGCCAATGAGACAACTATCCATCCAAGTCACAATGAGTAAAACGTAAACAATTATAGATCAAAGTACGGCCTTCAACACGGAGCCTTGGCTCACACCGAACAGCAAGCTATAAAGAGCCCCAAAAAGACTAGTGTAAAACAATTCAAACTGGAAAACCAACGGTCTAATCTATATAAAAACACGAGAAACTAGAAACACTTATGAACCACACCAACTAACGACAACCACTTAACAACAGGCTTCTGACTTAGGACAAGTACACAAAAATGCAGCGAGTTTAAACGTTTTTACAGGCGCCAACCTTCACCCTACCTTAAACAGTGGTATAACATTACAACAAAATGACTTGTTTGTAAGAGGGTTGCTGCTTATAAGACAGTTCTTGAACCAAAGGTTTAAAATGGTAAAGGTTGCTATCCGTTTGGAGATCATGCATAAACATTTAAGACACCTTTGTCTTAATGAATTTACAAATTTTGAAACATCTGTTAAATACTGTTGCGTCTTATGTTATTTCTATGATTTATTTTTCTTGGATAAAAAAAAACGACCTGATAAATATATGAGTATCATATAAATGAAAAAAAGAGATTTTAACTGAAAATAGAAAAGAATTATATTTAACCAAATGTATGTGAAGTTTCTTTACTGCTTAATTAAAAGTCATCATCTATTTATATATTGTTCTATTTGGTATAGACTTAAATATTGACAACAGTTATTCCCCTTCTATCAGTTTGATTTATGTCGGCTATCTCAAATGAAAAAAAGTTTACAGTTTAATTATAAATGTGATAAATGAAATTGTGAGTAAACTTATCTAAAACTTACAAAGCATTTATATTGATTAATAATATCAGATACTTCTTTTTAGAAAATAATTTTTGAGACATGATAGAACTTAACAAAAGGGCAAAATTGTTCTTAGGTATGAAAATAAGGAAATATGTATATCGTTGGTTGAGGTTTCAAAACTGCACTGGTTTTCTGTTTAGTTTATTTTGAATGATTATGAAGTAATATAGAATAAGACTATAAATGTCGATCACTTTAATTTGTTTTTCTTCTTCTAAGAATCAATAACAATGTTTTCCTTTTAAACCGTGATGCATACTTAACCAGCGTTGTCAATCAGGTGTAGATTCTTTAATGTACAAAAGATCTAATACAAAATCTTCAGTCACAATCATAAAAATTTTATATAATATAAAAAAAAAAAAAAAAAATTTCTTCTTTTTACATACAATTTCCCAAGTTTAATGAAAAATCAACTATAATAAATTATCCTTGAATAATCTTTTTCTACGGAAACGGTAATCGGAAATACATTTTTTTGTTTTTGGTCTTGAAAAATTTTACTACAAAAAGAACCCTTCTGATTTCAACAGGACACACATCGAATTAAATATCATCAAAATACTAGATTATTTATCGACAGCATATTGTTAAGTTTGGTTGATATATAATTTTATAAACAGTCGGTTTTCCAGTGGGCTATAATTATGCTCCCCTAATGGCCGATTAGATTTTATACTAATATGAAGCAGAATTCCTATAAAATCTTCTCAAAGACAAACAAAAATATAGTAAGTTTTCTAATTTCACTTTCGAATATTTAATGATGTCCCGTCACTCAATTACCCATATATCAGTGCGCTCTAGCACCTCATACACCCTAGTGAACTTGATATTAAGGATATGAATAAAGGCAACAGTAGTATACCGCTTTTCAATAGTCAGAAAACGAAAACAAAACCAAACGCCAATAATATAGAAACGGACTATTTGATAACAACTGCCATATTCCTGACTTGGAACAGGACATTTTAAGAAAAAATGGTGGGTTGAACCTGGTATTATGGCTAGCCAAACCTCCCGCTTATATGGTGATGTTAAAAATACCGCTATAAAGACAACATTGCGTGACAGGAATACAGTACAAATAAACGCAAGAAAACTCAGGACAGAGAAACACATGGATAAATAATTTAATGGTATATTACAACATGTAAACCACAAAATAACAACGGACACCTCCTATGAATCTTCGACAGCACACAAAGACACAACAAACGAATTATAAACAGTGCGTCACACGAATGTATCAACGCTTCAAAAAGTGACGTATTATAAACCTTGCGCAGAAGGTCTGCATCATACCTGGATCGTTTTCTCAACATAGATGGTCGTCAAACTGCTCACGCAGGGTTAAGAAGAAATAGTGAAATCGACTCTATATAAGTTGTACGGTCACCATCACGAATTGATAGCATACGACATATTTTCGCAACACCTGAATAGTCGTCTGATCTGCATATACATCGATTGTGTCATATTCCCTTCGATCGTGTTATATTCCCTTAATTGATACTTTCAGTGTTATTTGCATGGCGGGTAATACATGTATAGCAGGAGACGCTTATACCATCGAAATTACTGGTCTCGCACAGTTAGCAGTTCATGAAATTCCCTCAAATTAATTTCTCATATTCATTAATTTATCCTTAACTGATCTACCATCATCGATAAACTACTGCTGCCTCTAATTTGAGGCATATTTTCTTGTAGATTTGTTTTTCAAGTGATAGAACGTTTGTTCTTTATCAATGAATAACTATGACTACCCCTTGAAGTTGACGTTGACGCTTTGATTTTTTTTACCCTGAATATTCGATAAAGACTTTGCTGCGTATATGCAAATATCAAGATGTAGTATAGCGCGATTTCTATCTCGTGCAAATTGACCAATTACGTTGTCTTTTCAAATGTTGTATCGTCCAACCAAAACCCTTTCGGATAAAACTTATTGAACAAAACATATCGGTTTATCAAGGAGATCAAACAAGTCGTTAAACATTACATGACAATTATACAAGCTCAATTGTGATTTCATAATTAACAACGCAAAACATTACGTATGAGATTATCATATATTTATCAGATATTATCAGATTGTTAATAACGATATACAAAATGCTTTGATTCGACGGTCACTGATGAGTCTTTTGCAGACAAAACGCGAGGAATTTTGGGTCCTCAATGCTCTTCCACTTCGTACTTTATTCGGCTTTTTTTAACTTTTTGGATTCAAGCGTCAATGATGAGTCTTTTGTAGACAAAACACGTGTCTCGCGTAAAATGTTTTAATCCTTGTATCTGTGATGGGTTTATTTACAACCACTGGGTCGATGCTACTGCTGGTTATGGTTTTCCCCCGATGGTATCACAAGCCCAGTATTCAGCACTTCTATGATGACCTGATTTGAAATGGTCACTATTATTATAAATTAAATGTTGTCAGATCAGATGTGTAATTCCTCTACATAAAGCTCTTCATAAGTTGTGTTCGAATAAAAGTGGCTTCTCGGTCAAATCAAATACAAAATTGAAGACCGTTAAAAACGAAATGTTCAATTTATGATAAAGGCCATATATGCAGGGTCAAAAAGCATAAGTGTATAAAATTATATAAACTAATATAAAATCTATAGAAAATTACTACATACATTATTGTAGTGTCATTAGCAGAATGTTAACTACTTGGATATAATTTTAGGGATCAACATTTGGTCCCTTATAAAGGATTTACAGCAAATTTACAAATATCTCGTATTTTTGTAATTTTTTGCATTGAGATTTACATATTTACAAACTTATTTTGGATATTGTACTAGGTCGTGTCTTCCTGAACCGTTTATGAGGTTGCAGCATGAAATCTAATATGAAGCACATTCAGTGATATTTAAAAAGTTTTAACCCAAATGATTAAATATCAACAGTAAGTATACTCTGTAAAATAAGAAACCAAACATGGTTATTTCAAACTTTCATTATGTGTACTTCATGTTGATTATAGAAGCAATATTTTGTGTATTGTGCTAATATTTACGACATGATTGTCATATGGGATACAGAACAATGATTTTAAGAGAGTCGCATAAGAAAAATTGGGTAAAATCCCGCTGACGTTAGAGTCAGTATCTATTGTAACCCCTGTAACTGGCTAACACTGTTCTGAATCTCCTTGGCATGAGTCGAATCACATTATGTACTCGGAACTTTTGTTTTGTTTTGTTGTCAGTTAAAGTAGCATAACTGAGTTGGTTTTATGATTGAATACGGGTTAAAGTTGGTAGGCTTGTCAAAGGGTGCCCTTTGAGTGTCATGAGAAAACATTAATGTTGTTTTAAGTAAAGGAAATCTATGTTTATCATTGCTGGATGGGCCGACTGAAACATTTTCCTTTGACGTCATTATTTGAGGTAATTAAATGGTTTATATGCCATAAATATAGTACTTAGACTTTGAATGATTCAGTGAGAGAACACCGCTTTAGTAGAATATGAAGTCATAGAAAAAAAGCTTGCTTTTTCATTCTATTTGAGCACCCCGTGTATGAAGTATGTTCCAAGAAAAAAATGAAACAAGTCGGTGAGAAACAGAATGCAGTTGGCTGCTACAGGAGTGTGGACTATCTATTGAAAAAATTGAGGAAACAGTATTTTAGCAATTTTAAAAATCTAATAAATCCATTAAGGAGATACAAATAAGGGGAAAAACAAAAAACTGAAGTAACCGAATGAACTACAAAAGGAGTCGACGGGGTAAGTTTCTCATGTAATACATGCATCACCCACCGTGCGAATCCACATTCAGTCAAAATGTCACTAAGAAAAACATAACCTCAAATCGTAAATATTTTTTTGGAAATCAAACCGACCAAGCATCTAAATAAGGGTAGGCAAGAGTAATTTAGAAAAGTTCAAATCACACCAGCTACAGTGAACGTTTTGTTTGAAACAGAGTGGTATTACAAGGTGTGATTTGTCCCTACCTTAAAACCAAATACAATTATATGATGATATAAGTAAAATGATAATTTTTATCATGATCATTTATATCTTCGTCGGTTTTTTATTTTCTATATATCTTTAAGTTCAAAATGAAGACCAATTGTGTAAAGGATATGAACGTCAAATGTTTTTAAAGTAGTGTACCATGGCCAGATTCGAGACTGTATGTAATGGGTCTTTGGATTTGTTTAATATATATGTTTGTACGAACGGAAAGTTTTCGAATTTTTGTCAGCATTTGCTTTAATGAAAATATCAAATATGAATTGGAGAATTGCTGTTAAAGTATTGGCTTATTGTTAACGTCCTTATAGAAACTATGCAATGTTCGGGTTGTTGTCTCTTTGACACATTCCCCATTTCCATTCTCAATTTTATGCAATGCCTTATCATTCAACAAAAACATTTTACAATATGTTAGTAGCTCAGATCAAAACGATATTCTGGTAGTAACAACCATGGTTATATCATATCAATGTTCCGGGTTTCATGTTCTCAATAGAATAAATAGTTACTTGACTTTTCTCTCTTTTTTTTCGAAATATACGTTTAATACTGTGAACAAAAGGATCCCATGGCTTTTCTATATTAAAGTTAGAGCAAGATATTCATTCCTGTCACATGGATACCGACCCGATCATTTCTTTTTTTTAACAAAAATATCAATTCCGCTCTTTATTGTATAGTTATTTCGCAAGTAATGGATAGTGCATTCACATATCATAACTAAATACAATTTTATTATATCCGCATTATGCTAATAAGCTGTCGTTGAAATGGATTTTTCTATAAGGTGAGGGATTTTATTCTCCGTTTATGTGTATGTTTCAATTGAATGTTATTAAAAACGAAGTAATCAACGAAAAACGACCTGAATTTATCGCTTAGAGAAAATGAAAGAATAAAATGTAACGGTTTAATGGTGAGATTATAGAAAATTTAACATTTTTCATTGAACGTGAACTCCCTTATAAAGTAAAAATAATAGAAATTCTTATGAAGGTGTTGCCGATCACCAAATGAGAAGTACGCAACATCAAAATAATGCGTCGAGACACATCAACTAAATAAATTGAGGATCAATAGGGATAAAATGATGTTCTATTTGAAGTGTTTAATCAGATAATACCTTTTTTAAAAAGTTTGTTCAGTTTTATTAGTATCAATTATTAAATTGCTTGTAAACCTGTATTTATTATTAGACAAAAGTTGATCAAAACGTTAATTATGAATAATCGACTGCTGTGTGGGTGTTTTGTTTAATTCCTCTGTGAACCTCTTATTAATTCCTTTGATGTATTACTATTGTTTAAGGCTGATTACCTGTCTATTGCGCAAAAATGTTTTTGCTGTTGAGTTTATCAAATTAATCAAATACAGAAGGTAAATAATGTGACTAATTCCATATGTACGTGAATGAATACTGTAACCTATAGTACTGGTATCAAGAATGACTAGAAAATGTATTTCGCCATCGTTTTCTACATGGGGAAATGCCTGTGCCAAGTCTGGAGTGTGACAGTTGTTTTCCATTCGTTTGATGTGTTTTGGCTTTTGGTTTTGACATTTGATAACGGACTTTCCGTTTTGAGTTTTCCTTTGAGTTCGGTATTTCTTTTATTTTACTTTTTTTATATAACATTTGTAAAAAAGAACAAACTAAGTAAAATGACTGAAAATAAATACACGTATTTATTATCCTCTGAATATTCCCTATATTTGCTTCTTAAGAACATTTAGTAAACGAAACTTTTTCAAGGTATATGTATAAAAGATTAAACAAAGTTCAAACTTTTTGATAATGATGTGAATATAAGCTGTGCATTTTATATCAAATCATACGGTTGTTTTTTTTTTACCGTTGAATTGGAAGTAGATACAGGTGTGTATTGGTTTTGTAAATATAGAAGAGACAATCTGTAAATTATTGGAGAACAGCCTCTAACCAGGGGAACAGCTTTCTAATAATTCACATGTATATGTACATTTTAAACATGTAAAAATTACTATAAAATGCTAAAGGGATAATTCTTGTTGTAATTGAAATACTGTGTAGACCTAAAGGTTACGATCAAAAAGGCTGTAATGTATGGTTTACCTTTGAATAAGATATAAAAAGTATATAATCATGCTTAATGTCGGTATTTGGAAGGGTTAATATGGTTCAACTCTTCTAGTCAACTTATAATGTATGAAGCAGAATTTAAACAAACCCTTCAGCAGAAGCACGCAGCGAATACCGTTAAATTCCTTTTTAACATCGTTGCGGTTATCTTTCACTGAATGATTCTTATACCAAAGACAGCGTAAGGCTTTGCATTCACTGTAGCATGAGAAGTGAAAGGGTTTCATTTTCACACCGTGGACTTATTTTAATTGCAACATACAATTGTCTCAAGGTTGATATGGAATGATAGAACATATTATAAGAAGGAAAATAACACTATTTAAATGTGGTTCTTCCGACGCGCTTTATTGATTTACCTTCATCATGAACGCTCAAACCCTTAATATAAAAGCCACTGATACATAACTTAAATACGTGATGAGTTTATGAACAAAATGTACCTAAAAGAAAAGACTAAAAAATATCGAATTTACTAGCAGAGTTGTACTTTAAATCCGGTAACACTACAATAGGCTATGAGAAAGAACAACTGAAATTGCTACGTTACGAGAAGACGTGGACTATAAATGTACCTCTGTGCACATTATCCATGACGATCATATATGCATGTGATTGTCGCATTATCGTACGGCCAGAACACCTAAGAAATAAAGATTTTAAACCAATATGATAATTTCCTCTCATGAAATGTTGATATGATGCAAATTTTACATAATACTTTTATATATATTTATTCCGTTAAGAAAAAGAATTTCACATTAAAAAGATGTATCGCTTTTATTATTTTGTTAAACTTGTATTGCAATATGACGATCAATTCATCTTGGAAACATATTGAACTAATATGCTATTCGTAGTTTTCTAATTGCAATTTTAGTGACTATTTTAATCTAATGTGTTCTGCTTCATCAGAAGACAAATGAAGCACATTATAAGCTTATATGTCATGCATTTGTTTGTTTGATGAAACTATATATTTCTAAATAATTATGCATTATGTTGATGAGATGTATCAATTTTATCTCGTGTATTAGCACAACAAAACATCAGCAGAAACTGATAATTCGTAACGAATTTCTCTCTTGATGTTCATTGAAGTTTAGATATTCAGAAAATTCTGCCTATTAAGTAAGAACCATTTGGATTAGTTTTCATGGAGGTCTGTGTTTGCAATACAGCCAAGATAAATATTCTACATTTACTTGTTCTTGAATGTTGAAGGTAACGACCATTCAAAAACGAATTTTCTTCGCGAAAAAAATTGATGACTTAAATTTTCCTCAGTGGAATATGTCATTGATATGTATCTTTTCTTCAAGTGAATACATCTTTCCTTCAATATGGTACCCATATACTGCATTTTACATTATAAATTTATTGTTAGAGAATTACTGCTTTCACTGAGTCTATTGGTATCCCGATTGGATGGATATATTAAAAAAATCAGTGGCATAGATGACTACAGATACATTTCATCCGTCTATGTCGAACCATATGCTATTTTCTTTGAAATATTTATTTTTGGGATGAGGAAACTTTTGAAAAGGCACTGCTTTCCTTGGATTAGTATCTAAGTTAAACCATAAATATCCTGAGAGTAAGTGCGGCTCTTATTTTTAATTTCCTTAGATCATTAGTGTGTATCACTATTCTTCACTGTCACTCCCTTTTAGCGTATAGTCTTTTTCTTTGTATCAGTGATTCACAGGTGTTTATATAAATATAATAAAGTTTTTTAATGTTAGAATATTTGATTTTATGCTCTAGTTGCAAAACGTTTCTATATTTCAAATTCTGTATCTTCGAATTTATTGCCCTTGAAGTTTAACTCCCACACTTGACACGCTACCATAACTCACCATATCTGCCTTTTGTTCAATAAAATTGTACTTTATAAGACTTAAGCTCGAATGAGTCTAGGTATTAGATATTCATTTTCAATAAAAAATGTTTTGTCAATATTGAAACAAAATAAGGAAAATATCATTGGCTGCAATCGTCAATAATCATGTCTGGATGGTTGCTATAGACAACTAAAACAAACTAAGCAAGTATGAAGGATGTATCCCTCATATAGTTAGAAATTTCATCATATTATTAACAATTGAAACTTAAATGTAACGTGGATTTTATAAAGGTTTTTTAACCATAAATTTTATGAAATACCATACACACTCTTTAAACATTACCGTACCAACGTATATGTCGACGTCGGTTGTCAAGAACCGATGAAGCGGTATATGAAACAAAACCATATAGGGGATTTATTTTGTGTTATATCAAGTACCAAACAATCTCTATTGCAAATGGTTTTACCCGGTAAAATAAATAATTCAACAAGGTAGGAGGTATGATATGAGCTTGTTTGGCCCCAGACATCACAAAATAGTAAAATTAATCATTTAAGTATTGAAAAGTCACTGTGGATGTTATTATGATTTCATAAACAACGGAAATTTTGAACAGAGATTTTAGACAAAATTGATATGAGCCAAGGGTTACTCCAAAAAATATTTTACACACCTTTGTAAAATACATCGTGAAGCCAACATCTTTGTAAAATACATCGTGAAACCAACATTTATCAAAAGCAGTCTTGACTGAAATGTAGATATTAATGATAAGATCTTAAAAGGATGCTCCTGTGCCAGTTTTGCAGTCCTGCACTGAATAGAAGAAGTCTGAAGCCGTAGTTCAAATTAATAATCAGACAAATATGAAAAAATGATGTCTGGAAGACTAATGTCTTATGAATATCTGAATAATATTATTTGGTAGATTTATACTTTTGTTATTTTCGAATTAAAAGGGTTTAAAAAGGTGTTCTTATAAAACCTTTGCTTTTGTTTTTATTTCTAAATTTACAATGTCAAAAACACACATCCTCTGTTGTGTATCAGTGCTGGAAGTAAAAATGGACTTTAAATGGGAATGCAATATATTTAATTTTGCATGAACTACTGTTTAAACAAAAATGCAGAAGTATTCATCAATTTTTGATAATTATGAACGTATACAACACTGCAGGCAATAACAATTTATGATAGGCCTTCAACAAATAAATGACACTGTAATGTAAAATGATGGATTTGGTTATTAATGAATTGTTTCATATGCCTTGCATGATATCCTTGTAAATACCTTTGCAGCTTGTAGCCTAAATTCTAATCTGTAATGAGAAACTTTCATGAAAAATTCATTCATTTATTCAATCTATTATTCATAGTTTGTCTATTGTGTCCAAGAAGGAACACTGCCGTTAAATATTTGAGATGATATTGCAAGTAAATATTCAAACTTCATGAAATATACTTTGTTTCGTTTACAACCATTAGAGAGTGATTTTGCCAAAATGCAGTCTTATTATACCTTTGTCATTCCATTATGCGCACGTGGCAACCAACATTTTGTGTTTAGAAGAAAATAGTTCCTTCTACAAAATTTTGTTGCTCTTACAACACAACAAAAAAAAATCATAGCATTCTTATAAAGGGTTTTTTTGGGAAAAATTATTTTGTTTTTCTATTCATTACATTGCTGTATAAACTATACAAGGACTGGAACAGTGGAATATTAAGTGAAAGAGAGGTAGCAGATAAATTACTTTTAGTAACCTAAATGATTTTTCAATCCTTCTTATTTAGAAAACATAGGTTGTCTTCTGGATTGGAATTTGCATCTCCATTTGTACACCTTGGTTCACGTTACTCATGTATTGTTTTGTTTAACAAAAGTAATAACCAATTATACAACTTGGTTAGCAAATTATCAAATACTAATAACTGAACCCGGAAAACAATTCTGTTCGTCGTGATCAATACGTAATAACTGACAAAAAAACCGATGTACATACATTAAATGATGATAAAGTAAACCATACTGCCAAAACAAAATGTCATTAGTAGTTTGGCTATTGTAGTTGAAATATGTAGACATCATTTTCACTACTTCCTCATACTTTATTGAATAATGTTAGATAACATAAATTTTATTCTGCACTGGAATATCAACCATCGTCTTTCATGGTCCCATGGTATCTTCATCTCCTTTTGGAATCATTCATAAATTAATCAGTATACAAATACAGTTGGTAAATTTTGTGATATCACTGACGATGAGACACTACCCATTAAGACCAACGAACAAATATTTGAACAGTTACTGGTTACCATACGGCCTTCAACAATAAACCAAACCCATTTTCAACAAGTTTGATGATCTAAAAAGAACACATTCATGAATTCAAATAATCAAATCACTTAAGAAATAATCAGACGGCATTTTAATTCGGCACAAAAAGTAATATATTTTCAAACATCCTTTTTGGAAAGTAGTATATTTTCAAACATCCTTTTTGGAAAGTAGTATTTGATACTAAGAATATCTTTAAATCAAAGTAAATGTACAAGAAAAATCTAGATTAACGCATTTGATATAAGAATGAAAAAAATATATGTTTTGGGTTTTTGTGGATATCAAGACTTTAGGCATACATGGTCCTTTAAGCTTCTCTAAAGTGTCGAAACAAATAGGATACGTTTTGCATATTTCTTTTACAGAAATAACATCATGATATGAATAAAGTATAATGTTCCTTACATATGAAGGTGTAATATCTGCAATTACAATTATAAGTATGTATTCTGTAAATCCCAGAAGACTGAAAAGATATGCATAAGATTTTGAATAATAGCAATTTCACCAGGAGGCCAAATATGTAAACACAAATCGATACACGCTAAATTGAAAGAATATCTATGTATTCCCCTTTTATATTACAAATAACTTAAAACTACTATGGCTAAAAAACAGGGGAAAAAAAGAGTATTCAATACATAATCATGCTTACATTCTGGATGAGAGGACTGGTGAAGAATATATTCTTGTCTTTTTCGTGCATATAAGCACCATGTGAAAACCTCAACTCGCGGATTTTTGAAGAATTCATCAGAAATAATCTTTTAAAAAGCATCAACTTAGTATTCTTTTGGTATCCTAAAGAAAAAATTATCAACTATTAAATGAGACTACTAATAGTTCCTTAAACGAAAGCGTTTTTCTATAGAAGCAAATTTTCACAGCGACATATAGATATAACAGTCCCAGAGAGATATTCAAAAATACGCATGTTAATATAAAACAATCTTTTAAATTAACCTCTTTCGGGAATTAATACTCAGAATAAGAGATTCAGTAGGACAAAAAAACGAACTAGTTGAAATCCTGAAGGCCTGTACTGTCATAACAACAGTAGGTATGTTATACTGTACAAAGTATGATTTCTCCTTTCAAAACAATCTGTTGTCGTCCTCAATCACAACATTTTAATTGTTTTTTATGAATAATTTAAAATGAAATTAGTAGCTGTGTTTTATGAGTTCAATGTGACTAAGTGTTGATTTTATATCCAAACATTGTATTTTTTTTTTTACCTTTGTGAAACATATTTGTGAAGTATGCATCGATAAGAATGATATGCATGATAAATAATTTTTTTGCTGATAAAAGGAGTTCATTATAAAAGTAAAATGTTTATAATATCAGTCTAGGACCACACGTTCAATTTTGCCGGGTATTTTTCATGGACAAACGTATTTCAAACTTAAAAAGACAACAGAAACCAGCAGCAACGAGAACACATACATTTTAATATCATGCGTGAGATTTTGAAACAAATAAGACAGATAACGGAAACTCCTCCACATAAACTCCTACCATCTTGCGAAAAGGAAATAGTTCATATTTATCATTTTCAGTTAACTTATGATAAGAACTTAAATATAAAAACTTTTTCTCAACATACATACTTGCTACAGGGCAAGAAATAAAAGAAAATGTGATCATTCGAACAAATGACAACGAAACTCATTACGCTTCAAGCATTCAATACATAAAGCGTATTTATATGAATTTTTAAATGCAAAAATGCTTAACGGTCATTTCTTCATTAGTTGAATTTTAATATGTTTTTTATTTCTTTTTAATCAACATAAATGGTTGTGCTTGAAATTCTATTTTCTATTCGAAATAAATTAATTTGTATTAGAAAAGTCATAGTAAGAGGTCTTTTTCATATTAAGGGGCAAAACTATAAGCAACAGCCTTACCTCATACGATTTTTGTCACAGAGCATCTTTACAAAGATGTTTTCGAAAGTGGAATCTCTTTGTTTGTTAGGTTATTGCTTTTATTTAATTATACCAAAAACTATGACTCAATTGGCTATTTTTGGTTGAATGTCAATTTTGACGGTGACATCAAAGGATATATCTGCATTAAAATTGCAAGCTGTTTTACCATATAATTTGTTTTTATCAAAAGAAAATGAATAAATTGAAAATTGCATCATTTTTGCAATTACAGGGGCTAAATATAGCACTTATCATTCGCACATCTTTTTGCAGTTTTGAAGGGTTCCAAAATCAAATCGTTTAAAATTTTACAATAAAGAGTATATCCTTACTTTGGCTTAAGTGACATATGCGAAATGTACATACAGTCAAAAAGGAGCGAGACCATGTGCGCTGATAGGGAGACCGTCTAAAATATGGTCGTCTCTGTGGATTATATCCACAGATGGAATTCTTGAAATTTCGAGCTTGTGATGCAGCGTTAATGCATCTCCATCGATCATGGTAATCAGCTAACAGCTATTTAGACTTCGTGCACGTGAGAGCTTGTGGTGCAGCGTGGAGGCTCATCCATCGATGATGGTAATCGATCCACAACTTTTCAGACTTCGTGCTATTGAGAGCTTGTAATTCAAGGTTGGTGCTTTTCCACCGATGATGGTAATTTGTAGAAGTTTATTTGGTTAGTTCGTGGTTTTTTGTTTGTTTCATTCTTTTTTTTGTTTTTCATGAGCCTTATATTTTCTTGCATTGTTTTCTTTTACATTTTAAGAAAATAACACTACTTAAATAGGTGCAGTAAAAATGGTTGTCTAAAACACTGATAGTGGTGATATTCATTTGTTGTAACCATCAGTATGTGGTTTTGAAAGACGGAGCAGCGGAGCTTCTGATAATACACGTTTTCATTTCAAGAATATATTATCACATTGTAAATTGTTGAATGTTCTTATATCTTTTAAACAAACATATGGAAACCTTTGAGCATTTAGAAATATACCAATGCGAATTGTTTTCTTTTCCAAACTGTTTTAAATATATACAGGTATCTAGAAATGACATTTTATTTAAATCTTATGATGAAACTTTTAGGTGAATATCTGACTATGATATCCATCTTTTTTAATTTCAACATGCCGACAAATGACAAGAAAAAAGAAAAATAGACTGAGACTCTCTCAAGTGGGAAATCGCCATTCAAGGTGAATGCGAATCTATTGATCCACACCTAGTCAGACATCTTTTAAGTTTGAGCTTGTCACTCAATGTGGGTGCTTATCCATCGATAATGGTAATATGTCCTCAGTTATTCAGACTACGTCAAGTGAGAGCTTTTCTTTCCGGGTGGAGGTAATCATCGTTGATGGCAGTCGGTTCACAGCTATTCAGAGAGGTTGTCATACAACGTCGGTGCTTAACCATCGATGATGATAATCCATTCACAGCTATTCCGACTTCGTATAAGTTAGATAGAAATAAGAAGATGTGGTATGAGTGCCAATGAGACAACTCTCCATCCAAGTCACAATGCGTAAAAAGTAAAACCTGCAATTCAAGGGAGATGATTTTCATTCGATGATGATAATCCCATCACTGCTTGTCAGACTTCGTGCAAGTTACAGCTTTCATTCAAAGTAGATGATCATGCATCAATGTTGGTAATCCGTCCACAGTTATTCAGACTCCGTGCAAGTTAGAACTGTTCAGTAAAGGTGTATGCTTATATATCGATGATAATAATTCGCCAATAGCTATTCAGATTCGTGTATGCAAGATTTTGTTAAATAAAGATCTTGCTTATCACATGGTGCTTGCAATCCGTCCACAGCTGTCAATCCGAATGGATGCTTATCTATCCATGATGATTATCCGTCCACAGCTACCAGATTTCCTGCAAGTTAGAGCATGTCTTTTAAGGTGGGTAATCTGTAGAAGTCTATTTAGTTAGTTTCTGATTTTTTTTATTGGTTTCATTCTGTTTACACCATATTTTCTGTCCTCATGTTCATTATATTTCTCCTATTGTTTTCTTTCACATCTTGAGAAAATGACATCACTTAATTATGTGCAGTAAAATTGTTTTGCGTACAACTCTTATTTTGATAAGGCAATATCTATTCATTGTAATCATCAGTATGTGGTCCTGAATGACGGGGCTTTTGAAAATAAAAGGTTTTAATGGAAAACTTTAATTTTGCAAAATAATATATTTTTACATTGTAAATTGAAGTAAGTAGTGTTTTGTTCGGTAAATGAACTGTTTAAGCAATCAACTATAAATCTTATATCATTTTAAGAATTTCATTTTCATCTATTCAAAATTCAACATTGCCACTAGTGACATAAATACCAGACTTAAAAAGTACGTAATTATGACCATTGGCGATATTTATTCATTACCTTACTCAGATAATATATGATAATGAAAGATAAAAGAAAACACATAATCAAATGATGTGATTTGTTTTCCCAAATAGATATGAATCATCAGAAGATGGGGTCAGGTCCTTAAAGTATTTGAATGAATTTAAATGATGCCAGACTAACTATGCGTGACCATGCAAGCTTATTCATTCATACACTAATATGGCAGTTTCGAGTAATGGAAAAGAAAGGATATGGTTATCAATGCATGACACACAATCACTGCGCTCTCATGAAAATACCAAGAGTATCTTTATACATATTTAATATTTCCTCAGGCAAACTGATGACAGACTGTTAGTGTCCATTATATTCACTCCTGCAATTAAACGAGTTCTAAATGATAACAAATCAAAATCTGAAATATCTTCCAATAACGATTACTTTGACTTAAGTGTTTTTCTTGTACTGATTTGTATTGTGGAGACGTAAATGTGATGGATGAGGCATAAAAAAAAAACTATTTCAATTCAGCAACATGTTTGTGTGTCTGTTTCAAGTCAGAGAAATATTATAAGTAATCGTCTTTTGGGATATCTAAATAAGATTTGTCAAGGAAATTGGTGCAAATGACATATATTAGAAAGTCCCTGTTAAAACCATTTCCTTATCATTTTCTGGAATTGGAGCAATTTAGAGCTTGACATATTGTATAGACACCTGTTTATAAATGAAGACCAGATGTTGACATTTATGTGTGTTTTGATTATTCAGTTTGTTTGGATGATTTGTCACTGCTGTTTATCATATTTCCTTTTATTTATCTGAATTATTTTTGTAACATTTATTGGTTAGTGTTGCTTAATCTTAACTTTTGTGTATGAGTTGTTCGTCGTCTTTTGTCCTTTTTCTTATGGTATGGAGTCTTTCGTCGAATACTTCATGATTGCCTACTTTTCTTAGGTTCATTTTCCTTTTTCCAAAGAGATAAGGACGTGTTTAAAACCAATTCATACCTTAAAAAAGAATAAATCAACATTCCATTCAACCTTAATCAACCTTATTGAGTGAAAACAAATCGAAAATCTATGATGAATTTATTATGCATGTATTTTGAGTCAGATTTGATAGCATTAATCACAGACATGAATAGGATGACAACATTGCGGTGCTACTAACATATAGACATTATGAAGTGAAACCATGCTTGAATATGTCCATGGGGTTTTAGATAAAACAGTTTTATAAAAGGGGCCTTTTGACAATATGAAAGAGTCACCGGAACAACATAATATTGTTGCGCATGTCTTTTTTTGCAATTTTCAAAATTGGAAATTAAAATTTGCAAAAAAAAAGACATTATGATCTGAACTAAAAAATCAATAAAAGGAAAAAGGAGCAGAAACATATAATAATAAGGTTATAACCTGATGTGTAAATGTTGCTGGTAGATGATGGGTACATTAAGCAATATTAAAGCTTATTGAATATGCCTGTTACATAACTGGAATATAGGGAGAAGGATAAAACTAGTTTTGAGTTTTGATGAATATTAAACCAATGAAAGAACTCTTCATGAACTGTATACAAGTACAATTGACTATATAATGTATGATTGCTTTTATTATATTTTTTTAACACTGAGGTGTAAATGATAACGGTTGATCCAATAAAACGCTTTGCATTAAAACAAAGTGTATCTGTGAGTTTTAATCACAGGATTTAACAGGAAGGAAATTATTTTGCAAATGTTTACCCTTCCGGAGCACCTGAGATCAACTCCGGTTTTTGGTGGGGTTCATGTTACACATTCTTTAGTTTTCTATGTTGTGTGTTTTGTATACTGTTGTTTGTCTTTTCGTCCTTTTCTTTTCTTTTCTTGCCATGGCGTTGTGGGTTTATTTTTGACTTTGAATGTGCATTTGTTATCTTTCACCTCTCTTTTACACAAAAAACAAGGGCTTTTTATTTCCTTAACATTATATATTCAATAATATTGAAAATTTGCTACCTCTCAGAAAATGTTGTTTTCAATATATACAAGCTCAACAATAACATCACGTAATAATTGTATATATTATTACAACAACAATAATAAATCGTAATGCCTAAGAGTTGGGTTTATCTTGTTCACAAAACAATAACAATTGTAATGCATATCATTCATCCAACATGTAACTTTTCCAATTAAATAAACGAAAAGAACAAGATGATTTGTAAATTTGAATTATGCAAATTAAAGTTTACAGATAAATATGTGCACCTTCAGTTGATTTAAAAAAAATGAATTCGCATATGAACAAATCGTTTTTGTTTTTTAGTAAATATACACCGTGAAATTTTATTTTTCAACATGATTAGAATGCACCAATGCTTAATATAGAATGTTTTAATGCGGAGCAAACAAGGTCATTGCCAAACAGTAAAAACATAGACAGTAATGATATATGTACTGGTGGTAAATTTTGTTGACAAAAAATGACTTCAAAAATAAAAGAAGATAAAAAAACTAAAGAATAATGGCCATTTCCTTTGCTTGAAGCTTCACTTTATAATTACGAAACATGTCCAAAAGATAAATGGGGTAGCCGCACGGTTGCCTATAATTGCTAGCATTCACTTTATTTGAACTTTGGTGGATAGTTGTCTCGTTGGTAATCATATCCCATCTCCTTATTTTTATAGAGTTGAATCAAATTTTGATTATCGTTGAACGTTTTATTACTGAAAAATCATATTATTTGTATACACAATATCAGTCTAAATGTGTCAAATTCGAAGCCAACTTTACAACACAAACATGCAAACATTGAATTTGTGACTTTTCATACATAATTACACTTTTAAAATTTCACTAAGAGAGCAATACTTTCAACTTAATACTCTTAACTTAAAAAGCACTGCAAGAATATTAAGAAGACTTACTAAAATTATCACTTCACAAGTTCTATGATAGTCAACCGACGTTGATTAATCGTTACAAAGTCTGGGTATTTCAACTTACTAGAAACCTTTATTAAACACTGTCATACGTCCTAACTGCCCTCTATCGTCCACCTGGTATAACTACTAGTAATTCATATTCCTGGTAATGACACTTGTTACCAGTCCAAATACTGGAATCGTATGACGGGTGATGCTTGTATCTAGCAGATGTTTACAATGTCAATACACATTGTTTACTAGGTTTTATGTCTCTCACTTGATTGCTGCATGATTGTAATCGGGCTTTCGTTATTTAAATTATCATAAGCATACTATATCTATGCATATTTTGATTTTAAAAAGTTTTCCTAAAAGACATAGTTGAACAAAATTTCACGTTAGTTTGAGACAAATTATAGTTTTTTTTCAGAATTTTCAAAGACAGACAAAATTTCTTCAACTCTTGTAGGAAATCAGTGTATAGTCTTTATTTAAAGTGGTATGTCGACCTCACTTCATGTTAACGTAAAGAGTATTTGCAGTGGGAATACTAATGAGACTTCGTGCCTCTGTAGGGTTGCCACCTCTTTTCTTTGTATCAATAATCTGATACGCAATTTATATTTAGTTTGTTATGTTGTGACTACAAGTAGACGTAGTATCAATTTGGATTTAAACAAGAATTGTAGTAGTGATGTTAAAAGCAAATGCCTGTACGATTATACCATATTTGGCTTGGAGGAAAGTGAATAAATGCTAAATCTTTTCATGTTTTGGATATGCTGTAGTTTAGGGGGCTTTTGACTCTCGAGCTACATGTTAATTTTAAATCATTAAAATTCAAATTTTTTTAAAATGTATGTTTTACATTCAATATTGTTACCTCTCGAGTATCAAGTAGAAAAACTTCATCAATCTACCTTAATTAATTAAACATTTTAGTCACATAATAACCTATTAGATATGAATTGCATATCGAATTATTGATGCAAGGAAAAGTTGTTCCAATCCTATCGATGCTTTACTTTTTGTCCTTTTTTGGTGTTATCTGATCTTCAAAGATTGTATTAGGTTTTGGATTGTCAAATAATTTGGCCTGGAGAATAAATAAAGAGACAATAGTTATCGGAATGCGCATTTGGTGCATTTAACTGGTAACGTTAATGTTTTTTTAAAATTTTGTTTGAAATGTTGGAGTTCATACATGTAAATACTCTTTTACTTGGTTTTCAATCATTATTTGGCTAAACAAAACCAACCTGTAATTCTACAAAATGTCCTACAACAAAAGATGTGCATAAAAGATAAAAGCTATTTGTTGTTCAGTCTGAAAACAAGATGACACTCCCAAATTCTGTTTTAGATGATGTATTACGGATTTAAGTCATGAACTTGAAAATATATCTGAGGTTAAAATGTTTATTTTTAAGTAAACAAGCCTACACAAATATCTGACAGTAATTACAAAGATGGAACACAACTTTTTACTTTATGATGCGACATTTATACTGCAAAAACTACAATACGTCGTATGTCTGATGTGCAAACAATAAAACGATGGTGTTTTATTTTGTGAAAAACTTTCGTTTCATCTATTTAATATTGAATTATTAAAACATTAAAATTATAAGTTTCTGTAAATACGTTGCAATGAAAAAACTTCATACAAAAGAAGCCTCTTGTCAATATAAGTGGTAGTCATTTTAGTACTGTGAGCGACTGCGACCGACTGCCAAAAACTATCAAAAGTCACTTACAGACACTTACCATGATGTGTTTAGGATATTTTGTCTAAGCTCAGCTAACAGTCGTTTTTATGTGTTTCTTGCAACAACATTTATCACTGTGTTATTGCAACATAAATAACTCGATTGGACTGTTTACAAAATAGTTAATTCTTAGCTATATTTTGAATCTAGGCCAACAATCGTTACAATATCGAAATTGTGCAAACACCACCAAAAGGTTTGGGATTTTGGATACATTATAAAAGTGTTTTGTAGATAGAATAACCTATCATTTACAACTTATCACAGTTACTACTATGCTGAATATTTGTTTTATTGCATGATGGTTTTCTAACACAATATGCTTTCCCTCTTTACAGTAAGAATAAAGTTTGGTCTGATTCTTATGAAGAGCTATATATAATTGACGGGGCAAATTAAATGATGTGAATGATGTTTTGTTTGCGGTTATCAAGTTGACAAATATTGTAAATGCTTTGGTGAATATGGAATAGGCTCATTTTGTTAAAAATGACAAAAACTTAGGCCAAATTATGTAAACTGTTTGTATTCTTTTTCATGTGTATATATGCATTATTTTTTTTCCTCAATTTTACATTTCTGTCATATGTCAGAAAGAACTGTTATCAAAAACTGTAGAATTTACTATTGTTAAGTTTGAATTGTCAGTAATTGGTTAAACTTATATGCAAATGCAGATTTATATAAATATGTAACAAAAGTGTTTAGATATTAAAGTATAATATACTGAAAGTCATTTCAATAAGGTTCTGAATTTTAAAGCCATTATTTATGTCAAAAATTCGTATATTTTTATATATAACATCACATGGCAGAAGGGATGTCATTTGCTTGTGATATTCTGTTTAAAGTCTGCCAGATCTATTTTAAGTGTTAACTTTTCTCATAGTCTTATACGTTTTCATGTATTTTGAAGGTCATCCAACTGACCGCAAAGACACAAATCTTACCTACTTCTATTAGGAAACAAAATGACCAAAACGGTAACAGAAAAACAATTTATTTTACAAACATTAAAATTAATATACAACCGACGACAAAAGTAAATTTGAAATAGTAAATGTGCATTATATTCGTGTTGGTTGGCACACTATATTCCCATTAATGAATACAAGCGTTTCGATATAGTAGATATTTTGAATGGATCAATAAAAAAATACTATAAGCATTCCACTGGCATCCCTTTTATCGTAATAAATTAATCATATGTCAACGATGAGAAAAGATAGACTTCAGCGATTAG
Organism: Mytilus californianus; assembly: GCF_021869535.1. Lineage (NCBI taxonomy): Eukaryota > Metazoa > Mollusca > Bivalvia > Mytilida > Mytilidae > Mytilus > Mytilus californianus. Next base: position 63,817,544 of record NW_026262668.1, on the reverse strand, counting down.
AAAAGTTATTTCTTCTACTCATTAATAATATAATACAATTTGTTAATACTATAACAACTATTACTAAAGAATTAACAAAACATCATATAAAACAACGTCTAGTATCACCTGAAAAAATTACACATTTAATTTGTCCGATGAAAACCAAGATGGCGTAATTCAATCGTTATTTGTACTCCTGCATGTGTTGTGTTGACATATTGGTCGTCTGGTGATTAGTGTCTGGATACTGTTGATGACGTCACAAGCACTGATGTCCAGACACAGTTCTTGGATCAAATAGCACAAGAATTGCGTTTGGACAATCATTGCCTGACAACTGACTTTGAAGTCAAATTTCCGTCTTATTTTTTCCGTCTAGTGCGTATCCGGGTCAGGAATTCTGTGCCAATCAAATATTGAATTATTGTGTAGCATGGATGTGCAATAGAACTTCAATCGTCAAATAGATACATTAATGAAATTCATAATGATAACAATAATTTTACTATTATTATAATACATCTTTGGCTTTTAAGTAGCATTTTGAAAATTTACTCAGAATACACAATAATTTGTTAACATGTCTTTATTTTCGTTATTTCTGCTGTTTTTATTTAAATGGGAATTAGATGAATTTTATTTTTATAATTTTACTAATAAAATTACTTCTGTGTATATCCACATATGTCAACCCTTTTTTCATTCATAACATCAAAGTTAAAATATTTCAAAAAAATATAATTATGAATTAGTATTCACTCACATGAAACATAAATGATATATGAATATTATTAAAAACTAGTTTAGCATCAAATATGTTTATAATGATTCATGCATACCTTTACAATGGCCTGAATGAAGGCCAGGTTTATGATATTTATTGATATTATGCTAGTATAAATATGCACATATACTAATATCTTTTATGTAAAGTACAATACAGGAATGAAATAAAACCCATTTTGGTTGTACATAAAACACTAATGTCATAGACACTTTAATATTAAACATTCAAAACGAAACAAATATACCATTTCCATTTTGTTTTATGGGAAGGGTCTTTAGAATACTTTGATTTGTGTTTTTATTTTAGAATTTGTTGCATATAACTCCAAATATAAATGATTAATTATGAACATCACTATGTGTCTATTTGCTTCATATTATACAAAGGATATCCCTGTGGTAAAGTCAAAATGTTTCCTTTTTTCAAGGACTTCTGGTCACATTCAGTGCAAGATTTATCATTTTAAAAGACTTCCCACGCACACACAAGTTCAAAGCATTGAACTCCCCCATTCATCTTGAACCGTAAATAATCTTAAGTTATGTAATGTTCATAACATCTATGCTAGATTTCTTTAGCTCATGTAAAGTGTTTTATTAAAAGAAATACATAAACAACAATGTGCTAATGGGTTCCTCTAGAAACTTGACAAATGTGATATCTGACCTTTCAACTTTTGTAAAATTCACCTGAAAGATGTGGTGGGAGCGATGAATTTTATGCTTCCACATAACACCCTTTATGTAGAAGTCAATTGAAATATGAGGAGAGAATGTTATTTATATTTATATTTTCAATTACAAATATGTTCAATTCAAATAACAAATAAATTAGTCATTAAAGCTAGTATCCTTTGTTCCCAGATCACTGAAGTGATTGATATAACTTTGATTGCATACCGGTTAAAGCCCTGACATTAAAAAGCACCCTAAAAATTTCGCCCGTTCCGAGTTTACATTATATTTTGGTATACATAAGTTTGTGAGATATATAAGTAGGTTCTCTGTACTTTTGCCATTTTTCAGGTTAAGTATCTCTAAATTTTATAGTGTCGAAAAAGGGTGGAAACAAATTTAAATAAATATATTAATGGCAGGTTTAATGGATTATGAACGTTATTAACCATAATATTTCTAAAATATCATGTTACATAGCCGTAGCTATTTAGCATTGCAATGGATAATGAGATTTTGCATGTTGAACAACTTTCATTACTTAGTAATTTATGATTCAAAGCCGAAATATGATTCTGAATTCCAGTTGGTTACATTACAAAATCATTGTAAGCATCACTTTTATTGAAACTTTACAGAATCATGGAATTATTCCGTATAATGTATTTTTGTGTTTAAACTCATTTTACACAATCAAACTTATTGAATGAAATATGGTTCTTGCTAAGATTCCCAAATTTGAATTTAGATTGAAGTGAATCTAATGAATAAAAATAACACTAGTGATTTTTGGGTAGAATATTGATCTTGCATAGAATTTTTACTAGAGAATTATTGATAAAGTGCCCCAAATGGTGACTGGGGAATTAAACATATGGTCACTTTTGTCTATTTCCGACTGGCAGTCAAACCCTTGCTAAATTTTGCATTTGGCTGTGTTGGATGTAGAAGTACATAGCCACGTCCGGTCAGAATGGGGACGTTAAATCCGTCGTCTAGTAATAAAGGGATACATACAATTCTGATTTTGTTAAGTACATTTTTTTTTGTAATTTAAATGAGCATCATACTAATAGACTATATATTTTGAAAGATTCAAAAGTGTCAGCAAACATATATACATAACATCAGGTCACACATATAAATTGTCCATAATATCCTATTTGCCGCAACTGTTAGGACGTGTCCCAAAACTAAATAAAAAAAAATGTATGGTAACAACCAGATGTGGACCCCTTTTGATTTTATCCGATCTGCGTAACTTGTTAGCTTTCAAATAGTATACAACCCTAAGAAACAATTTAAAACACGATTCTTCAGTGACATTATCGTAAAAAAATTTATCGAAATAGGATTCGATGAATGGCAATTTTTAGAAAACTGCTCAAAATCTGTGTTTTTTTTAAGATTTTTTTTTTTAAATAAAAGTATATTTGAACGATTGCATGTGTCTTGAAATTATATTACAAGCATGTTTATCAGTGAAATACTAATATGGTCACGTATGTTAACCTATAAACGTTCAAATTGTTTTGTGTCGTTCGATTGCTTCATGTATCTTGGGGGCCTCGGTGGCCGAGTGGTCTAAGTAGTTACTATTGTAATCACTAGCCAGTCAACACTGAGGTAGTGAGTTCGAACTCCGCTCGTGCGGGTGCACTCGACTCCAATCTTAATTGACTAGGATTGTCAGTTTTCCTATCGAAGGTCGGTGGTTTTCTCCGGGCACTCCGGCTTCCTCCACCAATAAAAACTGGCTGCCACGAAATAGCCCAAAAGCGGTGCTTAAAAATGGCGTTAAACACCAAAAATCAAAAATCAAATCATGTATCTTGTTGACGTATACCGAACATCTCATTTTATTCACACAAATTATTTGTTGAGATACACACAAATTTGTAAAACTTATTACTTGCACAGTTTGTGAATCTTACTCTTCTTTTTATGAAATTTCTCTGAAAATACCTTTTTTTATCACTTTTGCACATACCTTTTGGTATGAAACAAAAAATAAAAACGAAACATTTCTTATTATTTAAAACAAAATCACCTGACTTTTGTATTGCAAATATCAAATTCAAAGATGATCTCGTTAAAAAAATATTTGACTTTAAAATGGGAACCAATACATTAACAACATTGTAAGATCTTGCATGTGCTCTATTAACTTGCTTCCTTGAATAAGCAGATTTTACAAATCCATACCAAAAATGAGAAGATATACAATTAATAAAAAAAGTAGTAACTTCCGGAAAACATTTAGATAGCGTTAGTTCATTGAACAAAAATCAGAAGTCGACGAAGAATAATCAACACCATTGCAAAAAATAAAATAAAATGGGAATACGTCAAGGAGACACATATACATTTAATCGATAGATTGGTTTATTGTTGGTGCTATAACCCCGAGTCAGCGCACTTTGTGTTGCTAAGGCGGAACAAAATAGTATATATAAAAGTCAAAAATTATGGTTTTGTCGAAATATGACTTGAGGCATAACCGAACTCTTTTCGGAGAAATGCAAACCAAATTTAATCGCCTTTACACTAATATTTAGTAAAACGGTATACTATGGTAGTAGGTATAGATTCTTTACCGAATTTATTGACTTTTCTCTAACAAATGATGAACGTTTTAAGACGTCTTCACTAAACGATTACATTAAAACAAATTTAGTAAATGATAAATTTTATTATACTGTTTCATCCAACTGGACTTTAATGTATTGCTAATGTTGTTTAACAGACAAAGATGAATTTGTACTCATTTGTCAAAAGCTGTGATAAGGATGTTAAGACTTTTTTGTATACCTTTTAAGAATGCAAATCTTGATTACTACCTGTTACATTAGATATGGTCTTAAAATAATTCTTAATAAATGTAGAATGAAATTCAAAATGTTATTTAAGAAATCAAGGCTAACAGCTTACATATGTCTACTAAATATAGTGAAGATAAAAATGATTATACATTAGGGAACCATATCTTGTGGAAGATTATAAAAAAGAAAGAAATGTCACGTCTTTTTTGTTTGCCATTTATTAACTTAATTTTGTTCTTGGGCAATATTGACATATTTGTAATAAACAATTGCAGAAGAGCATGTTTTAAAAAGAAAGGGATGGAAAACAAATTGTAAAAGAGAGGCAAAAGATACCAAAGGGACATTCAAACTCACAAGTCGAAAATAAACTTCACCATATGTTCATTTACTAGTCCCAAGTCAGGAACCTTTTTTGTTGTTGTCTTTGGTTTTATTTTAATGTGTTGTCATTTAGAGAACTTATTCAGAACTTTTCTAGACTCGTGACTAATAAAACTTGATACATTAAGCAGACATTTGCCTCTCGTTTGACCTCTAGATTTCTTTGGATTTTTGTGTCGTTGGGTTGCTGTTTAATTGGAAACTTCATTGTATTATTTTAAAGAAACTATGATCTTTTATTTGTAGATTGTGATACATGTAGCAGTTTTGGATCAATTTAATAAAGCAATACAAAATACCAAATTTTCGGAACATCAAATACATATGGCAAATATCACATCCATTCGGAATCGTCGGCAGGATGAGCATTTCCGGTTGTGAATGCATCCCTTGTTACGCAGATGAGTATCTAATAAATGGTAATGTAGCTTTAATAAGGTAGCATTTCCTCCTTTCATTTATCCATTTCACTCGTGTATCCTACTGCAGGGAACATAGGATTGTTAGACAAAAAAGTATTTACATGTGTCTCTACATATGACTATTACCTGTAAGGTCCTAGTACTGAAATGATTTGGAAGATTGCCAAATGCACAAATCAAATAATGATCAGATAAACAAAGCTTTCATATCATACATTGTCATACCCCCTCAAGCATTGTATATCTATGGAAGCATGCTAGTGTCATTTAAGGTCACAGGGAGTGCACCAAAACATTTCTTGAATGCATTTAATAAACGACATTTCAAACAAAGACGATAAATTTAACATGCTTTCAGTAAGTGTTCAGCCCAATTTCAAGTGCAAAGTTTTGTAAGATATCCAGGACAACGCAGGGAATTACATTTAAATAAAAGACAAACTCAGCATATGATATGTATATACATTAACAATAGTCAAAAGAATGTGAAAATTGAACAGGAGTGTATCGAGTTTAAAAAAGATTACAACGCCTAATATAGAGTAATTCACATTTAGCTGATGATATGATAATATACATGTATTCTACATCAGCAGATTAAGTACTTATAGATTGATGTCAGAAAACGTATTGTTCCTATTTTTCTTGTCTTTTTTGAGTTCGGTATCATTTCAGGGCTGAATATTATTGTCATTAATTCAATTTCACTGATCGATTTTTCACGGGGTGGGGTGCGTGTTAGTTTAACCAAGCCATACGTTCATTATATTTTGTCATTTAAGACATTTTGCGTGGATGACAGTTAATTATTTTATAGTCTCCGTTATTTTTTTTCATAGCATGGAAGAGCTCTGGTCTATTTAGAGCTTTGAATATTAAACTGAGATACTTGTCTATCGTTAAAGATCTCCTGATGTCTTTTGACTTTTATGTTTTAGGTTGCGGTCTAATTCACTTTTACTCCACATCTCTCTAAATTAATCAAGAGAAACCCGAAATGACTGTAAATTAAGAATATCCGTTTCTTGTATGTAGCACAGAATTAAATAAAATAGATAAAGGAAAATAATGGAAAATGTCATCGATTTGAATTTTTGTGAAAAGTTTTTGTTTGTATATTTCTCTACGGAATATTAATTGGTGGTTTCATTTTCACTTATGAAGTAAAACTGCTTTCGTAAAAATACAAAACCGCATGTATCATCCTTAAAGAAAAACAACTAAATTGGAAAATATACGAATACAAGATAAATATCCGAAGTTTTCTCACAGTATATTCGTTACATGAAAAATTTCGATATGATTCGACACGTTTACGCGAATGAATTCAATTTTTCTCAACCCAATAACAAAATACATTTTCATTATCAACATTTTCTATTAAAATTGGAATAACCTTATTTAAAGTACTTTTGATCTTTCCATTAATATACATACTGCATCCATCAGTGGATACACTGTATACGTGCTTGAATGCCATAGCGGTAGGCCGACTCAACATACTATATTATCATCAAAGTGGAAATGTTTTATTGAACTAATCAATCTGGTCCATCTACACCTGTGAATCTTAAATGTAAAGTAGGAGATGTGTGAATTGATATAGCACCTTAACCTTTATGAAATACATTTTATTCAAGTGTTAATAACGTTTTTTTTTCTTTCAAATAATGCGCTTTCAGCATTTTTTCGCTTCCATTGCCTTTCACTTACGATGTTTCCATTTCATTTGGGAATTTATTGTACAGATTTTGTAAAGAAGGGAAATGACATAAAATTATGATCTCAGTACATATGAATATGTCCTTGTAAAACACATGAATAATGATTCATAATAAATGCCAAAATTTTATGCATAAGTTATTATCATTTTTTTTTCCCATTTGACAGTTACTAGTTTTTATTTCAATGTTTTTGCGTACAGGAGGGAAAATCAAATGAAATATGAAATATTCATATTTTTAAAAGGCTGAAAACAAATTGGGGTGGTATTTCTTAAAGTTTGTTATTAGTTTTTTTATAATTGCATTATATCAATGAAATTTACCAGTAGAAACTTGAAATTAAAGCCCTTAAAAGAATACTAAAACAAAAATGTCAATGAACTATAGAAAAAGGCGTAAAAAATCCGAAAAAAAACAAAAGAAAAGAGATAAATAATAAGAAGGTTTTGAGTATTTTCAAAATGTTTGCGTCACAAACATATTAACTGAAAGTAAAAATTGTAAAGATAAACAAAATAAAGTCAATGTATTTTGGTAAAATCCATTCAAAAACCCTAACGAAGGAATGTATCTTTATCCACAAAAATCATTGATTCTTATGTAAACTGAAATCAAACACAAGTGATAAGGGTGAAAAAAAGAAAAACGTTAAATTGTGTCCTACTTTGTTATTTGAGATGGCCATGGACATTTTAAATGGATATATATTAAATACCTGTAGTGACCAAAACACATTTGTGGTCAAGATCATGTGACTTGTATCTAGTTAATATAAACAAATGTGCGAATTCAATTATGTATAATAATCATAGTACAATGACCACTGTCCATCAGTTTTATTACCAGTTATGTGATCTACTAAAAGAAGTATAATATACTTTTGCCTAGGGCAGTATCATCTGTTCTATTTCTTGATAACATATCATTATAAATGTTTGAAACTTATTGTATGCCTTGAAGTTACATTATAAATAATCTACACTAAATTTATATGAAAGATCCATTTGGAACAATCAGAGTCAATTAAACTAAATATTTAAACGTAAGAATATACGACACTCTTTAGTCTATTCAGCTCTTTGCAATAATTTTTTTTTTAATTTGTTGCACGTTGTCCTATTCTAAAAATGGAACATTCGTTAAGAATGGAAAAACTTTGAATTAATACAAAAAGTTCAAAACTAACTAAAATAAATATAAAACAAGAAACAAACACTCAGAAAAATAACCAAAATAAAACAGGCAAAAACAAACCAACCATAGAAGACAACCACCAATATCACTTATTTTAAAATGCAATCATCATCAAATTGCAGCGAACAATCATATATTTAACGGCATTGAAATATCTATTCGGTAAATGAATAAATATACATTTAACTCTTTGAGTATTTCTTAATTTTGAGTACAAGAAGATTCTGCTTACTCCCACTCAATAGGTCTGCTTTCCCGCGCTAGATCAGAGGACGTCTCAGAGATATTAGTGTAGGTAAAACCAATTCCCAAATTTAAATTTCAAACAGAAACACGTGTCTTGCGCACGGACTTCAGTATCATGAGTATTCATAAATGGGGAAAATTTGACTTGTTTTCGAACTCGATATTTATATAAAAAATAAGCGTTGATATGATTGTCGATGTGACAAATATCCACCATGGAACAAATAACAAGGTGTACGTAACTACAACTCTTGGTTTTAATTTCGTAAAGAAAAAAACTTTCGCGCTTCTTTTGGTAACTATTTTTGTCATAAGAGAAGATACTTACCAAAACGAGACAATTTCAAAAGAGATACTATGTATCCGCTCCAAAATGTCATCCAGCATTAATTGCCATTATTATCCTAAATCATCATATATATGTAGATGTGTAAAAATGATTATACCAAACAAACTGAATCCTGTCTACTAAAGTTGACTTAATCCGACCATATTTAAATTGAATTTCTGTAGGATGATTTAAAACCAGCTAGAAAACTTCAATCTCGCCAGCCTTCCACTTATTTAAGTCAATTTAATTGAAATTGTCCATTCCCGTCGTATGATTTTCTGTATCACATTACAAATGACCCTATTGGCCATAATGAAGTGAAAGTTGTGTATTCATCAAGCTATACTACACCGTTTCAGATGACAAAGGGATCCGCGTCAGATGACGGATGTAATCATGGCGGCAATGTATCTACACCTTTCATCTATTGCTTTTACCTGTCAGGTAAAAATAACATGTCCCTGTTAGCTATGTCTCTATCAAAGATATAAAACAGGCGGGGTTTCACTTTCTCTTTGCAGAAATTATAAACCGTATCAAAAATATTCATATTTTTACGTCTGAATGATCAGATACTTTAAAGATTAAGTTTGATTTGTCCCAAATTCACCAACGGCAGGGGAATCGTTGGATTAAAGTTTTACTGAAAGCGAAACAGTTGTCTCTTTTATATTGGAATAAATAATTCTTTTTATTGTATTGAATTGTCAGATAGAAAAGTCATTAGGACATTTTTCACCCTTACCTGCTCCGTTGCCTAGAAACCTCTCAACACATATGCAAATCAAGCAGTATAGAAAAGTAATCACCGTCAATATCATTGTCGTCTGCCAGAACAAAATCTACGGCAAAGGAATGAAGCTGACTTGACATGACTAAACTTGGAATGATTTAGACTTCAAACATAAGTCCGTGATAAGTACATTTCAACTTGTAAAGGCATGCAATATGAATAAGTATATTCAGCTTATTACTGAAACAAATTAAATGGTTTGCCATTCCGGATGCTGTTGTATATATTTTTTCGTGAAATTTCCAGATAGAAATTCTGATGGTATTCATATGACAAGATAAAACGATCTAGAAACGTATTAAGAAATAGATCCGAAAGGCATTTTTGTCCACTGTACTTAATTTCAATTCGATACAAAACACTGCATTCACTCCAAATTAAAGATCGGAAAACTTAACAACAAATACAAACAAACAAAAATAAATAAACTAATAAGTAATTAATTAATAAACGGATCAAGTAGAATAGTAAAAATATTTGAATGACATTTTGAGACGTACTTTTTCTTTCGGAAATTCATTATGAAGTGAAAAGTGTATTCATCAAACTATACTACACCGTTTCAGACGACAACTTTTGTGCTTTTTACTTCTTAAGTGCATATTTACATACACATGTAAAGATTAAAGCAAAAACAATAATTTTTTGGTAGTACAAACATTTTTTGTACACCGCTTTAATTAGTAACATATTCCATTAATGCTTTTCCTCATGATTCATAATGTAAATCATAAATATTTTTGTATGAATGATCGAATTGATTACCTTGTTTGAGGTTCAATTTTATGTCAGCGGTATTTTGTAATATATTAAAAAAAATACAAATGAATAAATAAATACATAACTATATGAATATACTTTAAATATGCAAAATATGTTCATAGAAAAATGCAGAAGGTTGGGGATTCAAAATTAAATACTATTTTAAAATTAATTAAATTGTTTTGTTCTTTATATAGTAATCATGTTGGTAGCTTGGCTGTAGGTTGTAACTTTTTGTGCTTTCTACCTTACGGCATATGGTTTTAGGATTGTATGCACGTAAAAATTGATTTAATCCCACCCCATGTTGTGTCTGTTCCAAGACAGGCCCGACCATATGTTGTTCGTTGTTGTTTTACTTTGTTTGTACGTCTTGTTTTCGGAGTCGTCGGGTGTTGGTGGTTGATATTGTCTTTTATACTGTCCACTATGTTTGTTATTCCTATTATACACGTAATATATCATTAATCATGTAAATAAATTAATTATAGGAAAAAAAAACTTTCGTTTCGACATTTTCTGTAGTCCTTTTATAAAGCGCTTACTGAATGTGAAAAATACCAGACAACGTTTTAACTCGAATTTTTATTTGTATGAATATTGAACGAGGATAAATATTTTTCCATTACTTTTCCAGTATTGTATTTGTTTTGTAAGAATTATAAAATTACTTGAATTCTATAATTGTGAGATCAATTTATAGATAACACTGACTCAGTGGTAGACTAGAACTGACAGACCATGCGTGAAGCGATGGATCAGAAACATGGTTCAGTAATTTGTTTGTTCAGTTCATTTCTATAGAACAACAGACTCAACAGAATTGAGTATTGTATGCTATTTCACGAAAATGCAGACTATAGCAAATTAATAGTATTATAGCTGTAATTAATGATTAATTGTTGGTTCTTAAAGTCCAGTGGCAAATATTTCATGCATGTTCAGGACGATACTATAATGATAAAAAAATATTTCATCGCATATTTTTTCACCTTTGCACGGACGTGATTTCCATATCTAAATATACATATATAGATAGTATGCTTGAATAATTTATCATTTTAGTCTAAATTTGATGTCAGTTTACCAATCAGTTACATCTTATACCATTAGGCGACTGGTGTGAAGGTCCTTCTCGTGGAAGTTACACAGAAGATATGCCTCATAAAATACATATTATTCGTTTCACCTAAGTACATATCCAATCTTCCATTGAGCTAGTTTTTAGCTTTATATCTTTAATTATCAGTTGAAATCCACGTGGCAGTTACAAGTCGTTATATCAATTAGGACTTGGCTGAAGTATACAAAATGCGCATACAATAGTGATATAAAAAAATTCTAACAAAAATATCGAACTCCAAGGCAAATTCAAAGTCCATAAAAACTAGCTTAACCTCCGTGATATTGACAAAATTGGGTGAGCAACATATTTGTTCAAACCCATTCAACAGTTCATTTGATAAAGTTAAAAATAAAAGATTTATAAAATGATATAATATAGGTACATGTATTTTCTGAATTTCAATGGTTTTAGTTTTATCTTATTACATAATGTATGAATTGGCCATTTTATTTTATTATCTTTTACCTAAGCCTGTTGGGCTAAGTCAATTTAAGGATAGCAAGAGTGAGCAATTTCAACCTTTAACGTCATAATGTGGTTTTTTGTTTTTGTTATGTGTTATCTTACTATCTAAAATGTTATTTTTTGCGGTTACTTAACATTTTTTGTTAAAGAATATATAGTAAAACACTGTTTTATATTTGTGATGGCAATATTCTGATGTCAGGTAAGATAAAACCAAATCCGGAACAAACAGAAAAGCTTGGGATCGAATACGGTCGGAATCGCATAAATTCCGAACCAACAGACAAGATTCATTGTCAGGGTAAGCCACTCCTGCTATGCAAACATTATTATGCGTAACACCAGTAATAATGTCAGGTGACACTAGTGTAGTTGTGAAATCTATAGGAGTCCTGTCTCTAGTTACATTAGAATTCCTTCAATAATATAAAATATTTCCTTTTTAATTTTTTCATCTTTGAAAATCAAAACGGAGTTGTGATTTTTTAGTATTTAATAAAGGACATCTTTAATTCTAACAATATATATTTTCTAAAGTGAACAGAATTTAAAAAATATAAACGTTAATCGTCAAAGACTGGATTGTCCAGTTGTCCTATACTTTTGAGTATATTAAACACAAGGAACAAGACAGTTATCTTCTCTAGAGTTTTAGTAATTTGTATTATGCGTTTCGGTATATGAATTTAAAAAAAAATGTGCATTTTGATGCTGATATACATTTGTTTCTGGATACCTCCATTAGGTTTGCTCGAGACCAAGCATGTGAAGGCATAAGTACCAAAACGTGCATAAAAAGAAACATCCAAAACCGCCAAAGATCGATCACCACCTTAGGCAATTGCAATATATTCACCTGTTTTTCCACGATGATTTTATCATTTCATACATAATGCCAAACAGTCATTTAGAAATTTGAGGAAAAACGACCTATAGAAAAAAAAATCTATGAAAACAAAATATATCGATAGTGTTTGCATAATTAAAACTAGCAATGTGTGCGCAGAGAGCAGCATACCACTGACGCATAATTAATTGCTGCATGAAATATCAATAGACTTCTTTAAGTACATTCGACGCATTTATTATATTAAATGACATCACAAATACTTTTTGCAAAACAAAACATTCCACAAACCCACACACTGACAATTCATCATTACATATTTATTTAACACATGACTAAATAGCCTGTAAGGAAGTAAGCAGTTTAGTAAATTTTACACGCCTATGTAGAATTTTCATTTTTATTTGCTCTATTACTGTAGGATATTATATGCAACCAAAGTACATTCATAGTAAATATAAATATTCATAAAAAGACCAGGTGGTCTTATAGATTTATATTTCATATGGATGATACATTATATAAAGCAAACTAGATTGTTTCTATTACATTAGTGTTGCCTTCTGCATTTATACTTTATATATATACAAGTCAAAATATTTATACAAAATTAAATCTTTTATGTTTACAATCTGCTTAAAACCATTTTTTCTTCAATAATTTTATTAAAGAGATTTAAAGACATGTAATTGTGAGAAAAATTCATCGGCGGTGTTTTTCTCACAATTTTTCAATGTCTTGTCGACCCGGAGAGACTTAGTAAAAGACACACGATGTCTAATGAAAATTTAAAAGAAGACACTACCAGGCTGTCATTTTAAAAGGTGCTTTTGATATACCTTACTACTGAACTATTAAAAGACAAAAAAAAAGAGAGGGAGATGAGATTTAAAAAATGCACTTATTAGGTACAAATGTCAAGAGAACAAAACGTTTTTTTGTCTCGTCTTAAAAGTTAAAGTTATATCTTCAAATCTTTCATATCCTACATTATTTTCGAGATTGTTACCAGGTGAATAAAATTAATGTTTTCTTAGGATAATAAAACTTAATAGCACGAAACAAAATCGAATTGAAAATATATAGAAATCATGCCATCGCTGAAACAGTCCCGTCCTTATGTATAACTAGGATAGGCATTCAGGATGCCCTATTCATCTTTGCAAATACAATTTATTACAAATGTATTATTTTAACATTTAATATCTGTTCATGTCAAGAAAAATCTCGAGTTAAGACGGATGTCCTATTAAACTTTTAGTTGTCAACTCAGTGCAAGGCGTTCAAATAGTTAAATACATTACATATATAAGAAACACGAATAATTTAATATGTAAATTAGATATCACGTCGGAACAAGTACTTTTACTACCTTGAATAGATGGAATGAGATTATACCGTTATGTAAAACATATGTTAAAGAGTATAGACTCAATAGAATCAGTTGGAAAGGAAAAATATTGAAACATATCTAATAGTTGTTTTCATATTGATTTTCAAATATTAGGCGCTACATTAATCTCTAAATAAAACGTAAAGAAATTTAGATTACTTACTGGTCAGTTAATCCTCCTATACATTTCAAGTTCGTATTGTTGAATTGCAAAAAATGCTCACGATTTTAACTTAAATACCAAGATAGCAGCCATTCAAGACGAAACTCGCCTTAAGTGTACAAAAGGTCTTTCAACAACGTTGCTAAGAAATAGTATGAAGAACACATACAATGGTCAGCTAAATACTTATAGGACTATAATACGAACACAATAAAACCAAAAATATATTTAATTTTATTTCACTTTTATTTTCTTGTTCTTTGAACACTTGTTGTGTCATAGAGGGTCATAAAAATAGTTTACCGCAGTAGTTGAAGTCTTTATATCATAAAATACTAAAATAATCTTCTTATATTATAAATTTATGAGGACACCATGATAGGGAAAGAATATGTCTTTTCTAAATCATCCTATCGTGGTACTTAAATAATATGCTCTGTGTTGGAATGTTGGTAAAATAATTCACAAGTTGAACTAGATTTGAAAACGGTTACAAAGTATTCTAAAATACAAACATGATTCTCAGGATAAGATAATAATAACTGGATATGTTTAGATTACAATTAATACTTATAAAATTTGGCCAAATATAGCTTTGAATTTTAACTTTTTCATTAACATAAAAAACGCCATACTTTGTTATTCAACTTGATCTATATACTTCAAAATCAAATTTCCACACTAGAGTATATTATAGGCCCAGAGTCCGCACATTTTGAAAATATTGTCAAAATACGATGATTTTTGTGAATTTTTCGGACATAAAAGCTTTAGGAAAACCTTGGCCGCAACCTACGATCCAATATGTTCTTTAACAAAAGGTACCAATCGTTGTATTGCATGACTGGACACAAACATTTTTCTGAATCAGGAGTTGCGGTCAAAGTAAATAATGCTAAAATCTGTTATAGATTTTGACGAAATTGGACCAAAACTGATATTAAAACAAATTATTCATAATTAAGAGGTCATTGCTTATTTTGTTTCATTAGTAACATTAAGTCCGACCGTACGAGACCCTCATGCGTGGTCGTTAAACCCCCCTTATTAATAGTTACATCACAACTATGTCTTAGTGAAAATTTTGACCTGATTTATAAAACATTCAAATTTGACGTCCAATTTAACCCTTCGTGAACCTACTCCTTTGCAGTTAAAACATCAGAAGATAAATCTTCAATATCAATAGCATCAAGTTGTAGTTTTCGTAATATATTTACATGTAGCTGATGAGTTTGTAATAAATGTTTTTTCCTTACATTGTAATGAGCCCAGTGTATTGAGCCATACAAACATCAATCAAAGAACTGTAATTACCAAAACCGTTTAAGGGTTAGCTTTTCTATCTGCTATTCAATTGTTTATTTGTCTGATGATATACAAAATTATTTCCAGTTCTTCATTGATTAAGCTGACAACAAAGTTCAAAAGTACCCTAGCTACCTTCAAACCTTGTAGTTTTGATGATTATTTTCAGAAATGTCTAATATTGTATGGAGTGGTAACACGGGGTATTTTCTTTTTGACCCTTGACTCCACATAATTCGAATCCGGATGCCAACATTCTGTTACGGCCAGAAATCACCTTTAAATTGTAGCCAACAAAAGACACAAATCAATAGTATACACAAGTTTACAAGAAGTATTACACAAAAAGAAATGTCAGCTTAACTGTCAAATTTATGTCCGATCTTTTGTCTTTTCTTTATCCGGAATTTATCCAAACAGAATATTACGTCCAATAGGTCACAATCTAGTATGATGTTGTTCGATAATAAAAGTGTCAATCCAATTGAGAGAACTTCTGAGAATATTAATGTCTATTGATGTCTATGTCTGAATGTTAACTTTAGTGTCTGTATATATATATATAGTTGTCACGGAAATCTCTAGAACACTGTAGAAGGTAAAGTCCTAGAAAACTATAGAACGGAATCTTCTAGAACAGTGTAAGAAGTTTAAATAACGCATCTTTTATTATGATCATTCTGGAATGGTTATGTAATTCAAATAGAAAGTTCTAATCATTCCATCAGTCTCTATGATTGTTCCAGTGATTTCTAAACTGCACAGTTACAATATCATTTTGTAAACAACTATAAGTCCACAAAGAACAAATTAGGCCAACTAAATGAATATGATAGTTACAATATAACAACAATTTGGAGCTAGGATCCCTACCAGTGGAGCCCTAGGTCAAATCAATGGACCCCGGAGCCCCAAATATTAATAAAATCACCTTGACTATTTGCTATTTTTCACAATTTCAGGATATTGTCGTCTTTTCCCATAACGTCCTATTGAAACTGTATCCTTGTTAAGCTTGTCCTGGACATTTTATTGGATAAAACAGAGAGGAAGAGAGCTGATGATCAAAAGTTCAAAGATCTTGGAACATGTACTTTCGGCAGAAATGTCGACAGCATAGCTAATTAACGTACTGACAGCTCAGAAAATTAATCTTTAAAATTTATATACACCTATTCAAATTTCAGAGTTTATACCAATGTTTATAATTATAATAATTCATTATAGTTCATTAGATACACATAAAAGAAGGAACTACACGTTCTATTTATGAAAATGTAAAAATGAGTGGTTCTTAGTAATTGATATGACCCTTCCAACTGATATGATTCGATCGTCAATGACGAATCTTATGTAGAAGAGATGCGCGTTTGGCGTACGTCATTACAAGGCTGATATTTTTGACGAAAAAACAAATAGTATACAAAACACAACATACAAAATCGATAACTCAGCAACACGTACCCCATCAAAAACCGGTTGGTCTTATTTGTGGAAAATAGGACGTGATTGTGGTTACGACAATTTGAACATATCTGTCGTCATCTTTGAAACAGATATTTCATAACGGTCAACTACCCGTGAAAGTCAGTAAAACTTTTGAAGGGATGATTTCAGCTTCACCACTTGGAACTCTTAGTTTTATAGATTCCTTGTAAGTATTAACCCACCATCAAGGACATCGTGGTAGGAAGTGCAAGCTTTGAAATACGTATCAACTGAGATATATACTCGATATACAGGCGCTGCAGGAATGTTGCTACAAACAAATGGAAAATTCACAATTCGGAAGCTGAACTCATCACTTTTGTCGTAAAGTTCTGTTCTCAACTGATCCTCATTGTCAATTTCTAGATTAAGGTCAAGATATAAGGTAGACTTAACATTGGCTGTTGTATCCTTTGTTTCAAGTTCGATGGGATAGATGCCTTCAGCATAGTCACTAAACTCTTAAATATTTAGTGAGACAATCATCTTTATAGCGGAACGTGAGGTTAAAGGATAATGCTAGCTTGTTTTCATTCTTCCTAATAAGTTACTCCATGAAGTCACTCTCATATTAAAAAAGGAATACGTCGACAAGGAGAGGAGCAAAATTATTTCCCAAGGGAATGCCGATACTTTGTTGAAAAAACACGTCCTCTAAACGTAACAAATATGTTATCAATCAAGAAACTAATCGTCTTGATGATGTCATTTTCAGATAATATTTTGTTTGAATCAGAGTGAATTTTTACAAAGTACAATTTATTCTTCCCTAAGACAAGACATTTGTACATACATTGTCCATTCTTTCTTACAAAGTAGGACCATTTTTCAGTTTGTCTTTTAATTTGGAGTGGTTAATACTTGTGTAAAGGGTAGAAAAGTCAAATGTTTTAACACTTTTGCAAGAGGAAAGAGACTTAGATTGCATGTACTCTCACAGATCTTTGGAATTTTATAGTATCTAGATCTGATTCACATCACCCCTAGAGTTTGAAGTTTTACAGTTACTTTGAATCCTGGCTTTGATTGCTGATAAAAAGGATGTTAATAATTTGGAAAGAGGTTTCGTGGAGCAATTGAAAGACAAAGCAATATAATGTTGTGTGTAGGGACACTGTAATTTAGGTATCCAATACAGTGAAGGAAGATCCAGTTTTTCATTTTTGGTTGAGATTCCAAAGAACATACCTATGAGTATTAAACATTTCCTCCTTGTAAGTATCGTTTTTTCCTAAGTTCGATACTGACCGTCACTTTTGATTTCTAAATGTTAGTCATGAAATCAAGAAGACTTTTATGTATTCGTTGTATCCTTTATTTTAGAATAATGACATTACATGTATGTTTCATTATAATACGTTATTTTGATTGGCTAACTGCAATCTCGCGTCATTCTGAAATTCACCTTCATTTCAAAATGAAATGTAACATTCATGAAGACACGAGATTCCACAATAAAGTGCAAAGGTAAATAAAAGAAAAACTTAAATTGATAGAAATCGTGTTTTCATGATCCTAGCAAAAAATGTAATTATAAGTATTTAATGCTTCTTTTGGTAATTTTATAGGGTTGTAAAAGTGTTGACCGTGCGCAGATTTTTAGAATGAAGCGCTTCCGCGCTACATACAAAATGTACTTCGGTCAACGCTTTAACACCCTAATAAATTTACAAAAAAAGCATTCAATTCTTAATTGAATTGAATAGGTGCGATCAATGTTGATCAAAACTGTAAATTACTTAATACGTGGACATTTATATAGAGGAATGTGCAGTTAAAGATTATTTGAATGTTTATTGTTCTTAATTTTCCCAAGGAGTCTTTACATCTAAAAGACTCGTACGAATAAGACAAACAGTCAGCAAGAAAATAGAATACAGTTACTCTCCATACCGAATGATTGTTGACAAACACGTCCACCAAACATAACAAATACGTTTTCAATCGAAATTGCAAGTATCTTGATTATATCATTTTCAAAATTCTTTTGTTTCTTTATATAAGTATATAGTCCCTCCTAAATAAGATTGATTATAATTATCTAAAAATAACTTGTATGAAAGTTCAATATTTGTTTTTAAAATCTGCCTTCAGTTTAGAAATTCATACTTGTGATATTAGTGCACGAGGAGAGGACATTTATTATGTGTACGATTACAGATGATTGTTACAGAATCCATATTTGACTCACACCACCGATAGTTCACGTAGGCAGTTTCACAGTATGTCTCAAGTCAAGTTTTTTTTTTATTTACTTGGATAGAGCTTTTGAAATGCATTTGGCAGTCCCAGGATATTATTTACTATGTTGCAAGAAACATTGTTTAGGTACAGTGTTGTGAAAAAGATGAAGCTCTTGAAATTCCGAAGGACTTAAATCATTCATATAAGTGTCTCTGTTTTTCTCATGTGTCACTGCCGTTGGGTTATATGGTTGGTTTACCTAATACATTAATCAATCATTTAATATAATGAAATTTATACACAACATGATCGTGTTTAGGCTTTGTGTTGGGGATAACAACATATTTTAATGGCGGTATTTTAGGTGTCTGCCAACATTGGTGTCTATAAAGATAAAAGTGCCATGCATTTTCATTATTTCGCTAAGCCTTCTATTTCTAATAGTTCATTGTCTGGCATAGTCCTAGTCAGAATATATTATTTGATGTACTGGTTTTAATCTTTGCATCTAGTGTTTCGGCCTTTTGGCATATATATTTTGTACTGATGTGAAGTTAAGAGGTAACCAGCCGGATCATATATTAATTGGAAATGAGTTTAGTTGCAATCAGATGTAGTTTTGAAGTCATCAGTTTTAATTCGTGTTTGTAGTTGAAAATTTTAAATACAAGAGTATGGTATGAATAAAACAGATATCTGGAACAGAGTGGTCTATAAAAAGGAGGAAGTTAGATTGCTTTATTGATTTTTGATGAATTGTTTGAGATTGACTTTCAACACTATTGTGCTATTTTGTGGCGGTCAATTTTTATTGGCGGAGGAAGCCAGAGTCCCCGGAGAAAACCACAGACCTTCGTTTGGAAAACTGACCATCCTAGTCAACTAAGATTGGAATCGAGTGCACGAGCAGGATTCGAACTCACAACCTCAGTATTGACTGGCTAGTGATTACAGTAGTTAAACAACTTAGACCACTCGGCCACCAAGGCATCTGATTTTTGATAAATGATATTGCTTAAGTTAGTGGCATCATGACTATTGTTGGCAAAATAAAGGTCAAGAAAGGGGTTTTTCATAGTTAATGCCGACAAAGTCAACAATGGGTAATATCCGAAATAATAGTTGTAGAATTGTATTAACTTGAATTTTTGCTTGTATAGCGGTTGTCAATGGGTTAACCAACATTTGTTGTTAAAGAATTATGTTTAAAATAGAGAAGTCGTTAACATTTAGTATGAATGTCAAGTATAAACAGACTTCTATTAAATCAACACAAATGTGCATGCAGTATGCATGTAATCACTATGACAATGACTGTGTTAACAACGTGGAGAATAGTTGAAAATATCTGATACATTCATTCAGGTGCAGAAAGTTAATGTGCGAATTCCATTATAACCATAGGTTGTTGCAGCTACTTATTCTCGAATCTCACATTCTTTCCCTTGTCTACAGAGAGATGTTGCGAAGTGAGGATTTACAGTCCATCGGAATTTTGTTCCGATTGGGGACATTCGTATAAATAGAAGAAATGAATGATACGGTCGATTGAAATGTAACATAAGAGTGTCATTAGCGTTCTTATTATTGATATATCATCTATATTTATACTTTTCGTCTCACCAACAAGTACCAACCTGTAAATGGTACAATCTACTCCATAAACGATTTTGGGAATGCTTTCAGAAGCTTAAATCTTACTGATCTAGAAATTAAAACCAGCTTAAACTATAAAAACCGTACACAATTGTGACCGTTGTATATATTTTGGAAAATTATCATCAAATAGTTCTCAACTGAGGTGATTTCGAAAACAAACCGGAGCCCATATTTATATAAATTGATAAACCCTGAAAGATTGTTGTATGCCCACCATAATATATAATGTTAAGAAAGACAACTCGAGTTGCTTTGAAATGAAAGACTGTAACCCATTTGAAAACACGAAGATAGAATGTTGTATCAAAAAAAGTTAAAGTCCCGTTGGAAACTCTATTCTTTTCTCTTGTAAAAAAATTATTTACAATGAAAAATACAAGTTTGTTTGTTAAATAAAAGCAACATTATTATACCGCTGTTCGAAACTCATAAATCGATAGAGATAAAAACAAATCCGGGTTACAAACTAAAACTGAGGGAAACGCATCAAATATAAGAGGAGAACAACGACACAACAAAAACACACAGAAACGTACTATAATATAACAATGGCCATTTTCCTGACTTGGTACAGGACATTTTAAGAAAAATTTGTGGCATGCCAAACCTCCCGCTTTTATGGCAATGTTAAATATAACATTAAAATGACAACATTAACATGACAACATTAAATGACAGGACTACAATACAAATAAATGGGAGAACATATAGGACAAAGAAACACACAAATAATAGCTAACAAGAGGTACTAGGTTTAAAATTTTATACGCCAGACGTGCGTCTCGTTCACACAAGACTAATCAGTGACGCTCAGATGAAAAAAGTTTGAAAGCCAAAACAAGTACAAAGCTGAAAAGCACCAAGGACCAAAACTTCCAAAAAGTTGTGCTAACACGGCCAGGGTTTTCTGCCTGGGACAAGAACATCCTTATTATTTAGAATAATTTATAATTTAGCAAACAGTAAATTTTATAAAATGACTATAAAATAGATATACATGATAAAACCAAAGTGGGGACTAAATACAGAATAAAAACGGATACATTACATAAAACAACTTAATCCAACACATAAAAATACACAGCCGAATTAGCCAAAGCCTCAACGCACAAAGTGACGTCACATTTGAAATTCTAAAAATTGGTAAAAATGTCCTTAGTTAGTTTGGACAAAGACACATCGTATGGATCAACCAATTCGTGATGGTGTCCGTAAAATTTACGGAGTGTCATTTTTAATCTGTCCTCCTCATAACTTTGTTGGAGCAGTTTCTGCGTATAAAGAAGCACACTCCTGTATATGAAGTCCGTATAGTGTGAACAAGCACGAGAATAACGTATCAATTGAGATATGTAAACACCATACGAAGGAGCAGAGGGTATGTTACTGCTGAGAAATGGGAAATTGATAATTGGGAAGTTGAAATCGTCCCGTCTATCATAAATTTTCGTGTGAAGTCGTCCATTTGTGTCAATATTGAGGAAAAGATCAAGGTATGAAGCAGTCCTTCTGGTGTCAGTAGTATCCTTAATTTCAAGTTCACTGGGATATATGAGATGTAAGTATTGGCTGAAATATGGGTTATTCAATGATAGAACATCATCAATATATCGGAAAGTAAAATTAAAGAATTTCGCAAGGTGCTTTTTCTTTTTGTCTTTTAGAAGGTTCTGAATGAATTCTGCTTCATACGAGTACAAAAACAAATCGGCCAGTAGGGGTGCACAATTAGTTCCCATTAGAATACCGACTGCCTGTTGAAATATAAATCCTCCAAACTCAACAAATATATTGTCATTCAAAAAGTCCAGCATTTTGATAATATCATCTTCAGTATATTTTCTGGTAGACTCAGTGTGGTTTTTCACAAAATATGAATTATTGTAACCCAAAACAAGAAATTTGTATCTACGATTCCCATTTTTATAGAAAAAGCTCTATTTAATGAGATGGTGAAGTCGATCTTTCAACTGAGCATGGGGAATAGTAGTGTAGAGCGTAGAAAAATCAAAAGTCTTTATGTTGCTGCAAAATTGCAAAGATTGTGATCGAAGATTAAGCAGTAGATCTTTCGAATTTTTGAGAATCCACATCTGGTTAACACCATTGGTAGAATATATCTCATCACAATATTTTTGAAGCCCATCTTTAACTGAAGAAAGAATAGTAGTCAGTACTTTAGAAAGATGTTTAGTCGAACATTTTGATGACCCAGCTATGTATCGTTCTTTATATGGAGTTTTGTGTAGTTTATGGACGACTCACACGAAAATCTATGATAAACGGGACGATTTCAACTTCCCAATTATCAATTACCCATTTCTCAGCAGTACCTTCTGCCCCTTCGTATGGTGTTTACATATCTCAATTGATACGTTATTCTCGTGCTTGTTCACACTATACGGACTTCATATACAGGAGTGTGCTCCTTACGCAGAAAATGCTCCAACAAAGTTATGAGGAGGACAGATTAAAAATGACACTCCGTAAATTTTACGGACAACATCACCAATTGGTTGATCCATACGATGTGTCTTTGTCCAAACTAACTAAGGACATTTTTACCACGTGTTAGATTGTGGTTTGTCATTACGTCGTCTGAACTTTTAATTACCGAACGTGACTTATTCCCGATTGTGACTGTTTTGCTGAGTGTGAAACCGCATTGCTTTAAGACGTGTCACGGTACCTTTCTATCCCAAATTTATGTATTTAATTTTGATGTTATAGTTGTTGTTCTCGTCGGATTTTGTCAAATGTCTTAACGTTTTTTTCTGTTATATTCGTGTGTTATGGTAAAGATAATTAATCACCCCCTTCATTTATTAGATTTAAGTTTGGTTCAACGAAATTTATACGATATATTTGGTTTACAGTTTGATTCAGAAGAAACACCAACATAGCTAGATAATACAATTAATTATCTAATTACTACCATTTGATATTAATAAGTATTGTAATTTTCATTGTTATTAATAAATGTAATGTCAGTATTACAAATCTAATCTTTAATCAATCCTAATCCTATCTTATTTTTGGGAAATATTTTTACAAATTCAAATGTGACGTCACTTTGTGTGTTTTTTAGAATTTCAAATGTGACGTCACTTTGTGTGTTTTTTAGAATTTCAAATGTGACGTCACTTTGTGCGTTGAGGCTTTGGCTAACTCGGCTGTGTATTTTTTTATGTGTTGGATTAAGTTGTTTTATGTAATGTATCCGTTTTTATTCTGTAGTTAGTCCCCACTTTGGTTTTATCATGTATATCTATTATATAGTCATTTTATAAAATTTAGTGTTTGCAAAATTATAAATTATTCTAAATAATAAGGATGTTCTTGTCCCAGGCAAAAAACCCTGGCGGTGTAAGGCGCAACTTTTTGGAAGTTTTGGTCCTCGGTGCTCTTCAGCTTTGTTCTTGTTTTGGCTTTCAAACTTTTTTCATCTGAGCGTCACTGGTTGGTCTTGTGTGGACGAGACGCACGTCTGGCGTATTGAATTTTAAGCCTAGTACCTTTTGTTAGCTATTTTTCGTGTGTTTCTTTGTCCTATATGTTCTCCCATTTATTTGTATTGTGGTCCTGTCATGTGATGTTGTCGTATTGGTGTTGTGTTTGACGTTGCCATAAAAGCGGGAGGTTTGTCTTGCCACAAAACCAGGTTCAACCCACCATTTTTTTCTTAAAATGTCTTGTACCAAGTCAGGAAAATGGCCATTGTTATATTATAGTTCGTTTCTGTGTGTGTTACATTTAAATGTTGTGTTTTTGTTGTGTCGTTGTTCTCCTCTTATATTTGATGCGTTTCCCTCAGTTTTAGTTTGTAACCCGGATTTGTTTTTATCTCTATCGATTGATGAGTTTTCGAACAGCGGTATACTACTGTTGCCTTTATTTGGTATCCAGTATAATGATGGTAAATTTTCTTCGTTTTCTTTGATGTTGATTCCAAAAGAAAGAAGGACAGATTTGTGATTTTGGAAAATTTCGTCCTTGGTAAATGATGTTAAAGAATATGTAGGGTTAAAGAGAGTTCAGCTATGTTCATTTTGAAGCATTTTTGAATTTCTCATAAAATTATATTGATGAATCGTATCTTATCACCACCTTTGATATACAACGTTTAGATAGACAACTCGAGTAGCATTAAAATGAAAGATCCTAACCGATTAAAATACACGAAGATTAAATATTTATTAAATTAATATAATTATCAGATAAAATATGGAAAAATTCAACATGTCAAATATAATTGCGAAAAAGAGAGTTAAATTGTGTTCATTTTGAAGCATTTAAAAACAAATCGTATATATTTAAGGTAATGACACGATACGACGGTCTTTGTCTCATCTCATTCGCAACATGTTTTCGTAGTCTTAGATCATTAGATGCCAGAACAGTCATCTTATCTGTAAATTTACTAATTTTGTCATATTTCCTATTGTTACATTTGGACGAAGAGTGGATTCGCATTGTGAGTGAAACTATCATAGCATGAGACGCTTATTCTGTTGACGCACCATGGCTTGCTCCGTTTAAGAGTTCATGCAATGACCCCATATTTAGTTTGTTTACCTTGATTTGTTTTTTAGTAGATTTATGAGATTTCAGATCAACATCGGTAAACTACAGTTTCCTTTCATTAATCTGCAAGAATGTCTTATATGTAAAAACTCAACTACCAAAGGTAAGATAAAAGTTCAGATTAAATTGCCAGTTTTCATTGAGATCATTATTTCATTTTAAAATCCGATAGAAGAACAACATGCAAATCTGTTATCATAGTTCCAAGCACTACAAAGTTGTCAGATTCTGTAATGACCATTTTTGTCTGATTTTTTTCTGAATTTGTCATTTATTCAATTTTTTTTATACTTTTTGCAATTTCAGTGTCAAATAATGGATCTTGTCATACTTCCTTATTTAGAAACTATTCAGAAACTAAGGTTCCAGCTACCTCTGTGAAAGTTGACCTTAGATGGATTGACTATTATTTTTAGGCCCCTCACGGTCATTTAGCTTTTCACGTGATTTGGTACTTAAACAAAGTTGGCTTTCAAATTTTAGTGTTCGAGCGTTCTTTACTCATAAAATTGATAAAGTGTCAATCAATACATGTAATATATAATTTACAATAGCATCAATGTTCAAATCTCATAGATCCCTTCAGTCGATACAAATCAAGGTGAAAAACAAAACAACAACTGAGTAAATCACGAGAACTCCAATAGGGAATCAATGTGTGCGTCGACAGGGTTAGCGTTTACTGCTCTGCGTGCATCACTCAACATCAGAATTCACCTCTGTGAAAGTTGACCTTAGATGGATTGACTATTATTTTTAGGCCCCTCACGGTCATTTAGCTTTTCACGTGATTTGGTACTTAAACAACGTTGGCTTTCAAATTTTAGTGTTCGAGCGTTCTTTACTCATAAAATTGATAAAGTGTCAATCAATACATGTAATATATAATTTACAATAGCATCAATGTTCAAATCTCATAGATCCCTTCAGTCGATACAAATCAAGGTGAAAAACAAAACAACAACTGAGTAAATCACGAGAACTCCAATAGGGAATCAATGTGTGCGTCGACAGGGTTAGCGTTTACTGCTCTGCGTGCATCACTCAACATCAGAATTCACCCACAGTCCGAAAAAAGATAAAAAAAAAACAACACTTTATAAATTGCATGCGTCCGAAGCGCTTTTCTAAAATTTACCTTCATGAGAAACGCTCGAAGCCCAATATTTGAAGGCCGAGGATGTATAAGAGCCAAAACAGTTGAAGAGCTATAGGACAAAAAAAACCACCAAAGATAATAGCCAAATTCATCTAAGTCAACATTGCCTCAGGGAGTTGAAACCTAACTTTCTAAATAATTTAAAAATTTAAAAACAGACAATTTAAGAAAGGTGTGTTATAAATCATGTCGGTACCGAAGTATTGACTACTGAGCTGTAGAAACCCTCGGGGACTGATAGTCCATCGGAAGCGGTATCGGCCTAGTGATGTAAAAAATGAAGACAACACTTATAAAAATGTCATGCTTCTGAGCGTTTTTTTGGATTTGCCTTCTTTAGGAACGATCAAAGCACAATATTTGATAGCCAAGGGTGTTTAAGAACCGAAACAATTCAAAAGCTATATGACCAAGAACACCAAAATTAATAGCCAAATTCATATAAGGTCAACTTTGCCTGAGGACGTTGAAACCTAAGTTTATAAATAATTTCTAAATTTAAAAGCGGACAATTTAAGAAGTGTCACAATCGGGAAAAGGACACAATTGATAAAAATGGCAAAATACAAACAGACGACTGCTCTGGTATCTACAGATCTAAGACAGCAAAGAGCATGTCACTCATGAGTTGAGACATAGACAAATTCTATCGGACAACCAACTCTAGATGATTACCGGAAATCGTATGAAATGTCGATTTCAGTCGTACTTCCTCATAACTCTGTTGGAGCAATTTGTTTATCAAGAGCTCACCTTTGTTAATTAAGTCAGTAAAATGTGAACAAGCTCAAGAGTAACGTACTAATCGTGATATGTAAATGTTAAAGGATAGGGGATATATTACTGCTTAGAAATAGGAAATTGATAATTGGAAAGTTGAATAGAAATGTGGAGCGTAGACCTATACAAAGTTTTGATATTACTGCAAAATTGTAATGATTGCGACTGAAGATTTGGGAGTAGATCATTATTTTGTTTTAAAATCCACGTCTGATTGACACCACTTTAGCTGAATTTACTTCATTACAAAATTTATGAAGGCATCTTTTACTGCTGTAATAATGGCAGTCAGAACTTTCGAAAGATGGTGCGGCTATATATGGATTCCTTTTTTAATATAACGATACTATGTCAAAAAGCGATATCTATATTTCTTTTTTAGCTTTCGGACATGTTAAGCCAGCCATATCATTTATTGATTGTAGGCAAGCTTACAACTTACACGAATAAGTTTAAGATCAGTATCGGTACATTTGATGACATTGATAGAAAAACATTTAAAAACAACGGATTTTGGTAGTAGAAAATCTATTTCAAACTTGAATTCATTTTGATAACTTTCACTGAAACAAATTCCACGAAAAGATAAAAAATTGATCTGTTGATGACAATGTACTATCAAAATTAGATTCGGGCACAATGTTCACTGACCACCCTTCTCACGGTTCTGTCAAAAACTCTTGACGGCAGGGATATGCTGTGTCACTATTAAACTTGTACATTTAGGATTTGCACGGCGCACTGTTATTGATTGTGCTCATTTTGAAATATTTGGGCATCTTCTGATTTTTCCTTATTGATAAAATACTCCGGCTTATTTTTATGCCTTTAAAAAGACATGTACAATTCAGAAATGATCGTTTTCTTTGTCGCATAGTTGCATTACCAGCCGTCTCAAATATTTGGCCAAAAGCGGAGAGTATAAATATTACCAGAGGAGTCAACAATTGAAGGATTTTTGTAGTTGTACGAAATGACGAAAATTTAAGATATCAGATGATTGCATTTACGATCACGACTATACGTCCAAGATATAGTTGCTTACTATCCTATAGTTTGTCGTCTATTCTTGCTTATTCATATTATGAAAACAAAATGAGTATACTGATGTGTCTCAGAGGATGGTAAATAATATCGGTTCATAAAGGAATTGATGCAACTTGATTAAAATAAGATAATACACATGTAACAATTTAATAAACTCTGCGTTTTGTTTCTCTATCC
Source organism: Mytilus californianus (assembly GCF_021869535.1). Taxonomy (NCBI): domain Eukaryota; kingdom Metazoa; phylum Mollusca; class Bivalvia; order Mytilida; family Mytilidae; genus Mytilus; species Mytilus californianus. The sequence continues at coordinate 63,789,043 of NW_026262668.1, read as the reverse complement.
AGACGCTGCTGTTGTAGTGGTAGTATTTCCTTGTAATTGAATAACAAACAGTAATGTCATCACCTATGATAATAAATAAAACATATAAATAAATAAAAAATAATATAATATACGTAAATCACTCACAAATTAACGAACTTGTTTAATTTTTCCCGATACTCTGAAAAAAGGAAATGCAAAGATACGAATCATTTTCAAAAGAAAGAAGATAATAAAATAAATGAATATCAAAACATAAAATTCAAACATTTACGCAATGAGTTATAAAAAGTGTATTTAAAACACAAAATGACGGTACGAGCAATTTGCCAACCCACCAAGTGTTTTTACGGTCGTGGAGAAAAACTGTTTATGTACTCACATAACAGTTTATTTATGAAAACTACTGTGAAATAGCGCTATGTTAAGATTGGACCTTGCTACCTGTCATCGACTGTAGTCAGACTAGACAATCTCAAACAGAAGTCAAATCAACGTTCACCAGGGCACACCTCCCACTTTTGGCAGTGATTAAATCAAACCTGATTAGATAAAAATCGCCTTAGAAGTGGAAGGCTGCACACAATTAATCCTGCCTAAAATTGGTATATCCGAGTGTTCTGTCTACGAAATTGGACATTCACTGCTTCAACCAATGCTGCTGGTATCCAAATTTTACGGAGTATTTCCGCACAGACAGTCCGTATGGGTCTTCGTCAACGGTGCGATTGACAGATAGAGCCATGGATGCGTCATAATATTGGCACCAACTTAGTGCGTGTCGAAGGAAAAACGGCTCAATGTTATAGAGACCATTTTTCACAGCCAAATATGCTCAATCTTATTGACAGACGAAGGGAGATATTTCAGCAGGTCAATGATCGACACCATATAACGAGGATAACCATTGATTTAATTTTGTTTCCCAGAACAACATTAATGTATTACCATGGCCCCAAAACTCGTCTTATTTGGACGTATATAACATCTTAGGATAATCTTGATAGACCCCACCTTGAACATTTGACCAACTCAGTCAGGCGTTGCATATTGAATGACAAATGATACCAATGGTCCGAGTAAACAAAATTTGATTCGAACCATGCCAGGTATATTCAGGACAGTGTTACCCGCATATGGTGGTAACAATAAAGACTGAGTTTAACGTCACCGGAAATTGACTAAATTATCAGTTTTCGATGTTGTGTTTTTTTGTACCGTTGTTTGCCTGTTTGTCTGTTTGTCTTTTTCTTTTTTAGCCATGGCGTTGTTAGTTTTTTTTCGACTTATGAGTTTGAATTCCCTTTGGTATCTTTCGCCTCTCTTTTATAACGTGTATGGCCGTTTCCAAATCATTGTTCAGTATCCATGACATGCATTTGTGAAATCTTAGCTCAAATTAAAACCACTTTAGTAAAATATCGATAAAAAACCAAGTTCAATTAGGAAAAAAACATCAGGGATTCTTTTTGGCAGAATAAATATATAGTAAAACGTTAAAATAAATAAAAATGTAGGAGGGCAAATACACTGATTCTGATCGTAATCATTCTGTCAGACTATCTGGTTTTACACGTTGTATTACGCCATTAGATTGTTGGGCATAAAATGTATATTAGTACGCTAAGCAAATAGCTGAATTTCCTAATCGGAATAATTTCCATATCGCAACTATGAAGGTAAATTTGAAAAATTATAAAATTAACAGAATTCTGAAGATAGGGATATTTAAAGGGTCGTATATAGAGTCTTTAATTTTCTTTTAATACCAGTAGAGTTATGCAAATCCACTTGAATTCGAAAATTGAAGATTCTATATGAAAAATGAAAACAACACGTTATTAATTTCATGCGTCCGAAGCTCTTTTCTGGATTTTTCTTTCATCAGGAACGCTCAAAGCCGAATATTTGAAAGCCGAGGATGTATAAGAACCGAAACAGTTGAAGAGATATATGACCAAAAAGTACCTTAAAATAACTAAATCCATCTAAGGTCAACTGTGCATAAGGGAGTTGAAACCTTACTTTTTTTTATAATTTAAAAATTTATAAACGGACAATTTTAGAAGAGTTTATTATTAATCATGTCAGTACCGAAGTACTAACTACTGAACTGATGATACCCTCGGGGACTGATAGTCCACCATCAGAGGTATCGACTTAGTGCTGTTAAAAATGAAAACAACACGTTATTAATTTCATGTGTTCGAAGCGCTTTTCTGGATTCACCTTCATCAGGAACGTTCCAAGCCGAATATTTGAAAGTCGAGGATGTATAAGAACCTTAACAGTTGAAGATACAATGTTCTTTAAATAATTCAACATTTTAACAACATATTCATGTGACATAAAAATTTATACAGTGTTACATATCGCTTTTAAAAACAATATTGCAAATCTTACCTTTTTTATTAAAAGTTGTTATTTTGTATCGAAAAGACAATAGATAGCAATACATGTACTTTCAATCGAATTTTGGGTTTAGTTAATAATGTCCTTCTTATATATTTCTTTTTGTTATTACTGATAATTTCGCAAATATTTATCAATTTTACATCTTTTTAATATAAAAATAATGAGATGTGGTATAATTGCCAATTAGACAGCTATCCACCAAAGTTCCAATGAAGTGGATGTAAGCAATTATAGGCAACTGTACGCCCTTCAACAATGAGAAAATCCCATACCGTATAGTTAGCTATAAAAGGCCTCGACAAGAAAACAAATGAAACGATTGAGAAAACAAACGGCCTACTTTATAATAAAATAACTTACAAAAAACAAGTATGACAGACATGAACCAACGGCAACCACTGAACTATAGACTCCTGACTTGGTACAGGCACAAAAAAAATGTGGCGGGGTTAAACATTTTTGAAGATACCAACCCTCCCCTAACCTGGGACAGTGGTGTAACAGTACATCATAAGAACAAACTATAAATCTTTTAACCATTGGATTTTAGGTCAAGTGTAAGGAAACATGCCAAAATGTTGTTCAAAAACAGTTAACACATGAATCTATGATACCATGATTTTTAGTTTAGGTGGAGTTGCAATGGTGTTTCAATGACTTTTTCCTTTGTATTTATATTCGTTCATGATGGCTATGAATATTTCTTCATATTCTTTTCGATGTATATTCTTAAATCATTATGTCATGAATTTTGTGTTTGAATAAATCGTTTTTAAACCATGATAGCTTTTTCTTGAACTCAAACTTACATCTGTAAAATATTTCTTGAATTCTGACTGATCTACATGTTTGTTATCTACAAAACAAAAACAAAAGTTTTTATAGTGAAAAAATGCGATTAAAACAAATAACCGTATTTTTTTCATTAAAAAGAGTTACTAATCGAATGAAGAGGCGGTCAATCATACCTAGGACTAAAAATTCAAGGTATTAGTCCCAGATCATACTTCCAACAATTGGCAAACATGTTTGAGCCTTTTGTGGGAGATGAGATGTATATAATATGATTATGTTTCCTGGGAAATAATAAAACTTACGTTCTCTTAAAAAGTATACAAATTTTGAAAATACCAGGAGAGTTCTTTTTCGATCATAAAATCAGTGACAGAAAGAAAAAAATATGATTGAAAAAAACTCATCAAAAATACCAGGCTTATAATTTTGTACGCCAGACGCGCGATTCGTCTACAGAATACAAACCAGTAAAGCTTGAATCAAAAAGGTTAAAAGGCCAAATCAAGTACGAAGTTAAACAGCATTGAGGATACAAAATTTCGAAAAGATTTTGAATAATATAGCTTATGTAATCTGTTCCTGGGGGTACAAAATAATTTTTTTAACAATACAAAGTTTTGTAGTAAACTGTTAATCTATAAATAAGACCATACCAATAAAATTAACTTACGATCAGTATCCATTCTTTGATAGAACAGCTCGAGGTCATGATTAGATATAGTGCCATCTTGGTTGACATCAAGTGTAAGAAACAGACCCTGTGCTATGGTATCCATTTCTGGTTGATTGTTAGTAAATCTCCCGATGAATTCTGCTTTCGTTATAACACTGTCGTCTATAAAAAGAGTGCATATTAGAACATTTTCGATAGCAATTATGATATGGTTGATAATTCAAAAATACGATCTATTTTTCTCAGTTTAGAATTAAAAAATAGTTCTCAAAGTGATCGTATTGCTGAACTCTTTGTTTTCCGTTCAATGATTTGTGAATCATACGTTTTTCTCTGTCTTTTTTTCCATTTTGCCGAGGTGTTGTCTTTGATTCATTGATACTGATTGTTTATTTAATCTTTTCTGAAATCAATTATGTTTGATGTTCTCTCTAAGACGATGCATCGTTATTAGAACTTTTTTGGGGACAAATATATATCTTGCCTAAAAATGTGTAAAATATCTTTAAAGAGCGATAACTCTACTTTACCTGTAATATAGAGTGTACTATAAATGCTATACATTCAATGTAAAAAACACATAATAGCATGGAACAGTCTGATAATAATGTAAAAAGTTTTACCGTAATTTTGTTTTGGACAGAAGTAGTACATGTAGTAAGTCTTTCAATTTGAGTTTATCTGACTACTACTTACTTACAAACTATTGTACCAACTGAAACGGTATGTTCAATCAAGTTGATTTTAATAATAGTATTTGAAAACGCCTTCTAATGTATGGACGTAATATCAATCCAAAATATCAAATAATGAACGTACTGTTATGATCGTAATCAGTGAAAATTACATTCATATCCGAGGCAGTAAATTTTCCATCTTTATTTGTGTCAGCACTTTGCCACAAAACAGCAACTTGCTGTCCCACAATATGTCGTAATTTATCTAGTGCACTCTGTACACTCACATTCAAAGTAGTGGGGAGAACTGTGGTACTTGTTCTGTAAACATTATATTTAAATTAATGCATTTAACGGACATTAAATTAGGTAAGATTGGATATAAATTAATGTTACAATTTATGAAAATCATTATCATACATTCCTCATTTTCAAAAGTTTTAGTGCATCTGACTTTTCCACTTGTATTGAATACAACATGATATTAAAATAAGGAGATGCGATATAATGTCAATGAGAAAACTATTCATAAAGGAAAATAAACAACGATATGAACAGTTAAAGGTTGCCATACGACCTTCAACCATCAAAAAAATCCATACCGTAAGGTAAGGAAAAACAACCCGGTATGACAAAATTGGAAACAGTTCAAAAAGAGAAAAACAACAGGCTGATTTGTACTTCTACAACGAACAAAAACACATGTGACAGACATCAAACAACACCAACCACTAGATTACAGCTTTCTGGCTAGGGAGAGTCACATAAAGAATATGGCAGAGCTTTCAATATTTGTTAACGCTCAACCCTCTCTATACTAGTAACCTGGAACAGCTTGTAACCACATGATGTATATAACACTTTATAAATATAAAAAAGCTCTTTTCTGTATTTACCTTCTTCAGGCAAATCCAAAAATTTGAAAGTCAACATAGTATGAACAATTGAATAATGTAGGAGCTGCTATAAATGACAAACAGGGACACAAACAAAGATAAGCCGAATCTTCCTATAGTCATTTTACCGGAGGGTGTTGGAAAACTCGTCTCTAAATAATTCCGTAATCTTTCATCGGAGAATTCGAAAATTTATTTAATAAATCATGTCAGTACCGAAGTACTGACTCCTTTGTTGATAAAACCAGCAGTCAACCAGAAGTGATATTAACCCAGTGTTAGAAAATGAGAATAGGAAAAAAATCTAAAACTAAAGAACAAATTGTTAAAATCTATGTTTAGGTCTTGATTCATGATATGAAAACCACTTAAGAACGGAGAAAAGACACATTATGTCTGTTTAGGTTGCTCACCCAATTTTGTCAATATAGCGGAACTATAAACAACTGTCATACAAGTGTGAGGTTTAGCTAGCTATAAAACCAGGTTTACCCACCATTTTCTTCGGAAAATGCCTGTACCAAGTCAGGAATATGAAAGCTGTATTTCACTCTTTCCGTTGGTGCATAACGTAAGATTTTGTCAGTCTTGATGGACTTCTTCTTTTTGAAATTCCTTGGAGTTTTTACACATATAAACGATCTAAGGGTACGCATGATTAATAGAAAAAGGTAGAAGATTGCAAAGGGACAATAAGAAATCATAAGTATAAAGAAATTCAGACAATACCTTCATACAAATCGAAAAAAAAACCTACTATAAGACACAATAGTTTACAAAACACTGTAGCTGCATCCAATTCGATGCTCATGGTAAGAACAAATTCGGCGATAAGTCTTAGTCGGAGATGTCACAATTCGGCGATAAGTCTAGTCGGAGATGTCACAATTGGCGATAAGTCTTAGTCGGAGATATCACAATCGGCGATAAGTCTTAGTTAAAGATGTCACATTCGGCGAAAAGTCTTAGTCGGAGATGTCACAATCGGCGATAAGTCTTAGTCGGTGATGTCACATCCGGGGGAAAAGAGGACTAGATTCTGGATACGACAATATCCGCAGATATTCTATAACGGTCATCTAAATCATGTTGGAATCAGTAAGATTTTCGAAGAGATGACTTAAACTTTGTCCAAATGAGTCCTCTTTAAAGCAGGGATTTGAAACTCAAAATAAATGTGGATTTTTCAATGAAAGCATGCATGATTAATATACAGTACCTCTAAAATTTACAGCTGAAATATTAGCTTTGTCCTTTAAAACGTGGATATTTTGTTAGCACATTTCACTTGGTATTACGCCTTGGTAATGATTTGCTTTCAAACATATTTTAAATTGGTATGGAGGTAATTTTATTTCTGATAGGGTTATCTTACAGAAAGGTCTGATGAATATGGATGTCTTTTAATCCTCTGTGAAAAATTTGATATCGGTCTAAACTTAAAACGCTTTTCAAAGATTCATTCATTCTGCTAAGTATTTTTGTCAAAATTTACATTCTTGGTCTATGAAAAAGTGTCTGTCTCAAAAGTGTTTTCACTATTTTTACATGTCGACTTCTCTTTTAACTACGGTTCAAAATCATATGAAATAATTGATATGACAAGTGCCTAAATTGTTAAAGTGTGTAAAATATTATTTTGATAAAGATTTTACTCGCATTGTTTTGGGTAAAAAAACTAAATGTAAAAATGGCAATTTTCATGACATCATAGTGACATGTAACCTTTCTGCACTCATATGTCCATATCATATCATCCTATACATTTATTTTGAAAAAAATACATGCATTTGAAAGGCTTAAATAATTTAATAAGGGACCAAATTGTATCTCTTCCATTAGTTCAGCTCTACAACTTTTCCGTTGGTGATTTTTTTTTATTATTTGGCCTGAAGGATCATTGAAGAGACATTAATTGTCTAAATGTTCACCATGATACCGTTTAACCTGATTCTTCTATTTGATACAGTGTTTTGGGCATATATTATTAATTTACTCACAGTGGAACAGCAAGGCTACTGCATATCATTAATGCAAGACAAAGAATATTAAACATCATGCTGTTCGTTAAGATCTGGAATATATATTTTTCATATGATTTGGTAAACATAATGTAAAAATATGAAAGTTAAACTTTTTAATTTTTTTTTTAAATTTCTGATGGCAAAGATACATTGTAATAAAATCAGGTAATTTTCGTAGAGATAGCTCGATGAAGCTTCTTAAGCATGTCAAAATAATCGTTTATGATCTTATTCGTCATAGCATACATTTAGCTAACAATGTAACCTCTTTTTTAAAAGTCCTTATGGAGCCCAACAACTTCATGCTGATTAATTTAATATTGATGTTTATTACTAGCATTAAAGAACGAACCACTTTTAAATAGTCAACAATATGTTTTTATGCATAAGAACTATGGCTAAAGAAATGGTTCTGAACTACATGTAAAATAAAGCAAAAGGAGACATGATAAATTCACAATATGAAAAACTGTAGATCATCATTAGAAAATGTTCATGCAATACATACTTGTGAGGTAGTATGCGATGTTTTGTGGATACAAAAACACAAAAGAAACATATTTTACAATGATGCGACGTGTTTGTGTTGTCGTATATTATTCAATACATAGGCATGGCCGAATAATTTGAAGTTGGTTACATTTGCGTATTCTCATTCTAAAAACATATGGTAAACCGTTTAAAAAAAAATGTAAATCCACATTTACACCGTTGAAAGAATTTAAACTGTACTTACATTGATCTACAAGAAAGACTGAAGAACGGCAATACAGAGGTTATCAGTTTTGTCTGGTGAAATGCAAAGATAAGAAACGTCATGTCTCAGATTAGTTATTAAAGACACGTGCCGTGGGCATGAAATCAGTAATATATGTTTTTTTTGTATTTCGATCTTTATTCTGCATTTCATCAAATTGATTGCCGACAAAGATACCTAATTATAAAACTGCCGACCATGAAATGATATCTCTAGACTATTGGACTATTTCAACTTACAGCGGAATGTCGCGTGGTACTTTTTTTAATGTGAAAGACAGTGATCGAGATGTCAGAAGCGAATATAATTACAAGGATTAAAATCACAAAAGCCCCGAACTGAACAGCTAAGATGTATATGGTTATCTTAGTTAGAAAAAAGAAACACTAAAGAATGAAAATTTAAGCAGGTCTTGTTCCACTGATGGCATATGTCTAAAAAGTAGAAAATACCAAAAGGCAATCACACAAATTGAAAAAAATACAGATCATATCTTGACCAAATAAAAAAAACGAAAATAGAAAAACAACAGTTTAAAAGTTTTGTTTTCAACCGACCCTCATTGTCAATTTCCACATGTAAGTCAAGATATGAGGCAGACTTAACTGTATCTGTTATACCCTTTATCTAATTAAAGTTCGATGGGATAGATGCGTTCAACATAGTTACTAAACTGTGAACTATGAACTGCTTTATTTTCCGGGGCACCTTATTTACTCCCAGATTTTTGGTGTGGTTCGTGTTTGTAAATTTTTAGTTTTCTGAGTTGTGTTTGAGGACTGTTGTTTTTCTTTTCGTCTTTTTTTTCTCAAGGCCATTTCGTGTTATTCTTTTTGATTGCCCCTGTCCTTTTCTACCTGAATTACATTATCTATAAACTAAATACTTTTACAATTTTTTTTATCATTTTACTCGCCACTACTTAATACTGTCTAATGGGCGGATGGTACTCTAGGGAATGTTAGTCTACCAGTAAATTATCGAACAATTGGTAGTAATAACAAATATGAAACAGTCACGTGTTTTTGAAATAATCTTCACTAGGAACGCTAAATATTAAAAGCTTGGAAAACCCAAACTTGAAACGTTTCAGTACTTAATTCCAAACGAGATAAACAGATTAGACCAATACACTAGAATGTCAAATTTGCCTGAGGTGATTGTAACCTTTGTTTTAAAAGCGTTCACACAACTAATGATCTGGAATTTATTACATAATAGTGTGCATGTACAGAAGAACTGTCTACTGAATGCATGGTACTTCGGTGAAAGTATTCCATACATGTTACCGTCCGTACGGCATATCATATGGTATAAACTTAAGACAAAGATTTGGATAGCCAAGAATATTAATACGCTTTCCTTATGTATCGACGATGCAAACAGTTTTTGTTTGGTAATTTTAAATAGTTAGATTGATGTAATATATCTAACTTGAAATAAGGAGGAAAGTTGCCTTTGTATTTGAAAGAAAGCAGTATAACGTTTCAGATTATTTCTCATTTTATATCTTATTTGCTCGGCGGTCGCACTGTAGTGTGCTCGCCTCGAGAGTTCGGAAGGTCATTGTTTCGATCCCTTGTTGAGTCTAGCTAAATATTTGAACATGTGAATTGCTCCGTGCCCGCTAAGCATCAAATACTTAGGACTTAGAGCAATGACTGGTCACGAAGATATGCTCGGGTAGGGTGACATGTGAACTAGTTCAGTACAAGCCTGACTCAGCGTTAGTCTTGTACTAAGCAGGTTTAGTATTCATATTATATCAACTGTTAGTCGTCTAGATATGGATGTGATATTTATGTTAAACATCGATTAACTATCTTAAGGAGGCTCGAGGGTACAAATAAATCAGCAAAAATTTTAAAATTTTTTTCTCATTACAAATTTTATTTATTTCACTATTAGTTGTTACTTTATGATATTCTACAAAAATCGACCAAAAAAATCAATGCGTTTTGGCCCCAGATGACTTTTTAAATGTTTATATCATTGAAAAATCTACAAATTATCTCCCTTTGGTGAAAAAATTCCATTTTTTTTTGCATTAAAATTGAAATATCTTTTTCAAATCATCGGTGACCTATATTTTTTATTATTTTTTAGATGGCAAAAGAAAATATTACTAGTATCATTAATTGATATCCATTATAATGGGCCAAAGTCCTGTTTTATGTACTATTGTCCACAAACTTTATATCTTTAGGAATTTATAAATTGATTTAAATGAGTTAAAAACCAAAACTATATGTTGATGTAAAAGTTTTAAAATACCATTTTCATAAATAGCATTGTCAAAAACTGAAAACAGAAGTATTTAGAGGAAATGCCCTAATTGTCAATATTTCCGATTCGTTTATTTGTTTTAATGTAAAAATGTAAATCTGTCAAATTAATTTTGTAGAGCAAAATGTAGTATGCACTATTTTTTTTCAAATTACACACTTAATTTTGCGTAGCCTGTATGGAACGCCACAGCTGTCTTATGTGGTACTCTGATATTACGTTATGTTGTTTTATTATTACTTGATGATATTTTGTCTTTATATAATATGGTTTTGACATTACGTAAAGATGTTTTAATATAACTCAATATGGAATAGTCATTATTTAATAATATTTCGATATTCAATGATATGGTTTCGTATTGACTTGATATAGTTTTGTCATTACTTAATATGGCTTTGTCATTACTCGACGTTGTTTCACCATAATTTAATGTGGTTGTGTCATTAGGCAATGTGTTTTTACATTACTTGATGTGTATGTGGCTTAAAGTTATGTAGTTTTTCATTACATGATGTGGTTTTGTTTTTTCGTGAAGATGATTTGCTAATTCTTTATATGCCTTTTACATTAAATAATGATGTTTCAAAATTTGACGATTTTACACTACATGATGTGTAAGTTCCAGTAATTGATGACGTGTGGTCCTGTCATTCTTTGATGTGGTTATCACATTACTTGATGAGGTAAAACCACGTGACCATGCATTAGGGAAAAACTACTATTTTTAAAACCGATTTCCATGTTTTATGTGCCTCGGATGAGTGTGGCCATCCATCGAGTTAGAGTTCAAATTAAAGTTTGGGTTACTGTTCGAGCTAAACTTCGAGTTAGTCTTCGATTTCGAGTTAGAATTCAAGTCATAATTAAAATTAAAGTTTGAGTTAACATTGAGTTTCGAGTTGAACTTCGAATTTGAGTCACATTTAAATGTAGAGTTCGAGTTACAATTCGACTTCAGCTTTGACTCACCTTTTGAGGTAGAGTTCGAGTTAGACTTCGAATTTATGTCTCATTTAGGTTAAGATTTCGAGTTGAAATTCGAGTTATCTGATATGTGTTCGTATTTAAATTATCCATAGTGGATCAAGGGCTTTTGCTAGGGCTTCCGAAAAGAGGGCTTAGGGGTATGCCTGAAAAAGATAACAATGTTATAGTATACAAAACACAACAAAGAAATCTAAATTAAGTTAGATGTGGCGGAGTTAAACATGTCTGTGAGCGCTCAACCCTGATCCTAACCTGAGACAGTAGTGTAACAGCACAACATAAGACAAAACTGTAAAAATCCGTTGCAATTGGCTTAATTCAATAGATCGTTATGACTAGGCAATATAAATCCATCAAAATATTTGGGTGATCTCGGATGCTCCGGAAGGGTAAGCAGATCCTGCTCAACGTGTGGCAACCGTCGTGTTATTCGTGAAAGTACAAACCCAGTGATTTGGTATAATCTGGTGGGTCACATTCAAGGAAAAAAGGACGGGATTGTGGTTACGACAATTGGAACATATCCGTCGTCACCTGTGAAACAGATATTCCAAAAAGATTTTTTTTCAACTTAGTGCGAGGTATATCAGAGAATGCAATTTATAAAAATAAAAGGTTGATATTCGTTTATGTTCAAATGATCATACACGCTATAAAAAAAAATCGGAGAATTCTTATTTTATAGAATGGATGCTTTGTCGCTTAGTTTGTTCCTTCCGTTTCCCTGTAACTTTAGTGTGAGTTTATTAAAAGTGTCTCATTTGTTGACAATAAAGTGCAAGTCATTTGATTTGTGTCGAGCATGTGACATTATACCTATATTCCGTCGTCGGTAGTGGCGTCGGCGTCTTCATCATTTAGATCGTTATGTTTCTCGTTTGAATTTTTTTACATTTGTCATATCGGGACCTTTTATAGCTTACTATGCGGTATGGGTTTTGCTCATTGTTGAAAACTATACAGTGATATATAGTAATGAACTGCGTCGGATAGAAATCGACCTTATGCAAATGAATATCAATACATAATAGTAACATATTTCGAGTTAAAAAAATCTCTACGGAAAGTTTGTAACAGTTTGAAAATTGAGATGTTACAAAATGTATAAGAACCCTAAAAACAGACCATAATTCATCTTTAAAATTTTATTTCGTATTTAAATTTCCAAAATCAATCAAAGTCTTATACATGTACATATATACGTGCACTTGCATAAGGTCGATTTCTATCTGACGCAGCTCAGTTGTTAACTTCTACGTCATTTGGTATGTGGTGGAGAGTTGTCTCGCTGGCAATCCTACCACATCTTCTTATTTTTATATAAGTTTTATTTGCAGTTAATATTACCGAATTAAACTGTTTTGGCGTAATACATTTTTAAATCTCCATGAATTGTTATAACACTTGTATAAAAGGTAATCTTCAAGATCAAGATAAAGCATCTACAGAAAAACTAATTTTTTAATTTTGTTTTTTTTTACCGATAAATGGACATTTTACAGTCAACATTACACTATTACACTTTTACACTGACAGCAGCAATTTCAGGCGAGACAAAGGGTTCCTGTGAATCCTTCACGAATTCATTGTAATACTGCTTCCTTTTGAGAACTAAGGAAAAAACGGCCGTACCGAGTGGTTTGGGGATATCCTCCTTATGTCCGAAATATTGTTATTTTTTTAGTACTTTTTTTCTTATTTTTGTCCGCTGTTCCCCCTTTCTCTTACCAAAATACCTCTGAACAACAACTCGAACTTTAATTTGAACTTTAACTCAATGGATAGCGACACCCATTTGAAGCACATTTAATAAACGACATGGAAATCGGTTTAAAAAAAAAAATTGTTTTTCCAATATGTTCACGAGGTTTTACCTCATCAAGTAATGTGATAACCACATCAAAGAATGCCAGGACCACATCAAACACTAGAACGAACATATCATGTAGTGCAAAATCGTCAAATTTTGAAATATCATTATGTAATGTTAAAGTCATTTAAAGAATTAAAAAATCATCATTACCAAATAACAAAACCACATCATGCAATGAAACAACGACATTACGTTAACCCACATACACATCAAGTAATGTTAAAACCACATTACCTAATGACTCAACCACATTGAATTTTATGGTGAAACCACACCGAGTAACGACAAAACCATATAAAGTAATGACCGGCGTTTTACGTTTCCGCAATTTGGCATTACTTTTCCGGGGAAAAAAGATGACGTTTCCGCAAAAAAAAGTCTACGTTTCCGGAAATAAATACCTTACTTTTCCGAGAAAATAGTAACGATTCCGGAAAAAATAAATTATTACTTTTTTCGAGAAAATAAGTAAGGAGTACCTTATCTGGACCCTTGCTGTTGTTTCAATCCTATCTACACAAACTTCGTTTGTGTCGTAGTATCAATCAGCGGGTGGCCAGTTAAAGGAGTACCTTGAACTTTGTCCTGAATGAAACCTGCAACAACTGATTGTAGCAGCATGAAATTTTTGTAACAGCAGTATGCATTGCACATTCAAAGTCAATATGATCTACCTCGGACTGGAGAGTTAGTCTTCGGGAAGTGCACACATCAATAAGCAGATCCCACATTTTGATAAAAGTGGAAGTAGCGCAAACACTAGAGGAATGTAGTTACCATTTTACACACATGTATTGAATAATTAACTGTGCCATCTATGAAAATATTAGTTATTTCATTGCATAGACGATCATAGACATTTCAAGTTGGTGAAACATAAAAATATAACAATTCCAACATCATCATTTTTCACTAAGGTGAAACTTTCATTTTTTTTTATATCTAGTATATTGTAGATATAAGATCAGAACCTTTTTTGTATAAAAATATGAAATAAATAATTTATCTAACATATATTCAAATATTAATAATTTACTACCAGGTAAATTTCCGAAAAAGTAATAGATACAATTTCTGGAAACGTATACTTTAAGTTTCCGGAAACGTAGTATTGGAACTTTGAAAAATTAGCGGAAATGCAATACGCCCGTAACGACAAAACCATTAAGTAATATCAAAACATCATTAAGTAATGTCAAAACCATATTATGTAAAGACAAAATATCATCAAGTAATAATTAAACCACATAACGTTATATCAGAGTTCCACATAAGACAGCTGTGGTGTTCCATAAGCTTGTGTTATATTTTTTAGAAAGTAATTATTGCCTTTTGCAATTTTGTACAATATCAACAACAATAACTAAAATATATATTTTTATACCATTATGGACATTCCGTTCCCTTTTATGCAGTAACATTTCAGCAGCACCTGAATGTCGCGTATATATTATCTTCCTGCTGGTTTTTGGTATTCTAGGATTTCCTATAATGAATTCCTATATAGAAAATTGTGGCTTACGAGGAAGATATTGAAACAATCTTTTTTACAATAAAGTTGCAGTTATCTCTTCGAACATTTTTAGGATTTCATCATTATTTGATTTTCTGTTATTATAGAACAAATATGTCACAGATGACAAGGGCCATTTTTTTCTAGCCTCAGTCTCGTTTTTTTCTCTCATCTTAACTGTTGAACTGTTGACATAAAATATCAATGATGAGGTAAATTTCTGTAAATCTATTGATTACAAACTCCTGAATCATTCGAAACAATATTGTTGTTTACCATTTCTTGTATCTCTTGTGTCGTATTTTTTTTTTCTAAACAAATTAAATAGTTAGTGTTATTTTGCTATGTTAATCAAGCTAACAGTGCAAACTTACTATTTTGGTAGTAACCTGCAATTCAGTACAAATGGAATATTTACAATCAAGAAATTAAACTATATTCCCTTTAATGGACGTAAAAACAAAATATTTCTTTGTTTGTAACTGTGTTCTCTTGAACACATGTCTGTTTCCTTTGTGTAAGAGTGTGTCTATAAACCTTGAAATCTACCTCCTTTCTTAATCTTTTATTATGTTTAACTCACAGATTGACTTTAGTTATGTCTAATGAATTATTATAAATTGTCTTTTACACTTTACACAAGAATTCTTTATGTGTCTGTCTTAAGTCAGGAGCCTGTAATACAGCGGTTGTTGTTGGTTTCTGTCTTTCATTTGTTATTTAAGCATAAATCAGGCTGTTGGTTTTTTCTCTTTTGAATTGTTTTACATTATATCATGACGGGGATTTTTGTAGTTTTCTACACGGGATGGGTTTTGATCATTTTTTTCATGGCCGCACAATACCCTTTATTTGATTGAATCCTTGTCCTGTGGTCATATCTAGATATTCATCTCATTGGCAATCATACTTTTAGCACATCTCCTTTTTTTTTTTATACATGTACAATGTATAATGCCTCATAATGTACACCTGTTGACGAGTTTATAGTTTCTGGAATTAATTTTGTTGTAGTGAGACCATTTTTTACAATGACGATTCTGGAGTAAACAATATGCATTCTTGGCTCCTAATTGCTTTGTTTTTTTTTTAACGTTACGGATTAAGGTAAATCCAGGAAAGCGCTTCGAACCAACCAAATTTATAAATTGTTATTTTCATGAAAGATTACATTAATTGCAACTTATTTTGTATGTGGATGATACATTAATAAAAATAGAGTTTTCTCTCTCTGTCTTTGAGACTAATGCAGATTTTGACAAAAGCCGACACAGTATCTGCATGTTACAGTGTAGTTTAAAAGTTTATTATCTAAACGTTTTTCAAAAAAGTTTATTGTTTAAACCTAAGCAAAGAACACCTTTTAACTATAGAATGATAAAACAGTGAAAATTATTATCATAATCTCAAAAGGTTCTATGTATATTTATTTTTACTACATATAACAGAGACCTTTTGAACATCACGGTTTGTTCTTATGCTATGCTGTTACACCACTTTGCTATGATAAGGGAGGGTTGAACGCTCACAAAGATGTTTAACCTCACCACATTGTGTATGTATATGTCCCGAGTCAAGAGCCTGTAATTCAGTGGTTGTCTTTGGTTGTTGTCTATCACATTTCTTTTTTCATTTCTTGTTTTGTACTTCTTTCTCGTTTGAAAAAAATTGACATTTTGTCATTTCGGGGCTTTTTATAGCTAAAACTATATGGTATGGTTTTGCTCTTATTGAAGGACTTGCGATGACACATAGTTGCTTAAATCTACGTAATTTGGTGTCTGGTGGACGGTTGTCTAAAAGGCGATCATGTCACATCTTCTTATTAGGTCTTTCCACTTTTCTGTGGAAAGACCTATTGTATTTGTTCTGATTATTATTATTTTCTTCCGCCAAATTTTGTTCTCGCGTAAAATTTTAGTTTCGTAAGATGTCGCTTAGATATTTCTTATATAGTATCATACAGTTTATGCGCTTTTTATTTTCACCCATTCTAAGCCGAACAATTTTCTTTGTAGGAGTTATCTCCCTGAACACTGTTTTCCTTGTGACTGCATCTCCTCCGTAACCGTAAAAGAAAGCGACAAATTTATTTTATAAAATTGCTCGTTATATCCTTTGCATGATTTGTCCTATTTTGACCGAAGCGATATGAATATTCCATATGAGAGTTATTTCCCCTTATGCATTTGATATAAGTGATATGCATTTCTATCTTGTAAACCATAAGTGATATAGACCTATGATCTTTTGATTTGAGGTCCTTGATCCAAAAATAAGAAAAATAGGTCAAGGTCGGAGGTCAAGGTCATATTTTAAATTTTGATTTTGGCTTATTTTCAATTCTTTTCAAAAACCGTTAAGATATCGACAACATATTTTTACTAAATTGTAAGTTGCGACATGTCGTAACACATAAATTTTGGTTAAAAGGGTCCGCTAACATTAAATTGGAGTTTTCTCCCCTCTTTTACTAAAAGTTAACCATATACTGATATAACTCATTAACCATATATAATTAAGACCTATAGTCTTTTGATTTGAAGCCCTTGGTTTATGATCTTGAAATTGAGCTCAAGGTCATAGGTAAAATTGACGTTCTAGATTTTGACCTTTGCTTTTACCTCATATGTGTACATGATAAAGCCATGGGACTTTTTGCATTACGTGGCAAGCCACTTGACTATGGAAAAGCCAACCGAAAGTGACCTGGTGTAAACCGGAAGTAGCTATTTTTTGTACTTATTTAATGTAAAAGTATATTGAACCATATATTTTTGGAAACAGTATCAAGTAAACTATCAAATAAAACCGGAAGTGACATTTTTCAAACCGGAAGTAACAATTTATCTCCCTTATTTAGAAAAAAATGTATAGAAACCATATATTTTTGGAATCAGTGTCAATAAGCTATCATTTGACGCTGGATATGATATATCTAACTGAGTTTTAATATTTCAATATCAAAATTGATCTTTATGGGTGGAAAGACCTTCAATTGTTCTCTGAACAATTGGTTTTTAATTATATCTATTTTTATATTGTAAAGTTTAATTTTAAAGTAATCATTAGTTTGTATAGAGCAAATGTTTCTGAAGATACAAGAAAAATAATGAAGAAAAAAAATATAAGATCATTTGTACTGCGCAAACAATACGTGGACACATGAATATAGTAGGGACAGTTTTTATAGTCAGTTATTTAAGAAAGAATAAATAAAACTAGCTTATTATGCTCGTGCATGAGACGGAAATCAAACTCTTGAATAAATCATCTTAACCCATGTCATGTTGGGAGGGTATCAAAAGATCAAAGTATGACTTTTTACTTCAACGCTTAAGGCTTAAAAACAGATTTATTAGTCCAATTCATTAACCTTCATTGACTCTGTTGTTCGCTCATTCACTCATAGTCGTTCTCTTTCCCATTCGCTTTCACATTCCTTTCTCACTTGCTCTCTCGCTGACTCACGGCTCGCTGACTCTCTCTCCCACTCACTGACTCTCGTTGGCTCTCTCACTGTCGTTAGCTCTCTCAATCTATTGGCCCTCTCACTCACTCTCGTAGGCTCTCTTACTCTCTCGCTCACTACATCTCTCACTCACTCTCGTTAGCTCTCTCATTCTCTCAATCGCGCATTCACTCTCTTGACCCGCTCACCTTCATTTCCTCGCTCACTCTCTCGCTCGCTCGCTTGCCCACCCACTCACTACGTCCTCTCACTGGCTCTCTTACTCACTCTCTTAACTCATTCCCTTTCATTCTCTCGCTCACTGGATCTCTCACTCGCCCACCCACTCACTCACTTGCTCTCTTACTTTCATTCTTTCGCTCGCTGGATCTCTCAAACTCTCTTGGCCCTCTCACTCACTCAGACTCGTTAGCTCTCTCGCTCACTGAATCTCTCATTCACTCTCGTTAGCTTTCTCACACTCCCACTCATTCATTTGGCGCCCTCACTCGCCCACTCACTCTCTTTCACGCTCGCCCACTCACACTCTTTCACGCTCGCTCACTTTTTTGGCTCTCTCGCTCGCCCACCTACTTACTTACTCTTACTGTCAGTATCTCTCACTCACCCACATGCTCTCACCATCTCGCTCACCCACTAACTCACTTACTTGCACCCTTTCACTTGCACTTGCACACTCTGCCACTTGCCCACTCTCAACACCTTTCTCTCTCTCGTTCTATTACAATTTGTTTTCTCTCATTCACTCACTCAATTTCTTTCTCTCTCATTCACCCAGTCATTATCTGTCTGCCTCGTTCACTCACTCACTCACTTCCTTTCACCCCTCCCAGTGAATCCTCAAATTAGTTTACAGTTACTTAGTAAAAAATGAGATTCTAAATGGATACGACATTACAAGAGTTCTACTCCTTCATGGCTGTGGATGCCACAGTCCCTCGGGGAGGACACCAGTGTCTACCATTGTCTGGAAAAGGTTGGTACACATACCTTCAGTTTTATTTGTTTTTTTTTTTTATTTTTATCATTTTCACATACCTTCAGTTTTCTTCATTAGATATGACTACAAAGTTCGTGAACAAAGATAAGTAAATATTTTATTACAATATAAAAAAAAATATTGTGTGGTATTTTATAAGTATATAGGTATATATTAAATTTTATATTTGGCAATTTTATTTGAAATAAAGAACCAATTTTATTTTGTTTCCGTTGGCACTTTGCTTGCTGAATATCTTATTACTTTTCTAATTCTGATAGTTTTATATTTTTTTCTTATTTTGTCTCCTTAAAAAATATTTATCGCGATGAAATAAATGGTGCTATCTGTTATTCCTTATATTTCA
The DNA here is from genome assembly GCF_021869535.1 of Mytilus californianus. Lineage (NCBI taxonomy): Eukaryota > Metazoa > Mollusca > Bivalvia > Mytilida > Mytilidae > Mytilus > Mytilus californianus. The sequence goes on along the minus strand of NW_026262668.1, from coordinate 63,769,347 downwards.
CTTTACTTCAACAACATAACAATATATTGCGTCTAGAGTTAAAGCAGTTCACTCGTAGTCAGTGAAGCGTTAGAATATAAACATGACCTTAGGTGACAATATCAAACGGAAAAGACTGTTTGAACCTCCATCAAAACGGGGTAAGGTTCATCTATACACTTTTTAGCACATACTTACAACTTCTCGTCCAATCAAATTGCTTATATTTGCCTTCTAATTTTCATAGTACATACTTTTTCCATGTACTAAGTAACTAAGCATGAATGACCACAAGGGTAAGATTTCATTGTATCGTAATCAAGATATTAAAACAAGAATTGCTACTGGCGATTTTGAAATAAATGCTGTGTTCCAAATTAAACTAAATAGTTTGTAATTAGTTTTCAAATTGATTTTTAAACATCCTACTATTTAATCTTTGGATCTAAAAATGTTTTTGACGATTAAAAGTTTCTTTAATTTAAATAAAGAGTAACACATATGGTTTTTTTTTATACCTTGATTAGAGTACAACGCCACCTGAAAATTGTAATCATTTATCTTCCATGCAATTACTTTGTACACAAAAAAAGGTGAACCATGAAACCCTGTGAAGGAAAATTACAGCAATTTGATATATTTCGTCATGAATTGATTGATAATTGGTTGCTGAATGTCCAGTGACAAATATTTCATGCATGTAAACTATCCACTAGACTACCTATGGGTACATACCAGGGCAGATCCAGTCATTTTTAAAAGGGGTTCCAACCCAAGATAAAAAGGGGGGGGGGTCCAACTGTATGTCCTCATTCAAAAGCATTGATCATCACAAAAAGGGCGTTTTCCATCCCCCTCCTGAACTCCCCCTCCCCCTTTTTGGATCCGCCAGTGCAAACTATCTATATGTGTAAAATTTATTATAGTTTTAGTTTTTAGGTGAAATTGAAAAAATGTTTACAAGAATGTAAAGCTTCCACTGCAATTTAATTATTGCCTGCTTTTGGTCAATTTATTTTGTCATCTTACCATGTGAAGAAGTACATGAATAGTAAAACACTGCTTTATGTCAATAAACATACTTACACCAGCAGCTACCATCTTTTCATTCTGGATTCAATATTTTACAATGATACTAGTGAGTAGATTGACAAAACTACGTACATGAGCTACACCTAGTCAGCCAAAATATATCAATAGACTAATTACAGGATTACTCAAGTTGTAAATATGTGCTAAATTGGATAGTGTATGGAAAGGTATATACTATGAAATTAAGAGCTCGGGGCAAGCCCCTCGCTCTAAATTTCATAGTATATACCTTTCCATACACTAACCGACACTTAGCACATACTTACAACTACTCGTCCAATCAAATTGCTTATATTTGTCTTCTAATTTTCATAGTACATACTTTTCCTGTGTACTAAGTAACTACGCATGAATGACCACAAGGGTAAGATTTCATTGTATCGTAATCAAGATATTTAAAACAAAAATTGCCACTGGCTATTTTGAAATAAAATGCTGTGTTCCAAATTAAATTAAATAGTTTGTAATTAGTTTTCACGTTGATTTTTAAATATCCTGCTATTAAAATCTTTGGATCTAAAAAATGTGTTTGACAATTGCAAATTTTATCATTTAAATAAAGGGTAATACATATGGTTCTTTGTACCTTGATTAGAGTACAACGATATCTTAAAATTATGATGATGTATCATCCATGCTATTACTTTGTACACAGAAAAGTGTGTACTATGAAACCTTGTGAAGGAAAATTAAAGCAACTTGGTGATAATTTTTTAAACTTTCTTAAGGAAGGTGATTTATTTCGTCATGGATTGATTGATTTATTGATTATTGGTTGCTTATGTCCAGTGGCAAATATTTCATGCATGTTCAGGACGATGTCATGAATTGAAAAACTGTGATTATGTCTGAAGATAATGTGCCACCTATACTATATATATATATATATATATATATATATATATATATATATATATTATATATATATATAAACATATTCTGATAAATCTTATAGTTTTTACTTTGAAATAATAAAAAAAAAAACACAAAACACAATCCTATAATCTCTGATCTATTGGTAGTTGGTTTTTAATGCCTATCTGCTAGACTATATCTATGGGGACAAACTATCTATATGTTTCAAATTTTTTATAGCTTTAGTTTTACTGTGAAATTAAAAAATGTTTTCAAAACATGTAAAGCTTCCACTACTATTTAATTACTGCCTGCTTTTGGTCAATTTATTTTTTCATCTTACCATGTAAGAAGAACATGTATAGTAAAACACCGCTTTATATCAGTATACATACTTACACCAGCAGCTACCATCTTTTCATACTGGAGTGAAGGGCCTTTTGAAATCACATATTTTACAATGATACTAGTGAGTAGATTTACAAAACTTCGTTAATGAGCTCCGTTTTACAAACACCTGTGATACAAGTAGTCAGCCAAAATAAACTATCAATAGACCAATTACAAGATTACTCGAGTTGTAAATATGTGCTAAATTGGATAGTCTATGAAAAGGTATATACTATGAAATTAAGAGCTCGGGGCAAGCCCCTCGCTCCAAATTTCATAGTACATACCTTTCCATAGACTAACATAGACGTATATGTAAGAGAATGATAATCCCTTTCTTCATGAATAAGTACGAGCGTTAGCGAGTACTTATCATGATGTAAGGGATTATCATTCTCTTACAAACTTAGAATATTGTAAAGTGCTCAAGGCTCTTATGATCTATTCAAGAATTAGTTTCATTTTGTCGGTGCAATGTTTATAATTGATGCATGACTTCCTTTTTTCGGCATGTCATTTATGGATTAGTTTTAGTGATGTGAGGACTTTCTTATCATTAGGAAAATATTTTTTTTTTTAATGCATTATAGATATTAGGTGACACAACAGTAGAAAGAAAAGGTAGGAATTGTATGTTTCCTGATTGTGAGTATGAATGTAAATCATGTTATATTTTAGTGAGGAATTATCCTATTTTTATTTACAGTTTAAATCAATTAATACATTTGAGTTACAACTAAATTTTATTTCACAGCCAATAATTTGGTCCGGCTTTTTACATCAAATACTGTTTCATTATGTCAGAGAAATGTTCAAAAATAACGCCCTTAAAAGCTTTTAATATGTTCAAAATCAAATTCCTGTTATTTTTTTTATCGGAATACATGTATTGGAGATAACTATTCTCCTCAACCGCTGATCAAGTAATCAAAGTTTTAGAGCTAAAGATTTAGGTTATTTTTTATCTGAAAGATTTTTTTTCTTTTTTTTTTTTTTGCATTGCTTTGGTATTGTTTAATTTTATAGTAATTTGAAGTTATTAATATTTTCATAATAACATTCACGGTACCAATTTTACTGTACCAGTAAACTTCAACTTATTTTGAGATTTTTGTTTGTTTCACAACTCAACTTTTAGTCAGTTTCAATCACTGTGTGATAAATCCTTTCAATCTGATAAATGTGCTTCGGGGCAGTTGTAACTCATTTGTAGAAACTCTTTGTTTTGAACTGTAAATAGAACCAAATAATAGGATAATCCCTTACTAAGAACATGATTTACATTCATTCTTCACAATTAAGAGGCATCCAATCCTACAATTTCATTGGTCGAGAGTACTTTGCTATATTCTAATACAAATAAGGCTGTGTTTACACCATGAAATTTTCTCTGAGTACAGACAAAACTGTGTAATTTTAAAAGTTTTAATGCCTGGCAGCACCAAGATAAATTATTGTTACATCCAATATATGTTCTAAAAAGTTAAAACACTTTATGGATTTTGATGAACATTTTCTTTCCTTGCCACAGAAGATGGTGAAATAAACAAACACCTGAGTTTTCTTTGATACAGTCCACTCATTTACACTATTTAAATCACCTTTGTTGTGAGTAGATTTCTATTGTCCCTCTATTGTCCATATCAATCAATGATACAATACAATCATTACCTGAGGGGGACTATCTCAAAGATTTCACATGACTTTGTTCATTTTTACACCACCCACGGCAAGGGAAGAAAATGTTTAGCAAAATCCACAAAAGTTTTTTTCTTCTTAAAACACAAAATGTATACAACTTGTATATATCTAGGTGCTGCCAGGATTTAAGACTATTAGAATTACACAGTTTTGTCTGCATTCAGAGAAAATTTTATTGTGTAAACACAGCCATTTTTGTTAAAGTGTATAAGTGAACCTTAAGTGCTTTTTTTTTCTCATCGTATTCGTATTTTTAAAAATCATTTAAAGAATTGAACAACGCCACAATCAACACAAAGTACCAGTAAATAACTCGCTTAAAAGAAAGCAACAAATCAAATCAAATCAAATCATTTTATTGGTGTAAAATCCAAATATTGGATCGTTACCAAGACAAACATGACAATCATTACAAACATACAATATTTAAATTTAAACAACATTCATATTCTATAAGACTATATTTAGATGTTTTGGAGGAGGTGATACTTTTGCAAATTTGAAAGTGCAAGTACAAAAATTATAATACAATTGTTATAAAATATATCATAACAAATACAATAAGAAAAATATAGAATAGTCACAACTTTGTTACATCGATTAGTTCTTCTTATCAGCTAGGCTATTTCTTAAAACATATAAATCATTAACTCCCTTGACAATAATTTTAGTTACATAATACTCATTAAATGTAAACATAAATGCAAATTTTTCCTCATTAGGCATTTTGGTGAAATCTGGAACTATACTCTCTACTTCCTGAAAAAGTTTTTGCCTACATTCTTCTAAAATTTGACATTTTAAAGCAAAATGATATTCATTTTCTACCTCCTTTTTACAGAGAGGACATAATCTTTTTTCCAAAGGTAATTTACGGTGTCTACCCTGTTCAATATTTAGATAGCTATTACTTATTCTTATTTTTATAAAATTTGATATCATGTATCGATCTAAATCTATTAATAAAAATTTTTCTAATTTGTATTCTTTTTTTAATTTTCTGTATGTTCTTAATTTGTTTCCATTAGGATTATTTTGGTCGTTAAAATGACTGTCTTTCCAGAAATCTGTATACCTTTCAGCTAATTTTTTACCTACAGCATTAATAAGGCATTTTTTGGAGAAAGTATTTTGATTTTCCCATACATGATTGAATCCTATTTTGGAAAGAGTATTTTTCAATTTGGCCGCAAAACCATTATTTAAATTGAAACTACATTTATACGCATTTGAAGCATAACTATCTTTTTTTGCATTCATCAAATGGCACCAATAGCCAACAGAAGCCTTTACAGCATCAATAGCAATAGGTAACATACCTATTTCTGCTAAAACTGCTGTGTTTACTGCAGCTTTATTTACACCAACAAGATATTAAGCAAATTTTATTTGAAATTTTGATGGTAAAAAAGACAAATATCTACATTCAGTCTTGAATTATCTTTAACTAGCATATTAAGTGCCCATATTTCACTGCAATAAAGTAGTATAGGTTTTAAACAACTTTCAAACAGTTTTAAATGTGGATAAATATTAAGTTTATCTGAGAATAAGAGCTTTCTAATGCAAAACATTGCCTTTGAAGCTTTTTTGCACAGATGATTAACAGCATAAGTGAAAATTCCTGAGGGCTTAAATAAAATACCCAAATATTTATATTCATTGGTCAAATCAACTGTGTGTTCATTTAATTTAAAGTTATATTTTTTTTAACAACATATACAACAAACAAAACAATAAAAACATAAACCAAGACTGTATATAGCCCTTCTCGTTTCAGTAAAAAAAATGGGATAATACTGATACTCATTTTCCCAACCTCAGACATCCGTCATAAGCTCATAAACTGTTAAACCATATAATGCACAGCTTCAATGATAAAAGCAATTTGGTGTACATTTGTTAAGATGCATATAAACTGTACATTTGTAAATATTCATATCGACTATACTTTTATTGAGATGCATATAAACTGTTTAGATACACTGACTGTGCATCTGTAAAGATGTATATAAAATGTAAATCTTCAAAGATGCACATAAACTGTGCATTTGTAAAGATATATATAAACTACAATTATGTGGCCTTCCAAATACCGTTTCGATCCCTAAAATCACTGAAGAGACATTAGTTGTCGAAATCCGGACATGGTGTATAAAATTTTTGCACCTCATGTTTGTGGTAAACCATCTTTTCCACAATTTTATTGTTTTCTGTTTGGTATTAAATTAATATTAAGATCCATTTTATACTGGTGATCAATTTATTTGGCAATCGCCAATGGCAGTCAGCAGGGTTTAAGAACATCCGTTTTTCGACCTGTTAGTCACATGCGTTTTGTTAAAATATACTTTTTCACTATTTTGGTGTTTTGGAAAATGTTGTTTGTGCTGTATTTAGACCCCTCTACCAAGAAATTTGTCTTACATGCACACGTATAAAAAATTACGGTTTTTATCCAACGCAATCATAGGATTGGACGTTGTTTTCAATTTAGACTTGTTTATATTTTTCCGTTTGGGCTTGTATTATATTCGACTCTTTAAAATTCCAGAGTCTATCCTAAATTGAGGTAAATTATATGGCCTTCCAAATACTGTTTCGATCCCTAACATCACTGAAGAGACATTAGTTGTCGAAATCCGGATATGGTGTATAAAATTTTTGCACCTCATGTTTGTGGTAAACCATCTTTTCCACAAGTTTATTGTTTTCTGTTTGGTATTAAATTAATATTAAGATCCATTTTATACTGGTGATCAATTTATTTGGCAATCGCCAATGGCAGTCAGCAGGGTTTAAGAACATCCGTTGTTCGACCTGTTAGTCAAATGCGTTTTGTGAAAATATACTTTTTCACTATTTTGGTCTTTTGGAAAATGTTATTTGTGCTGTATTTAGACCCCTCTACCAAGAAATTTGTTTTACATGCACACGTATAAAAATTGCGGTTTTTATCCAACGCAATCATAGGATTGGACGTTGTTTTCAATTTAGACTTGTTTATATTAACTACATGTATACACAACTTTACAGATATACAATTTATATGAATTTTCACAGTTAACATGCATCTCAACGAAAGTACAGTTACATTTTATATGCAGATGTGCAGTTTATATGCATCTTAACCGGTATACAGTAAATATGCATCTCACTAAATGTACGTTACGATTACTGTTACTAAAGTAGCTGTGTAAGCCGCATACTAAATATTGCTCGAAATATTGATATGAAAAACGAAGAAAAAATATACAATTGAAAAAAATACATTTGAAATACAAGACACAGAATATATAATCTTAATACAATCTAGCCCAAAAGGATTCTGATTGTATCTGTTAGACTTGGCATACATTTTATCAGAAATATCACATTGTGAGAACTCTGTTATTAATGAAAAAGCATTTTTTTCCCTAGACTGGGAGTTTTATTTGGGATTGAGTCACAAGTTAAAGCACTTTGTTTTAGCTTTTCAAATTCAAGTAAATTTAACTATCAATTATCGGGTTTCGTGTAATTCATAAACGAACCAACTGATTTTTAAAGTTTGTTCTTATGTTGTGCTATTACACCACTGTCCCAGGTTAGGGGAGGGTTGAGCGCTCACAAACATGTTTAACCCCGCCACATTCCCAAGACAGGAACCTGTAGTTCAGTGGTTGTCGTTGGTTCATGTCTGTCATATTTGTTTTTCGTAAAGTGTTTTGTTTAAATTAGGCCGTTCGTTTTCTCAATGGAATTGTTTCATGTTTTCATGTCGGGTCCTTTTATAGCCGACTATACAGTATGGATTTTTTCTCATTTTTGAAGGCCGCACGAATGCCTATAATTGTTTACATCCACTTTATTTGAACTTTGGTGGATAGTTGTCTCATTGGCAATAATACCACATCTCCTTCTTTTTATATAGTACAAATGCCTACAAATACCACTATTAGAGGTATACACTATAATGTTCATGAGCACTGGTCTTAATCTCATCAACAGGCGTATTGTACATTGTATGTGATCTGTTTGTCTTTTGAGGCATAACACATTGTATACAAATAAGGAGATGTGGTATGACTGCCAATGAGACAACTATCCAGCAGAGACCGAAGGACAGGAATGTAAACAACTCTAGGTCCCAAGTAAGGAGATGTGGTATGCTTGTCAATGAGACAACTATCCAGCAGAGACCGAAGTACGGGAATGTAAACAACTCTAGGTCTCAAGTAAGGAGATGTGGTATGCTTGTCAATGAGACCAATACACAACAGAGACCGAAGGACGGGAATGTAAACAACTCTAGGTCTCAAGTAAGGAGATGTGGTATGCTTGTCAATGAGACAAATATCCAACAGAGACCGAAGGACGGGAATGTAAACAACTTTAGGTCTCAAGTAAAGAGATGTGGTATGCTTGTCAATGAGACCAATACCCAACAGAGACCGAAGGACGGGAAAGTAAACAACTCTAGGTTTCAAGTAAGGAGGTGTGGTATGCTTGTCAATGAAACCAATATCCAACAGAGACCGAAGGACGGGAATGTAAACAACTCTAGGTCTCAAGTAAAGAGATGTGGTATGCTTGTCAATGAGACCAATATCCAACAGAGACCGAAAGACGGGAATGTAAACAACTCTAGGTCTCAAGTAAAGAGATGTGGTATGCTTGTCAATGAGACAAATGTCCAACAGATACCGAAGGACGTGCATTTAATCAAAGGCCTAATTTGTGATTTATAAATGTAGTCAATATAACTTGTGTTTATTAAATCTAATCATATAAAACAATAAATATTACAATGTACTACAATGTACCGGTATTACAGATGTTTGCCAAAATACATTACATTTGGCACCGTCATTAAAATGTTTAAATTTGGACTTACCATTAGCGGTGGATCCAATGTTCAAAATGAAGGCGAGTAGTTGCCTACCGAAAACGAAAAAATGACTGCAGTAAAAAATAAGAAGAATGGAAAAATGTATCAAAACAAAATTTCGGCCTTAGGGGGTCCGGGTCCCTTCGTCTAGATCCACTATACGTCCAAACTATAGTTGGGGTTGTTTTTATATTTTGTAAATGATCCGTCATATATATATATATATATATTACCCATTTGCATCTGTTGCACCAATAGTCAGGAAAACAGATGTGCATCCATGAAATTTTAGAACAATTCGTACAAATACAGTTTGAAATATTATGCATGCAGTTGAAATAAATTTATAAATTATCACATCAATTCACTATTATAGAATGTTGTGATAATGGTTTTACAATAAAAGTGTTAAAATCATTATAATCATAACCATTCCAATGTATTACAGTAATGTCATATTAAATCACATAACTATATTTGTAAAAACTTTCATGACAAAGAATGCACCAAGACTTCTATATATCAATAATATCAATAGTACGTCAAGAACTAGCAAAGTTAGATAAGAAAGAAAAACTGTACATGTATAGATTATCGGTTTTCTACACATTGATATCGTAAAATATCAGCCGCGATGTACACCGTTTTTGGCAAGTGAGCGTAGCGAACGAGCACAAAAACTTCACATTGTTTCGAGCGACTGATATTTTCAATCTATATTAGCGAAGGGAAGGACGAAAAATAAACTTATGTCTCATTTGCATTCATTATCTATTTTTTTTGTTTTCATAGCCTCTGTAAGGTAATTTTTTTTGTTAAGGCATAATGATGTCTCCCTATTTCTTCATTTGTAAAATCATCATTGAAAGAAGTTTATCACACGATAATAGCTCGTCAAATGGATTACTTGCATTTTGGTCGATACAAAATTTGCTTAAACAATCAAACACATTCATTAGTCGGCCAATAGAATAGGGAGCATTACATTTGCGCGTATTTGGGGATTATATTTTTTTAAGTTTGCGCGCAGTTTTTTCGTGTTTGTGTATAATGAAACGGATTTAGCCTGCTCGAAACCCAAATTCCATCTCCTCGTTGGTGAGCCGATGTCTTCGACTAACTGAAGGGTTACTTGTAATTAGTTAATTAAATTAATAAATAAGTATAATTTTTACACGCGTTTGCCTAAATTTACATGAATTTACATGTAAGATGAATGCGCACATATGTAGTCAAAAGCTACGCGCAAAAGTAATAATTTTTACGCGCAAATGTAATAGTAATGTGCGCAAATGTAATGCACCGATAGAATAAGCCTTTGGAATAAGGTACATCGATTTATGTTGAAAATGTTTGAAATCAGAACCAAATTTGGCAGTGGTCATTATATCGAATTTTAAGCTACCCACGTGACCTGATGTAGAATTTAATTTGTGAACAACCCAAAATATGCAATCGCCACTACTACTTTTACGTCATATATCAATTATACTATTTTTAAAATTCTCTTCTGCATACAATACACAATTTAAAGAAAACACATTTTTTATCAGTTCCAGTACATTTAGGGATTATAATAGCTAGTAATACAAAAAAGAACACCCCAAAAAATATTACAAATATAACACCACACTAGTATTAAAACTAATTCAACCATTGTTTGAAAAAATCTACTTTAAAATTATTTACCACATTTTTTTATAAAATAGAATGCTATTTTTGAAAATTTATAACGTTATGAAGCAAGTGATCTTCACATTTTGCTCTATGTGCTATTTATTGTTCTGCTGTGAGATAAATTATGATAGTGAAATTTTTTTTTTATCATAATAAACGGTTTTGAATATGTTTGCAATGATTTAAATTGCTTGAGTTTTTAATTAAGCTTTTTGAATTTGCACATTTAGCTATCGTGAAAAAAAACCAGTAGAAATAAGTAAAGATATATATAGCAATCACCATGATGAGAACTGTCTCTTTGGAGCAAAATAAAAAGTAATAATTCATTAACTGATTTTTTTTTTTGCAATGCTACGAAGATATACACCTTAAATATAATAACATTTGATACAATGTATGCGATCCGGCAAGTTTTAAATGAGTAAAAAAAGCTGTTAGTAATTATTTTAAAATCCATATGCAAATAAACCAACAAACTGTGAGGATAAATGAAGGGCCTTTTTGCCTGCGTCCGCGTGCGTCTGTTTGCTGGTAAGTTTTGATGGTCTGAGGTAAAAAAATATTCCTGAACAAAAAACCTTTTTTGATAAAAGAAAAAAAAAGAAAAATGATTTTTATTGGACATTTGAAACTTTAAGTCATACATGTAAAATGTCCTAAACTATTATTTAGTTCAAATTTAAAGTATTATATACTGGAGTCGGTTTCACAAAAATAACTTACATCTCAGATTGACCGTAAGTTATGAACAATTCAGTATACTCACGATCAATCTTAGTCGTAAAGTTTTTTTGTGAAACCGACTCCTGATGTATAGTTTCTTGAACAATAGTGATTGTATGCTACATCAAATTATATGTGTGATAATTTGAGTTTAGATGTTACCCGTAGTTACATTTTTTATGGGCTTATGTAAACTTTTTTTTAATTTGACTTGACGCAAAACAAATTAAAAACAGACACTACCTAATACTTTGAAGTATTGTAACATACAAAATTTATCGATAGACAATTGCAAAGACATGACAGAAAAAATTATTTAGATTTATTTATTTTGTTATTGCTTCGAATATTTTAATAACTTGATTAACAAAAACTTTATTAAAGGTTAAGTGAAACATACCCTGTCCTTATTCTCGTCACTGTCTATTTTTTTTCTTAAAGCTAGGTAACACTATAGTCAGAAATAATAAAAAAATAATGTAGCAAGCAAATTTTGGCATTTTTCAATTAAGAAATTGGAGGAAGCATACTCCTCTTGCGTAAAGTCTGACTTGGAAATTGTGTTAGTTCACTTCGGCGTCTTGATGATTGTTGCATTGACATTTGTGGCAATTGGCTGGGTCTTCTTATCGTGCTTTGCCGTCTTGGTGAATTGTCTACAAGTGGAAACATGCTTCTACGTCGGCCTTTCAGTGTATTATTAGAATCCAAAGGAACAAATTGTCCACTTTCATCTCGAATTTCAATTCTACTCATTCTTCTCTCTGCAGCTCTTCCTTTAACTCGTGTTTGCATGCTTGTCTTATAGAAAGAAAATATGTCTGGCAGCTTATCATCCTTAAACCGAATTTGAGGTTGTTCTACTATCTCTGACTCACCTTTCTCTTTCTCTTCCGATTTGTAATGCACACCCCAGCGTGATTGAAAATAATGTTTCACTTTATTTTTCATCTGATTTTCTTCAAGTATCTTTCCAGTTTCTTTATATTTCTTCATCAAGAAATCCATTTCTCTTTCTTTTCTAACTTTTGGATCTTTACTTGCGATGTACTTTTCAACATCCGAAGAAAATGATGCAATCGGACGACCGTTATAGTGTCCAAATAGATTTCCAGTCGGCGAAGTTAAAGTATCTTCTCTACTCATTTTTAGACATTTTCCAAGTACCATTGACTGGACAGCTTTCTTGCGTACACGTCCAGCTGATCGATCGTTTCTTTGAAGTTCCTCTTTCTTCTCTTGGTCAAAGTAATGTTTTAGGGCATCTTTTCTATATTTAGCAACATCGTTCATAATAACCATATATTTGCGATTACTATTTTCTTGTCGTTTTACCACTCCTAATCTTCCTTCGTTCATTGTAAACGTGTCTGATTACACAAATTTCTGTAAATCATCGGTTAAATTAACCTACCATCAGTTTTTCGTTTCTGGCGAATTGAATTTTTGCGTTCCAAATAAAACTTTGCATCCTTATTTATCCTAATAAATACAAACTAGCTGAACTCTTCCAAATTCTTTTGGAAATGCCGTAAATAATTTTAAATGCAATAGTCAATTCATGTATTATTTTAAACTTGACATTTAAAACAAAACCCCGTGACCTGGATCTTTACATTTAATTAAAGACATATACCTCGATTAAATAAATAAATCTTAGGCACTACAATTGCTCAAATAACTTGTTGATGTTTATTGTTCAATTCGTTTAAAGATCTTTATCCCCTTCATTGGCATTAAATGTTTAAATAAAGTAGTATAATTAACCTAACGATAAACTGGACACGGTTCTTCGAGGGTCTAGATTATGTAGCATTAGCGCAGATTAAAAAGCCAGGCATTATAGTTTGCAAAGGAGTTGAAGTTTAACTTACATATCCTTAGTTGACCGCATTATTTTCTCTGCAACAAATATGCACTGTTCTTATTCGAGAATATATTCGATCATCACAGCTTTTAGTTTTAAGGACCTACGAATTCGACAAAACAACTAAATATGATTTTTTTATATTTCAAACATTAATAAAAGTGGAATAAAGAAATAAGATTTCAATATTAGCAGTTAGTTTGGTTCAATTTAGTCAAAATAAGCTACAAAACATTACTGGTTAATTAATGACTTGCAAGCCAATAATTTAATCATTTGAGTTCGTATTCATGCAACGGTTTTAATTTGACCTTTAGAGGACATGGGTTCATCATGTGGCTCAATCATTAAAAAGAAAAGAACTTCAACATTTAAAAGTGATACAAGGGAGCCAACAAGAATAACCATTTCGTTGACTCATCGGGCCCAACAGGCAAAACGATAATTTATATATTTTTTAACCGATAACATGAAATCAAACGGACCTAGAAAAATCCGATTGCACATGCTTGCTATTTATATTTATATTTGTGTTTATATCAGGTTATATGACCGTCGGTAGTCTTCGGAGATCACATCGATGGATAATTATATAGCGTCTGGTCTAAAAATCGTACGAAATGCTAACACATTATAGCGAGCCCATGCATTGTTGGTTGTTTCAATTTGGATTTTTTGTAATTTGAATATTCGTTTAAGTATATTATAAAGAAAATATGAGATTATAATTTGTTGAAGATCTTTACTTCTCAATCTTTAGTATGCTGACATTTGAAAACCGGTCGGTATAAGCAGTTTTACAAATCTTAATAATCCTGTGGTGTCTTATAAAATTACCATCATTCTGTACTCATATTATATGTACAACTGTAAGCTAAAATATGATCACATTTTTCATAATGAGTTTAAATTAAACATTATTTATTCACTGAAAAAAATCAGTTTCGATCAACATACTTGCATGCCATTTTAAACCGATTGAAAAACTCGAAATTTTGGACACTCTCGTATATAAAAATGAGGTGATGTGGTATGGTTGCCAATGAGAAACATATATTCACCCAAAATTAAAATGAAGTGGTATTAAGCAATAATAGGCCACCATACGACCTTCATCAATTAGAAAACCCATTACGTATATTCGACTATAAAAGACCCCGACATGAAAAATGTGAAACATTTCAAACGAGAAAACCAACGGCCTTATTTTATAACAAAACAATTTACGAAAAACAAATATGACATACATGAACCAACGACAAGCACTGTACTACAGGCCCCTGACTTGAGACAGGCACATAAAGAACGTGGCGGGGCTAAGCATGTTTGTGAGCGCTCAACCATCCCCTAACCTGGGGCAGTGGTGTAACATCACACCATAAGAACACACTGTAAAAATCAGTTGCAATTCACTTAACTCAAAAGATCGGTACGAGGAACAAAAACACTAACATAAAAACAATAGACATAAAGCACAGAAATAATGATGTATGATTCAGTGCTAACGGACATCAAATAATCATTATGTCACTACTCGATATAGCCTTTTTGGGCTGAGGCAGCTTTTAGCAAGCACTAATCAATTGATCAATCTCATTATGGTAGATTGATATTTTCCACACGGTTTTTCTATAATATTTCAGTCTTTTATTTTCGTAAGTGAAGTACTCCACAATTTCTATTTTTTACTTCTTTTGATTTTTTTTAACAGACCTTTTAGAGCCTCATCAAACAACGCGTGTGATATTAGACAAACAAGTTTATATTTTAGAAACAAAGCATCTCAAGTATGACTGAAGTATTTGATTAATTATTGATAATATCATGTTTATGAATAATAATTACAAATAATTATGATATCAGTTTAGATAACACAATGATGAACTTATACAACTCGATCTTAACTTCGTGTTATTTCAAATTGTGTACCATTAATTATTAACATTTTTTCTAAACTAAAAAGCTAGGTTCATCTTCTCAAGGACATATGTTTTATCTGACAGTTTTATATCGACTAACAATTTTGATGATTTTCAATAAGATCCATCAGAAGACTTCATGTTTGTAGAATTTCTTACGTTTTAGCGTTGAACGGACCACATCTTACCCGATGAAGACATCTTGTATGTACCATATGGAGACATCTTACACCAACCCGAAATATCAAAAACAACGTGGACGCAGTTTGAAATACTCTGTATCTATCTTTCTTTTTAGAGGACTTTTATAATTGTGTTTACTTGTTTCAGTTGTACAGTCGATAGTCTGTCCGATATGTATTAAATTTGCTGTTTGGTTGTTTTTATATTCTCTCTCTATCTCTCTCTGTGTGTGTGTGTGTGTGTGTGTGTGTGTGTGTGTGTGTGTGTGTTATGCTTAGTATAGTAAACATAAGAGAATTGTATGTGTGATAAATACAATTAATTCTAATCGTACTGTATCAGACATTCGTGAACTGAAAAAGCTATATGATATTCTCTATACTTGCGTAATAGAAATAATAACTTTATTACAGATGAAGTTTTTATTACACAAACAGTTGCAACAAAGCACCATTATAACTCATTTTACATAACCAAGATTTCGTCGATGCCATGCAGTGATTTTCAAATATCACAACTATTGTTTAGGATTTCAGTTTGAAACTTCAATTGTATATTATATAGCTAGTTTTTAAAAAAATCACCGTCAGTTATAGGGATTTTATTGTCTTCGACTTATAAGATTTACATTGAATTTAATTGACAATTACGTAAAAACGATGTACTTTTAAACTCCGATTTCTAGATTCGGTGCAATACGTCAGCGTAGTAATCATATCGCTGTCAAAGAATTGCAGCCTTATTGAATTCTAAAAGTACACTTCTGTTTTTCCTTTAATCTAATTTACTACATAACTTAATTAAATCATAAGTAAATTTCAAATGAGAAACAGGCGATGCAGATATCAATTTCAAGTCTTCTGAGAAGATTTTGTACATAGTCATACACAAAACAATTCAGAATCCTATATATTTTTGACATAAGTAGTTGAAATCTTTCATTGATAGCATAAATTTAGTCTATGATGTTATAATATGTTCAAAAAGGCAACGCTCAAGAACCGGCTGTTTCGACAAGTCATGCCTTTTTAGAAACAAAACAGGGCTTTAGTTTTAAGTGTTGTTCTTTGTTCGTTTTGATTTTTAGTGTCTATGTTATTAATATCGGTAACAGTCTCGTTTATACTTTGTCATAAAAAACGTTTTTCTATTTTAAATTTTCACATTCGGTCAAGCTTAAGGGTTAGATTATTTACTTGTGCGAAGGTTTATTAGTTTGGTGATGACTTAGGTTATATAAGAGTCAATTACCATTCCGTTATTGTGTAAGGATTCAACTCCCAAATTGTTTATCAAAGCCGCTTTTTTTTTGTCTATCATAATGAACTTTTGTTACATCTCTCAATCTAATTAAAATAAAGATCTCTGATTTCATTATACTCATATGACAAAAGTAACGATAGATCGATAGTTTAATTAGATTGTTACATTCATTAGAAAGGACATTAGCTACGAATTCCACAAAAAAATACATTTTGTTTTGTTTCAAACATTTATAAAAGCGGATTTAAAGAAATAACATTTCGCCATAAGAAGTCAGTTTCGTCAAAATATGCTAAAAAAAACATCACTGGTGTAGTATTGACTTTCAAGTCAACAATATATCTCATTTGAATCTGTATTCATGCAACCTTTCAATTTACCTTTAGAGGAGATGAGTCCGTATGTGTTCATCATGTGGCTCATTGTTCAGCATGTGGCTCATTATTCATCATGTGGCTCGTCATTAAAAAGAAAAGAATTTCAGGGATCCACCAGGAATAACCATTTCGTAGCCTGATCAGGCCCACAAAACAATTATTCTTATACCTTCTTATACAGGTAAAACGATGATTTACAAGTATTTTTGACCTATAACATAACATCAAACAGACCTAGAAAAATCAAATTGCACGTGCTCCCTATGCATTTATATAATATTTATATCGGGTTATATGACGGTCGTTAGTCTTCGGAGGTCATCTCGGTGGACAATAAGATAGCGTCTGGTCTAAAATACGTACATTATAGCGATCCCATGCATTGTTAATTGTTTCGTTTTTACTTTTTGTAATTTGGATATCCGTTTTAGTATGTTATAAATAAAATATGAGATTTCGGCTCAAATCGGTGAACATGAATTTGACGGCTAATGCCCCTTTGACAAATTCTTATTAGCAATAAAGGGAAGTTATTTTATATTATCTGTTATTGATCATAATAAGGTTCGTTTTCTTTTTACAGAATGATCAAATCCCCCCAAAAAGTATAATTTCTGATTTTAAACAGTAACTTCGAGTTCACAAAGTACTGTAACAGTAAAAAGTTTATAAAATGCAGCCAAGAAACTCTTGAGAAACTTTTGGTTCTATCGACACCAAAACTTCAACTTTCAGGTCTTAAAAAGTTGTAGAAGATAACAAGGGGGAATAAAAAAACATAATTCGGAGATAGATAGACAACACAATAGAAAAATGAAAAAAGGGAAGAGACAAATAATACTACCCAAAAACTATCAAACAGAAAGCTAATGATTAAGCAACGAAAACTCCACTTAAAGCCGGTGTTGAACTCTGTGCTTCTGACGGCTCTCTCTTCGTGGCACTATCATGTATGATAAACAAAACTCTGCTTATGCGTCACTATATAAATAACACATAGCCGAGAGGGTGATAGAGCAGATTGTTACGCCGAGAAAACATTGTCAACTGAGGCGAAGGGTAATATATTCGATCATCACAGCTTTTAGTTTTAAGGATCTACGAATTCGATAAAAAAACTAAATATGATTTTTTTTATGTTTCAAACATTAATAAAAGTGGAATAAAGAAATAAGATTTAAATATTAGCAGTTAGTTTGTTACAAATGTACCATTTAGTCAAAATAAGCTACAAAACATTACTGGTTAATTATTGACTTGCAAGCCAATAATTTAACTCATTTGAGTCCGTATTCATGCAACCTTTTAATTTGATAGAGGAAATGGGTTCATCATGTGGCTCGTTCATTAAAAAAAAGAATATCAACATTGAAAAGTGATACAAGGGAGCCAACAAGAATAACCATTTCGTTGACTCATCAGGCCCAACAGGCAAAACGATAATTCATATATTTTTTAACCGAAAACATGACATCAAACAGACCTAGAAAAATCCGATAGCACATGCTTGCTATTTATATTTATATTTGTGTGTATATCGGGTTATATGACCGTCGGTAGTCTTCGGAGATCACATCGATGGATAACTATAAAGCGTCTGGTCTAAAATACGTACGAAATGCTAACACATTATAGCGAGCCAATGCATTGGTAGTTGTTTCTTTTTGGATTTTTTGTAATTTGAACATTCGTTTAAGTATATTATGAAGAAAATATGAGATTAGAATTTGTTGACGATCTTTACTTTTCAATCTTTTGTTAGCTGACATTTGACAACCGGTGGGTATAAGCAGTTTTACAAATCTGAACAATCCTGTGGTGTCTTATAAAATTACTATCGAGCTGTACTCATATTATATAAACAACTGTTAGCTAAAATATGATCACACTTTTAATAATAAGTTTGAATTTAACATTATTCATTCACTGAAAAAATCGGTTTCGATCAACATACTTGCATGCCATTTTAAACCGATTGAAAAACTCGAAATTTTTGACACTCTCGTATATAAAAATGAGGTGATATGGTATGGTTGCCAATGAGACACATATATTCACCCAAAATTAAAATGAAGTGGTATTAAGCAATAATAGGTCACCATAAAACCCATTACGTATATTCGACTATAAAAGACCCCGACATGAAAAATGTGAAACATTTCAAACGATAAAACCAACGGCCTTATTTTATAACAAAACAATTTACGAAAAACAAATATGACATACATGAACCAACGACAAGCACTGTACTACAGGCCCTTGTCTTGAGACAGGCACGTAAAGAACGTGGCGGGCTAAGCATGTTTGTGGGCGCTCAACACTCCCCTAACCTGGGACAGTTGTGTAACAGCACACCATAAGAACACACTGTAAAAATCAGTTGCAATTCACTTAACTAAAAAAATCGGTACGAGGCACAAAAACAATAGACATAAAGCACAGAAATAATGATGTATGATTCAGTGCTAACGGACATCAAATATTCATTACTCGATATAGCCTTTTTGGGCTGAGGCAGCTTTTAGCAAGCACTAATCAATAGATCAATCTCATTATGGCAGATTGATATTTTCCACACGGTTGTCTATAATATTTGATTCTTTTATTTTCTATGTGAATTACTCCTCAATTTCTATTTTTTACTGCATGTTATTCTTTGTACTTTAACAGACCTTATAGAGCCTCATCGAACAACGCGTGTGATATTAGACAAACAAGTTTATATTTTAGAAACAAAGCATCTCAAGTATGACTGAAGTATTTGATTAATTATTGATAATATCATGTTTATGAATGATAATTACAAATAATTATGATATCATTTTAGATAACACAATGATGAACTTATGCAACTCGATCATAACTTCGTGTTATTTCAAATTGTGTACCATTAATTATCAACATTTTTTCTGAACTAAAAAGCTAGGTTCATCTCCTCAAGGACATATGTTTTATCTGACAGTTTTATATCGACTAACAATTTTGATGATTTTCAATTAGATCCGTCAAAAGACTTCTTATTTGTAGAATTTCTTAAGTTTTAGCGTTGAACGGACCGCATCTTACCCGATGAAGACATCTAATATGTTCCATATGGAGACATCTTACACCTACCCGAAATATCAAAAACAACGTGGATGCAGTTTGAAATATTCTGTATCTATCTTTCTTTTTAGGGGACTGTTATAATTGTGTTTACTTTTTCAGTTGAACAGTCGTTAGTCTGTCCGATATGTATTAAATTTGCTGGTTGGTTGTTTTTATACTCTCTGTTTCTCTGTCTCTCTCCCTCTCTCTCTCTCTTTGTATGTATACATACCTTGCTTAATAGTAAACATAAGAGAATTGTACCAATCGGACCGTATCAAACATCCGTGAACTTAAAAAGCCATATGATATTCTCTATACTTGCGTAATAGAAATAATAACTCTATTACAGATGGCGTTTTTATTACACAAACAGTTGCAACAAAGCACCATTATAACTCATGTTACATAACCAAGATTTCGTCGATGCCATGCAGTGATTTTCAAATATCACAACTATTGTTTAGGATTTCAGTTTGAAACTTCAATTGTATATTATATAGCTAGTATTAAAAATATGGCCGGCAGTTATATGGATTTTATTGGCTTCGTCTTATAAGATTTACATTGATTTTAATTGACAATTACGTAAAAACGATGTACTTTTAAACTCCGATTTCTAGATTCGGTGCAATACGTCAGCGTAGTAATCATATCGCTGTCAAAGAATTGCAGCCTTATTGAATTCTAAAAGTACACATCTGTTTTTCCTTTAATCTAATTTACTACATAACTTAATTAAATCATAAGTAAATTTCAAATGAGAAACAGGCGATGCAGATTTCAATTTCAAGTCTTCTGAGAAGATTTTGTACATAGTCATACACAAAACAATTCAGAATCCTATATATTTTTGACATAAGTAGTTGAAATCTCTCATTGATAGCATAAATTTAGTCTATGATGTTATAATATGTTCAAAAAGGCAACGCTCAAGAACCGGCTGTTTCGACAAGTCATGCCTTTTTAGAAACAAAACAAGGCTTTAGTTTTAAGTGATGTTCATTGTTCATTTTAATTTTTAGTGTCTGTGTTATTAATATCGGTAACAGTCTCGTTTATACTTTGTCATAAAAAACGTTTTTCTATTTTAAATTTTCACATTCGGTCAAGCTTAAGGGTTAGATTATTTTCTTGTGCGAAGGTTTAATGTATTTATCAAAGTTGTACAAAAATCGAACATGTAAAAATGTTGTTTGTTTATAGTTGACTAGTGTTTGGTTAATTATAGTAAGGTCGGTTCGATAGGGATATTGAGTTCATGCACGAGTGAACTCAGGTGGTTTAAAGTCATTCGAGCCATTGCAGTCAAAGTGTACAGTAGCATTTTGCCAAATAAATAATATTATTAATTATATTATTTATTTTCAGATTTGTAGACCACTAGTATGGGGAAACCAGTACATGTACAAGCTGCTTAATACCTGTGTATTTATATGAACTTTCCACAATATTATACTCATATTTATAATAAAATATGCGCTTGTCTCTGCAAGTGGCATCTCCCATGTAAGAGTTTGTGGTTATTTGATAAATATTTTATGTTCGTTTGAGTTTACGAATTAGAATTTAATTAGTTTGGTGATCAATGACTTAGGTTATATAAGAGTCAATTACCATTCCGTTATTGTGTGATGCCTAATAACTCGATTTATTATACTTTATGCAAATTTCTTATATTATCCATTCATTTCATTGGAAACGCGGCAACCTTTCATAAGCCCCGCCCACCCATAGCACCATGTGATAATATTAGCAAAGGGTGTTAATGCCAAAATTAACACCCGCCTGAGTCCGAAGTTTGCCGATTCGGAACAATTAACAACCGCTTCGGCCGAAGTTTACCGATTTTTATTTCTACATCATTTCCGTCGTTTTGTTGTTATTAGTCAACTATCTTAATTTGTGACTTAGTTTATTTTTTACAATTGTCCTTCTTATAACATAGTGCACACTTAAATCATAAGGCATTCGGTATAATAAAAAAATATACTGCCCTTGGATGAAGGCGTTAGGGTGATTAACACACTCGATGAAAAAATTATCACCCGCGACTTCGACTCGAGTGATATTTTTCCCTCGTGTGTTAATCTACCCTAACACCTTCATCAAAGGGCAGTATGTTTATAAAAGCTTATAAGTGTATTTTATAGGAAAAACCCGACGGGTGTCTCATGTGGAGTAGGATCTGCTTACCCTTCCGGAGCACCTGAGATCACCCCAGTTTTTGGTGGGGTTCGTGTTGTTCAGTCTTTAATTTTCTATGCTGTGTTTTGTATACTGTTGTTTGTCTTTAAAAAATTTGATCGTTTTTCGTTTTTTGACATGACATTGTCAGTTTGTTTTCGACTTATGAGTTTGAATATCCCTTTGGTATCTTTCGTCGTTCTTCCAGTGATGCTTGAGGCCAAATTATTTGAAAGTCTAAAACTTGTTATATGCGTCGAAGAGCTAGCGGTTATATAAAAAAAAGGGCAAACGTGTCGCCATACTCAGACAAACTAGAGTTATGCACGAGGTGGATGCATTCTTTAGTTTTATGTATAATTTACTGATAATATACTTGCATATAAGCATTTTCACACAGTAAGGATTCAACTCCCAAATTTTTTATCAAAGCCGCTTTTTTTTGTCTATCATAATGAACTTTTGTTATATCTCTCAACCTAATTAAAATAAAGATTTCTGATTTCATTATACTCATATGACAAAAGTAACGATAGATCGATAGTTTAATTAGATTGTTACATTCATTAGAAAGGACATTAGTTACGAATTCCACAAAAAATACATTTTGTTTTGTTTCAAACATTTATAAAAGCGGATTTAAAGAAATAACATTTCGCCATAAGAAGTCAGTTTCGTCAAAATATGCTAAAAAACATCACTGGTGTAGTATTGACTTGCAAGTCAATAATATATCTCATTGAATCTGTATTCATGCAACCTTTCAATTTACCTTTAGAGGAGATGAGTCCGTATGTGTTCATCATGTGGCTCATTGTTCAGCATGTGGCTCATTATTCATCATGTGGCTTGTCATTAAAAAGAAAAGAATTTCAACATTGAAAAGTGAAACAAGGGAGCCACCAGGAATAGCCATTTCGTAGCTTGATCAGGCCCACAAAACAATCATTCTTATACCTTCTTATACAGGTAAAACAATCATTCTTATACAGGTAAAACGATGATTCTTATACCTTCTTATACAGGTAAAACAATCATTCTTATACCTTCTTATACAGGTAAAACAATCATTCTTATACCTTCTTATACAGATAAAACAATCATTCTTATACAGGTAAAACGATCATTCTTATACCTTCTTATACAGGTAAAACAATCATTCTTATACCTTCTTATACAGGTAAAACAATCATTCTTATACAGGTAAAACGATCATTCTTATACAGGTAAAACGATGATTTACATATATTTTTGACCTATAACATAACATCAAACAGACCTAGAAAAATCAAATTGCACGTGCTCGCTATGCATTTATATAATATTTATATCGGGTTATATGACGGTCGTTAGTCTTCGGACGTCATCTCGGTGGACAATAAGATAGCGTCTGGTCTAAAATACATACATTATAGCGATCCCATGCATTATTAATTGTTTCGTTTTTACTTTTTGTAATTTGGATATCCGTTTTAGTATGTTATAAATAAAATATGAGATTTCGGCTCAAATCGGTGAACATGAATTTGACGACTAATGCCCCTTTGACAAATTCCTTATTAGCAATAAAGGGAAGTTATTGTATATTATCTGTTATTGATCATAATAAGGTTCGTTTTCTTTTTACAGAATGATCAAATCCCTCAAAAAGTATAATTTCTGATTTTAAACAGTAACTTCGAGTTCACAAAGTACTGTAACAGTAAAAAGTTTATAAAATGCAGCCAAGTAACTCTTGAGAAACTTTTTGTTCTATCGACACCAAAACTTCAACTTTTAGGTCTTAAAAAGATGAAGAAGATAACAAGAGGGAATAAAAAAAAATAAGTCGGAGATAGATAGACAACACAATAGCAAAATGAAAAAAAGGGAAGAGACAAATAATACTACCCAAAAACTATCAAACAGAAAGATAAAGATTAAGCAACGAAAACTCAACTAAAAGCCGGTGTTGAACTCTGTGCTTCTGACGGCTCTTTCTTCGTGGCACTATCGTGTTACTTACATGTATGCTAAGCAAAACTCTGCTTATGCGTCACTATATAAATAACACATAGCTGAGAGGGTGATAGAGCAGATTGTTACCCCGAGAAAACATTGTCAACTGAGGCGAAGCCAAGGTTGACAATGTCTTTTCGAGGGGTAACAATCTGCTCTATCACACTCTCAGATATGTGTTATTTTATTTATTATACTGAATGTTCTGTTATTACTGTCGATTAGATTTCAAATTCAAAGTAATAAACTATGACGTCTTGTACATAACAACCATTCGTATTTAATAAAGCGCACACTTGATCAAGCGTCTCCGTGAAGGGAAATAGAGTATTTGCCATAGGATAGAGTCGTATTTAATAAAGCGCACAGTTGATCAAGCGTCTCCATGAAGGGTAATAGAGTATTTACCATAGAATAGAGAAAGTTGTCTCCCTCGTATTAACCAATCAAAATCTGGCATTTTGACATGAAATGTAATAAATTCAATTATGTTGTAAACGAGAAAACGAGAAAGATTGTGGCTACGTAAAAACGGATGATATATCCGTCGCCGGAAAATATTCATAGTTTATCTCTTTTAACCTTGTGGTTGTACCTTTGACCAGTCAGTTCTTCATTTTTTAACTTGCATTTTCTTTGATTTGTTAAATTATATAATGTATTTTACAAACTTCCATAACACATAACTTCAGAGGAAAGGCAGCTATTGGTTGATTGAATGTCATCTCGTATACTCTGCTTTCAAAGGATATTAGATCGCTGTGATTTATTGGTATTCAAACAGTACTACATTTAATCATTATGACATGATCGAATTTCAGGAATATTATTCCTTTAACGTTAAACGTCCTTTGTTTATAAATAAGAAATAATCATTATTTCAGAAACAACGACGTTCTTTGAAGATATTTATATGTATCATTAAATTATACTAAAATTAAGGGGGAAATAAATTTACTTAGAAAATTGGCGAACAATGATTTTGAAATTTCATATGGTACAAATTAGAAGAATAGAATGATAACAAAAAAGGAAACGATATCAATGGGTGTTCAAAACCCGAAGAAGTCAGGAGACGAAGAAAACAGACAGTACCATGGTCAAGAGAAAAAGACTAAAAGGTTAACAACAGTCCACGATCACTATGCAGAAATCCGCATAGAAGCAAGCGTATAAATAAATCTAATGAAAAGATTATATCATACATGTATTAACATTACCGCAAACAATTTATAAAAAAAAAAGAAAACAGTCACAATTATCATTAGATTAGTTGAAACACAAATTACAAAATGCTTTTCAAATTTTCTTACGGTAGACTATAAACCTTAGGAGAAATATACATCTCTAGTAGCATGGGTGGCTGGATCTGAGCTGAGGAATAATGACCTATAATTAAATATTTGCAATCGAGAGGTTGATTAACACGATAGACCTTACATGTACGTATTTACACATTTTTGTTGAGCCTGCAGAAAGCTCGACATAGGGATAGTGATCCAGCGGCGGCGGCGGCGGCGTTAACAAACTTCTTAAAACTTAATATTTCAGAAGGTAGAAGAGCTGGATCCTTTATTTTTTGTATATAGATGCCTTATGTTATGAAGTTTCCGTCTGTCATATGTTCATAATCCTTGATCTCATTTTCATGGTTCAGTGACTACTTGGAAAAAAAGTTAAGATTTTTAGTATTCTTAATTTCTCTCTTATTATGAGTAATATGATACACTATATTTGGTATATAGGTACGTCTACGTGCGTACCTTGCAAGGTACTCATGCCTGTCAGACAGTTTTCACTTGACCTCGACCTCATTTCATGAATCAGTGAACAAGGGTGAGTTTTCGTGGTCAAGTCCATATCTCAGATACTATAAGCAATAGGTCTACTATATTTGGTGTACGGAATGATTGTAAGATGTACATGTCCAACAGACCTGGGGTAATTAAAAATGTTATTGTAATTAGCTGTATGATTTACATTGCCTTTTTGCCATGTAATTATGAATTACTCTTCAATTACTTTGAATTACATTTATATAATTGCTGGGAAATTTTAAACATTTTTGGCTTTCTGAGGCAACTTGTAAATTTCAGTTTTTCCTATATTTAGTATGCACTTGGTACTTTGATTTTTTTAAATACTTTTTAAACATTTATCATGATGAAAAAAATATAAAATTCCTTGATATTTCATTAATCATTATAAGATGTATAATAATCTGTATTTGTATTTAATTCATTAATTTTTTCACATGTTTACATGAAAATATGAAAATTAAACACAATACCAATTTATTTACATACAATTTGAAAATTTTAATTATGTTGTTCTAACAATTAACAATAATCTTAACCTCAGGTTATTCCTTTCACTTAATTAATTATGAAGTACAAGTTTGTTCCTGAATTAAATTGACAGGCATTTTTTTTAAACCATCATATGTATATATTAAAATCAGATGGATATTATTTAAACACTTTCTACAAAATTTTAAATACAGCAGTCAAGACATACAAGAACGGAGTCCAATATACTTGACAAAAGACAAGTCTGGAAAATGCTACCATTTCTTCTTCTGTAATAAATGGAAGCTTTTAAGTTACTTCAAATTTCGCATGAGGTACATAAGAAAACCTTTACAATCTAAATTAACATTTTTAGTAGGAACTTGAAAATGTAAGAAAATTATTTTTAAGAATAACATTTTTTATGTTAATCTGGATCTATTTTCCCCCAACAAAATAAGAAATGCAATCAACTGATCAGCATTGAAAATATAATGCTGATTAAATGTAACAATGACGTTAAAAATTTGAAAACTTTTTTTAAAACAAATCTTGTACAAATGTTTTCACTGTAAAAAAAGAGCGTGTATAAATAAAAGTTTCGTTCTATTCTAGCCTGATGTCATTTTTATGATTTTATTCTAAATGATATAGCTCTTGTATGTCTTTGGACAAAAGTAATTGAAATGTAATTAATTACATTTAAAAAGCAATGTAATTGAAATGTAATTAATTACTTTGGCATGTAGTTGACCCCAGGTCTGATGTCAAACCAGCAGGTGTCATCTGACCTTGACCTCATTTTCATGGTTCAGTGATTAATGTTAAGATTTTGTGTTTTTTTTTCTGTTTTTCTAATACTGTATGCAAAAGGTCACCTATATTTGGTTTATGAAAATATTTTACGATGTATATGTCAGTCTGGCATGTTTTATCTGACCTTGACCTCATTTTTTCGGTTCATTGCTCAATGTTACGTATTTGTTTTTTGGTCTGTTTTTTTTATACTATATGTAATAGGTTAACTATATTTAAATATAAATAAGAAGATGTGGTATGAGTGCCAATGAGACAAAACTCTATCCAAGTCACAAAGCATGTAATGGTTGTAAGGTGAACATGTCTGTCTGACATTTTCATGGTTCTTTGGTCAATCTTAAGTTTTTCTAGTTAAGTTCGTTTCTTAGATACTCTGTGCAATAGGTCAACTATATTTAAAGCATATTTGGTGTATGGAATGATTGTAAGGTGTACATAAAATGGAGAATGGAAATGGGGAATGTGTCAAAAAGACAACAACCCGACAAAAGAACAGAAGACAGCCGAAGGCCACCAATGGGTCTTCAACACAGCGAGAAAATCCCGCACCTGGGGGCGGGTTTCAGCTGGCCCCTAAACAAAAATGTGTACTAGTTCAGTGAAAATGAACGTCACACCAAACTCAGAAATATATAAATGAACTAAAATTAGAAAAAAAATATACAAGACTAACAAACGCCAGAGGCTCCTGACTTGGGACAGGCGCAAAAATGCGGCGGGGTTAAACATGTTTTGTGAGATCTCAACCCTCCCCTATACCTCTAGCCAATGTAGAATAAAGAAACACACAGCAATACGCACAGTAAAACCCAGTTTAAAAGAAGTCCGAGTCCGATGTCAGAATAGGTAACAAAAGAAACTAAGCAAAATGACAATGATACATAAATTAACAAAGGACTACTAGCAGTTACTGACATGCCAGCTCCAACCTCAATTAAACTGATTGAAAGATTATGTCTTCATCATATGAAAATCAAGCACAATCCCTCCCGTTAGGGGTTTAGTAGCATACTATCATAAAATATATGAGAAGAACATAACCCTTATCATGCCAACAACTGGTTTTAGAATAAATGTGTTTATATCCGATGCAAAGACCCTATGAGTGAATCAATATTAATACCAAAATATGCAATCCTTAATGACCTGACAACAGTATCGTAACCATATCCCTTCTGAATAAGTCTGTTTAAAGGTTTGGTTAGCTTTTGAGGTGAATACCGACATTTTTGTGCTTTGTAAAGAATATTACCATAAAAGATTGGATGTGAAATACCTGAACGTATAAGATATCTGCATGTTGATTTATATTTACGAATGATGTCCTTGTACCGATGATAAAATTTAGTAAATGTTTTGACTCGTTTGTGATATCGAAAACCCTGGTATAATACTTTTTCAGTAATACAGAGATTTCTTTCGTTAAAATCAAATACGCTGTTACATACACGAGCGAATCGAACAAGTTGAGATATATAAACACCATAAGATGGTGACAAGGGAACGTCACCATCTAAAAATGGATAATAACAATAGGAAATGAAAAATCATCTCTTTAATCATAAATTTTGGTATTAAGCTTCCCGTTAAAGATATAGATATCAAGATCCAGGAATGGGCAGTGTTCATTGGTAGTATCAGCTTTATTCAAAGTCAGTTCGGCTGGATAAATCTCTTTAGTGTACATACTGAAGTCGTCATTATTGAGAGCCAATATATCATCCAAATATCTAAAAGTGTTATTAAATTTTTGAATAAGATGTTGTTTCGATGGGTCTTTGCTGATTTTAGTCATAAATTGTAACTCATAACAATACAGAAACAGGTCCGCAATAAGTGGTGCACAGTTAGTCCCCATGAGAATTCCGATAACTTGACGATATACGGAATTTCCATAGCGAATAAAAATGTTATCTAGTAAAAATTTAAGGGCAGTTATAGTATCAAAGCAGGTCCAATTGACCTAGTTTTTTTGTTTGTTGTTACTAAAAAATGACCTTAAAGAGTTTGAACATATATATTCGCATTCTGACTTCTTAAATGCCCATTTAATCAGGTGTGTGATTTTTTTCTCAATAAGATTATTTTATATGCATAATGTGTTGAATTCGTAATATCTGTGTGATTTTTAAGAAAGTAGAACAACTTTTAGTCATTTTTTGTAATTTTGTGTACTGAAAGACATCATTGAAGCATGAAAAAGGGAAATAAATCACAAAAAAATAACAGATTTTAGTCATTTCAATGACATGTTGACTGTCTTTTGCTCTGTGACAAGTTTGTCATGTTTCTGAGCTGTTTTGGCCAAGAGCAGATAAGTTTTAAGAAAAAATAATAGGGAGTCCCTGCGCGGCTTTATCAAATTGTGATGTGTACTGAAATTGTGCTCGTATGTAAACAACGAATAGTAACGTCATGTGACCATTCCAGTTCTGTTCTCCATGTTCCAGTTTATCAAAATTAACCTGTCATATTTATTTTTCATAGGTAAACCAGGCCTGTGTCAATTCGTCACGAGCTGAATATTTGTCAATGACAGTCAAAGTTGAAAAATGGCGGTTCCGAAGACAATAAAATAAATGACTTGAATTTCTTTTTCAGCGATACATTATTTTGACATCTTATATTTTTCATTTTCCCGGCTGATAAAGCAGCTAATAATATCATTATAGTTTGACGTAAATTTTACATTGAGGTTCTGCAAAAGGAAATCACGAATTCACCAACATTCCAACTGACTTCATTTTCAGAAAACGATATCTGTAACAAACATAAACTATTAGCTACTTCTTTACAAGCAGAACCAAATACAATGAAAGTCCCAACTATGTACTGGCTTCCCAAGCTACACAAATCACCTTACAAATATAGATTTATTTCGTCTTCAAGTCATTGGTCCACTACTAAATTGTCTATTCTACTTACTAGTACACTTGGTACAATCAAAAACCTGATAATAAATTGTTCAAATAAGGCCTTTGGAAATAGTGGAATTAACTACTTTTAGAGTGTCAAAAACTCGTTGGAAGTACTTGATAAATTGCATGTATATATTGGTGATTTTGAATCTGTTCAAAGTTTTGATTTTTCTACCCTATATACCACTTTGCCTCATCTTATTAAGAAAAAAAAATCACACCTAATTAAATGGGCATTTAAAAAGTCGGAATGCGAATACATATGTTCAAACTCTTTTAGGTCATTTTTTAGTAGCAACAAACAAAAGTGCTATGTCAATTGGACATGCTTTGATACTATATCTGCCCTTGAATTTTTACTTGATAACATTTTTGTTCGCTTTGGAGATTCCGTATATCGTCAAGTTATCGGAATTCTAATGGGGACTAACTGTGCACCACTTATTGCGGACCTGTTTTTGTATTGTTATGAGTTACAATTTATGACTAAAATCAGCAAAGACCCATCGAAACAACATCTGATACAAAAATTTAACAATAATTTTAGATATTTAGATGATATATTGGCTCTCAATAATGACGACTTCAGTATGTATACTAAAGAGATTTATCCTGTTGAACTTACTTTAAATAAAGCTAATACTAACAATGACCGCTGTCCTTTCCTCGATCTTGATATCTATATCATTAACGGGAAGCTTGATACAAAAATTTATGATTTTTCATTTCCTATCGTTAATTATCCATTCTTAGATGGTGACGTTCCCTTGTCACCATCTCATGGTGTTTATATATCCCAACTTGTACAATTCGCTCGTGTATGTAACAACGTATTAGATTTTAGCGAGAGAAATTTATGTATTACTGAAAAATTATTACACCAGGGTTTTCGATA
Organism: Mytilus californianus; assembly: GCF_021869535.1. Lineage (NCBI taxonomy): Eukaryota > Metazoa > Mollusca > Bivalvia > Mytilida > Mytilidae > Mytilus > Mytilus californianus. The sequence goes on along the minus strand of NW_026262668.1, from coordinate 63,738,256 downwards.
TCATAAACTAGTCAAAACATTAACTAAATTTTATCATCGGTATAAGGAATATAACTCAACATGCAGACATCTTATACGTTCGGGTATTTCACATCCAATCTTTTATGGTAATATTCTTTACAAAGCACAAAAATGTCAGTATTCACCTCAAAAGCTAACAAAACCTTTAAACAGACTTATTAAGAAGGGATATAGTTACGTTACTGTTGTCAGGTCATTAAAGATTGCATATTTTGGCTTTAATATTGATTCACTTATAGGGTCTTTGCATCGGAATTAAGCATATTTATTCTAAAACCAGTTGTTGGCATGACACGGGTTATGTTCTTCTCATATACTTTATGATGGCATAATACAAAACCCCTAACAGGAGGTGCCTGATATTCATATGATGAAGACATAATCTTTCAATCAGTTTAATTGAGGTCTGGAGCTGGCATGTCAGTAACTGCTAGTAGTCTGTTGTTATTTATGTATCATTGTCATTTTTTGTTTATTTTCTTTTGTTTCCTATTCTGACATCGGACTCGGACTTCTCTTGAACTGAGTTTTACTGTGCGTACTGTTGTACGTTTGTTTTTCTACATTGGCTAGAGTTATAGGGGGAGGGTTGAGATCTCAAAAACATGTTTAACCCCACCGCATTTTTGCGCCTGTCACAAGTCAGGAGCCTCTGGCCTTTGTTAGTCTTGTATCATTTTTAATTTTAGTTTCTTGTGTATAATTTGGAGTTAAGTATGACGTCCATTATCACTGAACTAGTACACATATTTGTTTAGGGGCCAGCTGAAGGACGCCTCCGGGTGCGGGAGTTTCTCGCTGCATTGAAGACCCATTTGTGCCCTTCGGCTGTTGTCTGCTCTATGGTCGGGTTGTTGTCTCTTTGACACATTCCCCATTTTCATTCTCAATTTTATATCATGTATACCGCTCATGATACGTTTGGTTTCTTAAAATTTCATAAATTCACGATTTCCTACAGGGTCGTCTTCCGCGGGGAAATATTTTTCTGCACAGCGACATCTGTTGACGGCTCTCTCAGAAATTATCTCCACTTGATTCTCGAATAATAAATCCGGGGTTTTAACGGACAAATCAGGGATTTGCTGTCAGGCTGTACATTTCTTACACATAATGGTCATGCATGAAAATCAAATGGTCAAAGCTTTATGAAATTTTATTTCAAGCTTCTTGTGAGGATGACTTTTCATCAAATACTTTAATAGAGTAAATAACTTATAATTTTTACTGTATGATAATAGCATGAAATTTACGTGAATTCCATATTTTCCGAAATGGTGTTTAGCGGGCTGGTATGAAAAATTAATCACATGCGTCCGGCTATTATCACATGCCTTACCGTAACGTTATCGCATGGCATTCCTACGTTACTCAGCAAATTCCAGAAAATACACCTCAATGATACGTTTTCGGTGAAAAACATAACAAAGTAAGGTAAAAAACAGTTATTAGGAAAAATATATTATGTAAAGTGCAAAAGAACAAATGATACAATAAATGCATTTTTCAAAGTTTCCAGCATAATTTAGAAAGTTACTTTACAAATGTTGACCTTTACAAACAGTGTTCATTATGTTTTGTTGAATTTTTTGTTGAATATCGTCAATATAGAAATATATCATACTGTTGTTTTTCTCCTCTGTTGAGGCATATGATAGAAAGATTACATATCGGATGTATTACATTTGGCGTCCGACATCTGTAAACTTTTCACTTTTTGAACTTCTACTTGAGAAACACTTAAAAGGATCAAGATATAAAACTGTTATTTTTCTCTATTGTGGAAGCATATGATAAAAAGATCATAACATGTCATTTTTCATATCAGATGTATTATCAGCACTCGGTTAATATCAGCCCTCGAGCCTTCGGCTCTTTGGCTGATATTGAACCTTGGGCTGATAATACATCTGATATGAAAAATGCCATGTAATAATCTGATATTATTCCGTATGGTGTGCTTTCACATTCATCGCTCATCAACTTCTAATTTATCGAAAACTTGTATATTCTTCCACATAATGGCCATGTGTAAAACTTTCGTCGCATTTCCTCAGTTGTACTTATAGCATGCTATCATTAGTGTTGTTCATCTTGTAAATTTCAATTCCGACTGGAAAGTTTTAACGTATTTTTTTTTTTTTTAAATAAAAAAAAATATCACTAGTTGGGTCTCGAAAGGAAACTATTTTCTAAAACCACAAAGGAAAAGAATACAGCATGGTGTATTATATACAAGCTAAATATATTGAAGTTTAGATTTTAATGTTTGACATAAAAATTACTTTATTAATCTAAACGATACAAATGTTTAATTAGATAATTATTTTTTACTAATAATCACTCTACCTATGTGAATACATTCGAATTATATCGTCCTGAACATGCGTGAAAAATTTGCCACTGGAATTTAAGCAAACATCAATCACCAATCGAATCAGATAGGACCTTCTTCGAGATTAACGATAGACTTGTAGTATAATCATGAGCAAGAACACGTGGGAAGGTCTTTTTAACATGTAATAAACATATATAATATTATCTATCTAAATAAAGTTTATAAAATCTAGTGATATATTAAAATTTTGAAATTTTAAATTATTTGACATTCCGGGTGGTCGACCATAATCGCAAATTAATGAAATTTTTATAAGTTGATGGGGGAGGTGAAATATATATAAAATGCTTTACGGTTGGAAACATACGGCTGTTTGGCCTTTCATTTCTTTATAATAAGCTAAAATATATATCATTTGTATTGATTAAAAGCACTAAAACTTATCACATGTTAAACATCTTGTATAGCAGCTTTAAGGTTGAACAGCATGTGCAAATAATCAACGCGCAATAATGAGATTCATTTTTGATTGTACGGAAATCGTTATTACAACATTTTTTTTTCAATGTGACCCTTACCGGCTTCCGTATGACAACTCCTTAATTGGTGTCTCCTGTTTTTGAATTTTCATCGCGGGTTAATTTACAACAACAAGAATGTTTAATTTGCAGTTGAAATTGAAGATTTTGTCGTATGTTTCTATTATATACTTTTTAAACTGGCGAAAGCTTCAGGACTGGTATAGACTGAGTAAGTCGTCAGATGTTAAAAAAACTGTGATGTTTTAAATGTATCCTTGTCATTATTATTTAATTTGCCGTTCGATAAAGCAGATTTTTATGCATTGAAAAGACGTCAGATGTTAAAAAACTATGATGCTTTAAATGAACCCTTGTCATTATTACTTAATTTCCCGTTCGATACAGCAGAAATTTATTCTTTGAAAAACAGCAATTGCTACAATCCTCTACAAAAACGAAACAAAATTACTGATTTCAAAATATAGACCACACTCGTTATTATATGTCTCAGCAGTGGGTAAATTATTTAGGACAATCGATTTAAAATGTTCTTTTGTATGCGCCAGTATTCTGTACTTCTCAAGAAGAAACAAAAAGAAAATGACTTTATTCTTAAACTTAACGTTCCAAAATATAGATGATGACTTTCCTATATATACTAGTAATTCAAAGTTGTCTGACATTTCAATCATTCTTTTCCGTTGAGCTGAAAATGAAGGATCCCATACATCATAGTAAACGCTAGTCGCAGGTTAACTTTGACCAGTGAAAATGTCTGGTAATATTTACTTGCTGTACATGTTAGGACCACACCCTTTGGTTCATATCTTGGTTATCTCTTAGTGAGGTACGGTTAAGTTACGATACAAGTGATGAGTCATTATGGTCGATATAAAACTTTCGAATTTACATGTTCATATTTTTAATAACAAATGTAAAAATTCTACGTCCCGAAGATTACTTATTACCCCCAACCCTGTGTAAAAGGAAATACTGTAAAAGATTACTAAGGTTCTTGGATATCACATCATCTGATATATAGATACTTAATTAAACAGGCAGAATGGTCTGGAAGTTTGAAGTCATCTCATTTTTTAATTGAGTTCCCTAACCCATCTGGTCCTCATATTCGATTATGACATCACATAATTATCTGTATCTCTGTCATCCTTAGTTCAAGTTCTATTGATTTTTCCAAAAGATGTGTTTTCTCATGTTGTACGTTTATTTGTCTTTAAATCTATATATTACAGGTGTAGTTTCAATGTGAAACGATTCTTACGTGGAAAAATCGCACTTATCCTGCATTTTAAAGGCGGATCTTCCGAAACAATGTGATACAAAACAAATGTTCCTTGCTTTTATAGAAAGGTCATAAGACGTATCGTTATGCAAATAAAATATGTGAGAAAATCTGAAATTTTGTTCGCGGTTTCATTAATTTTGGATTACACTGATTAACTTGATTAAATTAAATATTAGATGCAGGTTTGAAATTTTACGTATTGTACATATTAAAAATTACCTTTTTTTTTAATTTTAATTTGCAAAAGTGTCACACCCAGCATAGCATATTTGGTATAAATACACGAATGCATGCGACTTGCAAGTATCATAATTTTAACAATGCACTTGCTAATTTTTACAGTGCTTTTAACTGGTGTTCTTACACTACCACGTGAACATATCGCTCTGGGACCACCGCTTTCAGAAGAGTAAGTAGTATTATTATTTCGCGTGCATTGTATGAATGTTTTTTTTTTTAAATAATACTTTATTATAAGAAAAAAATACTTTAAATACATGTGTCGTGTATGTAGATTTAGAACCGTATGGATTATCTTCTCACTTGAAGAATATACGCCCATCATCATGACAGTGGTTGCAAAGCTACTTCTCAATTTCAACTTTATTTTGAATTGGGATTACACAATCGTAATCATATAGTAGCCCCTTTTGTTGTTTAACAACATTATCATTCATTTATGACAATGTCATTCGATGTGTTTGAGCATCACCGCTCTTCAACACTTTGTACAGTAGACCATTCATTGGATACCAATGACCGTTTGCCCCGCCTTCTTAAATTGATTGACAACCGTCTTTTGAATGTCATCTCGGGACAACTTAAATGAAAACATTTTGAAAATAAATTTATTAAATTGAAAATAATTTTCAGTAGAAATAAACTACTTTTTCCATTCCATTTCAAAACAAGCAATGCATTTTTCAAGACATTTAATCAAACATTTTATCTAAGAAAAAATGCTTCCCTCTTCCAAAAAAAAAATTAAAAAATCGGTGCATAAGAAAGAAAATTCCCAGCATGATATATTTAGTACCGATGTTTTAAATACTAATCAACTGTGAAAGATATTCTGGAGTCGTACATTTTACGAGATCCATTGATTTCTTTTAAATATGAAAACAGAGGAGTGATCAGGAGTCGTATGATTGTAAGATTACATTGTACTTGCTTGAAAATATTGTGTATAAAGGGAAAGTTCTCTTTTGCATTAAAGTCAGTAAAAACGTGCCTCTCTTTGTCGATTGAAATTTATACATTTTCGCTACGTGCGTGAATATGCATTTCTAAAAGAGGCAATGCATTTCACACACTAGTCTTAAATGTCAAACTTTACTAAAAACTCACGATGTCTTTTATGAACAAAAAATTAATGTGATTTCCCCTGTATTTATTTTAACTTGCAAGGTAAATATCTAAAAGTTACAAAATCCTACTGGAAACTGATTATTAAACAGTCTTTATCATTTTCTTAAATATTATTTCCCAATCTAAATTATTATCTGTCGCTGATAAAGGCATACTTTGTTAAAAACTGCAAATTTTACAGGTTTTTGGAAAATTTTACAACCCTAGCCAAATTTAATTAATTTGAATCCGAAAGACATTATACATTATAAACCTTCTTTATCGTGGTGAATTGGTAATAATTATGTACTGTCAAACTTATCTTTGCATAAAGAAAGTCTGTGGTGTAATTTATAACGCACAAAATTATGTTTGACTCGCATCGGTCAAACAGATGTTGGGATGTAGGAATTAAGTTTTTTTCTCTCGCAAAAACTGTTTGATTGTAAAGAAATTTTGGAAGAGAGAAATACATAAATATCCAATTGCAAGACATTTTTTTTACAATCCCTGGAGGGAAAGGACTCGATTTCAAATAGTTAGCTGCACATGGTATACGCATTTTATTTAACTTTTTGCTGTATAAAGTTTAAAGCTTTTCAGAAAGCTTATGGAATTTTAAACAATCATTTTGTGATTTAGTATAAGTACAATATAGAATAAGGAGATGTGGTATGATTGCCAATGAGACAACTTTCCACCAGGGACCAAATGACAAAGATGTTATAGCAACTATAGATCATTGTATGGCCTTCACCAATAAGCAAAACCCATACCGCATAGCAAGCCATAAAAGGCCCAGACATAACAAAATGTAAAGCATTCCAAACGAGAAAACAAAAGCCTGAATTATGTACGAAACAACAAACGAATAACAAATATGATAAACAGCAACGAACGACAACCACTAAATTACAATCTCCTGACTTGGGACAGGCACATAAAAAATGAGGCGGGTAGAATGATGAAGTCACATGTTGAAGGAATTAAGATTAACATTTGAGAACAAAAATAAAAAAAAACAGATAAAAGAAACAGCTATTTAATTATGCAATGCAATCGTGCAGACCAAATATAAAATATCGACAATGACAAATAAAACAAGGAAAGTTAACAATCAATCAGAATAAGGATGAATATTTTCATTTGCCTATGCATGATAAAGAGGTGTGTACCTTCATAATGATATATTTCCAGTTCAGTATTCTTAGTATCAAGTAGACTTTTGAAGATTCCGCCTTTCCAAAACTATTTTTTCATGGTAACCAATTTGAAATACAAATCAACTTGTTAAACAGAATTATTACATTAGCCAAATTCTTTCATTTGTGTATTTTCTACATAAATTTATTATTGATATCACAAAAATATATATTAAAATTGCTCTTAAAGAAAATACAAAATCTAAAATTGTATTTCAAGTTATCGCCAATGCCCCTTTCTGATTTCAGACCATTAGGAAATTTGTCTTTAAACACTGAACAGTTCTGATAACATCACTATTTGCTATGCACAATTCTGAGTGCACAATTTTCTATTTTCATATAAAATTAATTTTTTCACGGGCTTTAACAATTTTCACTTTTTCAGTAAATATTTTAAGCTCCTTTTCTGTTCCGAAATACAGGATATGCTTCCTCTCTGTGCAATAATTTTGCTGGCAATAGCAACTGAACTGTAAATCACTGTAAGGTTGAATTATCGGACAACAGCGAATTATGATTTTTCACAAAAGATAAAATTATTTTCACAAACACTGCCGAAATTACTCTTGCAAGTGTTGGACATGTCGAATCATAAACGTTGACTCTTTTCCAACAGTAACTAACAGGTCAATCTCTCCAGTCCAGTGGTGGTTTGTGCAATAAAGGAAAAACAATATCTTCTTCACCCTAAAAATATAATTTTATTTTCTTACAAAATGTATCATTAAATTTATCTCTAACACAAAGAAAATTCTAAAATAATGCGAAATGTTTTGAATATGGGAAGGAACCAAATATTGTATCTATCAATTTGCATATTCTATCAAATTTGGTGGAGGTTGTTTGCACTCGGTAGATGGACATTTTATTATCTATTTTATTTCAGGGCTGTTCCAAATTATTAAAATATGACGACCCCGGGAATAAATCGTTGAGATATAGAACGTGTTGCGAGTTACTATTGCCTTGACATGAATATTATCACCCCAAATAACAACAGAACACTGCAATGTATATGTTTTTTTTTACAATTAGTTTGCCATGTTTTTAAAATATTTTCTTTTATTCTAAATTTCTTAAAGAAGAATAATTAATTTCCAAAAGGGGGGGGGGGTGTAGCGAAAAAATTTTAATTACAAAACAATAAAATATGCATAATTGAGTTTGAATCAAGTTGAAATGACAGCAAAAATTCTACATTGATGATATTTTTATTCAAATGATACATACCTCGAACCATCAAATCGTCATTTCTCTGTAGACCCTACATTGCTGTAAGTCAGTGCGACTTTATCCACCAGTAACATATGTCCACAAACAAAACTTCGGGTACACGAGGAGACCTTCTTGCTTTAAGACGGTTCGAATTTTCTTCATTTTGAGCTAGAGCTAGTTTCGACCTTGGCGTCTTATTTTTAAATTTACTTCATTGATGAACTTATCACTACAACGTACTTGAAAATCTTCGTTCCCGTGAAAATTAAGAATTGTTTAAATTTCAAATTTCATCAAGGTCTCTTCTGTGAATATAAGTCAACTGTCTGACGGGCTTCAAAGTCCATAAGATAAGTGGTCAATGTATTCATGTGAATTTATTCTAAGTGTACAATGGGTAAATTTCTGGTTAAACATTAATCTTAACTCTGATGTGCCGCATAAGCATCCCTATAAAGTAAGACGGTCCGTGCGTGACCCATGACATTAGATATTTTATGCATTTCATTGGCTATTTTCTTTCAAAATCCAGACCAGCTAGTAACCTACATGTATATCAATTTACGTGTCTGAAGACGAATTTGTGTAAAATATTTTTGTTTGATTTTAATTTCTGAAAATTTAAATAAATTGAACTCTAGAACAGACCATTTTGGGACGTCGGGTTGGGTCTTTATGTTTTGCGATAATTCGGGATTTACACTTATTGGGACTCGGGAATCAATGATTAATTTTCGGGATTCGGGAAAAATGTTTTATGTTTTCGGGATTTCTGTATTCAGCTTTTTCCCTCGGAAATTCGGAATGATACCCCTCCTACGTATACCCCTCTCTCTCTCTCTCTCTCTCTCTCTCTCTCTCTCTCTCTCTCTCTCTCTCTCTCTCTCCAGCAGACAATGTTGAGGAAAAAAAATTGTGAATTTGAATTTTTTAAATATCTATAATTCTTATAAAATCACAAAACCTGCAGATATTTTGTATTTCTTTATGTGGAATGCATACAAAAAGGGGGTGTACACGACTTCCCAAACTTAATCTACAATTTCATGTTCAACGTTACTCAACACTTTTAATACTGAAATAATTAGAGATATCAATAATTTTTTTTTCAAATATCGAATACTAGTTCTCAACTAAATGTCTAAATATATCCGTTTGGAATATTTTTCCCCATATTGACAGCTATCTGAAGTCAGTTCATAGGACCTCAGTTTAATATAGGCGTGGTTATCCATCACTTTTATGAGCCTACTTTTATCCAATCAACTGTACTTTATGATAAAGATTGGCGTGCGATTTTAGTTGAAACAATGTAATTTATATAATGGCATTGTCATTGTAATAGTTTTGGGACACAGTTACATCAACATCAACAGGTAATGCACTTTATTGAGGAAGCTGTGAACTACTGATTCAAAATAAAATTGATTTCAACAAATTGATTTGTAACCATTGTCATGATGTTGGGTGTAATCAATGTGTCATCCTGGCACTCTCCATCAAAAGTTCGAGAGAAGTTACATATTTTTACATGTCTCTGAAGTTAGTAAACAAAAATACCAAACGGACTTAAGCAGAACAATCAAAACCTTCTCAGACCAGATTCATTCGAGGGAGTACAGTTAATATATAATACTTAAAAACTGCAAATATTCAGTCCCATGTTACGTTAAATATGTTAAATAAAACGCATTGCAGTGGAAGAACGTACATTATATATAATTGTTATGACAAATCTCATTTGAATGTTTATTGTATTTTATTGCAGTTTTTAGCGAATATAAACTAAATATATTTTGTTTTACAGAGATGTGAACGATGAAACTCCACCACATGATGATTTCGAATCGTTGATCCCTGACGAGATTGCTGAAAAACTGATAGCAAATGCGATTAGTGACAAAGAGAAAAATAGTACTGAAAATGATCAAAAAGGTGCTAGTACACGCAAACTAAAAGGCAGAGATATCATAAAAGCAAGAGAGCAAAATGAAAAGCCACGGAAATTCAAGAAGGATGGGAACAAAGAAGATACGACCAGTGACATGAAACGGCATAACACATGGTACAGCATAATGAGGAATGCTCAAAAGAGACAGGTTAATAGCGAACAAGAAGCTGCTTTGCTGAACATCAAAGGAGTCAAGAAACCCTGTCGTTTACCAAACGAGGCGGCTACCAGTGCACTCTATATACACAGAGCGTTTCGCAAAAACGAATCAGCTGGAAATATGTGGTCACTGGTAAGTCCTTTGCACAAACTTTAAAATAGACTTATTCCATGTTATTCATGGTTATAAAAAAAAGAGGCACAATACACCAAGAAGACAATAAAACAGCATAAGATAAACATACAATACCTTGACCAAAACTAAAAACGACGAAGAAAAGACAGACAAGAATCTACAACCCTTTCCCCCAAAAAATAACAACAAACACAAAAGACTGAGCAACAAGAACCCCACCAAAACAAGGATTTATGCTTAGAAAGGGTAAGCAGATACTTCTACACAGTGGCTACCATCGTGTGCCTCATGGAAAGTAAAAATTCGCTGATGTTATGTATTATAGATACAATGAATAAGCGTTGATTCTTGAAAAAGAAACTATGAGCCCGGAGGGCGAATGTTTTTTTTTATGAATTAACACTTATCCATTGTATCTCTAACTTAAACTATTGTGTTGATATCTTTTCAAATTTAAGTCTTTTCTAAATTAGAAGTTATTGTAAGTGAGTTTAAATAAGCATTTTATCATTTTCAACGATGCATTAATAAATATAAGTTCACAATTAATCGGTTAAAAAATACAAATATAACATAACACGTCTGTCTTTAAATAATCTGAATATCATCCGTAATTCAATAATTAAATAATAAGACATATTCAAACTGTATATAATAAGTATGGTACTGAAAATTCTATCAAGAAGCCTTATTCTAGGCACATCACGATTTACTCGAATAGGGACTTTTTAATAAACATTTGTAAAGATATGTAGTCAAACAGACGAAAGCATACTATATTTATAAAACAAAAATGGACAAATTGAATATAATCATTTTCTTTTCAATTATTTGAGACATATTCAAACTGTATATAATAAGTATGGTACTGAAAATTCTATCAAGAAGCCTTATTCTAGGCACATCACGATTTACTCGAATAGGGATTTTTGAATAAACATTTGTAAAGATATGTAGTCAAACAGACGAAAGCATACTATATTTATAAAACAAAAATGGACAAATTGAATATAATCATTTTCTTTTCAATTATTTGAAACAGCCAATAATAATCCAAACATAAACGGGAAAACCCGCTATCATTACAAAAATATCCACAGTATAAACATACAAAATAAGAAAAACGGAAAAACTTAAGAATAGGGACAACAAAGAGAATACAGGGATTCGGACCTGAACCGACAAGTCTCTACCTTTAAATTGACTCTTTAACTCATTGATCTTAACTATGTTAACCTCGCGGCTACCAACTATACGATTGTCTATTATGTATACATAAAGGTACAAGCCCCGTGTGTCCGTTGTACATATGTGTGTCATATGTTTATTTATAAACAAGTCTAGATTATAAACAACGTTCAAAACTATGATTGCGTTGGATAAAAACCGCAATTTTTATAAGTGTGCATGAAAAACAAATGTCTTGGTAGAGGGGTCTAAATACAGCACAAACAACATTTTCCAAAAGACCAAAAAAGTAGAAAAGTATATTTTAACAAAACGCATTTGACTAGCAGGTCGAACAACGGATGCTGACTGCCATGGCGATTGCCAAATAAACGTATCACCAGATGTAACAAAATGGATCTTAATTATCAATTTGATACCAAACAGAAAACTATGAACTTGCGGAAAAGATGGTATACCGCAAACATGAGGTGCAAAAATTTGTATTCCATATCCGTATTTCGACAATTAATGTCTCTTCAGTGATGTTAGAAATCGAAACGGTATTTGGAAGGCCAGATAATTTACCTCAATTTAGGATATATATGTTAATTTATATATATAAAATAGACATCTTAATTGCAAGCCATCGGTAGCCGAGAGGTTTCGTCGATGTGTTTATGTCAGTCGCACATAACAGATTTCAAGGAGGGGTTCGATTCTCAGTGAAGGCATATAAAAATTACAAAAAATTACAGGTAAGTTTTTAAATTAATTCCATTTGTGAACAGAAATCAGTAAATTATCCAATTCAAACTTATTGAAATTAGGCACACAAAGGAAACAGTTGAAATAAGTTGATGAGTCCTTTTAAGCGACAGATTTAGGAAGCGTTGATTCTGTAAAAGTTATCACATGAGGACGCGGTGTGTCAGTGTAAGATCGCCCCGATGGCTGGAGGGCAGAAGGTGATCTTACACTGACACACCAAGTCCGAGTGGGATAACTTTTTTACATCACAGCTCTTCTAGACTATATGTAAAAAAAAATTTACGCTTCATAACATCTAGTTCAAAATGCCATACAATAATTATAATATACTTTATATATTACTATATACCCTTTATGAGCCCCGGATACAATGTTTAAATATGTTAAATTAACAGTGAGTTTACAACTAGTCGTCCTGGTGTAGGGATATGAATCGTGGCTTCATATGCTTAAGGTCTTGAGTTCGATTCCCGGCACCGACTCTGGAAATTAAGTGGATTTTTTTTACATCAATTTTGAAAGTTAGTCTTTATTCCGAAGAAATATTTCTAAGTTTTATTGTGTGTTCAATATTAATCCAAACTGTTACAGAACAAAAGAAAGCATGCAGTACAAAGAAACTCAAGGTAGGGTGATCTGGTAGGGGTGATCCGACTCAGATCACCCCTGTTAGAACAAAGGAGTTGGGATATAAAGAATAAGAATCCACGGTAAATGAATAGGCTGACGTCACAATAATGGTTTAAAATTGAGGAAACGAGGACGGAATTGTAGAAAATAACAAAATGATTTAAATTGTATTAGATAGTTTATGTTTTAAACTGAATCAGATATTAAGCACTTTTTGTGTTTGTGAACCTGAAGTTTTGTACGATATATCTAAGATCTGATAGATTTTACTCTCGAACACAATCATATGGCTACAATAACATGTCTGGGGAAATATGATTTATTTAAAGTTTAAATTTGACTAGTTCTGTACTTGTGAGGATCCTTAGGTCGGTTATTTGCGTCTTTTTGTGAGCTGTTTTTATAGTCCCTTTTTGATGAGTCTAACCCTTTTAAACTGATTTCTTTCTCTTATTGTACTGGTGCAGCACTTTACGATGAACACTACCACATATCAAACCCCGCCACTTTCTGTTTGTGCCTGTCAAAAGACTGAAACCGAGAATGTAGTCTTCTCGGGGTTTGCTGTTTGTCATAAAAAAAACAAATAGTTTTATTGTTTAGCATAAATCAGGCCATTTCTTTTCGTCTAATGAGTTGTTTCACATTTTGACACGTCGAGGTCTTTTATTGTAGTGCACATCCTTGCATTTGGTCTTTGATGGAAAGTTGTCTCCTTTGCAATTATAACACAACTCCTTATTAATATATATATATACAGCATCTAAAGAAGAGTATGGACTAGAAAAAAAGTACTGAATGTTTATACTGAGAAGAGAAACCACGGAATGGTTTATGATAAAGATAGCCTTTATTTATTTTACAGCACACATTGATATCGTCAATTTCTACTTGTTTTGGTTATTCGACATGAGTACCAACTTCCACCCCTATCTTGGTTTTTAAAGGGTACCGTGTTGGTTTTGCTTTAGTTTTCATTATTTCTTTCAAACTTTCACATTCGGTTAAGTTTTAGGGTTTTGGAAAAATAACACATACAGAGGTTTCTGAAAATTAACACATACAGAAGTTTTTTTCCTTCAACTTAGGGCTTTTTATTGTCCGATTCACATCTTTTCCCACCCTTTAATGTCCCTTTTTTAAGCGGGTTTCTTTCAAAGAAGTATTTCACACTACTCACATTTCAAAAGCATGTTGACATTTTTTATTTCAGGATTGGGACCCAGACCTTGCTGACTTAGCACAAGGATTAGCAGATGAATGCACATTTAAGCACACAAACCTGGAGTTGTAAGTGATGGTTATTTTTGTTATTTGGGGGTTTGGGGGTTTGGGGGTGGGTGGGGTGGGATGGAGTCGAATTCAATAATACATAACTGACTAAAGAAATGTCCTCTAAAACCCAGAAAAGAATATACTTAAAATTTTTGGGATCAGTACAAAAATTAACAAAATCATTTCAATGGGCGAAATAGCTAAGGATAGCTTCTTGGATAATGAGAACAGTATGATTTAGTCAGTTTCTAAAATTGGCATTGTGTCTATAACTATGATTAAAATATACTAGTATTATTATTCCTGAAAGATAAGCTTGAATGAAAGATATTCGGTTATGTCCACGATCCAGTTCCCTAACATCCCAAGTTCATTTTTTAACATACTGCCATATTCTAAATTTAAAATAATGATGAAGTATCGCCAAGCGTCAAATGGTTCGTTTGTAATTACTAGTGTTATATTATACTGAAAACTCTTACCCTGTGAAATTATCTAATTAGGTCAGCCCGGTAGAAAAAGTCTTGCATCACCATTAAATGAAAAAGTTAGTAAACCTGGAGTAAAGTTGCGTCTACGTCTTTTTGCACGGTCTCGTGTTCTGTGGAGTGTTTTGTGGATTGTTGTTTAAAATTTGTACTTTTTACCATGGTGGTGATTGTCTTTTTTTGAAAACCGCCTTGGTAGTATCGTGGTATCATGTTCTCCTCGAGTGCAGGAAACCGTGGGTTCGATCATCGGCCATGCAAAACCTGAGACTTGATAATTGATATTGCTGCTTCTCCGCTACGGACGTGTCATTTAGGAGTAAGAGCAAAGACTGGTTGGTCAGGAGTCAAACTAATATGCCCGGATAGGGTGACATGTCTTTTCTCCTGACTGTTACCTTGTGAACTAGCACGTTAAAAATCCGACACAGCGTGTCGGTCATGTACAAAGCAGAGTTTATATTCAGATCACATTAACATGTTCTCACCTAGATATCATTTAACTTCTCAAAGTTTTACCTGATCATGTAACGTCAAGATAATTTACAACCGTCTAATACAACTTTGCTCTGAGGTTACAGAAAGCCTTATTTTTGATAAGGCATTTTCAATCCTTTCAGTTTGAAAGCATTAACATTAAAATGTGTTGCCAAATTACGTTTTAACCAATAACAATCTGGCATTTTAACATGATGTATAATAACAAGCAATATCCAATTCTCGCTTCGTATGAAAGATATAATTATCTGTTGAAATGTATATGTCATCACACTAGACTTTGAGGTGGTATTAAAAGTAATATGTCTTTTGTTGAAAACAGTATGGCCGCTCTATCATATATCTTTTAGTGTTGTTGACCAATGTTGGGCAACTGTCTAATTGACGAATACTCCGTCTTTTTTCATGTATACCTTGGTTCTGAGTAAGCTATAACAGGACTTAAATCTTAAATCGGATATTAATTCTGTTTTAGCGCTAATGGTGTACGCGTTGGTCAAAATTTAGGCGCTATAACAGGAAATGATCATTCTATTGAGAGAATTGTGCACTTGTTTATGAACGAAAAAGACGATTATAATTATAAGGATCATCAATGGACTGATGTTGTTGGACACTATTTACAAGTAAGTTCATTAATTATACTAACTTCACTTTCAGCTATAAATATAATATTCTCTCACTAAATAGTTTAAAGATTGTTTTCTTTCTAGTCACATAACAATGGGTTTTTTTCATTCAGTATTGCTTGTGATGTATATACGAAACATAATAAAATTACGTTTAATTACGATTGCATTTCTTCAAATGCAACTTTGTTTTTATTTAATGTGTATCACTTCCGTACACCAAAAAGTAAAATAAAAAAAAAATAACGAACTCCAAGGAAATTTCAAAACGGAAAGTCCCTTATCAAATGGCAAAATCAAAAGCTCAAACACATCAAACGAATGGAAAACAACTGTCATATTCCTGACTTGGCACAGTTATTTCCTTATGTAGAAAATGGTGTATTAAACCTGGTTTTATAGCTAGCTAAACCCCTCACATGTATGACAGTCGCATAAAATTCCATTATATTGACAACAAAGTGTGAAAAAAACAAAAAAACAAAGAAATATGTCAACAAAGAAAAACAAAATGGCATATAGACAAAGCACATAAGCAAAAATGAAAGACAAGAATACAAAAAATTGACCAAAGCACAATAACACAATGACGGGATGTATAAGAACCGAGCCACGACAAAGGGATTTTACTAAAAGATGGACTAAACAGTAAAGGTAATAATTTACAAAGACAAATAAAAGAACACTATAACACGTAATTAAGATGGCAAACAACGTCAGTACCTAGAATCTATACTTGAAGACCATCATGTATTATTTGTGAAGTTGATACGGAATATTTATCAACAAGGTCTTGGTATCTTCTGATGAACTTTTTAGAACATAACCCTGGTTCGTCAACTTTCTGCTCAGACATTGATGACGTTTTATAAAGTGTGAGTAACAGTTGCAAGCTATGAATACCGAATGAGTTTGGAAATGTATATCCGTTATGCCGGTGAAGTTTGTATATTGCTACTAAGGTGGGGGAAATTGATAATTTAATAACTGATAATGTCATAAATTCAGGTACTGAGATGACCGTTTATGTCAAATTCGAGGTATAAGTCTACAAATGAGGCGGAGGAAGCCGTGTGTGTTGTTTCTTTAATTTCTAGTTCTGTAGGATATATTAATGGAACCCATTCGGAAAGGTTTGGATTGTTAATGGAAAAACATCATCAATATATCTGAATGTGAAATAGAATGATATGGCTTCTTTGATCTATTTGTTTTTGATAAGTGTCTTAAGGAACTCCGACTCATATGAAAATAAGAAGATGTCGGAAAGGAGAGGCGCACAGTTCGTTCCCATAGGAATGCCAACAATCTGTTGAAAAAGTCTACTTACAAATCAAAAAAGAAACTCCATCATACTGATCACTTGTTCCCGTGTGCAGCATATTTTACATTTTTGGTCACCAATAACAAAATATGCCGTATGGTGTCCCAAAGTAATAAATTCATAGCGTATGCTACCATTTTTATATTGAAAAGCATTGTGGATTATTTCTTTTAGACGATTTTTTTTCAATTTCACATGGGGAATGGTGGTATACAGGGTTGAAAAATCAAAAGTTTTGATAGAACTAATTTCATAGAAAGATCGATATTTAGAACTATCCAGAAGTTCTTTGGAGTTTTTTAGAATCCACATATGGTTAATACCACTTCTCGAGTAAACAGTTCACAGTATTTCTGAAGACCCTCTTCCACTGCAGATAGAATTTTTGTCAATCTGATGGACAATTCCTTCGTAGAACATACAGATGAACCGGCAATGTACCGTTGTTTGTACGGAATTTTGTGAAGCTTAGGTATCCAATACAGACAAGGTAAGTCCTCAGATTTGCTGTTCAATGTAATGTTCATTGAAGCCATGAAGGACTTATGATTCGCCAAAATCTCATCCTTGTCAAATGATATGTTTTTGTATGTGGGATTACCTGTGTGCTCATTTATTCCTAATTCTGTTATAAGACACTCGTAGAAGTACAATTTACATACAAAGACAAGATTATTTGAAGCTTTGTCCGCAGGAACAACAACATATTTATCGTGAAGAGATGATAGACATTTCACAGCTTCTCTGTCTCTGAAAACGGACTTTGGTTGATCATTCATACAGTTTTTCAACTTATGAATTCGACGTTTTATCTGAGACCTGATTGTTTTGACTCATTCTGACAAAGTGTCCAGTTCAACTTCTTCTCGTTTAGCCCATGATCGGGCGTAGTCCTCAATGGAATCCATAACTATTTTCAAGCTATGGTTCCAATTGATGTGTTGGGGTTCTCTAAACTTAGGACCATGAGATATCACCTTTCGATGTTCATGTTGAATTATGTTTAGATCCCAAGTAATAACATGGCCAGAGGGGCTGTAAATATAAGGCAAGTGGGAACAGTCACATGTCAGAGGGTTTTTCATGTATTGTTCCAAATCAAGGTCCTGCAATGCTTTCTTATAGTTAAATTCTTTAGGTGCAATGGTTTTGGTGTAACTGTAGGATACAATAGGAACAGAATGATTTTGAAAATAAAGTGGAATTTTAGATGTTACCTCCTTGTGATGAAGAACGTTGCTGATGTTGATTGGATCAATTCCTTTATTAGAAAACTACTTCAAACGCAGAAAACGATTTGTGTTAGTCTGATAGAATTATACATGTTTGCCACACAAAATTTCCTATAACGTCGCTCACTTATGGTGTTTTATATTGTGTTAACTATTGGAAAATATCACTATCTCGATATCTTTTGACTGTCTCACGATTTAATCGCGATCGCATCATAGAATCACACAGCGTTTTGTTTGAGTTGATAATGATGAGGCGGAATGTTTAAATAACATATGATTTATTTCTTATTCAGTATCGATTTGAAATTGATCGATCTTGCGTTGAATGTTAGTTCGAATCAACTGACAATTTAACTATTGATAGTCATGATTAAAGTTTTTTATAGGATTACATAATGTGAAATAACTGTTACAGGTAGTAAACTGGAGAACCATTAAAGTTGGTTGTGCAGTAAACAAATGTGACAACTTGTATGTATCAACATCAACTCAACATGAAGTATGGAACAATGCTTGGTATTGGGTCTGTGACTACTGGCCTCCGTAAGTACTTACGTTTAAGTATTTAAACCAACTGCGCATGCGTTTCCATGCAATGGGAAATATTGTTATGAAATTAGAATTGATGAGAGTCATTTACTTGCTGAAGGTACATCCGGAATAATAGATTCCACTGATGTCGCACTTTGATTTCAAAACCAGAAGTCAATGTTTAAAATCGGCTGTAGTTTATTTCATACAGTTTTATGAATTTACCTATAAATGTTTTTACTTGTTTTACAAAAACTTAGGTTGCTACTCCCTCTTTCAGAATGAAACATTTATGGTTTTCGTTATACATTTTAGGTTCATGTAGCTTATATATAGCTCCCTGTATCTATGCATTTTTGCATTTACATAACTTAGATGTACGCGTCACGACGAAGATGGGTCTATAAACTCACTTTGAACGCAGTAAAAACTAGAACGCTTTACTTTTGGTTTAACACACTGCCTGATACAATTGCTATTGGAATGTTGGGTTACTTTCGGTTATTTTCGGGTTTGGTTTTCATTCTTATTGACGCAAATCCCACATCTCCTTTCAATCATAATTATATATATGTTAGTCCACGAAGGAATCATCCATCAACTATTCAATGTGTTGGCATTAATTTTGATTTATTACGCACGCCTTTATATAATCTAAGGCAGCTATGAGAACAAGTCAGTTGCAATGCGCAAAAAATCGTAAAAATGATTTTTTTCTTAATTTGTTGATATTTGTTTATAGTTCATGTAAGTGATATTGAAATTTTGTTGTTCTATACTTTGCGATAATTGGAGTTTTTTTTGTGTGTGCGTGTGATTTTTTTTCCTTTGATTTTCAACAAAGGCTTAAAAGCGTAAAAAAATCGTTGTCAATTACTTAATTGAAATAATTAATACATGTATGTATAAAAATAAAATTATCAAAATAGACCTGCCATTTAATTTGACTTTTCTATAGCATTAAACTTTGAAACTAATGCATTCTAATACTGGATCAATGTGTCAAACAGATCATTTCGTTCAACGAATTGATAATATTTTCATAATCAAAGAACCGAAGTATTGTTTACTAAGATGGCGTCAGCATCTGAAGGCTGTAAAATTTATGAAAATAATTCATTTCACTTTGATACGGCTAAAAGCGACATGCAGTATTCACGGTTCTCAATGCTCTTCAACTTCGTACTTTATTTGATCTTTTTAATTTTTTTTTATTCGAGCGTCACTGACGAGTCTTTTGAAGAATAAACGCGCGTCTGGCGTATATATTTTTAATCCTGGTATATTGTACCTATGATGAGGTTACTGATAGTTGTGTGTTTTCTTTTGATATTAAACATAATGCTCATACATATTATGATGATTGCAAATTAAATAATAATTTCCAGTGTTGTTTATTAGAGCGTGACTACTGGGGATAGGGAACAGCGTGTCAGAAATTTATGTTGCAACAAAACATCAAAGTTCCCGATAGGTTGATTCAAATTTTTGTTTTTTAATGTGCAAAGCCAATGACAATCCTTATAAATAGAAAGTTATACAATATGTATGTTTCCATTCCTACCGGACGAACTGTATAATATTTATACATTTATTAAATAATTAAAACAGACGCCCGCTTAGAATGGGTCTTTCTAATGGATAAAAATCTCAATTAGTGGTGAATTTATTTGCTGGAAACAAAGAATATTTTTTTTAAATGGGTTAATTAAACTTGCAAACAATATACGACAAAGGTGCCTACCATTTTTTTTTTATTAAATGCTCAACTGCATTGTTATTTTTTGCTACAAATATAATAAAACAATATTGAATTGATAAAAACGTTTCAAGTTTTAATATGACATTATATAACAGGTAGCGAGCAAAAATTCAAAATCGGCTAATTATTCTTACATTTTGTTTAAGTGTATCTTACAATTCGAGACCTTATGACTATACGGATGGGAAAGTATGTTCTGAATGTATGGTGCCAAAGGACAGTGGACTTGGATGGAAATGTGTAGATCAAACATGCCGTAAGTTGAGATTTATTTTTTATAAGTCAAAACATTCAATATAATATCAAAAATCACCAAGTAAATGTTTAAAGCAAATAAAAACATATCAGTTACATGTACTGCATGTGATATAGTTTGTTATTCGCCGAAAATACGCTTTCACAAAACTTAAGGAACTCCGAATTCCATGTCAAACAAAATTTTACGCTAGGAAATGATACGAGAACGATTCAAGCAAACAAATCTAACAAAACACAACGAAAAGATTGGAAACGAACTACAAATACAAGATTTAAATGAAATAACTGAGGACAAACCATGTCTTCGTATCTTTTTAATAAATCAAATGTCGTTTATATAGATTTATGTTACATAACATGCATTATACAAAATAAATAAAACTGAGGATGGAAAAGGGGAGTGTGTCAAAGAGACAATTGCCCGACCAAAGAGCAGAAAACAGCTCAAGGCCACCAATGAGTCTTCAAGAATATATAACCATGTTTTATCGGAATATCTGTATACAACCAATAACTATATCCATGAGCAAAGTCAATCATAACTTCAGATATCGTACGACCAAACTGAAATTGATAGTAAGAGTGCACTTTGAAATTTTAAATCGTTTCGCTGTGATTCTATTATGTTATACATTTCGTCCGCCAGATGTGCTTTTCTGGATTTACCTTCATCAGGAACGCTCAAACACAAAAATGTTAAAGCCAGAGATGCAACGTTACGAGCCATATGACCAACAGGCCTAAACATAATGGCCAAGTTCATCTAAGATCAACTTTGCCTGACTTTAATATTTACTTGTCCTTTTTCACATGGATAAAATTTGAAATAATTATGAAACACATTGATTATTTTAGGCGATTGTAAGCTTGACGGAACTGATCCAGACTGTAGTAAGTATATTTAATGAAAGCTATACGGAATTGATGAAAGCTGAAGTAACGGTTAGGACTTCTTTCTGTATATAGCCTTATTCAACCTGAAAATGTTCACCGGCATCTAGCAATCGGCGCAATATAGCGGACATAAATCATTTACCGTTTTTTTTTGTTCCAATACAAATATTTCTTGATAAATAATAAAGTTGAGCGGATTGATGTTTTTGTTTGTTCAAATATACATATTTCTTGATAAATAATAAAGTTGAGAGGATTGATAAGCAACAGTTCAGCATTATACCGAATGCAAATGATGATATTAAGTTGGTGAAATGGTACTTGTAAATATATGTCAAAACGATCAACGATCGACCCAACAATGCATTTTGTAACCTGGGCCCCGTATGCATAAAGCTACTTAAGTTAAGATATGCAATCGTAATACTAATTTATCGTAGGACATGTAGAAAAATCCGTCCGTTCGGAACAAATCTTAACTTAAGTAGCTTTATGCATACGGGCCCATAGCCTTAAAGTTTTCATCATTTCTTATAAAGCAATTAATGCAAAATATTCTAACATTAGTAATTAATTGATTGGTAGAATGAGTTAACATTTGTAAGCATCACTTTCAGCAGTATTTCTCCTACATGTGTATCATAGCGGTCTGTTTTATTGGTGGAGGAAGTCAGAAGAACCGCTGACCTTGGGCAAATAATTGAGATTGTAGATTAACTGAAAGTGCATGTTTCAAATGCAAGAAGATACCTATGTTTTCATCTTGAATGACCAAGATCTGGAAAGGATTAATCTAAATGTTTTGACCAACAAGTCCTACATAACAATATTGCTGTCCATTACACATTTCGAAATACTTATTAATTATAAACACATGCCTCAAATTATGGATCAGCCCTATATTTTCTGCTTAAAAGATTTGTAGGCCAGTAGGTCCAGGTCCATAAAAGTCCGTAGAATACCAACCAGATATCTAGGAATACCCATTAGGGAACAGCTACATAAACTCCATGGGATCAGGTGCTTCACAGAATAAGTGTTTATATATGTATATATCAATGTATTGTTTGTATGTATGCACACGCATCTATGTGTCTACTGCATCAATTTGCCTTGATACATATGTTCATGTAGTTAGCCTCACTTCCATACAGGTCAATATCAATTATAAAATTTCCAGTTATCATACTATCCAGAAAAATTGTTGTCGTATAATGATATAATGGAGATTTTCTCGGAGATGCGTCAGTATGATCTAAGTTTCACTTACAATAAACTCCAACAGGTTTATGTCAGCTCAAAGAACTTGCCAGTGGATACTTGAGCGTGCACTCATTAGTGTTTATGAAACTATAGTGAAATAAACCAATTTGATATGAAATTTTGAAACTAAGTGCCACCATTGCATTTAAGTTTACCACATACTAAAATTAGTTGTTTTTTTGCCAACAGAACAATCGAAGGAGTGCACTAAATTTAATAAAGACAAGGATCAACTGTGTCCAATGATCGCAATGTACGGAATGTGTGGAGGTCACAATTTCAAATGGGCTTTAATTAATTGCCAGACATCGTGCAAGTAAGTCCATGTTACCTGCCTATTCGGATATGCGCTATCATTTAGACTTATTGAACTTATATATACTCTTATATTTGTTAATAAGACAGTAACACAACAAGATAATAAAACCATGAAGATACTGTAATTAGATATTTGTGTCTTGACAATGAGGATATGCTCTTAATGTGCAACCAAAAACCAAATTTGTCCAATAAAAAGATCAAACTGTTAGAAATATTTGCTAGACACATGAACATTTTGCAAGGTTAATCTAGGTTTTCTAGAACTCAACCCTCCCTCACATTTTCATAATAGTTAAATAAAAATACCTTGAAGAACGAATTCACTTTTAGGAACGAATTGACCATCATTAAAACAGATGTTTTAACCTTGGTAACGAATATCAAAAACATTCAGGGAAAGTTCTCAACTGAATGATATATGTAAGACTAGGTACAATGTTGTGTTTAGAAATGACTTTGCGAATTAGTAGCTTCGGTTGAACACAAAGTCAATGGTAAATACAACATTATTCCATAAAAGCGTATAACATAATGCTCGCAATTACTGACCGTATCTCGGAGTCATTTTGCAATTGACACTCCGACAGAAGTTGTAGATCTACTTTTTTTGTAATGTCGATTTATAAGTAGATAAATTATTAACTATTTTAATTTCATGTTTCTTTTTTAATTTCTAGATTATGTTCAACGGTAAATGACGCATTTTTTGAAGAAGCCTAATCAGCCGGGATGACATATAATTGAAAATGCTTTTGGATCGCCCACGGTTATTCGAATGGACAAACAGTAGAAAATGCTTTTAATTTTCAGATGGATACAACCTTCAACACATCATAACATATTTAGACCACGTCTGATACTAAACGTGACAAGAACATTTATGTCTTTATCATGTTCAGTTTTAAGATTTACTTACAAATTGTGTATTGTGTTTTTGGTATTATTGTAAGACATGTTTGAAATTATTTTGATTATTTCTTACTTTAACTTACTCTTTTGTCAGATCATCCTGCTTCAATTCTATCTGCATCATATATATTTTTATTTCATCAATTTTTTTATTAAACAATAACTTCATACGTTTTTAGGAAAGCAATAGCAAATAAATAATCTGCATTGTTCACATAGTTCAGTTGTTTTATTTGCTCTTTTTTAAAATGATCACCAAATGTAAAACTATACAAAACTCAATCGTTCGTCCGCCCGTTCCTTCGTCCGTCTATTCGTTCGTTCGTTCGTTCGTTCGTTCGTCCGTCCGTCTGTCCCGCTTCAGGTTAAAGTTTTTGGTTAAAGTTTTTGGTCAAGGTAGTTTTTGATGAAGTTGAAGTCCAATCAACTTGAAACTTAGTACACATGTTCCCTTTGATACGATCTTTCTAATTTTAATGCCAAATTAGAGTTTTGACCACGGTCCACTGAGAATAGAAAATGATAGTGCGAGTGGGGCATCCGTGTACTATGGACACATTCTTGCTTGTTATGGCGTTGTCGGCTTCTTTTCTACTTATGAGTTTGGAATGTCCTCTTGGTAGTATCTTCCGCCTCTTTATTGTTTTAATGACACAATCGTGTCAAGTAGTCTTAAGTGCGTTGATCTAAAAAAAAAAACCTGTTGAATTTAGTTTTTGTTTTCACAATAAAGATACCAAAGGGATATTCAAACTCACAAGACGAAAACAAACTGGCAATGCCATGACAAAAAACGAAAACAAACTGACAATGCCATGACAAAAAACGAAAAACGACGAAAAGACAAACACAAAACACAATATAGAAAACTAAAGGCTAAGCAACACGAACCTCACCAAAAACCGTGGTCATCTCAAGTACTCCGGAATTTAGTTAAACATGTACTAAAGTGCGCCTTTTTTCTGTTTTAGTTTCACTGCCGTTTTCATAATCTAAAAGTTAATGATATCTATCATCTGTATATGTAAACAACGACAAAGGCTATCTAAAACAGAGCCAATAGTAGTGTACTGTTTTTTGAAATCTCATAAATCCATCAAGAAGATACAAATCAAGGTAAAAACAAAAACTCATGGATGAAATCCATAAAGTCACGAAAACATATTCCTAGCAAGTTTTTGACAGACACATCGTATCGATAAACGCATTCTTGTTGGTGACCGTAAAACTTATGTAGTGTCGATGTAGTCGTTTTTCCTCATAACTCTGTTGGAGCAGTTAATGTGTTAGGATCACATCCTTGTTAATGAAGTTCGTATTGTGTAAACATGGAGGATGGTAACATACTAATTTCGATATGGATACGCCATACAATGGAGGCATCTGATGTGTTACTGTCGCGAAATGGGGAGTAAATAACTGGAAAGTTGCAATCTTGTAGTTGTAGATTCTAGTTGGAAGTTGTAAACCAGTGTCACTATCAAGAAAAATATCAAGATATGAAGCAGACCTTTTCTAATCTCAAGTTGACCTGAATATATGAGATGCAGGTTCATACGAAAAAAGAAACTTAAACAAAAACTATAACAGGAATCACCAAAAATACTTGACAGTGTAATAAAGCAAATCAAACACTAACACTCGACTCGCCCAAAAAACAATTAGACTCGCAAACAAAAACAAAAAACAATGAACAACACACAGTCAAGAAATCCGGATTCGGTACAAGCATGCAATAATGTGGTTAAACATGGTTTGTGTGCGCACAAACATCCCACTTTGTTTATCTACACCGTAAGTCCTTAAACTTAATTCACAATAACAGCCATTAATAGGATGACCACTGACTTAGTAAGAAAATGAAAAATACGGAATACAATTTTTAATCTGGCTTGGTTTGTTATATTAAATTGGATTTTGGAATGACAAATGTAATTAACTTCACGTTATATTCTAAAACACAAATGTGCATACATATGGTATAAAAACAACAACAATCAATATTCAATCTATCTATACATTTAGTATGAATCAATCTAATTAAAATATAGATCTCGGATTTCGTTATACTACGTTATACTACATACGAAGCTGTAGTATAACGTAGTATAACGAAATCCGAGATCTATATTTTAATTAGATTGAGTATGAATGAATGAATGAATGGTTTATTATAGTGCAACCTGTATATATACAATAAATACATATAAGTACAATATTACATTACAGCCTCCCAAATAGGCTTACGATGCACTGCCAAATTGAAACGCAATATACATTTAATATAAATAGAAATATGTGGTATGAGTGTCAATGAGACAACTCTCCATCCAATTCACAATGTATAAAAAGTAAACAATTATAGGTCAAAGTACGGTCTTCAACACGGAACCTTGGCTCACACCGAACAGCAAGCTATAAAGGGCCCCAAAATGACTAGTGTAAAACAATTCAAACAGGAAATCCAACGGTCTAATCTATATAAAAAAACGAGAAACGAGAAACACTTATAAACCGCACCAACAAACGACAACCACTGAACAACAGGCTCCTGACTTAGGACAGGTGCATACAAATGCAGCGGGTTTAAACGTTTTAACAGGCGACAACCTTCACCCTAACCTGAGATAGTAGTGGAACTTATTGGTCACTTTGATAATAAGCAAATACGGCTACTAGATTAAAATTGTAGAAAAATGCTGAAGAATGTAACTTTAACACGCTAATGAATTGTACTTTATGCAGATTCATGCATTAATTCGTTAGTCAAACTAGCCTTTTTAGATGTGCAGCTCTCTAGCTGATAATAAATCGGACACTGATATAAAACTTTTGACACTTAGCTTAATGTTAAAAAGGATTTGAATTTTGCCAGGTAACATTGTATTACTTTTAAGACTTGTATGTTTGATATCTGAAAATAGCTTGTGTATCCAACATATGTCTCTATTTTTCATATTATGTGTTCCAATTTTGGTTACACTTTATTAATTAAATGGGGATATTTTCGAAAAAAAATAATCTGTTAATTAAGAGGTGCGTCGTGATTATGCAGTTTCTTGCTTTTTAATGTAAAATGACCGATGAGTATTTACTTTTGCCATCACTTGGCGTCCGTTGTTTGTTGTCATCGTTGTCTGTCGTCATCCGTTAACTTTTACAAAGATCATCTTATCTGAAACTACTCGGCCAAATTTAGCCACAACCATCAATAGGGTATCTAGTTTAAAAAATGTGTCCGATGGGGTGACATGGCTTAACATAGAACAAAAGGATAAAAGGCAATTTGTCTATTATCTTAAAAACCGCTATAGATAGATAAAATCTGACAGAAGCGATGATGTTCAGAGGAATTATTGACCTATAACGACGAATTTTATAAATTGTTTTTCATTTACCTATCATCTCGATAATTATAATAGAAAGATCTACAAAGAAGTTTGAATGACCAAAATTGTTAGTCGACTCCTTATTGGAGGTATTGCCCTTTTATGACGATTTTTTCCTATTTTTGCATGTTTGCTTATTATCTAGAAAACAATAATAGATAGAAAGTAACTTTTAACAGCAAAAATTACCAGCTAGACAAGATCTACAAATAAGCTACTTGACTCGTTATCGGAGTTATATACACATCACATAAGTATATAAGCAAATCATTTTAGCATATTTGCACATTATATAAGTATCTTTGCACATTATATAAGTATATTTGCACATCATATAAGGATATTAACACATCATATAAGAATAAAATCATATCATATAATGGCAAATGCACACCGTATAATTAAAATGGACATAATAATTAGATATAAGAAGATGTGGTATGAGTGCCAATGATACAGTTTTAGCATTCCGTAGATCGTAAGAAGTTGATAATCTATGCTACCTCCGAAGGAAAAAGTATACTGCTTTATCTGTGTTCGTCCATCTGTTCGTCCGTCCGGTCGTCCGTTCGTCCATCCCATGAAATGTTCGTCGCATTTTCTAAGAGATTACAAATCTGAGCTTCCTTAAATTTGGTATCAAGCTTCATGTGAGCACACTATACCATGTGATGTGTTTTCACTTAAACTGAGTATCAACTGCCTGTTTGTCGAATCTTACACATAATAGTCATGTTTGAAATATTAATCGCATTATTTGTCTTAGACATCATCATCATCATCATCATCATCATCATCATCATCATCATCATCATCATCATCATCATCATCATCATCATCATCATCATCATCATCATCATCATCATCATCATCATCATCATCATCATCATCATCATCATCATCATCATCATCATCATCATCATCATCATCATCATCATCATCATCATCATCATCATCATCATCATTTTTATTATGATTTATGGAATGCCAAAACTGTCTTGATATGCCCATCTTCATTATATGATGTGCATTTACCTTTATATGATTTGCACTTGTCATTTTGTGATGTGCAAACACCTTTATATGATGTGCAAATATCCTTATATGATGTGCAAACATCCTTCTATGATGAGCAAATGTACTTATATGATGTGCAAATATACTTATATGATGTGCAAATATACTTATATGATGTGCAAATACACTTATATGTTGTTCATAAATCCTTATATGTGCAAATATACTTATATGATGTAAATATGTCCTTATATGATGTTCAAATATACTTATATGATGTGCAAATATCCTTATATGATGTGAATTTTCCCTTATATTATGTGCGAACATCTTTATAATTTTATGGTTGTGTCATTATATTAATATGTGCTTGAATCATTTTAAAATGATGTGGTTCGGTTTACCTCATTATATGATGCCAAAACGTCCTTATATGATGTGCTTTCATCGTTGTTATGGTCGATGAACATGATTACGATTAGAACGATTACTGTCTACGTCATAACTGATTCCGATCTGCTTCTCCAGAATCACTTAGTCTATAAACCCGGCTCTAATCTGTAGCTATCGTTTGGAAAAGGGTTGAGATTTTTAAAAGAGATAAACATTGGCACGTTGGTACCTCGTTTTAAAGATGAAAAAATCACATCTTATATAATTGTTGGAAAATTGTCAAAATATGAATTGCAAAGTTTAGGTTTAATCGATGGGTCTACAATAATGAACATACGGTCAAAGTTATTAAATTATGTGTCCTGGACTGTGTATTGAGCAACTGGAGTTCAAATACTTGATCTACCAGAGGATATTCTGCATTTTGTATTTGAATGCCAGTTTACTGTTTCTGATCTAGCAGCTCTAGCCTCGTATCAGCTTCCGAAAGTAAAATTGAGAATGGAAATGGTGCATTTTACAGAAAAAATGAGACAGTGCAATTTAACAAAAATCAACGTTGCAAACATTTCGGAGGACGATTTAGATCCATCAAAACAGGAGCTAGTTTAAGAATTTCCCTGCTGCGGCGAAAATATGATAAAACAACTTTTATTGCAAAAGCAAGCTTTACCGGTATATGTATTCCCTCTTTGTGAATTGCCGCTTTATCTTAATTCATTTTCTATACCAATTAAATCACAGCCATTTTTAAAAGTATTTCATAACAATAGCTATAAGATAATCTACTTATGCATAATTATATCGGTATGAATAATTGATTGATTGATTGATTGATTGGTTGATATATTGGCGTTTAACGCCACTTCCAACACTATCGTACTATTTCGTGGCGGTCAGTTTATATCGGTGGAGGAAGCCCTAGTGCCCGGAGAGAACCACCGACCTTCGGTAGGAAAACTGACAATTTTAGTCAATTTAAAAGATTGGAGTCGAGCTTATCTGCCACGTGCTGGATTCGAACACACAACCTAAGTGTTTTATAATGTGCTAGTTCACTAGGTAACAGTCCACAGGAAGACATGTCACCTTACCTAGACATATCATTCTGATTCCGAGCCGACCACTCTTTGCTCTTACTACTTAATGCCGCGTGCTTAGCGGGGAAGCAGCAACAAAAATCTTTAGTTTGACCCGGCGGGGTTTGAACCCACGATCTCCCGCACTCGAAGCGAATACGCTACCACGAAACCACCGAGGCGGTGCTTCAACTAGACAGTAACCCGCAATATAAAAGGTTTCGTGGGAGGCCGCCCATATATACATCCCCAGACTCAAGAAATCGAACTGTAAACAGGGCTAAAGTACCGATCATTCATCTTTTTTTGGGGGAAAGGGGGGGGGGGAGCATTTTTTTTTAAATGTTTGGTTCCAAATTTCTTGAAAAAGACTTTATTTGTTTCAGAAGTGAAGCGAAAAACTAGTTTATTTCCATTGGAAATGAGGGAAAAAATAAAACAATAATAAAATTAAAAAACTAACCTTGTTATTGAAAACAAAGCTAATTTTTTTACCAAAGTCGAAAAATATGTTTTCCTGAACGCAAGGAAATACACATGCTCCCGCCCATAAAAGATGAATAGTTTGTGCCTAACCAATCTGATCAAGCTACATATCATGTGGGTAAGCCTTGGTTACAAGGACCTGACACCACTCCATTTTACTTTCTGTTCAGGTAATTATTACATCAGCCAATGAAATTTCAGCCTTCAAACTTTTGAAGGTGTGTGTGTAATAATCCGACAAAACCAGAGAATCCCAAATACTAGTAGTCTTTAAAACAGAAAATAGAATGGAGCGTTTTCAGATCCTTGTAAGTAAAGCATTGACAAACAAGATCTGTATTTTAATCAGATTGGTGTCTAAATGAAAATAAAAAAACTGCATTAATTTATTGTTTACTGAGGCCTGTTCGTCTCATACAGATAGAGAGTTATGTTGTTTTATTTTTTTTAAGGTGAAGCGCTGCAGAAGTAAAATCAATATTTAAAGTCAAGCGCTGTAGATATAATGTTCAGCGCTGTAGATATTAATTTCCTTTACATCTCCAGCGCTGGACCAACAAGACTCCGCAATTATTAAAGCTTGAGGATTGAGGATGTTAAAAATATCTTTTTTTAAATAAAGTCCAGTTTTCCAACAGTAACTGTTATTGTGATACAGGCCTGTAAGGCCATGTGAGCTATTCTCGTCATTAAGCATACGTCGTCCGTAAAATTTGACATTTTCACCTTCTTCTCTGAAACCTTCTCAGCCAATCTTAATAAATCTTTGCAAGAATAATGTATTGAAAGTCCTATACAAAAGACCTTCATTTAGTTCCGATTGGTAAAACATTATACCACCAGAGTCAATCTTTGAATTTGACAGGTCAATTTTTAAAAATCCTCTTCACCGAAACTGCAAAGCTATATGTTTGGAAACTCAATATGATTAATGATGAGTAGACCCCTTTCAACGATTACCATTTACTATTGATAGGTTGCCGATACTGGTCACAATGTCACATAGTTTCCATTGAAAAACAACGGGAAATAGTATTATCAAACCACTTTTTCAGTAAACAAATTACGTAGAATATCAAGATCTATACATACATGGACTTTCTATATCCACCAAATCTATTCCGGCGATTAATCCTTGTAGGAGTAATTGGCTTTAAATGATCATTTTTGGGTAGAAACTGTAAACAGTTTAAATGGTGAGCAATACACGATCTAGAGCAATGTCCAAATACTTACATGTAGCCCTACCTTTCATATTGATTTTGAATAAAGACTCGAGTATCTTATTCTAAATTTTAACACATTTGTTCAGGTAAAAAAAAAATGTTTTGTAAATATTTGTCCCTCCAAGCATTAAAAATTGTGAACCCTTGAACAATTTTTTTCGGCAGTGGCTTTTAATATTTTGCGTTTATCTTGAAAACTACAATAGATTTAAAAAAAAAAAGAATAGTGCTATGAAAACAATCTGAATATGCTCTATAGTAAAGGTCCCAATTGGAAAATTTGGGCTCTCATGAGTTTTGCTGTTTCATTGCCTATTATCTTGATAACTTATTAATAGAGAAACCTTTCCTAGCAAAATGGTATAGACAAGCAAAATAAATAGTTAAATAGTTAAACATGACTGAAATTATAAATCAATTGCTAATGGTAATTTACTTTCATTGGGAGGGGGGACGGAGGAAGAAACATTTTTTCAAGTCCCCACTTGAAGAAGGAAAATAAATTCAAGACTCCCCTTTCCATAGACATAAACATTTCAACCCCCTCCCCTTCATTCAATTTTAGCTTCAGATGAAAAAAACTCTGCTGGAAGAACATGTTGAAACTAAGGATTTAGGTCTTAACAATTGAGGCGAGCGGAGCAAAGCGTAAAAAATTGATGTCTTTCTAGTCAAAACTTTGTTTTATTGTAGGGGGAAGTGTAGGTCGTGGGTAGAAACCCTGAACAGTTGGGACAAGTAAGGACACACCATTCAAGCTTGATACAGCTTTGAATTTTGATTATGATTAAAGACACAGCATAGGTTTATGACACAGAATGAATCAGGTCTAAGATCTTAAAAAGTTGAAATTGGACATTTACCTATTATATGATCCAATATCCACAATCTAAATATATGGTTAGATTCAGCATATCAAAGAACCCCAAGAATTCAATTTTATGTTGAAACCTTTTGACCTTAATGTGGACCAATTTGAAAACGAGGCCCAAAATAAAAAAATCTAAATACACGGTTAGATTCGGCATATCAAGTTTGATTTGGACCCTTTGGACCTTTATGTGGATCAGTTTGAAAACGGGACTCAAAATAAAAAATCTAAGTACACGATTAGTTTCGGAATATCAAAGTACCCAAATAATTCAATTTTTGATGAAATTAAACAAGGATTGATTTTGGACCCTTTGGACCTCAATTTCGAACCAATTTAAAAACAAAGCCAAAAAACAAAAATCTAATTACACGGTTAGAACCAGCATATTAAAGAACCACAAGAATTAAGACTTTGAATTAAACCCCATTGAAATTGGTTAAGTAATAAGCAATTTATACAGCATTAGAAAAGTATTGTTTTTGACCCCTAATTCCTTAACGGTTACGGCCATACTAGGGAAAAAATGCCACACATGTGTCACGCATGTACCTTGAAATGCATGTGTTACAGGTGTATAACAAGCGTGACACGCGATGTTTTCTGCCACGCATGAAAAACATGCGTGGCACACATGCGATCACATGCGTAGCCACGCATGTGAATCGCACGTGTCTGAAAATATGCATGTGTCACGCTGCATGTGTTCGCAAACACATGTGACACATGTGATATACGCATGTAAAACGCATGGATTTGAAAACGCACATGCGTTATTACTCAAAAGAAAGAATGCAGTTCCTACCCAAGGCACAGAAGTATAAAAGTAATCATGTGCCGTTGCACCGTTGTCCCAGGTTAACGTAGGGTTGGAACCAACAAACTAGTTAAACCCCGCAATATTCTGTATGTGCCTGTCCCAAGTCAGGAGCCTGTAATTCAGTGGTTGTCGTTTGTTTCTGTGTTTCATATTTGTTGTTTCGTTCATTATTTTGTACATAAATTAGGCCGTTAGTTTTCTCGTTTGAATTGTTTTACATTTTCATTTCGGGATTTTTTATCGCTGACTATGCGGTATGGGTTTTTCTCATTGTTGACGGCCGTACGGTGACCTATAGTTGTTAATTTCTGTATTATTTGGTTTCTTGTGGAGAGTTGTCTCATTGGCAATCATACCACATGTTCTTATTTTTATATACTAGTATACGTTAAGGTTACACGATACCGAATGACGTTACGTCACGAGTTATCGTTCCTGCTGTTGTCGACAATAGATATAAGAAGATGTGGTATGAGTGCCAATGAGAAAACTCTCCATCCAAGTCAAAATTTATAAAAGTAAACCATTATAGGTCACAGTACGGTCTTCAACACGGAGCCTTGGCTCACACCGAACAGTAAGCTATAAAGAGCCCCCAAAAAAATTACTAGTGTAAAACCATTTAAACGGGAAAACCAACGGTCTAATCTATATAAAAAACGAGAAACGAGAAACACTTATGAACCACATCAACAAACGACAACTACTGAACATCAGATTCCTGACTTAGGACAGGTGCAAACAAATGCAGCGGGTTTAAAAGTTATAATGGTACCAAACCTTCACCCTTTTTCTGAAACAATAGTGTAACATCACAACATATAAAGACACACTATAAAATATCAACTGAAATAGCTTAACTCAATCAAAGGACATATTAACACCATTGAACATACACTGAACAAATAAATTTGACCTATGACACAATGTAAATACAAAATAAATAAACTAAGGGAAAAATACTAAAAGTAACATGTTAAAACGGTAAGAAATGTTAAACAATTAAAGAAAAACAATATGCTCGAACAAAAATATCAGCCATTTGCAATAACTTTAAACACAGGTAAATGAAAATAATTTTGTTGTTAGGTATACGTGTACAGTACCAATAGAGAAAGGAAATATTTTTACAAAATAAATAATTTTGATGTTCATAGTAAGACGTGAAAATTTATAGTTATACCAAACACTTATCAAAGCTGGTATATAGACCAGATATAACCCTGAATAAAATTAAATGACAAAAAAGCAATACAATTAGTATCAACAGGTCAAATAAACAAGAAAGTACGATTTGAGAGTACTCGCAGTTACTGACAGCTAGTTAAAAGCCAAAACAATTAATAATAAAAATCATGCATCAGAGACTAAAATCAACTAAAACACATCCCAGGGATTTAGTATTTTAACGTCATGGACTATTCAAAGAAGACATGACTAGTGCAAACATGAAATTGACGACAAAATGTTTCTTTATTTCAAATTTTCAAAATATATATATTTACATATTAAAAATACCTTCATATTAGCGTCGCTTTCATACGTATCATATTCAATCACAACACACAAACTTTACATATACGCGATTGAAAGGAAAGAACAAAAATGAGAACATCAGCTGTGAAATTCGAAAAAAAACCAAATACTTATAAATAATCTTTGTATTACATCATCGTGTTAAATATTCGCAATATTTATCATATATTAATATCGTTTATAATCATATCAGACTTAGAAAATCTAACTGCAAATTTGCGGCAATATGCATGCTTTAAAAGAAAATCTAACTGCAAGTTTGTGGGAATATATATGCTTTAAATTGTTACGTGCAATGCAAATCCC
The DNA here is from genome assembly GCF_021869535.1 of Mytilus californianus. Taxonomy (NCBI): domain Eukaryota; kingdom Metazoa; phylum Mollusca; class Bivalvia; order Mytilida; family Mytilidae; genus Mytilus; species Mytilus californianus. The sequence continues at coordinate 63,702,979 of NW_026262668.1, read as the reverse complement.
GTTAGACGTTTCAGTCCTGCATTTGAACATGGCGGAGAAGCGACGTATGCATTCTTAAAAGGGCAAGTTCACTTGGAAAAAGAGAAAAGTAGATGATGACATACCAGTAAAAACCTGTACTTTAGAAACGCAAACTGATTCAGATTTTATTTTGTGGAATGAGGGCAGAAGAATTGTAGAGCTTGGGTATTTAGCAGATCAGTTATCTTGTTGTAAACAATGTAAAAAGTTCCCACTCAACCTGTTGGACTGTCTTGCAGAAGTTCGATACGGATTCGGTAGCGTATTGAAGATAAAATGTCAGCAGTGTTAATCCGTCAATTGCGTTTACACGGGAAAACAACACAGAGATGAAAATAAGGAAAACAAAGGCTTTGTAATATGGGATATTAATACCAAAGTGCTCTAGGTAAGTATAAAAGACTTTTTTGTCCAAGAAACTCACAGTCACACATGTAAATACTTTTTTTGTCATACACATGTCACTGATTTCGTCCATGCATGATCTAAGTGAAGTGATGATAGATCATACCCTGTATATAGCGATTTGAAAACCAACGAGAAACATGTTTTCGCGGTGAGAAATGTCTATTTTACATCATCCACAGAAATGAAACCGCGCGGATATATTTTTTTTCTCCGCGGCTTTCTTACTAATGTTTACAAATGTTGCCGCGGTGATACGTTGTTCCGTGGGTTTTTTCAAATCGCTATAAATGCAGGATGTGTAAATTGATGCAACTGATTATAGAATACGCATCACATAGAAAGCATAACTCGATATTAGTCCTCACGAAAATTAATTTACATCTCCATTCTATAATGATATGACTTCATTGTATTGTGACAAATGATGTTTTTAATTATGTTAAAACTTTATCTTTTCGATTCAAAATAAAAAAAATTTTTAAAGAAAATCATTGGTTGTTGAAATTTGTTTTTCAACCGCAACAAGCGATACTGAAAACCGGGCTAAACCAAATGTCGTGAACTCAACTTACCAGGTGGTGAACACATTACGGGCAGTTCTATTATTTTGCCATGTATTTTATAATACTTATTATTTGTTTCCAGCAATGATACATACAGTATGCTTTAGGACCCGAACGAGTTGGATATTTCTTCTCAACCATGAATATCCCTTCAATAACTGTAAAAGCCCCCAAAAAACGCGAGCGAGAAATAGGATCGACGATAGAGAAAAAGGTTGCTGACACTTGTAAACAAGGAATCGATGAGGAAATACAAATAACCAGGTAATCATTTTAAGAATTGAATGCTTCTTTTTGTAAATTTATTGTGGGGTAAAAGCGTTGACCGAGTACATTTTGTATGAATTCCGCGCTTCATTCTAAAAATGTGCGCATGGTCAACGCTTTTACAGCCCTATAAAATTACTAAAAGAAGCATTCCATACTTATAATTTCATTTTTTTGCTAGCATCATGAAAACACGATTTCTATCATGTTTTTCTTTATTTATCTGTGCACTTTATTATGGAAGCTAGTGTCATCATGGATGTTACATTTCATTTTGAAATGAAGGTTAATTTCAGAATGACGCGAGATTGCTGTTAGCCAATCAAAATAACGTATTATAATGAAACATACATTTAAAATGTATAGAACTTTACATGTAGCTACACCTCAAAATGTTAATATTTAAACTAGGACATAATAATTTTAGAACAAAATCCAAATATCATATAAATCAAAAACTTTTAAGATCCGTACCCGATTGAATTATCGTTTTCTATATATCATATTATACAAATTGAATAGGTATGTTCAATGATAAAAAAATCCATTATTGCTGTATTTTCAACTATAGAATGTCAACAAAAGAGATAAACCTTCCTTTAGATATAGAGCCCTGTACAAGTACGTGTACCATGGAAAACTCTACTGACAATGATGTGGACATTGAACGTTTACTTTCCGTCTCGTTTGATGGCGCTTGGCAGAAAAGGGGGAGTGGAAAATGTTATAATAGTAAAACAGGTAAATTATTGAATTCTCAGATAAACTGCAGTAGTCAAAACCTATCAAAATAAACTATTTATTTTGTCGAATTTTATTCTTGTATTTTCCATCTGTATTATTCTTTTTAAAACTATAGTACAAAACATCGTATTTATGGTCTCGCATCGAGATGAAAGTTTCCTATAATTTTCACCTTGTCTGTATACATTGTTTTGTCGGAAGTCTTCTTCTTGCATTTTTTATCGGCACAGAAGAGAAATGAGAATTGGTTTGCAGCTCCACAATAATAAGTTACTGTGCATTATTTTTTCATGTATGTCGTGCCAACCCTTCCTATCTTAAGCTTTGGATTTTCAAATATTTTGGCCTCGAGCTTCACTGAAGAGATATTGAGTGTCGAAATGCGCATCTGATGCAGAAAAATTGGTACCGTTTATGTTATTATTCCTAAACTTGATTCCTAATACATTTTGTTTGGTTTTCTGTAGTCTGTTGCTCCATAATGTACTATAATGTAGGTGAATTTTTAATTCTGTTGTGCAACTACTTCCTTTTAAATGCATGATACTTTTTCAGGGCATGCTACGATGATTGGAGAAAAAACTGGTAAATGTTTTAGACTTTGGGGTTAAATCAACAGATTGTAGAAAGTGCCTATTTACAGATAAACAATCAGATCATGACTGTCGGAAAAACTATGCAGGAAGTGCACGATCTATGGAATTTGCAATAGAGATCTAGTTTCTAATTTAATGGAAATGGGTTACAGAGTGAAATCAATAACCATGGATGAGGATTCACCTACTATATCACGACCTCATAAGTCAGTTGATCCTAATATATTGAAACACTCAGACAAAAATGACATAAAGAAAAACATTTCAAACTCGTTTTATGAAATAAAGAAAGGCCATAAGGAGTTAAGGTAGATTCATGGTATACCGCCATCTTGGATTGTACAATCTCAGTACAAAATTTGTCTAGTTATTTGCCCAAATCTGCAAATTTGGAGACAGATTTGCAATTCAATGGTTAGATTGTTTATTTATATAAAGAAAACTTGGTGATTTATTGTATTATTCAGAATATTTAAACAAATATCAAATTTTGTGTTTTTAGAATCATTTTTTTCAAATAAGCCATTTAAGGGGAGATAAATCTTTTAGTAAAAAAATATATACTGGACTGATAGGGAAATTTTTTATTTTTACTTGTAGCAAGAAAACAAGTTCGGTGACACCATTTTTTCTTTTTATTTTTTTAAAACATATTATAAAACCTATCTTCTTACAATTTATTTCAAAATTCTATCTCATAGATTTTTTTTTATGCACACAAATGTGTTTTTTCATGAACAATCTAACCAAATTTAGGCAATTTTCAACGACTCATAGCTTGGAAAATAGCACGGTGACCCATACTTTTTATTATATTTTTGAAAAAATCTTCCTTTTGACAAAGTATAAGAAAATTCTATCTCAAAAAGTATATACTTATGATCTACCTTAAGCATAAGTGTAATCAGTTACTTTGTCAGGTGTGCCTCGTATGCCATTTCTCAAAACCAAGGTAACTCGGATGAGTTGAAACAAATAGATATAAGAAGATGTGGTATGAGTGCAAATGAGACAGCTCTCCATCCAACTCAAAATTTAAAAAAGTAAACCAATATAGGTCAAAGTACGGTCTTCAACACGGAGCCTTGGCTCACACCGAACAGTAAGCTATAAAGGTCCCCAAAACGAGAAACGAGAAACACTTATGAACCACATCAACAAACGACAACTACTGAACATCAGATTCCTGACTTAGGACAGGTGCAGACAAATGCAGCAGGTTTAAACGTTTTAATGGTACCAAACCTTCACCCTTTTTCTGAAGCAATAGTGTAACATATTGCTTGCAATTGTCCCTCATGCATACGGTGATCACGATCATTGTAAATCAGAGTGGTGCGGGTTTCTGAAAAATTCAGAGACATACAAACATAACGGCTTACGAGGTGGGTTCGACATGTCAGGAGAACAGCTGCGAGATGACTTACTGAAGCTATTTCAACGATTTGCAGACAGGTCGGATAGGCTAATACACATTGGTACCTCTCAGGCAAATGAGTCGCTGAATCATATAATTGCAACAAAAGCACCTAAAGCCAAGCATTTTGGCGGATCAGAGTCCCTGAATTACAGAGTAGCTGCCGGTGTTGCACAACTGAATGGTGGACGAAAATATGTAGTTGACGTAAGTACTTTAATTTATTTTTCATAATTTATTGCGATTTTTTTGTGTGTCCGTTGGATAGGACGTGAAGAGGAGACTCAAAATACAAAATACCAATGTTATATCAATACTATGAATTAGGTTATGCTGTACACATGTTTTAAGGTGTAACCTCTCATCAGCAACTAAACGGAATGTCACAATCTGAGGATTCGTTCGAGTGGTCCTTAGGTTACTAGTTGGAAAGCTACTTTTTTTTCGAAAAACCTTTACAAAACACTTTATTCCATGGTTTGATAAACTTGTTCTTGTTCTTGTCAAAATTATGAGACATCAGCGCCGGTATGTGAAGCAACTAACAACCAATCAATCATTATTTCTGTAAGTTAAAATAAATATATTTTTTGTAGATTTAATAAATTAAACATTGGATACCTACTGAAGTAAATACACGGTATTATAGAAGTGCAAAATAACGTGAATTCTTGTGGTTTCTGAAAGCAAGTTATAAGCATACTGTCACAAAATCATTGTCCTTCACTTTAATATATGTGGCTGTACTTAACCGAGTAGATTTCATACTTCAACCATTGTCAATGTTGTATAAGTGAAACACCTATCATGATCTGTACAATGCAGAAAAAAAACCAGAAAATATTAATTTATTCTTGCTCCAAACTAACATTAATAGCACAAGAAAAACAAGATGTAATTTTTTAAAAAATGTGTCATCAACTGATCAATTCAATACTAAAGGGTAAATTTTGTAATCTAATACTAGTATTGTCTTATTCTATGTTTTGTATGAATGATCGATGCTATCAAATGTGAATTCAATTGCAGTTCATATTTATAAATAAAAGGAGATGTAGGGATAATATTAGTCCGAGATTACTCTGACGTCCAACGGTTGTTTTGCCAGACAAGCTGGGGCCGTGGGACACGGACACTGTCCCACGGCCCCAACTTGTCTGGCAAAACAGCCGTTGGACGTCAGGGTAATCTCGGACTAGGATAATATATACATTTGACAATGAGACAGCTACCCAAAGCAGAAATTAACCATAAGCTATCTTCATAATAGACAGGTGTCTAATAAAACTGTCTATTAATTATCCATTTTTAGATGGTGACGTTCCCTTGTCGTCATATTATGGTGTTTATGTATCTCAACTTGTTCGATTCGCTCGTGTATGAAATAACGTATTTGATTTCAACGAAAGAAATCTCTGTATTACTGAAAAATTATTACACCAGGGTTTTCGATATCACAAATTAACTAGTCAAAACATTTACTAAATTTTATCATCGGTACAAGGACATCATTCGTAAATATAAATCAACATGCAGACATCTTATACGTTCAGGTATTTCACATCCAATATTTTATGGCAATATTCTTTACAAAGCACAAAAATGTCGGCATTCACCTCAAAAGCTAACCAAACCTTTAAACAGACTTATTCGGAACGGATATAGTTACGATACTGTTGTCAAGTCATTAAGGATTGCATATTTTGGTATTAGTATTGATTCACTCATAGGGTCTTTGCATCGGAAATAAACACATTTATTCTAAACCAGTTGTTGGCATGATACGGGTTATGTTCTTCTCATATATTTTATGATGGTATGATACTAAACCCCTAACGGGAGGGATTGTACTTGATTTTCATATGATGAAGACATAATCTTTCAATAAGTTTAATTGAGGTCTGGAGCTGGCATGTCAGTAACTGCTAGTAGTCCTTTGTTCATTTATGTATCATTGTCATTTTGCTTAGTTTCTTTTGTTACCTATTCTGACATCGGACTCGGACTTCTTTTAAACTGAGTTTTACTGTACGTATTGCTATGTGTTTCTTTATCATACATTGCCTAGAGGTATAGGGGGAGGGTTGAGATCTCACAAAACATGTTTAACCCCGCCGCATTTTTGCGCCTGTCCCAAGTCAGGAGCCTCTAGCCTTTGTTAGTCTAGTATATTTTTAATTTTAGTTCATTTATATGTTTTGGAGTTGAGTGTGACGTCCATTTTCACTGAACTAGCACACAATTTTATTTAGGGGCCAGCTGAGGACCACCTCCGGGTGCGGGATTTTCTCGTTGCATTAAAGACCCATTGGTGACCTTCGGCTGTTGTCTGCTCTTTGGTCTCTTTGACATATTCCCCATTTCCATTCTCAATTTTATATAACATATCAAGTTTTAAATGTACTAGTACTGTGTGTACAAAAAGTCAAGAATAAATCAAATTCAATCTTATAGAAATCTGCTATCTGACAAACACTAATTTTCCAAATAAAAAACAAAAACAGTATAAAGATGTTACATGTACATCAGACAACCACTGAATTGCGTACATCCACTTCATTTTAACTTTGGTGGATAGGTGGCTGTTGTCTCATTGGCAATCATACCACATCTCCTTATTTTTATACTGAATTCAGGTTCATGTTTAATTTCTTACTGTTCTATTGTTTTACCTCTCGAGTTACATTTTTGTATCTCAAAATTGGTAAATTCAGCTTTATAGTTCATATATTTGGATTTTCTGTCTGTGTTAAACGTGATAAAAATTATAAATACTAATTCAATTTTGAATTTTCAGAATTCGCTCCTCGTGAGATGTCAGTGGAATAAAAGTTACATGCTTCAACTTTACCTGTAATGATTAATGCCGAACGTGCGAGGGCTGTATAGCCAGTCAAAGTCGTTAAAAACTCCCATCATCATAATGATTAAACACAGAGGGAACAATACAGTAGCTGGTATGTTACAGTATCAATAAGTACATATTGTTTGTTTAATGGCAAATATCAATAGAATCAGATGTGAGGGTTGGAACTTATAAATATGATTTTTTTAATTCTTTACAATAGAGCTTTAAGGATCTGTTCAGTTAAAATACTTTTTAAGTCATACACATTTTAGTATAAGTTTAACAATCAATTTAATTGTAAAATGTTTGTGGAATGAGTCGCTGGACAGTAACAAACATGTTTTTCTTTGAAATGTTTTCAAGGAAATTTGTGTCTTTTTAAAGACAAATTTGTATATTTAAAAAAAATATAACGAAAGTCACAGAACAGAATGTGAGACTTAGTGATTAAAATCCAGCGGTGACAGCCAAAACTATTTGTATAATAAAGCTTTATATTTTAGAAGGCAAGAGACCTGGATGCGTCAAACCTTGCATGCAAATGCCTTATGTTAAGAAAGAGCCTTGCAAGTTTTACATGTCTGTCAGACAGGCCTACCTGACCTTGACCTCATTTTCATGGATCAGTGATCAAGGTTTACTTTTCGTGGTCAAGTCTCTATCTCATGTATTGTACTATAAACAATAGGTCAACTTTATTTGGTGTGTGGCATGATTGTAAGGTGTACATATCTGACTAGTAGGTTTCATCTGAACTTGACCTCATTTTCTTGGCCATTGGTCAATGTTAAGGTTTCGTGGTTTGGTCTGTTATTTGATACTATTAGCTATAGGTCAACTATATTTGGTGAATGGAATAATTGAATGGTGTTCATGTTGTCTGGCAGGGTTCATCTGACCTAGACCTTACTTTGAAGTTTCATTGGTTAATGATCAATTTTCGTAATTCATTCTGCTTCTTTGATACTATTAGCAATATTAAAACTAACTATATTTGGTGTATGGTATGAATTTAATTATGATAAGTAAGGCAGGCTAGACATTTCAGCGTGTGCACTCATGCATTTTTTAGTCAGAAAGGTTGTGGTAAAAAAAAAATATTTAATGGGTATACTGGTTAAATTAATGTCTAATAGAAAAACAAAAAAAAGGATATGGGTATCCATCCATGACACAAAATCAGTACATGCACTGCAAAAACACACAACAAGCAAAGGAACAGTACTTTTATTGCTGTTCTTTATCTCAAAGTCACTATGAGGCCTTCATTAACACGGAGCAAAAAAAGACTGGTTTGAGCAGAATTCTTTGCAAAAATAATTTGGATAGACTTTGTAAGATGTAACACTCTCAATCAGGCCCGGTCAAAAGAATATACTAGAAAGTAGTACATATTTAAAACAAAAATAGTTCCTATGCATAGGTGTAAATATCAAACTATATAGAATATTTTTTGTTAATTTAGGTATCAAATGAAAGATGAAGGACTGGTGATCAAGGTAGAACACATTTTGACTGATAATTTTGAATAATACAAAAATGTATGAATGAATTCTAAAATTGAGGGCATATATCTTCTGTTTCTCAGATATGAAGTACCTGGTTTGGTGAATCCAAAGTTCTGAATAGTGAACCCGCCCCATAAATGTTTGAAATTGAAAAATTTAACGTGGATAGGAATTGGGGTCAAGTATAGGTGGTGTGCGTCTTATTAAAATTTTAGTACACAAACTGGCTTAAAATTGAGAGAATGATGTGGCACACATAAGAGAAGTTTTCTCAAGAATAGATACACGATAACTTTGAAAAATACAGAAGAGCATAAACCTCAAGCACGGGGAAACTTTATAAAGCCAGACTGCCTCCATACAGCACGAGAGAAAAACTCCGTTAATATAATAGAAACAAAATGGATATGTGGTATCCATCCATGACACAAAATCATTACATGCACAGGAAAAACACAAAAAAAGCATAGAAACAGCACTTTTATTGCTGTTCTTCAGCTCAAAGTCATAGTGAGGCCTTCTGTCCATGAATCCGTCAGTCAGTCTTATTGAGTCTGTCATACTTGTATCCTCTTTCTGAAATTATTAATTATATGGAAAATTGCATTGTTACAGCTCTCATGTGTACAATTGAATCTTATATCATAGGTTTAAATCAGCAATTTCTCAGACAACTTAGAAAATCAGTACGGATCAGTTATTTTAAAAGAGTTATGCCCTTGGAAATATTAATTATTTGGAAAATTGCATTGAAAGCGGCCTCTCACGTGTACAGTTTTTGCCAGATTTTTAAAAAATTTATACCAAAGGTTTATATTAGCAATGTTTATTACAAGCTCGAAAATCAGTGCGGATCAAATATTTTTAAAAGTTATGCCCCTTGGAAATATTAATTATATCGGATTACATTTGCTCTCAAACTTTCATTTCTCTAAGATGTTTATAAAAAAAATTTGAAGAACAAAAAGAAAGTTTGGATAGATTTAATATGTGCAACGTGGGGGGAAATAGGAACTCTGTTCTTTTAATTTATTATGATTTTGGCTCCAAAATATTGGAATGGACATTTTTGTTGCTAGAAACGGACCTGTGAATGGCCAATATGTGTCTGCCCTACTGCATAATTGTCTGGAAAAAAGGTGCATATGATAGTGACATTCCAACTCATAAGTTGAGAACAAACTGGCAAGGCAATGGAAAACCAAAAAAAAAAAAAAAACCAAAAAACTACAAAATGATATTAAGCTACAGCTATAAAACACTACTAAGAAAACTAAATACTAAACAACACTAAGGGTTACAAACCCAAATAAAAACCAGGGATGACCTCAGGTGCTATGGTAGTCAATTCAGATCCCGATTTGACCAAAGGTGTGGCATAAAAAAAGCAAAGCAAAGTAGAGTTACTTTTATTAGTCCAGTAACTCACAAAATATATATCTATATGTGTCTACATTTAAATCTAAGGTCATTCTTGACAATTATAATGTCTGCAATACATTTCTGTGTCACCTCATGGGATTTCACATAAAGACTTGTAAAGCATTGCACAGTAAATTAATGATATCATTTTGCTTGATTGGTCAAGAAGTATTGATGTTGATTTAAAAATGTATTTACACCAATATATCATAAAATGTTATTGGATATCCTGCATTGGTCATGCTTTTCCATAACATACTGTCAAATTGTTAAAAGAATCTCTTGGTGTAAATTTAGTTACACCCTGAAGCTTTCATGGGTATGTTTAATCCAATCAAAACTCTTTTCTTACTTTACAGCTACTGTGGGAAGTATTCCGAAAGTCTGATTGCTGATTGTATCATTGAACAACATCTTACAAGGACAAGTGCAAACATATGAAGGAGTTCATGGGCAAAAATGGCAATTCTATAAAGGAGGGAACTATTTAAGGTCAACAATACTTATAGACATACAGTGGTGTTTTCAGGAGATCAAAAACAACCTAGGAATCTGATGTTCAGTAGTTGTCGTTTGTTGATGTTGTTCATAATTGTTTCTCGTTTCTCGTTTTTTATATAGATTAGACCGTTGGTTTTCCCGTTTGAATGGTTTTACACTAGTAATTTTTGGGGACCTTTATAGCTTGCTGTACGGTTTGAGCCAAGGCTCCGTGTTGAAGACCATACTTTGACCTATAATGGTTTACTTTTATAAATTTTGACTTGGATGAAGAGTTGTCTCATTGGCACTCATACCACATCTTCTTATATCTATAGTCTATTTTTTTTTTTATAATTTGTCAACCAGATATATGAAAGTAATCAAAAAGAAATTACAATTTTGAATGTGAAAAATGATGTCTCCATAAGGAGAATGTAGCTTTATAATGGAGTATTAAAATTTAAATACATGTAACAAGAATTTTAAGTTTAATATGGCACCAAAAATGAGACCCTTAGGGAAGTCTATATTATCAAAATTCTTTTATTTTGTGGGAGTCATAAAGATCAGCATTCAAAGAGATCATGTGACTTTTGTCAATACATCAACTAGTCCACACATAGCCTGTGAAGAATGACAATTTGAAATCTTTCTCGCAAGGCCAGTATTATTGAAAATTCATGAATATAGATAACTTACATGCATGGGAGGTCAAAGGAAATATGTTTTGAATTTGTTGCATTTGATTTTAAATTTCTAAATTAATAATCATCAGCAATTCCAAAAAATGCATAAGATTAGAAGTCTTAATAGATGTATGTTTATAATATACATCATATATAGCTCTATATATGTTACGATGATTATATTAAAAAGGGCTCAAGAGGCCTAGACTATCATTCATCCTTAGAAAAAAACTTGATCAGCTACTAACTGTTGTCCCACTCTAAATTGTTTGAAGCCTGTAACATTGTGAATAAATTGAAAAGAAATAATCAAAGATCTTCTGTCAGTACTCATTCTTGAAATAACAGAGAACAAAAAAGATTTGACCAAAAACTACCACTGACAAGGTTCATGACTTTGGACAGGCACATGGATATTTTAAAAATGTTTTTGAGATCTCGTATATCTGTTGCATTAAAGTAGCAGTGGTTTTGAGATTATAAGGCTGATTTATAAATACCTCTCATATTGTTAGAATCAAGAATTGTGATAATACATAGCACTGAGTGTTGTATTTACTTCAATTTTTCGTGAATTTCTTATATTAGCTTTATTCACATCAAATTCACAAGACATGTTTTCACACGCATGTGAAACGCATGATGACATGCGTGAATCATGTGTACCACATGCGTTTTCCACACATGGGTCACATGCGTTGCAGGAAACGTCTCAAACATATGCGTGTGACACGCATGTGAAACGCATGTGTCACACATGTGCACATGTGTGGCATTTTCAATGGAAACAAACTATTTTGTTTGCTTCCCTTCTGAAACAAATAAATTAAATGTCTTTTTCAAGAAATTTGGAATCAAACATTTAAAAAAAACATTCCCCCTCTCTGATCTTTGTTTGTCTTGTATGTTTTTTTAATTTTAGTTCATTTATATGTTTGGGAGTTTAGGGTGACGTCCATTTTCACTGAACTAGTACACATTTTTATTTAGGGGCCAGCTGAAGCCCGCCTCCGGGTGAGGGATTTTCTCGCTGTGTTGAAGACCTATAGATGGCCTTCGGCTTTTTTCTGCTCTTTGGTCGGATTGTTGTCTCTTTGACACATTCTCAATTTAATACATAAACCGGTAAAGCTGTCTTTTGCAATAAAAGTTGTTTTATCATATTTTCGCCGCAGCAGGGAAATTCTTCAACTAGCTCCTGTACGAATTAATGAATCTTAATCTTCCTCCGAAATGTTTGCAACGTTGATTTTTTTTTTAAATTGCACTGTCTCATTTTTCTATACATTGGACTTTCGGAAGCTGATACGAGGAAGGAGCTGCTAGATCAGAAACAGTAAACTGGCATTCAAAAACCAAATGCAAAATATCCTCTGGTAGATCAAATATTTGAACTCCAGGTGCTCAATACACAGTCGAGAACCCATAATTTAATAACTTTAACCGTATGTTCATTATTGTAGACCCATCGATTAAATCGAAACTTTGCAATTCATATTTTGACAATTTTATAACAATATCAAATGTGATTTTTTCATCTTTAAAACGAGGTACCTACGTGCCATGGTTTATCTCTTTTAAAATCTCAACCATTTTCCAAACGATAGCTACAGATTTGAGCCGGGTTTATAGTAATTCCGGAGAAGCAGATCGGAATCAGTTTTGACGTAAACAGTAATCATTCTAATCGTAATCATGTTCATTGACCATAACAACGATGAAAGCACATCATGAATATAAGGACGTTTTGACATCATATAATGAAGTAAACCGAACCACAGCATATAATGATACAAGCACATAATATAATGACACAACCACAACATATAAAGATGTTTGCACATAATATAAGGGAAAATTCACATCATATAAGGATATTTGCACATCATATAAGTATATTTGCACATCATATAAGTATATCTGCACATCAGATAAGGATATTTGCACATCATATAAGTATGTTTGCACATCATATAAGTATGCTTTCACATCATATAAGTATATTTGCACATCATATACGTACATTTGCTCATCATATGAGGATGTTTGCACATCATATAAGGATATTTGCACATCATATAAGTATGTTTGCACATCATATAAGGATATTTGCACATCATATAAGTATATTTGCACATTATATAAGGATGTATGCACAACATATAAGTATATTTGCACATCATATACATATATTTGCACATCATATAAGAATGTTTGCACATCATATAAGGATATTTGCACATCATATAAGGATATTTGCACATCATATAAGGATATTTGCACATCGTATAATGACAAATGTACATCATATAAAGGTAAATGCACATCATATAATGAAAATGGGCATAATTAGACAGTTTTGGCGTTCCATAATTGTTATTTTTTATCATTATTATCATATTTTTTGGTTTTTCGTTGCATCTTTAGCAGTAGTCAGTTTCATCGATACTGCAGAATGCCGTCAAAAAAGAAAACATGATTATGATTAAGACAAAGGGCAAATCAGTACAGAGTGGGGCGAATTTTAAAAAAAAGTTGGGTCTCGAAGTGAAAATTATTTCTGAAACCGTAAAGATACATTTTGCAGCGTGGTGTATTATAAACAAGCTACCTATTGAAGTTGAAATTTAAATGCTTGATATCAAAATTAATTTATATACCTAAACAATACAAATGTTTAACATGTTTTACTGTACAGTAATAACATGTTTTATTAATAATCACTCTACATAAAAAATTATGTGAATACATTCAAATCTATAAATAGCACCTTCTTCGAGATTGAAGATAGAATTATAGAGTATATCATGAGCAAGAACACGCTAGGAAAGTCGTATAGTTTGTACATGTTATTAACGTAAAAATTTAAACTAATAGATATTTAAATAAAGTTAATAAGATCACGTCTTATATTGAATGTTAGAAATTTTAAATTAAGGACATTCCGGGTGGTCGACCATAAGCGGAAGTTAATGAGATTTTATAAATTGATGGGGAGGTGAAACATATACAAAGCGCTTTACGGTTGAAATACATAAAGGTTTGGCCTTTCATAATTTACTTGATAATAAGCTAAAATATATATAAATTGTAGGGGTTTAGTCATTTGTATTGATTATAAACACTAAAACTGATCACGTGTTTGACATCTTATATTGCGGCTCAAGTTAAGGTTGCACAGCATGTGCAAATAATCAACACGGAATAATTAGATTTCATTTGTGATTTCTTCTCTGTATTTCCTTCCTTTTTTATATGTTTCCATGCAGGCTAATTTAGAACAACAATAAGGTTTAATTTTCAGTTCATTTACTTTGATTGAAGATTTTGCCGTATGCTTTTATCAAATACTTTTTAAATTGGCGAAAGCTTCAGGACTGGTATAGACTGAGACGGTCATCAGATGTTCAAAACCTGTGATGTCTGTTTATTAAATGAACCCTTATGAAAAATAAGAAGATGTGGTATGATTGCCAGTGATACAACTCTCCATCATGCTTAAAATGTACCCTTATCATTATTATCCAATTTACCGTTTGATAAAGTTGATTTTACAACAACTGCTACAATCCTCTTCAAAAACGAAAACAAATTACTGATCAAACTCGTTATTACATGTATCAGCAGTGAGTAAATTATTTAGGACAATCGATTTAAAATTTTCTTTTGTATATTCATTTCTTTAATTTGGCGTATAAGTATTTTTAGAGTAATTCGGTTTCCTTACATATATATATTATATATTTCGATTTCGCGCCTTTCTCTCGTCTAGAAAAATTCACTGATCAGATCGTCACGTATATTTTGCATTCATGATATGTTATTCAATAGAATTATCTCTTTTTCTGATTGAACATTTTTGTATTTGTAGATCATTTCCTACCATTTATTCGGAGTTTTGAAGACCATGATTTACAGAATTGTCATGATTTATTATTAAACTAATCAGTGAAATTTCTCATCCCACATTGCTTTTTGGTTTTTTTTACGCATTATTAAGACAATCTTTATGTTCGTATGAGCATAGCGAAGTAGAACATAAGAGCAATTATTCTGTACTTCTCAAGAAGAAACGAAAAGAAATTGACTTAATTCTTTTAACTTTACGTTCCAAAGTATAAATAATGACTTTTCAATATACTAGTAATTCAAAGTTGTTTCACTTTTTAAATCATGCTACTCTGTTGAACTAGAAATGAAGGATTTCATTCACCATAGAAACCGCTAGTCGCAGGTCCAGTTTGACCAGTCAAAATGGCTGGTAACCTTGTAATCCACAACTCTTTTTTTAAAGGAAATAGATACTGAAACAGAAAACTAAGGCTCTTGAATATCAGATCATTTGACAGATAACATGCAGGTGCTGTTAGAATGGAAAATTTGAAGTCATCTCTTTTTTAAATTGAGTTTCCTGACCCAGATGGTCCTCAAGTTTGATTATGACACATACTTATCTGTATCTGTATCATCCTTAATTCAAGTTTTCTGAATTTTCCCAATAGATTTTTTTCTCATGTTGTACGTTCATTTGTCTTACAATATATTACAGGTGCACTATGTCAATGATTTTTACGTGGAAAAATCACATTAATTTTGCATTTTAAAGGCGGATCGTCCGAAACAAATACGTTCCTTGCTTTGAAATTATGTTATAAGACGTATCGTTATGCAAATAAAAACTGTAAGAAAAGCTGAATTTTTATACGCGGTTTCATTAATTTGGGATTACACTGATTAACTTGATTAAATCAAATATTAGATACAGATTCGAAATTTTATGTATTGTACAAAATGAAAATTACCTATTTTCTAAATTTTGATTTGCAAAAGTGTCACACCCATCATAACAAATTTGGTATAAATACACGACTGCATGCGACTTGCAAGTATCATAATTTTGACAATGCACTTGCTAATTTTTACACTGCTTTTAACTGGTGTTGTTACTCTACCACGTGAACATATCGCTCTGGGACCACCGGTTTCAGAGGAGTAAGTAGTATTGTTATTTCGCGTGCATAGTATGAATGTTTTTTTTTAAATAATACTTTAATATAAGAACAAATAATATATATGTTTACTTGCTTTTGTTTAAATGTCTTTTTGATCGAGTTAAGCCATTTCAATTGATATTTTATAGTGTGCCTTTTTATGTTGTAACATTACACTACTGTCTCAGGTTAGGGTGAAGGTTGTTCATTAGTTGTCGTTTGTTGGTGCGGTTCATAAGTGTTTCTTGTTTCTCGTTTTTTTATATAGATTAGACCGTTGGTTTTCCTGTTTTAATTGTTTTACACTAGTCATTTTGGGGCCCTTTATAGCTTGCTGTTCGGTGTGAGCAAAGGCTCCGTGTTAATGGCGGCCGTACTTTGACCTATAATAGTTAACTTTTTATACATTGTAACTTGGATGGAGAGTTGTCTCATTGGCACTCATACCACATCTTCTTATTTATAAAAAAAAACTTTATATACACGTTTCGTGTATGCAGATTAAGAACCGTGCGATCCGATATGGATAATCTTCTCACTTGAAGAATATTATTAATGTGTCAGTCATCCTGGCACTCTCTACTAAGAGTTCGAGAGCGCAGTTACATATTTTCATATAGTATAATATATAAGTATAGGTTAATAATAGACATAAGCAAAACAATCAAAACCTTCTAAGGCCAGATTTATTTAAGGGAATTGAGTTATTTTATCAAAACTTAAAAACTGCAAATTTTTAATTTTATGTTACTTTAAATAAAACGCAGTGCAATGCAAAAAACGTAAGAGATGTATGATTAGATGTACAATTGTTATGGCAAATTTCATTTGAACGTTTATGGTATTGTACTGTAGTTTTCAGCATATATAACCTAAACATATTTTGTTTAACAGAGATGACACTCCACCACATGATGATTTCGATTCGAAGATCTCTGACGAAATTGCTGAGAAATTGATAGCAAACGCGATCAGCGACGAAGAGAAAAATAGTGCTAAAAATGATCAACAAGGTTCTATTACACGCAATCTCAGTGTCAGAAATGGCATAAAAACAAGTAAAAGAGACCCAATTAAAAACAAAAGAAGATACAAGAATGAGGACACAAAAGATTTGAACAGCGCCAAGAAACGGCACAACATATGGTACAGCCATGGACACAGATGGCACAACTTTCCTGACAGAATCAAACGTGGAAGGAATTCAAGATTTGATAAACAACGTAAAAGGGATATAATAAGAAACCCCCAAAAGAGACAGATTAATAGCGAAAAAGAAGCTGCTTTGCTAGACATTAAAGGAGTCACGAAACCCTGTCGTATATCAGATGAGGAGGCTGCCAATGCACTGGATGTACACAGAGCGTATCGAAAAAACGAATCAGCTGGAAATATGTGGTCACTGGTAAGTCCTTTGTACAACCTTTAAAATCGGCGTATTCCATTTTATTCGTGGTTATTTAAAAGAAGCAAAATACACCAAGAAGACAAAAAAAAATAATAGAAAAACATACAATCCCTGGACCAAAGATAAAAACGACGAAGAAAAGACAAACAACAGTCAACATGTCGGGGAAAATATGGTTTAAATATAAGTTTGAATTTGGCTAGGTTTCTGTACCAGTGGGTATAATTAGGTCGGTTATTTGTGTCTTTGTCTTTTTGCTTCGCATCACGGTGCGGAGCTATTAGTTTCAGTCGATATACACGCCATCTTGAAATAATAACTAATCACATATTGATATTGATTGGTGTTTTATGATGCGGCTAAGATACATCAACAGCTATTAGCTTAAATGAGATAAAGAATTACAGACTTTTCTCGTCTCAGGATAAGACATCAAATGCCGGAAAATTAACTATGTGTATTTAGTTCCGATCAACTGTCATTAATTCATGTTCGTTTTATTATGCATATTCTGCACACTGAAATTCAATATTGAAATATCAATTATTAATACGAGTTTATTTGCTTTGTTAATCTGCAATATGCACGATTTGTTTTGCTAAACAATGTTCCTATACAATGTTTACAAAAATGCATTATCTGTATTTTATAACTTCTGCCAATATAGGCATACCCCCAGAGAGGCACACCTCCATAATACTAATTCAGCAACCACATGTACACATATTACCTTAAATTAGGGTAGAGCGAAGCAGTCCACAGCTTTTTAGAAAGCTCAAACTTGTTGTGATTTGTTTTTATAGTACCGTTCTGATGAGGTAACCCTTTTAAAGTGAGTTTTACAGTTTGTCCTTTTGTCGCACTGGTTCATCACTTTACCAGTTAAGGGAGGGACGAACATTAACCCATGTCAAACCCCGCCACTTTCTGTTTGTACTTTCTAAAAAAAAAAAGGATCCGATAATGCTTGCTGTTTGCCATGAAAAAAATCGTTTTATTGTTTAGCATAATCAGGCCGTTCCATTACTTTCATGAATTGTTTCAGATTTTGACATCCCGGAGTCTTTTATTGTTTACCAAACAGTATACGTTGTGTCGTACGTGTATTCGAAGTTTTTCACATCCGTGCCCTTTGGTCTTTGATGGACAGCTGTTTTATACAATCATAACACAACTCCTTATTTATATATATGCAGCATCTAAGGAAGCGTATGGACTATAAATAAATCCACGAACTTGTTGTTTAAAATGAAAAGAGAAACCATGAAATGGGTTATAATAAAAAATACCCTTTATCTAGTATGCAGCACATATTGATATCGTCAATTTCTGCTGGCTTCGGTGTACTCTTTATGAAAACGTTCACTCCTATTTTTGGTTTTAAAGAGGTTGCGTTTGCTCTAGTTTTATTTATTCATTTCAAACTTTCACATTCGGTTAAGTTTTATGATAATTAAATTTAACATATACCGATGGTTTATGACTATTATGATGTCATAGGGTTAGAAAAAAAAGACATTTACCAATCTGATGTTGTTCAATGTCTTATCACCGAATATATTTATTACCGGAGTAACACAACGGGTGTCACTATTAGAGTAGGAACTGCTGATCCCACTTTCGGAGCACATGAATAAGAGTTGCGCGATCTTTATATTTCTGTTAATAGTTATGTGGGCCTGTTTTTCTTTTCGGGTCTGTTATTCTTCAACTTACGGCTTTTGATTGTCCGCTCTATATCTTCTCCATCTTTTCAATGTCCCTTATTTTAACGAATTTCCCTTTAAGAAGTATTTCTTACTACTGTTATGTAGTAATAGTTGAGTATTATAAAACGATGATTAAGACAATTAAAGATAAAATTGATAAAAAATAATAACGGAAAACACATTTCCTAAAAAAGTTATCATTATTATTTCAGGATTGGGACCCAGAACTTGCTGACTTAGCACAAGGATTAGCAGATGAATGCACATTTAAGCACACAAACCTGATGTTGTAAGTGATAGTTAATTTTTCTTTTCCTTTTTTTGTGGGGGTGGGGGTGGGGGGGGGGGGGGGGGGGTAGTCAAACGCAAAAAACAAATTAGATAATAAATACCTGACTGAAGGAATGTCCTCCAGGACCAAGAAAAAAGGCATTAAATTTTTGGAACATGTACAAAAATAAATTCTAAAATCATTTCAGTAACAAATGATCATAGATTCTTGTCTAATAAGAACAGTCTGATGTAGTCAGTTTTTCTAGAATTGACATCGTGCTTATAACTATTGGCTTAGAGTGTTGTGTCTTATTTCTGAAAAGTAAGCTTGAATGAAAGATATTCGTTAATGCCTATGAATTAGCTACCTAACATCAACTGTTCATTTTTAGTTCACCTTGCCCAAAGGACCAATTAAGCTTTTCTCATCACTTGGTATCCTTTGCCGTCGTCATCCATGAACTTTTACAAAAATATTCTCCTTTGAAACAACTCGGACAAATTTAACCAAACTTGGCCACAATCATTATTTGGGTATCTAGTTAAAAAAATGTATCCGATGACCCTGTCTGCTTTCCAAGATGGCCGACAAGGCTAAAAATAAACCATTGGGGGTAAAATACATGTTTTTCCAATTATTTTCAGAGATGTTATAAACAGAGAACAGGGACAGAAACGTTTGAAATTTTGAGCTCTACTATTGTTTTTCAAAACTATCAGACGATATCTTATAGGAGTTATTTTTTCTTAAATGGTAAATGTTACGATTTTTTTCATTTTTGCCTATCATCTTCAAAACTAGAGAAACTTGAAACAACAAAAAGAGTCAGCAAGACAAGATCTACAAATAAGTCAACTAAGTCGAAATCCTCAGACGACTCCTTATTAGAATCATTGCCGTTTAATAACGATTTTTACCAATTTTTGATTTTTTGCCTATTATTTTGAAATCTATAACAGATAGACAGAAACTTTAAATTAAAAAAAAACAGCAATATAAGCTAAAGATCTACAAACAAGTCAAATTTTGGCGAAATAGTTAGCAGACTTTTCAAAGGAGTAATTGCCCTTAAATGATGATCTGTTTACACAATTTTGTGTTTTGAGCAAAAACTATAGATCAAGAGATTTAGTAAACAGAAAATATAATCACCAAACAAAAAAGATTTTTGTCATGAATTTTATTCTAATCTACAATGTTGTAGTGTGTCTATTGTTGAAGATGCATATTGACCAAGGTGAGCTTCAGAGCCTCTAGTTTAATATACTACTATATTCTTAATTTATTATAATGATGAGGTAACACCGTTTAGCGTCAAGCGTCAAATGGTTCATTCGCTATTACTATTGTTATATTAATCTGAAAAGTCTAACCCTGTGAAAATATCTAATTAAGTCACCCTGGTAGAAAAGTCTTTCGCTGCCATTAAATAATAATAGATAGAAAATCCGGAGTTAAATTGCCCTCAGTCATAAGTTGGGTTTCGTGTAGCACAGTCTTGCTTTCTGTGTAGTGTTTTTGTGGATTGTGTTTGTAATTTTGGCTTTTTCTTTTGGCCATGTTTGTCTTCTTTTTTTTTGGAAAATTAAACCACCTTCGTGATGTGTTCGCCTCGAATGCGGGAGGTCGTGGGTTCAATCCTCGGCCATGGCATACCTCTAATATAACTGTGTTCTGGGCTTACAGAAAAAATATTCTTATTGAGGAATTTTCAATCATTTCAGTTTGAAAGCACTAACAATACAAGTGTTACCAAGTTACGACATTTCAATTGACAATGCGTTAGATAAATGATGACTTTCGAAGGACACAACGGACTGCATTGTTATAATGCCTCTTAGAAGCCAAGATTGACAATGATTTTTTAGCGGTAACAATCTGATCTATCACCCTCTCAGCATTTTGTTACCTAATCTATGATAGTGTATGTTCTGTTATTATTGTCTTTTAATATCAAATTGAAAGTTATAAACTATGACAACAAGTACATAGTAAAAATCCATGGTTTGATCATTAAAGCGCACAAACGGTCAAGCTTCTCCGTGAAGGGTAATACATTATAAACCATGGAATAGAGTACAACGTATCCTTCGGATTAATCGATTAAAATAAAACAAGCGATTGTTATTATTTATATTTATGCCGATATCCAATTCTCGCTGCGTATGAAAGATATACTTATCCGATATTTATTGATAAAGCTAAATGTACATCCTTCTAGAACACTCACTAGTCCTTCACCTGTCAAAACTATTTTGTTTTAAATATGTATTACTTTTCAGTATGTTCTTTTTTGACCGGGCCCGATTCGGTGTGTTACATCTTACAAAATCTATCCGAATTATTTTGCAAAGAATTCCGCTCAAACCGGTGCTTTGGACAGTCTTAAATTTGCAGTGAGGTGAGAGTATTTTTGCTCCGTGTTATAGACCTCACTATGACTTTGAGAGGAAGAACAGCAGTAAAAGCGCTGTTCCTTTGCTTTTTCTGCGTTTTATGCTGTTTGTGCACAGATTTTGTGTCATGGATGGATACTTCATATCCTTTGTTTTTCTATTAGGTCATCACAACTTTCTACACTTCGGGGTGATTTGAACATGGTATATATATATAGACACTTGACTTTTGTTGAAAACCGCATTTTGACCGCTATATATCTTTCGTTTTTTTATGTTGTTAGGTAACTCTCTAATTGACTGCTAAACTTCTTCTTTTCATTTATACATTGGTTCTCATTTAAACTTTAACAGGGCTTTAATCTCATATCGGATATAAATTCTGTTCTAGTGCTAATGGTGTACGTGTTGGTCAAAATTTAGGCGCTACAACAGGTAGTAATCATTCTATTGAGAGAATGGTGCACTTGTTTATGAACGAAAAAGTCGATTATAATTATAAGGATCATCAATGGACTGATGTTGTCGGACACTATTTACAAGTAAGTTCAATAAGATATTAACTTCACTTTCCGCTATATTAATAATATTCTTTCACTAAATATTCAAAGTTTTCTTTCTAGTAACATTACAGTGTCTTTTCCGTTTATTACTGCTTTTTTTGTGATGTAGTTACGAAACATAATAAGATAATGATTAAAATTAAAATTGCATTTCTTCAAATGAAATAATTTGTTTTTATTTAATTTGTTTCACTTCCGTACATCAAAATTACATCACCTCCGTACATCAAAACTACTTCAACACAGAAAACAATTGGTATCTGTCTGATTAAACCGAGAAATTTCCTATAACATGACACACTTATGATGTATTGTGTTCACTATTTCTCCATAACTTTTGAATGTTTTCATGATTTAATCGCGATAACATGATAGATTAACAAAGGCGGCGTAATTCTTTAAAATTGTATACATGAGCTTAAAACAACTGATAGTCTAATGATTCGATATTATACAAAAATGTAAAGGATTAAGTAATGAGAAATAATTGTTATATAATTAGAAATAGACTTATCATCGGATTTGTACATGAGCAAATCGATAGGTGCCACATGTGGAGCAGGATCTGCTTACCCTTCCGGAGCACCTGAGATCACCCCCAGTTTTGGGTGGGGTTCATGTTGCTCATTCTTTAGATTTCTATGTTGTGTTTTGTGTAATGTTGTTTGTGTTTTGGTCTTTTTTGAGTTGTTAGTTTATTTTCTACTTATTAGTTTGAATTTCTCTTTGATATCTTTCGCTTCTCTTTTACAGGTAGTTAATTGGAGAACAATTAAAGTTGGTTGTGCAGTAAATAAATGTGACACCTTGTTTATTTCAACCCCAACTCAACAAGAAGTATGGAACAATGCTTGGTACTGGGTCTGTGACTACTGGCCTCCGTAAGTACTTACCTTTAAGTAATTCAACCAACTGCCTTTCCAATGGTTCCATTTTTATGAAATACGAACAGATGAAAGTCATTTACTTGATAAAAGAGCATCAATAATTGAAATATCGTTCCACTGCTGTTGCACTTTGATTGCATATCATAAACCAGAGGTCAATGTTTGAAATCAGCTGTGGCTTATAACATACAGTTTTATGATGAATTACCGATAAATGTTTTACTTGCATTACAAATTACAAACACGTAGGTTGCTAATCCCTCTGTCAGAATGAACCATTCATGGTTTTGGTGATATATTTGAGGCTTTTGTTTATATAAGGTTGCTTATCCCTCTGTCAGAATGAACCATTTAAGGTTCTGGTTATACATTTAAGGCTGTTGTTTATATAGCTTCCTGTATTAATGCATCTTTGCATTTCCTTAACTTAAATGTACGCGTCCAGACGAAGGTAAGGGCAGAAATTCACATTAGACGCAGTTAATGGGGTTACGTCTATCTTGTGGTTTATTACAATGGCTAATACAATTACTAATGAACTGATAAGATGATTGTGGGGGGGGGGGGGTATTTTTGTCTTTGGGTTGCATTCTTATTGACCTTAATCTGACATCTCCTTTCATCATATATTTTAGTCCACGATGGGATCGTTCTCAGTTTTTCAATGTGTTTGCATTGCTTTTTATTTATTACGCACGCCTATATATATAAATAAAGGCAACAGTAGTATACCGCTGTTAAAAAGTCATAAATTGACTGAGAGAAAACAAATCCGGGCCACAAACCAAAACCGAGGGAAACACATCAACTACAAGAGGAAAACAACGGAACAACAGAAACACTGAAATGCAACAAAAACAAACGCCAATGCAACACACATAGAAACGAACTATTTGATAACAACTGCCATATTCCTGACTTGGTACAGACATTTTAAGATTGATTGATTGTTAGTTTATTTTCTACTTATTGATTGGATTGAACCTGGTTTTATGGCTAGCCAAACCTCCCGCTTATATGGCACTGTTAAAAATACCGTTAGAATGACAACATTACGTGACAGGATTACAGTACAAATAAATGCAAGAACACCCAGGACAGAGAAATACATAGATTAATAATATAATAGTACATTTCGACATGTAAACCACAGAATAACAAAGAATATCCAAAATTAATTTACGACAGTACACAAATACAGCATAATAGAACTATGAACTTGCGTCACACGAATGTATCAACGCCACAAAAAGTGACGTCACAGGAAAATTTCTAAAAATTGAATATAAAATCGGGATTAAGTTTGTAATGGTGTTCTTTGATGTATTTTCTAACAATTACAAGAATATCAAACTGTGTAAAAACAAATTAATCCTGTGCATATAGTTGCTTTAAACCAAAGATCATACAAATCAACTAGGTGATTAATTATCTTTACTTTTACATACATTTAGAAAATAAAAATAGAATTAAAACCACAAACGATAAGACATAAAACAATATCCAATCAGAATTACAAATAAAACATCATAACTAAATATATGAATGTTGGATGTACAAATACCGAGACACGCATAATAGCAATGCGGATTCACACTCAGCATAACAGTCATATTCGGGAATAGGCCACGTTCGGTACTTAAAAGACCAGACGACGTATATTATCTATGGTAACCCTGATAACAAAGTCAGTTGCAATGCGCAAAGAAAGCGTAAAATCTGTGTTCTTTTTTTAATTATTCATATTTGTTTTGAGTTCATGTAAGTGATTTTTGAAATTTCGACTTTATTATATTTTTGAAACAATTGGATTTTTTTTAATTTTAATTTTTATGTTTTCAACAGAGGCTTGTTGAAAGCGTTAAAAATTGTTGTCAATTCCTTAATTGAAAGACAATTTTATATGTATAAAAATTAAATTATGTAAATAAACCATACATTTAACTTGATTGATATGTGCATTGAGCTGACAATGACGAAAGAATGAATTTTCTATAGCATTAAACTTTGAAACTGATGCATTCTTATACTGAATCAATGTGTGAAGCAAATTATTTCGCAAACAGATTTGATAAAAAGTTTATCATAAAAATACTAAAATACTGTCTAATTATATAATTTAAGGAGATGTGGTATGATTACAAATGAGACAACTATCCACCAATGTTCAAATGAAGTGGATGTAAGCAGTTATAGACAACCGTATGGCCTTCAACAATGAGTAAAACCCATACCGTATAGTCGGCTATAGAAAGCACCAACATCCAAAAATATGAAACAATTTAACTAAAAAAACTACTAGTAACGGCATTACTTATAACAAAACAATTTATGAAAAACAAATATGACAGACATGAACAAACGACAACCACTGAAATACAGGATCTTGACTTGGGACATGCACATAAAAAATGAGGCGAAGTTAAATATGTTTAGAGGCGCCAATCCTCTCCTTAGCTTGGGACAGTGGTATCGGCACAACATAAGAACAAACAATGCAAAACAACAAACAAAAAACAAATACGAGAAGAAGCAATAAACGACAACTACCAACATGGTCACAGAATCTGAAGGCTGTAACATTAATAAAAAATATGTCATTTCACTTTGGTACTGCTATACGCGATATGCTCTTCTACTTCGTACTTTATTTGGCTTTTTTAACTTTTTTGATTTGAGCGTGACTGACGAGTCATTTGAAGACGAAACGCGCATCTAGCGTACACAATTTTAATCCTGGTACATTGTATGTATGATGAGTTTACTGATAGTTGTGTGTTCACTTCTTCTGTTAAAGATTATCCTCATACATATTTATAACAATTGCAAATTAAACAATGACTTACAATGTTGTCTATTAGATTCTTCCTACCGGAGATACGGAACAGCAAGTCAGAAATTTAGGTTGCAGCAGGACATTAAAGTTTCCGATAGGTTGATTCAAAACTTAGGTTGCTTCTCCATCTGTCAATATGAACCATCCATGGTTCTGTTGATACCTTTTAGGCTGTTCATTATGCATTTTTGCATTCCATAACTGAGATGTACGCGTCCAGACGAAGGCGAGATAAGACACTCACATTGAACACAGTTAACACTGGTACGCTTTGCCTTTTGTTTAACACACTGGCTGATACAATTGCTAGTGAACAGTTGGTTGTTATATTTGTCTTTGTGTGCTTTCTTGCTGATGTATGTCCCATATCTCAGTAACTTCTGCGTACTTTATTTGGCCGTTTTAACCTTTTTGATTTGAGCGCCACTAACGAAGTCTTTTGAAGGCGAAACGCGCGTCTGTCGTACAAAATGTCTTAATCATGTACATTGTATCTATGATGAGTTTAATGATAGTTGCGTGTTAACTTCTAATGTTGAAGATTATACACATACATATTTATGACGATTGCAAATTAAAAATAGATCACAATGTTGTTTGACAGATTCTATCTACCGGAGATAGGGAACAGCATATTAGAAATTTATGTTGCAAGAGGACATTAAAGTTCCCGTTAGGTTGAATCAAGGTTTTTTTTATGTGCAAAGCCAATGAAATTCCCTATAAATTGAATATTGAATGACATTTATTTTCCCATTCCCATCGAACGGAACTGTATTTTATAATATTTATAAATTTATCAAATAATTAAAACAGTCGTTCCCTTATAATGGGTCTTTTTTTACTCTGAATTAGAGGTGAGTTTATTTGTAAATAGTGTTGAACAAGGGGAAAATGTTCTAACATAGGTTAATTATAAACTTGCAAACAATACGACAAAGGTGAATACAATTTGTAATAAAATGCACATCTTGCCTTGCTTTTGATTTTAGAAATAACTTAATATTGTAAAGTAAACAATATTAGATTGATAAAAACTTTGCAAGCTTCAATATGACATTATATAACAGGAAGGAAGCAAAACTTCAACATAAGCTAATTATTCTTAATTTTTTTAAAGTGTATCTTACAAATCAAGACCTTATGACTATACGGATGGCCAAGTATGTTCTGAATGTATGGTGCCAAAAGACAGTGGACTTGGATGGAAATGTGTAGATCAAACATGCCGTAAGTTGAGATTCATTTTTTATCAGATAAAGCATTCAATACAGTATAAAAAATCCCCAAGTAAATGCTTAAAAAAAAATAAAAACATATCAGTTAAAAATACTGAATGTAATATAGTTTGTATTTCGCCGAAAGTGTAAGCTTTGCAAAAACTTAAGGAACTCAGGATTCCATGTCAAACAAAAAAAAAAAACTTTACGCCATGAAATGATACGAGAACAGTGTACGCAGACAAATCTAACTAAAATACAACGAAAGGATTGGAGACGCATTACAGAAGCAATGCAAATATAAAATATTGATAAAATACCGGAGAACAAACAATTTCTTTGTGTCTTTTTATTAAATCAAATGTTGTATATACAGAATGACGTTACAATATATTCATGTTACAAAAGAATAAAATATATACACCTGTATCATCAGAATATCTGTACACAGAATAACACTATCGATTTGCTAAGTCTATCAAAACTTATAATGTCGTAAGATCAAACAGAAATTAATAGTAAGGGTGCAATTTTAAATTTTGAATCGTTAAGCTGTAATTGTATTGTGTTCATGAAATAAGTACTTTATGCATTTCATGCGCCAAAAGCACTTTTCTGGGTTTACTTCATCAAGAACGCTCAAACTTAAACATTTCAAAGGCAGTGATGCAAAATGAGGAGCCATATGACAAAATAGGACCTAAACAGACTAACCAAATTCAGTTAAGATTAACTGAACCTGACTGTAATCTTTACTTGTCCTTTTTCACATGAATGAAATTTGAAATAATTATAAAACACATTGATTATTTTAGGTGATTGTAAGCTAGACGGATCTGATCCAAACTGCAGTAAGTATTTCTAATGTTACCGAGACGGAACTGATTTAAGCGGACTTGTTCTGTCAATAGACGTACAACTTAGACCAGCTGCTACCGGCAAATTTCATGTTTCTGTCAGTTAACGTAAATTCGCATGCCAGGCATAAGCCTTTTTTCCACCGGAAAATGTAATGTTCACCGGCTACTAGCAAGCGGCCAAATATAGCTGACATACATTAGTTACCTTTTTTGTTCACCGGCTACTAGCAAGCGGCCAAATATAGCTGACATACATTAGTTACCTTTTTTGTTCACCGGCTACTAGCAAGCGGCCAAATATAGCTGACATACATTAGTTACCTTTTTTTAATATAAAAATCTTTTGGTGACAAATAATGTCGAGAGGATTGATAAGCAATAATACCGAATGCAGATGATTATCTTAAGTTAATGGAATGGTATGACCACAAACTATTTTAATACTTAGTAGAGTTCTGTAAATAATAGTTATTAGGTTAATCTTCAATCAAACTGATCCAATCGTTTTTAAAATTAAGGGCGCGCCTGTAATTTAAGAGAAACACATATCAACCGGAGAACATCAATTTTTGAATGTTTTAAAGATATTTAACTTGAAGTAATAAAGAAGTTTCACAATTATTCTAATAAGGGAAAATATTTCCCTCATTCAAAATTCTCCATAAATAAATAAAAAAAACCTTTCACAGTAATTATTAATGCCTTGTTTCAAATTCTAATGTTGAACTAGTATATACATAGGTATAAAAAAAAATTGTGAACGAATGTTTTTATATTTTATGGTAAAATTTAAATATTAGAGTATACACGTTTGACATTATGAGAAAAATCAAGAATGCTTTGCTTGCTATGTACATGTCTTTCGTTTATTTTTAACACAAACCTAATTGATTGATTGCTGATTCCATTCAATGAAATTGTCAATTACTAATGTTAGAATTAGTAGAAAATAAATATCAAAACGGTCAACGGTCGTCCCAACAATGCATTTTTGAACCTCTACCCTAAAGTTTTTATCATTTCTTTTAAGCGCAATTATTGCAAAATAATCTAAAATTAGTAATTAATTGATTGGTAGAATGGCTTAACAGATGTGAACAGCACTTTCTTTCTGTAGTATTTCAGCTACATGCACGTCATGGCTGTCATTTTTTTAGGCAGAGGAAGCCAGAGGAACCACCAACTTTGGGTAGATAATTGACAGATCTTATTACATGCCAAACATTTTTTTCATATACAATATTGATGAAAGACACTCAAACACACTTTCATTTCTGTCATTTTAATGCCACAAGACATTCTCTTATACTCATGGAGTGTAGATCCAGACAAGGTTCAGGTCCAAAGCTGTTTTGGTGTGCATAAGCATAAACGATGTAGATTAAGTGACCATGTTCACCTAACCTCGACCTCATTTAATGGATCAGTGATTAAGGTTAATATTTCGTGGTGTTTGATGTGCATAAGCATAACCCATGTAGATGTTATAGATTATGCATATTTTAAGGTTTTTCTTGTCGTATAACACCTTGAGTTGTGTTATACGACAAGATAACCCTTAAAATATGCATGATCTGACTTATATACCGTAAAAAATATTAATATCTGCAAATATTTGCAGGATTTGCATCCTATTTTACCACACTAAAGTATGATATTCTTTTCTGATGCGTTCATGTTTTAAGACGCTATACGGCTCATTTATAATGTGAAATAACACTCAATAATTAATCTAGATATAAACTTTAGAAATCTTTATCCAGGCACAATAAAAATATATCTGTAACTGCATGAAACAAGTTACCGCCCGATAACGGTGTATGAAAAATACAAGTCAATTTGTAAGTAATTTATTGTACCAACTTAGTTGTTGAAAGGGAATGCTATTTTGGTTTTTTTATCGCGAAAAAGGCAGATTATTTTTTCAACAATTTTAACGAATTGAACTATTCAAAATTATTTTCTTTTTTGAATGGCAATGCATTTTTTTTTAAACTGAGAATCAGGATTAAATATGTACATGTAACACGAAAAACGAATATCAATATATGTAGGTCAAAATGTGTGATTTCCAATACAGTGTGAATCAATAAGATTGTCAAAATCCTACACACGAATGTGTTAAATCTGGCTTGTTTTAAATGTTATGAAAATTTTGCATTATTAAATTCATCTCACATAATGGCCCTTTATTGTAGTGATAAATAAACAAAACTTCACATTATTTGTTTCGAAAGTTAAAATGTGCGTCAACGACAATATATATATATATATATATATGGCGTCAGTAAATTCCATGTTGGTCATTATTTTATGCCTTGAAGCATATTTCATTGAAACCTGGTATTGTCCGGGTTGATTCTTCGACAGAATGACCTATCGTTCAACTCCATATAGGTATATAATAAGTGCATGTTTCAAATGCAAGATGTTACTTTTATCTTTTGCCTGAATGACTAAGATCGGGAAAGTGTTAATCTAATCTTTTGATCCTACAATATTGCTGTCCATAACACATTTCGAAATACTCCTTAAAACACATACCTCAAATTATAGTTTAGTCCTTTACTTTCTTCTTGAAAAATTTGGGAGTAGGTAGTTTCAGGTCCATAAAAGTTCGTAGAATACCAACCAGATTTCTATAGTTATCCATTAGGGAATAAAGATAACACATAACAGCTACATAAACTGCATGGGATTAGGTGTTTGACAGAATAAATTTATTTATCTTATCTCCTATAGATTTCTGGGGATATGATTGGTTAAAGGACTACACGTGGTGACTACATATATTTGATATAGAGTGTCCTAAAAAATATGGGGTTAGTTACCATATGGGGTTAGTAAGGAGTTACTTCCCTTTTAAAACAAAAAAGAAATCTGAAAGGTTTCAACAGATGAAGAAATTGATAATGAACGATTGAAATAAATTCATAAAACAAATTTCAAGCTAACAAGTTGTTAAGATATTGGGTAAGATAAATTCGTTACACGGTGTGCTAGTGACCTAATACGATATATATGGTGTCAGTAAATTCCATATGAGGATTCGAGCTTCGCTCTCACCCAATATGGAATTTACTGACCCCATATATATCGTATTAGGTCACTAACACACCATGTAACTAATAATATATAATTACAAGTCTAAATTGAAAACAATATTTAATTATATATATATATATATATATATATACATGCAAGTCTAAATTGAAAACAACGTTCAAACCTATGATTGCGTTGGATAAAAACCGCAATTTTTATACGTGTGCTTGCAAAACAAATTTCTTGGTAGAGGGGTCTAAATACAGCACAAACAACATTTTCCAAAAGACCAAATGAGTGAAAAAGTATATTTTAACAAAACGCATTTGACTAGCAGGTCGAACAACTGATGTTCTTAAACCCTGCTGACTGCCATTGGCGATTGCCAAATAAACGGATCACAAGATGTAGCAAAATAGATCTTATTATTAATCTATTACCAAACAGAAAACAATAAACTTGCGGAAAAGATGGTATACCGCAAACATGAGGTGCAAAAATTTGTACACCATATCCGGGTTTCGACAATTAATGTCTCTTCAGTGATGTTAAGAATCGAAACGGTATTTGGAAGTCCATATAATTTACCTCAATTTAGGATAGACTCTTGAATTTTGAAAGAGTCAAAATAGGATGAACGGATCATATAAACCCGAAGTCAAATATAATACAAGCCCAAACGAAAAAATATAAACAAGTCTAAATTGAAAACAACGTTCAAACCTATGATTGCGTTGGATAAAAACCGCAATTTTTATACGTGTGCTTGCAAAACAAATTTCTTGGTAGAGGGGTCTAAATACAGCACAAACAACATTTTCCAAAAGACCAAATGAGTGAAAAAGTATATTTTAACAAAACGCATTTGACTAGCAGGTCGAACAACTGATGTTCTTAAACCCTGCTGACTGCCATTGGCGATTGCCAAATAAACGGATCACAAGATGTAGCAAAATAGATCTTATTATTAATCTATTACCAAACAGAAAACAATAAACTTGCGGAAAAGATGGTATACCGCAAACATGAGGTGCAAAAATTTGTACACCATATCCGGATTTCGACAATTAATGTCTCTTCAGTAATTTTAAGAATCGAAACGGTATTTGGAAGTCCATATAATTTACCTCAATTTAGGATAGACTCTTGAATTTTGAAAGAGTCAAAATAGGATGAACGGATCATATAAACCCGAAGGCAAATATAATACAAGCCCAAACGAAAAAATATAAACAAGTCTAAATTGAAAACAACGATCAAACCTATGATTGCGTTGGATAAAAACCGCAATTTTTATACGTGTGCTTGCAAAACAAATTTCTTGGTAGAGGGGTTTAAATACAGCACAAACAACATTTTCCAAAAGACCAAATGAGTGAAAAAGTATATTTTAACAAAACGCATTTGACTAGCAGGTCGAACAACTGATGTTCTTAAACCCTGCTGACTGCCATTGGCGATTGCCAAATAAACGGATCACAAGATGTAGCAAAATAGATCTTATTATTAATCTATTACCAAACAGAAAACAATAAACTTGCGGAAAAGATGGTATACCGCAAACAAGAGGTGCAAAATTTTGTACACCATATCCGGATTTCGACAATTAATGTCTCTTCAGTAATTTTAAGAATCGAAACGGTATTTGGAAGTCCATATAATTTACCTCAATTTAGGATAGACTCTTGAATTTTGAAAGAGTCAAAATAGGATGAACGGATCATATAAACCCGAAGGCAAATATAATACAAGCCCAAACGAAAAAATATAAACAAGTCTAAATTGAAAACAACGTTCAAACCTATGATTGCGTTGGATAAAAACCGCAATTTTTATACGTGTGCTTGCAAAACAAATTTCTTGGTAGAGGGGTCTCAATACAGCACAAACAACATTTTCCAAAAGACCAAAAAAGTGAAAAAGTATATTTAAACAAAACGCATTTGACTAACAGGTCGAACAACGGATGTTCTTAAACCCTACATGTATATATATAAGTCTAAATTGAAAACAACGTTCAAACCTATGATTGCGTTGGATAAAAACCGCAATTTTTATACGTGTGCATGCAAAACAAATTTCTTGGTAGAGGGGTCTAAATACAGCACAAACAACATTTTCCAAAAGACCAAAAAAGTGAACAGTATATTTAAACAAAACGCATTTGACTAGCAGGTCGAACAACGGATGTTCTTAAACCCTGCTGACTGCCATTGGCGATTGCCAAATAAACGGATCACAAGATGTAACAAAATGGATCTTTATTATCAATTTAAAACCAAACAGAAAACAATAAACTTGCGGAAAAGATGGTATACCGGAAACATGAGGTGCAAAAATTTGTACACCATATCCGGATTTCGACAATTAATGTCTCTTCAGTGATGTTAGGAATCGAAACGTTATTTGGAAGGCCATATAATTTACCTCAATTTAGGATAGACTCTTGAATTTTGAAGAGTCGAAATAGGATGAACGGATCATATAAACCCAAAGGCATATATAATACAAGCCCAAACGAAAAAATATAAATAAGTCTAAATTGAAAACAACGTTCAAACCTATGATTGCGTTGGATAAAAACCGCAATTTTTATACGTGTGCATGCAAAACAAATTTCTTTGTAGAGGGGTCTAAATACAGCACAAACAACATTTTCCAAAAGACCAAAAAAGTGAAAAAGCATATTTAAACAAAACGCATTTGACTATATATGTCTGTGAAAAGGACTAACCAGCATTTTTAATATGTACCGGATCGTCTAGAATAGGTGATACTGCGCAAATACGGAAGACATTATAAAAGTCTTAAGATTTGCACAACAGTACTAACATAAGATGGTAGTATACGAAGATGTTGTTATAGATACGTGTTGACAAATATTTCGGCTGAACAAATAGCCTTCGTAGGTGTCAATAATTTTATATTATATATATATATATCCATATCAATGTATTGTTTATATGTATGCATATGTCGCCTATGTGTCTGCTGCCTTGATAATATGTTCATGTAGCTGGCCTCACTTCCATACAGGTCAATACTAATTATATATTGCAAGTTAACATTCTATCCCGAAAAATGAAAGTCGTATAATGATGGTTATTTCACATGTTCTCGGAGGTGCGTCAAACTGGTCTTATTTGCGCTTACAATAAACTTTTAATAGGTTTGTGTCAGCTCCAGGAACTAAGGGATACTCGTGCTTGCAGGCATTAGTGTTTATAAAACTATAAAGAAAAATTAACAAATCTGATATGAGATTGTTAAAAGTAAGTTAATGCATTTAAATTTACCACATACTAAAATTGATTGGTTTTTTTTTTTGCCAACAGAACAATCGAAGGAGTGCACTGAATTTAATGAAGACAAGGATCCAATGTGTCCAATGGTTGCAGCATACGGAATGTGTGGAGGTCACAATTTCAAATGGTCTTTAATCACTTGCCAGACATCGTGCAAGTAAGTCCATATTAACTACCTATTCGGACATGCGCTATCATTTAAACTTATTTAACTATTCTCGTAATTTTAATTTAATTTTGAAATTAATTTGGAATCTTTATAAAACCCAGTTGCTAATATTGATGATAAAAAACAATATGTAAATAAGACAGTAACACAGCAAGATAATAACACCAAAAGATATTTAAATAAGTACAATAGTTTATATACCATGTGGTAAGGTCGTAACGTGCCATCAAAACAAAATTTGTCCGACAACAGGATCAAATGACAGTAAGAAATTTACAAGACGATAACTATACAGTGTCTTGTTTTGGGACAGATACATGAACATGCTGCAAGGTAATCTATGTTTTCGAGAACTCAACACACTCTCTAACTGAAATTAAAAGTACCTTGCAGAACAAATGCACTTTTAAGAACGAATTGGCCACAGATATTTTTATTGGTAAGAACCAACAATAAAACAAATTTATTTAAAAGTACATTGGTACCACAATATCAAAAACATTCAGGGAAAGTTTTCAACTCAATAAAATACAAGCGCTAATACACTGATACACATAAGACACAACTAGATAGTATTATACTTTCTGTAAGAATGATCCTTGATAATCAAGTTTCTTTAAAACGGCATAGAATTAAAACAAATTATTTCGGGGGAAAGCCGTACAATTGCCAGATAGACAATACAGCTGTTATTAATAGTCAATTATGTATTCACATTAGTTAAAATTGTCGCACGAATTCTTTCAAACATTTTGATTTATTCTGTTGTTTAGTGCTTTATATGTAGTTCAGATAATGAATGTTTAGAGATTATTTTATACGGGTTGGTTAAAAATGACAGTCAGTGTAAGAATATGCTCAACATCGTAAATTAGTAGCCTCGGTTGAAGACAAACACAATGATACAAATAACATTATTCCGTAAATATCGTATATAAGAATGCTCGCAATTACTGAACCACTTTGCAATTGACACTCTAACAGAGAAGTTATAGATCTACTTTTTTATAATGTTGATTTACAAGTGGATGTGAACTATTTTAATTTCATTTTCTATTTTTTTTTATTTTCAAGATTATGTTCAACAGTAAATGACGCATTCGTGGAAGAAGCTTAATCGGCTGTGGATGAACTATAATTGGAAATGCTTTTGAATCGCCCACGGATATCCGTATGGACTAACTGTAGAATATGCTTTTAATTTTCATGTGTATACCAGCCTTAAACAAATCATAATATGATTAAAACATATTTGATATTACTCGAAAAAAGGACATTAATTTCTTTATCATGTTCAGTTTTAAAATTCAATTACAATTTTGATATTGTTTTTTTTTCTTTGTATTATTGAAAAACATGTTTGAAATGATTATGTTTACTATTTCTTACTTTATTTTACTTTTTTGTTAGAATATCCTGCTTCAATTTTACCTGCATCATATACGTTTGTATTTCATCAAATTTCATATGTTTTTAGAAAAGCGATAGAAAATAAATAATCTGCAATTTTTACATAGTTCAGTTGTTTCATTAATTTTTTTAAGATGATCACCAAGCGTAAAACAGTACAAAACTCAATCGACAAAAACCTAGAGAAAAAGTTCGTACTTACTTACGTCGACATTTCTATCAGCATTACTGTTTCCCAAGAAAAGAACCAAAATAAAATGAAATGAGCAAGACAACGAAAAGCTGCATTTTTTTGTTTTCATTAATTTTCTCATCAACTTTGACATGAAATCACCCCGGTTCGTAGGGGCTTCGTGTTGCTCAGTATTTCGTTTTATCTGTAGTGTTTTGTGAAGTTGTCTTTTCGTAATTTTTGCCCTAGTGCTGTCGGTTTCTCTTCAACATACTAGTTTTTAATGTCCCTTTTATGGTAACAACGACGAAGGTTATCTAAAGTAGATACAACAGTAGTGTACCGATGTTCAAATGTGATTATTTCATTTAGAAGATACAAATCAAAGTAAAACAAAAACTTCGGGATGAACTCTTACTATAAAGACTTGAAAACAGGGCGTTTTTGACACAGCCACATCTTATCGGTAAACCTATTCGTGATGGTGACCGTACATCATATTTAGTGCACGAACGTTATATATTAATTGAGATATGTATACACCATAAGATGAGACAGAGGATGTGTTACTGCTGCTGAATGGGGAGTTGACAATTGGAAAGTTGAAATCCTGTAGTCATAGATGCTAGTTTAAAGTTTGTCAATATTAAGGAAAAGATCAAGATATGAAACAGACCTTCTAGTTTCGGTAGTATCTCTAATATTAATCTGCATTGTTCACATAGTTCAGTTGTTTTATTTTAAAATGATCACCAAGCTTTACGATATACGATCTAGATAAACAAGATGACAGTACAACAGTTGTTTTTTAATTATTCTAATTATATATTTGTATCCCTTTAAATATTATTATATTAGGTTACATTGTAACTTTAAAGTCTTATTCCTATGCTATCTGATAATATTTTATATAGAAACAACCATCAACACTGGACTCGCCCGAAAAAAACAGACTCAAAAACAAAGACAAAAAACTAACGAACAACGCATGGTCAAGATATCTGGATATAGAACAGTCACACAATGATGTAGTTAAACATGGTTTATGTTTCGGAGTTTTTATTGAATTAAGTCCTATTAGTGTGGCGTCCATTTCTCTGAACTAGTATATATTATTGTTTAGGGACCAGCTGGAGCTCGTATCCGGGTGTTGGACATCCTCGCTGCGTTGAATACCCATTGGTGAGTGAGTCCAATGTTGGTAGTTGTTTCTATATAAAAACTGTTGTACTGTCTTTTCGTTTTTCTAGACCTTATGTCGCAAAGCTTGGTGGTCATCTTAAAAGATCAATTAAAACAACTGAACTATGTGAACAATGCAGAACATAAATAGTGCGCACTAACATCCCTTTTTGTTTATCTAGACCTTATGTCATAAAAGTTAACTCATAATAAAAACCTGCACAGTGCAGCAACTAACAGGATGACCACTAACTTAGTAATGAAATACAAAACGGCACATAATTTTTAATTTGGCATGTAAAACTGGAATAGGATTTGAGAATGACAAATGTAGTTAAGGATGTTCGCTACTCCGTTTCAAAATTACGAGCTTCTTAAAACGCTGTTATAAATCTATAGTCTATAAATAAGGGAACTAGATAAAAAAAAAATGAAAGGTCTGTGTCCGTGTTTTTGAGATATTAGTTACGGAAAATTTGGCGAAAAATGATTCTCCCAGATTTTCCATATATTTAACAATGTTGCCTTTTTTCTTTCAAATACTATGAACAAATTTTATAAGATTTTCAAAAATGACTTTTCAAACTATACGTAATAAGATAAGGAAAAGAAAAGTCGGGGTAGCGGGCAAATTTTATGATTAGACTCTCCTGGTAATACATCGGATGCTCATACGAAACTTTTGCAACTTATTCATAAAAGATACAACAGAATAAATTTTGCCAGGTAACATTGTAACTTTTAAGACTTATTCTTTTGATATTTGAAAATACTGTTTTTCATCTCTATCATAATACCAATTTTGGTTAGCCTTTATCATTAATTGAAAGGATATTTTAAAGAATAATAATCTGTTCTTAAAAGGTGTGTCGTCATTTGGCGGTTTCCTGCCTTTAAAACGAACGATGATTTTTTAATCTGATGTTAAGTGTTGTTTCTGTTTCGCCATCATATTGCAGCTTTCAAGTTCCTCAATTAAGAAAATAAATAATATTTTACATTAATACTTAGATGTTGGATATATATTGTATTGCACGTCTGTTACTGCGATGTACGTAAGTGTTTGCGAAGTTATCGGTCTTTTACAGCTCTTAGGGACGACATCGAAAGATCAATGTTGGATAAAAAACTCAATTCAAATAACTTGGGGGTGGGGTAAAAATCGCTGCAAGTTTTATTTATCAGACATCGATTTTCGGAATGAAAAATATGGATTTAAGTTCGGTACTAACATATGTTTGGACTTTTAACCCAAATGAAAGCCATCAAATCGTACTGGAAAGCAAATTTTTGGACGAAAGTATTGGGGCGAAATTAATCATAGTATCTACGTCGTTAAACCGCTTTATCGATCGTGAATTTTAAATGATATGAAACCCATATACAGATCAACAGAGATTGTTTTGGTCCACACGGCATGGTGGCATTCTAAAAATCAAAGAACTGAAGTACTGAACATCGGATGACTGCAAGTTCTTGTGGATAGTCACAAGCATTTGTCTCAGAAATAAAATCACATCTCTATACCTGAAAGTGAGGTTAATATACAGATATCAGTGAAAAAACTATGTGAATTAAGTTTTTTATCCTATATTGAACTTTTGATGTCGTCCCTTACAATTACTTCTGCATTGTTAGTAACCCCTTATTTCAGAGGTCAATTGGTTTTTCTCTCACTTTAGATGTAACTTGTACATCTTTTTCATTTTTAGGGTCTGCGGTAGGCATAAAAGGAGGTTATTTTTAATTAGACACCGGTGCTTGCAGACAATAGATAACAGATTTGTTATATCGGGATGAAACGTGACAGCGAAAGAAACCCGAAAAACGCATTTTTTTGCTTTAAAATTCAGAAGTAAATTAAATAAAATGATGGATAATAATCTGGAAATCTTGAAGATATTCTACAGTATCGTTCTATCTTATTTCGATGCTATTACTAAAACGGCGACAAAACAAGGGTTTGTATGGCACACTCAAATATTTTGTACATGTATATGTTTTGTCATATAGCTCTTCAACTGTTTCGGTACTTATACATCCTCGGATTTCAAATGTTTGGCTTTGAGCGTTCCTGATGAAGGTAAATCCAGAAAAGCGCTTTGGACGCATGAAATTATTAAACGTGTTGTTTTCAATTTTTTACAGCACTGGGTCGATACCTCTGCTGGTGGACTATCAGTCCCCGAGGGTATCATCAGCTCAGTAGTCAGTACTTCGGTACTGACATGATTTATAACAAACCTTTCTAAAATTGTCCGTTTATAAATTTTGAAATTATAAAGAAACTAAGGTTTCAACTCCCTCAGGCAAAGTTGGCCTTTGATGAATTTGGCTATTTTTCTAGGTATTTTTGTCATATAGCTCTTCAACTGTTTCGGTACTTATACATCCTCGGATTTCAAATGTTTGGCTTTGAGCGTTCCTGATGAAGGTAAATCCAGAAAAGCGCTTCGGACGCATGAAATGATTAAACGTGTTGTTTTCAATTTTTGTTTACAAGTTATCATTTTGCATAAAATATATTTTGTATATTGACTTTGTACAAATTGTAATTTGTCCAAAAAGTGCTTATGCAAATTATAATTTTTTTTTTACAAATATTTGACTAAAATTCACTTATAACTTGTACAATAATTTATAATATGGATTTGGTAAAAAAAAAATAATGACCGCACAATAAACAATTACGCGTAAGATACACAGATCGCTTCCCTGATAACTTTACAAAATGTTGTTAAGTTCTTTGTTGGTTTTATATACCTCTATGACCAACCCCTACATGAGCTGTTTTTTATAAAATCATACATCTCTTTTATAGATAGATAGTATAGAATAAGGCAACCTGGAAAGAAAAAACCCAGATTAGCACACAAGCCTTATGAATGACATTGTTGAATGAAATCTACCCTTAGTTAAGTCGCCGATACTAATGTGATGGATGACATTATATACAATCAGTAGGTTACAATGAGCTTACTTTCAGTTAAAAGTTTTACAGTATGTTATTTATATTCCTTACGTAATAACACTGATTGTATATTTACCTCTTGTTTTTGTGGGGCTGGCTTGCTGTCCAATTGACGTATACCAAAGATCTCATTTATTAAAAAAATTGAACCTTACGTACACTATAAACAGCTGTATAAAGTTGATACATTAACTAAAATACACAAAATTTATCGTTGCCTCCTTTCTTTATGAGTTTTTCGATTTCAGCTACTTGGACCATATCATATTTCTTTAGCAAGTATCGATTTTGATAATTTTTCTTCAAAAACTGTTTTGGCATACCTCACTTTAGCTGTACGCCCATTAAGCTTGCCCTTTGTGTATACCTGAATGTGTATTTCTAGTAATCTATGCTAGTTTCAGAACTTCTTGGACAATTTATCCTGCTGATAAACAATGCTGGCCATGTTTACACTCTAACATCAACTGAGTAAATGACAAAAAGAGTGTTCACGAACACCTGGGATGTATATCTTTATAATATAACAAAGTGCTCTGGACCAATACAATTGTAGTATTTGATGTGTCTTAATTGTGAAGAATGAATAATAAACTGTTATCACAGAGATATGTCTCGTCTTTTTGTAATTTTGATAATTCAAATGTTGAAATTAAAATAGCAATACTTTAACATGTAAATTATGCAAATATTCAAAGTCGATGTACCATGACTGAAGGTACATGGCTAAACAATCTCCATGGAATGAGATGTACCAATGCTAATACAACTGCATACCAAATACCAATGACTAATCATAAGTCGTTCCCTTTAAACAAACCTAAACACAAACATTAACTTGTAAACTATGTAAAAGTTTCAAAGTCAATGAACCATGATCAGGGGTGGGGCTATATAAACTCCATGGAAACGATACTTGCAAATGCCAATAAATTTGCATACCAAATATCATTGACTTAACATTAGCAGTTCATCTTAAACTGATCTAATCACAAACTAATTCATGTAAACTAAGCTAAAGTTTCAAAGTAAATAGTCCATGACTGAGGGGGCCGGGGCCAAATATTCTCCATGAAAATGAGATGTGCTTATGCTTATACAACTGAACACCAATTAACATTGACCTACCACTAATGGTTCCCCTTGAACTGACCTAATCACAAACTAATACATGTTAACTTAGCAAAATTTTCAAGTCTATAGACCATGACTAAGGGGGCGGAGCCAAATAATCTCCATGGAAATAAAATATGCCAATGCTTATACAACTGCATACCAAATATCATTGACCTACCACTAGTGGTTCCCCATAAATTGACCTAATCACAAACTAATACATGTAAACTATGAAAAGTTTCAAAGTCAATAGACCTTGACTGAGGGGGCGGGGCCAAATAATATCCAAGGAAATGAGATGTGTCAATGCTAATACAACTGCATACCAAATATCATTGACCTACCACTAGTGGTTCACCATGAACTAGACCTAATCACAAACTAATACATTATTGACGCCGCCGACGCCGGAAACAGCATACCTATGTCTCGCTTTTTGACTCCGTCAAGGCGAGAAAAAAATCATGTTCTTAGTAAGGGAATTTCCTATTGTTTAGGCCTACTAATAGTTCAAAACGAAATTTCTATAAACTGCTTATCTTATATACAACTGCCCGAAGCCATTTATGACAAAACCTTTCGGAATTTTGGGGACCTCAATGCTCTTCAACTTTGTACTGTATTTGGCCTTTTAAACTTTTTTGATTCGAGCGTCACTGATGTAGTCTTTTGTAGACGAAACGCGCGTCTGGCGTATACAATTTCAATCCTGGTACTTAGTATCTATGATGAGTTTATTTATCAGCTTGAAAATTAAATTTTATGATTGAAATTGATTAAAAATCAAATAGATAAACAAACGAAAAAATTAAAAAAAGGTGAAGTTAACTTCGAAATTACTATAAAAAATAAACTTAACCAAAGCATTGCAAAAGGAAAGAAACAAAAAGGCCCTTCAAGCTAAATATAACTTAAAGCTAATACACTTACAAAATTTCAGATTACTGGATCCGCGGTTGGTAAGAATGGTTTTTACATAT
Organism: Mytilus californianus; assembly: GCF_021869535.1. NCBI lineage: Eukaryota > Metazoa > Mollusca > Bivalvia > Mytilida > Mytilidae > Mytilus > Mytilus californianus. Next base: position 63,660,522 of record NW_026262668.1, on the reverse strand, counting down.
ATGGGGTTAAATCAACCTTTGAATTTCATTTTATTTGAACATTTGATTTTAGTTAATTACTTTACTTAATAAGATCGTATTTGATGTTAAAAATTTGAATCAAATATTTGCTGTGGAATAAACTTCAAATGTAACTTATTTAGAATTTATTGACTTTGAACTGTAAATAAACAAAAAGATACTGCCTCACTGATAGATTGCACGACTTACATTCATACTCACAATTAGGAAACTTAAAAATTTCCGATCATTTCATCGTATTTGTCGTGTCATCTAATACCTATAAAACACAATTTATTAAACTTTCCGATGTTAAAAGATAATCCCTACATTATCAACACCTATCCATAAATGAAGTGCCTAAAAAGAAAGTCATGCATTAACTAAAACATTGCACTGACAATGAAACAGATTATTGATTAAAGGCAATGAAAAGATTATTTTTGAGTCTACAATATTCTAAGTCTGTAAGAGAATCTCTTTCTTCATGATTAAGTATGAGCGTTAGCGAGTACTTATCATGAAGAAAAGGATTATCATTCTCTTACAAACTTAGATTATTGTAAAGTGATCAAGGCTCAAGTGACTCTTGATTGGTTGTAGTAAAGAATTAGTTTCATTGTCAGTGCAATGTTTATACTTTTATGCGTGACTACCTTTTCAGGCATTTCGTTTATGGATTAGTTTTAGTGGTGTAAATATAAAAATAAGATATGGTAGGATTGCCAATGAGACAACTCTCCACAAGAGACCAAATGACACGGAAATTAACAACTATAGGTCACCGTACGGCCTTCAACAATGAGTAAAACCCATACCGCATAGTCAGCTATAAAAAAAAACGAAATGACAAGTGTAAAACAATTCAAACGAGAAAACTAACGGCCTGATTTATGTACAAAATAATGAACGAAAAACAAATATGATACACAGCAACAAACGACAACTACTGAATTACAGACTCCTGACTTAGGACAGGCACATACCGAATGTGGCGGGGTTAAACATGTTAGTGGGCGCCCTACCCTCCCCCTAATCTGGGACAGTGGTGTCACAGTACAACATATGAACAAACTATAAAAAATCAGTTGAAAAGGGCTCAACTCATCAGATCGATATAAAGCAAAAATACATCTAACAACGAGTACAAAAACACAGAGTGGACGTGGTAGGGTACTTATACATCCCCACAACAAAAAGACACTAGGTAAAGATCTGAGAGTACTCGCAATTACTGACAGCTAGTTCAACGCCAATAACAATTCTTAAAAAAATCACGCATCTAAGACTAAAATAGCAATCAGTACACATCCAACATCCAATGGATTTAGTTTAAAGACGTCATTGACAGTCAGAGAAACACATGATCTTGTTCAATGCCAAGATACAGGTATCGACAGATTGTAGAGCCATGAATGTGCATATGTATATAAAAATCATATTAAGATTGATTTTAATTTACTGATAACAAAATTAATATTAATACCAGTAAAAGCAATATTCAAAGATCTAATTATAGTGTTGAATTGGTAACCTTTTAGAACAAGTTTAATTAAAGGATCGATAAGTTTACCCGGATCGTATCTAAATTTCTGGGCTTTCTTATAACTTTGGAAATTATGATAAATTGTGTTTTAGACATAAGTTGACACAACAGTACAGTGAAATGGTAGTAATTGAATATGTTTCCTGATTGTGAATATGAATGTGAATCATGTAATATTTTGTGAGGGATTATCTTTTTTTTTAATTTACTGTGTAACAGTTCAAATCAATAAATTCATAATTTGAGTTACAACAGAAGACGCTTACCGTGTCGACGCACATGGACTCGCTTCTATTGAAGTTCATGCTATACCTTCATATCTTTTTTCTTGATTTATATATTTCTAATGGCATTACAAGATTTGAATGTTGAATGTAGGAAAAATGCTGTTATTTCTAATTTGTGGACTGTGGTTTGTTTGTTAGTTGTTTTATTCTTTTAGCCATGGTGTTGTCAGTTTTTCATAATTCTGTTTGCTCATCGTCATGTTTCCCCTTTTTATATGCCATGTGGGAAATGTTTTACGTATATAAAGCTTTAAAAAGCTTAAAAAAGTTTATTTAAATGTTGAAAAACAAAATTGCAATATAGATCCAGATAAACAAACATATCCACAACACGTGTTTTTGGAATAACGTTCATCAAATAACACAGAGACTGAACATTTAGAAAGTCAAAGTATATAACATTTGTAAGCATAAACACAAACATTCTTAAAAGGACGCTCACAATAAAAAAATAACTGTGGCTGGCGGAGCTGCCACCTTAGTTAAACATAAATTACATAACTTTACAGATAAAATATGTCATTTTTATTATTGAAATACCAACGCACCAGCTCCTGGATGGATAGTAGCCTAGGTATCAGTCCACTTTTAAGACAAAATCGCTAAAATATTTTCCGTGTAAACAACACGGGTTTCTAGAATTACCCTAATCAGAGAAGTTCGAGATCAATACTTTGGGAAGCCAAAAAATATATAACGTTATAGAGCATAACAAATATATATATATTTTACCATTGCATCGTGTGTGATACGATATTTATCCACTAGAAACTGTTAAATTTTCAAATTGAAAACGCGAGACTCGCCGAGCGTTTTAAATATTTAAAATGTAACTGTCGAGAGTGGATAAATATCGTATTGCACGAATTTGGTGGTGGAATGTGTTTCGCTAATGATTTTTTGACGATATACAGACAATGTTAATTTGTTTTTTTCGAACGACCTGCAAAAAGATGTGTTCTTTCTACGTGACGTCATCAGACATGGTCGCCTTTTTTTCATGACGTCACAACAGGAATTTCAGAGGAAAGCAAGAAAATTTGACGTCATAATCGAATTTTGAACAATGAAGAACAGAGATCAAACGAACCACATGTTCATTGAATAAAAATAATCAACAGGTCAGGAAAGGGATAAATCGAGTATGAATTAGAGAAATTAAAATATACCATAACATATCACTAAAACTCGTCATATAAATTATTGTGATAATTTATCACTGGCTGCATGTTGGATGGTACCCTTGCAAGAGGAAAAAAAGAAGCAAATAAACTAATATAACATAACACAACTGTATACTAGTACTTATACTATATAGAAATAATACTTCCTTAGACGCACAGACAGGATAGCAAAGAATGACTGATTGATATGAACCTTAATAGAATTGAAGGTTTGAAGAGTTGTATATGTTTTTTTTTTTTTTCTTTTCAAAACTTACTTATTCCAGATCCCGAAAACATGCATCTCGTCAGTTGATATACAGATCCATTGTACCAATCAGCTACTTTGTGACGGTGAATTATTCTTCATGACCCTGCTGGAGTATTTTTTTTTTTAATTATGAGCACACTTCATGTTAATGAAATATGTTTGCTTCTTGAATCTAGCTATCAAATTTCTCTGTTGTAATGGTTCACATTTTGAATATTCGGAGCTTTTATAGTTTACTATACGATATGGGTTTTGCTTTTTATTGAAGGTCGTCTGCATCTTCTCCTTTGGTGTTTTGGTGGATAGTTGTCTTTATTGGCGTTTATCACAATTTTCATATTGTTCATTGAATAGCTATTTGGTTTTTTTTATCTGAAAATTGTGCAGATGCAATACGGTAACGGTAAGAAAGGTTTTCAGATTTTTTACTTAGATTGATTAGTGCTATGCTTCTTGAAATGTCTAAAAATGGTAACAAAGGCTTCTGGATAATAAGGTTAGTTTGTCGTGATCTTTGTTTTATGCTTTTTATTATTATTTATCTCTAAAATATGAAATCGTCATTATCAATTATGTCTCTATTTGTTCCTTGCCTTAGCTTCATACAATGTAGATCTCTAATTTGAGGTTTAAGAATAGGACTAGGGAGTTTGTACTGTTTAAATCCTTCTTTGGATTTGCGGATGTGTGTGTTTGGAGTCCATGAAGTTTGAGCTCTGAATGTAGGAGTTTTTCATAATGAAATATGGTTTACTTAAATTCAACAGAACAGTAGTTTACATAAATTCATAACATTCCTACTATGAATCTGAGTGATATTTCTAAAGTCTTAAAAATATTTTTCAAGAGACCTACAGATTACGATATAAAAATTTTGGAGATGTTGTACAAAGTCAGTATCATATAAAATACAAAATATTTATGAAATATGAAAAGAAAATAACATACATCATACCGCTGTTTATTTTCTCAATGGTTTTCAAAGGTAATTACCACTGTAGAATACTGCAATATCGAGCAACTGACGGACGGTTTTGCCGATAAAAGATTGCATACAGTTGTTATTGTAAGGCGAACGCATGTCAAAATAAAAAAAAAACCTTTGCAATTATATTTATGTTGTCAGAAGAGGATTTGACTTACACAGTATATCATCAACAAAATATCTGCTACTTTTAGGAATTTTCGAATTTTAATGCTGTTCAACTTCGTATTTCATTTGGCTTTCTACTGAACTGTTTTGGTTTCAGGGCCACTGATGAGTCTTCTGTATACGAAACGCGAGAATGTCGTACCAAAATATATAATATATACCCTGTACGAATCACATCGGTTAACTTAAGGGCGAAGAGATGAGTATGCGAGTTTGCACCATGTATCTATCTTTTATTCATATATAATATCATATGGTCGCTAACAATCGATTCTCTACAAATAAAGAATAATTTCACATAAGTAAAAATACATAAATTATAATAAGATACATGTTTAAGTGTTCACATTAAACTAAACAAACAATAAAAACCATTTCATTCATGTATCATAAGTTCTCTCATAAGTTAACCCTCTTGCTGCCAAAGGGACATTTATGGCTTCTACACACAAATCTTGTTGATTGTGTAGAACGTCAAAGGTCCATGGTAACGTCACAATACTGAGGGGCACTGACAACGTCAAAAGACGGCGCCAAAAGGACGATTTTGGCGGGAATGAAGCAAACTGAATAAAATGCATTATTTGCATACTTAAGACGGATGTCAAAAATTGATACAGGATTACAAGCTTGTTAGTACTAAAATACCAACTTATTTAACGTGTTTACTAGTTCGTCATTTTCATGTAAAATGTTGCATACTTTCGAGAAATTTGTTAAACGTTTTTTTCATACATCTTTCAATCAGAATATCTCATATAATAATCGCATTCCTAATAAATAATCATACAAAAGGTAACTGTTATACTTGATTACGCGAAATATTAATATTCACAATACACGCTTTATTTAAGAGAACTGGAAAATTTCTTTAGGGCTCAAATGCCGCGATTGAATTCTCAGTGAAGATTTTTTTGGTAAAAGTACACAAATGTTACCCGATATACTTGTATTGCCATACGATATTTCAATACATTTTATACCCGTTTCATCATTGAAGCACTAATCTAAAAATATTTATTTTCATTCGAAATGGGGATGGTAAATTAGTAGGTGACCCAATGATTTCTTTTCCTATCCTACATATCATCATTTCCCAGTGGCAACCTCAATTTTCAGCCATTCATCACAGATCTTTTACTTTGTAGGACCCACTGAGCAACAGATTTATTGTACATTAAATTTCAGACGTCCTTAATATTGCATGAAACACTTGCCACTGAACGTTGAGAAGAGAACAATTTATCAATCAACAGATTTTAAAAGATATTTCGTGTATGCCAATTACAGTGTGTACTTCATCATAGAAAATGAAAATGAATTATTATTGATTCAGGTTCATTTGTAGACAATAGAAATTAATTTTAGAGATTTTTTTCCCTCGCTTTTCTGTTTTTTTTTTTAATTCATATTTTCAAACATTGCTCTAAAATTTTTAGCAATAAGTGTTCAACAAAATAATAATAAACATGATTAAAAAACAAACAAAATGAATATGGATAATAACGTCTATAAACATTATTTTCTCGCCTACCGAAACAAGGCTTGGAATGAAAATTTTAATCTGACGCGTTTGATACTTTACAACAAGAAGTAGTTCATAGAATTGGCTGCTCGGAGTTTTTATTTATTTTTATTTGTACACTCATTGTTTTTATTTTTATTTTTATTTGGGGCCGTTGTTTTGTTTATATAATTATTTGAGAGATTTTTTTACGGTATTTATCAATTATAACAAGGTTTACTAAGCTAATCGGATAACAAGGATAAATATATTTTAGTATTTTAGAGGTGGTTAAGAATCAGTTATGCATTTCACTTGACAAAGATAAAACAAAAGCGCTTATAAAGCTAGTAGCAATGGGTGACCATGGGTATATTATTTTCATTTTTTTGAAGACAAGAAAGATAAAAAAAACTATATTTCAAGGTTAAAAGTTGTATTGTAAAATAATATTGTATTAAAAACATCGTTTATAACAATCTTATAGCAATAGTTTTCATAAAATTACTTTTACATCGCTTTTCATAATTACGGCTACATTGACGCGGGAAATATTATGGACGGCGGGAAAGCGCTGTTCTACAGAGAGGCACAAGTTTTGCAACGTCACAGATATGAAACGTCAAGATGCTTTTGGCGCGACAAAGTAAGAAAAAAACTCGGCAGCAAGAGGGTTAAATTACGTTTAAAATAATAATTAAAAGTTACGCATATTTCTAATAAATAGTATACAATGTTTTCTCTCTTTAAATAAGTTTTGATGTAATAAAAAGATAGTATACATAAAAGGTTTCTTACCAACTATAACCTGTCTAATAAAAACAATGTGCATCCGTATGCAATCAAATAAAGTCTAGACGACGAAGCGCACGTCAAAGGCGTAACGTCATAAAACAGAAACGGGAAAATGTGTTATTCCAAAGAGCGCAACGTTACATTAGCGCTTTCATAAATAAATAGTAAAAACTGTGTTTCGTATTCTTACAAGAATAAATGAATACGTTAGTTAAACAATTAATAAATAATTAACTTATATTTAAAATGTGAATACTTCAAATCTTACATACCCTTTATGACCCCCGAACACGATGTTTAAATATGAAACCATGTCAACTCGCCCCACTAGCCAATCGGCCCACACTAAATCGCCACTTTCTAAAAAATCGCCCACTCTTGTTTAGCAACTCTCCCCACTTATGAAAAAGGGTAAAATCCAATTGAACAATCAGTCTGATAACTCGCGTTATTTATGAAAAGAGTAAAAGACCTGAATAAAGGTCTGCCAACTCGCCCCACTTATGAAAATATCTTGCTTCCTTTAAATATATTAAATTACTGTGAATTGGTATCAGTCGTCCTGGTGTAGGGTTATGTGTCGTGGGTTGATATGCTAAAGGTCTTGAGTTCGAATCCCAGCATAGACAATGGATTTTTTCTATTTAAATTTTGAAAGTGTGTCTTTATTCTATCCTGTATTAGAATATAGCAAAGTGCTCTCGACCAATGAAATTGTAGGATTTGATGCCTCTTAATTGTGAAGAATGAATGTAAATCATGTTCTTAGAAAGGAATTATCCTATTATTTGGGTCTATTTACAGTTCAAAACAAAGAGTTTCTATAAATGAGTTACAACTGCCCCGAAGCACATTTATCAGCATGATCAGATTGAAAGGATTTATCACACAGTGATTGAAACTGACTAAAAGTTGAATTGTGAAACAAACAACAAACTTAAAATAATTTGAAGTTTACTGGTGCAGTAAAATTGGTACCGTGAATGTAATAATGATAATATTAATAACCTCAAATTACTAAAAAATTAGACAATATCAAAGCAATACAAAAAAAGAAAAAAAAAGATTTAAAATAGAAATAACCTAAATCTTTAGCTTTCAAAAACTTTGATTACTGGATCAGCTGTCGGGAAGATTAGTTATTTCCAATAGTCCGATAAAATAAAAAAAAAAAGGAATTTAAGTTTTGAACAAATTCAAAACTTTTAAAGGCATTTTATTTGAACATTTCCCTGACATAATGAAATAGTATTTGATCTAAAAAGCCGGACCAAAATATTGGCTGTGAAATAAAATTTAGTTGTAACTCAAATGTATTAATTGATTTAAACTGTAAATAATAAAAAAAGGATAATTCCTCACTAAAATATTACATGATTTACATTCATATTCACAATCAGTAAATATATACAATTCCAACATTTTCTTTGTACTGTTGTGTCAACTAATATCTGTAACGCATTTTTGTTAAAAATATTTCCCAAATGATAAGAAAGTCCTTACATCACTAAAACTAATCCATAAATGACATGCCGAAAAAGGAAGTCATGCATCAATTATAAACATTGCACTGACTTAGAATATAGCAAAGTACTCTCGACCAATGAAATTGTAGGATTTGATGCCTCTTAATTGTGAAGAATGAATGTAAATCATGTTCTTAGTAAGGGATTATCCTATTATTTGGGTCTATTTACAGTTCAAAACAAAGAGTTTCTATAAATGAGTTACAACTGCCCCGAAGCACATTTATCAGCATGATCAGATTGAAAGGATTTATCACACAGTGATTGAAACTGACTAAAAGTTGAATTGTGAAACAAACAACAAACTTAAAATAATTTGAAGTTTACTGGTGCAGTAAAATTGGTACCGTGAATGTAATAATGATAATATTAATAACCTCAAATTACTAAAAAATTAGACAATATCAAAGCAATACAAAAAAAGAAAAAAAAAGATTTAAAATAGAAATAACCTAAATCTTTAGCTTTCAAAAACTTTGATTACTGGATCAGCTGTCGGGAAGATTAGTTATTTCCAATAGTCCGATAAAATAAAAAAAAAAGGAATTTAAGTTTTGAACAAATTCAAAACTTTTAAAGGCATTTTATTTGAACATTTCCCTGACATAATGAAATAGTATTTGATCTAAAAAGCCGGACCAAAATATTGGCTGTGAAATAAAATTTAGTTGTAACTCAAATGTATTAATTGATTTAAACTGTAAATAATAAAAAAAAGGATAATTCCTCACTAAAATATTACATGATTTACATTCATATTCACAATCAGTAAATATATACAATTCCAACATTTTCTTTGTACTGTTGTGTCAACTAATATCTGTAACGCATTTTTGTTAAAAATATTTCCCAAATGATAAGAAAGTCCTTACATCACTAAAACTAATCCATAAATGACATGCCGAAAAAGGAAGTCATGCATCAATTATAAACATTGCACTGACTTAGAATATAGCAAAGTACTCTCGACCAATGAAATTGTAGGATTGGATGCCTCTTAATTGTGAAGAATGAATGTAAATCATGTTCTTAGTAAGGGATTATCCTATTATTTGGGTCTATTTACAGTTCAAAACAAAGAGTTTCTATAAATGAGTTACAACTGCCCCGAAGAACATTTATCAGATTGAAAGGATTTATCACAAAGTGATTGAAACTGACTAAAAGTTGAATTGTGAAACAAAAAAAAATCTCAAAATAAGTTGAAGTTTACTAGTGCAGTAAAATTGGTACCGTGAATGTTATTATGAAAATATTAATAACTTCAAATTACTATTAAACAATACCAAAGCAATGCAAAAAAAAGGAAAAAAATCTTTCAGATAAAAAATAACCTAAATTTTAGCTTTCCAAAACTTTGATTACTTGATCATCGGTTGGGGAGAATAGTTATTTCCAATACATGTATTCCGATAAAAAACACAGGAATTTAGTTTTGAACATATTAAAAACTTTAAAGTGCATTATTTTTGAACATTTCCCTGACATAATAAAACAGTATTTGATGTAAAAAGCCGGACCAAATTATTGGCTGTGAAATAAAACTTAGTTGTAACTCAAATGTATAAACTGATTTAAACTGTAAATAAAAAAAAGGATAATTCCTCACTAAAATATTACATGATTTACATTCATACTCACAATCATGAAACATACAATTCCTATCTTTTCTTTCTACTGTTATGTCACCTAATATCTATAACGCATTTTTTTTTTAAATATTTCCCAAATGATAAGAAAGTCCTCACATCACTAAAACTAATCCATAAATGACATGCCGAAAAGGGAAGTCATGCATCAATTATAAACATTGCACTGACAATGAAACTAATTGATAGATCATTTGAGCCTTGAGCACTTTACAATATTCTAAGTTTGTAAGAGAAATATATTTAATAATAGTACGGAAGCACATGTATATGTTTTGGTAAAACACGTGTGTTTGTTTACATCAACACATGTTTTTAGAATACCTGTAATGTTTACAATGTATTCCATTGGATAAAATTCGTCGAATTGCGAATTTAAAACAGGTATTCTATGTATCGTATGATTTTGGCTCGTGTTTCTCGTGCTTGCTGTTTGATATAAATTAAATGTAATTTATAATGTTATTATTCGAAGTTCTGCCTTACGCTGAGTAGCATACGCCGTACTACTGCCTTGCCTGTATTAACCATGACAGACCACCGTTCCGAAGACGGAGACGAATTACTACTACACGAGTCTACAACTCCTGTCGTTCTTAATAGAGAAACTGCATTTCCTAGTTTGCCTATACCAGTACCGTCGACAGCAACCCAGCAAACAGCGCCACAGCAACAAATAAGTGACAGCACTTTTCAACTGTTTACGTCGTACTTCGATTCTAAAATATCTGCATTGAAGAACGAGTTACTGTCGGGCAACGACTCCTTAGCCACTAAGTTGAAAAAGGAAGCGTCCGTGAAACTAAAGAGTGAAGGTAATCAAATCCAATTTTCTTTCAATTCCGAAGTCCTTGCTGACCTACATAAGCTGCAAAAACGTTTTTCGAAGGAAGATTTTGTTTCTATAAATTTAATTTCTGGACTTATCTTAAAGTTGAACAAAAGAAATAAGCTCATCAGAATAGCCGATAAATCTCCTGCTGGTTGGACCACAGTTCGCGAGTACGAGAGTGACGAAATAGCATCAGATTCAGATGACGAGAAAAGACTCCGACAAGCTGAAAGCAGAGCTCTCAAAACCATCAAGGAGAAGAAAAGTCGTACTAAACCTTACGCTAAGCCTTCAGCTACTGTTTCCAGACCTCCTACTAATACTGCAGATATGCCTCTTCAACAGTACAACCAGCCGCCCTTTCGGAGGAACAGTCGCCGAGAGGCGACTTCCTATGACATGTGTTATGAATGCCACCAATTTGGACACTGGAGGACAAACTGTCCCAATAGAAGCAGCAAGCAATTTACACCAAGGAACAACCCAGCAACATAAGATAAAAGATAAGTTTCTTAATTTAGTAGATGAATATTTGTTGCAAGGGCACATGAATATACTTTTCGAACATGTTAAGTATTTTGATAAAGTTGATTTTTCCAAATTCGCCAAAGGCGTCAAAAGTAGTTTATCTAAAAATGTAGCTTTTTGGGAGCACATTGGAGCAAGCAAATTTATAATTAATACTATAAAATCAGGTTATATGATTCCTTTTGTGAGTTTACCACCTCCTATGAAATTCCGCAATAATAAATCTGCAGTTGATAATACTGATTTTGTAAACGAAGCTGTTCTCGAACTTTCGAAAAACGGATGCGTACACGAAGTACCATTCCAGCCTTTTGTAGTAAATCCATTAAGTGTTGCCATTCAAAAGTCCGGGAAAAAGAGATTGATATAAGATCTATCTGAATTGAATTTATACGTTTTGAAAAATAAAATAAAATTCGAAGATTGGAAAGTTGCTCAACAATTTTTTAAAAAAGATCTATACCTATTAAATTTGATTTAAAATCTGGATATTTTCATTTAGACATCTGCAAAGAGCTACATACATATTTAGGGTTCTCTTGGAACGGAAAGTTTTATTGCTTTTCAGTTTTAGCTTTTGGTTTGAGTTCAGCGCCTTACATTTTTACAAAATGTTTACGACCTATGGTTAAATACTGGCGTGAAAACGGTGCAGATATAGTGCTTTATCTAGATGATGGTTTAGGTATGTCAGAAGGGTATTTAGAATGTCAAAATATATCTGAATTCGTAAAGTGCTCATTGGAATTAGCTGGATTTTTGATAAATGAACAAAAATCTGTTTTTGATCCAGTTCAACGCTTGGAATGGCTAGGATTAATATGGGATTCGAAAAGCTTTAGTTTAGCAGTGTCTGAACGTAGATTAAATGATGAAAAAGAATCGCTTGACAATATTTTGAATAAATTTCCCATTATAAGTGCTCGTCAGTTAGCACAATTCACAGGTAGAATTATTTCTATGTCTCCAGTTATGGGCAATGTCACAAGCCTAATGACAAGGCATTTATATTTTGCAATTGAGAACAGAAAATCATGGGATGGTAATTTAAATATTGCTTACACTGAGTGTGTATTAGCAGAGTTGAGATTTTGGTCAGACAGTTTGACAAATCTTAATCAGAAGAATTTTGTGAATGACACCTTACCAAACATAGTGGTGTATTCAGATGCTAGTAATGTAGCCGCAGGTGCTTTTACTGTAGAGTTGAATGAAAAAGTTTTTCATTCCACATGGAGCGAATATGAGAAAAACATGAGTTCGACCTGGCGAGAATTAAGGGCTATTCAATTAGCTTTGTATTCATTTAAATCTGTTTTAAAAAACAGTACTGTCAAATGGCACACCGATAATCAAAACTGTGTAAAAATAATCAATAGAGGTAGCACCAAGATGCATTTACAGTGTTTTGCATATGACATTTTTAAATTTTGTTCGAAGGAAGGAGTCATTGTACATCCAATATGGGTACCTAGATCAGAAAATTGTAGAGCTGATTTTTTGTCTAAAATGATAGATATAGATGACTGGCAAACATCTCCGGAGTTTTTTGAATTCATGGATAATTTATGGGGTCCTTATACTGTTGATAAATTTGCCAATTTTGCTAATACAAAATTGAAGCGATTTAATTCAAAATTTTGGAATCCCGGGAGTGAAGCTATTGATGCTTTTACACAAAATTGGAAAAATGAAAATAATTGGATAGTCCCTCCAATTGATTTAGTTACTAAAAGTATAAATCATTTAGTACTCTGTAAAGCCGAAGGTACCCTGATAGTACCAAAATGGCCGTCTTCATCGTTTTGGACTTTATTATTTAGAAGAAACATGGAATTTCGTCATTATGTATTGGAAGTAATTGAATTTTCCAGTGAACAACGCATATTCCTTCAAGGGAACAACAAGAATTCCATTTTTGGCTCTAAGAATTTTAATTCTGATATTTTAGCTGTTAGGCTAAGAACAATGTAGATAACTGTTTTTGTATTACTGTGACATAGACATGACACATGTTTACAAGGCTATAGAAATGATAGCGAGGTCTTTTTTAGAAATCTGACAAGGCTATAGTACGGAGCAAGGTCAGTAATGATTATATATTAAACGCATTTGTCATGTAGTATATACTTTTTTATTTACTATCTGTTTGAATTTTTACATTTTTCAGATATTTTCAGCGTTGGTAGGTGGTCATCAGAAATTCTTTCACCACACCAGCCATTACAAAATTTAGCAAAATGTCTTCCAGAATTTTGTCTTCACTCTAGAGCTGAAAGCACTCGGAAGAAGTACAGGTACGCCTTTAACAATTTTTGTAGATGGTGTAATTCATTTAATCTTAATTCTTTACCAGCATCAGACTATGATGTTTCGTTATACCTGATTCATTTATGTAAAAAACACAAATCCGCATCTATAGTTGAAGGAGCTTACTATGCAATTAGTTGGTCACATAAACTAGCTGGATTTGCCGATCCTTGTAATTCTTTTTTATGTACATCTATTAAAGAAGGAGTTCATAGGTCAATCGGGCATTACATTGTAAAAAAGAAAGAGCCTATTACACCTGAAATTCTGTACCAGATTGTACAAAAATACGGTAACAAATTCAGTACTTTAAATCATAGAAGAATCGCCTGTATGTGTCTTACAAGTTATGCAGGATTTTTAAGATTTTCCGAACTTGTTAATTTGAAAAGATCAGATATACAGTTTTATCCTACTTATATGTCTTTATTTATCGAAAAAAGTAAGACTGACCAACACAGAGAAGGTAGTAGAGTGTTGATTTCGAAGACTAGTTCTATGACATGTCCGGTATCTATGTTACACACATATTTATCACAAGCTAACATAGCAATCGATTCTAACGAAATCATTTTTAGAGCAGTAACTTTTCGTAAGAAAACAAACACTTATGTTTTAAGAGGAATTACTCCTCTATCTTATACAAGGACTAGAGAGTTGTTGTTAGACGCTCTTGGATCTTTAGGTCTAGAAAAATCTAATTTTGGTTTACACAGTTTGAGAGCAGGTGGTGCGACGGCTGCAGCCGCTGCTGGTATAAATGACAGGTTATTCAAGAAACATGGGAGATGGGCATCTGAAACTGCAAAAGATGGGTATGTTCAGGAAAACATATCAGAAAAATTAACAGTTTCTAAAAACCTTGGCATATGACCCTCCCCCTTTTCTTTCTTTGTTACTTTCGAAAGTATGCTACCCTCACAAGGAGAGCTCATCTCTGATACATGTGTTGAGTTTTATTGCATAAATAATTTATGTTCGTTTAAGTCTGGCGAATTAGAACATAAATATATTTAATAATAGTACGGAAGCACATGTATATGTTTTGGTAAAACACGTGTGTTTGTTTACATCAACACATGTTTTTAGAATACCTGTAATGTTTACAATGTATTCCATTGGATAAAATTCGTCGCATTGCGAATTTAAAACAGGTATTCTATGTATCGTATGATTTTGGCTCGTGTTTCTCGTGCTTGCTGTTTGATATATTAAATTAAATGTAATTTATAATGTTATTATTCGAAGTTCTGCCTTACGCTGAGTAGCATACGCCGTACTACTGCCTTGCCTGTATTAAGCCCCCCCCCCCCCCCCTCACCCCCCACCATCATCAAGACCATCTATTGTTTTTATGTGGAAAGTAATGTTTTACTTATAATGATTTATTTAAGTTGTATTTCTTGTTTTGTAGATTGGTGTATATTTGTATGTATTAATGGTTGGCTGACTGTGATCGAGCCTGTATGACTGTTTTTATACCTAATTAATAACGACTGAGATTAAGCCGTAATGTGCTTAAAATGAACTTTGAAACGAACTGTTTGATTTATATTATACATTGGTTAATAAAAAGTATGCTACCCTCACAAGGAGAGCTCATTTCTGATACATGTGTTGAGTTTTATTGCATAAATAATTTATGTTCGTTTAAGTCTGGCGAATTAGAACATAATGATAATCCCTTACTTCATGATAAGTACTCGCTAACGCTCGTACTTATTCATGAAGAAAGGGATTATCATTCTCTTACATATACAAAGAAACTAATTCTTGAATAAAACCAATCAAGAGATCATTTAAGCCTTGAGCACTTAACAATATTCTAAGTTTGTAAGAGAATGATAATCCCTTACTTCATGATAAGTACTCGCTAACGCTCGTACTTAATCATGAAGAAATGGATTACACTGAAATGCAGTCAACTTTAGCGTTTGGTAGTTCATTGATAACATTCTGGCGTATCACAAACAAACAACTTGTAACGTCTCATTTCATTGGCCGAAAGATTCAAATACAACAACAATCGTAGTGTGCACGTAAATTGACACAGGTGACTGACAATGGAATGTACTATGTTACTACGAACGTAAAAACAAGGATTTGACAATGTATAGTTTACAAATCTTTGGTCAAAAGAATTAAATAAATGTTTTGTGAATTTCAAATAGTTGTGTCGAAATATTATACTGCAGCAACATAATTATCTTGTACCGCATTATGAAAAATATAAGGATAAAATAAAATGCATGTGCCGCTTATATACGGATGATTAAGGAACCACTTTTAATTTCTTTCAATGTCGTAGTTACTTATAATAAGGATCTCATAATACTGATCCATTACAATAATTACAATAATTTATGATGGGTTGCACATTCCTCTTTTAGTGTTTTCATGCTATAAAACGAACATACAGAACGTTACACAGTAGCTAAGCGTTTGGTCATTCAGAAATTACGTATCATAAACGGAGCAAATATTGTCCCCGAAATATAGTAACAAAACGCTAACAAAACAACAATAATCGTATCATTTGTACACGTGAATGAAGACGTAGTATGCAATGTACTATCTATTTATTATTTGTATGTAATGGAGAAGACGTTCTAAGTTGCAAAACTTGTGTCTAATCCTATTGTCAATGTTTTACGACAATAAAATATGTTTAAACTAATGTACTATCATGGTCACCACGAAATTCAAATGAGTTCAGTGAAGGCATGTTGGTGTAAAAAGGATTGAAATGTTACATCGGCGAAGATTTTTTCTTTTGTATGTGTGGAACTTAAAAAAATAAATATGTATCATTCTCTTACATATACTAAGAATAATTCTAACTTGAGTTTTATTGTGGATTAGGCATTCCCGCCAAAATGTTGCAAAACAAAGGAAAGCATGCATAACAAAGAAACTTAAGCCATGCCAAGAAATTGCCTCCGTTGAAATTCTGCAAACACCCCATAGAGCAAATTACATGGATGATTAATATTGACCATTTGGTATATGGCCGTGTTCTAAGCGACACGTACATGAAGGTCATAAATTAATTTGTTGAACGAAATCAAATCTTTAGCTACTAAAGAGTGCCGTAGGAGGTAGACCGGAATTTTTAGCGAGGATTTCTTGGCATGTAACAGATAGAAAACTCGGGGTTAGAATTTATAGAACAGAAAAGGGGCAGTGGCAAATATTTCATGTATATTTTGAACACAGAGAGAATTACCCCGCACCCTTTGCAAAAAAAAACATTCTTTTTCTTATTTGTGCCTTCGGACTTTATGTTTTGAATTGTAGTTTCACTTTCCATATTCGGTATTTATTCAAATGTAAGCTCCACGTGGTAAAAATCACGTGATGCAGGAATATAGTATCTTGGAGTTGGGCTATTTCTTTCTTTTCGGGCTGGGACTCCAAGCAAACAACATGCATGTATATAACGGCACTGCAGATTTTCGTATTAAATAAAGAAAATTGCCGGTCCGGTACATGAATAGATTGGTTAGAAAGCAAGGTTTTGATTTTCATTAGATTGGAAAGCTTAATTCGAGGGTTGAAAATAGAGAGCACAAAAAAAAGGGGGAGGGGAGGTGTTCCACAGGGAATATTTTTATCTTATGAACTCTACATTTGAAAGGTTTATTATTTTTTTTATTTAATTAAAAAAGAGAAAAATAAATGTAAGACAAATTGTGAATGGTCTTTCTTCCTTTCTCCCGTAAGGTGATCTGGTAGGGATGATCCGACTCAGATCACCCCTGGTAGAACAAAGGAGCTGGGATATAAGTATTATATTGATATTTTTAAAGTACATGTTCGGTGGACTATTGAATGGAAAACTACTGACCAGAGTTTTAAAATAACACTTACTGTACAAACAAATACAGTCGGTTGACCAAACAAGGATAATAACGATTAACTTATATTCTAGTGTAATTTTGTTTTCTTTTTTAAATACCCCAGACTTTAGGAATGTAGAAATGTTCAGAAATAATGATCATTCAAACGATGAGGATTTTAAAGTTCGGACATAATAAAATTTAGTGAAATGTTTATGAAAAGTACCAGAAAGTTAAGAACTCCGTTGACATTTATAGCTGGTTTGATAATTGGGAGCTTATTTTTAAAATGTAAAACAAATCAATATAACAGTAAGTTTAGAAATAATAGCTAACGGAAAATATTTTTAATTCATAGTAGAAATTATCGTATAATTCACAGTTAAGATAATAATTATAGTAGCTACTTAAATACGTCACAGTAAGACGGAAACCTTACGGAGGCCATAGTGTACATGTGTCTTTAATAGACTTAACATATTTCATTTTTACAAAGTATCAAAAATGAAAGACAAGAAAATGGAAAAACAATGATAGTCATCAGACTTTATGCGCTGATGTTGATTAAAATCACGTTAAATTGTTCGACAATATATTAAATGTGATTCATTCGAAACCGTTTTTCTTACAATAAATTAACAACCTTCATTAGAAACGTTACTAGCTAAACTTATTATACAGACGTATGACAGTGATGACGAACAATTGTATCATACAGAGAGGAGTGACAGGAAAAATGTTGTACAAATGAAAGCTGTTGAACACGGAATACAGAATCTTGTATTTTATAAATTCTATAACTAAATAAACAGCACCACTACCAAATTTCCCATAATAAAAATATTGAATTGCACTTTTGGTATATTCTCAAAATAACTTTTACTCCTCGTTTACCTTCAGGAAACTATCCAAATATTTTCCAAATCTGCAATGTAGATCATTCTTGAACACAAAGTATTTTCTTCCGGCCGCAACATGTTTTTTTTTCCTTGAGCTTCCCTGATTATAGTAAATTTGGAAAAGCACTTCGAATACAGCAAAACGAAGTCTGGGATTTTCATTTTTCTACATATGAATAAAAGGAGGCGTGTATTTAATGTCATTTTAGAGACCAACTCAACAACTCGAGCACCCAAACATCGCCATTTATGTATATATATAATACGTATGTCGTTAGCAAATATGGTTATCTTAACATGTAGTTATTTTTCTTATCAAACCAGTCTTTGCATCTTGAAATTTAAATGTGCATGTCGTGCAAACATTTCTAATGGTGCAGTTAAGTAGCTTACATAGAATATACAAGTATATAATATACTGACCATAGAAAAGATATATATGCACTTGGGTATATTTCAGGTTCTATGATCACTGTTACTAGACCGGAGCAGCATTTAAAGTCAATCGTAAGTTAAATCTTCTACGTATATAAAATCATATTGCCTAAGGAAAGTTAACATTCAATTATTCACCATAAAAATCCCAGTCATAGTATAGATCGATACCAATATAACAATTGGTTTGTATCTATTCCGAATTAGCACATACTTACAACTTCTTGTCCAATCAAATTGCTTGAATTTGCCTCCTAAGTTTCATAGTACATACTTTTCCCGTGTACTAAGTAACTATGCATGAATGACCACAAGGGTAAGATTTCATTGTACTGTACTTTTGGAATAAAATGCTGTGTGCCAAATAAAAAAAAATGTCTGTAATTAGTTCTCACATTGATTTTTATATATCCTGTTGTAAAAATCTGCAGTGGTTTAAATTTTTTTTTTTGACAATTGCAAGTTTCTATCATTTAAATAAAAAATAACAAATATGGTCCTTCATATCTTGATTAGAGTAAAACGCTATCTTATAATTATCATTCATGCAATTACTTTGTACAAAAAAAGTATGTACTATGCAACATTGTGAAGGGAAATTGCGGCAACTTTATGCTGATGTTTTTAACTTTCTTAAGGAACTTGATCAATATCATCATGAATTGAAAAACCCTGATAATGTCTGAAGGGAATGTGCTACCTTTATCTATATTCTGACAAAGTTTTTAGTTTTTACTTTGAAATAAAAAAAAAATATATAATCTTTGATCTATTGGTAGTTGTTTTTAATGCATATTAGCTAGACTATCTATGGGCCCATATATCTGTATTTTTGCAAATTTATTATAGCTTTAGTTTTACTGTAAAATTGAAGAATATTTTCAAAAAATGTAAAGCTCCACTACAATTTAATTATGTTTGCCTGTTTTTTGGTCAATTTATTATGTCATATTACCATGTAAAGAAGTACATGTAGTAAAACATCGCTCTATATCAATATTATACATACTTACATCAGCAGCTACCATCTATTCATTCTGGAGTCAATGGCTTTTTTAAATCACATATTTTTTCTGTGTAATTGACTTATAAACCGCTCTTTTCCCAATTCGTGCATGCTGCATTTATAAACTCATGATCTGATAAATCATTGTCACAAATTGATCAAATATGATAGCTATGATACTAGTGAGTAAATTTACATAACATAATACTTAGTTAATGAACTCCGTTTTACAAACACTTGTGATAAAAGTAATCAGTCAAAATAAACTATCAATAAACCAATTAAAAGATTATTTGAGTTGGAAATATGTGCTAAATTGGATATTCAATGGAAAGGTATTTACTATGAAATTAAGTGCTCGGGGCAAGCCCCTCGCTCTAAATTTCATAGTATATACCTTTCCACAGACTAACCGATACTTAAACCTTAAAATAAGAAATGACTACAATGCAATGTAATTAAACCATTGTCGTGACGTCAGCCTATTCATTTACCGTGGATTCTTTTTCTAGAATCAACGCTTCCTAAATCTGTCGCTCAAATCGACTCACCAAATTATATTCCATTGTTTCCTTTGTGTGCCTAATTTCATTAAGTTTGAATTTGCTATTTTACTGATTTCTGTTCACTTATGGAATTATTTTAACTGACCTTTAATTTTTTGTAATTTTTGGGAAACGAACCCCTCCTTGAAATATGTTATGTGTGACTGATATCAACTCATCGACGAAATCTCTCGGCTACCAATGTATTGCAATTTACAAGTTTATTTATTATATATAAATGAACATATGAACAAGTCTAAATTGAACATATGATACACATTGGTACAACGGACAGTGTCACAGGGATTGTCACTTTATGTATACATAATAGACAATCGTACAGTATAAGTTGGTAGCCGCGAGTTTAACATGGTTAAGATCAATGAGTTAAAGAGTCAAGTTAAAGGTAGAGACTTGTAGGTTTAGGTTCAAATCCCTGTATTCTCTTTGTTGTCCGTATTTTCAGTTTTTCCGTTTTTCCTACTTTGTATGTAACTGTGATTATTTTTGTAATAGTAGCGGGTTTTCCCGTTTATTTTTTGATTATTATTGGCTATTTCACATATTTGAAAGGAAAATGGTTACATTCAATTTGTCCATTTTTGTTTTATAAATATAGTATGCTTTCATCTGTTTTACTATATATCTTTACAAATGTTTATTCGCAAATCCCTATGCAAGTAAATCGTGATGTGCCTAGAATTAGGCTTCTTGATAGAATTTTCGGCAGCATACTTATCATATATACTTAGACATGTTAGAAATAAGTTCGAATATGTCTTATTTTGTAAATTACGGATGATATCCAGATGCCTGATAAATTAAAGACAGACGTGTTCTGTTATATTTGTATTTCTCTAACCAATTAATTGTGAACTTAGATTTATTAATGCATTGTTGAACATGATAACATGGTTATTTAAACTCACTTACAATACGTTCTAATTAAGAAAAGGCTTTAATTTTGAAAAGACATCAACACAATACATGCAATAGTTAGAGATACAATGGATAAGCGTAGATTCACGAAAAACAAACCATTCGCCATCTGGGCTCATGGTTTCTTTTTAATACTTAAACATGCCTGTTATAATTTGAATCTTCCTGTATACGTGGACTGTTTTGTATCGAAGAATGGCTACTGTCACTTTCAATTGAAATTTTGAGAATTTGGATTGAAAATATTAATTTGAAATGTAGGTACACATACAAAAGGACTCCCCAATCCCACAATGTTATTAGTATATGGAAAATATAAATGACTAAGTCTGAAAAAATGACATGTAGGGCATATAGGTATCAGACCACCAATTACTTCCTCTAATTTAGAACGTATGTAAAAGCAGCCCTTCTCGACACAAAATAGTGCTTTTGGTGTCATTTTCTACTTAAACTAACCAACAAATTTGCAGAAATGAAACTTTTGGTGAAAGAGAAATATATTAAGACCATTTTGAGTCAAAATTTACCAGTCTATGAGTTTGCATTAAAAATTAAGGATTAATGTGCTCCACAGTATACTAATTTAAGATTTCCAGAAAACCAGGGGTTATTTTGGTAGCACCTGTGTTCCGAAGGTCAGATTTTTCTTATAAGACTTTAAAAGTAGGTTGAAAATTGACATGTTAAGGTGATACATGTATGATTCAGGATATACCTGGTTTCTATGAAGTTAAACTTGAGGTAAAATATTCAGAAAGCTGTGAAAATTGCAAAATTTGGTTGAACAGATAGGGATTTTTAATTGGTGGTCTGACACCTTTAAAGCGAAAAGCGGTGAAACCCAAAAATCAGAAAACAGTTGATTTTTTTTGTCTTAATTGATCATTTGAAATGATAGTAGCCACAGTTCAACCTTTTTTTTAGCAAAAAGTCACATATTGCAAATCTAGAGCCTTGAACCTGAATTTGTGCTATTTTTAGCTTTTCCCACCCTTACAATATGCTTTCATATAAAACAAATGTCCTAAATTGTTATGAATGCACAGTAAGTTGTTTTTGTGGTATTAAACATTAAAAGATAGGTTGTTTACTACCCCAAAAAAATTGTCGTCATGAAGATTTAATGAAATTATTTGATTTTTACCCCTTATATCATTGCGTTATTCCATGTATTTAGCAGATAACATAGCCTAATGTGAACACTGCATAAACTCCTCACAATCCTATTAATTGTCTCAAATGAAAGTTCTCTACCTTAGCTTTTATTGACTGATAGTAAATAAAAATAGTTTAATGACCATAACTGCACTATTGATCAATTAATAGTCCCATTACTGACATCTGGTGAAAAAAAGGGGGGGGGGAGGTCAATATTCCTTGACTCTTCAATACCTTTTATTTTTTACTAAACTCATTTTAAAATTTGTGGAAAGTCTTTAAAGCAGTAGGATTAACAAGGAAAAATCAACCAAAACTGATCTTGATATTGAAAGTTTATGTTCCTGTAGTCTAAAATGAAATTTTCAAGTATTTTCTATTTAAGTCATACATTACAGTCAGTTTAAATTGAGCTGTGAATTTTGTAATATAAGTCGCATTATGCTCAGATATGATTTTTTTTACTACAAATTGACCAAGGATTAAGGATAAAGCAAAACAAAAGACTTCTGATCAATTTTTTTGCTCTTTCGGAGTCAGACCACCAATTTCTCCCTCCAATTTAGAACGTATATAAAAGTAGCCCTTTTCTGACACAAAATAGTACTTTTGGTGTCATTTTATAATTAAACTAACCAACAAATTTGCAGAAATGAAACTTTTGGTCCAAAGAGAAATATATATTTAGACCATGTTGAGCCAAAATTTACCTGTCTATGAGTTTGCATTAAAAATTAACGATTAATGTGCTCCACAGTATACTAATTTAAGATTTCCAGAAAACCAGGGGTTATTTTGGTAGTACCTGTGTTCCGAAGGTCAGTTTTTTCTTATAAGACTTTAAAGGTGGGTTGAAAATTGACATGTAGAAAGGTGATACATGTATGATTCAGGATATACCTGGTTTCTATGAAGTTAAACTTGAGGTAAAATATTTAGAAAGCTGTGAAAATTGCAAAATTTGGTTGAACAGATAGGGATTTTTAATTGGTGGTCTGACACCTTTAAAGCGAAAAGCGGTGAAACCCAAAAATCAGAAAACAATTGATTTTTTTGTCTTAACTGATCATTTGAAATGATAGTAGCCACATTTCAACCTTTTTTTTGGCAAAAAGTCACATATTGCAAATCTAGAGCCTTGAACCTAAATTTGTGTTATTTTTAGCTTTTCCTACCCTTACAATATGCTTTCATATAAAAAAAAATGTCCTAAATTGTTATGAATGCACAGCAAGTTGTTTCTGTGGTATTAAACATTAAAACATAGGTTGTTTACTACCCCAAACAAATTGTCGTCATGAAGATTTAATGAAATTATTTGATTTTTACCCCTTATATCATTGCGTCATTCCATGTATTTAGCAGATAACATAGCCTAATGTAAACACTGCATAAACTCCTCACAATCCCATCAATTGTCTCAAATGAAAGTTTTCTACCTTAGATTTTATTGACTGATAGTAAATAAAAATAGTTTAATGACCATAACTGCACTATTGATCAATTAATATTCCCATTACTGACACCTGGTGAAAAAAGGGGGGGGGTGGGGGTGGGGGGGTCAATATTCCTTGACTCTTCAATACCTTTTATTTTTTACTAAACTCATTGTAAAATTTGTGGAAAGTCTTTAAAGCAGTAGGACAAACAAGGAAAAATCAACCAAAACTGATCTTGATATTGAAAATTTATGTTCCTGTAGTCTAAAATGAAATTTTCAAGTATTATCTATTAAAGTCATACATTCCAGTCAGTTTAAATTGAGCTGTGAATGTTGTAATATAAGTCGCATTATGCTCAGATAGGATTTTTTTACTACAAAAGAGGGACGAAAGATACCAGAGGGACAGTCAAACTCACAGATCGAAAACAAACTGACAACGCCATGACCAAAAATAAAAAGACAAACAGACAAACAATAGTACAGATGACACAACACAGAAAACTAAAGACTAAGCAACACGAACCCCACCAAAAACTGGGGGTGATCTCAGGTGCTCAGGAAGAGTACAAATTGACCACGAATTAAGGATAAAGCAAAACAAAAGACTTCTGATCAATTTATTTGCTCTTTAGGAGTCAGACCACCAATTATTCCCTCCAATTTAGAACGTATGTGAAAGTAGCCCTACTCTGACACAAAATAGTGCTTTTGGTGTCATTTTCTACTTAAACTAACCAACAAATTTGCAGAAATGAAACTTTTTGTGAAAGAAAAATATATTAAGACCATTTTTAGCTAAAATTTACCTGTCTATGAGTTTGCATTGAAAATTAATGATTAATGCGCTCCACAGTATACTAATTTAATTTCCAGAAAACCAGGGGTTATTTTGGTAGTACCTGTGTTCCGAAGGTCAGATTTTTCTTATAAGACTTTAAAGGTAGGTTGAAAATTGACATGTAGAAGGGTGATACATGTATGATTCAGGATATACCTGGTTTCTATGAAGTTAAACTTGAGGTAAAATATTCAGAAAGCTGTGAAAATTGCAAAATTTGGTTGAACAGATAGGGATTTTTAATTGGTGGTCTGACACCTTTAAAGCGAAAAGCGGTGAAACCCAAAAATCAGAAAACAATTGATTTTTTTGTCTTAACTGATCATTTGAAATGATAGTAGCCACATTTCAACCTTTTTTTGGCAAAAAGTCACATATTGCAAATCTAGAGCCTTGAACCTGA
Organism: Mytilus californianus; assembly: GCF_021869535.1. Lineage (NCBI taxonomy): Eukaryota > Metazoa > Mollusca > Bivalvia > Mytilida > Mytilidae > Mytilus > Mytilus californianus. The sequence continues at coordinate 63,635,449 of NW_026262668.1, read as the reverse complement.
ATTTGTGCTATTTTTAGCTTTTCCCACCCTTACAATATGCTTTCATATAAAAAAAAAATGTCCTAAATTGTTATGAATGCACAGTAAGTTGTTTCTGTGGTATTAAACATTAAAACATAGGTTGTTTACTACCCCAAAAAAATTGTCGTCATGAAGATTTAATGAAATTATTTGATTTTTACCCCTTATATCATTGCGTCATTCCATGTATTTAGCAGATAACATAGCCTAAAGTAAACACTGCATAAACTCCTCACAATCCCATTAATTGTCTCAAATGAAAGTTTTCTACCTTAGATTTTATTGACTGATAGTAAATAAAAATAGTTTAATGAACATAACTGCACTATTGATCAATTAATATTCCCATTACTGACACCTGGTGAAAAAAATGGGGGGGGGGGGGGGTCAATATTCCTAGACTCTTCAATACCTTTTATTTTTTACTAAACTCATTGTTAAATTTGTGGAAAGTCTTTAAAGCAGTAGGACAAACAAGGAAAAATCAACCAAAACTGATCTTGATATCGAAAGTTTATGTTCCTGTAGTCTAAAATGAAATTTTCAAGTATTATCTATTAAAGTCATACATTACAGTCAGTTTAAATTGAGTTGTGAATTTTGTAATATAAGTCGCATTATGCTCAGATAGGATTTCTTTTACTACAAATTGACCAAGGATTAAGGATAAAGCAAAACAAAAGACTTTTGATCAATTGTTTTTGCTGTTTAGGTGTCAGACCTCTAATTACTCCCTCCGATTTAGAACGTATGTAAAAGTAGCCTTACTCTGACACAAAATAGTGCTTTTGGTGTCATTTTTTACTTAAACTAACCAATAAATTTGCAGAAATGAAACTTTTGGTGAAAGAAAAATATATTTAGACCATTTTGAGCCAAAATTTACTTGTCTATGAATTTGCATTTAAAATTCAGGATTGATGTGCTCCTCAGTATACTAATTTAAGATTTCCAGAAAACCAGGGTTTATTTTGGTAGTACCTGTGTTCCGAAGGTCAGATTTTTCTTATAAGACTTTAAAGGTAGGTTGAAAATTGACATGTAGAAAGGTGATACATGTATGATTCAGGATATACCTGGTTTCTATGAAGTTTTAGCGTTGCACAACAGCAAAAAAAAATACAAATGGTCATGCGGCAAAAGTTGACTTAAAATGCAGTTGATTTTTTTTTTCGCTAAATATAAAAGGTATTATTTTTAACGTTCAGAAATTGGTTGTTTTTTCTATACTTTGTAAAATATGAATTTGATTTTCTGGAGTTTTTAAACCTAATTGGATAAGCTTTCGATTAAAAGTAATTCCAGTCCTGTATCATCCAATCAGAAGCCGTTCAAGATTCTATTCTGAGTACCAACTTACAGGTAAAATGTAAACAAATAATAATTTGCGCTCTTTTAACCTGTAAAGAAGGGTTGCACTTACTAGCAATTATTAGACATTGCAATATTAAGGTTATTTAATTGGATAATCACTCCTTTAACATCTAGGAAACGGTTTATGTTCAAATAGGTAGTTTACTGTAACTGCATGAAGATTGCATCAATATCGTCTAGCTTTTTAGGATGAGTTGCTCTTAAGAGAGACTACTGTCATATATTGCAATAGTGAGGAAAGTAGATACGATGAACTCCATTTTAACATTTTTGACTGGGGTGATTTTCTTTAAAACTGTTTAAAGTTTTCTCAATATCGTGTAGTTTTTAAATGGAGTTGCGCTTACCTTTAGGCCTTGTTTCTATGATGAGGTTTTTACGAGACTTTTGTCAAATACAATGTATGGAAATATTGAAGAAAGTAAATTTGATGAGCTCCGTTTTAAAATTTTTGCGCGGGATAATATTAATTTATCCATATCCTTAGGAGTGTTCTACAACCGTGTAAAGCGTCATCAATATCTGTCTAGCTAGTAAGTAACATTGACAGACGGAAGGCCAGGCAGACAAGCATACGTGCACATGTAGGGACGGAGGACCGAATTGATTCTTCTATACCCCTCTTACAAAATACCAGCTTTGTTTGCAGGGGTAAAATAATGTATAGTCATTAGTTCCACTATTGACGTCGTTGAACTATATTACTCTTTTTGAATTAGAAAAAAAATATATTAATTTTGTGCATTACTTTAGCATTTTCATTACAGCAAAAAAAACAGTTGTTATAATATTGTCTTACTCAGTTAAAATGCGTTTGTTAAAAATAACTGTTTGACAGCTGTCGTTGTCGCTTGTAAATTCAGTTTGGAACCAGTAAATTTATAACTGATGACAAGTCAGGAATTTGACAGTTGTTATATATCAATTCGTTTGATGTGTTTGTTTTTTTTTTATTTTGCCATTTGATTGGGGACTTTCCTTTTTGAATTTTCCTCGGAGTTCAGTATTTTTGTGATTTTACTTTTTTCTCCTAAAGTCTTTTATCATCTCTTAATCGCAAATAACGATAATGTTTTTGAACCTCTTTTTTAATTATGTTGATTGGAAACTTTCAGAAACCAAAAGAAAACTAATATTAGAGCTTTTATACAGTTATGTCATAAGAATACGACTTTTGCCTTTTGTAGTAGATTTTGACTTTACTGCAACTTATTACACATAAATTGTCAACTATCTTTAAAAGGTAAAAGTAAAATTTGTTTTGCTTTGTTTACATTGCATATACTGTTTCATGATTCGGGTATCATTGCATTATGCAGATCAAATTTAAAAAATGTGTTGAGAGCTAATCTATAAAGGGAGCACATTTCAAACAGGGACGAGGGATTAAATTCACATTGAATAAAAAACAGTAGTCGGTCGGTAGGGGCTTTTTTACGTCCTACACAACAACTTCATGATCTAGGTCTAACGGACAAAAGACACAGTGGTTAAATATATTGTTTTGCGTGACAATATATATATATACCTTTGTGAAAAGAAATAACTATTTCGACCGAACCAATTTGTTTCAGACTATGTGAATGCATATGTATCTTTAAAGCAGTTAAACATACTTTGTGATAACTTTTTTATCACGGTACGTCGTGTTGTCTGACAAATTACAATCTAGAATGTGATTTTCCTTGGATAATAACAAGACTTATTTGGAAATTGTCATCATTTTTCAAAACAATTTTATCAAATGTGTAGATCGGAAATTTGGTCATATCTAGATGACATAGCAGCCATAAGAGAATAACGTTATGATCCTTAATCTCAACAGATGATCCCAAAACTAATTTAGTTTTAAGGACATAAAAGCAAAACATCGGTATGAAGCTGTACTCTTGCAAGTTAATATCCGATATCCCCAATGACAATCAAAAGTATTCAGCTGGAAAAATAATGCATCTCACTTGATTGAAGGTAAACAGAACTGATAAGACAACAATTGTTGTAATAGAAAACTAAATCAAAATTTATTATGACCTATACTCAATTTTGTTAAATAATAATCAGGGACGATCCAGGTTTTTTTTAAAAGGGGGCGTAATACCTTAAAACGGAATCTAAACTGCTGAGCGAAGCCATGCGAAAAAAAATTGTGAACGCTTTTATTCTATGAAAGTCATATAAATCGTGAAAAAAACATGATACAATTATATTTTGGGGCTATCAAAGGGGGCGTACGCCCTCTACGCCCCCTGGATCCGCCACTGATAATATCTAATAACAGTCTTACGGTCATTCCAGTCATTTATTACTACTGATTGTATATGTTTATCATACTAAGCATAAACTTATCAATAGTTGATATTTTTTTTTCTTTTTATTCTAGGCTCAAGAAGAGAACACTTTAATTAATCGAAGCTTTACTGACGAACCAGAAATTAGAGCACATCAACTCCAGAACTTATGTAGAAAGCTTAAAGACATTGGACATATTCCCATAGCAATACCGAGAAATAGTTACCAGTATATGTATGTAAATGACGAGTACAAATTTATATTTTGTATGATGCCGAAATTGGCATGTACAAACTGGAAAAGAATATTTCTAGCGTTGAGTGATAAGTTTCCAAATAAAGACTTCGTTTTTAATAAAATGTGGTCTGGTGATGTGCATGATACCTGGGCAAAATATGGAAACACCCTGGACAAATATTCATTTCCTGAAATTCAGAAAAAGCTGCAAACATACAAGAAACTCGTGTTTGTTCGTGATCCTTTTGAAAGACTACTCTCAGCTTTTAAAGACAAAATGTTTCGAAAAGACTCGACGGTCTTTCAAAATATTGCAGAAAAAATAATCAGATTTAAGAGAAGTAAAGAAGTAAACCGTAGTGAACCGATAAAATTTGTTGAGTTCGTTAAATATTTGACTGACCCAGATACTTTTGAGTTATCTTATGAACAGCACTGGGCAAAATATCAATATCTATGTCAACCTTGTTTGATGAACTATGATTTTGTCGGTAAATTTGAAACAATCAAAAATGACATTAGAAAGGCTTTCGGATACATGGGAATTAAAATATTCAATGAGACAGTTTTCCCCGACAGAAGCGTATCTTACAAAAATACAGAAAGTTCCAAAATCACTCAAACATTTTACAACAAAATACCTAAAATCTATCTGAAAAAACTATGGCATCTGTATAAATTTGATTATCAGATATTTTCTTACCAAACGCCAGAATATGTGTCAGGCATCGATGAATACAAATAATGTTAATATAAAAGATTTTTGTTAATCGACAATGATACTTGTGTGCCTTTCTGTATGTCTGCAATAACAAGTGATTACTGTAATTGAATTACATTCTTTATTCATGTCACTTTCATTGGAACAAATATAATTACATTTAACATGCATATAAAAATACAGATGTCTTATAGACAACAAAGTCCTCATTATGTGAATTAATTATTTATCATTGTGCGTAGATTTTCGTGGATTTCCAACGAACTTCTAAAAAATACAGACAATGATTGAAATGAATATGATTAAAAAGCGAGAGAATAGAGAAAGGGGGCAATCGAAATTCATAAGTCCAATAAAAACAAACACTGTGGCCAAAAGTGAAAACAATGAAAAGAAAACACACCCAGTTTTGGTGGGGTTCGTGTTGCTCAGTCTTTGGTTTTCTACGTTGTTTTGTGTACTGTTGTTTGTCTGTTTGTCTTTTTTCCTTTTTAGCCATGGCGTTGTCAATTTATTTTCGATTTAAGAGTTTGAATGTCCCTTTGGTATCCTTCGCCTCTCTTTTTCAACAATAATAGAACGTTACACAAAAAATTAAAGATTGAGCGACACAAACCCCAACAAATACCGAGGGAAATCTCGGGTGCTCAGTAAGCAGTTTCTGCTCTACCTGTCGTTTTTATCATGCAAGTACAAACCCAGCAATGGGTCGCATTCGGGAATGTCATATTTGAGCAATAGAGGAATGACAATTGGAACATATGCGTGGTCATCTGTGACGTAGATATTCCATAATGGTTAGCCAAAATTGTAATGGCGTCCATAAAACTTTCGAATGAATGACTTCAATTTTACCACTTGGAACCCTTGATGCAATAGCTTCATTAACCATCTATCAAAGAAATCATAGGAAATAAGTTGCTTTTATATAAGTACACAGGAACATATAAATTGACGGGACCTTACACTACCTAATTATAGTTAGATATACTGTTCCCAGAAGTACATGATATATCAGAGTAAACTATCTTCAAATCCAAATTTTAACTACAAGAATAAAGTGTATTTATCTTTTTTGTTACATAATCATTTTATCAAATGAAAACAGAGTGTTTATAAATATCATTTGATTCGATAAAATATTTTTTTAACTGAAGTTAAAGCAAATTTGATTTTTTTTCTTCTATATTGTTAACAGTCCGTAGAACATTAGACTGATACGCAATTGAGGGTAAAAATATATAAGAAGATGTAGTATGAGTGCCAATGAGACAACTCTCCATCCAAGTCACAATTTGTAAAAGTAAACAATTATAGGTCAAAGTACGGCCTTCAACACGGAGCCTTGGCTCACACCAAACAGCAAGCTATAAAGGGCCCCAAAAATGACTAGTGTAAAACCATTCAAACAGAGAAACCAACGGTCTAATCTACATAAAAAACGAGAAACGAGAAATACTTATGAACCAAATCAACAAACGACAACCATTGAACATCAGGTTCCTGACTTAGGACAGGTGCAAACAAATGCAGCGGGTTTAAACGTTTTAATAGGCGCCAACATTCACCCTACCTGAAACAATAGTGTAACATCACAACATAGAAAAATCATTTCTGATATAGCAATAAACAATATAATTTATAAAAGCATAGAAAAAAGTATGTTATGTCTTTTCTTGAACACAAAACGTATCTTTGTAAGAAAAAAAATGTTTTCGGAGTTTGGAGAAAAAAAATATATAACGTATAAGATCATATAAATCAGAGTGCTTAAACAGGACAGCCAAATGAGTTATAACCTTATTTACTCTGTAATTACACAATTCATAAACTGAAAATTTACAAGCAAAATGTATCATTTATACCATTAAAATTACATGCCTCGTATAAATGATTTATCTACGCAACCCATCGACTTATTCATGAAAAATTACAAATGTAATGTATACAATATCATACAGCACGTGTTCGTCATACTTGACAATCTAATGAGCTTGTTTTAAAGTCTTCAGTGCTCGTTGATTGGTCCATTCTGATAAAGTTTAGTATCATTGTAAGAAATTTTCTGGAAGTTTGAGCCCTTTCTAGGTCACGTGATGACGATGTACCGTATTGTTCATCTTCTATATTGGGAATCATTGGACACTGTACGGCTGCCCCACTGCAAAAAAGGTAACATTTTTATGATAAAAATATGAATATATATATGTATATTTACATACTTGGCCTTCACATATTCGACTTTGAGCGTTCCTAATGAATGTTAATTAGAAAAGCGCTTCGGAAGCATGGAATTTATAAAATGTTGTTTTCATTTTTTACTTCCTTGGAGAAAATATCACATGTACTGCCGAATTTCTCAATCATATTATTGGTGTTAAGTTCTGGCAAATATTATCAAATATAGTGTTCCACTTGATGTAAACAGTATGATAAAAAATGACTGCCGAAGTTCGAATTCAGGCAAATTGTGTGCGTGGTGTTAATATGTCAATCAAATTTAAATGAAGTTTATAGGTTAATCAAATTTAAAAAAAATATCGAGAAATTATTTTCTACATCAAAAACAAATATAATCTTTTACCACTTTATCCAATAACGGGTTCAATTCCATAAACACTTGTGCATACGGATATCATATTCTATGTTGGTGGGGTTATTGCCCATTTCAATTCCAATATTGGACACATTTAAGTTAAAGACATACTTAGAATATGCAAACACGTTTATTCTGATTTGTGATAATCTAACCATAGCATGCATATTTCATTATCATGTTTTCAAATAAATCCATTTTTTGGTTCACCATTTTCATTTATGTATCCCCTTTTGTGATGTGGAGAAGAGAGATAGCAAAAAATCTGTTTACTGTTGAATATTATGTTTTGAAATTCAAACAGACATTTACATGTCCATTGATGACCAAGTGTGCTCTTGTTTTAGATTTTTTCTTTTAATCAACATTTTCTTCTTTTAAGAAATTGTAGTACAGGCTTGTTCTTTTTTCTATCCGGTTAGCGTATAACATATATAGATAAGAGATATGCTATATCGTTAAAAGATGATGAGATATTTGATACAATTATAGCCCTTGTATGAGGTCGATACGAGGTTATATTGACCTAAGAGCAGCATATTGACTGAGGACAAAGTCCGAGGTCAATATGCTTCTCTAGGTCGATATAACATCGTATTGACCTCAACCAAAGGATACAATTGTTATATTATTAATCAAAAACTACTGCATGAACAATGTGAAATTAGGGATTTCTAGAATGTATTTTTAGTAAAATGCTGTATGCCCTGTGCACTATGCTGTTTTTGACCTACGAAAAGCTAAACATAACAGTATTGGCGTGTAAACTGAGTAAAACAAATGTACATGTGATCAAGTTTTAACGAATCACGTTTTCTTAAAAAATTTCGATTAATAATATATATATGTATATTACTTTGATAGACGAGGAACATTTCGCCTTTACCATAGGTCTTCAAGAATGAGCAAGAAATAATACTGCACGTTAAAAATTGTTAAAATGGACTGTAGCGAAAGTAATTAAAGTTGGAAAGGCAACACATAGACATTTGGTTTCCCAAAATGTAAAAAAATATTAAACCATAAGGGTATTTCATCATAAGAGTGTGAAAATATCACTAATTATTCGTTAAACAAAATTTGGCGTCCTTGATTTGTTAGCTTATATAGTCAGAGAAACTAAATTTTAAAACTGACCAATTAGAACAGATACTTATTTGCCTTATGTGACCATGTTTTTTGTCCAATATGAACATATTTGATAATTATTATAAAAGACATACACCTATTCACATTCACGTAAAAATGTAAATAAGCCTGCACTTAACCTAGATCGATGATGTTACTTGTCTTTAAAAGTATACTATGCTTTATTGTTACCCCTTAAAGGCAGCAGAGTATTCGTAAAGCTTAGCGTAATCATACAGGATCACCTTTAATAAAACAATTCTTGTTTAGAGGATCGAAATCACATTCAGTATATCGACAAAAATAATCATGAAAGAATAAGTAACGGTATTCGAGTATTGCGATTGGATCGTTTAAGATCTGGTATCAGATGGTGAAGGAAATCTTACCGAGAAGACATATGCAAGGGCAGTACTTAATCTGAATTATTGAATGATCAGGACAAATAATTTGAGAAATACAAAATGTCTATCAAAAAGGTTCAACATTGGTATTTGTTTCTACAAAAAGGTAGACTGGTCCTAACATTTCAATGACATAAAAAGTGTAAACACACAAACGGATATTTTAATAATATGAAATGCATTTTACTGTACTATCTAATATGATAACGATGTATTGCCAAATGAAGCATGCTATATTGGAATGTGGCTATAATATGACTTAAAACGTGTGTTTCGTTAATTTTGATTCCCTTTCAATTGGCCATATTTCGTCTTAATCGTTTTCTTAAAGAAATACGTATTTTTTTTTTCTTTACCTTACAGGCCAGTATCATTTAGATATAATAATCATTCTGACAGACACATACATTTTCTAGGGTTTGTTTTCTCGTTCTTCATAATACCACGGATTTTATCACAGATTTTGAAATAAAAATATTGTACTTAATTGCAATCACGATCAGATCGCAATACATGACCACGATTATTTCTCTCGAAATACAAAATGTCAGACGTTAAATTACTTAACTTTTCACAAAATATTACAAAACATTCTCACATTACCGATTTATTACATCGGATGACCGTGAGGGCATTCCGGTGTATTGCTGTCGCCTAGATTTCCATTACGTAACTTTCGTGTTGGGATTGTAACCGATCTATAAACATGATAAATACGCGGACATTATCGATTGCAAATCAACATTCCTTATCGCTTGTTATAAATTCATTTTTTCAATGGATACTCCTAAAAATATTTTTTTTAGAACATAAATTAATAATATGAAAATGTTTTGTCGTTAGAAATATATATATAAGTAAAAAATCTTTAATATCTATGCACACGTACAGAAAATGTGTGTTAACGCATGCGGAAGAATATCTCAAGAACGTTTGCAATCTCCCATGCAGAGTTATCGGTCCTCGCTTTCTCTCAAGGACCGATAACTCTGCATGGGAGATTGAAAGTTTGGCGGGAAATATGAAAGCCTACCCAAATTCAATCTATTAGAAAAATCGAATTATTACAGAAGAGTGTCCACCATGCACTTGCACTGCACTATTATTAATATAGACTAGTAGAATAGAATGATATACAAATGGATGAAAATTATATATAATACATGTAACTGTAATATACAAATATTAATATAATATATAACAACACACCAGAGTATACTGATTTGTATCACTTCAATATCATATTTATTACGGTGAGGTTGAATTCCCTGTCATTTATTTATCATCCACGCACGAACTTGTCTATGAAAAAAAAATGATATCTGTACATTAACCTCACTTTCAGGTATAGAGATGTGATTTTTTTTTCTGAGACAAGTGCTTGTGACCATCCACAAGAACTTGTCGTCATCCGATGTTCAGTACTTCAGTACTTTGATTCTTATATTGTCTTCATATTATTTACTGATTACATTTACATAGAAGTGTTATTATCTACGAGAAAAATGTTAAGGTTTTGGCAATTAAACCAGAAAAAGACTAGATACAACAGCGAGTCATACTGCCATTAAAAAGCATGAGGTATTATGTTGATGACAGAAAAAAAAAGCAATTAAGATTTCATTTCAAATCCATAACTATAAAACATCTTCTGAAAGTGTTACTATTCCTGTTTTATCAAAAACTAATTGCTTTTTAAAATAAGGGAAAAGATAAAATAATTATTTATTACTTCTTTGTAAACTAGATATTGTCATCTCATATCTTCGTGGCTGACGCCACTCAGATATTAAAGGACTGTTTTTGTATTGTTATGAGTTACAATTTATATCTAAAATCAGCAAAGACCCATCGAAACAACATTTGATACAAAAATTTAACAATACTTTTACATATTTTGATGATATATTGGCTTTCAATAATGACGACTTCAGTGTGTATACTAAAGAAATTTATCCTGTTGAACTTACTTTAAATAAAGCTAATACTAACAATGACCACTGTCCTTTCCTCGATCTTGATATCTATATCATTAACGGGAAGCTTAATACAAAAATTTATGATAAAAGAGATGATTTTTCATTTCCTATCGTTAATTATCCATTTTTAGATGGTGACGTTCCCTTGTCACCATCTTATGGTGTTTATATATCTCAACTTGTACGATTCGCTCGTGTATGTAACAACGTATTAGATTTTAGCGAGAGAAATTTATGTATTACTGAAAAATTATTACACCAGGGTTTTCGATATCATAAACTAGTCAAAACATTTACTAAATTTTATCATCGGTATAAGGGCATCATTCGTAAATATAACTCAACATGCAGATATCTTATACGTTCGGGTATTTCACATCCAATCTTTTATGGTAATATTCTTTACAAAGCACAAAAATATCAGTATTCACCTCAAAAGCTAACAAAACCTTTAAACAGACTTATTAAGAAGGGATATAGTTACGATATTGTTGTCAGGTCATTAAAGATTGCATATTATTAATATTAATTCACTAGGGTCTTTGCATCGGAATTAAACACATTTATTCTAAAACCAGTTGTTGGCATGACACGGGTTATGTTCTTCTCATATATTTTATGACGGTATAATACTAAATCCCTAACAGGAGGGATTGTGCCTGATATTCATATGATGAAGACATAATCTTTTAATCAGTTTAATTGAGGTCTGGAGCTGGCATGTCAGTAACTGCTAGTAGTCTGTTGTTATTTATGTATTATTGTCATTTTGTTTATTTTCTTTTGTTTCCTATTCTGACATCGGACTCGGACTTCTCTTATATTGAGTTTTACTGTACGTACTATTGTGCGTTTGTTTTTTTTTTGTATATTTTGACAGTAAATAAGCATTATAGCATAAAATCATTCTAATGAGTCCTAGGAAGTGGTTAACACTTTCTTAAAAATGCATTCATATTGCGGTTTCGTTATGATTTTAAATAAACATGGTGTATTTAAACGGTTTGATGAATATTTTGCCTCATAAAGATCGATTACTGATTACTGTGCAAAAACTTTATAATTTGAGAAAAGAGTCGCACCGAATCCTTGATAAACCCACGGGTTCTGTTTCTTCTTAAGTATGTATACCTTTTCTTTATTTTTTTAGAGCTATTTTCCTAATGCTTGTAGTTTAAAGGTTTGGTAGGCTTGCTTGCTTTTTTTGTATAAATGTTTGCTCAAGCATTGTAATTAAGATTGACATCTGAAATCAATAGATAGGTGGGGCTTCATCTTGTATACATTATACTCTGCATTACACTTAACATCCAAAAAAAATTTAAGTATAATGTATACAAGCTGAAGCCCCGCCTATCTATTGATTGCAGTTGTCAATCTTTATTACAATGCTTGGGCAAACATCTATACAAACAAAGCAAGCAAGCCAACCAAACCTTTGAACTACAAGCATTAGGAAAATAGCTCTAAATGCTCTTCAACTTCGTGTTTTATTTGGCCATACAACTTTTGTGAATCGAGGCCACCGATGGATGGAAACAAAACGCGCGTCTGAGTTTTGGCTCAACGATACTCTCATACATTATCAAAACAAACTTTTTAACCCTTGATGTTACTGCTTCATCGTCCAATAAGAACCCCAAGCTTTTCACACTGTATACATTACAAAATTTCATGTTTATTCTTTTTTTCCTATTGTATTTTTTATCTTTTTCATATTCATATACTTATTGCAAAGAATGCAACTAATGTTTTGCGTAATAAATGTATTATTTGTGTACTAGGAGACGTATTTGTGAAAGCAGCTTTGCTTGTTTCTGAATCCTAGATATTTATTTCAAATGTATATATTGTAATGTGTTGATTTATCTAAATAAATATTGTTTAAACTAAAAGAGGGACGAAAGATACCAGAGGGACAGTCAAACTCATAGATCGAAAACAAACTGACAACGCCATGGCCAAAAATAAAAAAAACAAAAAGACCAATAATAGTACAGATGACAAAACATAGAAAACTAAAGACTAAGCAACACGAACCCCACCAAAAACTGGGGGTGATCTCAGGTGCTCCGGAAGGGTAATCAGATCCTGCTCCACATGTGGCACCCGTCGTGTTGCTTATTTTATTACAAATCCGATAAATAGTCTAATTCGGTAGGTCACATTCGTGAAAAGGGAAGGGTATTGAAGTTACGACATAAGGAACATATCCGATATCATCTGTGAAACGGTTATTCCATAACGGTCAACCAACTCGTGATGGCGTCCGTAACAACGCGCGTCTGGCGAACCAAATTATAAGTTATTATCTTTGATGAGCTTTTTGTTTGAGTATTAAGCAGTTTTTCGTGTCATTTGTTCCCATGGTACATGTATGATTTAACGATTCTTTATGAACTCGATCTCTATAGAGCATAAATATAAGCGTAATATTATTCAAAGAAAACTCACACCTTCTTGCGTGAGAATGTTGAGCAATAGTAGATGTACATGTAGATATGCGGATCGTCAACCAGATATGAACTTTGTCCTCGTCCTTTGATCTCTGTGGATAGTTTATAACTGTTATCTCATTGGTAATTATACCACATCTGGTATTATAATCGCAGTGTTGTAACTTACTCTATTCGGTCATCTAAACGAAATCCTCTATATCGCTTCTTTCTTTCTAGCTTTATTCGTAGGATACAAAATATAGTCATTGTCATTATAGGAAATCCAAACACTACCAATCCAGTTATTGTTACATATGTGCTGTTTACTTCCGGTATTGATTCTGTAACGAAAAACAAAACAAAAAAAACGTTCTTTTAAATAAAGTTTTAACATTCTGACTTGAAATTGCATAGGATAAAACAATATAAGGAAAGAGAGTTACCAGAATGGTAAAAAATGAACCAATGAACTTTAGATTTCTAGATTTCAAGACGTACACTATCATTACAAATGTAAGGGACTATATTTACATGCATGCTGTCTATTGTCTTTGATATATATTGGAATAATTGAACCTCTTCGTGGTGACTGAACCTTTTTTCTTCCTTTTACTATTTTCAAATAATTTCAATATTTCCATTATCTCAATTTTAAATTGAGCCGTAATAATACATTCTAATGACATTCAATTTAATGATATATAAATCAAGCGTAAAAATCTGTAATAATAAGATTGCAGATAACGGATTTCTGTCATTGTTGGTCTGCTACCTAATTTGACGTTAACCCCACATCTCCTAAGGTTCTTATTTTCCCTTTATTGTAAGAACAACATAATAGAATCAATTAATTGTGTATGAAAGGTTTAACTCTGGGCTACAGTCTGCAAAAATGCGCGTGAAGAAATAAACATCTATCATGGAAGAGGAAGATGATAAGAGTAATTTGCTTACGCCGTCAGCTTATTCTAAAATGAAATTTTGCTGACATTTGTTTCTTTTCTAGTAGGTTTTTTTAAAGTAAGTAACGGTTCATTTAGTATAGTATTTTTGTATATAACATGTTTATAACTGCCTCAATCTAGGTTGGCCTGGTGACTGCTTCTTTAAGATGACATTGGTTATAGTATTCATTCGCATGTCTCAACATTGGTTATTGATTATTGGCTTTTAGAAAAGAAAGTGCAACCAGGCTTTAATTTAACTCTTTGAATTGTAATTATTATAAATCAATTAAATAGCATCATTCAAGACAAGATTGCAAGACATTAGTTTGAAAGATATCAATACCTATATTATTATGAGTCTGTGACTCTTATCTATTTTTGTACAAGGATCTCTGTAAAATTGGTCAATTTAGTTCAACAACGTCAACTATGACATGTTTATGTTTTCATCGTGACATTGGAACTGACAACTAATTCTGCACTTTAAAGTGTTTAGATTGTATCATCCTTTTTTGTTTATGCATAAAACTAGCACAGTTTTGAATGATTGGAAACATTTACGATTTTTGTACAACCTCGAGTGCAAGATAACAGATCATATCATACCTTCTCCTTTTGGTCCAAAGCATTCATTATTAACGTTAATCTAGAACGATGCTTCGAAGGCAGAAATTGTCGAGAAGGAAGTACCAATGAAACGACATGATTTTGTATGGATTTTTAATTCTAGACCCTAATATAGTCAGTCATCTAGTTATAATTTCCAGCGTCTATTATGATGAAAACACAAGCTTCAAATTCTTCAGACAAAAGTTGATATTAGATTTTTTTTAAATCTCTCAGCCACTTGAATGATTTGTCTCTTGTGCCTATTACATAATTTGACTCCAATTTTTGCTTCTAAATTTTCCAGCTGAATATAAAATTTTAATATTTCAAACTTTCATCAAGTCGTGATAGAAGAAAATGTCATACCATATTTATGTAGATTTGCAAAAAAATACAATTATTTCACAATGCCGTAAATAAAAACGTTATGATTTTGTTGTTTAACTAAATAAAGTTGGCAGTCATATAGGTGTAACAGAATATGTTAGCATAAGACAGACTGAAACAATATCAGAATCATTATCAATTTACAGGGATTCAATTTTCTTGTTTTTCTTGTTTGATACCGTTTCATTTGATATCTTTTGTCGAGGCATCCGCAGGTCAATTAACAGAAATATGTCCCTTCAATATATCCAGGTTCAAATCGCCATAGTATATATTGAAACGCTGCCTCCCTGGTGCTAGAGTCGGCCACCAGAGAACACAGGGTCACAAAGAAAAAGAAAGTAAAATGATCTATAAAGTGTAAGGTTCGACGTCCACTGTTTACCGTCGGACCAAAACACGTTACAGAAAGGGAAATCGTATACTTGTGTTTATATATATATATTCTCAGTTGTTAAATAAAATATCTGAATAAAATAAAGTTTCATATTTTATTAATATCAAAAATAATCCACGACGGAGAGAATAGGTCTGGCCGCAGGCTCTGTCACTGGTCTGTTCTGGTCCCCGGTAATGGTTGGTCTTACAGTATACAAACAAACTTTTGATAATAACCAGCTAATAATATATAATTCAACAGTTAAGTAACCCGGTGGTCCCTTATTTGGAATCTTTCAATAATCCCAATTTAAGGATATTATCACAATTTCACAGTATTCAACATCGACTTATCATCATAAAACATCTAAAACAAATAGTAAATACAGAAAGCAACAATTTTACTCCCGTCACTAACAACCTTACTTAGGACTGTCAATAACCACCTTAGCACCGTCCTCCACAACTTTATTTATTGCTATCACTAACAACAATAGCACCCTCACCGACAATATTATTTAGTCTCGTCATTCATAAAATAATTCCTATCGCTAACAAACTTAATCACTGTCAATGGCAATATTAATTAACACCACCACCCACAACCTTAGCACCGTCACCGGCAACCTTAGCACCGTCACCGACAACCTTAATTATTTAGCACCGTCACCCACAACCTTGGCACCGTCACCGACAACCTTAGCACCGTCACCGGCAACCTGATTTTGCACCGGCACCGACAACCTTAAATAAAAACAAAATTAAATATTATTATATACCGTATTTACTAACTTTCAACGCTTGATTATAATTATCAGACATCTCTATTTGAATTTGCCGCTTTCTAACTTTTCCAACCCAACAATCTGTCGGTTCTGTTGTTGCTTTTGCTTTTATACTTCCGACTGACCAATGGCAGAGCTTGTTACATATTGTTTACCAATCGGCAACCATGGATCACACAAGGGAAATTCCCGTAATGTTGATATCATTTGTAAACATGGATTGATCTTCATCAATAAAGATGGGTTTTGATTTTAAATACATTAGTAGATCATTAGAAGAGTTTTATTTGAGTTTATATTCTAATAAGGTAACTACCGCGAAAATATGGAATCAGTACGTGAAATAAAACTTCTTAACAAACTAAGTTAAACATACACGTGACTTCCGGTCGGCATGGTCAAGATTTTTCTGCTCCTGCAAAAAGTCAAATAAGATAAGTTTTCTGTGTGTTTTTGTGAGTCAGTTGTCAAATAAGTCAAATATTTTCAGTAAATGAGCCATAAATAACTGTATATAAATGTAAATATGGATTAATTAGTGACGAATAGTGAAAAATCCTCTTTGAAAATTGTGCATTGACACTAGGCCTGTTGCCGCCATATTGGATTTTTTTTTTTATTTTGAAATTGAAATTTTGTATATCCGAATTTTGACATTGCATAAACAATAGAAATTCATGTCAGTGAACAAGATAATAAAAGAATACAAAAGGGTTTATAACCTATTTAAAAGGCAGGGCCTTTCAAGAGAAACCGTGCTTTTCACGGACAGCAAGGGGTTTAGTGTAGATAAAGTGGTCCCAGACAGCGTCCGTGACAAGTTCCACATAATAGCCAAGAGCGGAACTACAGCCACCACTGATGAGCACTTAAAAAACCTCTTTGCAAAACTAGAAGAACTGAAACAAAAAGACCCAATTATTCTAATCTGGTTTGGAACTTGTGAGATTACCACAAAGGGAAAATACACATACCTAAGAAATTACCCCTATCAAAATATAGAGTCAATACTTACAGGCTATAGAGAACTAAGAGACAAAATACTTACAAGATTCAAATATGTCACTATAATCTTTCTGGAATGCCCATATTATTCAATCTCCACATTTAATAAAACAATCAGAGAAGGGAAGAAAAATAAAGACATATTAGAACAAAACAACAATCAGAAAAAACCATCAAACTAATCCTTAGTAGTGAAAAAGTATAGTGGTACCAGAATTGTAACAACAAAGGAAAGAAACAAGAGGCATTACCCGGCATTAGTAATTGATAAGTCAAAAGGGTTTAGATCAGTAACACAAGCGAGTAGCTTGGATAAAGAACTGTGCTACCAAGTAGACTACTATAATAGTCAATTAAAATTACTTAATAAGAAGTATAGAGCACCCAGATTTTCACAAGACCAAATAATATCGAACAAACCCAAAAACAAAACCAGGGTGAGGTACAGGAAAAACTATAAGTTATTGTCAGACGGCATCCACCCAAATAGAACGCTAGCTAAACTATGGGTTTACAAAATGGTGGAGCTATCCCTAGAAGTGTCTGAAACCTGTTAAGGAGGAGTCACTGAAATAGGGAAGCCCTGTTTCAGTTGCATAAAGTAAAAGGGAACTGTTATTATATATATATATATAATAAACCCAGATAGGGAAGCCTTGTCTGGGCATAGTAAATTATTGGGGAGGCAAGACAGAATTAGGGAAGCCCTGTTCTGTACATAACGAAGTGAAATATTGACTCTATAGATAGGTACTTCAGTTCCATAGACAAGGAAGCCTTGTCTTCAAATTTAAAGCAAAAAAGCATATTCTAACAGAGAAATAATAATTAAAATAAAAAAAAAGTAAGAAGCCCTATTACGTAGAGGTAAGCCTAGTTTTATTTAAAACGTGAACAGAAAACAAGGAAGCCTTGTCTTCTGAGTAAGGGAAAGGAATATATACAACAAGGAGAAATAAAAACAAAGGAAGCCTTGTTTTTATTAAAAAGGTCAGTGCTAAAAATTTTTTAGGAGGATAAGGAATCCTTGTCCTGAAAAATAAGTCAAGAGAGATAGTTATTGAGGAAACAGGGAAGCCCTATTTCTATCATTTGAGAGTGCAGTTTATGTCAAACGGATGGGGAAGCCTTGTCCCAAAATAAATTAAACACGTGATAGGGAAGCCCTGTCAAAATTAGGATAGTCTAGCTTCATTTGAAATCGAACTTTAGACAAGGATAGGGTAGCCTTGTCCTTTAAATAAAAGTAGAATAAAATAAAGTACTACAAAATAAATTGGTGTAAGGAAGCCTTATACAATTCCTCAGTCAGGTAAAAAAAAATAAAAAAAATAGGGAAGCCCTATTTTTATTAAGTAAGAAGTATGGCGTCAACCAGAAAAAACAGTACCACAGGCCCCAAATCGTCACAAAAAAACAAGTCAAGATGAGGATGAAGCGTGGACATGCGCAAAATGTACCAAAATCTTCAGGGAGCCAGAGGCTCAACTTATGGAATGCCAAAGGTGTAAGGAACATTTCTGCATAACCTGTCTAAAGAAAACAAAAGCGGAATACAGCATGCTATGTAAAACAGATGCAATGTGGTTTTGTGGGAAATGCAGAATAGTCATGGAACAACATGCAGTCACCGATATTGAAATAGAAAGAAGGTGCAAACAGATAATGGAGAGTTATGAGGAAAGAATTACATTACTTGAAAAAACAGTTGAAAATAAATGTGACGAGGATAAAGTCAAGGAGATTGTTAGAGAGGAAATAAAAAACTGCAATGACGATATGGTAAAATTGATGGTACAAGAGGAAGTTGGCAAAATAGAGGCACCAATCATAGAAGAAAGTTGTAATGAGGAAAAAGTTAAAGCCATAATAACAGAAGAAATAAGCAAGATACAAAAGCCCGAGAATAAAGGAGATAGCGATTCCACAAACAATGAGATAGATATAGCAGCCAATCCTATAACAAGAAAGGAGACTGTAACAAATGTTCTTGAAGAAATTAATGAGAGAAAGGCAAGAGAAAATAACCTGATCGTCTTTGGGATCCCTGAAATAGATGACGAGAGCAAAGAAGTAAGAGATAATACTGACAAAGAAAAACTAAACGAGCTCTTTACAGACTGCAAAATAAAACTGGATAAGGAAAATTTGAAAATGGTTAAAAGACTTGGGAAATTTAACAAAGAAAAGCTAAATAGACCAATCCTAGTAAAATTACCTAGTGCAGAACCTAAGATCACCCTATTTAGAAACATCCATTATATAAAAACAAACCCAAAATACGAAAAAGTGGGCGTCAGTAACGACCTAACCCAAGCAGAAAGAGAGCAAGAGAAAAGATTGTGGGATCAAGCGAGAAGACAAACCGAAGAAGAGATTTCGGGGGACTACCATTTCAAAGTAAGGGGCCCACCTTGGACAAGGAAGGTTGTCAAATTAAGGAAGCTAGACTCCTAAAAGATAAAAGAGGAAAAGAGAATGTAAATAATTTTAATGGTAAAAAGGTTTTTAAAAATGTAAAAACAGATAATTTTACAGTTTTACCCAAATTAAGCTGTATATACACAAATGCAGATCAGTTATTCAACAAGCTGCCTGAATTAACAGTAAGAACAAGAGACGATAAACCAAAAATAATTGGTATTACAGAGGTTAAACCTAAAAATAATCGGTACAAACCAGGAATTTCAGAATATTCTTTAGCCGATGTATCCGATTACAACATGTTTGGTAAAAACCTAGACGTTGACACAGGCAGAGGTCTTTTATTGTACATAGATAAACAACTGGACGCATCACAGGTCCAAATTAATACAGAATTCCAAGAAAACTTATTTATTAAGATTAATTTAAACCAGTCAGACCAGCTATTATTAGGCCTAATATACAGAACACCATCAAACAGATCACAGGAATACACTAAACAATTAAATACGCTTACCACTGAAGCTTGTAGTAAAGGCTACTCACATATCCTATTAATGGGAGATTATAATTTTCCTGAAATAAACTGGGACAGTTGGAATTCACCAGGTGAAAGTACAGAAAGTAATGAATACAAATTTTTAGAGAATCTACAAGAAAACTTCTTATTTCAACATGTTACAAGACCAACACGATGGAGGGGTACAAATACACCCCATACCCTAGACCTGATTTTAACAAATGAGGAAAATATGATCTCAAATTTAGAATACCAAAGTCCACTGGGAAAAAGCGATCACTGCACTATGAAATTTGACTTTAGTTGCTATACAAATATTAAAAGTAAACCAAAAATAATTAAATTATTTAATAGAGGAAACTACATAAAAATAAAAGAAGAACTAGATAACATTAAATGGTCAGAATTACTACAGAAAGAAAATGATATAAACGAAAATTGGAGATCAGTTTTAAGTATAATTCAAGATATGGACAAAAAATATATACCAACAAAAGAAAGGAAACAAATCGGTAGAGGGAAAAACAATTTTCCAATGGATAAAAACACCATAGATAAAATTAAAAGGAAAAACATCCTCTCAAAAAAGATAACGCATAATAACGACCCGGATGTGAGGAAAGAATACAATAAGATAAGGAATCAAGTAAAAAGTAGAGTAAATAAGTTGAAGAGGGAATATGAGAAAAATCTGTCTGAAAAAGCTAAAGAAAACCCAAAAGCTATTTGGAGTTATATCAAGTCAAAAACTAAAACCAAAGAAGGAATTGGGGATTTACACCTGGATCCAGAAGACACAAAATCAGATAAAACGGAGGATAATAGCAAGAAGGCCAAATTACTAGTAGAATACTTTTCCAGCGTATTCACCAAGGAACCTGACGGAGTAGTGCCATCACCAACGCCGGTATTAGTAACTAATGTAATGTCAAATCAGAAAATAAAGGAAGAAGTAGTGCTGAAACACTTAAATGCATTGAAAATAGATAAATCTCCAGGTATGGACAAACTACACCCTAGGCTGCTAAAAGAGATCGCTGAATCATTGGCAAATCCCTTATGTATAATATATAATCAATCACTTGAAAGTAAGACAGTACCTAACGATTGGAAAAATGCTATGATAAGTGCTATATTTAAAAAGGGTAATAAGTCACTAGCCAAAAATTATAGACCAGTCAGTTTGACATCTGTAGTATGCAAAATAATGGAGAAGATATTGCGTGAATTTATTATAGAGCATATGAAAAAGAACAACTTATTCTCTAAAAAGCAATACGGATTTATTGCAGGGAGGTCAACTGGTCTTCAATTATTAGAAGTGATTGATAAGTGGACAGAGGCATTAGATCAAGGTTTAGACATAGACTGCATATATACTGATTTTATGAAGGCCTTTGATAAGGTACCTCATAAAAGATTAATAGCCAAAATCAAAAATCTAGGTGTCAGTGAAGATATAGTAGGGTGGATAACAAGCTTCTTAAAAGATAGGAAACAAAAGGTCATAGTGAATGGTGAAGAATCAGACTGGGCTAACGTTACATCTGGGATACCCCAAGGATCAGTACTAGGACCATTACTATTTGTTCTATATATAAATGATCTTCCAGACCAAGTGGATTCTGATGCATACCTATTTGCGGATGATACCAAGATCTTTAGAATAATAAAAACCCAGAAAGACAGACAAATTCTACAAGAAGACCTTAACAAGATGGAATCCTGGAGTGACAAATGGCTACTCAAATTTCACCCGGAAAAATGTAAATATATGAAAATATGTAAGAAATCTTATAGCACTGACCAACCATCAAATTATAGTCTTCTAAACCATCCAATAGCACAAGTTACAGAGGAAAAAGATATAGGAGTCCTTATTGACTCAGAACTAACCTTTGAAAATCACATAAGTGAAAAAGTGAACAAGGCCAACTCTATATTTGCAGTTCTTAGAAGAACATTTAAGTACTTGGGAATTGAGACATTCATGCCATTGTACAAAACAATGGTTAGAACCCACCTAGATTATGCCAGCTCAGTCTGGTCCCCATACAGGAAAAAAGATATCGACAAAATAGAAGGTGTCCAAAGAAGGGTAACAAAACAATTACCAGGTCTCAAAGACATTAGCTACCCAGAGCGACTTAAAAAACTAGGCTTACCAACATTATC
This sequence comes from Mytilus californianus, assembly GCF_021869535.1. NCBI lineage: Eukaryota > Metazoa > Mollusca > Bivalvia > Mytilida > Mytilidae > Mytilus > Mytilus californianus. The sequence goes on along the minus strand of NW_026262668.1, from coordinate 63,613,032 downwards.
GTATAGGAGAATAAGAGGGGATATGATTGAAACTTTCAAAACAATGAATGGATACTATGACAAAGAAGTAAGCTCATTTTTAAGAACGGCAGATGATTCTCAACAAAGATTCAGTAGCAGGACCAACAGTAATAAAGTCATTCATCAAAGATTCAAAACAAATATCCGTAAACACTCTTTCTCTGTTAGAATTGCTAAAACCTGGAACAAATTACCAGATAAAATAACAAAGTCACCATCAACAAATGCATTTAAAAACCGATTAGACAAATTTTGGTCAGACGAAGAGATATACTATAATGACTACAGAGCAGAAATATCCGGAAGTCACGGACAAAATACTAATAGAAAAACATTAAATTATGAGTCTGGTGAAGAGGAACCTTGAGGGGTCCTGTACTGGAAATCAACTATAAGTAACTATAAGTAAGTATACACAAATCTGTCGTATCATTGAAACAACCGCCAAAATAACAAATTATAAGTCTGACATTACTTGCAACATTAGACATCTCACTAACATCTATCATTTATCCTCAATAATTTCCAGAAACTATACAGACATAGATTTACTATAAAAAGGGGGAAAGGCCGGCATTACAATATACCGTACCATGTTGTGAATACCAAGTTCTGCCACTTAAATCAAACTCCTTAATGGGCAAAACTCTAAGATATAAATGGATCAAAGGGGTTTGCCTAGTCTCTTGCGCAACTAGCGCGCCCCTCTTGTTTACAGACCTTCATTTTAAGTTATGTATTGTGTAAAAGACATCAATAGGGCAAAATTGACGGACTTATTCCAAAATCTCCGAAATCTCCTTTTAACTGACCTGCGATCGATGGGGTTTATTTTTCATGTAGACAGGTGAAATTTTAAAAATCGGGAATTTAAAATTGATACTACAAATCAGAAGAACATTATTTAAGGAACAAAATAAGCTAACTTAAAACATACTGATAGGTTATGGAACTCCTTTTCGAGATATTTAATTTTTAAAATATGGCGGGAAAAGGCTGACTCGGACTTTTACCTTATATTTAGCATTGGCATTATTTGGGTCTCAAATCGTAAGAAAAGAAATCTAGAATCTGCTTAAATTTTGGTAAATAACCTTTTATGAGCTAACGAAGTCTTCTATGAAGAGAAAAGTGGGTGATATGGAGCAAAATAATTTACCCTGTAAGAAAAACCCTAAGGAGTCCGAACATCTGACAGGAGTTCCTAAACCTAATACGACCATCCTTTTTGTTTATAGTACACATTATTAAAACTTTTTTTTATAAAATTCTTGATCATTTTGATGATTTCAGCCTATTTCCTTATGAAAGAAAGCAAAATAACTGTATTCGATACTGAAATTTTATTGGAAAAATCAGAAACATATCAACTTATTATAATAAGATGATATATAAACAGAGGGTCCATGCCCAAAAGCAATTTTTTCCATTCAAAAACAATCAACACAGAATCGTGGAACACGTGAAAAATAAGTGAGATAATAAAGCGATGTATATATATATATATATATATATATTGATTTTCAATTTGTTTAGAATAAACAAATACTATCTTGATCCATGTTAATAAAAATAAGGAGATGTGGTATGATTGCCAATAAGAACTATCCACCAAAGTTCAAATGAAGTGGATGTAAGCAATTATCGGCAACCGTACGGCCTTCAACAATGAGAAAAACCCATACCGTATAGTCTGCTATAAAAGGCCCCGACATAAAAAATATGAAACAATTCAATTGAGAAAACTAACTGCCTAATTTATAAGAAAAACAATTTACGAAAAACAAATATGACAGACATGAACCAACGACAACTACTGATCTACAGGCTCCTAACTTGGGACAGGCACTTTTTCTTTCATCACGGTTTTTTCCTCGCACTTGCGCTGTGCGAGAGGTCCAGAGGTTAAGGTCACTGCATACGGAAAAGCTTTCGACGAATAAGAGTAACATAATTAAGCTAAATTAATTTTATCATAAGCTAAATTCATTTTAGCATAAGCTAAATTTATTTTAGCATAAGCTAAATTCATTTTAGCATAAGCTAAATTCATTTTAGCATAAGCTAAATTCATTTTAACATAAGTTAAATTCATTTTAGCATATGATAAAATGAACTTGGTATATGTGATCATATATGCGAGGTTTAATATTTATGACCTTGATTCCGCGCTAACATTTCTGTATAAGCTGAACAATTCAGCATATGTTAAATTTATTTTGCAAATACTAAAATCATTAACGGGTATGCTTAAGTGATTTTAGTATATGCTAAAATCATTTAAGCATACCCTTAATTGATTTTAGCATTTGCTAAAATCGATAATTATGACCCTGATTCCGCGCCATAGTCTGCTATATAAATTCTATATGAGCAGATGCAATTCACTATACTATATATTTATAGGCTGTACTCTTAACAAAAGAAGTATGAGGCTATAAATCTAAGATAATAAGTCAAAGTTCTTTTTTTAAAATTGAGAAGTTTTTGTCAAGACATTTATTATACCTACTTCTTTAAATACATATAGAATGTGAATAAAGTCTATATTCACACTCGTCATAGTGTAACACCACTAATTCGGGCCAGGCCAGAAAGCACATACCAGAAAGTAGTACATATTTAACACAAAATAGTTCCTACGAATGGGTGTAACTTTCAAAATATGTAGAATATTTAGGTAAATTTGGTATAAAATGAAAGCTGAATGACTGGTGATTATTGTAGAACACTTTTTGACTTATAATTTTGAATAAAAAAAACATTACATGAAATTTAAAAAAGGGAGTACATTTTGCCAGTTTGTCAAATCTGAAGTACCTGTTTTGGTACATCCGAAGTTCCGGGAACCAGTTCTTTCTTATATGCCATTAAAGGTGTGTTGATTTTTTCAATACAAGGCACCATAAAGTGTTGCTTTGACATGCAATGATTGTCACTTTATTTGAACCTAAAACAAAAGAGCTGTGCCTGTTTGAAATTGAGGAATTTAACATAGAAAGCAATGGGGCAATGAACTAGTGGTGTACTTCCTTATCGTTTTATACATTTTTACAAGAATAATTAACTTGTATCATTTATTGAACATCTATATTTTGGAAATAATAATAATCAAATACAAGACTGCTGTTTGCTGATAAAAATGCATACTGCTTGTGACAAAACCGATTTAGTGATGGTCGAAGAAGTGGGGATTACTATATTCAAATACAATTGATTTTGTTTTGATTTCTATGCTTTCATATGGTCAAATAAATTTCGATTTGACAAATTTGGTGAAAAGAAAGATGCTTTAACGAGAGGTTCACGTAACAAAATGTATACACCAGATGGCAGCAATGTTTAGGATGTTATGGAACCTCCTTAATTTCAAACTTTTTTTTTTGTGTGTTGGTGTTAAACGCCACTTTCAGCGTTCTTAACTATATCATTGCGATTTTTCGTTCAATCAACAACTCACCGGGATCTTTCCAGCTATATCTGATCTCAATTCATATACCGATTCTTGTAGATGATTGTTGCACATCTTTGGAATTTGTATCAACCCTTATATTACATTTGTGTAATCGTCTCTATTGGTTCAATCGTTTCCAAGAAGAGAATTGAATATTCACTAAATTTCATTCTTATTCCGTGTATATTTAAAAATAAGAAGATGTAGTATGATTGCTAATGAGTCAACTCTCCACCAGAGACCAATTGTCAAAGAAGTTAACAACTATAGGTCACCGTACGGCCTTCAACAATGATCAAAACCGATACCGCATAGTAAACTATAAAAGGCCCCGAAATGACAAATGTAAAACAATTAGTTCGTGTGTAAAACTTTGTTGCTTGGGTGAATTGCACCAGAGTAAACAATCGTCTTTTGTTTAGAATTATACAAAATCACATCTTTTCTCATGGTTCGATAGCTCGTACATTTGCAATATGATGATAGAATATTTATAAAGATTTTTTTTTTACAACTGACAATGGACAGACATGTAACAACAAACTGATACACGAACTGACAACAAACTGATTTTTTTTCAACGCAATCATAGGTTTGAACGTTGTTTTCAATTTAGACTTGTTTATATTTTTTCGTTTGGGCTTGTTTTATATTTGCCTTCGGGTTTATATAATCCGTTCATCCTATTTCGACTCTTCAAAATTCAAAAGTCAATCCTAAATTGAGGTAAATTATATGGCCTTCCAAATACAGTTTCGATTCCTAACATCACTGAAGAGACATTAATTGTCGAAATCCAGATATGGTGTACCAATTTTTGCATCTTATGTTTGCGGAATACCATCTTTTCGCAATTTTATTGTTTTCTGTTTGGTATTGAATTAATAATTAAGATCCATTTTGTTACATCTGGTGATCCGTTTATTTGACAATCGCCATGGCAGTCAGCAGGGTTTAAGAACATCTGTTGTTCGACTTGCTAGTCAAATGCGTTTTGTTAAAATATACTTTTTCCCTTTTTTTGGTCTTTTTGAAAATGTTTTTTGTGCTGTATTTAGACCCCTCTTCCTAGAAATTTGTTTTGCATGCACACGTATAAAAATTGCGGTTTTTATCAAACGCAATCATAGGTTTAAAAGTTGTTTTCAATTTAGACTTGTATATATATTAATATATATATAAACAAGTCTAAATTGAAAACAACATTCTTAAACCCTGCTGACTACCATTGACGATTGCCTAATAAATTGATCACAAGGTGTAACAAAATGAATCTCTATATTAATTTAATACCAAGTAGAAAACAATAAACTTGCGGCAAAGATGGTAAACCACAACATGATGTACTAAATTTTTTACACCATATCCGGATTTCGACAATTAATGTCTCTTCAATTATGTTAGGAATCGAAAAGTATTTGGAAGGCCATTTAATTTACCTCAATTTAGGATAGACTCTTGAATTTTAAAGAGTCAAAATATGATGAACGGATTATATAAACCGGAGGGAAAATATAATACAAGCCCAAACGAAATAAATATAAACAAGTTTAAATTGAAAAAACGTTCAAACCTATGATTGCGTTGGATAAAAACCGCTATTTTTATACGTGTGCATGTAAAAAATTTCGTTGTAGAGGGGTCTAAATACAGCACAAACAATATTTTCCAAAAGACCAAAAGAGTGAAAAAATATATTTTAACAAAACGCATTTGACTAACAGGTCGAACAACTGATGTTCTTAAACCCTGCTGACTGCCATTGACGATTGCCTAATAAATTGATCACAAGGTGTAACAAAATGTATATCTTACTATATTAATTTAATACCAAGTATAAAACAATAAACTTGCGGCAAAGATGGTAAACCACAACATGATGTGCTAAATTTTTTACACCATATCCGGATTTCGACAATTAATGTCTCTACAGTGATGTTAGGGATCGAAAATGATAAAAATTACCACTTATATCAGTGAAAAGGTAAAGATTTGAGAATGTGACATAAAAAGTTCTTCTTCGTCTAGTTCATCATTGAAAATATGCACCAAAATAAATTTGCATGTTTATAAATTTAACAGAACAGCGTTCCTATTCCCCTTGATCGCAAACAGTTGTTTCCTCTATTCGAGAAACTGACGGATAGAAAATATTTTCAAACTTTCTTAATAATATTGATCAAAGCAAATTATTAATTCGTTACAGCTCTTATAATGCGGACGCGCTGAATACGCCCGGATTTACTATTTATATTTGATAACTAAACGAGCGACAAATACTAATTCTAGAAAAAACGAGCATTCTGAGGGTATGGTATATGCAATACAATGTCACCTCCTGACTTTAACGTTTACATTAGATGAGTTTAGACTTATGTTGGACAAGCATTAAGTTGTTTCTGATGGAGTGCATGGACAGGTATTCGTCACTAAAGTCTCGTTATTTTTGCTTATTTATTTCATAAAACACTACTTTTTTTTATAAATATAACCATCGTGTCATTTCAGGTCGGATTTTAATCAACTTATATTAGTACCACTTTATCTTTAGGTGATGTAAACACAAGTATTTTTGTCTGGAAAATTACTAGATATTCTAACTTAACCAAATCGTAAATGATCATCATGAGTGTTAACATCAGGGAGAAACAAAAACAACCGAAGACAACACTATTATAACCAACTTAACAAATGAACTGCAAATATTTTATGATTTGATAGCTCATAGGTTTTTTCTTAATTATTTCAAATTGTTATGTAACTCTACTATTGGTCTCGATTTCAAGACATGTGTGATTCTGATTATAGGCGAGTGACATTTTTCAAAAAGCCTCTTAGTTAAGGACTTTAATGCACCCACCTAACACACGGCTGTATTATATATCATTCGAATGCTTATAATTTTATCTGTACTTTCTGTTTTGCCCAACAGTAAAAAAATCGTACTGTGTAATTTCCGTTAAATCAAGGTCAAAGGTCAAGTATAAACATTCCAAATATTTGCGATAATTAAACAAAATAGCCATTTTCTGGTTCTTATACGATAAAATTTTCAGAAAAATCATATGAACCATATATAACATGATACAGTAATCCCAAATGAAACAAAAAATCAAAGGTTAGTTGCGCAATATTTCCCGAAAATTGCAATTCTTAACAAATCCTACAAAAATGAGAAAAATTCTCTAAATTTAAAGCAAAATATATCTTGAGGGACCGATATTTGTACGCTCAAAAATCAAATAAATGTATGGTATGTAGGTCAAGGAAATTTTTTTTCATAATTTTAAGATGCAATTAATATATTTTGTTCATGGAACAGCCTTTTATTGAAGATTTTGCAGTTGCCCAAAAAACTGCCATCTGCGAATAGCGATCATTTTGTTTAGATAGCACATCGCTAATTGTCAATATCAGGGAGGACAATAGTTTTCCATAATAAAAGAAGGGGTATTTAAAGTTCGAAAAGAAATATACGAGCTATTTGAGGGAAATATTATGTTTTTCCGAAGTCGAACTTATTTGCCCTTTGAATTCATGTTGAAATGCAAACATGACTTTGCGACTAAATCGGTAGCAACATTGAAATAAGAAACCAGCGTTTGGAAACACTGAGTTGTCTTTTGCGTGATATAAATCAACTAGATATAATGCAGCTGATTTTTCTTTTGTTGAAAAACGTGTTAGACATGTTTAACTGTGTGAAGAATTTTAATCTCGTTAATTATTCGAAAGAAAACTGTTTTGAGTGTTTTCACCATAAGCCTTTAAAACATAAACGCAGGTAATTGTGTATGTAACGACATTACTAGTAGCCATGTTATTAAATAAATGAAAGGTTGAATATCGTTCCTGACCTCATAAGATCGTTAGCGGTTTAAAGTAGTGTTCGTTTTTATAATTCGGTGCTGTGTTTTGTGGACTGCTATTCGTCTGTTGGACTTTTATTTTGTTCATGGTTTTATCTAAGTTTCTTTGATTCATGGTTTGAGACTGTCCCCTTGGTATCATTTTAATTTGAAGATTCTTAGTTGCAGAAAATGAAAATCCCCCCAAAACAGCCTCACAGTAAAGTAAAGAGGACTAAAAGAATCAGACAAATATTCGCGAAAATAAGTGAATTTGCTCAAGGGAACATATACCCAATTCGTAATCATGACACATTCAACCAGAATTTTCATAACTAAAAGAGAGGCGAAAAGTATCAATAGGACATTCAAACTCATAAGTTGAGAACAAACTGACAAAGCCGGGACAAAAAACGAAAAAACGACCAAAAGAAAACAACAGTATACAAAACACAACACATAAAACTAAAGACTGAGCAACACAGACCTCATAAAAATTGGGGGTGACATCAAGGGCTCCAGATAGGTAAGCAGATCCTGCACCACATGTGGCACATATCTTGTGTTTCGTGTAATTACTAACCCGGTGATTCGGTAGTACAGGATTGTGGTTACGACGATTGGATCATATCCGTCGTCATCTGTAAATCAGATGTTCTATAACGGTCAACCAACTCGTAATGGGGTCCATAAAATTTTCTAAGGTATAATAACTTCGCATTTTGAACTCTGGTTTAGTAACTTCCTTGTGAGCAGCAACCCACTATCAAGGAAATCATGAAAGTAAATGCAAACTCTTGAATATCGTATCAACTCCGAGATATATACTCCATATGCAGGCGTTTCTGGAATGTTACTACATAGAAATGGAAAGTTCACATTTGTGAAGCTAAAATCATCTCTTTTGTCGTAAAGTTTTGTTCTCAACCGATCCTCATCGTCAATTTCTAGATGTAGGTCAAGAAATGTGGTAGACTTAACTGTATCTGTTATGTCTTTTTTTTTTCAATTTCGATGGGATATATGCGTTCAACATAGTCACAAAATTTGCATTATTCAGTGAGAGGACATCATCTATATAGTGGAAAGTGAAGTTTAAAGAAATTGGTAGCTTTTTTTCATTCGTCCTGAGAAGCTCTTGTTTGAAGCCAGTCTCATGTGAATAAAAGAACAAGTCATTCCAGCTATTCAGGATGTCTAGTTGTAACTAGAATCATTGCGATTAAATAGATTTTTTTCAACAGAATTATTCTTTTTCGATGAATCAATGCATTTAAACAATGAACGTTTTCTAATTTGTATACTAGTAAGTAAATTCTTTGAAATTTGAAATTTCATTAATGTACTTCTTATTTATTTTTGTCTATATTTGTTTATGGTTGACATTATATGAAGAAATCGTTTTTTTCACTACATCAATGTTTATAATGAAATTACAAATCAAACAATAAGAAACGTTGAAACATGTTTATTTCAGTCTGGCAGTTGCAATACACATTGAAATATCGAAGTTTCACCCCCTTAATTTCCAGCAATAGCATGATGCTCGCATATTTTTTTTCACTTTAAATGTTTTCACATTCTTAAGAATTTTGTTCCTTTTGATCTAATATTGACCACATACAATGTTTAGAAAGGAAGAAGTGCTTAAAAGCTGTGTTTCCGACGATGGCAGTATTTTGGGCAATTGTATGAGTTGTTTTGATTTGCTGTTTGATTAGAAGTAAGCATAGTTATAGGAAATTGATGATGTCAAAAAATTCTTTAACACTAATTACATGGTTTTACTTAGTTTTAAGTGATCAGTAGTTGCATTAGAAACAACCAAAAATATGGTTTTCGTTCATTTTGTTAACTTTTACTCGAATTTCTATCAAAAACACGCTTTAAATATTTAAAAATGCGTTTGATAAGTGACTGTAAATCTCTCTGCTAAAAGTCTAAATTGTTTGCATACATGATTTTATTATATAGAAGTCAGACTATACAATAAAATTGACATCTTTGAAAATATGCACTTATTCGTCCTTGACCTTTGATCTTGATTTGACGGAAATTGCGCTGTACGAATTTTTTACGACCGGGCAAAACGGATAGTGCAGATGTTGAGCTTTCGAATGATATATTATTTAGCCATGTGTTAGGTTAGTGCATTAAAAATTTGATTTTATAGTTAAAGTAACTCCACTGTTAAGTGCTATGAACGAATTAAACAATTCGTATTCGAAGTGATGAAAATATTTTAATGACACGTTTCCAACAAAAGTAATTCCAATGAGGAAGATGTTTTTAGGTTAACCAGAATGTCTATGTTGTCAAATTATTATAACTTGCTTATAGATTACATAATGTTGTTCATATCAGCTTTATATCTCCGAGGAAGGCTGTAGATTACATGACATTCTATTGTGATGCAACGAAGGATTATTTCGACATTTGGATGTAATTTCAGTGATCATTGAAACAAGAACATTTGGGAACACTACATTATAGGAAGTGCAAAGATCCGACAAAGTTATACACGAGGGAGAAATGAATTTCCAAATCAAAATCTCCAAACCGAGTCGCCTTTATCATCACGATGAGCGAACGAATAAAGTACACTTAAACTTATGATAAAAATCAAACAATACAAATACTCATTTCAATTTTTATCAGCGCTACAAAAGTTCAAATTATATCTTAATCGAAACAATAATGTATACATGTAATACCGCATGGCATTTTATTCCTTTTAATTGCGAATGAAAACATGCCTTGTTACACCTAATAATAAGCTGTTGTTTGTCGTAATATATTTCAGCACCAACCGTAATAAAGTTGTAATAATAGACACTTAGAAGTGCAATACAAATGGTAAATGTGTTCAAAACACCCAAATGTAGAAAAGATACCAATTAAGTCATTATTTTAATTGTTACTAACTACCAATTCCCAATATTTGTTCCCAAAAAATTAAATATGTACAGAATATTATAAGACAGTAGTTTAACTGTAACCTTTGTCAATAAACTGTACCTATACTTAAAGATCAAAAGAACTCCAACATATTATTTGTCTTTGGATCGTTTTAATTTTTTGCCATGACATTGTCAGCTCGGTATCGACTTACGAGTTTATATATCCCTTTGGTATCTTTCGCCTCTCTGATGAAAACCTTTGTCCAAAGTCAGGAATCTCGTCAGTCGTCATATCTTGATGTTTTTCGTTATTTGGAGAATTGTGTGTTCTTTCTGTTCAATCTTCGCATTTATTATAGACTTTGAATGATTTAAAAGAGCTTGATATAATTGTAAAATTGAGAATGGAAATGGGGAATGTGTCAAAGAGACAACAACCCGACCAAAGAGCAGAAAACAACCGAAGGTCACCAATGGGTCTTCAACACATCGAGAAAAATCCGCACCCGGAAGCATGCTTCAGCTGGCCCCTAAACAAAAATGTGTACTTGTTAAGTGAAAATGGACGTCACACTAAACTCCAAAACATATAAATGAACTAAAATTAAAAAAACATACAAGACTAACAAAGGCCAGAGGCTCCTTACTTGGGACAGGCGAAAAAATGCGGCGAGGGTTAAACATGTTTTTTGAGATCTCAACCTTCCCCCCTTTCCATACCTCTAGCCAATGTAGAATAAACAAACACACAGCAATACGCACAGTAAAACTCGGTTAAAAAGAAGTCCGAGTCCGATGTCAGAATAGGTAACAAAAGAAACTAAGCAAAATGACAATGATACATAAATTAACAAAAGACTACTAGCAGTTACTGACATGCCAGCTCCAGACCTCAATTAAACTGATTGAAAGTTTATGTCTTCATCATATGAAAATCAAGCACAATCCCTCCCGTTAGGGGTTAAGTATCATACCATCATAAAATATATGAGAGGAACATAACCCGTATCATTCCAACAACTGGTTTTAGAATAAATGTATTTATTTCCGATGCAAACACCCTATGAGTGAATCAATATTAATACCAAAATATGCCATCTTTAATGACCTGACAACAGTATCGTATCTAAATCCCTTCTGAATAAGTCTGATTAAAGGTTTGGTTAGCTTTTGAGGTGAATGCCGACATTTTTGTGCTTTGTATAGAATATTACCATAAAAGATTGGATGTGAAATACCTGAACGTATAAGATGTCTGCATGTTGATTTATATTTACGAATGATGTCCTTATACCGATGATGAAATTTAGTAAATGTTTTGACTAGTTTGTGATATCGAAAACCCTGGTGTAATAACTTTTCAGTAATACAGGTATTTCTTTCGTTAAAATCATGTACATGTATAGACACCTGTCTAGTGTTGAAGACTGTATGTTGCCCTTTACTTGTCTTTTTGTTCTTTTTGTTGTTTGGTTGATTTCTATTTTACGTATACCCCACAATAATACCGTGAAAAACTTGATGCAAAATACCACTTCTTATTAAATTCCTGCAAGTGTAATCATACTTCCATAACAATTCAGATCTAATAGAAAACAAAGGATATGGGGTATCCATCCATGACTCAAAATCAGTACATGCACAGCAAAAACAAACAAAGAGCTAAAGAACAGCGCTTTTATTGCTGTTCTTCATCTCAAAGGCACAGTGAGGCCTTCAACCTGGAGCAAAAAAAAAAAAAAAAAAAAAAACTCTCACCTCACTGCAAATTTAAGACGGCCCCTAGTACTGGTTTGAACGGAAAAAGATGTGAAAATAATTCGTAAAAGTGGTTTTTTTTTAAATTTACGATTTCTATATCTCTGTTGTAAAAATATTTAGTAATGAAAAAAGTCCTCGGTGGCTAATGATTTAAGTAGTTTATCCACGGTGTTCGTTAACCTTTAAACATTGAGGTTGTGAGTTCAAGCATCGCTTCGGAAAGGTGTGTTCGACTACAATCTTAATTCACTAGGATTGTCAGTTTCCCTATCAAAGTTTGGTGGCTCTCTTTGGGTACTCAAGTTTCCTCCACTCAAAACACTGGTCTCCATGATATAGCCAAGTGTGCTGAAACTGGCGTTTAGCATCAACAAAAAATCAAGCAATCAATTAACTAATTAATCAATCAATCAATCGTATGGAAACTATTATTTCTTGAAATCCGAGACTTCACTGCAAGCACGCGCATATAGAACCAACTGATAAATATAAACTTTATAACAATGAATCAATGGAATATAACAAACAAGCTTAGGAACAGAAAATTACCAAATAGAATGTATCATCTTAATATTTAAAAGCATTATTAAAAGTGTCTACGAAGTTGTGTCTCGTTGGGATATTTAAATTAACAGCGGTAATTAAACAAAAAATAAGCATTAACTATAAATTTGACCGAAGATTTTTCCCATTGTAATACATTGTTGCTATACCTTGAACAAACCTTTATCACCAACAACAAACATCAATATTATCCATGCAAACTGCATATCGTTTATCATTTCTTTTGTATCACATTTTATATGTGATTTTAAAAACAAAGAACCTGTTGTTGTGCATTGATGATGATTTCTTTACTTTTATGGAAAATATTATTGACGAATTATTTTTAACTGTATTGTCAATATGAGACATGCCTGTCTATGTTTATATCAATAACCACATCATCAATTTGTATGATAACGACATAAACGAAACTAATTCTGTCGTTATGGAATATCTATGCCACGGTAATGTTCCAATTGTCATACACAATTTCGTCTTGCCACCAGTGGAGCAGGATCGGCTTACCCTCCCGGAGCGCCTGAGATCACCTACCGCTTATGGTGGGGATCATGTTGCTCAGTATTTGGTTTTCTGTGTGTAGTTCGTGTAAAAGTAGTTTGTTACTATATATTTTGGTTGCTATACTTTTTGGCCATGGCATGGTCTGTCTAATCGACTAATGATTTTTGTATTGTCCCCTTGGTATCTTTTGTGTTATTTTTCTTAGAAATAATAATATAAAAAAATGAGAATTTTGTTTTATAATTTTCAGTCACTAGTCCAAAATGAAGGGATACTTTTTGCAAACGAGGCATAAAAATTCTTCAAAAAACTACACGAAGGGCATCTGTTCATTGTTTTAGCTAATCAAAAGTAAAGTGTTTCCAAATTTGCAATTTACTCGGAAGTACATGTCATAACTTAAATTATACTGCCGACATGGAATTTAACTATTTTTGCAATTAAATTTTCTTTTAATCATACTGTTTACTTTGCAGAACGTATTTAAGGAATGACTGTAATATTTTTTCTGTCTATGAAGAAATAACATAAAAAATATGGTGCACACTGAATAACCCGCGTAGCGGGTTATTTAAAAGTGTGCACCACATTTTTTATGTTATTTCGAATAGACAGAAAAAATATTAAAGTCATTTCTTATAATTTAATTCTAAAAAGGAGTAAATCATGATAAAAACGTTGATGACCTCGCGGTCACATGACAAAATTATGTCTATGAGCTGATAGACAAAACACTTTCAGCCAATCAGAAGACGTGTTACATCCAAAATTAAATTATTAGCTGATAATCCGTACTTTACAAAACGTAGTTAATACCTTCGAGGACTAAAACTTCATCAGGAGTATAATAGATTTATGTCTAGTCATACCACATCTTTTTATTTTAGATTTACTATTCAAATCCTTTTTTATCGCTAAAATGTCAAATCTTAATTAATCTTCATAAACACCAACTGTGGGAAATCTTGAACAATGACTAATGACTTTTTGATATCTTCTCCTTTAGAATTAAGGAATAAAAGTACTGTAGTTGAAGAGTTGCCGCCGTAAATTGACGATGTGACGGTCTCAAATGCAACTAATGCATCACAAAACGAATTTTACATTAGAGCTTGTAAAAAAGGATAGTCCGAAAATAGTCTAAATCCCATAACTCCCGTAAAAATCATTTAATCCCGTTAATGGTATAATATCGACAATAGCAGATGGTGGCTAACAATCCTTCAAGTATGGGAAATTCCTGTGAAATGGTTTCAGGGTAACTGCGTTTAGGTGTCATTGCAGTACGATAGTCCTAAAAATGATTGAAGTCCCATAACTCCCATAAAATCAATTGTAGTCAATTGTGTATGGTGTCAAACAATCGTGCCAAGTACGTGAGCTTTGTGAAAAATTATGCTAGAGGAGTTGCGTTCTCAAGGTGTCATTGTTTCAATACTCCAAACAATGGTAAAAGTTCCAAAACTCCGGTAAATATGGTGGAATCAAAATGGAGGTACAGTATGGTCAACGTAACAGGGTGGCAAACAGGTAATAACTTTCTGTAAAATGGTCTCAGAGAAGTTGCGTTCACAAAGTGTCATTGTGAAAATACAAAACAAAATGGTCAAAGTCCCATTATAGCTCCTGTAAAAATTATCAAATAAAAGTTACAGTATATAATGGTGAAGAGAATATGACAACAAATAAGCCGACCAAGTATGCAAGCTTTCTGTCGAACGGTTACTCAGTATTGATGTGTTTTGGACGGATCAATTGCCAAATGTATAAAAAAAAGAAAGACTGACAACATTATAGAAAAAGAAGATAGAAAGACGACATATGGTGGAAAACACTCCCGCTAAGTATCAAAATTTTATGTCAAACTGTCGTGAATGAGATGCGTTCACAAGGTGTCATTGAGGTACGATAGTCCCAAAAATGGTTGAAGTCCTATAACTCCCATAAAAATGATTAAATCAAAATAAATGAACAATATGATCAATTGTAGTCAATTGTGTATGGTGTCAAACAATCGTGCCAAGTACAAGCGCTTTGTGAAAAATTATGTTAGAGGAGTTGAGTTCTCAAGGTGTCATTGTTTCAATACTCCAAACAATGGTAAAAGTTCCAAAACTCCGGAAAATATGGTGGAATCAAAATGGAGGTACAGTATGGTCAACGTAACAGGGTGGCAATCAGGTATAATAACTTTCTGTAAAATGGTCTCAGAGAAGTTGCGTTCACAAGGTGTCATTGTCAAAAAAACAAAACAAAGGCCCATTATAGCTCCAAAAAAAATTATCAAATCAAAGTTACAGTATATAATGGTGAAGAGAATATGACAACAAATAAGCCGACCAAGTATGCAAGCTTTCTGTCTAACGGTAACTGAATATTGATTAGTTTTGGACGGATCATATTACCATATATATCCACCGCGGCGTAAGCGCGATGGATAAAAAAAGCATTTATAATGGGACAAAGCGGTATTTTGTTGGGCTATTTTGAATATTCAATTTTTTAACCTCGAATTTCAAAGTTCAGATATCTAATAGTTTATTATCTTAAAGAACTCAATTTTCGATATTTAATCAGGAATAATCCTTATGGGGTTTCGATTCAATTGGTTGATTATATCATTATGGTTGTGGTCGATACATTCGATGAAAAATCAATTACCAAATGTCAAAAAAGACGGACAACAGTATAGAAAAAGAAGATAGAAAGACAAAACAAAAGCCTACAGAACTATACACAGAAAAATTAATATTGATTAACAAACTCTATACGTAGTCCGGAATGGTAAAAATTTAACTGCACCACTAATACCACACTAACTACTAGTACTTAAAAACATCAATTTACTTTTCCTCCCTACTATAGAAACAAGAAGAATTTAAGATCAATGTAACTGGTTTTTAAAACCCCATTGGAAATTCTATCCAAAGAATTTTATAACTCTTTAACTGCTTTTTAAGTAATCCTTAATTCCTTATGCACGTTTTTTTACATGTGTTACGAAAATCTATATTAACAAAATATTTATTTTTAATGTCAAACGCCACTAATCTTATTGCACAATATCTTTATCTCATGGAAATGAGTCGAGAATCTTAATAGACAAACGTCTGATGTTCAGGTTTTCAAAATATAAAAAGTTTAAACACTCATTTAAGCAATAAAGAAGAAATGTAATTTGAAAAAAAAAGTTTCAGCTTAGTGGGAAAACAAATGCATTACTTTGAATTTAACCTGGTCCTCAGCAGATTTATATATTGCATCTAGGTGCATAAAAAGCGATTAGAAAGCAATTTTAATCAATACAATACTGAAACCTATTTCATTTTAATAAACATTTAAATGGGTCTTTTGTGTAGAGTAAGAATATAGATCAAAACTTTTATACGTACATGCGTTTTCCTTAACAATTAGCGTCAAGATGCAGCACAGCTCTATAAACTTCGCAAATACAACGAGAGCTTTTAGATCAAATATCCACAACAAATGTTTCTGTGGACTGAAATGTCCAGATAATATAATTGTCCATTAGATTGACTAAAATACTGTCCGCAGTGAAAGAGGGTCTTCAGAAATACTGTTAAACTGTTTACTCGCGTAGTGGTATTAATCATATGTGGATTCTTAAAAATTCTAAAAAACTTCTAGATAATTTTAAATCTCAGTCTTTTTCTGAAATTAGTTCTATCAAAACTTTTGATTTTTCAACCCTGTATACCACCATTCCCCATGTTAAATTGAAAAATCGCCTAAAAGAAATAATCCACAATGCTTTCAACATACAAATGGTAGCATACGCTATAAATTTATTACTTTATGATACCATTAGGCATATTTTGTTAATAGCGAACAAAAAGGTAAAACATACTACACAAAGGACCAAGTGATCAGTATGGTGGAGTTTCTTATCGACAAAATTGTTGTTGAATTTGGAGGTAAACTTTTTCAACAAATTGTCGGCATTCCTATGGGAACAAACTGTGTGCCTCTCCTTGCCGACCTCTTCATATTTTCATATGAATCGGAGTTCCTTCAGACACTTGTCAAAAACAAGAAGATCAAAGAAGCCAGATTATTTAATTTCACTTTCAGATATATTGATGATGTTCTTTCCATTAACAATCCGAACTTTTCTGATTGGGTTCCATTAATATATCCCCCAGAACTAGAAATTAAAGAAACAACAGACACGGCTTCCTGCGCCTCATTTTTAGACTCATACCTCAAATTTGACATACACAGTCATCTCAGTACCAGAATCTATGACAAACGAGACGATTTTATTTTTAAAATTATCAATTTCCACCACCTTAGTAGCAATATACCAACTTCACCTGCATATGGGATATACATTTCCCAACTTATTTAGTATGCAAGATCTTGCAGCTCCTACTCAGAATTTGTAAAACGTCACCAGTGTTTGAGCAGAAA
Organism: Mytilus californianus; assembly: GCF_021869535.1. Taxonomy (NCBI): domain Eukaryota; kingdom Metazoa; phylum Mollusca; class Bivalvia; order Mytilida; family Mytilidae; genus Mytilus; species Mytilus californianus. The sequence continues at coordinate 63,595,549 of NW_026262668.1, read as the reverse complement.
GTTGATGAACCAGGGGTATGTCAAAGAACGTCTCGTCCTTTTCTAAAAAAAGTTCATCGGAAGGTACCAAGACCTTGTTGATAAATATTCCGTATCAACTTCACAAATAATACATGATGGTCTTGAAGTATAGATTCTGCGTACTGACGCTGTTTATCATCTTAATAACGTGTTAAAGTGTTAAAGTGTTCTTTTATTTGTCTTTATTTATATTACTTTTACTGTTTGGTCTGTTTTTGGTGATATACATTTGACGTGGCTCTGTACTTATGCATCCCGTCATTGTGTTGTTTGTATAATTTTTCATTTTTACTTGTGTGCTTTGCCCGTGTGACTTTTTATGTTTCTTTGATTCATATGACGTGTCTCTGTACTTTAAACATCCCGCTATTGTGTTACTGTTCTATTATAATTTTTGCATACTTTGAACGACAAAATTATTTTATATCTCTACCTGTGTGACGTTTACATTCTGACGTCAAACACGCGATTCTACGCCAGAGTTAATGTTCAAATAACGATTCGGTCCCATTGCTTAAAATCCCTCGATCCTTTATTGGTTGATTTGGCATACATAAATAAAATACAAAAATCAGTAAGCAATGAACGAGGTTGTTAAATGTGATATATGCTTTTTTGTGCTTCTTTGTTTAATATTTGTTTGTTTTTGTTATGATTAAGATTGTGACACGGTGTTGACTGCTGTACCCCTATTTTGACATTTTTACCTATTATATCTGTTTGTTTTATTCACACATCGTTGTCAATATAATGGAATTTGATGCGACTGTCATAAAAGTGAGAGGTTAAGCGCTATAAAGCCCGTTTCAATCTACCATTTTCTACATAAGAAAATGCCTGTACCAAGTCAGGAATATGACAGTTGTTGTCCATTCGTTTGATGAATAAGAATAAGAATAAAAATATTTATTGAATCCAATTAAAGGGCCCGTTTCCGAGCATATACATATATATATAGTATTAACTATACAATAATTTTTAGATATATTACCTTAAAAATAAATGATTAAATAACTATACTCCATACCAAATGGTGTTTGAAAATAAATAAAATAGAATATTAACCCTCTCTAATACATAAATAAATAAACTACTGTAACATCACTACTACATGTATATTTAGTTAGTTACTGGAATGCAAATTTTCTCTTATTTCAAAACAAGTACTTATAAATCTTGACACTGACATATTAACATTTTCAGACTCACTTGACATTAACCAAATAAATTGTTTATACTTTGAAATAAAAGGGAAGTTTTTGATGTGTTTGTGCTTTTGATTTTGCCATTTGATTATGGACTTTCCGTTTTGAATTTTCCTTGGAGTTCAGTATTTTTGTGATTTAACTTTTCTCTGTCAAATGTTGTCAGAGAGTTGCGGTCACAAGTTGTCATTGTAAAAAAAACTCTCCTGCAACGAAACAAAGTGACAAACAATTTATAAAATATAAGAGTTTTCTGTGAAATGGTCTTAGAGGAGTTGCGTTCACAGGGTGCCATTGTTAAATCCTGTAAAAATTGTTAAATCGAAGTGACAGTATGTAATGGCCGTGATAATATGACGACAAATAAATCGACTAAATATGCAAGCTTTCTGTCGAACGATCTACGTGTGTTGATGTGTTTTGTACGGACGGGACGGACGGACGGAGATATTGCCTTAATAACGGTGTGAGGGCGGGGGATAATAATCAGCACTTATGGTTGAACAAAGCACCTTGTAGCAATCATTGCCGATACAATTTTCATTAAAAATTGGTTTGTTTTTTAATCTAAATTCAAATATATTAAGTCTTAAATAGAAATCATATCAGTGCAAGCTTTGTTATTTTTTTTTAAATCATTGCATACATGCTTAACTTTTTATTTGAAAAATTCTATGTCCGATTATAGGGTAGAAGATACTATTTTCATTACTTTTCTAGATCAGTATACTTTATTTCAACTCAATAAAGACATGAAAGATATTATATCATGGTGTAAAGATAATGGTACAATCGAATCAAAATTAAATATCTGCTTTCTCTCGTTTTTTTTAAAATGCTTGATCGCTTCCACGTAGCGAACAAGCCTAAAAAATGACCAAGTGCAGAGATCTTATTTTGATTGAATAGATAATGATATGGTAATTAATACAACTAAATCAAAGTCTATAATAGCAGGCTCCAATCGCAAAATACATGAAGTTGAACGCTTCCGGGTATTTTTGTAATGACAGATATGCGACGCTGGATCTTTCACGATCCTTTTCATCAATATCAAATTTTTATAAATATTACAATTCTACCCAACTTTTTGATTAAGCTACTTTAAAATAATTTTTAGATCCAATTTAAACATTTTAAACATCAATATATTACGACTGTGTTTAGAGAATACCAGGATTAAAATTTTGTACGCTAGACGCGCGTTTCGTCTACAAAAGACTCATCACTGACACTCGAATCAAAAAAGTAAATAAGGCCAATAAAGTAAAGTTAAAGAACATTGAGGACCAAAATTACGAAAGGTTTTGCCAAATACATCTAAGGTATTCTATTCCTGGGGTAGACAATACTTAGGATTTCAAAAAATTCTGAAAACAGTTAATTTATAACTATGACCATCTCAATGATAATTTATATCAATACAGAAATACTGACAACTGGGCTGTTGAATTTAGTCATTCATAAAATAAATAATGAAATTGTCATTGAAATGTGGCTTTTCGTAGTTTTGTAAAAATAGTGATATTAAACTCTGATTTTCTCAGATACTGATCATAATGTTAAACCATTTTGACAGAACGTTTTATTTTTTCAAAATGTTTCTTGTGTTTTAATAAATTAGATTATCTATTGAACTTGCATATGTCTTCTCGATAAGATTCACGATCCAATACCATACCTTACACGATCCTATCGCAATACTTATTGTTTCACGATAAAATTTCTCGATATACCGAATGAGAGCCGTTACTATAGACTAAGTCCTCTGTGCAGATTTTTTTTAACCTTTACATTTTCTATGAATCCTAATGTATAATCAACAACAACGATTGTTGATCTAAACATTAACTTTGGCTGCTAATTAACTATCGGGTTTTTTTTTTGGGGGGGGGGGATAAAACTATAATTTTTTATTACCTACCTTTAATGACAAACGGTACAGTAAAACAAAAAGCTTTGATTTAAAAAAAAAAGGTTTTTAACAATGACTATTATATAAATATTTATACTGCACTCGTTCTATTTCAGCAGTCAAATAGCGTTGACTGTATATTTCTATGGCATATACAGTCACTGACCCGATATCACTTTTCCTCATGAATATTAAAATAGTAGAGCCAGAACTATATTTAAATATTCATGACATTTAACCTGTAGCGTGGAACTACCCGAACTTATTTCTTTTACAATTGTTGGAAAAACATATTTCACTTGTTAATATTTTTTGTTTAAAACCTATAAATCATCATGTTTTATGCTTATTGCTGATATTTTATTCCATACTCAAACGACAGAGCCTCGCATTTCCCCGTTTCTAAGCCTCATCCTTATATCGTTGATATGTCAAGTCAGTACACTATTATTGTCTATGTATGAAATCAAACCATAATTGTTTCGAGATATATTTTATAGTCTATAAACTATTTATAGAATATAATTGAAGGTGCAGTATTTTCAAAGTTTGATTCAATTAAAAGTCGACACCTTGACGTCATTGGAATCTATTTTACGTGGTCATGACTATATTCTGAATGTTAATGCGTCTTCTATTTTATAATAACAAAAATGAAATAATAATCATAATACTAATAGTTTTTTTATTGTTATCTTATTCAACAACAAAAATAAACTAAATGGTAGTTCAATAAATTATATTTTAATACCAAACGTCACTTATATGTTTTAAAATTTTTCACTGAAAAAATACTTAAATCTAATAATCTAATAATCTAATATCTTTTTCTAATGGAAAACAGACTAGAATCTAAATATACAAACGATCTTGAGGTTTTGAAAGATTGAAATAGGACTCCTTTCAGTAATAAAGAAGAAATGAATTCAAGAAAACGAAAGTTTAGATACGTGGCAAAACAAATGCATTACTTTTGATTTAACCTGGCCCTCAGCAGATTTATATACTGCGAATAGGTGGATAAAAAATATAGAAGACAATATAATCAATACAATAAAATAGAGAATCGTGATTTTGCAAAGATATTCTTAAAATGAGAAAATCCTATTAATCAAAATTAAAAGCTTTTTGTGAAAGACAGGAAAATCATTTCATGATGATATGCATTTTTATCGGTCTTTTATGTAGCGTAAGATCATAGACCAAAACAAGGTATTAAACGTATATTTTTATTTCAACTTAAAAGATATCGCCAAGATGCAATAAAGCTCTATGAACTTCGCAAATGAAATGAGTGCCTTGTCTCAATTATCCATATCAATCTAATGAATTTGTACTTTTTTTCCCCATCAAAATGAATATTTCAAAACAAAAGAAACAAATTTAATTTTATATTCGCCCATGCTTTTGACAGTGTTTTTGTTTTGTGTTAAAAAATTTCTGTTTCCCTATTACATTCATAATAATGAATAAGAAATTATAATATTGGCATATCATAATTTTCGCTAACAACAACAATCAATTTGAATTAGATAAAATAATTCGCTAGCATTTATATAAAGAATATGATATAGCTTTTTCAATATCACACTCGAATCAACCAGAGACACCAATATAAATCACAAGAGTTGTATTTGCTTTGCTTGAGGAAGTTTAAACCATAGTATTTAAATGTATGGAGAATGTATGATAAGGCTACTTTTCTGCCCTTTAATTCGGAAATCAGAAAGTATCATACATATATTATATACCTTTAACACCCTTTTGAAGTTCCTAAGATATTAGTCTGCAATTTCATCAATACTTATATTTTTGTATTGCATTTGTTTAAGAGCTTCAACTTCATGCATTTCATGCAAATATGTAAAATCTAATAAATAAGCTTTATTTTTGAGATCTTGTCGTTTATATTAGACATGCGTTTACCCAAAAAGATAAAATTATTTTGCTACAAGATGCCTTATACAAAGATATTAATTTTGGTAAAACAAATTTTTGTTGGCAAAACCTCTCTGCAAAATGGCCTTTTAGGTCAAATATATCAGTAGAAACATCAAAATAAACTTTTCTGAGCTGAAGTGCCCTGATTATATCATCTATTTTTTTTATCAGTAGAACTAACATAATTTCGAGGAATTTAACTCTCAACAAAACAAGGATATTATTCATTTTTCGCTAAATAATAATTTACAGGCACAGTTCTTCTACAATACAATGATCATTAAGATATGGTTATATTCAGTCTATAAATGTAAAACTATCCAATCCATTTTTAAAAATTAAATTCTTATGTCGGAATGTAATTAACAGTTAGTGGCATGCAACAGAAAATAACGGTATCATCATCTTCACAACTAGATCGCTGCGCCGTAGCGAAATTTCCCCGCCGCTGTGTAATGAGGAATAAATTGTGTGTACAGTATAGCAGAGTACAACAAAACAGGAACATTGGTTACATTATAAAGTGTGTTTAGTTTTTGTGTCTGTTATTCAATGGGCAGAACATGGTGTTATTGTGGTATAATAGTCAATAAAATGGTGAAAGTCAAATTTCAGCCATCAAATGGTTGAATCATAATGAGGGTACAATATGGCCAATCACACATGATGGCAAACAATCACTCCAAGTAAGGGAGATTTCTGTCAAAGGGTTCCACAGGAGTTTCGTTCACAAGATGTCATTCTGATGGGCTATTTTGAATATTGAATTTAAGGAACATCGAATTTCAAACTTCATATAACGAATTATTTATTATACTAAAGAACTCAAATTTCGATATTGAATCAAGAATGATCCTTCTCGGCTTTCGATTCAAATGATTGATTATATCATATATAATTGTTGTAAGCGATACATTCGATGAAAAATCAATTACCAACTGTTAAAAAAAGACGGACAATATTATGGAAAAAGAAGATAGAAAGACAAAACATTAGCCTACATAACTATACACAGACATCTATATATTGAGTAACAAACCCTGTATGTGGTCGGGAAGGTAAAAAGTTACTGCACAACTAATACAACACTCACTACTATTACATAAAAATAGAATCAATTCTCTAATACTCAAGACTTTCTTATCCCAGACATATAACCTTAGCCGTATTTGGCACAACTTTTTGGAACTTTTGGTCCACAATGCTCTTCAACTTTGTACTTGTTTTGGCTTTCGTACTTTTTTGATCTGAGCGTCACTGGTTAGTCTTGTGTGGACGAAACGCGCGTCTTGCGTATTAAATTTTAAACCTGGTACCTTTTGTTAGCTATTATTTGTATGTTTCTCTGTCCTATATGTTCTCCCATTTATTTGTATTGTAATCCTGTCATGTAATGTTGTCATTTTAATGTTATATTTAACATTGCCATAAAAGTGGGAGGTTTGACTAGCCACAAAACCAGGTTCAACCCACCATTTTTTTCTTAAAAATGTCCTGTACCAAGTCAGGAAAATGGCAATTGTTAACGTATAGTTTGTTTCTGTGTGTGTTGCATTGTCGTTTGTTTTTTGTTCACTTCAGTGTTTCTGTTTTTTCGTTGTCCAAATGTACTCTATTGTATTGTTTATTTGCGTAATTCTCTGTCCGTAATGTTGTACTGTATGTATTCATGTCATGTAATGGTGTCATTTTAGTGTTGTATTTAACATTGCCATAAAAGTGCGAGGTTTGGCTAGCCACAAAACCAGGTTCAACCCACCATTTGTTTCTTAAAATGTCCATTACCAAGTCAGGAAAATGGCCATTGTTATATTATAGTTCGTTTCTGTGTGTGTTACATTTTAATGTTGTGTTTCTGTTGTGTCGTAGTTCTCCTCTTATATTTGATGTGTTTCCCTCAGTTTTAGTTTGTAATCCGGATTTGTTTTTTTCTCAATCGATTTATGAATTTCGAACAGCGGTATACTACTGTTGCCTTTATTTTCCCTCCCCACTGTTTTTGCTATAGAGACAATAAGAATTCAAAATCAATGTAACTGGGATTTTTAAACCACGTTGGACATTTCTTTTTAAAGAAACTTATAACTCTTTAACTGCTTTTTTTTTCAATTTCTTTCATATCTTTAGGTCCTTTTTGAGTTTTTTTTTAACATGTGTTACGAACATTTATAATAACAAAAGATTATATTATAATATCAAAAGCCACTTATCTTATGACACAATATCTTTCTGTTATGGAAATCAGTATAGAATCTTAATAAACAAACTTTTGATGATGAGGTTTTCAAAAATAAAATAACACTCCTTTTAGTAATAAAGAAGAAATGTAATTTGAAAAAAAAAGTTTTAAATAAGTGGGAAAATGAATGCATTACTTTTGATTGAACCTGGTCCTCAGCAGATTTATATACTGCCATTAGGTGCATAAAAAGCGATTAAAAATAACGGCATAAAGCGCAAACCCGTGGTAAAATTAATATAAATTCAAGCCCACATGAATTATTTCTATTCTAATAGGCCAAATACGACAATTCTCTTGGATCAAAGCGCTTTAGGTTAAGGCAAACATTTGCCGTTCCTTAATTAACCACACTATTAATATTGACATAAAAGAATGGCAAAAACTTAACTAGTGACATGCTGAAACTATTTACAATAACGTACTTTGATAGGTTTGGATGAATTTAAATGACTTTTAATAAATTTTATCATCGTTTGTTGATGTTTCCTTGTTTTGATGATTTTCAGTTTCACAACCGTGCATTTTCCCGTCCTTAAATGCGTATATTCTTACGTTATCGGTCAATGACGTCATTTATACCGATTGACGTCGGGTATATCATTCATAAAAAAGCATATGACGTTGGAGTATGATCGGAACAGCCCAAACAAATCATGAAGTTGCCGATCAGCTGAAATACAATATATTCATATTTTACCACTGGTGTGTACTCAAAACGTTTGAAGAACGTCATATTAGAATGAGGAATAACTTGTGTGTATAGTATAGAAATGCAGAAAAAGGAACATTGATTACATTATAAAGTGTATTTCGATCTTTTCCCCTCCCCCAGTCATTCAATAGGCTGAATATTGTGTCATTGTGGTACAATATGAACACAACTTTATAAACGGCTTGCTTTTCTTGGTTTACCTTCATCGGGAACGCTCAAAGCCGAATATTTGAAAGACAAGGCCAAAGAACCTAAAATAATAGCTAAATCCATCTAATGCCAACTTTGTCTGAGTGAGCTTAGTTTCTTTAATTTCAAAATTTAAAACGTACAATTTTATAAATATGCGTCCGAAGCGCTTTTCTGGATTAACATTCATCAGGAACGCTCTGAGCCGAATATTTGAATGCCACGGGTGTATAAGAACCAAAACAGTTGAAGAGCTATATGAAGATCAATAGTCGATAAAATGGTCCCATTTGAACTATTAAATGGTTGAATCATAATGACGATACAATATGGTCAATTACACGTGATGGTAAGCAATCATGCCAAGTATGCGGTCCTTTGTCGAACGGTCTAAGAGACATCTCGTTCAAAAGATGCCATTCTGGCAGGAGAGTAAAAAAAGAGGTTCAAAGTTCCTGAACTCTCATAGCAATGGTCAAATCAAAATTACAGTAAAATATGGTCATCAATATATAATGGCAAACACTCCAACCAATTATGAGGGCCTTTGATCAAATCTCGTTCACAAGATGCCATTCTGGTAGGAGAGTAAATAAATAATGTTCAAAGTGCAAGCTTCGGTAATTTTTTAACCAGTCAATACATGCTAAACTTTTTATTTGAAAAATTCTATTTTAATATCATCATTACATTTCTAGATCAGTATAATTAATTCCAACTAAATAAAGACGTGAAAGATATTAGATTATGGTGTAAACATAATGGTACAATGAAATTAAATCTCTGCAATCACGTAGCGACCAAGCATAAAAAATGAGCGAGTGCGGAGATCTAATTTTAATAAAATTTGATAACGGTACGGCTATTTATATAATTAAATCAAAGCCTATGATAATGGGATCAAATCGCAAATTACATATGTTAACTCTTTGTCGTGGTGTTAGCTAATAGACATTTTTTTGATCGAATACCAATATGGCTTAAAAAATATCATATTCTTCTAGAATTGGTAGATGCAACTTTGCTTTGGATCATTAATATATGTTATCAGTTTAGTTTAGGATATTTTTACATAGGTAACTTGCTGCAATAAGTTAACAACTTAAAAGCTGTATTCTGATTGGCTATTTTGAATATTGAATTTTTGAACCCGAAATTCAGAATATGTTCAGATATTGAATAATTTATTATACTTTAGAACGCAATCATCGATTTCAGAATCTAGAGCGATACTCCTGGGCTTTCGATGAAAATTGTAGATCATATCAACTGTACCAAATATCGAGCAATGACAGACACAATAATGGCAAAAGAAGACAGAAATGCAAAACACAAGTCCTGAAAATGCACGAAATATTTGCCACTGGACGTTTGGCAAACATAAATCAATGAACAAAACATAAGCCTACAACCCTATACTCTGAAAACTAAATATTGAATAAAAAACTCTGCCATGTTCTCGGGAAGGGTTAACAGTGATTCTACCACTAATAACACATGTTCGTTTGTTCATGACAAGTACAAATCCAGAGATAAGTATCATTCGGTGTCATAAATGTTGAAAGAACAACGGGGTTATGATTATGTCGAATAGAACACAATGGATTGTACAAATATATAGATTTTCATCATTTCTTTTTTTTTAATATAGGAATATATATTTTTTTCAATATTGGGATGTTGTACATTGCTGTATGTAATGTATACTTTTTGTCATAAATGGTTTCTTTTAGTTTACAAGTTGAATAAAGTTTTTTGGTGGGATCGATTCCCTAGCTTGGTCTGTCAATTTACCGATTGTATAAAGTCTGGACTCAGTTTGGAGATAATTAGTTGTAATAAGTTTTTTTCTCTTGGTTTTTTTATTTTTGAGAAATACGTTTTTAATCTAAAAGGAAAGTCATTTCATTTACGCTAAGCACGCGGCACTAGTAATAACATGTATAACGGTCAAAGTCGGTGAGTCAAAATCATATGTCCGGATATAATAGCCATGTGATCTGTTAACACTTATTTCTGATTGAACGTAAAACTTTTAGATCGGCGTATCTAACAAAATCCTGGACTCTATTCCAATCGTATCATTCATGGTTTCCATTGTCAATTGGCATTGAAACGTTCAACACAAAAAAATAAAACTTTAATTATGTCGTGATATGTTCTATGTATATATAAATTATATTCTTACCATTTTAACGGTCATTTCAAAAATGACAACCAACGGATAATGTTTGGCACCGGGTAAGTTAAAAATCCGTGCAAAAAAGACGATTCGTAAATTTTGTGATTTCTTTTATAAAACTCAGGGTTTAATGCAAATGGGACACCGTAAATCAAATAGCATTATGCACCTTGTTTTGATTCGTTCATTCCCTAGAACAAAAAGAGGTTTCTTCAAATTTGTGATTTTTATTTTTTTCAAACTATCTTTTATCTAAAAATTTGAGAATGGGAATCAATTTGGAATTCCATATAATAAATTGTTGTATAAATCGTAGCACATAAAGATGAAAATCCTAATTTGTTAAATTTTTTTTTTTAAAAACTAAGTTTTTAGCACAAGGCAATCCAGTTTCAAATGCGGCAAATTTGAAATCCTCGGAATCGATTTGGAATAGCATATTATACCTTATTATCATTTTCAATTGAAACCCTTGCTAAAATGGATATTTCTCGAAACTAGTGAGTTTTTAAATCCTAACAAATGAGTTTTAATCAAACAGTTGATAGCTCTGAGGTGGAACAAGATACATGAAAGGATAACTTGAATTATAATGAAAGTAGACAACACCAACCCAGCCTGCTATGTGCCATTGTTGCTTTCGTAGTATTCTTTTTTCTTCCAAAAATAATATACTTACTCATGTCTCCACTAAAACAGATTAAACTAAACATAAAAATCTCCTAACATTGTTGACTTAAATTAAATTTTCTATAATTCCATACATTGAATCTCAGCATGTTCAACTGGAGAGAAGCAAATATACAAGGAATTGATTAGGATCCATTTGAAAGTTTTTCTGTTGAAGGTGGTTATTCTCGTTAGGTATTCTGGCTTCTTTTGTCAGTGAAAATTGGCCACCATGATTTTAGTAATGTGTGCTGAAAGTGGGGCTTATCACCAACATCAATCAATCAATCATGAATTGGTATAATTGTTCACAGTAACTTGTTTTTTGTTTCATTATAAACATATTTTGAAAAGTGCTAAATATATCCAATGTAGATTTTTAAAATGGCAGGTCTTCTCGGAAAGTAAAATTTTAGCAACACTAACCCAACAATTAATCGTGAACTGTTATAGTCGTTATCATATTTGAAAGCGGTTCAAAAATTTCCTTGTGTCAGACAATTGAACTGATATTGTAACAACATATGTCAGAAATTTCAAAATTTTATTGTCTAATGATTTGGACTGAGTATGTTCCAGGTTGTACTGTATGTCAGAGCCATAAAGACAGACACTGAAACTGATTATTTTAAAAGGGGATTTATTTCAGGGACTAAGCCTATACTCTTAATCCTTAAAGGGAAAATGTGTAAATAGTTGAAAACGTCTAAGGAAATTCCGGTAATTCTAAATCCTGTGTGATCGTTTGCGATATTTTCATGGAACAATCCGTTTTCCATTATCAAGTAAAAGTTGAAAATGCTTGTAAATGATTCAAGAACACATCACGAGTGTTAAAATCAGTCAGAATAAAATTTTTTTAGAAAAATCAAGCGGAAGTACGATAGCACGTATAAATTCATCATAAATACGGTGCCAGTGTATGGAAAATCCTTTTCAATATAAAAATGGTAGCATACGCTATAAATTTATTGCTTTGGGATACCATACGGCATATTTTATAAACAGTGAAAAAAAGGGTAAAACATGTTAGACCGAGGAACAAGTTATCAGTATGCTGGAGTTTCTTATTCACAACATAATTGTTGAATTTGGAGGTAGACTTTTTCAACATATTGTCGGCATTCCTATGGGAACAAACTGTACGACCTCTTCTTATTTTCATATAAATCGGAGTTTCTTCAGAAACCTGTCAAAAACAAGAAAAACAAAGAAGCCAGATTATTTAATTTCACATTCAGATATACTGATGAGGTTCTTTCCGTTAACAATCCAAACTTTTCTGATTGTGTTCCATTAAAATATCCTCCAAAACTAAGAATTAAAGAAACAACAGACACGGCTTCCTCTGCCTCATTTTTAGACTTATACCTCGAACTTGACATAAGCAGTCATCTCAGTACCAGAATCTATGACAAACGAGACGATTTTAATTTTGAAATTATAAGTTTTCTTTACATAAGCAGCAATATACCAACTTCACCTGCATATGGGATATACATTTCCCAACTCTTTCGGTATTCAAAAGCTTGCAGCTGCTACTCAGGCTTTATAAAACGTCACCAGCGACAAAGCAGAAAGGGAACGAACCAGGGTTTTATATAAAAGAACGTCCGTCCTTTTTCTAAAAAAAAGTTCATCGGAAGATACTAAGACCTTGTTGATAGATATTCTGTATCAACTTCACAAATAATACATGATGGTTTTGAAGATAGATTCTAGGTACTGACGTTTTTTATCATCTTAATTACGTGTTATAATGTTCGTTTTATTTGTCTTTGTATATTTTTAACCTTTACTGTTTAGTCCATTTTTTGTTATATCCTTTTGACGTGGCTCGGTATTTATACATCCCGCCATTGTGTTATTGTGCTATGGTCATTTTTCGTATTCTTATCTTTCATTTTTGCTTATGTACTATGTCTATAGAGTGTCCAGTATGTTTTTCTTTTTGACATATTTGTTAGTTTTTATAGTTATTAAGATTATAACACAATGGCTACTGCTGAACGCCAATTTTTTGACATTTTTACCTATTTTGTCTGTTTGTTTTGCTCACACATTGTTGTCAATATAATGGAATTCTATGTGACTGTCATACAAGTGAGAGGTTAATTAGCTATAAAAACCGGATTGATCCACCATTTTTTACATAAGGAAATGTCTCTATCAAGTCAGGAATATGGCAGTTGTTTTACATTCATTTGATGTGTTTGAGCTTTTGATTTTGCCATTTGATAAGGGACTTTCCGTTTTGAATTTTCCTTGGAGTTCAGTATTTTTGTTATTTTACTTTTTTCGTACTTAATCGATATCACTAGAATACGGCTTTAAAATAAAACAGTTCCGTCCTTTAGTAAGATACTGCTAAATATAACCATCACATTAATGTTTGAATGAGCTTAGCTAAAACAAAACACATGCGTCAGGATGAAATACCAAAACGGAGCGAACAACCGATTACGTTTTATAGTTGATACATCGTTATGCAAAAGCTGGTTCCCGGTTGACGTATACACTTTTTTCATTCTGTTGAATACAAGCGGATCCCAGTTTATGTTATGCAATGCTATGAAAAGAAACGAGAAATTTGTAATGAAGCATTTAATTTTGATATCATTTATCAGTTAATTTTGGATTTTGATTTAAAACTGCATATTAAGATGGATTAGGTATATTATTAGTTTTGAAAATGATATTAGAGCTTCCTCTATAATTTCAATAACAGACATGGCGGAACATTAACAAGACCTCGCGAAATCGAGTTTTTTCATTATTTTGTGCTTATCGTATTCTATAATCCGCACCCCTGTCTGGCAATTTATTTTTGGAGTAAAATACCGCTGACTATACGAGCCTGAATTTGGGTAACTGTGCATTTGTTTCTCCGTCTTTCATAAAATGATGAAGACGCTATACAAGACTTTCGAATTCGTGCAATTTCCCGTGTCACAATGCTTATGTTATTGCGTCACAGTTAGATCCGATTATTCGATAACGTCGTTTTCGCTTATTGACCTCGGGTCAACTGGTGTTACTCATTCATAAAATTGATTCGAGATTGGTGTATTTTACAAACTTGATACCGATCATGTACAAATCGGTGTCGAGATGAGGCATGGAATTTATAAAATTGTAAAGCACAGAAAGGGATACGGAAACACTCCTGGAAACGTTCATTGTTTAGACTTGATCAGCCAGCAGTATTGAATATCAGAAGATTTATAGTCTAACATTTCTATTCCCCAACAAAAGTGGACTGGAATACGTCATGAAGTGCCGTCTTTTGTTGTTCCTATTACGATAATAATTGCATAATTACAGAATGATTTGAATGCTTTCGAGCATTTTTGCAATAATTTTAAGTTCCAATTTAAACTTTTTAAACATTTTAAAACCACATTGTTCAGAGAATAGTAATTTATTCATTCATAAAATTTTGACATGTTGAAGAGCAATCTGCCTTTCGTAGTTGTGTAAAAACGGTGACATTATAATCTGATTTCCTCAATTACTAATCATAATGTTAAACGATTTTAAAAGACTGTTTTATGTGTTTCAAAATTTACCTTGTACATGTAATTCAATAAATAAGAATATCTATTGACCTTGCATATGTCTTCTCGATAAGATATCAGATCTTACACGATCCAATACTGTACCACTTTTACTTATTCTTTCACGATAATTTTTCTCAATATACCGAATGACAGCAGTGTACATGTATAGAGACAATAACAATTCAAGATTTAATTGGTTTTTTACGACATTAAAAAATTCTTTTTAAGAAATGTATTACTCTTTGATCGTTGACTTGTACTGGTTGATTCGGAAATAAAAACTACTTAGTATCTAACTTAACTTGTTGAAGTCACATGCCACGAGTTTCTGGTGAGTATAATGTAATAGAAATAATTGAACAAATGCATGTTTATATTTATATTTATACTAAACTAATTCCTCTGTGCACGTTTTTTCTTATATTTACTACGAATCCTATAGTATAATCAACAATAAAGATTATTGATCTAAACGTTTACTTTGACTGCTAATTAACTACCGGGGTTTTGGTAAAAACTATAATTACATATTATAATAGTAATAATAACTACAACGCACTGACTAAATGGCTCTGTTTCTTCAAATGCATACATATATTATTCGTCCCTTTTTATGTATGTGGTAAAAGACTATTTTTTGACAAGCGTTTTGACCCTACCGTTAATGTCAAACGGTACAGTAAGAACAAAAAGGTTTAGTTTTAATAAAGGTCAATAACAATGAATTTTATATATCATAATTGATTCGAGATGAATTTTATAGTCTGAATATAATTAAATATGTAGTATTTTCAAAGTTAAAGATTCAAATAATAGTCGATACCTACGATAATTTGACGCCATTGTAATCTATTATACGTGGTCATGACTAATTCTGAATGTTAACACGTCTTCTATTTTATAACCAATAAAAAAAACAACGATGATAATAATAATATGTTTATTGTAATTTTATTCAACAACAAAATTTCTGTCCCTATCCAATATACCCTCATTTCCCGTGGCAGTCTAAATTTTCCGACCTTAATCCCGGACGCCCCTATTACAGAACCTACCTATTGTATTTATTGTTAAATTGTTCTCGTCCTGAATATGCATGAAATATTTGCCACTGGACGTTAAGCAACCAACAATCAATCAATCAATCAATCAACAACAAAAATAAACTAAATGGTAGTTCAATCGATTATATTCTAATATCAAACATCATAATTATGTTTAAAATCATTTTGAAAATTTACTTAAATATAATAATCTAATCTAAGAATTTTCTTCCCCAGGAATGAGTACCTTAGCTGTATTTGTCAAAACCTTTATGAAATTTTGGGTCCTCAATGCTCTTCAACTTCGTACTTTATTTTGAAGACGAAACGCGCGTCTGGCATACAAAATTTTAATCCTGGTATATATGATTAGTTTATCTTTATCACATGGAAAACAGCTTAGAATCTAAATAGAAAAACTATTGACCTTGAGGTTTAAAAATTTAAGATAACACTCTATACAGTAATAAAGAAGAAAGGTAATTTAAGAAAAAGAAAGTTTGAGATAAGTGGGAAACCAAAGGCATTACTTTTGATTCAACCTGGCCTTCAGCAGATTTATATACTGCAACTGGGTGCATAAAAAAGCAAATATATAATCGATGCAATAAGATAGAGAAACATGAATTTTCAAGGATATTTTTAAAATGGAAAAATCCAAATAATTAAAATTAAAAGCTTTTTGTGAAAGACAGGAAAACCATTTCATTTTGATATGCACTTTTATCAGTCTATTATAAGGAGTAAAATCATAGACCAAAGATGGATCTAAACGTATATATTTGTTTCAACTTAAAAGATAACGCCAAGATGTAATAAAGCTTTATGAACTTTGCAAATGAAACGAGTGCCCTGTCTTAGTTATCCATACAAATCTAATGAATTTTGCACTTTTATTGAAATAAATATTTTAAAACAAACGTAACATATTTAATCTATATTCACTACAATAAACGTATTCTCCAATTCAAAATGTTTTGAATTTAATAATTTTGCAGTAATATATTAGATAAAGTCTCACCTGATGGGGAAAGCAGATCGCTTGTTTTATTAAAGAATAACTCCATATTACAGATGTCATATTAGAAAATCGTATCCATTCCAACCAAGAATCCTCACAAAATATCAATCCTGAATCTGAAACCGGCATGCTCCATTTGTTAAGAAGAATATTGTTTGTACGACCTTGTCATACACATTTATCGATCACATTTGCCATAATCTATCGCTGTTATCATGTTTTACGTAGGCTTTTCATCTAGAAACTCTCAGAGGGTTCGTTTTATTAATTTGCTAAAGTTTGGTTGCTCATATTTTACTGAATATCAGAAGTTAGAAATAGTCAATTGAGATAGTATTTCAAGTGTTAAATTCTTAATGTTACAATATAATAAAGTGAGAAATAATATCTAATGTTTAAGTGTTTGTAGAAAATCATACGCTGTAAGTGTTGCCAAATTGGACATGTGTAAATTTAGTTTTTTTTTACAAAACGGAGAAACCAGAAACTTTACTGATCTATGAATTTTTGTGGTAATCTACATTCAAGTAATCCATTAAGTCGTGTTAGCTATTATCGTCAATTTTTATCTTAAGCAACATTTATCAATATCTCAGCAAGTTTGCTTTTAAAAATTCAGACAAAATGATGTGTGATGGACAAATTTATTGAAAAGTATTAGCGCCATACAAAATTTGTTTTTATATTTCTTCCTATGTTTGCGTTAATGCATACACTTTTGCTTTATAACGCAAACATTTTGATTTTTATTATCCATTAAGTTTTGTATATTCTATAATCAAAAACTATATTAAATTTACATCTTACATTTAATATATACTGTGAAAGTAGTGTTTTGTAAATATCGGCATTTGCATGTCCGTCTGCGAGTTTAATTTGGTTGTAATCTAGTTAAGAAAAAAACCATGAACACAAGACCGAGTCATTATCATAAAGATAGATCAGAATACGGAAATACTTGTGTCGCAATTATACACAAAATAAGAATTATTTTTTCAGAAATCTATATAGATTTAACATGAAAATAGATATGATATGAGCAAATTTCAATTGAAAGGACATGATTTTGAAATTTTGATTTACGGAAAGTGGCAAAGTGCGTCAAAACTTTTTTAATACAATGGTAAAACGATAAACTGAAATAAACAAAATGATCTTTCGGCTTTAAAATGAAATATTTATAATTAATATTTTTGAATTTTGAAATAAGAATGCGTTTGTTGAAAACTCATAATATGATATATCATAGAGAATATCTGATGAATACAAGATGAGGACAAGAATTTATCACAACCTGAAGCATGAGTATAAGCTTAGTGGTGAAATCTTTTATTTTTTGCAATTTTAGAAATATCTTGATAGAAACTAAATTTGGAGAATCGAAAAATGTATTATTTTCTGCTTGGAGTACCATATGAGCTTAAACCAGATGATCAATTATAATATTATATACGATAGGGAAATTTTCTTTTCTTTACTAATCAAGGAAAAAGTCTTGCGCCTGTCCCAAGTCAGGAGACTCTGGCCTTTGTTAGTCTTGTATGTTTTTTAATTTTAGTTCATTTATATGTTTTGGAGTTAAGTATGACGTCCATTTTCACTGAATTAGAACACATTTTTTTAAGGGCCAGCTGAGGACCACCTCCGGGTGCGGGTTTTTCTCGCTGCGTTGAAGACCCATTGGTGGCCTTCGGCTGTAATCTGTCTTTGGTCGGGTTGTTGTCTCTTTGACATATTCCCCATTTCCATACTCAATTTTATTAAAAAAATAGAAAGTATCAAAACATGAAAAAAAGAATGATTTCCTTGTTTAACATCAAGCTTTTCAGTAAAAGTGCTTTGATATGCCAAAAAGAAATTATAGTACAAGGAAATTTGGTCTAATTCAATTTATTGTTATCGTTTTCATATCATGCATTTTATATTATGGAAAGAGAAATTTTAGTGGCAGTAACATATCATTTTTAAACAAAAACTTGTAGGACACGATTTCGAAAATAATATTTAAAGCCAAGATCTTTGTAATAATAAACTGCAGAAGGAACATGATATGAATCTGCAGGAGGCGTTCACTGTGATTTTCCGTATATATCCTACTTGTACTTCAACTGGTCGTTAGTCAGCACGTATGTGTTGAAATGAATAATCATTGATATGGTCATAATTATGAATAATCTGTTTATAAAACTTTGAATTTTTCGAAATACTTAATATTTTAACCCCAGGAATAGATTACCTTAGCTGTATTTTGGAAAACCTTTCGGAGTTTTGGGTCCTCAATGTTCTCCAACTTCGTACTTAATTTGGTCTTTTTAACTTTTTTGTTTCGAGTGTCAATGATGAGACTTTTGAAGACAAAAAGCGCGTTCGGTGTACAAAAATTTAATTCTGGAATCTATGATGAGATTTTTTCCTTAAATCTTTAAAAATGTAACAGTTAAATATATATTTTTTTCGATATTCAAATGCAGCTCTTCGTGTTCTAGACTACTTTTTGAAACAATCAATGGGATCGGACATTTACGTACCTATTATCTTAAGTCAGGTTATCCATTTGATTCAAACGTTTCTGTATTATAATAGAATCGGGTATCGAATACCAATACTGTTATTTTATTCAATCCGGATTCGTATCATCCGTATATGAATTTCTTTTTTCCTCTCCGTAACGTGTCCCCGATTCTATTACTCATTCAAATCAATACAATCTTAGCCACATCATAAGGAAACCGATCTGCAGAAATTGCTTTCATTAAGCAATAATTTTGAAATTATGTGTATATCGTATGAAACTAATAGGGTCTTATGAAACTAATAGCTCTGCATCATGATGCAAAGCAATACATTTTTGTTGATTTTCCATGGGAAGAACAACGTCAGTTCCGTTGAAATCATTCATTGTCGTTAGATTATGGTCTATATTTTATCAAAAATAATCAATTTTCCATACATGCTGGTTTGTGCTAATTAAGGAACCTCATTACTCCGTTTGTTTGATTATAATTAATTTGTGTACATATATCGAAATTGTATGCAATCCTATATTCTATTACCATCTCGTAGGGTTAAACCGAGTAGATAAAGATTTATTTTCAGTATAAATTTCAATTCATACATAGTTGATAATTAATAAATATAAGCTCACGACATTAACATTAACGACTACCTTCGGGTGTACGTGTAAAAAGGGGATATATATGTAAGTAGCTTGTAGGTATTAATGAAGTTCTCTGGTTCTAAAGGGTTGCTTGTTCTGTTGAAATACTTATCCATATCGTGTAACAAACAGAATTAATTGTTACTCTCTATGAATTTAATATCATACTGACAAATAGTTTAGATAAAATCTATTCTTGCTTGATGGAATTGGAAACGTGTTGCCGTGCTTAAAATGATTATAAAGGCAACAGTAGTATACCGCTGTTCGAAATTCATTCTTATGACACCATTAATACTATAATAGTTTCAATATGATCGGTATTTATATATAAAAAATAAAAATTTCGTTATTTGTCGGATTTTGCAGTGTCTTTCTTGAAAATTTCGAAAAAAATACTTAAACATTCAACTTAATGTCGAATTTCAGGACCTTTATTTTAAATACATTGGAGGATGTGCAGTTAATAATTAACTGTTATTCTGAAGACGTCAGATCGTTTAATATAAAAGATGACACTAAACACGTACAAATATGAAAACAACAAAACGTTATAAAGTTCATGCGTCCGAAGCACTTTTCTGGATTTACCTTCATCAGGAACGCACAAAGCCGAATATTTGAAAGCCAAGGATGCATTAGAAACGAAACAGTTGAAGAGCTACATGACCAAAAAGGACCTAATAAATAGCCAAATCCATCGAAGTTCAACTTTGCCTGAGGAAGTTGAAACCATTATAGGAATCAATAAATCAAGATTTCAGACCGCAAAATGTGTTTTTTTTTTCAGTCTCGATTCATTAGCTATAATGTTTCGTGACTTTCACGATTTAACACGGTTTTTTCTCCATCATTTGAATTCTGGTTGATAGTTGTCTCATTGGCACCCATACCACATCCCCTTATTTTTATATTAATGCGTCTGGTGTAATTAATCATAAGCCTGGTATCTTTGATCTATTTTTGTTGATACATTGACGATACTACTTTACATCGGAATGATACTAAAAAATGATGTATTTAATTCCTAATCTTTATTAATCATTGTAATTTATAATTTATTGCTTTTTATCAATTACTTTATGCGCTTCTGTACTCCTTAAGATTAAATTTGAGCTATGTAGTCGGAAAATAGCAATCGTAACTACTCAACCATTCTCGCTACGCCTGTACAAGGTTAAAGGCAAGTAAAGGTGCGATATCACGAATTGGTATATGGCATTTTGCAAAACATTATACAATTTACTTTATACTGTCAAAAAATAAAGCAAATTGAATACCCTCTAGAAAGAAATATGTCATTGTGAATAAGATGCACGTAAATATCACAAAAATTATGGAATATATTGACTTTAAAGAACCTTTTCTGAAGAAAAAAAAAACTGTCATTTGAATTTTTTTTAAATGCTATTTCCACTAAAATTATCTTGAATTAGAATTTAGAGTGGGTTACCGATTTTGTTTTTTGCCAATTATTCAACTGTAGGGAAAACGGTACTATTTATTCTGCCATGGGCGACAATACTAACATTTTCTAAATTTACCACTTTTTATAATAAAAACCTGGATAAAACAGTTATGTGTTAGTACTTTATTATTCTGTTTTATAAATTGAAGCCAAATAGTATCATGACCAATTTCCAACGGAGCTTGTTTATGTTATCCATGCCCACCGTCATTTTACACCAAATTTATGAAATTTTGGAAGTCTTTTCGAATAATTCTCTAGAAAATATTTCAATAGGTTTCAAAATTTATATTGTAAATATACACACTGCAGTTATTCATTGATAAATAAAAAAAAATGTATTGTACCCTTACATCCAATCACAGCGCTCCTAAGTTGACTTCCTTCACCTGCCTTGGGTACACAAAAGGCCAACCTAATGCTGGGAAAATGTAATAGTACCGTTTCCCTATACTGTGACATGAAGATATAAAGAATTCTTATGACACCATTAATGCAATACTGGCTTATTGTGAAAACCTTGGCTATAATAAATACTTGTATGTCCCCATTACTTAAAGAAACATGGATCATTTTGTGTCCCCACCCCTACATGCTGGTTTACCTCTTTCTCTACTTCTTTCAAATAAGGCTTAATAAACAACCTGTATCCAATCATATCTTATCTTATTTAAAAAGAATAATAAACAGTTCCATTTAAACAGATAAAAATGACAGTTTCATTCAATTTGTATTCATTTTATCCAAAATTTACAACATATGCACAAATTCAAGATTTTTCATACTAATCTCCATTCCATGCTTTAGTATATGCCATATTGTGGTTCAAAATTTCAGAGCTTGTTATAAAATTCATTATTCTGTCTTGAGATGATATAAACAAAGATATTAGACACTTTAAGCATTAAATATGGAAAATACTCAGCTTTAAAATTGCCTTTGTTGCCTGTATTAATCTATGAAAAAGCTGAATTATGTCCCTTGGGAGTATTAATTTCCACCAAAAGTTCTTTCAAATAGTAGAAAATGAAAAATTATATATGCCTGATATAATAAAAGCTAGAAACTACAAAATGAAGCATTATTGAAATATTTGCTGCCTGAATTGCCAAGAATGTGAACAATTCTTTACACAGGAGAGTATAACTTCTATTTAAATTTAGCCTCAAGTGGGCCTCTTTTTTTCTTAGATGGAAAATTTCAACATTGAAAATGCTTCTAGTATGACCAATTATTGCCTCACTCCATAAACAGTACAAAATTAACCAGACTAATTACCATTTTAATAGATTATGTCTACAGAAATACCCAAGTGATACATTTAGGGAATTACACAACAAGAAAGTCAAATATTTCAGTTAAAAATATTTGTCGCGACTTGAATTCTGGTGTTTCCAATTGAATTAATCATTGCGAAAGGTGAAAACAAATACAAAAGAACTATAGTTTGGTGCATTTCATACAATATAGTTAATATTGAAATCCTAGAATAAAGTTTTATATCAGTACCCATCAATTTGACTTATTATGATGACTCAGCACTTTTCTCAACACAATATTGTTCTCAGTGAAAAATTTCTATTCTTTGGGATAAAAATCAAATGTACTAATTAAAAGCTTCAAAATAGTATAATATAACTGAAGTCTGATTGATTTTGATTTCCCTGGCCATCTTCAGTATAGGGAAAACGGTACTATTTATTCTGCCATAGGCGACAATACTAACAATTTATCACTTTTTTATAATAAAAACCTGGATAAAACAGTTTTGTGTGGTGTTAGTTCTTTATTATTCTGTTTTTAAAATTGAAGCCAAATAGTATCATGACCAATTTCCAACGGAGCTTGTTTATGTTATCCATGCCCACCGTCATTTTATACCAAATTTATGAAATTTTGGAAGTCTATTCGAATAATTCTCTAGAAAATATTTCAATAGGTTTCAAAATTTATATTGTAAATATACACACTGCAGTTATTCATAGATGAATAAAAAAATGTATTGTACCCTTACATCCAATCACAGCGCTCCTAAGTTGACTTCCTTCACCTGCCTTGGGTACGCAAAAGGCCAACCTAATGCTGGGAAAATGTAATAGTACCGTTTTCCCTGTATATGTAACATCTTAAAACGTTGAAAAATAAAATTGCAGTCACGAGGTCACGCCTTTCCTTTTCCGTTTTTGAAGCTTGTTTCACATTGTGTAGAATATTTAACTACTTATACAGACAAAACGAATTCGGTGACACCTTAAAATTTTATATCATTGAAAGCGGAATTTTAGGTGCAATAACAGATCCTTTTTAAAAAACGAATTTGTAAAACGTGATTTCGATATATAATCATTTTAAGTCAAAATCTGCTAAATAATTATCTGCAGGAGGCGTTCACTATGGCTTTCCATAGATATACCATTTGTACGACTATTTTCCGGATATAAAAAAGCTACACATATCATTTATTCCGATATTCAAATGCAGCTCTTCGTGGACTAGTTGCATGCATACTTTCAAAAACAAAATCAATGGGATCGGCCATTTACGTACCTGTTATCTTAAGTCAGGGATGTGACAATAATTGTCCATTTGTTTCATACGTTGCTTTATAAAAGCGTTGATGTTTCTCTAGATGATAGAATCAACTTTTCCACTATTATTTTCCATTGAGGTTTTAGCATTTATTACTTTTTCTAATTTTGTTGAATTGAAATGAGATTCTAAACTACGTGAACCTTTGTGAATAACAATTATAAACTGCAATATCGATAAAAATGTGCCTATTTTTATTTTAAAAAATCAAGGACTTTTTTAAGGGCAATCCTTAGATTTTTCCTAGTATCATAGGTTACACAGTCCGAAATGAAACTGAAACCCATTCTTTCTGTAAGACCTTCAGATTTACCATGTGATATATTTCTCTGTAATTTGATCAAGCTGGCGTCGCTTGATTATTGACATGTTTCAAAATATTATACACATTACGACACTATGAAACTATCCGAAAATAGCAATCAGCAGAATAAAAGGCAAATTGTTTTAATTATAAGTGATGGGGATTTTCAAACAAAAATATTTTCATGTTGCTTTTAAAATGGACAAAAGAACCTTGATAGATAATAACTATTTACAAGTTTAATAACCTTCCTTAAAAGTTATGAAGTGCATTATAACAAATTTACGTCAGCTTTTTGTTTTGTGTTTTTTCGATTTTTTATCGGAGAACACAGAGGGTTTTTTTCATAAGTATTTATTAGTTATGTGTACATATCTCGCAATTACTGTATAATCCTATATTCTATTACTACCTCGTATGGTTAACCCGTGTAGATAATGATTCCTTTTCGGTATCAATTTCAATTCACACACAAAAATGCAAACTCACGACATAAGCACCACCCTTGGGCCTGCGTGTAAAAAGGAAGATATTTGTGTAAGTAGCTTGTAAGTATTAATGATCTTCTCTGGTTCTGAAATATTGCTTGTCCGTTGGAAAATTTATTCGATATCGTGTAAGAAACAGAATTACTCGTTACTCTTTATGAATTCAATACCATACTGACTATATCATTTAGATTAAATCTATTCTTGTATGAATGAAATTGAAACTTGTTGCTATGCCGAGAATTGGTAATAGTAGTTTCAGTATGACCGGTGTTTATATCAAATGATACAATCGTTTGGTTATTAACGATAAATGCCGGATTTTGTAGTCTCTTTGTTTAAAATTTCGATAAAATGCTTTTTTATTCAACTCAATGACGAATTTCGGGACATTTATTTTAAATACATTGGAGGATATTCGGGTAATAATTAACGATCATTCTTAAGAAGGCGTCAAATCGTTTAATATAAAAAATGACACTGAACACGTATAAGGAATCAATATGTCAAGATTTCAGTTTCGATTCATTTGCTATAATGATACGGGACTTTCACGATTACAGACGGTTTTATCGTCGTCATTTGAAGTCTGTTCGATATTGTCACATCATACCACATCTCCTTATTTTTATATTAATGCGTCTGGTGTACTTAATTATAAGCCTTGTATTTTTAAGAGTTTTTGTTGTTGCACTGTAGATACTACTTTGCATCGGAATGATACTAAAAGAATGATATATTTTATTCCAAATCTTTGTTAAACATTTTAAATTATAATTTATTACTTTTTATCACTTACTTTTTGGGCTGCTGAAGTTTTTAAGATTAAATCTGAGTTATAAAGACTACATGGTATGACAGTAAAATTTTGAAATGACCATACGTTCAGTAAAAGTAATCACATGATCACTTCAAATAGAAAACTCTGCATCCCACCCCCACCTCGAAAAAAAAATTGTAAAAAATTCCAGTCAAAATTTTTGCTGAAATATTTGAAATACTTATATTCATACAATTCGCAACTCGCAACTGCTTTTCAAAATCAGAGTGGAATTTTTAAATTAATAACATTATGCAAAACTTATTTTCTATATCGTTTTTACTGTATCAAACAATTACAGTTTTGAATATGTAGGTTTCTATTATTTTGATTAACATTTTTATCACCATTTTGATAATTCAACAATCAATTAACTTGTATAGGCAAATTAAAAAAAAAATATGATTGTTTGTGACATTTTGGTGAAACGTTTTTTTTTAATATTTAACTGAATCACTGGTTTGACCTTCAATCCTCTTCAACTTGGTTATTGATTTGGTTTTTTTCAACTGTTTTGCTTTGAGCACTGGTGAGTCTTATGTAGACGAAACGAACGTCTAGCGTACTAAATTATCACCTGAAATCTTTAATCAGTTTTCATTTCGCAAATTATCATTAAATTTGGTACTTTCATTATCAACATTTAATTTTTTTACATAGTAAAACGAAATGTAAAGTTGTATTCAATGATGTTGAGTTTAGCGTATTTGAGTATTAATAAACACAAACACGACTTCGATATTAAGAGTTTAGCGTTATTCTTTATTTGGCGTTTAGCCCTTTCTAATAATATCGCGGCGATTTATTTTCGAGATTGTTTCTTATTGTCATGATGTATTTATATAGGGAAAGGTCCTATTGTTAAATATTTGCGACAATTTATATTCGCGTTTTTTGTCTACTCGCGAAAGTCGCGAAAATAAGTTGCTCGCGAAAAACGTTTAGAATATACAGTGATTCGCTTTAAAGCATGTAATGTCTTTTCATCAGATACTACAAACTAAGATTTCCATTAATTTAGTTACAAATGTAACATAACTATATCTAGCGGACTTTACATGAACTTAATATCGAATAAGAATTTGGTATTTGTAGTTTTGTAAAAATAAACTCAAAAACTTTGCTGATGTATTTTCGTCTTGCAAGACATTTTTGACCCGTGTGATATGACCTCAGTTCGAGATCGATGGCCCATGTGCTCATCATGGTCAGTTATCGAAAAAAAAATGTCAGTGAATTAGTGAGACTAGAAAAATAACAGGAAGACTGATTTCTTTGAATTAATCTGCATCAAAAAAGTTCTTATACAGGTAAAACGATGATTGACGTTATTTTTTTTATCAACAATTACGATAAGAAATCAAATAGTTCTAGGAAAATCGACATTTATTCATAATAATGTACGTGCTTAATTCCGAATCAATGTGTGATTTTTTATACTAATAATACTTATATCAGGGTTATATTCCAATCGGCAAGATGGCGTCCTGTACAAGAATATACAAAAAATAACGATTATAATAGATTGATTATTTCCTATGGAGTTTCAGTGATTCTGAAATACTTTTATGTATGTTATATATCAAACTTTGAGAGTTTGAGTCAATTCAGAGAGCATGAATTTAGCAGCTAATGCCGCTTTAAGACTGTTTTTCGGTATCGGAAGTTTAATGTACGACACTTGCTACACAATTGTGTCTTTGAACGTACACTTCAAAATTCACAATTTCAAAAATCAGGATAATTTGATCAAGGGTTGGCCGATTGATTGCCAGAAAATCGTGATAGGATATTAAGGAGTTTTTGAGTGTACAATTAGAGTTTAAGTAATATGAAGATCGCCCATAGAGCTTGCTTACAATTGACTTGAAAGAATCTTATTTCTACAATTATATGTTGATTCCAAAATAAAAAATAAAAAGTCATGTTAATCAAAGTGGTTCAAGGAAATGTCATTGAACAACAAATATATTCTCTTAAAACACTTGCTATTTTTCATCCAATTGATTATCGATTTGAAAAGGTTTTCCTTGTGGAAACTGTTTTCACAAAGTAATTAGTAAGAAAATTATATTTACAGCGATAACAAATCTGTTGTTCAGCACAAAGTGTTTGTTTTACTTGTCTTTTTTTTGTTTGTTATTTTTTTTATAAATGTTGGTACTGTTTAACCTTTTTGTATACCCCTGATTCTGTTAGTATCTGTCTCTTTACCATTCGGCATTCTTCGTGTGAATCTGCTACTCTCCTTCTATCTTAAATGGAGGAACGTAGTCAGCTGAGTTTAGACGAGTGTCTCTTTACATGTGCTCTCATGTGAAATGCATTATCACCATGATCACCTGAATTCGATTATTCTATCCAACTATAAGAAATTAGTTGGGTATTTTCTATTTGCTATTATTTTGTAGATACTTTATAAAATCTACTGCTCGCAAAAAATATTTTCGAGAAAAGGCTTTGACATGTTTGTTCGATGTCTTACGATTAGACACTCGATATATGAATGAAAAATTAAAAACAAAACGAAACAAAAATCGACAATGTACGAAACAGAACTGTCAAGAGCGGCTGTCATGTTTATATGTCTTATTCTTAAAACAAAATGCGGTAAATATAATGCGTGACAAAAAAAAACTAGGAGTTCAAAACAGATTTTGATCTAGTTATACCATAAATTTAGACGGTTTAAAATTATAGATTGATTCGGTCATACTATCATACAGTTTATCAGACAATTTAACCCATGTTAACAATTATTCATAAATCATAGTGTGCGAAATCGTTATATCTTTATTTATACTGCACTCGTTCTATTTGAGCAGTCAAAATGCGTTGACTGTATATTTCTATGTCATATACAGTCACTGACCCGATATCACTTTTCCTCATGAATATTTAAATAGTAAAGCCGGAACTATATTTAATTATTCATGATGACTACTTCAACCGGTTCTTGTTTCCAATGTATACAACGAAGCGTGGAACGACTCAAACTTATTTTTTTTACAATTGTTGGAAAAACATATTTCACTTGTTAATATTTTTTGTTTAAAACCTATAAATCGTTATGTTTTATGCTTATTGTTGATATTTTAGTCCATACTCAAACGAATTCGTTCACCATCGATTTGTTTCAACAGGTAATGTCCATTTCATTGTGTTGTATATTTCTCCGCCAGATATGAGGCCTTTTTAAAGGGGGATTTTCCCCAATATTTAAATCAAATAAATAACAATAACACAATAAACAACAATTGAAAATGTTTTTTCTATATTGCAGTATAAAGACAATAATAGTGTATTGACTTGACATATCAACGATATAAGGATTCGGCCCGAAACGGGGAAAAAGCTTGGCAGAGCCTCGCATTTCCCCGTTTCTAAGCCTCATCCTTATATCGTTGATATGTCAAGTCAATAGACTATTATTGTCTATAAAGAATCAGTTCTACAATGTACGTTTGCAGATTTTTTCGTTGAAGGCGCCGACTATATTTTTAAATGGAGACATATGATAGATCATTCCATGTATTGTGCGCACTACACGTATTTTTTTAATAGGTTAAACCTTCATTATATGCGCTAAAAAAGGGTTTAGAAAGTTAAATGTTCTAAATTCAGAATGTTCGCAATACTTTAATCATTAAGAAGAATGCAATCGGATAAGAATTGTTTCATTAAAAAGTAATAGTTCAAATTATCATGGTGTATGTGCAACACTACCAGAAATAGCATCAAATAAGCTCGCATTTTTCTGTTTATCTACAACCGCATAAATACATGGACATAGTTTACTTACATTGGATCAGAATTTACGGCACATAAAATGTTTGGGAGTATTAAAACAAAAAACAACGACATTATCATTAAAATAAGGAGATGTGGTGTGGTTGCCAATGAGAAAACTATCCACCAAAGTTCAAATGAAGTGGATGTAAGTAATTATAGGCAACCATACAGTATTCAACACCGTGAAAAACCAATAACGTATAGTTACTTATACTAGGCCCCGACCTGAAAAATATGAAACAATTCAACTGAGAAAAATAATGGTCTTAATGGTAGACACCAATTATTATACAAACTTTGTTAAATACCAATAAGTAAACTATATGATATTTTTTCTGGAGTGTGATAAAATTCATTTTTCTGCCCGTTGTATGAATACACCCGTATAATTACAGCCTTTTGTCATTACAGGCTGTTTCCTAGTATCGATAAACCTTAAAATCATAAACGGCATTTTCTTAAATTAAAATACATAAATAGAGGTATTGATTTTATTAACTTATCTAGTATATTCAATGACTCTATCATCCATAGCCAAATACCTCAATATTTTGATAGTACAGAACCACCTATTATTTCGTATTCGTACAAAAAAACCAGCATAAGTTTGATTTTTAATTATGCGTCAGTAACATCAGAACAATATAGAAAATTATGCTCCTTCCACTTGAGACTGTGAAACATCTAGATTTAGATATGTTCACTATGGTCATGTCATTACAGGAGACCTAAACATCGTTCAAGACCGTGAGGTCAAAACTTTTCTCAAGAAAGGACCTAAATATCGTCCTCCATCTATTAAAGATTGGACATAGTGTCGTCAGGTCATTAAAGACGCTCTATCTGCCTACTGTAAAAAATTGGTGTAAACGTGAAAAATATGATAAAAAATCTCTAGACAGTCATTTGAATAAAATTATGAATACTGTTCAATGTATCAATGTGATCCGTGTAAACTCATCGACTCTTTAAACAAACTTATTAGTAAAGGTTATAAAGGTTGTAATAAGATCTTTGAATATTGATTACATTGGCACTAACATCGATTTTGTAATCAACAAATTAGAAAATAATTAAATTTGTATTCTTTTCGAATGGTTTGTGGGATGAATAAATACACATCCACGTTATATTTCTATTTAGAGATTGCTTTTCTATATATAATATGATACATATTTCTTATAAGGTTAAATCATAACGATCCTATTGCCTGTCGATACTTTTACTTTGGCATTGCACAAGCCATGTCTTCTTTGACTGTCTATGGCGTTAAAACACTAAATCCCTGGGTTATGTTTTAATTGATTATAGTTTCTGATGCATGATTTTTTTATTGTTAATTGTTTTTGGCTTTTAACTAGCTTTCAGTAACTGCGAGTACTCTCAAATCGTACTTTCGTATTAATTTGACCTGTTGACACAATTTGTAATGCATTTCTGTTATTCAATGTTTATTTATTTTGTGTTATATCTCGTCTCACTGTTTTTAATATGTACCACCTTTGATAAGTATTTAGTATGACGATAAATTTTCACATCTGTATTCGTACTCTGAACAACAAATTTGATAAATTTGTAAAAAATGTTTACTTTCGTACTCCTAACAACAAAATTATTGTATTTACATTTACCTATGTACGTTGTTTTATTTAACGCCTTTTTGTGCCAAGACAGAGTTGTCATATTGACAATCTTCCTACATCTTTTTTATTACTACCTGTAACGTCTATGTTATATAGGCATCTATGCTTTAATATTATATTTATACTGTGACATATATCAAACTTATTCGTTCAGTGTATGTTTACTTGCTTTTATTTAAATGTCTTTTTGATCGAGTTAAGCCATTTCAATTGTCTTAAAATGTCCTGTACTAAGTCAGGAAAATGACCATTGTTATATTATAGTTCGTTTCTGTGTGTGTTACATTTTAATGTTGTGTTTCTGTTGTGTCAATTCTCCTCTTATATTTGATGTGTTTTCCTCAGTTTTAGTTTGTAACCCGGATTTGTTTTTTTCTCAATCGATTTATGAATTTCGAACAGCGGTATACTACTGTTGCATTTATCTATAGTGTGTCTTTTTATTTTGTAATGTTGCACTACTGTCTCAGGTTAGAGTGAAGGTTGGTGCCTGTTAAAAAGTTTAAACCCGCTGCATTAGTATGCACCTGTCCTAAGTCAGAAGCCTTTGGTTCAGTGGTTGTCGTTTGTTGGTGTGGTTCATGGGCGTTTCTCGTTTCTCGTTTTTATATAATTAGACCGTTGGTTTTCCTGTTTGAATTGTTTTCACTTGTCATTTTGGGGCCCTTTTTAGCTTGCTGTTCGGTGTGAGTCAAGGCTCCGAGTTGAAGGTCGTACTTTGACCATAATTGTTAACTTTTTATACATTGTGACTTGGGCGGAGAGTTGTCTCATTGGCACTCGTACCACATCTTCTTACTAGTATTTATATTGAAGGCGCCAACCTGGGACAGTGGCTTAAAGGCACAACACAAAAACAAACTATGCAAAACAATAAACGAAAACTGAATGTGAGGACAGCAAAAAATGACAACCACTAAATTACAGGCCCCGGACTTGGGACAGGCACATTTAAAATGTGATGGATTAAACATGTTAGAAGGCGCCATCTCTCCCTTAACCTGGGACAGTGGTATAACAGTACAACATAAGATTAAGAACAAATTATAAAAATCATTAGAAAGAGCTCTTCAGATTGATCAAAGCAGAAGAACATCTAACAAAAACACAGACAGGACATGACAAGGTTTGTATATAGGACAGTGACAAAATTATACTATATCTGCAAAGGGATTTAATCGAGCTTTGAGTTCGTGAAAATAAACGACTCAGCTTGATTCAAATTGTGCTCGATTCAACTTAATGCTTGATGCGTTACGACAGGCGCTATTATACAAATGTGCTATATTGAAATATAGAAATATGCGATTTCAATCAAAATTAAAATCTTTTTGCATCACAGAAATAGAAATTTTTATTTAGTATGTTGCCAATGTCTGTCTGGAACGGGTATACTTAAGAAAATATGGAGATTGTATGACTGCTTATGAGACAGCTCTCCACCATAGAGCAAAGGACGTTGGTAAAAACAGCTGCAGGTGACCAGACTGTTTATTTCTGTATATAAACGATATGTATTAATGTCAAATTTCATTGTAGCTCTAATTATTTAACAGGTTTAGCATTGGTCATAGTTTACGACAGCTATAACATGTCACTAACCGTTTATTAATACTTTTAAAATGGCAACAACAAAAATTAGAATATTAACATTGTCTTATATCATAAGGATATTAAGTAAACATGTCTTCTGTTGTAAGCGTTTCGTCATAGTGTTAATAATGAAATGAAAGCTGGATTTGTCAGAAGCCTTCAAGTCATTTGAAAAGAGAGATACATGTACTTTTTTTTTACAAAAGAACAGAATATAAAAATAAGGAGATGTGGTATGATTGCCAATGAGACAACTATCACCAAAGTTCAAATGAATTGGATTTTAGCAATTATAGGCAACCGTACGGCTTTCAACAATGAGAAAAACCCATACCATATAGTCCGTTATAAAGGCCCCGACATAAAAAATATGAAACAATTCAATTTAGAAAACCAACGGCGCAATTTATAACAAAACAATTTACGAAAAACAAATATGACAGATATGAACCGAAGACAACCACTGAACTACGGGCTCCGGACTTGGGACAGGTACATACAGAATGTGGCGGGGTTAAATATGCTTGTGAGCGCTCAACCCTCCCCTAACCTGGTGTTACAGCACAACATATGAACAAACTATAAAAATCAGTTGAAAATGGCTTAACTCATATGATCGATACAAAACAGAAACACATTTAACAAAAACACAGACAAGCATGTGATATAACAGAGTGCTTTACATTATTTTATATAGAGTCTCTCTAAAAAGATATGTTTGTATACAAACATATTGTGTCTACTGGTTCTAACTTCTATTCTTATATTTTACGAAACAGTCTTTTGTTAATATGAATAAAAGGAGCTGTGGTGTAAACGTTAATGATATAGAAATCAATCAATAAATATAACCAAAATACATCTAGAGGGCAATATACAGTCTTTAACAATAAACTTATTGAATAAACTGTCAATAGAGCTTGGGATTTCAAAAGTACAATTCTTTTCTTATTGGTTATGTCAAATAATCATATGGTTCTTTTGAGTGATGTTCTAAAAACAATCATTAATTAGAATTAATATATTACTCTATAGATTTTTAAGTTTTCACTCTTGTTTGGTTTAACTTACTAATCATGAACTTTTAACCCAAAACGAATGTCACTGAATGGAAGGTATTGAATTCGCGTATATTTTTTTCAATAACCATCGTATTCTGACGTCGACAGCTAACAAACATTAGAATTTTTTTAAATTATACTTCTATCCCAAGGAATTTACTTTAGATAAAACTAATATCAGTAGCAGCAATTATTGTCCTTTTCCTGATTGGGATATTTCAGTGCAACATGGGAAACTCTACTCTAAACGGGGATGTGTTTTATATAGCACGTAAATTGCAATACGATCCATAAAAACTTACTGTTCTTTTCAATCAACCCATTCTTAAAAGTTCTCAATTTAGCATTGTAGTTAGATCTTTGAAGAATCTCTTTATCGGTACTAACATTGATTTTATTTTTCATAGTTTATACAGAACTAAACATTATTGCTATCCAGGTATTAACATTCATGGTTCAAATTTCAGTCGATTCTTTTATTTTGGCATTGATTTGAGTCACGCTTTTCTCATACTGCTTATGGCGTCTTTACGCTAAATCTGTGGCAGGTTTACTGATTAACATTTAGTCTAGGAGAACATGGATTTATTTGCTAGATGAAATAGATTTCAGTAACTGCGGTATTCTTAGATAGATACATTTTACTTGTTTTAGTCCTTCTGTTATTTGTGTTTGGGCTTAGTACCGATCTCATCTTTTCAAACTGATTTTTACAGTGTGTTCTTATGTTGTGTTGTTACAACACTATCGCAATTTAAGGGGATGATCGAGCACACCTAAACAGACATATTTAAACTTGCCTTATGCTTTGTGTGCCTGTCCTGAGCCAAGAAATGTTATCCAATGGTTGTTGTTTGATGTGTGTTCATTAATTGCTTTTCATTCTTTGTTATTGTATTGCATCAACAAGACCGTTGTTTATCTTCTTTGAATTGCTTTTTTCATATTTTGTCAAATCCGGGCCTTTTATAGCTTAATATACGGTATGGGTTCTATTCATTGTTGAGGTCCATGCTATGACCTGTAACTTTTCACACCATTTGTCTTTATGGATAGTTGTATCATTGACTATACTCCATATACATCTTTGATTAAATTGAAATAATGAATAACTGCACAATCCCTGCATTTAAATAAAAGATAACACACAAAGTAAGTAATACAAAAGAGAAAAGGTAAATACTAATTAGAGTTTACTTACATTTTGTTTTCGTTATCAATTTGTTCTCTAAACGACACCATAGAGAATTGTCTTAAACTCGACAACCTACCAACAGTATTTGAACAAATAATGTCATAATTGTATTTTCCATTTCTTTTTAAAGAGGACCGTTTCTCTATCTATATTCTCGAAATTATTACAATCATACAAATGCATTTTTTTTTAAATTTTAACTGCATTTATCTCGTATAAATATTTATATCTTTATTGTCTGTTTATTCCCAGCTGGATAATTTATTTCTATTTGTTCGAAAAAAGGTTGAATTTATTCACAACTCAGACATTTCCTGTAGATATAATTATTTTTTGACGAAACCATTAATATAAGATACATTTTATTTTAGATTTTACATCGATGAACCTTCTATCGTTCATTTACCTTTTCATCTGGCATATCAACAAACAAACATGACATTACCGAATACTTAATGCACTAAATTACTTATTCTAAATTAGATTCTTAAATGTGTTATGGTCAAAACAGTTTTATCTTACAATGTTAAAATTTGCTAATTGTGTTATGGAAAGACATATATATGTAGGAAATTACTGTCAGATTGTACAAAAATAGGGAGATGTGGTATGATTGCAAATAAACAACTATCCACTAGAATCTAAGTGACGTGGATGTAAAAAACTATAGGACATCGAACGGCCTTCAAACATTAGCAAACCCTATACCGTATAGTCAGCTATAATCGGGCCTGACATGACAAAATGTGTAACGATTCAAACGAAAAATCCAACGACCTAAGTTATGAAAAAACATGAATGAAAAACAAGTATTATAGACTGAAACAAACGACAACTTTTGAATTATAGGCTCCTGACTTGGGACAGGCAAATATAGAATGAGGCTGGTTTAAACATGTTTGATAGAGCTCAACACTCTCTCTAACAAGGAACAATGGCGTAACAGCACAACATAGAAAACAAACTGTAAAGATCAGTTGAAAAGTGTTAGACTCGTCAGATCAGCACAATGCACACAAAACATTAACACAAAGACAACACAAAGTACCGAGCTAAGAGTACTCGAAGTTATTAAAGAAATAGCTCAAAGCCAATTGCAACCATCAAATAAGTCATGTTCTCTTAGACTTTAGCATGAATCAGTACACAGGCAATTTTTCCAACTTGTGCTCATCACATGAAAACCATTCTTTTCACTGGCGTGTATAACATAGGTTTACGTTAATATCACATGCATGTTACACACAAACGATTTTCACGTGATCATCACGTTTTAAACTAC
The DNA here is from genome assembly GCF_021869535.1 of Mytilus californianus. Lineage (NCBI taxonomy): Eukaryota > Metazoa > Mollusca > Bivalvia > Mytilida > Mytilidae > Mytilus > Mytilus californianus. The sequence continues at coordinate 63,559,457 of NW_026262668.1, read as the reverse complement.
ACGCGTGATTTTTACGTTTAAGTTGACAAATGATATCACATTAAAACTTTTAAACATATTTTCGACGTATTAATGTTGAATTTATTTTAATTTCATTTTTTCACGTTATTTAACGTCTAAATGTCGTGTTGATTTCTTATGTTTATGTTCACGAGATTGTCACGTGTCATGTTTATATTAATATCACATGAAAAACATTCCAAAATTCAAGTTTGTATTGCATTGCCTGTTAAAAAATTGAGTGAATAAAGTAACGCATTCATAAAATAAACATGTTCAACATACTTTTGCTGAAATTTCTAGCGATACAATTTGCAACTGGTATGTGATGATACAATAATTCATTCAATAATAAATCTATTTCCTGATAAACAGTATTATCTATATAATGTCTTAGTACTAAATAAGACATCAGAAGACATCCAATGAATTTAGAAAAAGACGACATAAACAGTCTGAGAAAAGTATCGACAGGAAGTACAACGAAAAGTTTTGGTAACTGTATAGCAGTACATATTTAGTTATGTTTTAATTGATTAAAACAAAATAAATGCTAAAAAATGGGTAAAGCGCGAGCCAGATGAACCAAAACTGGGCATTTTATCTGAATGGATCAAAGCTGTTCGGTCAAGCATCAAGAAGCACACTCATACATTTACGATGTACATTGAACTTCCGGGTTTCTGGAAGTCCGAGGCTGTGGATCTTTTATTCTCTGTTCACGACAAATGTGTTGTTGTTTCATCAGACAAAGTCTCAAAAAATATTGTTTTTATTTGCAAAAAAACATTATTTGGTCTAAGTATGTCTTGCTAAAGAACTTGGAGTTCACAGCAAGCTTGGAATGTTACATGAGTCTTACATATACTCTACACCATTCACGAAGGAGGACATTTGTAAAATCATAAATCAGTCCTTCTCTCCTTTTGAAATAACAACAAAAAGGACAATGAAAATGTCACATCTTTCTACTGGATACATTCACTTTACAAAAATCATTATATGACTCCATCAAGAAACTTCTTAGGAAAAATGAAAAGAAGCTAGCATTATCATTTAACTTCACTCTCCGCTATAAAGATAATGTCCTCTCAATAAATAATTCAAAGTGTGGTAACTATATTGAAGGCAACGATACAGTTAAGTTATTGACTTACATCTAGAAATTTACAACGAGGGTCAGTTGAGAACAAAACGAGAAAAAAAACGATTTTACCTTCCCAATTGTGAACTTTCTATTTCTATGTAGCAACTTTCAGCGCCTGCATATGGACTATATATCTCCCTGTTGATACGATATTACAGAGATTGCATTTCCGATGACGATATCCTTGATAGAGGGTTGCTGTTCACAAGGAAGCTATTAAACCAAGAGTTCCAAGAGATAAAGTTGAAATCATTCCTTCGGAAATTTTACGGACGCCATTACGAGTTGGTTGACCGTTAAGGAATATCTGTTTCACAGATGACGACGGATTTGTTCCAATTGTCGTAGCCATAACCCCGTCCTCTTTTCCTCGAATGTGACCTACCGAATTAGACTTATCATCGGGTTTGTACTTACATGAGCAATTCGACGGGTGCACATGTGGAGAAGGATCTGTTTACCCTCCCGGAGCAACCGAGATCAATCCCGAGTTTTGGTTGGGTTTGTATTGCTCAGTCTTTAGTTTTCTATGTTGTGTTTTGTATGCTGTATTCAATCAGTATTTTAATCGATAATAATTGTGCAACACTACTGTTCAATACCTTCTCAAAGACAAAAAGAAAAAGCATCTTGCAAAGTTCTTTAATTTTGCTTTCAGATATATTGATGATGTTCTGCCGCTCAATAATCCACATTTTAATGAGTGCTTACATCTTATATATCCTAGTGAACCTGAGAGTAAGGATATTAAAAAAGTAATAGGTCTGCTTCATGTCTTGATATTTCCTTTTCCTTGATTTTGACACAGATGGACCACTTTAAACTAGAATCTATGACAAACGTGATGATTCCAACTTTCCAATTGTCAACTTTACATTTTCTGCAGTAACATGCCCTTTGCCCCATCGTATAGCGTTTACATATCTCAGTAAGCACGTTACATTTGTGCATGTTCACACTATTATGACTTGATTAACATATGTGCTCCATGCACAAGAACTGCAACAGAGTTATGAAGAAAAATGACTGCAATCGACATAATTTAAGTTTTACGGTCAACATCACGATTTGGTTGGCCGATACGATGTGTCAGTTTCTCAACTCATTTGTGACATGTTTTCGCTGTCTTAGTCGTCTGTTCTGTAATTTTACCGCTTTTTTCGTATTCCCGATTGTGATTTTGACTTGGTGTGAATTTGCATGGCGGGTGATACATGTATATTTGGAGACGATTGCCGTATTAACGCACCCGGTCTTGCTCTCTTAGATTTCCTCATTTTTTTTTTGTTACCTTGATTTGTCTCTATCCTAACGATTTACGGGATTTAAACTGCTGTCGACTTAATTTAGTACCGTTAAATAAAATCAAAGATTATCTACGGTTTTAAATTGATAACCTTCAAGAACAAAAGATGAATTAGTTAATAATGATGGTATCTAAATTTACAATCGCTGTAAACAGCATTACCGTAAAAATAAGGATGCGATATCCCCTTTTCCATACGAATTCTACAGGTACAGTCAAAGTTCCAGACCAATAACTTGAATCTTTGAAAGAATTAAGTAAATGTTTTAACTTATTTGTCGTAACGCATTTCCCGACTATATAATTTTAGCCGTTATTGACTTCACTTTCACCATGCTCGGAGTAATCTGTCCCTGATCGTTGATACATATGCCTTGTTTGCTATTGATTTAGTATGTTCATGTATTGTCCACCTTATTAAATTATATTGTTTTAAGTACGTCTTTTAAGGTTGGTTTCGTATTTTCCATTCATTATTGTATTCACTTACAAAATGCATGTATCACGGATTTGCTGTTGAAGGATTAGGCAATCGACTGTATTTGCTTTATGTTTAGCGAGGTATAGGTTATATAGATACAATGAATAAGCGTTGATTCTTGAAAAAGAAACCATGAGTCCGGAAGGCGAATGATTTTCTGTTGAATGATTAGGCAATCGACTGTATTTGCTTTATGTTTAGCGAGGTATAGGTTATATAGATACAATGAATAAGCGTTGATTCTTGAAAAAGAAACCATGGGCCCGGAAGGCGAATAGTTTGTTTTTCATGAATCAACGCTTATCCATTGTATCTATAACTTAAACTATTGTGTTAATGTCTTTTCAAAATTAAAGCCTTTTCTTAATTAGAAGGTATTGTAAGTGAGTTTAAATAACTATGGTATCATGTTCACGGATGCATTACTTAATATAAGATCACAACTAACTGGTTTGAAAAATACAAATAAAACACAACACGTCTGCCTTTAAATTATCAAGCATCTGAATATTATCTGTGTTTACAAAATAAGACATATTCGAACTTATTTCTAATAAAATTGAGAATGGAAATGGGGAATGTGTCAAAGAGACAACAACCTGACCAAAAGAGCATATATAAAGTATAAGTATGTTACCGAAATTTCTAGCAAGGAGCCTAATTCTAGGCACATCACGATTTACTCGCATAGGAATTTGCGAATAAACATTTGTAAAATTATGTAGTAAAACAGATGAAATCTAACTATATTTATAAAACAAAAATGGACAAATTGAATGTAATCAATAATAATCCAAAAATAAACGGTAAAACTCGCTATTATTACAAAAATATCCACATTTACATACAAAATAAGAACAAAAAAAGAAAAACTAAAGAATAGGGACAACAAAGAGAATACAGGGATTCGAACCTAAACCGACAAGTCCCTACCTTAAACTTGACTCTTTAACTCATTGATCTTAACCATGCTAACCTCGCGGCTACCAACTTATACTGTACGATTGCCTATCATGTATATATAAAGGTACAAGCCCTGTGTGTCCGTTGTATATTATATGTTCATTTATATATATAAAATAGACATTTAAATTATAATCCAATTGGTAGCCGAGAGGTTTCGTCGATATGTTGATGTCAGTCACACATAACAGATTTCAAGGACGGGTTCGTCGATATGTTGATGTCAGTCACACATAACAGATTTCAAGGACGGGTTCGATTCCTAGTGAAGGCATATAAAAATTGCAAAAATTAAAGGTAAGTTTTTAAATTAATTCCAATAGTGAACAGAAATCAGTAAATTAGCTATTTCAAACTTAATGAAATTAGGCACACAAAGGAAACAATTGAATATAATTTGGTGAATCCATTTCAGCGACAGATTTAGAAAGCGTTGATTCTAGAAAAAGAATCCACAGTAAATGAATTGGCTGACATCACGACAATGGTTTAATGCAGTATAATCAATTGTTGAACGATAAATCACTTCGCACATTTAGAAAAGCTGTTAGATATGATACAATGCATTACAGTCTTCAATCAGCCTAAACTAACAGTGACGGTGTAAACTAAATATCATTAACGTCACTGACTGAAATTCCAGCTATGCCCTGCGAATCTACTTGTTGAATTCAAAAACTGAATTTCGTTTGGCTTAATATAGTCTGAGAGATTAGAAATGTTCCCAAATTGCACTTTACTTTACATTTTATACTATCTTTATAGTTGATAATGACCACAGATGATGATTATCTATACAGTACAAAAACTAGTCTTTCCCCTTCAAATAACCTCGTTCCATATCCCTTAAGGATGTACTTAGGTGAAATTTAAAAAATCTAGAATTTAAAATTGATACTTTAAGTCAGAAGGGCATTAGTTAAGGAACACAATAAGCTAAATATATTGATAGGTTATGAAGCTCCTTTTCGAGATATTTAAAAAATTTTAAATGGCGGGAAAAGGCTGAGTCGGACTTTAACCTTATATTTGCATTGGTATTATTTGGGTCTCAAATCGAAAGAAAATAAATCTATAATCTGCTTTAATTTTGGTAAATGACCTTTCATGAACTATTGAAGTCTTATGTGAAAAGAAAAATGGGTGTTATGGGACAAAATATTTTACCCTGTATCGTATGAAAAAATCCAAGGAGTCCGAACATCTGACAAAAATTCCTAAACCTGACCTAAGTTAGTAAGTACATCCTTAAATCTGTTTGTTGAACAAAATATAAATTCATTTGTTAAACGTATGACATTATGGCCGCCTTATCATCATTATATTGTACATACAATTTTATCATGTTTTCTTGTTATATATCTTTTGTACTATAATGATAACGCAAAAGATATTTGAGCATTTTCTTTTTTTCAAACCAACTACAAAGTCAAAGTTTAAGACATTATCCACCTAAATTATCGGTATACTACAATGAACTTCAGACGATGATCAGCTTCAGTAACTTAAAAATATTTTATACAGAAGCAACTTCTTTGTGTTCGTGCCTTACTGAAATGTACAAAGACAAAATCTGGATTTTTTTGGTTTACAGCAATAATTGTTGTAAAAATGTTTTAATATAAAATATTACTTATTTCACATATCAAAACATTTGGTTTTTTTTTGAGGGGGGGGGTGCATTAAGTCGTTTGAAAACAAGACGCTTGAAACCCAATCCAAATACATAAAACGTTTAGGAGATTTAAAAGTTTTTTTGAAATTGAAAAAAACACAATAAGTGACTCTGATCTTGAGGAAGTGATGTAGATGTATGATATAAATTCCACAGAAAAGAACAGGTGTTTTTTCGTCGTCAATCTCCATATGGTAAGTTTTTGATCAAGTTTTGCGACACAAAGCAAACAAAACTTTTCAAGCATAAAAACATCCTTAAGATAACAGCCAGACATTGCATACTTAGTTTCTATACAATTACTTTCTTAAACCAGTTAACAACAAGAAATTGTATTATTCAAACCGTGCGATAGACGAAAAACTAGTATAAGTTAACAGTATCCTCTAGGGATTGACAACGGAACAGAAGTGCCACCCTCCAATTAATAGTAATAGGAAAGAATATTATTGTAGTGTATGGCATAACCTTTATTATATACACTTGCGACTAAAAGTTTAAATACTGAAAAGATTCGACACAAAACTGGAGTAGAATTTTTTTTAGTACAATGTTTTGAATCATAGCATCCACCGAGGAACAAAGTTCATCAATCAGTATCTGCATAATCCAAATTATACATTTTTGTTTTCTATACACAGTGGGTCACGAATGTTTCCGGTGAAAGCTATAACAGAAAAAAAACATATTGTGCACAATCATAAATCGTTTGGAATACAGCTTCGACATATTGATTTTGAAATAAGAATTAAAAATTTGTGAAGTTACCATTCTTTTAACAATTATTTAATAAAGATTCTAATCCCTTTTGTATAGAATGACTTAAAATCAATTAAACACGTTCATAGAACGGCTTTTATGACCCATTATCTTCAGGATCGATCCAACGAATAAACTTTAAAATTAATATGTTTATCCTAGATAAACATGAAATTACACGCCACGTATCTTTGATGATCAAGATTGCTTTGAGAACAGGTCCTCATCATTTATACTAAATGGTTGTAATATCAGGTTGGTTTTAATTCAAACTGGTCGAACGACCAATATGAAAAATACTTATGTAAAGACTTAAACAATTCTGAAGACTGACGGCAGAACATTAGAAATTAAGATCAAGGATGTGTGTCATAAAGCTGCCTGTTTTAATATTTAATGAAAATAAATAGAATATACATAATGCAAAGGAAAACATCATTTAAAAAGTGTGACAGAATGCCTATCGTTTATTTGTATTCTGTTATTTGTCTATTGACCGTTTTAATTATCTTTTCATGGCATTGTCAGTTTGTTTTCGACTAATGAGTTTGAATATCACTTTAGTATCTTTTGGTATCCGACCCCGAATCCATACTCAGGATCCTCTACTTCCTTGTATCCCTGTCTCGTACTCTTTTATAATCTCTTCATTTGCCATTCTTTCCATTTCTGTTAAATCCGGTACTCCTAAAAAATTTTAAAAATATATGATATTAAATGGAAATTGATACAATCAATCGACCTATAAATAATGACATACCTTGATTTCCATTACTATCGTCTTCCTCCATTATCTGATTGAGTTAATATCATACTATATATTTTTTTCAATGATGAGGTAGTTTTCTAAGGGGGGTCTTTAAAGTAATGTTTTTAAAAAACAATTTAACAAATGGGTATATTTCGAATCATAATACATGCATGCCTACATTATCACAATCATGGTATAACATAAAGTGGAATATTACGAAAAAAATACTTTTACCATTTTCGACGTCAGCCGTCATGGGCGAATGTATTAAAAGTTACCATATCGATTTAACACTAGTATGTATGGGGTGTAGCAAAATGATGATTGGTAATCATTAAGCCTTCTACGTAATAAAAAGGTTTTTTTCTAGTTTTAAAGTATACTTTGAATTATGTTTTATTTTTGTTTACAGTATCCAGAAAAGAAAACAAAATAGTTGCTGCTTATAAAGTATCTAATCGCAAGTAAGGATTAACACACAGGTTTGCGGAATGATACTTATGATACGCATATTCGCTATCTGTCAATAAGACTACAAAACAATTCTGCCAGAACTACAACTTAACTGTTTTGTTTCCTCAAGTGAGATGCTAACTAGTGTTGTCAACGGTTAATCGGTTAAAATCGGTTAACCGATTAACCGTCGGAAGGACCGAATATCGAATACCAACAAGCATTCTGTGAGTATTGCATGGCAATACATAGTCCCCTACCAGTTGAAAATTCATTGTTTTGGAACAAAATTCTAACTTGATCTATAACTTGTCATGATATAAACTATATAACAAATATCAAGTCAATATCTTCAAGCATGACGAAAAAGGTGTTGAAAACTGATTATTTAAGTGAATTTTCTAAGTCCAAGGAACATAACTCTGCACAAAATCATCAGACCGAAACAAAATTAGAACTTGATCTGTAACTTGTCATGATAAAACTATATACCAATTTTCAAATCAATATCATCAAACATGACGAAAAAAGTGCTGAAAATTGATTATTTAAGTGATTTTTCTAAGTCCAAGGACCATAACTCTGCACAAAATCATCAGACCGAAACAAAATTCGAAGTTTACTGTAACTTGTCATGATAAAACTATATAACAATTATCGAAATAATATTTTCAAGAATGACCAAAAAAGTGCGGAAAACTGATTATTTTAGTGAGTTTTTTAAGTCAAAGGACCATAACTCTGCACATAATCATCAGACCGGAACAAAATTCGAACTTGATCTGTAATTTGTCATGATTAAACAATACACCAAATATCAAATCAATATCTTCAAGCATGAAGAAAAAAAGTGTGGAAAACTGATTTGCCGGACTAACGGATGGACATATAGACAGACAGACAGACGGACGGAGTGCAAACCTAATGTCCCCTTCGACTTCGTCGGTAGGGGACTAAAAACGCTAACCGGTTAACAGGCCCTTTTTCAATTTAAATAGATTTGATATAAATGTGTACTGTAATCATTAATTAATTTTTAAAATGATAGTCTTTCTAATCAATTTGACAGATCAACTGTCCAGTTATTGCTTACTATTGTTAACCTCCATCTTCTAACACTTTGTCCTACTTTAAACGAAATACCGACTCAAAAATGATAAAACGCAAAATATGTGAATGGAATTAATGTATGATACTGTGTGGTACGAGTAACACGCTTAATCATCTCCAATTGACACACTCCACAGAATTTTCTTAGACACCAAATAAATTGAAACAATCACCGGTTGTAGAGTCTGTCAATTCACCGAGATCAAGACGATTTTCGTCTTCTCAATCTGAATTAAGTTATCACAAATGCTATAGTAGATATGGTAGTATTGGTTTATTAAAGATGTAACTTCACCAGGACTGCTCAAAGCCAAGCCTTATAATGTTCAAGCATAAACTTTAATTTATCTTATTATAAAAGAGGGTATGAATAGGATCCGTCATTTCTTTATACTTTATTTTTTAGACCCTTTTTCTCTATTCTTTATATTTAAGCACCCCATTATTCTCTATTCTTTATGCTTTGGTCCATATTTCTCTGTGCTTTATATTTTAGTCCATCATTCTCTATTCTGTAAACCCCCATCCAAACCCCCATAAAACCGTGCATTTGTAGAGTAATGAAGACCTCCTTTAAAACATTAAAGCATAAGTACCGGTTAATCGGTTAATCGGCCGAAAGATTTTCCGAGTAACCGGTTAGTCAAAACTGTTTAATTTGACAACACTAATGTTAACCCTTGTGAGGTTATTGAACTACAGATACTTCAGAACTTAGTTACAATGTGTGGATATTTTGTTAAATTGAAGATGATCACTGACACAAAGATTTGATAGTAGGATTTGGATGTAGATATTTTTGTTTATCTTGCGCATCTGGTGCAGAAAAATTGGTACTATTAATGTTATTATCAAAGTTTTCATCAGATCTCACTTTAGACATTAAGAATATGTCACTCGTTTACAAATATATCTAAAGGAGCAATTTGAAGATATTCATTATATATCAATGATATTATAAAATCTTCCAACAAATGTCTGATTGCTGTTAGTATTTTATTCAGTATTGACATTTTCTGTACTGTCACTTCTGTTTTGATATTGACACAACTGTAAAATGATACGTGTATTATTAAAAGCATACATCAGTACAAGACAGTAATCAAATATCAGTTCTTAAGTATTATTGACACTTAGATACTTTTCTTTCACAGTGCTGAAAAAGTCACGTGTTTGTTCTAAAACAATTCTGTAAATGAACACTGAAAGTCAATCAGTATAACAGCATTGAAATTATGAAATGATTGGCTTTACAATAATACAATAATAGGTATAAATATTAGCAGCATTGAAGCTAATTTAAAGTATAATATTATATTTTCATTTCAATCGTGTAACTATTAAGTACACATTCAAAACAAGTGCAAAATGAACAAGCATACTACAAAAATAGTGTGTGTAGTCCGTGACGTAGTTGTTTCAGTAAACATGCATACATGTTGAGCCCATAGTCTATTTCATCCGCCGAAAGAAAACGATATTCAAATATAAGTCGAAACAAACTAAAGAAAAACTTAGCTTGAACTAACAATGAATAAAATAAAAAGACGTAGCCTTATATCTCAACTCTGTATTCAAAATGTTCCTTTTTATCCCTACTTTGTATTCAAAATGTTCCTTTTTATCACTACTCTGTATTCAAAATGTTAATAATCTTGAATCGCCTGGTTTGGACTACTTTCAAGACTCAATAGTAAAAACTTGACATAAACTTTTTATCTTTTGTGTTAATATGATAAGTACTTTTTTATGTAAATTAGTCTTTAAATGAATTTTAAAAAAAAATCCGTACACCAAAGAAGTTACTGTGAAGAGACCACAAAATGGATTTTTAAATTCTATTAACACATTCTTACAGATTGAAGGACAAAAGTGTTAAAGAGTATTCTACAAAAAAACAACAAATTTAATGTTCTTGTTGTTCAGGTGTAATTTCTTAAATATTCTGATGTCTGATGTCGCATTGACGATTACATATCCATTTAATAGCAAAACATGAAACTGGAATTACTATGGAAACATATATATAATGTAAAAGTTCATATTAGTAATATTACTAGATTCACGCTAAATTAATCTAAAACATAGAAGATTGAAGACAAATTAAATTTACAGCTGAATATACCACAAATAAACAGCCTCAAAGGTTTATTCATTTGATGAAATAGAAATTTTCTTTTGGTCTTGATTATGGGTGTGAGAAAATACAGTGTCTCATCTGGTGGTATATATTGAATCATCAGTTGTATGATGCCTATTTATTCAGGAAAAACTTGTGATATTTGAATCTCTTTTGTTACATTAATATCTTTTTGAATCTCTTTTGTTTACATTAATATCTTAATCAAATACTCAAGCAGAAATTCTTTTATATGGAACGCCACAGCTGTCTTATGTGGAACTCTGATATTACGTTATGTTGTTTTATTATTACTTGATGATATTTTGTCTTTACATAATATGGTTTCGACGTTACGTAATGATGTTTTGATATAACTCAATATGGAATAGTCGTACTTAATGATATTTCGATATTACCCGATATGGTTTCGTATTGACTTGATATAGTTTTGTCATTACTTAATATGGTTTTGTCATTACTCGATGTGGTTTAACCATTATTTAAAGTGGGTGTGTCATTAGGCAATGTGTCAAAACCATATTATGTAAAGACAAAATATCATCAAGTTATAATAAAACAACATAACGTACTATCAGAGTTCCACATAAGACAGCTGTGGCGTTCCATACTTAAAGAACTGCACTTCGTATGTGACAATGGCAGCTCGGTTAATCATAAAGTCGCGTAACAAAATATCTCTTTTTTTTTATTCACAGAAAATGCCTCATTTCTTTTTTTTAATAATCTTGTATATGATACTTTAACTTCTGTTATGACAGATGTCGTGAAGCTTTTTGTTGCTAAACTAAATGCATATATTATTTAACTTTATTTCTGTTTATTTCCTGAAGAGAACTTCAATATAAATATACGTAATAGAATTGAGAATGGAAACGGGGAAGTGTCAAAGAGACAAAAAGTCGACCAAAGAACAGAAATCAGCCAAAGGCCACAAATGGGTCTTCAAAGCAGCGAGAAAATCCTGCACCCGGTGGCGGGCTTCAGCTGGCTCCTATCCTTGATTTTGATTATGGGAGTGAGAAAGTACAGTGTCTCATCTGGTGGCATATTTTGAATCATCAATTGTATGATGCATCTATTATTCAGGAAAAACTTGTGATGTTTGGATCTCTTTTTTCCCATCATATTTTACTCAAATTACTCAAGCAGTAAATCATAAAGTGGCCGTAACAAAATATCTCTTTTTTTATTCACAGAAAAATGCCTCTTTCTTTTTTCAATAATCTTGTACTAGTTGAGCAGCTTACCACAAGAAGCATGCAAATGGTGATACAAACTTGAAACTTTGTAAGAATATGCCTTTATGTGTATTTTATCATATAAAGGGGGTTGCCACGAAAAAGATCGATCCAATCATGGCGGCCATCTTTGATTTCAAAATGGCGCCCATCTAGGTAATACACATCAAATGTATGTTCCCTTTTGCATACATATTACATGTATTTTATACAAATTGTTACTAAGTTGAGTGAATGAAGGTTTGTTTGTCTTATTGTAGTAATAAACCATCACTTCCGGTCACATATCGGTCCATAACTCACTTCCGGTTTTATAAATATCTTAATTACAATCGACCCATACTACCACACGCCAATGTTTAAATCATAGACTTTGATAATAATTGATATGAAGCGTCGTTTGGGGTTGGTCTTCGGACCTTATTTATAATTAATTGTTAATGTGAAGTCTTTACTTGGCGTTTGTCCTTAACCATTTTTTGGCATCCGTCCATTGTGATGTTGCTTGACTTTGTCAAATGTCATTCATTACCAGTCATTATTTACTTAATGTTCATCACTTATCACTAGAAGTCTTTTAGAAAGTGATTTATTTGCACTACCAGGGCACACTGGTATAAATCACTGCCGATAATCTCGGCATTGGGTCCAGTTTCAGCTTTATAAAATTGAAGTGCTCCAAAATACTCTATGATTGCCCTATTTATAAAGTCACGGAGTCGTACCTGAATCGACAGGATGTGCCAAGGCGGGAACGCCGAGCAAAGGAGTAGGAGCTTATTCCTCTGGATGGTGAACAGATCGCACGGGAATTAAATGTTACTGGATGAACGATCGGCGAATGTAGGCAAATGTTTAATTGGGTTAACCGAATTCAGTTGTATCTCATACAACAAAGTGTTACACAGGTGGTAAAATGATAATCCCTCGGTCTGAAGATATTTTACTCAGACAATATTTGCGTTATTGTTCTATCGTTATATTGTTGATCACTTTAGTTTATTTATATTATAGTTGATTTTTGAAATGGTGAAGAGAATTCGCTTGTAAGCTTCCTCAGCAGATAGTTGGGAAACTGATTTGACAAAATGTTGTTTGTGTTAAGAAGACACAACGGACCTACTGAAATCGTCAGATGAAGGATATAAAATGTTGGGCAAAAATATCCTTCATTTTCATGAATTAAATGCACTCCCTATTCCTCTAGATGTTCGACGATTAAACGGCGGAGATGGAATTGAAAGCTAAATGAAAAAGAACAATGATAAGTACCATAATTTATGCAGAATAAAGTTTAACAATACAAAACTTGAGAGAGCCCAAAAACGCCATAAGTCACCAACGCCATCTGGAAGTTCGAGTGAATGCAAGTCCCTTGAACGTTTTAGAAGTACTCCTCGTTCAAAAGACCATCAACCAAATCCCGTTGAAAATGTGCATAAATGTTTCATTCGTGATAAAGAGTCGCCCTTATCCGCTTTAAGAAAGGAATGCCAAAGAAACTGAACCCACGATAAGTGGATTGTGCAACAGTGCTACAGGATACAAGATAAACAGCTGTTGGCAAAATTAAGTAGTGGTGATGTCATAGCACACAAAATGATGTGTCACCCTTCTTGTCTCGCAGCTGTATACAACAGAGAGATAGAGCAAAGAAGAGACAAACAGAGGCCGCAAGCAGTTGTACTCAAGAGAAAAATATGGTAAAAGAAACTGCATTAGCTGAGCTGGTAACATACATCTTTTAAACTCAAAGAAAGTCTGAAGAGTCAGTGGTGTTTCGATTTGCAGACCTGGCAAACCTATACGAATAAAGATTGACACAACTTGGTTCTTCTTTTGCACAGGTACATTCGACGCGCCTGAGGGACAATCTTTTGCAGAAGATGCCAGAACTAGAAGCACACACAAAAGGCAGAAATGTTTGAAAAAGATATAGGACCAGCTATCGCGTGTGCTGTGATGACAATGACACCATGCATATGGCATAGACGGCTGAAATAATTCGCTGCCAGTTTACTACTAAGAAGACAACATTGTCTGGATCCTTTTTCTCTGAAGATATTGATGACAGCATACCACCTCCTTTGTTACAGTTGGTGAAAATGATAGAGCATGGGCCTGATATTTAATCTCGGTTAGACAACGTTTTTACAAAGTTCGACTGAGCTCTGGCCAAACTATTGTAATTTCAGAAATTATTGCGAGGTTTTTATTAATGCGAATAACGTGACTACTTGAGTATCGTAATAATAAAAACTCACATTCTAATATCAAACACATATATCTGTATGTAGCTTTTCCAAAATTCGCAATAGTTCAACTCGCATTTTTGTTAATTTTTCATAAATCGCAATAATAAATGCACGCAAAAAATTCTGAATTTACAGTATTAATGTTTAATTGCCATCCAAACACCTAGAAGGTTCCTGTACAACACAGACATTCACCTGATCGTGAGACACCATTTTATGTGTATTTTGGACTATCAATCTTTGCAAAAACCAGGAAGAGACAGCTTATATATACATCATTAAACATGGTTTATGCATCTTTTATGATCTGGTACATCAGAAAATATTTGATGGTCATTATCTCATACTTCAGAGAAGCGTAAACCGACTGTTGAAGTGAGTCATACCTGCTTAATGCCATTGTTTCAGGAACAGGCTCACTCAGTTGCTACAATATAACATTCGATGGTTATGGTCAGAGATTTTGTGTCATTTTTTAATCCTGGACAAACTCCAGTGATTACAGCAGACCAACTGCTATTTGTTTAGGCAAAGCAAATTCAATGGGAATGGCCAAATAAATTCGGTGAAAACAAATTTGTTGTTAAGTTTGGTGGCTTACATAATGAAATGGCATGTTTCAAAGTTCTCGATGATCTATTGCGGGATAGCGGTTGGGTCGAGGCTATGTCAGAAGCAGATGTTGCGTCCTCTGACCCAGATATTTACAGAGAATTCATAAAAGGGCACTTCACTGTGAAAAATTAAAATCACGTTTTCTCAAGCATGGCGATAGACCTGGCTCGTGAACAGGATAACGCTATTGTTAAAGATGATGGGGTGCCGTAGGGTTAACCGAAGATCCAGATGCCTTGAGACGTTGTATGGTACACGGACTAGATATCAGCAGACTGATAATCCAGTTCGAAAAATGTTCGTCTGGAAGAAGGAACACAGATGACAGGCATCATGACAATTCTGTTTCTATGCAACGAAATTTCATTTACAAAGTTAAAAGACTGAAGACTGTCATGAATGATTATGAAAATCCATTTTTTTAGGATTTTGCAGATATCTACAAGATAGACAGTAAAGATATTATACAAGAAGATACATGGAAACTGTCGCAAATTAAACAAACGTATGATAAATACGACAAACATTTTATGCACCTATTAAGAAAACTGCAGTCTGTTTTCAATGCTTTTTATATCCTGTCAAAACAGAAAATGCGACTTGGAAGAGTTTATCATCAAAGTTGCAAAATCAATATTGGCGTTAAATCACAGCTTATTGAGGTTCTAGAAGCTAAGGAGGATTTACCAAGAGAAGAACCTCAGTCAGACATGTTGATGGTGCGGCTATGGTAAATTCAAGACCGCGTAGAACATACACTTTTGATGAGTACACGAAAGATGTAATTTTGCCGTATATTAACCACCTTACTTCAAAACATTCAAGAGTAAACATTATATTTGATATTTAAATAGGAGACAACCTAAAAGCACAAACACGTAAAGCGAGGGGTGCTTGAACAAGGCTGAAAGTCGTGGGCACTAGTAAGACTCCGAAAGCATGGGCGAGCTTGCTTAGAGTGGACGAAAACAAGATGGACTTGTTCCATTTCCGTGCCGATAAAAATATGCTCGATTCCATCTGACAATATGATTTTTGTGACAAAAGGCGAAGATGTTATGACAAATTCTTATGATGACCACGATGATCTCAGTCCGAGTAATCACGAGGAAGCAGACACAAGGATATTTGTTCATATCAGAAGTGCAGCTGAAAGGAGATGTGTGTCGACACTGATTGATAATCAGCTCAGACACTGATGTAGTGGTTTTGGCAGTGTCTATATTCAAGACCCTACAAGTAAAAAACCTTTGGGTTACATTTGGAAAAGGAAAAGACCTGCGATGGCTTCCAATTCACAAAGTTGATCATGCTCTTGGTCCTAAATCAGTGGCTTTACCATTTTTTCATGCTTTCACTGGATGTGACACTGTCTTCTCTTTTCATGGAAAGGGAAAGAAGTCGGCATGGCAGACGTGGGAAATACTTGATGACGTAACCGAGGTGTTTGGGAGATTGAGTAAGAATCCTGCATTGGTCATTGAAGCTTATATGGAGTTGATAGAGGCATTTGTTGTAGTTATAAACTCCAGAACTACAACAACATTTGACATCAATGAATCCAGGCTTGAATTCTTTGCACGCAAACAAATACAGTATGACACAATTCCGCCCACCAGAGCTGCACTGCTTGAGCACACCAAACGAGCTGCATATCAAGGTGGTCATGTATTGGAACATGCACATGGGATCACACATGAACAACATATACCTAGTCCGGGCGATTGGGGATGGGTTAAGCAGATGGGTTGTGGATTCTCGATTGGACACGATTAGCAGCCATTGCAGCATCTTGCCAGGGATTACACCAATGTGGATGCAAGAAAACTTGTTCTTGTAGATGAAAGTGTTATAAAACTGGTTTGACCTGTACAACATTGTGTTCCTGTTGCTGTTAGAAAGAAATACATCGGAAAATATTGTAGAATGGTACATTAATCGACCTTCCTGTATATCTTAAATAATTACCTATATATCAAACGGACATATCGCATATCATTACCCCCATTATTTCACTCGATTGTATGAACTTTTACCACCCTAACCGGAAGTGGTGATTTATTTTGACAATTCCTGTCTGTTTAACATATTTTCATGTCATTTTTTTTTGTCTTTCAAATAGTTGTCATCACCTATATCACGTTAAAAAAGGTGTGGATCTGTTTTTAATGTCCACTATTGAGCAAAATGATGTCAATTTGAAATCCAAGATAGCCGCCGTGAAAAAATTCAAAAAAAAAAGTTGGCTTCACCTCTAGTACACTCTAAAGAACGTATGTACCAAATCATATGCTTGTATCACCATTTGGATGATTTTGTCAAATTTCGGTTCTAAGCCGCCCCACTATATATGATACTTTAACTTCTGTTATGACAAATGTCATGAAGCTTTTTTGTTGCTAAACTAAATGCATATATCATTTAACTTTATTTCTGTTGTTTCCTGAAGAGAACTTCAATAGAAATATACGTAATAGAATTGAGAATGGAAACGGGTAATGTGTTAAAGAAACAATTACCCGATCAAAGAGCAAAAAATAGCCCAAGGCCACCAACGGGTCTTCAACGCAAAGAGAAAATTACGCACCCGGAGGCGAGCTTCAGTTGGCTCCTAACCAAAAATGTATACTAGTTCAGCGAATTAGACACCGCACTAAACTCCGAAACATATAAATGAACCAAAATTTAAAACAACACACAAGACTCACAAAAGCTAGAGGTTCCTGACTTCGGACAAGCACAAGAAAGGAAACGGGCATTAGGATTGCATGAATTTATGCTAGATATGAAAGCAAAAGAACACACGCTAGTACCATGTGATAGGTTGCGTTAACTACATGTAATCAATAAACGACTTACAGAAAATAAACTCTCATTAAAAACTTTTTTCATTTAATTTATCATTTTAAATTGCATTCCTCAAAACAAATGAAAAAGTAGAGAATATACCCAGGGGCGATGATGAAGTCCATAATACTAAGAAAAACACACCGCAGCACGTAAAAAAATACACAAAAAGACTACATAGAAAACAAAAAAAAGCGACATGAACCCCTCCAAAATAGAGATTGTACTCAGGATCTCATGAAGGATTAACAGTTCGTGATTCCATAACGATTCTCGTTGTTTTGATAACGGAAATTGCACATTCGTTAATAAGTCGGAATCGGTGTTGTCAGAGTCGACAAAAGAGGATGTGTATGGCGCTACGACCAGTGGAATATATCCATCATTATCTGTGACAAAAACATTCAGCAATGGTCGACCAAATCATGATGGCGTTCGTGAAACTTTCGAAGAGATTATTTTTGTTAGCAGCAACTTTCTATCAAGAACATTATGATAATTAAGCAAGATCTGATTTATCGTATAAGCTAGGGGATGAATACGCAATATGCAGGCAATGTTGGAAAGTTGCTTCATAGAAATGGAAAGCTGGAATCATCTTTTTGTCGTCAAGCTTAGTTCTTAGTCCACCATCCGAGTCGATTTCTAGCACCAGGAATACCGTCGCTAGTCGGATAACATAAGAATGGGGAACTTGCACTGGTGCAGTCAGCAGGTTTAGAAGTCGTCAATTTTTAAATCCAACAACAGTACGTTGCAGTCGCAAAAATGCACTCATATTGGGATGAACTGGGAATGTACCTTTCTTAACTGAAAGTAATGAAACAATAAATTCATCTTTGAGTCAATGTTCTTAAACTCACATCTTCAATGTTAATTTCCGAGCGGGTTCGTCTGGTATAATTTGTTAATAAGCTAAGTTTTTTCCCTTTTAAATTGTTTCATATTTTTCAGGTCAGGGCCATTTATAGCTTGCAATGCGGTATGGGGTGTGTTCATTGTTGAAGGCAACACAGTTCCCTATGGTTGTAAACATCCTGATCTTCTTGTCTCTGGTGGATGGTTGTCTCTGGTGGATGATTGTCTCTGGTGGATTGTCTCTGGTGGATGATTATCTGTGGTGGATGGTCATCTCATTGGCTAAAATACTACATCTTATTTTCATGATATGTTCATAATTTTACTTACATGATAAACTAGAAAGTTAATAAGTTAATGACACTCGCCATATAATTTGACGAAATGAATAGCCATTTTTTCCCATTTGAGCTATTTTCGGTACTGGCATGAATTAAATAATAAATATTGTTTGTTAATTTCCGAATTCATAAAATCGTGTACTTATGTTAAAACTAAGGTCGCAAAACCCTAATGTAAAATGAACTTAGACGATTTTTGTTTATCTATTCATACCCCTATTTTTTTTATTATTTTTTTTGCATTTTGCTTTTTTATTTTCTTTTGCTTTTTTCATGCAGTTTGCTTTTTTATTATCGTGATTTTGTTTGTTTATTATTTTCCGTTTTTCCCTTTGAGTAAATGATTCCTTTGTTGGATATTACCCTTTTTGCGTAAATAGTTTAGACTTGAAGAATATCATGTTTGATTTATTCATAAATTAACACTTTACAGAATATAGTAAATAAACTCATCATAGATACCAGGCGTAAACATGTTTCCGTCATACGCGCGTTTCGTCTTTAAAAGATTCATCAGTGACGCTCGAATCAAAAAAGCTGAAGAGGTCAAGTAAAGTACGAATTGAAGAGCATTGAGTACCCAAAATTCATAAAGATTTTGCCAAATACATCTAAAGTATTCTATTCCTAAAAGACTACAGCTCTTCGTGATATTTAACGAGGAAACCCTAATAAACAAAAACGTCTTTAGGTAGCTTTTGTAAAGCCCCGTTCATATGGTGTCAATTTACATGTGATTGTAAACATGCATATAAGCAAATTTGCCTTTGACTGTTAATGAAAATATACAACGTGTGCATATGGTTTTTACACTAGATATGTATCGTTATATGCACATTGGCCATTATATAAAATAAGTCTTTTCCCAGTTGACCTTGACAGTCGAGTCATGTGATATTTGACATTCAAACGGACAAATTTGTTCATGAAATGATACAGGAGAAAAAGATAAATGCTATACCCTTAAATATTACTGCAGACGTAACTATAATTTTTTCGTAGAAAATTCAGGTCTTGGATTAATATGCTGCAGCTATTTACTTAGTGATACAAGATCTACAAACATTGATCTGCTGTACAAGATAGGATATACAATTGTAGGATGAATGATTATTAATAAGCGGGAAGTTTCCGTAGACTTATCTGATCTAGTATATGCATCATATATTACATAGCCAATTTTACATAATGAAATAATTTCAGTTAACACATTTTATTTGTAGTGAAAAGAACTTTTGAAATCTTTTATTGACACAGCTCAAACACCTTTATCAAAGGCGGATCTCAAAAGTTGACATAGTTCAAACACATAGAAAAACACTCATAAAAAATACCAGCTTTATAGTTTTGTACTGCAGACGCGAGTTTCATCTACAAAAGACTCATCAGTGACGCAGGAATTAAAAAGTATTTAATGGTCAAATAAAAGCGAACTATAGATCAAAGGTGGATATTATCTAAATTCATCTTTCATTAGACATTTATGCTTTGGTTTTCAAATGTTTGGGCTTGATTGTTCTTAAAAAGGTAAATCCATAAAAGCGCGTCGGAAGAATGAAATTTATAAAGTATTATTATCATTTATAGTAGATAGCCTTTTACTAATTTATTTCTAAAACCAATATTATCATATCATATCATATCAATATGTTTTGGCATACCACATCATTATGTGCATACATACTTGACTGCAGTACTTTTTATTGTAGATGTATTTCATTCGTGTTTTTCGTGCAATGGTAAACGAACAGATGGTTTCTTTGTAATTGCTTCGAGAGCAGGAGGTCGTTGATCGATCCTCGAGCCAGGTCAAATCCTCGAGTAAAGCAGAACTTTGAAATTAGTTTTTTAATCTTTTCCGCCAAAGACGCGGCATTTAGAAGTACGAGTAACGACTAAATAAATGCGCGTCCGATTATAGTGAGATGTCTTTTGTGTACTGTTCTTATTATAAAGTGGCACTATAAAAAAAATCGGTAAAACTCATGACCAATTTTGTTTTTCAATTTTTTTCATTTAAGTCTCATGTTTATATTTTATCAATTCTAAAAAATTATCCAAATCCCTCGTGTCATAAAAATATTTCATAAATGGCAATATTTCAAATAAAGTCAAATGGGTCATGCGACTCAGTCACACATTCCTATATGTTGTTTTGATGATCATTTCTATTGTTTACAGTTTTTGTCTATCTATAATTATTGTTTTCAAATAATAAACAATTTACCTAAAATTTTGTCTAAAAAACTTTATTCTTCGGGCAATAAGTACTATATTTAGTCATTTGACATTTTTCGAGAGAAAAGCAAAATGCCAACCTTTGTCAAAAATCTCCATTTGAAGGCAAACTCCTATAAAGAATCAGTTAATAGTTTATTTTTCAGTCATCGAGAATTTTTGTCATTTAATTTCAATAATTTTTATAAGAGGTCAATTAACGATCAAAGTCATGTTTCTATTTATTTATAGGTCTTATTTTGCTGAACATTTTTACTTTTTACAGTTTTTCTCTCGATCTATTCTAGTTGCCAAAAATGAAAAATGAGTTAAAATCTTCATTTAAGGGCAATAACTGCTATAAAGAGTGGATTGAAGATAACCATTATGTTAACCTTCTTGTTGGTTATATTTTGCTGATTAATTTTGCTGTTTACAATTTATATCTATTAATTATAGTTTTCACGATAAGTGCAAACAAGAGGCTTGTAGACACCAACGAATATGAGAAATTATTTTACTGTACCTTAAATAAAGATTGTATTACTGATCATTTTTCCTGTTTACAGTTTTTGTCAATTTATTCTAATTTTCAAGATTTTCAACAATAGTAATTCTAAAGGCAAAAACTATGAGAAGACGTTTTGTATAGATCGTGTTGTATTACTGCTCATTTTTGCTGGTTGCAGTGTCTCTCTATATATATTTTATATATATATAATTACTCTAAATATCAGCACAACAATGTTAAATCTGCAAATTTTTTTTCTCCCCTCGCCAGGATTCGAACTCATGCTAATGAGATATCGAGACAACACCGCATGCACTGTGTCCAGCGCTCTAAACCACTCGGCCACCTAGACTGAACTAAAAAATTCAGCTTTCGGTGGCCTAGTGTTACCTTTTCT
The DNA here is from genome assembly GCF_021869535.1 of Mytilus californianus. NCBI lineage: Eukaryota > Metazoa > Mollusca > Bivalvia > Mytilida > Mytilidae > Mytilus > Mytilus californianus. Next base: position 63,537,390 of record NW_026262668.1, on the reverse strand, counting down.
CGTCAGTAGAATCTAGAGTTGTAACACAGTACATGATATATTAGGCATGAAGATGGAATTGATTGCAGATTAGCTAAATTATCTATCGTAAGATGCAGTCACAGAAATAATTATTTGGTAAGTACGTCTAAACAAGTGACAACTCTACGAGAGATCCATCCATTGGATCACCAGTAAAGGCGATACACGGCTGAAAACACATATTATATTCATAATTACTCTAAGTATCAGCAAAACAATGTTAAATTTGCCCAGGCCCCCCCCTTTCGTGGAAAAAATTTGGTTGATTATATAGGGAAGCATGACTGGAGCGCCCCCCCCCCCCTTTAGGTCAGTCAGCAGGCCCCCCCTTATGAAAAGTTCTGGATCCGCCACTGATATCGTCCGAGCCAACACCGCCTTGCACCGTGTCCAGCGCTCTAAACCACTCGGCCACCTATATATAGAAGGCAAAAATGTTTAACTGTGTCAAAAATTGTCATTTCAGGGCAATAACTCTTAGTCAAGTTGATACAAAATGGTTTCAGTCTTTTAAAATTGTAAATCTTGTATTGCTGACCATTTATTTTGCTGTTTATAATTTCTGTCTATTTTTTTTTTATAGTTTTCAAGGTTGAAGGTAAAACCGCTAAGAAGTGTCTTTGAAGGGCAGGCCAAAAGACAAAAAAGAAAACAATAGCCCCCAAAACAAAACACAGAAAACGGATTCGGCTGGTCTCACATCCGGTGGTAAATATTTCAATTTATATTCAGGATAACAATAAATAAAATTGGTTCGTTATCTCTTTTTGTTTTCAATGTGTCATCTACTAAAATGAAGGGCGGGAAAGTTTTTAAAACTGACATTGGAAATAAGAGGGACCCTTGTTGTCATCTCAGAGTTGTTCCAATGGTTCTCTCTTAACAGATAACTAATGATTGAATATTACCTCCACTAAAACCCCTGGGACAATCTCGTGTGCTTCCCAAGGGTAAGTAGCTCATACACAGCTATTCACGCATGTTTAGTAACTTGTTGCAATGCATTGGGAAGTCATAATTGGTGGTAAAACATCACACAATAGAATATTGAAATTTAAGATATGAATATGAATATTAAATTCAAGGCCCCTTAAAATAAAATGCAACAACACGTTATATTTGGCATATTTTATTGGCAAAATGCTTTTATACATTCAACCAGAAAAACAACAGACATAAAATGTTAGCTTTTCAAGCGTATGTGTTATTCTGTTGACAAAATACTTTTATACATTTAACCAGAAAAAAACCAGAAATAAAATATTAGCTTTTCAAGCTTATCTGTTATTCTAAATAAACGTAAGTTACTTATTTAGTATTGTCAGATCAGTTTTATCAAGTTTAAAGTATGAAACATTAAGGAGCACAGAATGATTACATTAAAGCTCCATCTTAAATAATATTATTCTCTTCTTAATCTCTACAACCTTGCTTTCCAGATTTGTGAGGAAATTTATTCAAACATTACATTTAAAACTGAAATCTATAAATAATGCCATAGGTGGCTTGTCGACATTTCATTTGCATACTTAAAAGTTAGTTAATTTGATACTGAATACAATCAATACGAAATATTCCCCCCATTAATTTCAGCAAGTGTCAATTGTAATTGTTATGCCTTTCACAACTTCTTAACTAACATGTCAAGCAAAGTCATTGATCTCCCAATAAACACACTTAAGGATAATGACTCTAAGTAACTTTAATCTTCATATACATGCAAAACAACTTATCTCATATTCCCTAGTTAGTTGAGAATATACAAGCTTAACTTTCATGTAAATAAAAAGTGTATTCCTTCTTAACACTAGTGTGTTCATTTTGTCAGAACTGAAACACATGCATTGGGGATCAAATTACTTCAGGGAATATTTACACTGTAAAGATTCACTGTTACATATATCAGACATCTAATTAAAAAATGAAAACCCCCACGGGGAATAACAAACCACTGTTTGAATTAAAAAGAAGAAAATAACATTATCATGGACAAAAGTAATACAATATGCCTCAACCACTTAGTGGCATGGGCCTAAAACAAATTGAACAATAATTTTGAAGCATGATTTATTCATTACACAACATGCAACATCCTTTTCAATTGCATATTGTCAGAGTCAGCTGTCAAGCTTTGGTTTCTTGTCAGATACACCTACAATATCACTGATCCATTTCAGATATGGTGGGTTACCATTATCAATCTAAAAAAAAGTAAAGAAGCATTAATTTTTTGTAATATATTATCCTTGATTGGCTATAAATCATTTTATATAAAAACTGAAACTAAGGAACATGTTTTTATCTAATTATTCATAACTTGAAAAAGAATAACAAAAACATTGGGTTCCAAACAGATAAAGCCTTCAACCTCATTCTCCACCCAACTTTCTAACTAAATATGAAATTAGAAAATAAAAAAATAACATTTCAAGATTTCAAATCTTCCATTTAACTTTATCTTTTAATTTATTTTTTAATTTATTTTATCTTCATAGACTGTAAATCTTAAAGTTTTTTATAAACTGTTAGTAAACTATGACAGTTAAACTACTTAATCCTTCAATTTCAGATTCCTCTTTGTTTCAGAGAGAGAGAAAAACAAACTTGTTACATCTTTTGTAAAGATACAAATTTAGTCAAGACACTCAAAACATTGTACAGTGTGTTAAATAATTAAGTTAATATATCATCAAATCATTTAATACATTTAAAAGTTCCAAATTTACAATCTTCAGTGTTTTTAAGTTCATATTAAAATTAATTTTAAATGAACTTTGACAATGATGAAAAACTATAGATAAATCCTCTGGAATAAAAAAAACAGTATATTTTTTCAAACAATACTTAAATTGTATTATTACTTTGATGGTTTCCGTAATTACAACATGACAAAGATGATTAAAGGATCGAGTTCTATAAATTCATAGAAAAGTAGAGCAGAGATCAAATAAACTGGTACTGGTAATGATCATTTATACATAAACAAGTGTTCATAAAACATTCTGTAGGATGTATAACAGTATATTTCACCTCACATAAAAAGATTCAAGTCTTTTGATAAAATTATAATACAATATCAATAAAGACTTATTTTGAAGATTTGATCATGGTAGCAGGTTTCAGTTACTTAATGTGATATAACAATTCCTTAATAATGTCAGTTTATTTTTTATTTTAAATTATTCACTTATTTATGGCAAGTTGAAAACGTTATTGTTTTTAACTATTGTATATATTGGTTATATCATCCTATTATCTTATCTTTGGAAGTAATGTACCTAAAATTAGAGAATGGTATATCCAGTACATATATTGTCAACATTTAAAAATAAACAGCTGCGCCATGAGCGCATGATACGCCCTTCGTCTTGTGTGTGAATTTTTATGCAATAAGCATAAATAGTTTCTGACATATGGCGTGACATGCAAAAACCCCTTTTTTTTTTTACAAAAAACTCAATATCTCTAAAATAAAATTTTGAATCAAAACCAAAAAGTATACAGATCTTGAGATTAATATAACTAAGAAGTGTGTAAAATTTTAAGCAATAATCATAAATCGTTTTAGAGATACGGCACGACATGTGAAAAACCCCTCCCCCTTTTTTTACAAAATACTCAATAACTCAAAAATAAAATTTTGAATCATCACCAAAAAGTATACAGATCTTAAGGTTAATATAACTAAGAAGTGTGTAAAGTTTTAAGCAATAATCATAAACTGTTTTTGAGATACGGCGCGACATGTGAAAAACCCCTCCCCCTTTTTTAACAAAATACTCAATATCTCTAAAATAAAATTTTGAATCATCACCAAAAAGTATACAGATCTCAAGATTAATATAACTAAGAAGTGTATAAAGTTTTAAGCAATAATCATAAATTGTTTTTGAGATACGGCGTGACATGTGAAAACCCCCCCTTTTAAAAAAAAAAAAATCAATATCTCAAAAATAAAATTTTGAATCAAAACCAAAAAGTATACAGATCTTTAGATTAATATAACTAAGAAGTGTGTAAAATTTTAAGCAATAATCATAAATCGTTTTAGAGATACAGCGCGACATGTGAAAAACCCCTCCCCCTTTTTTTTACAAAATACTCAATAACTCAAAAATAAAATTTTGAATCATCACCAAAAAGTATACAGATCTTAAGGTTAATATAACTAAGAAGTGTGTAAAGTTTTAAGCAATAATCATAAACTGTTTTTGAGATACGGCGCGACATGTGAAAAACCCCTCCCCCTTTTTTAACAAAATACTCAATATCTCTAAATAAAATTTTGAATCATCACCAAAAAGTATACAGATCTCAAGATTAATATAACTAAGAAGTGTGTAAAGTTTTAAGCAATAATCATAAATTGTTTTTGAGATACGGCGCGACATGTGAAAAAAAACACACACCTGTTTTAGTTACTAAGTCCCGTAACTCAAAAAGTTTTTATCTTATTTTCACCAAAAAGTATACAGTTCTTTTGACCATCATAAGAAACAACTATGTTAAGTTTCATGAAATTTGGATAAGTCATTCTCAAGTTACGGTGCGACATGTTGATGCCGGACAGACAGACGGACGGACGCCGGACATTTGTATAACATAATAAGTCCCGTCAAAAATTTGACGGGCGTATAAAAAAGTGGTTGACTGCTTAAGATCCAGGGAAAAAAGGGTTATTGCTAACCAAATGAAACTCTTCCACAGAGTCATCTCCTCTTGGTCATGGTATTTAAACTTTTGTCAGTTCAATGTAATGATATGAATCTATTGTTAAGGATAAAATGTTGATTCTAGATCTAGGTTTTTTGTAAATATTGTCTCATTAGAGTGTACCCGACTAATCTTTCTATTCATATTCTTGATAAAAATTGTATGAACATTGAGCAATGTTATCTTTTGAAGAACTGGTCAATGAAACTCATAATGTGTAGTTATTTGTCCTAGTATTAACAGACAACATAATTTTTAGATATTGAATCTGTATTACATGATACATTTGGATAAAATATTTCCAGATTGTTTGAAATTTGATGCCTCAATAATAACAAATAAAGCATATTTACCTTTGAACTTATGACCTCTGCACAATCATATGGATGATTTTCTCTACAGAAAAATAAACAAAAGTAGATAATATATTCTATAACTTATAAATTACAAATCTGAAAAAAATTAATATGTAAATATCAAAATTTTTTTTTTACTAGTGTTAAGATCAATGTTAATGCATTGTTGTAATTAATAACAAACACCATGACCAAAAGTAAAAAGATGAACAGACAAATGACAGTCCAAAAAAAGGTACACATAAAACTCAATGCTGAACAACACAAACTCCACCAGACACTGGGGTTGAAGTCAGTGCTCCAGAAGGGTGAGCTGCTCCTGCTCCACTAGTGACATCCATCATGTCATTTGTTAAAATATGTTCATGAAATATCTCTGGTAAATAAGGGGTCACACAAAAGTGGATTGGAAATTGTCTCTTGTCAAACCCTTACAACATTATCAAATTTAATAACCATCTGTACTAGTAAATAATTTAACCCAGGTCCCTGATCCACATGACTGATTACAAGAATTTAAATGATAATTTTGAGTGCCAATTAGACATCTTTATGTAGTTCTGCATTCACATTATAAATCAATGATCATACTGTGACTCTCACTGCATCCATAACTGAGTTCTAGTAATGTAAAAATATATTCCTACAGAAAGTCTGCAGTATCTGATATACAATGCTGGGTGGTAATTCTATTTTTTCCATAAGTCTGCTCTTTTGAGATTTAGTCAACAAATAGTATACAAGCTGTAGTATCAACCCAGTTGTAGTAAATTTATAATGATATTGACGTTGCTGTTTTTTATGCTTGTTACTTAATTTCACTCCTTCTGAAACGCTTAAATGATCCAAAATATATAGTCACTTCTGGTAATTTCATTTGTCTAGTAAGTTTGTGAAACTTGTTGACTTAATTATATATAATGTATCACCATGTAGTCAATGTTTTTTAAGTATGTTCTATAATTTATACGCATGGAAGTTGCTTCGTAAAAAATACAACTCACTTTTGGATGGATTAAAAAAAATGTGAGCATGTCATACATGTCCCTATCAAACTGATTTTAAAAATGAAGATTTTTAGGCAATTCAAAAAAGAGCTCTTACATTTTATTTCAATCACACTTAACTTTGAATGGTATTCAGTTCTATGATTACATGTTATCTTGACTTTAACCTTTGATCTTTAAACTGATAGCTTAGCTAGCTTTCTGTAGTAGCGAGCATATTTTTAGTTTGCCGTCTTTTATTTTCTTGTTCAAGTTAGTGGTCATCCTATTGGTAGCTGGACTGTGCAGGTTTTTTTTTATAGTGTTTTACTTCACAACATATGGTATAGATATGTAAAAGGGGCAGGTGTTTGCACACCTAAAACTGTTATAAATCTGCTGCATTTTGTCCCTGTATCTAGCCAAGCTATCTGGACCAATATATTTGGCTTGTTTAATTTTCGTAAAATTTTGACAAAACATTTACTTTGACCTGTTGACAAAAATATAAAAATTTCAAGAAATTTGAACCACACAATTTACAGGAATAATTTCATTGGATATGTAGCAGTTTGACAAACACTAATTTTGATCATTGAGAAGCTTGATTTCTCTTTATTAATAGTATGTGATTAAAACGTTCAGCTGATTTTTACAGAGTTAACTCCCTTTAGCTGTTCTGTTTACCCTTAATTGTTGTTTGTATTCATTTGTACATCTTTTTTCTGAGGAGTCAGGTGTTGGTAGTTAGTGTGGTCTGTTGTGCTATCCATTATTTTTAGTATTTCCTGTTTTCCTTTTTATGTATAATTATAGTCACTTATGCTTCACAATATGAGAGGGTCTGGATGGGGTTTACAGAATAGAGAATGATGGGTTAAATCTACAGAAATATTGACAATAAAAAAAGAAAATAGGATAAAACAATAAAGAAAAGATAAAATGGGGTTCTAAAATAAGAAGAATAGAGAATAATAGGCAAAATTTTTAAAAATTAGAGAAAACTCAGGCTAAAAAATTAAAGAATACAGAATTGAAGGACCACCCATCCGGACTCTCATATGAAGCTTGATAACATTCAAATGCAACACAAGTCATATTGTGTCTATTATGTAGGTTGTTATGCTGATCCATCACTTACTGTGAAATTTAATAAGGTTTTTGCTTTCAGCAGTCACACACATTTTATAGTCCATTATGACAACAAGCTCAATCAATTGTATGAGATTTGACAATGACATATTACTAGTACATATAAACTAATTGTGCTTTAACCAAGAACTAATCAAGTCTATAGATGACTGAACTCATGTTCTATATTCAAGTTAAAGTGAAGGTTATTCAATTTTATGCCATCATTAACAAAACACCCAAGGTGATTGCAAAAGCTAAAATGATCTGTGGACAAGATGAGGTAAAAAGTTCATAATCATAAATTTCATTATATATACCTTACAAACTTGGATATGTCATCAACTTTATCTGTTGCTGTTTTTATCATCTAAAAAATCAAATATGCTTAAATAAAAAGACTCAGTTTTCTTTACAAACCCAAATAAAACATTTTTTATTTGAGTCTGTGAGGTTTTCCATAATTTGAAAAGAGCAATTTATTCTTAATAAAAAAGTAACATTGTCCCTTTTCATCAACAATCAAAAAGCAATATACCTCATATAAATTGTAGATGGATCCAAACATTACAATGCATTGGTGTTGATGGTAGATGTCTCTACTTAATTTATTCAAAACGTTTTTTGGACTGAGGAGATTTTAATCTTGACACACTGTATAGATACATGTCTAATTAGAAGGCTGCATGTTTACTTCAAGGTGTCTTTTAGGTATAAGCTTAATCTAGTTGGCGTCTCATTTACATATACCCTAGATTCCTCTTTATTAGTAAATATGGTGTCTATCAGTTCAATGAGATCTTCAGAGTTATGAAGACATGGTATTATGTATAATGAATGTTAAAAAGAAATAACTTCTGCAAAAAACAAAAAACATTGACCAAAAATTACAACAGAATATTATTACAAATGTATTATGAAAAAAACAAAGTTATAAAATTGAGAGGTATTGGATATACGAGTTCTGTGGAGTTGCTTTCATAAATTTTTGAGTACTGTAAATTCAGAAATTATTGTGAGTTTTTATTTAATGTGAATAATGCGACTGGGTGAGTACAGCAAAAAATAAATTGCTTCGCCAAGCGCAGCTGGAAACGACTGCAGAGGTCCAACCCGGAACAGTTGGGGCAAAAATGGACACAATATTCATGCTTGATACAGGTCTGAATTTGGATTGAAATTAAATGTTTGACACATAATAGGTTTCTGACACAGAATAACTGTAGTCAAAGAACTTAGAATTGGTTATGAGATTTGAATCTATATTCAATTTTCTGCTTTTGTGCAATACACACTGCTGTTGCGACTTGCAACCCCCCTCCCCTCCCCAAAAAAATAAAATTTACCCCCTCCTTTTTTTTTGCTTTTGTGCAATACACTATGCTGTTGCAAATTGACACCCCCTTTTTTTAGGGCAAAAATTTTTTTTTTCACCCCACCCCTTTTTTTTGCAAAAAAAAAAATATTTGAAGAAATTTTCTTTTTAATTTCTGAAATCTGTAATGAGAAATAAAAAATGTCCCCCCCCCCCCCCCAACAATTTCTTTTTCACCTCCCCTCCCCCTCCCCTTTTTCCCCAAAAATTTTTTTCCCTCAAGATATGGTCATTATCTCAATTCAAGTTTCCAATGGAGTTTGCAACCATAATTACCCATTCAAATACATCATAAAAATCTTAAAATAGAAAATGACATACATAATCATGTCTAAAAATAATATATCTTTAATCAGCATTTTTATTAGTAACTTCTAAAAATAAATTGACAGCTAATCACCTAAAGACAATACAAAATTTCTTTATACATAATTTTAAAGCAGTGTAAGGGAGGTGATCCAAATTTAACATTGTACTTAAAAGTGAATGTCCATTAACAAGGAAACCCTTGTTTTTCACCCTTTTTTGCCCCTAATTCCTAAACGGTTTGAGCCATGACCCCCCAAAGCCAATCCTAACCAACCCTTTGTGGTATGGAAACTTTTTGTATAATTTCAGAGAGATCCATACACCGTTCCACAAGTTATTGTCTGAAAACTAGAAAAATGCTTATTTGGGCCCCTTTTTTGGCCCCTTATTCCTAAACTGTTAGGACCATAACCCCCAAAGTCAATCCCAACCTTCCTTTTGTGGTTATAAACCTTGTGTTTAAATTTCATAGATTTCTATTTACTAATACTAAAGTTATTGTCAGGAAACCAAGTGTCTTCGGAAGACGACGACGACGACAAGGTGATACCGTGTTTCTTTTTTCTACATTGACTAGAGGTATAGGGGAGGGTTGAGATCTCACAAAACATGTTTAAGCCCATCGCATTTTGTGCCTGTCCCAAGTCAGGAGCCTCTGGCCTTTGTTAGTCTTGTATATTTTTTAATTTTAGTTCATTTATATGTTTTGGAGTTTAGTGTGATGTCTATTTTCACTGAACTAGCACACAATTTTATTTAGGGGCCAGCTGAGGACCACCTCTGGGTGCGGGATTTTCTCGCTGCATTGAAGACCCATTGGTGGCCTTCAGCTGTTGTCTGCTCTTTGGTCGGGTTGTTGTCTCTTTGACATATTCCCCATTTCCATTCTCAATTTTATTATTTAATCAGCTATCAATTTATTAAAAGTATTTATAACCAATATCTTACAACACAATAAGTTAACAAATGAATGACCTTTTCAATGTTCTCTGCTGTAATCCCTTTGTTCTGACCACATTTTATCCCTAGCTGTGACAGTGTAATAACAAGGGTGTATATATTATTTAAAAATATGTGTCCTTGGTTTTCAATAACACTTGGATCAATTAACTTACCAATAACAGTTCACCATCTTCATTGATTTTCTCTTCCCATTCATAACTGAAATTACATTTTATTTTGTTATATGTGTAAAGAGGAATTTCTTTAAATATTCTTGATAGAATAATGTCAAAATCATTGCCTATTGTCTTCATGGTGGAAAAAATTACACTTAATGTGCATCAACTAACAAAAACATATAATTTATTTGAAAATGTTTTCCTTATTAGTATAAAACTTTTTTAATGAAGAGTTTTTTTGTAATTTTCTAAAAAATTTGTTTCTAAAAATGAATTATTTCAATAATTCCATGTATATGTCCATATCATATGTCATGTCAGTGTTAATATCTTAATTATACAAACACATCTTTTTTTTCCATTCGCTGCAAAACTTGTTATAAAAGTTTGATCAAATGAAATACTTTTTTACACAAGAAGCAGCTAAAAACAAGGAGAATGGCGGAGATAACATAAAAGTGCAAATGAGAAAGCTATCGACAAAAGAAAGCAAATATAAAGTTCCTTAACAATGTGCTACAATTAAAACATAGTAGATTCAAATGACAAAAACAAAAAAAAACGAGAGGCATTGATCACCTGGTGAAAAAAAATGAACAGTTTGCTATTTAGGACTTTTATATGGGCATACTTTAGTTACTCTTTGTGTTGCTGATCATTTTTGGCAATTTACATGCAAAACCTAGTTCCTATAGTAACAGCCAAATCAGTAAAAATCAACATATCAGAGAAAATAACTTCAAAATGGGTTGTCAAATTTTCAGAGTAAATAGATCATTTCATGCTGATCCTTTTTGAAGCTTACACTTTTAACCTCTAGCTCCTATAGTTTTCAATATAACAGCAGCAAAAATGTGAAAAATTGGAAAAATGTATATATTTTCAGGGGCAATAACTCATTGGCCCTGAAATTCATTTGTCATTTCTTCATGCTTTCATTGTAAGATTATCTATATAAAACTGACACCTTAAATACAGCTTTATCATTATGATGTCTTTACACAGAAATAATGCCTGACTGAGAACTTAGCATTATTAAAATGGTTTACTTACACAGATGTAATGCCTGGTATAATATTGACACATGCTGCTAACTTATTCTTCACTATACCACTGCAAAAAAAAACTATACTCCTTAAAATCAATTGTAAAAGATTCTCAATTAGCATACATGTTAAAAACAGTATGTCATGATTTTGCCAGGTTTTTACCAAACTAAAATTCTTTCCTCCCCTTGGATGGATGTTTTTTTTTCATGGTCTATATTTTTTATATATCATTCTCATGGTTAAAGGTGATTTAAAACTGCTAAAGGGCTTTCAATTATTTGCCATTGATTGCTTTAAAGATATGACTTTGAGTAAGTCTCTGATTAATTTATCATCAAAAGTGTCATCATTTTTTTTCCTGATTTCCTATTTTCAATTCTGATGGTTTTTATCTTCTTGTCTATTTTCTAATAAAGGTCATGTTATCTGTTGTTTATTCAATAAATAAAGACTACTTCTAAGGAGGTGTTTAACGACCTTGACTACCCATGCAGGTCTCACACAGCCAGTAATAAATAAGATAGTTTTTAAAAAAACACTCTAGGAATTGATCAGGCTAGTCTTAGTCTGGTGCTAATTGGCACTTAGAAAAGTGAAATGTTGTAATGGTAGATTCAAGCTGCTGGCATCAGCCTAATTTTACCACTAAAAATAGAAATGTTAGGTTATTAGCTTCGTAAACAAACCATGTGACAGTTAAATCTATTACTTAATTACTGCCTTGGGGATAAGAAATTTTCAGGACATTCTTACAATTACATTGTTTACTCTTGTTTTCATCCTTTCTAGCAGATATTGTTTTAATGTTTGGTATATCATGTGTCCTACACCATTTTTTAATGGGATGCTTACGGAACTTCCCTTCATTTTTGGATTTAAATGTTTACAATGATTGTACATGATTTATCATAGTTTGTAATTTGGTTTATATTTTTGTAATTGTTATTTTGAATAAAAAATATGTTTTATTTTTAGAAAGAAATTTTATGTTTGTATTTTGTAAAATTTTTAATTAATTTTGGTTTAATTTTACCTACCGTATGTATGCTATGGCAAGTACTCGACTTGTCACAGTTTGTTTAAAGTAACTTGGTTTGAAATATTAATTATAATTAGCATGTCACTAGCATTATCACTGCATATTTTAAAGTTTTTATCAAAACATTAAGGGATTATGCTTTGTTTAATTATATATCTATTTTGCTAATGAGAGTACTATTTACATATCGTGTCATGTTGATTATTTTTTTTGGTTTAGTTTAAAACAGCATTGTGAAATTTTGGAAAATTAGTCATCTTTCGGAAACCTAAATTTACACTGCTAAAGTCTATCATACTGGATCTGTAAGACTGTCGATCAGTCAACCAGTTGACCTTGTAGTGTTGAGGAAAAAATTTATTTTTGACTCACATTTTATTTTTTGAGAATTTTTTTAGAAAGCAGTCAGTGTTTTGGAACCGCAACCTCTCAATACTCAGGTCTTATATACTGGACCTACAAGACTGTCCACCAGTCTACCAGTTGACGGTGTAGACAGTAGTGCTGAGACAAAGTTTATCTCTGACTCACATTTTTACTTTGGCAATTTCTATTTGAGAATTATTACATTTTTGAGACTTTTACATTTTGGATTTTAAAATTAAGTTCATTTTATGATTTTATAAGTAGTTTTGGCATTTATTTGATTTTTGACATTGTAAAGAGAAATAGTTTTATTTTGGAATCAATATTTAGATTTTATACTTTGTACCTTGATTAGATTATTATTATTATTATTTGGCATTGTTTACTAAATGATTGTAATCGTCATTCTTCTATTATAAAATTGTTATCGTTAATTAAATTATGGAAACCTTCCTTGTGTTTTAGCTATGCCTATCAGAATATTAAGTCTAGCAATATACTGACCCCTGTCCCTTGGTTCAAATACATAAGAGTTAGCTCCCCCTTATCTAACAGTGCTCTGGACCTTGGTGACAGATAACATGCCAAACATCAAATCTATTAGAAAGGCTAAAAACAGAGTTAACACTGTTGTTATCCTGAAAATGTCTTATCCCCAAGGCAGTCTATAAAAAAGTCTATAAAAAAAATTGCCAGACAACATTCTAAAACCTCTTAAATCACATTTTAGTTCAAAGTTGCATAACTCAAAATATGTTTTTTATGAATACAGACACAGCACTTCTAACCATTAGAAAATATTGAATGGTATCATTTAAACATAATTATATGAAAAGAACTAAGCAATTTTGAGGGATTTAAAAATTGCCTTTGAAAGAACTTTATGAAATACCTTTAACAAATGAAAATTATGATAAAATGACACATATATATTCAAGAGGTACTGCAGATGGAATTTTTAGTGAATTCAGTGAGCATCTTTTCTGGTAGATAATATAAAATATGTATAAGACATACAGATATTTTAAACACAGGATAATTAATATCTTCAGAAAGGAATAGGTTAACTTTTGCCAAAATATGACCTTTAATTACAACTTTATTATAAATCTTATAGCCAATTTTAACCGTTCGTGAACCTATTCTTTTACCTGAAGCTAGTGTTTTTTATATATTTTTTTTCATATTACCATGATTGTGCCTATACTTAAAACATACTGGTCTGTAAACCATATAAAATGTTTAGATGACAAATATCTAAAGACTAACATCAATAATTGCCCTGTGAAGGAAACTGACCAGTTAAGCATGTTTAGCTTATTTAAAACAAACTTCCAAAAATTTTCTACATATATATGTATATTAATATGAGGTGCTTTGATTTAAAACAAAAGATATATACTGAGAGAGTTTTTTGGCAACTTCAAGATCAGGTACTGTGACAAAGGCCATAGAATGTGTTCCAGGTGTGTATGTACTCATGGCTCTGCAAAAGTTTCTCACTACAGTCAACAAAACTGGCATCAAGTAGTTACCACAAATTACCTGAAAAATTAGGATGATTATACAAAAGGTATTTAAGTTGTCAGAACATCCCCAAAACATACATTTTTCTCATGTGGTAGTCTGTTTTACAGGTTAACTGTACAAATGGATAAAATCATATTTGTTCTACATTCAAACTAATCTTTCTTTATCTTCATATTACTTGATTAAATGCTGATATCTTATAAAAGGATATTGGCTTTGAACTAGCTTTCAGTAACCGTAAGTACTCTTAGATAGACCAACCTTGTGTTTTTGTCATTTTGGTAGTTTTTTTTCGGTGCTTCGTGCTCATATAATCTGTCAAGCCCTTTGAACTTATTTTCACAATTAAATTTTGTTTTATGCTATGCTGTTACATCACTGTATAAGGTTAGGGGAGGGTTGAGCAATCACAAACATGTCTAACCCTGCCAAATTCTTAGTGTGCATGGGTCAGTAGCCTGTAGTACAGTGTTCTTTTATAGGGTGCAGCACCTCCATTTGTTATCCAACACCCTCAGTGTGCCCTATATATATATATCCTTTCCATCTTGGTGCACTGCTCTTTTCATTGAACCACCCAACTGCCTTTTTATTCAGCTAATCATCCCAACGTTGGTTACCTCAGCTTAATGTAATATCAATTTGTGTATTTCATACACAAACTTGTTATCATGTAGTAGATATACTCACCTTGGCTTGCTTTGATTTTAAATTGTATCCATTAAAAATGTTTTAGTGATAAAAATATCAATGCATATTACAATATTATATGCAACCTCATTGGTTTTTAAAATTCCAATTTTAATACTGACTTAAGCACCTTCTTACACATGTTTAATTGTCTATTTTTGAGATAAGTACCAATTTAAAATTAGCATCTAAGATCTTGCCCTTTTCAAATCCTGGGCTGAAACTCTGTTGTTGTTGGTTGCTGTCTGAATATTTGTTGTTTTGATTATTGTTTGGAAAGACTTAAATTCCATTTGAACCCCCTTGTTGATGGAATAAGAAAATTCACAGGTAAGGGGTTCAAATGGAAATCATGCTAATTTTGTTTAGCATATAATTAAGTCTGGCAGTTTGTTTTTTCTTTTTTTACATTAAGCAGGTACTTTCTATACGTTAGTATCCCTGCATTAAATCATACCTGATGACCTATTATAGCTTACGTGCAATGGTTTTGCTGGCTGTTGAAGGCCCTATGATGACAAATAGTTGTTTACATTCTAATATCAGGCGAGAGAGGAAAATATACTCAGTGAGTAAGGGAGCTACCATTTGATTTTTTATGGGGGGGCTAGGATAAAATTTGAAAAAAATAGGCAGGACAGGAGTTTTGGGTAAAAAAAAAGGCAGGATGAGTCACTTTGCAAATAAAAAAGGCAGGATGACAATATATGTAAAAAAAGTCAGGATAAACCCCCCAAAAAAAGGCACGACCGAATAGAGTGAAAAATAAAAAGGCAGGACAGAGATTACAACTAAAAAAAAATGCAGGACAAAATTTTTCATCCTAGCCTCCCCCCACCCCCTCCATAAAAATCAAATGGCAGCTCCCTAAACAATTTTCATCTCGCACCTGTGAATCACCTGTGGTAAATTAACCGACAGTTCTTAATGAGTTGGTACCGCAGGCACTTGTCTCTGAATTTTTTTTCTTCCTATATATACCTTAATATATATATATATATATAGGGGGGGGAAATTCAGAGACAAGTGCTTGTGATGTGGGACTAAGTAAATTATGCTTATTGATTGAAAATGATTGTCCCCTAAAAGATTAGTCATGTTAGTTAAAACCGGGATTTGGCGTTTAGCATTCTGTAACTTTTTTTTTTTTTTTGGAAAAGTGCATACGCTGTTACCCCTATGAGGATGAATCCCCAAATATGCCGTCTGGTGAGCTCTGCAATTTTGGCTTTCAAAACGAAAGTAAATCCCAGTACGGTTAAAAATAGATACACACGCGTGATGAAAGCACAGCACAGACTATTTGATAACTCGGCCCATAACAAACTCGGACTATTAGGAAATTTTAGTAAGTCAAAACGATTTTATTTACTTTATTCAAATAAGTTATCAATAAAAATAACAAATTATTTATCTTCCACTAGATCACAACTGAGACTACTATAACACATGTGTTATAGTAGTCTCAGATCACAAGAAAGTTGAAATGTAACGGGAATAGATTTTCCCAAGTTCACGGAATATTGGATAATAAAAGAAATGCTTTCAAGCTAGAATAATTTATTCTACGTGAATAAAATACACATCAAGTTACAAATTGTAGCAATCAAATTTACAAGTATAATTTAAATGTACGGTTAGAACAGTATCTCACCTAAATAAAGTGAATTCAAAGATCAAGCAAGTTACGGACAGTAGATTCCGTCTTATTCCAATTGCTTTCCCGGTCATAATCTTCCGTGCAGCACGGATCGGGCCACCGGGCCGGCCGGGACATCGTCAGAACGAGGGTGTCCCGGCCGGTCCTATCGGAAGTGGACCGACACACCCAAATAGCAAAACGACCATAAAGTCGTGTAAAAGCTATTTCAATATAATAAACGTGACATAAAAGCAAATTCCATTATATTCCCCCTCCCTTAAGACATAATGCGGAAACCACATTATTCTAAAGATACAATTAAGGCTGAAACATATAGATCATAATATTAGTATAACATATAAACACAACAATATTTAATATAAAATTCAACAACAACAAAAAAACAACAATAAAAACGCACCTTTCTATTTTCTTTTCTTTAAACAAAAAAAATAGTTGGAGAAAAATTTTCCACTAAATTGACGAAAGAAAATTCTATAGAGCATTACTCTCCTTTCTTTAATTACCAAAAATAAATGGTCATAACTTACCTTAATAATTATAATCTAAAATAACATTTGGACAATTCATTGTAATTCAAATTCAAATTTCTCAAAAATTCAGTTCTAAGTTACCCATTCATATCAATATTAATTCAGAACTCAAGTCAATACATCTAACTACTCTAATACTAAGTATGGCACAAGAAATTTTCAAAGTTATTGTTCCAAATCCTGGAAAAGATTATCTCTGTTCTTTAATTCTGCTAACTGGGTCCCGAGTCAATAACCTTCTGTTTTCCGCTTCCACAGTTCTTCTTTCCTGGCGTTCTCGTTCGAGGCGGGTCCCTTCCTTTCTAATACTTTCAAGTCTGTCCTTGGCAACCTTTCTCGTTCTACCAATGCAGTCAATAGCATTGCAAAGGTAGGCTACATATTACTCTAGCTCTTCTTCTCCCTTAGGAATGGGAGGTACAACAAATGGCGGTAAATCACGGCAGGTGGTCTGAGTACTGGAAGATTGAAAAGCAACGGAAATATACCCAAAAGAGGTATCTAAACTCCTGGATGACAATAAAGAAGTATCTGAAGATGCTGAATGTGGTCTCTGGCGATATTCCTCCAAAGTTATGGTGGTAGCAGGTTTTCTTGCAGGTATAGACACTGTAAACTGAGGTCCGTCAGAATCATCTGCAGTGTTGGTCAAAGAAGAGGCAACCAAAGAAGCAGAAGGTGAAGGAGCCGAAGCAGGACAAGAAGGTACAGTTGAAACGGTTAAACTGGCAGACACGGTAGATAAGACAGGAGCTGAGGTTACAGGTGACAGTACACATGCAGAAGTTCTCGAGACTGTTGGAGTGGAAGAGGTGCAGATGATGGTACTAGCAGACGTTGTAGGTGTTGCCGGCTGATCCATTCTATTCTTGTAAATCCAAAATACAGGATCAATAAATCCTCTATTATCTTGTACTACTTTGTTTATTTTAGCTACTGATGCCTCTAAAGTAAGTTTATCATGAATCCCGTGAATCCTGCTGAGGTGAGTTTTGATGTCATGCCTCCTCTTACATGTTGCCTGACAACCATTCATACAACATGTATACGTTACACATATTTCCATGTGTTTTTCCTCCCAATGTCTGAGGTATTTTGTACGTGAAGCAAATTTGTTTGTCCCACACTCCTCTACAGGACACTGCATCAAACCCCTAGGCTTGAAAAAGAACTCAACCTTGTCTGACTCATTTATATCCCCTCCTTGGTTCATTACACTAATTTCCTGGTCCATCTCTTCCTCATCGTAATCTAAAACGTCGGCGTCAGCCATAATACTGAAAAGAAAATTTACAAAGATCTCAAAATCGAGGATTTAAGAATATAAATTGGTCACCTAGGACGAGTGGCAGTTCCTACTATTCAATGCCAAAAATTGCTTAAACCACCAGATCACATACTATATATAGTAATATATAAACCATGAGTCAAGTCATGTAACCCTACCATAAATAATGGTAATAATTTTATTCCGTATATCTGTACACCACCGAAAGCTCTTGTTACATAGCCCATGGTTACACCGAAAAATGTACAAATATACTCTATGGCATTCCTGAATATCATAGGTATTACAAAACGTCAAAGGAACAAGTTTACACCCTAATAAAATTGTTTTAAAATGTGTTTTATTAAGCAGGAAAAAAATGTACTAGCGTCTAATTTAACCTAACCACCGGTTCATACATGTACATGAACTTTTAAGGTGAAAATGGAAGTTTGGGTCGAATAAGTCGACCACGCGAACTGTATTTAAGTGAGTCTTGATGGTAGTTAACGCCAATTGCGTCACTATCCGTTACAAGAAAAGTATCTATTGATTCTATCTCTGTGTCGTTAGATTCCTGAGATTCAGACTCAAATAGTGTTTTGAGAGACGAATCAACATTTAACAACTGATTTTCAATTCCGTCTACTTCCACCCTTTTTAAATGGTCAACGTGTACTATTTTCATTTTCGCGTTATGACACGACTGAATTTGATAAGTGACATCCGCAATTTTTCTTATTATTTTAAATGGCCCTGTCCAGCCAAGTCCTAGTTTTTGTTAAGCATGTGGCGGATACCAATACCAGACTCATTGGTCCTTTGCGAAATTTCCCGGCTTTAGCTTAACATCGTAATAATGTTTTTGCCTATGGAAGCTGGCTTCGAGTTTTTCATGCGCAAAATAGAAAGATCGTTGCATAGCTTCTTTTACCCACTCTATATATTTAATCGGGCAATCAATTTTGCCTTTATTTGGAGGCGAACCAACAATCACGTCCAATGGAAGACGTATTTCCCGTCCTAACATGAGAAGGTTAGGAGTACATTTTGTGCTTTCATGAACAGCGGCACGGTAAGCCATCATTATAAACGGAAGATGATCATCCCAATCGGAACGATTTTCGTCTACATACATTGCGAGCATGTTTTGAGCAGTACGGTTATACCTCTCGACCATGCCGTCCGATTGAGGTCTGTAGGGGGTAGTTCTTAACTTGTCAATGCCTAACAATTTGCATATTTCAGAAAATAAATTTGACTCGAACTCCTGCCCCTGATCCGTATGAATTCTAGCTGGTGTCCCAAAACGACAGATGAATTCCGTAGTCAATTTATCCGCTACTGATTGTGCCGTATGATTCTTTAAAGCGTATGCCTCCTTCCATATAGAAAAGTAGTCACCAACTACCATAATGTATTCATTTTGATCGTCCGTCATAGGCAAGGGTCCCATGATATCGATCTCAATGCATTCTAATGGACTTGTAACGGAACAATGTTGCATAGGATATTTGCCCATTCCCGGTCCAGGCTTACGTTTCGCACACGACGGGCACGTTTGACAGCACCTAGCAACATCACTGGTCATTAATGGCCAATAAAACCGACTTCGAACCTTAGGTAAGGTTTTTTCGCGACCTAAATGGCTGTACGGTTATTGTGTAACTGTTGCATTATTTCTTTTCGCAGTTCTCTCGGTGCAACCAGTTGGTTAGTAATAGATCCGTCAATTTCGTAAAATTTACGATATAGAAGCTCATTTTGAGTAAACAGTAAATCCCATTGTCTTAGTAAGGCGGATAACTCCTGATTAGGAGTATTCACGACCGGTTTTTCATTTCCATTTTTAAGAAACTGCGTTACAGTACTGAGGTTACTGTCTTCTTGTTGTAGTCTTAAAATTTCCTCGTTGTCCCATTGTTCGACCCAGTTCAACTGAGTGATGTCAGGTAATTCGCTACTTTTCGAAGGATTATTAGTTCCTTTGCTTATCGCATTCACGCTGCATGACATGTTGATTTTGCATTATTGGCAATCCTCTCGTTTACATCGGCGTCTAGGCACTCTTGAAAGTGCATCTGCGTTGCCGTGTGCACTACCCTTACGGTGTTGTATGGTCATGTCATACGTGTCTAACAAGGATATCCATCTCGCCACCATTCCTTCTGGTTCTTTGAAATTTTTCAACCGGACTAGCGAAGAGTGGTCTGTGCTGAGGAGAAAATTTCTCCCATACAGGTAGTACTTAAACTGTTTAACGAACACAACAACAGCCAAAAGTTCGCGGTAAGTAGTACAGTACTTTACTTGAGACCTAGACAAAGTACGTTTTGCTGCCATACGCTATAACACGTTCTTCATCGTTTTGTATTTGGGACAACACCGCTCCTATTCCGTATAAGCTAGCATCGGTGTCTAAAATGAACGGATCATTCTGTGTGGGATAAGCTAAAATTGGGGACGATGTTAGTGCCTCACGAAGCTTTAAAAACGCGTCCTCGCTCTTGTCTGTCCATTGGAATTTTTGATTTTTTGCGGGTAAGTTGTGTTAAAAGAAAAGCGATATCGGAAAAGTTAGGAATAAATTTCCTATAATAAGATGCTATACCTAGGAAGCTTCGTACATCACTTATGTTTGCGGGCTTTGGCCAATTCTGTACGGCGTTTATTTTCGCCGGGTCACATTTAACTCCGTGTTCTGATACTACATGACCCAAGTACTTTATTTCGTCGCGGGAAAATGCACACTTTTTCGGCTTAAATTTTAAATTTGCTTTACGGAATCTGCCAAATACAGGGGTGTCGGTCATAAAACTTTACTCCGTACTCGGAGTACAAAATTTGTGCTCGAAACACCATATACAGAATTTTGATTGGTTGATTTCTGAGTCTGAGTACTATAATCGTGCTCGAAATTTTTATGACCGCAAGGCCTTATCTCAGATTTTCTAAAGTCTGCGCGAACGTTTTGCCAAATATGATAGCGTCATCTAAATAGACGAGACATTTTTCCCATTGAAGACCGGACATCACTAGCTCCATTAACCTCTCAAAAGTCTTCGGACTGTTTACTAGACCAAACGGCATATGTTTGAACTGAAATAAACCCTTGTGGGTAACAAATGCGGTCTTTTCTCTGTCCTCATAACGAACTGAAACTTGATGGAAACTACTCGCAAGGTCGGCGGTACAGAAGTATTTTGCTCCCGACAATGCATCCAACGACTCATCGATGCGCGGAAGAGGAAATGCGTCCTTTTTCGTGACGCTGTTGAGTTTTCTGTAATCGGCGCAGAAGCGCGTAGTGCCGTCGGCCTTGGTCACGAGAACAATATTGGCTCCCCACGCTGAAATACTAGGTTCAATAATGCCTTGTTTGAGCATTTTGTCAATTTCTGTTTCGGCAATTTTTCGCTGCGTCATAGGCAATCGCCGTAACGGTAATTTAATCGGTTTAGAATTTCCGGTATCGATTTCGTGTTGGACTAGGTCAGTATTACCTAATTGTCCTTCAGGTCCTAAGAAAATATCCGTATACTCGTTAATGACGCTTGCTAAACTTTCTCGTTCTTTAATAGATAGCCTTTCTGAACTGTTCTCAACGAGCGGACGCAGATGTTCTGGTAATTTATTTCCGGTAACAGACAAATTCTGTTCTATTTTACTTTCACTAGTTGCAACAGCCAATACCTGTTCAGCAGGCTGAACAGATGCCACCTGTATATTTTTTTTCAAAATCCTAGATTCATGAGTAGGATTTAATATTGAGAATACAACTTTTGATTCGGTCATTTTGACTAGAGACTTAGGCATTAAAAGATGAGAAACACCCTTAAATGTTTCTAATGGTTCTAAGCAATCATCTTGATTTCCTGTGAAATGACCCCTTATTTCACCCTCAACAAAAATTTCAGAGTTGGCTGGTATGTGCACGGTCTCGGTCAAATGAACTCTTGCACAGACACGACTCGTAGAAACTTGATTATGCAATTTAATTTCAAAATTTGGCGACATCAGAAGCCCCTCAGCAGTGTTGATAGACACACGGTTTTTACCCAAAAAATCCATGCCCAAAATACCCGACAGATCTCCTAAATTTGCTACAATGACATTTTGGTCTATGGACACTCCACCAAAACAAAGTGGAACATTTGTCATACCAAACACCTCCAGCGAATCTCCGTCGGCGGTAGTAAGCTTATTGGATACCCTTTTTAAATCGGATGCTCTTAATCTTATGTCTTTATAAAATTCACTTGAAATTAAAGTGACATCTGAGCCTGTATCAACAAGCATATTCAGATCTGTGTCGTAAATTTTTGTACTAGCAAACAAACAATGCTGAGAAATACTAGACAATCTTATCCAAGAATTTGGCCTATCAGAATTTTCAAACAAACAAAACTTATTTTTGACTGAGTTATCGGCCGTGAACTCAGTCCGAACTAGTTTAAATCGTCGGATGGTGTGCCATTTTCTTGACTTTGAGATCTACTATAACTTTTATTTTTCAGAGCCGGACAATCCCTTTTATAGTGACCCTCTTCTTTACAGTAAAAACACTGGATTTTCCTCCTATTTGTATTATCCTTGTTTTGACGTGAACCCTTGTAACCTACATTGTCATTTTGTTTTTGCAACATAGTCTCCGTAGACTTTTGAACACCATGTAAACTTTCCATCATTGACTTTTGAACTTCCTGCATTCCCTCTACCAATTTAGTAAATATAGAAGTCTGTGAACAATTTTGGTCCACCTTCTCATTTACATTTATTGATGTACATATGGGTGAAATTACGTCCTCATCTTGGGGCTTCTTAATCACAGGAGAAATTTGACTTCCCTCGAAAGCTTCGAACTCCAAAGCCAATGATATTGCCCTATCAAGTGTTGTGGGGTGTGAAAATTGGACATGCCTTTTCAGTTCAGGGTTTGCTAAGCCGGATATATACTGTTCAATTACAAGACTCTCCCTAATGTTAAGAGGAATTGTAGGTTAAGCATTTTCTGTTTCACTGCCCTGAAGCAGTCTGTTGAAACTAGCCCCATAGATTTGAAAAAATCTTCTTAGCTGAAGACATTTTTGTACTACCGATATTTTATTTTCATAGAAAAATATATTTTCTCTTGAAAATTCTATCAGTTTTTGTCCAAATATCCCGACGGACGAGCCCCCAATGTAACGGGAATAGATTTTCCAAAGTTCACGAAATATTGGATAATAAAAGAAATGCTTTCAAGCTAGAATAATTTATTCTACGTGAATAAAATACACATCAAGTTACAAATTGTAGCAATCAAATTTACAAGTATAATTTAAATGTACGGTTAGAACAGTATCTCACCTAAATAAAGTGAATTCAAAGATCAAGCAAGTAACGGACAGTAGATTCCGTCTTATTCCAGTTGCTTTCCCGTTAAGTCTGACGTCATAATCTTCCGTGCAGCACGGATCGGGCCACCGGGCCGGCCGGGACATCGTCAGAACGAGGGTGTCCCGGCCGGTCCTATCGGAAGTGGACCGACAAACCCAAATAGCAAAACGACCATAAAGCCGTGTAAAAGCTATTTCAATATAATAAACGTGACATAAAAGCAAATTCCATTACACGCAGTTATCATAATAAAAAAGGAAATTCAGACTCAGTATTTCAGTTTATAATCAAAAGTTACCACTCATTTACTATTTTGTTGCAATCGTTTATTGTATTTATAATTTTTAATATTATTATTCCACAAGTATATCATTTTAAAATAAATCATGTGAAATAAAATAAACGCAGATAAATTTGTAAATTTTAAATCTTTTCTGAATGAATAAATGAATTTTAACGAGTATTTGAAATTTTTAGTATCATTGAAAACTTTTATTTTAATTATCTATATTCAATTTTGATATTTCATTAGTAGCATATATTATTCTATTCTGAAGAGGATGAAAGTGTATGCTATGTCTAAAAGGCAGGAATCTAATATGATTTCAAAGATATAATTATATATATATTTATCATATACTTGTATACAATATTACTAAAATTTTACAGTTCAAACATTTAAAAATATTAAAAGGCTATGAAAGGATTACTAGGTTTATTGATCAGATTCCTAAGAATTTCCTCAGCGGGCTGATAAAGGAACCTTTATTGACTTCTTCCGGAATGTTATCACATGCCTTTCCGTTAATTTCCGTGACGTTTATCACATGCAACGTCGTGCATTTCCGGAAATTTGTTCGAAAACGACAACACAGTGCGGAAAACCGCAAGTGATTTAAGACTTTTCACAAAATGGTTGAGGAGCAAATTTCAAACTAAGAACATGATAATTGTTGTGACAAGATAAATAAAATGCTTGTAATATCAATAAAAACAATTAAAGTTAAGAAATTTGTATTTGGTTGTCTGTAAATTATTATCTAAAAATTCATGGAAAGACAAACATTTTAATTAATAGTTCTTGTCTGTATTTCTTCTGTTGAAATATATGATAAAAAGATAATTACATGTCATTTATCATAGCAGACCCTTTATCGGCCCTCGTTCATGATATCAGCCCTCGAGCCTGCGGCTCTTGGGCTGATATCATGACCTAGGGCCGATAAAGGGTCTGCTATGAAAAATGCCATGTAATAATCTATACATATTGTGTATGATAGTGTATATTAGATTGCAACAATATAATAAACTATTTACCTTCTTACTTTACTTACTTACTAATTCGATTAAAGCAATGATCTCCAGTTTTTTTTAAAAGGTATAACTTCTAATGCTGTAAAATATGGAAAGCCAACGGGGTCAAAATTCTTACTTCGTAACTTGTCAATTTGTAACTTGTAACTTATGGAAAGCCAACGGGGTCAAAATTCTTACTTCGTAACTTGTCAATTTGTAACTTGTAACTGTGTGATTTGTCAATTTGTATATTGATGTTTTGTAACTTGTCGATTCGTAAATTGTCGATTTGTAAATTGTCAATTTGTATATTGATGTTTTGTAACTTGTCGATTCGTAAATTGTCAATTTGTATATTGATGTTTTGTAACTTGTCGATTCGTTAAATGTAGATTTGTAAATTGTCAATTTGTATATTGATGTTTTGTAACTTGTCGATTCGTTAAATGTCGATTCGTAAATTGTTAATTTGTATATTGATGTTTTGTAACTTGTCGTTTCGTTAATTGTAGATTCGTAAATTGTCAATTTGTATATTGATGTTTTGTAACTTGTCGTTTCGTTAAATGTCGATTCGTAAATTGTCAATTTGTGTATCAATGTTTTGTAACTTGTCGATTCGTTAAATGTCGATTTGTAAATTGTCATTGTTGTATTATGCTAACGATCATTATGACGACAGATGGCATTCGGTTTCTTCTTCGGTGAATCAGCCTTCTGTATGTAGAAGCACCTCCATATGGAATATATACCCAAGTAATTTAAATCAATTATGTACAGCAAATGCATCTAAAAGAACACAAATAGAAAAATAACATTTTTATTTTTATATGGCATGTATACAGAAACCCGGTTTTATTTTGTATTCTGAAGACGACAGGTGGTGTATCGTTCGAGAACGGAAACTATATGAAAAATACAACCCAAATAGTTCATTCCCTCCACGTAATCGATCTCTCCTACTTGCGAGGTTAATGAAGTAGTCGTAGATTAGCGGAACATAGCGACTGAATTATTCGGGTAAATAGATATATAAGATGTGGTAATAAACAGTATGATTGTCAATGAGACAATTATCCAACAAAGTTCAAATAAAGTCGATGTAAGCAATTATAGGCAACAATGAGAAAAACCCAATCCATATAGTCGGCTATAAAAGGCTACACCAGTACGTGAAAACCTGGGTAATAAACGGTTTCTATTAATCCTAAAATGCTATTATCGGACTATTTTGATTCTGACTGAGGTCTCGGGTGGGGGGAAGGGGTGACATATATATATAATTTTATATAATGTTGTTTGTACTGTATTTAGACCCCTCTACAACGAAATATGTTTTACATGCACACGTATAAAATTGCGGTTTTTATACGCCCGTCAATTTTTGACGGGACGTATTATGGTATACAAATGTCCGGTATCCGTCCGTTCGTCCGTCCGTCTGTCCGTCCGTCTGTCTGTCCGGCGTAAACATGTTGCACCGTAACTTGAGAATGACTTATCCAAATTTCATGAAACTTAACATAGTTGTTTCTTATGATGGTCAAACGATCTGTATACGTTTTGGTGAAAATAAGATTAAAACTTTTTGAGTTACGGGACTTAGTAACTAAAACAGGTGTGTGTTTTTTTTCACATGTCGCGCCGTATCTCAAAAACAATTTATGATTATTGCTTAAAACTTTACACACTTCTTAGTTATATTAATCTTAAGATCTGTATTACTTTTTGGTGATGATTCAAAATTTTATTTTAGAGATATTGAGTATTTTGTTAAAAAGGGGGAGGTGTTTTTCACATGTCGCGCCGTATCTCAAAAACAGTTTATGATTATTGCTTAAAACTTTACACACTTCTTAGTTATATTAACCTTAAGATCTGTATACTTTTTGGTGATGATTCAAAATTTTATTTTTGAGTTATTGAGTATTTTGTAAAAAAAGGGGGAGGGGTTTTTCACATGTCGCGCCGTATCTCAAAAACGATTTATGATTATTGCTTAAAATTTTACACACTTCTTAGTTATATTAATCTAAAGATCTGTATACTTTTTGGTTTTGATTCAAAATTTTATTTTTGAGATATTGATTTTTTTTTTTAAAGGGGGGTTTTCACATGTCGCGCCGTATCTCAAAAACGATTTATGATTATTGCTTAAAATTTTACACACTTCTTAGTTATATTAATCTAAAGATCTGTATACTTTTTGGTTTTGATTCAAAATTTTATTTTAGAGATATTGAGTTTTTTGTAAAAAAAAAAAAGGGGGGGGGGTTTCGCATGTCACGCCGTATGTCAGAAACTATTTATGCTTATTGCATAAAAATTCACACACAAGACGACGGGCGTATCATGCGCTCATGGTGCAGCTGTTTATTATCCAACGCAATCATAGGTTTGAACGTTGTTTTCAATTTAGACGTGTTTAATGTTATATATATATGTGTATATATTAACATTCATTTGTACATGCCTACTAAACTTTTCTGGTCAAGAAGCTAAGAAGTTATCATTGACAGTGCGAGAGCAGTATCTGAAGCTGTCAACGCTCGGTGTGCACACTACAGTGTCTTCAAGGAGGTACCATTCGATTACCGTTTTTACGAAAAATGAGTTGGAATGTGGGATTTTGATCGTTAAAATCTCAAAACACTTTGTGTAGTTCTTGAACTGTTTTTCCACAATATTTATTGACTGATAATTGTCAAATCCCTAGGCAGCAATTGTTCTTTTTGGACGAGCTTTTTTTTTTTTAATTTGTCAGGTTCTATAGCAAGAACCAGCCCCTCAACCACCTCGTACAAAAATATTCGCTTATGGCTTAAGCGTTTTGTCTGTTTGTCTATGAAGAGCGTGTTTGAGACGCAACCATCTTCTCTGGATTTGTAGCCTCCTCGTTATAAATCTCGCAGCTTGTCGCTGTATTCTTTCAAGCTTGTTGATGTTCGTAGATGTGTAGGGGTCCAATATACTATTGTTTCATACTCCAATATTGACCAGTGAAATATATGCGGTTTTCTTGCATTCGGCTGGTGGGCAATATCTCAAATTGCTTATCAGGAATCCTAGTCACGGTTGAGTTTGCATTCTTGGTTACGACGAAAATATGGGTAGTCCATTTTAGGTCCTTGATAAGTTTTTTGGTTCCTTTAGATTTTATTACAAAATATTACATATCTAATACAGTTTTAATATATAGTATACATTAATTAAGCCTGACTCATTTAAAATAACACTTCATTCAATTTGTTTTGCAAAGTACATGATATAAAACATTTTTATCTTCATTACTCAAGAGCCAAATAAATAAAGATTTTTCATCAATTATAGTGCTTTTTGTATTAAAAAATCATTAGCTATAAATTACATTATTTTCCAATATCTAAATTATAATATTAAGGAATAATGTCCATATGGTGTCAACCCATTTCTCCCATCATACATTTAGTCCAAAATTTGCGGCCCAGAACAATATAAGTATGAACTTTCCAGCTTAGTTTTTTTATTTCATGTAGTTAGTCTAATTTTGACCCGGTCAAATATTAAGATGAAATTTCCTGCCAAGTGACAGTAATTTATTTGCGAAGTTGATAAGGGAGTCCATTCCAGCGACACATCAGTATATACCTAAATACAGGAAGTGACACACCCCTCCCAGGTGTGGTGACCAGTCCGGTAGACATAAATGTTTATTCGAGGTCACCTCTATATAAAACCGAGTCCCTGGTATATATGCCATATAAACCAAACAATGTGTTTATCTATTTATTTTTTTTATTTGTATATGCTGTACATAATTGATTTATAAAATTACTTGGGTATATACTCCACATGGAAGTGCTCCTACTTACAGGAGGTTTATACACCGAAGAGGAAACCGAGCGACATCTGTCGTCATAATGATCGTTAGCATAATACAACTATCAGAATGACAATAAGCAAATCGACATTTAACGAAACGACAAGTTACAAAACATCAACATACAAATGGATAAAACGGGAAAAAGCTGACAAAAAATCTTTGGACTCTTTTTTTAATTCAGTAATGAAGATAGTTGATATACGTATACAACATTTTAAAGAACATTTTACTCTTAACAACAACCATAAAAATCCTATTTCTCGTATCAAACATAAACTAAAAGAACTAGCCAAGGAATTTGTTTTTGTCCCGGCTGATAAAGCTGCTAATAATATCATTATAGTTTGACGTAAATTTTACATTGAGGTTCTGCAAAAGGAAATCACGAATTCACCAACATTCCAACTGACTTCATTTTCAAAACGATATCTGTAACAAACATAAACTATTAGCTACAAGCAGAACCAAATACAATGAAAGTCCCAACTATGTACTGGCTTCCGAAGCTACACAAATCACCTTACAAATATAGATTTATTTCGTCTTCAAGTCATTGTTCCACTACTAAATTGTCTATTCTACTTACTAGTACACTTGGTACAATCAAAAATCTGATAATAAATTGTTCAAATAAGGCCTTTGAAAATAGTGGAATTAATTACTTTTGGAGTGTCAAAAACTCATTGGTACTTGATAAATTACATGCATATATTGGTGATTTTGAATCTGTTCAAAGTTTTGATTTTTCTACCCTATATACCACTTTGCCTCATATTCTTATTAAGAAAAAAATCACACACCTAATTAAATGGGCATTTAAAAAGTCGGAATGCGAATACATATGTTCAAACTCTTTTAGGTCATTTTTTAGTAGCAACAAACAAAAGAACTATGTCAATTGGACATGCTTTGATACTATATCTGCCCTTGAATTTTTACTTGATAACATTTTTGTTCGCTTTGGAGATTCCGTATATCGTCAAGTTATCGGAATTCCAATGGGAACTAACTGTGCACCACTTATTGCGGACCTGTTTTTGTATTGTTATGAGTTACAATTTATGAATAAAATCAGCAAAGACCCATCGAAACAACATCTGATACAAAAATTTAACAATACTTTTAGATATTTGGATGATATGTTGGCTCTCAATAATGACGACTTCAGTATGTATACTAAAGAAATTTATCCTATTGAACTTACTTTAAATAAAGCTAATACTAACAATCACCACTGTCCTTTCCTCGATCTTGATATCTATATCATTAACGGGAAGCTTAATACAAAAATTTATGATAAAAGAGATGATTTTTCATTTCCTATCGGTAATTATCCATTTTTAGATGGTGACGTTCCCTTGTCACCATCTTATGGTGTTTATATATCTCAACTTGTACGATTCGCTCGTGTATGTAACAACATATTAGATTTTAGCGAGAGAAATTTATGTATTACTGAAAAATTATTACACCAGGGTTTTCGATATCATAAACTAGTCAAAACATTTACTAAATTTTATCATCGGTACAAGGACATCATTCGTAAATATAACTCAACATGCAGACATCTTATACGTTCGGGTATTTCACATCCAATCTTTTATGGTAATATTCTTTACAAAGCACAAAAATGTCAGTATTCACCTCAAAAGCTAACAAAACCTTTAAACAGACTTATTAAGAAGGGATATAGTTACGATACTGTTGTCAGGTCATTAAAGATTGCATATTTTGGCTTTAATATTGATTCACTTATAGGGTATTTGCATCGGAATTAAACACATTTATTCTAAAACCAGTTGTTGGCATGACACGGGTTATGTTCTTCTCATATATTTTATGACGGTATAATACTAAACCCCTAACAGGAGGGATTGTGCCTGATATTCATATGATGAAGACATAATCTTTCAATCAGTTTAATTGAGGTCTGGAGCTGGCATGTCAGTAACTGCTAGTAGTCTGTTGTTATTTATGTATTATTGTCATTTTGTTTATTTTCTTTTGTTTCTTATTCTGACATCGGACTCGGACTTCTCTTATACTGAGTTTTGCTGTGCGTACTGTTGTGCGTTTGTTTTTACTACATTGGCTAGAGGTATAGTTGGAGGGTTGAGATCTCAAAAAACATGTTTAACCCCGCCGCATTTTTGCGCCTGTCCCAAGTCAGGAGCCTCTGGCCTTTGTTAGTCTTGTATCATTTTTTAATTTTAGTTTCCTGTGTATAATTTGGAGTTTAGTATGACGTCCATTATCACTGAACTAGTATACATATTTGTTTAGGGGCCAGCTGAAGGACGCCTCCGGGTGCGGGAGTTTCTCGCTGCATTGAAGACCCATTGGTGGCCTTCGGCTGTTGTCTGCTCTATGGTCGGGTCGTTGTTTCTTTGACACATTCCCCATTTCCATTCTCAATTTTAAATTGACAATTTACAAATCAACATTTAACGAAACGACAAGTTACAAAACATCAATATACAAATTGACAATTTACGAATCGACATTTAACGAACCGACAAGTTACAAAACAACAATATACAAATTGACAATTTACGAATCGACATTTAACGAATCGACAAGTTACAAAACGTCAATATACAAATTGACAATTTACCAATAACGAATTTTGAAATCACACAGTTACAAGTTACAAATTAACAATTTACGAATTACGAGTTTTCAAATTACAAAGATACAAGTTACAAATTGACAATTTACGAAGTAAGAATTTTGAAACTACAAAGATACAAGTTACAAATTGACAAGTTACGAAATAAGAATTTTGACCCCGTTGGCTTTCCATAGTAAAAGAGATACTAAATATCTCCTCTTGGCAATTTTTTGGGCATGTACATGTGTAACCAAAAGCATCACCACTACTTACACATCATGCACATGTCATGATACAGCATAACAGTCCATGGATTAAATATATAAAAGCGGCTTCTTCATTTTTGTAATGATAAAATGTAAACACACTATTCAGTCAAGAATCCACCATCTTAAGCCCAAGACCTTCATTTTAAAGTTAGAAATTAAAAAAAAAATGTTTTATTTTAAACATTAATATTCAATTAATATTGCCCGTTGTTGGAATAGTTAATGACAAAGACCTCTAAATAATGTTTCTATCCTCTCATTTGTGTTTTCCTCGATAAACCTGTATTTTGAGCAGTCAACGATTAATTGACATGGATTATTTTTTATCGCTGGTCATTAATTCCTATGTAATAACCAATTCCTTAAATTTACTATTAACACTTCATGTATAAGGTTTAAAAAGTTACTTCTTATCCTCTGTAGTGCTGAGCAGTTTATTATAAAGTTCAAGATACCCCATTTCCCTCTTTACATACTTGACAAAACTGGCGACACCGGATGCCCATTGCTTGATTTGGCACTATGATACTGACGGTATATTGGTCCGTGTACGGGGATCAGGTCATATACAAAATATATTATTTGATAAATTCGGAAGAAGCTTGATTCACTACTATTACTTTTAAGTTTATCTTTGCTGCATATTAGTAAACATGACAAAACAAATATGCAAAAATGTAAGAACAAACACAAGTTCTTCAGTTTCTTGTTCCTACTCAACTCGATATTCCTATTTAGCATAATACATATTCCTGAAATACACAAATTTTCAATTACTTAAAAGTTATGCTCAGGGGAAAAATGTACTTACAAAAAATATTATCTCAGAGGCAGATTTAGTGGGACAAGGGGCCCGCCCCTTTTGTGGAGCAAAAATATATTTGATAAATGCATAGACTATTTACAAGAATATCTCCAAACGTTGGCTCTCTAGGGGCCCCCTTTTTTTCAAAATCCTGAATTCTCACCTGTATCCGTTAAAAAAATTGACAACATTTTTTACAATTATTAGTTTAGGTCGTTTGTTTATTGCACATAGTTGTATGATCTCCCCAATTTTTATTCGCATTAAATATGTAAGAATTAGTCCGATTTCGTTTTCCTTGATCGCCCTGAACATGCATGAAATATTTTCCACTGAATGTAAAGCAACCAACAATCAATCAATCGTTTTCCTTGATGACTTAAATTCAGAAGAGTTATAAACCTTTGCTGTGTATCATTCGAATTTGTTGGTACATTTTTATAACTTCTATAGGTTCTGTAAATACTTTTAAAAAAAGTATCAAATAAAGATCCACAATCATTTTTAAAATAAAAAAAAACAAACTTTTACCTTTAGAATAAGTCAATTAACTTTGTAATGGTATATGTTTGGATAGATGTATAGGTAACTTACAAATGCGATTTTATCTGTTTATGTCTCTGTTGTCATCCTTAAATAAATACACCCTAAAATATATAACCTAGATAAGTGTGCGTGAAAAGGCAGAGTAAGTTAAATTGCTTTATCATATTTATTAGAAATATTTTGATGTTTATATCTCTGAAAAATCTCTGTGGGCCTGCATTTATATTTGAAAGGTCTTGTTTTCCAGTCATATCCCATGTCAAAAAGTATAGGCAGCTGATAGGGCACAACGCATATGGTCATTTCTTAATACCCTATTATGGACGACTGTTACTGTCCTAACAATCATGTCATGATCGTGGTGATGTTTACATCGGATGACCATGAGGGCATTCCGGTGTATCATTTTGCTGTCGCCTAGATTTCCATTACGTAACTTTCGTGTTGGGATTGTAACCGATCTATAAACATGATAAAAACGCGGACATTATCGAGTGCAAAAATAACATTCCTTATCGTTTCAATTCAGTTATAAATTCATTTTTTCAATGGATACTCCTAAAAATATTTTTTTTAGAACATAAATTAATCATATGAAAATGTTTTGTCGTTAGAAATTTATATTTAAGTAAAAAATCTTTAATATCTATGCACACTTACAGAAAATGTGTGTTAACGCATGCAGAAGAATATCTCAAGAACGTTTGCAATCTCCCATGCAGAGTTATCGGTCCTCGCTCTCTCTCAAGGACCGATAACTCTGCATGGGAGATTGAAAGTTTGGCAGGAAAATATGAATGCCTACTCAAATCCAATCTATTAGAAAAATTGAATTATTACAGAAGAGTGTCGACCATGCATTTGCACTGCACTATTATTAATATAGTAAAATAGAATGATATACAAATGGATGAAAATTATATATACATGTAACTGTAATATACAAATATTAATATAATATATAACAACAAACCAATGTATACTGATTTGTATCACTTCAATATCATATTTATTACGGTGAGGTTGAATTCCCTGTCATTTATTTATCATCCACGCACGAACTTGTCTAAGGAAAAAAAATTATATCTGTACATTATATAACCTCACTTTCAGGTATGAGATGTGTTTTTTTTTCTGACACAAGTGCTTGTGACCATCCACAAGAACTTGCAGTCATCCGATGTTCAGTACTTCAGTACTTTGATTACATACCGTAGTGACTTTTGACTACATACTAATCTTAAGTATGTATAGTATGCGATAAACATAATGTAGAGTATCAAGTTGCGAATTAAAAAAAAAGTGGAGTTGCGAGCTCAGAAAGTCAAGTTGCGAGTTACATGGTCGAGGTGTGAATAAGAAAGTCTATCAAGTTGCGATTAACAAAAGTCGAGTTGAAAGTTACAAAAGTCGAGTTGTGAGTTGAAAAAGTCGAAGATGTGATTTGCAAAAGTCGAGTTTCGGAAAGAGATACTCGCTGCATGAGTTATATTACTAACTATGGAGTAGTAGGTAAGCGGATAGGAAGACCATTTGATTATTAGGGGAGAATGGAAATCAAACGCTACAAATAACAACACGGTTATAGTTAAATTATAAATACGTAATTCCGTTATGTCGAAATTCTAACTTTACTTAATTTGCCGCGATGATCAGTGCAATTCTGTAAATGATTAATTTGCCACTGTTCGACTATGTAATTCGAAAGTCGCATTGATTAACGTCTCCTCGGAGACGTTATTAAGAATTGAACGATGGACAGTCAGTGCGTGAATGCCTCTTACTACCTGATTGGAAGATATTACGAGACGTGAATAATCAAAGTCTGTTGATTGGTTAGGACAATCCAAACCTAGTAAATGTCTTTCAATCCCGTAGAGTATCGGATTTGTCCTCTCTATTTTAGCAATTAAATTTTGCCTGGTCATTTAACATGCATATTCATGAGATTGGTACACAGGTAACTTTTATCTATAAATAGTCGAATCTTCTGGAGTTTTGTAAACACACACAACGTTAAACGATATACTACTTCATAACGTGTGACCTCACGTGAGTGGTAAAATTTGTTGATTGATATGCAAGACTATTCTGAATGAATTAATCTACAAAGCGAGAACACTTTCCATTTTCATCAGCTAAGAGACGGCTAGCCTTTTTTTGAAAAGCTATTACTTGTTACCTGTTGAAACCAATCGATGGTGAACGAATTCGTTTGATTATGGACTAAAATATCAACAATAAGCATAAAACATAATGATTTATAGGTTTTAAACAAAAAATATTAACAAGTGAAATATGGTTTTCCAACAATTGTAAAAGTTTTAGTCGTTCCACGCTTCGTTGTATACATTGGAAACAAGGACAGGTTGAAGAGGTCGTCATGAATATTTAAATATAGTTCCGGCTCTACTATTTAAATATTCATGAGGAAAAGTGATATCGGGTCAGTGACTGTATATGACATAGAAATATACAGGCAACGCATTTTGACTGCTCAAATAGAACGAGTGCAGTGTAAATTCGTTACACAATGTGCTATTGACCTAATACGATATCATATATATGGGGTCAGTATAAATTCCATATGGGGATTCGAGCTTCGCTCTCACCCCATATGGAATTTACTGACCCCATATATATCGTATTAGGTCACTAGCACACTATGTAACTAATAATAGCCATGCTATGTGGTTGTATGAAACTTTGTCGCTGAATGTGTCTTTACGTATGCCGTTACATACACTTCTCCCTGTATCTTCTATATAGTGAAATGGCTGACAAGGAAATACAGAAAATTGTGGAACAGTTCAAAATGGTACATCATCCAGAAACTGGGTACTTCAAAGAAGTATGGAGAGGTGATAGACAAGTAACTTTTACACAGGAAACTACGTGAGTGTAAAATGGTACAATACATTTTCAGAGAATTTCAGTTTGGATAAAATCACCTTAAGTAGGGATAAAATGCCAAAAAGAGAGACATTACTCCCGTCTACAGTTGTGACAACATCTTACATCTATGGCAGAACCATATTTAAAATACATCCAGTAAAATGTTTTTTTTATAATAATCATTAGTTATTAAGAACATTACATAGACGGAGGCCCATATCATAAATATTTATGCATGCTGTTATTTCCGCCTGGCTTGACACTGGTGCTAATTTTATTTCACTAAATGAAGCATATGTATGTTTCTTTTTGTAGTTTTATTGGGCGTAAAAACGTTGACAGAAGCAAATTTTCTATGTAGCTTATCAAGGATGAAAATGAAAGCTTTCAAATGCGTATATTTTTGCAATACAAGTAACATAACGATAACAGTGAAATATATTTTCAGGCATGATGGCAAAAGAGACGTCGGGTCTAGCATATACTCCCTCCTAATTAATCCTAATTTTATAAGCTGGCACCAAGTCAGGTCGGATGAAATCTATAACTGGCATGCAGGAGGAACACTTAAGGTAGGTATGAGAGAAATACACAATGACATTTTTAAGTTTCATCACAAACATTGCGATAATTAAGCACTCTGAGTAGAATGTTAAAATCCTTTAGAATGTACAATGTTAAATGTATTGACTCATAAGCATCCGTGTTTACCTGACTATCCTTGGAATATGTATGCTACCGACTGTAAAGCAAAGCCTACATTGTATGTAGACATCGCTGATTTTAATGGTTTTAAAGCTACGGCTAATCCAGAATTTAGGACTAGAGACACACTATATAACAGTAAAAGAGGAAGAATCACTCCTCCTGTATATGATTTATTTCACAATAGAATCATTTATATATGAGTAACTGCATGAATGTTATGTCAACACTGTATATGATTTATTTCACAATAGAATCATTTATATATGAGTAACTGCATGAAGGTTATGTCAACACTGTATATGATTTACTTCACAATAGAATCATTTATATATGAGTAACTGCATGAATGTTATGTCAACACTGTATATGATTTATTTCACAATAGAATCATTTATATATGAGTAACTGCATAAATGTTATGTCAAGACTGTATATGATTTATTTCACAATAGAATCATTTATATATGAGTAACTGCATGAATGTTATGTCAACACTGTATATGATTTTTTCACAATAGAATCATTTATATATGAGTAACTGCAAGAATGTTATGTCAACACTGTATATGATTTATTTCACAATAGAATCATTTATATATGAGTAACTGCATGAATGTTATGTCAACACTGTATATGATTTATTTCACAATAGAATCATTTATATATGAGTAGCTGCATGAAGGTTATGTCAACACTGTTATAAGGTTATAAGAGAGGCGAAAGACACCAAAGGGTATCATATCACATAGATACGGTAAATAACCAGGAGGTGTATATTCTACTCTCTTATCAGGGCTACCGTGACGATTCTGCCCCATTACTCGCAATGGAGCAAAAGTGAATTCGTTATTTAAATAGAATACTTTCGTTTATTCACATGAAACATATTAAATGACAATAAAGAATGATAAATTAATGTAAAAAAAAACACATATAGAGATATCTATGTTATGCTATCTTTTCAATTTAAACACTTGTCTCTTCATAGATCAAGCAAGAGCTTCGTCTAAATAAATATTCGCTTTACACTTAAGACTTGCATTTTCTCGTATTCTGATGTTTTCTTTCACGAATTTGAAAATAAAAGCTTTATATGATAAAATTACTAAGTAGTTATTGTAAAGTTTGTCAGGAGTGATTCACTCTTTAGCTGTACCATTGCGAGTAATGGGGCGGAATCATTACCAAGATTCAAGATTTCAAGATTTATTAGGAAAACACTCAAACAAATATACAATGTGTTACACGAGGTCATTATTGATAACATATATACATTAAATATGACAGAAATGAACATGTGATTAAATACAAATAAATATGACAGTACAACTTCGCACTTTGGACTTCAATTAACTATATTAATACAAATAAAATCTAAAGAAGAGAAGACAGTTTTTCTGATAAACACTGACATTTTCTTATATAATTAAACATTTCAAAGTGACAAAAGACCTTCCATTTTTACAATGTTTGGATTATTTCTATAATATTGTGGTAAATATCTGTTTCTCAATTCTAGTACTATATCTGCATTTTTACAAATAAATAATACATGATATTCATCACCAATATCCTCTTTGCATAAATTACACATTCTTTCTAGTTTTGGTATATTGTACCATCTACCAGTTTTTAAAGGCAATCGTAAATTTGCAGTTCTAAATTTTGAAATCCAAATTTTAAATGACTCTGGTAAATTAATAAGATATTTTTTCTATTTCAAAACTCTTTTTGTACAGTGAATAAAATTGTCCACGCGATGTGGTGTGTAAGTCACTGTACCATATTTGTATGAACTGGTCACACAAAATTTGTTTTACTAAATCCTTTTCGTATACAGCAAACTGGTTTAAAAAAATAAAGCTCATGCCTAACTCATTAAATATAGATTCTATGTGGCTTATCCACTTGAAATTCACCCCATGATTGCTTTTTAAGCAAAGCATTAACTTGTATAATGTACTGCTCAGTTTATTTTCATTTAATACTAATTTACTCCAAAAAGAAATCATCCTCAATTTGACCCGAATTTCGAGTGGAAACCTCCCAAGTTCTCCATAAACCATAAATGATGCAGTTGAATTTCGAACTTTCATAATTCTTTTACAGAATTTCAGGTGGATTTGTTCAATAATTTTTAAGTTTTCAAAACCCCACACTTCTGAACCGTACAATAAAATTGGCTCAATCATAGAACCAAACATTTTTAATTGTATATCTATAAGTATTGATTCATTACGAAATTAAATAGTTTGTAAATGCAATATAACGCCTTTTGTGCTTGCTCTACAAGTTTTTTCCTTGTGTTAATAAACGTTCCATTATATTTGAAAATAACACCTAGGTATGAGTATGTATCAACAATTTCAAGATTACAATCTTGCAAAGTAAAAATAAAATTCTGTCTTGATTTCCTTTTACAAAAAATCATAAGTTTAGTTTTATTAACATTAACCTGCAGTTTCCATATATCACAATATGATTGAAAAACGTCTAGAGCTCTTTGCATACCTTCCATACTTTCAGACACAAAAGTCATTACAGAATAGTGTCGTCTGCATATAAAATAACAAATAATTTATAAAAAATGTGCAACCACTTTCGAGCTTCTCTTAAATAATATTAAGAGGCTCTCCCTCTAACTGACTGAAATAACTTTCTAGATCATTTAGAAATATAGAAAAAAGAAACGGTGATAAACTTTCCCCTTGTCGTACACCAGTTAGACAAGGGAAAAATTCAGACTGATCACCATTATACTGAACGCAAGATTTACCTTTAATCTCACAATTTTGTAGTTTTGTCCATAGCCCCGATCGCCAGACGGTGTCGAACGCCTTCCTAAAGTCGACGAAAGTGCAATAAAGCTTCTTGCCAAACGAAAAATATAACTCAATTAGAGTATGCAATACAAAAATGATGTCAACTGTTGAATATCCTTTCCTAAAACCAGCTTGGTTTTCGGAAATGAGAATCAATAAGTAAGCAAAAATATTTAATCTAGAATTTATAACAGACGTAAATAATTTCCCTAGGCAACTGATAAGAGTGATTGCCCTGAAATTATCAGGGTCAGACGGGTAACCCTTGTTTTTAAAAACAGGTTTTATAATTCCACTGGTCCAGCTTTCTGGAATAATACCAGTATCTAACACTAAATTAAAAAGCTGACAATATATAGAAATTAACAATGGAGTTGAATATTTCAAATATTCATTTAAAATTTTATCTGTACCTAGAGCTTTGTTATTTTTAAGCTCCTATATTGCTTCAGATATTTTCTAACTCTGTTATTTTTCCATTTAATAACTCATCATATACAGGATTTTCACAAATACTATCAATAACTCCCTCATTATCTTCACTTGCATTTAAATTTTTAAAATATTCAAAAAAAGTGTCAAACTCCACCTGTGGGTTATCTTTTCTTTTACTTGAAAATTTGTGAAGTGTATTCCAAAATGCTTTTGTGTTTGTTTTTGATAACGCTCGAAGCTCGTTTGCGCAATTTTCGTTGTATTTTTTATAATTCTTATTAAGAAGTTGTAACGCCGGTATTCTTTAGCCTTCATATTCATCAGTGTTTTGTTATCAGCAGTCTTAATTTTTTTGTATTTCCTTCTTGCTCTGTGGAACTCATTACGCATAATCTTACAGTCTTTTTTAAACCATGGTTTGTTTTGAGTTGATCTTTGAGGATGATGGGAGAGTAGCGAACACATGGTTACGTTATCCTATATTATAAGTACTTTTCTAAATGTATTGATTCGTTTGAATTCCGTTATCAAGTTTGGATCATAACTTGAACTTGAAAGATTAGGCAATAGACAACATTGAAAGTTTCCATGGAATGAGATGTACTCACTTAATCCTTAGCATAAAAGGTCAACACAAGCCCTTTCATAACTCTCTGTTTTTTCTTTGTTCTTATAATAGCTTATAACCTAGAAGTAAACATGTTTGTAGGCTCAATGTCAATATTTTCTGTCGTCAGGTACATTTAATCGACAAAGATGGAAAGCACACATGTACTATGTTAGGTGACGGAGTGAAAAATCCAGAGTGTGTGTATCAATCTATTATTCCACACGATACATGGTATGCTGCTGAACTAACTGAAGGGTCTAAATATGTCTTATTTGGTGCCGTGGTCTTCCCAGGTAAGCATTAACCATGTTTCATAGTACTGAGTCTGTCAACATTGCTTGTTTGGGGAATCAGATAATCTTGAGATGTAGAATTTACATTTTTAAGTATGGCAAGGCATGTATTAGAGCCAATAGTAGTTTACAGAAGTCGTACCATATCTAATAATTGTTATCGAAATAAATAAAGAGTGTTTTTTTTTTTAAATCATGTTCTCAATTTGAGAGTTTATTGTATAATATACATGTAATCTATAGTTCATGTACTAAAAAGATAATACTTTTACTCTGTTGGTTGAATAAACATTCATTTGCTTTAAGAAAACATATAAAACATGTCAAACTAAGTTGTTCGATTTGCAGTATGTTTAAAATTTTGTGTTAAAAATTAAACAGGATAAAATACTGATGAAGTAGCCCTTATGATATAATAGTTACACATTCTTTTCTGCAATTCACATTTTCATATTAGTCGCCTGTTTATATTTTAGGTTGGGAATTGAAAGATTGGACTGAAGGCAATAAGGAACAACTGATTGCAAAATTTCCGCAGCACAAAGATCTCTTTACAAGACTTACAAAACCAAAATAGATATGTTAACATTTATTTTAGCCATGTTTCTTCTCATGGATGTACATAAATAAACAAATCTGCAAATGTACATGACACTTTAATCTATATTTGAAAGATGATATACAACGATAAACATGGAAATTCTTCTTGTCTCTGTACATCTGACAAGACATATGCAAGTCTTTTTTTGTAAAGACCTGCACACATTATAGAGTATCCTTATTAAACCTATATTTAAAGAGCGGCTGTTTTACTAAGAAGTTTTCCAATTTTACGTCAAATTGTAACAATTAACAACAATTTTCGAAGATATTACTTTCTGATAATTAGGAACTGTTAATTAGATTAAAGACACGTTTCTAATGAATTGTTTTTCTTCCTGGACAAATAGCTATCCTAGCGTCGAATATTTTGCCATTCACGTTCCTTTCTATATTAACTTAACCAAATTCATTCAGTGCAGGGTTTGTATCTTCAAAATACGATAAGGTGACTGTTTCAAAATGATATGTAAATGGTACCTCTATGTAGTGTTTTGCTCTATCTTTCTTGTAATACTTACTTTAATAGTTAAACTGGAGAAATGAGTTTATTTTGAAAAGAAATAAACTCTCATTACAATAATATTTTCAGAGAAAAAATGTTCATTTTTTATACCAGTAGTCAGTTCTTCAGTATTTGCACGATCCCCACGAATGCGGTGAAGAGAAACAGTACAATTCTACAACCTTCAAACATGGCCGAATGTTAAAGTTTGAAATTGAAAGTTTCGCAAGAGAAAGGAGAAATAAGACCATAACCGATGTAAAAACAAAGACATTAATAAATGAAGAATCACAAACACAATTCACTAAAACAAAGGCAAAATAACATGAACTTCTATAAAAACAGGTGCTACGAAGGGCTAGTAATAGTTAATCCTGCTTTAGTGGTGGCAACTGTTGCCTTGCTCATGAGAAGTTTATACGTCATATTCATTGATCCTATCCTCGAGGAAAGGAGAACGAGGTTGTGTCTACGAAAACGGTACAGTCATTGATATATGACACAAATATTTCATGGATTTATACTCAAATATGTTCGTTAAACTTTTGAAGAGATTAATTCAATTGTACCACCAAGAGCCCAAAGTTTTCATAGCTTTCGTTTAATCAGCTATAGTCTACCAATGAAATCAAAGTAGAAACCACACGCCCTGGATTATGGTAGCAACTATGAGATCTATATTCACTACATATGTACTCTTTGTCAATATAGGAATGCAATAATTATTCTGATATTAATCATTTTAGATATCAAAATGTATAGATGTTCCTCTCTACATCATCTAACAGTCTCTATATTAAGAAAAATCCGTAAAATGTGTTGAAATACAGATTTGAATATTTGGAGTTCTGAGAAGCGTATATTATATATTTGTTATTCAGGAAAATGAAAACTATTCTAGAAATGCATGTCGCGCGCATCGTAGTCGGTATTGTCGGTTAATGCTGATATTATACAGAGGACATAGAAGTAAGAAAAATAGTTCTGTAGGGCCTATCAAATGTGTACATAAAATCAACCAAGTTCTCTTTAACTCTATAAAATGTGGATTACAAAACGTTAATTACACATGCCCCTTATTGTATATAAGTTTGTACTGTATGTGAATAACCTTACAAATAGTGAAGAACGCACAAATGTAACAAATATGTTATTATTGGCTCGAATTGTCATTGAAAACTAAACAGATATTGTGATAACACTTTAGTCTAGTAGTCAATGCTTCGCCACTTCCATGAAATAT
Source organism: Mytilus californianus (assembly GCF_021869535.1). NCBI lineage: Eukaryota > Metazoa > Mollusca > Bivalvia > Mytilida > Mytilidae > Mytilus > Mytilus californianus. The sequence goes on along the minus strand of NW_026262668.1, from coordinate 63,494,362 downwards.
GACTTATAATTCTTGAATTTGCCGTTGGTACATTTAGAAATTATTAGTAAACTAATATTCCAACTCCCTCAAACAAAGTTGACCGTTGATGGTTACATATTAAATGCCCATTTTGGTCATATAGCTCCTACAGCGTAAAGTATTCCTACATCTTTGGCTTTAAAATTTCTAGATTTAGCGTTCCTGATGCAGTTAAATCATCATCATCATCATCATCATCATCATCATCATCATCATCATCATCACGTTTCAAACAACATCAGGAGTAACAAAAACAATTTTAAAGTCAGACGTTGCCTTATTCATTTTGCAACAGTTCGGATTGTATCAAATTCCTAATTGCATTATATTGACTTATTTTAATAACACTAGATCTCTATAACACTGTACCTTGAAATATCATTATACTCTACGTTATATCTTAACATTCTAATGATTGAATTAATTTGTGGTAATGAAGGAGATTTCTGTATCATTATGAAATACAACTTAAAGGACTGAATATCAAGACATAAGGAAATGCACCGAATAAAAACCAGTTGTGATAATATTGTACATTTACACCTGTTAAACAACTTCTGAAATTAGATTTTGAAAATTTTAACTAATCATTCAAGATGTTATAAATACAAACATGAAGTTAATGTAATTTATCAAATTTAAGTTTGTATTATCAACTCGTTCAAAAAGTCGGTGAAACGGATATATGGGCTTACACATTACACTTTCAATCATCGTGTTATATTTATTTCTTATATTTATATCTTTGTTTTTTCGTCGCAAGCATATTCCGTTCCAACACATCCCTCCTCAATTTTGAACGCAATTGTGATCTCGAGCATGTTTGATTGATTTGTAATTTTTAACGCCTTGTTAGCGAGGTATGACTATGAAGAGGCGAACACATATATAGCGGTACACAGTGTTAGCAAATGAAACTAATACTTATAAATTGCCTGCGTCCGAAACTTAGGAATGTTCAAATTTGAAAAATACGTAGAAACGTAATAAAACCAAAGGGACCTTAGAGACTAGCCAAATTCAGTTAAAGTCAAATTTGCCTGAGACACTCGGAACTTAGTTTCTTAGTAATTTCTGGATTTATCAACGGGTATTTTAGAAACTATGTTGTAAATCATGTCATTACTGAAGCACGGACTACTGAACTGATGATACCGTTAGAGACTAACAGCAGTAAGATATAAGAAGATGTGGTATGAGTGCCAATGAGACAACTATCCATCCAAGTCACAATGTGTAAAAACTAAACAATTATAGGTCAAAGTACGGCCTTCAACATGGAGCCTTGGCTCACACCGAACAGCAAGCTGAAAAGGACCCCAAAAGACTAGTGTAAAACAATTCAAACAGGAAAGGACTATTTCATATATTTTGTCTTACAACTTAATATTGATGCTGAAGTTAGGTTGATAATTCAACTTTGCGACAAAATGAATACCAATTTTCATGTGGCAACATTCCAGCAGCACTTACAAATAAAGTACAAAATATATAAATTTTCCAGGTGATGCGATATGCAAAGATTTGTAAGGAAGCTGTGTAAGCACCCGTCCGATGACCTATAGTTGTTAATTTCTATGTCATTTGGCCTCTGGTGGAGAGTTGTCTCATTGGCAATCAAACCACATCTTCTTATTTTTATATTCCTTATGTTGAAATTGAAGCCATCTTTTCAAAGGTTTTATGACTCCTTCATGATATAGCTGGTCGTTATAGAATATATGTGTCAAATACGTCTATGGATATGTTCTATTTCTCGTAGACACAATCCCGTCCATGAGACAATTATCAACCAGAGACCAGAGGATTGGGATGTTAGCAACAAGAGGTCACCGTACAAACTTTTCAATGACTTCAAAAGCAGTATGGAATAAACATGACCTTGTGCACATTAACCCCAGTTTACCTCAGTTCTATCTCAAGGTTTAGTTTTCTGTGCGGTGTCTTAAATAAATTTTGTACTTATTTCATCTTTTTATCATGGTATGGTCCTTTTTCGTCTTACATGTATGGTTGATGGTTTATATTTAACTCGTCAAATATTGGAAAAATTAAAAATTACGTCATGTACGTGTATCAAAGTTATAAATATGAAAGCCAGTCTTCCTAGCGATTTAATTTGTATATATTTTTCACTCACACATGCAATGATGTAACCTTATAGTTATGTTTAGATATGTTCTCGATAACTATGTATTTTTATTTTTATCAGAATTAAAGTAATTCATTTGTGGGTTGTTACTTTGGTATTTTGGATATGACCAAGATCTGCCATCAACATAAGATTAACACACTAGGGTATAACAAAGACAACTACGACAAACTATTTATATTAGATAGACACATGTGGCAGGATAAAACTAGCTTTTATCGCTGTTTTTTAAATTTTAATACATTGTTATGCTACATAGATGTCTGCATTGCTTTAGGTCAATGTATATTTGAAATATAAAGTTCGGCTTACTTATAACACTACGGACGAAATACCATAGACACCAAGTGATGACAATATTTCTAATGCGATCATTTGGATCCATAAGGCAAAAAAGAAACGCAAACAATAGACGAAAAGTCAATTATTGAATGAAAACAATTTAATGATGAAGTCTACACTTTACAAAATAAAGTTTTGTCTGAATGAATATTAAAATCAGTATAATAATCTTACAAGAAAAATGAGGCTTAGCGTTTAAATATCAAATAATCTATTAAAACAAGAATACTTTAGAGTTATAATTTATAACAATGTATGAAAAATGCAACGCAATTAGAAAAAAAATGTATATACATTAAATCCTTAGTACATGTAATCGTGCAAGAGTCCTTTCATTTCATACAATGATGCACCAAAATTCACATTTTAAATTTACAACGGTGGATACAATTGTAAAATTCATGTTTTTGATTGGTTTTAATATTTTGCTCAAATAATTGCTGCTTGTGAAACTGTTTGTGAGGAACACATTTGAAAATTCATAATCTTATTTTCTTATAATTTGTAAAATGATTAAATATTTTAGGATTTGTTTTTTTTTTTTTTGTTTTTTTTTTTGGGGGGGGGGGGGGGGGGCATGTTTTCAGCATGTATTGACTGTGCACCGGACTTGTATCATTAGTTTAAAATCCGACAGTTCTGATCACGCACCGCTGTATATGTCCCCGTACAGCATACAATGTTATGTAGTAAAAGTTTCCTGAATCGCAAATGATCTTTTTCAAACCACTTAAAAATAAATGTAGAACCATATATAAATAGTTTTGTTGAATATATCTAACAGACATTTAATAGATAATTTATATTTTCTACATTTTTTGTTACAACCCAAACATTGCTTTTGCAGCTTTTTCTTGTAAGTATTTTCTTGTATTGACAAATTCTTAAAATATGTTCATTAATAGTTATGCAAAAGACATGGTTTTGTACAATTTATCATCGAAGGACACAGAGAACCAAATTTACAGCAGTTTGTCGCAAAAACTTAAAGTTCTTCCGTCGGATAACCAGACAGAAAGACTAACTTAGTACTTTTTTAATGTTGGTCGGTTTGGAAAGAATGGACGAGTTTCTTTGGTGTGGAATTCAATGACAGAGGTTTCGTCGAGCCGGAGAAGGGGGTTGCATTTAACTTATTATTATTAAAGTTCTATCTGCAATTTTCCAAAAAAATAGTAAATGTTAATGTAGGCGTGTTTTACGATTTCTAAGGATTGATATGCTAACGTTATACAGGTTCTTGTGATTTTATAACAACTAAATTTGTCGACGCTGATAAAAATAAAAAGGATAGATTAACTGATATCAATGAACTGATACGAGTTGATACTTTTATTGAAATTGTTGATAATGTAAGTAATGTTTTGTTAATAATATATTTTACGATACTTATACATATATTAAATGGTTCATCAATATTTAATTTGTACTTCATTTTTCTACTTTGCCAAAGAAATAATTAAATCACAGTCACTAAGATCAGCATATACATGATCGGTAATAATAAATAGATGTTTTACAATTCTTACTAAATAATTTGTACTTAACTTATAAGTATTTCTATATTTTCCATGAAACTCATTTTGCATTTGTTTCATGTCTTATCAAAACGTATGTTGGATCAGCATTATAAACTATGTAATCAGATACTAGTATACAAAAGTGAAGCAAATTGTATGATCTTTTATGATATAATCAGATAGCAAATTGCAATAAATCTTTATGATGTGTTACATAAAGTCCTGCGAGAAACGATACATGAAGAGAGAAATGATACTGGAACTAATTCTGTGCAAATGCGGAAGTCTTGGAGAAAAGTTAAAGATGTTGGATCCATTCATATATATTTTATATATTGAGTTTTCTACTGTTATTGAGAAATTCTTTTTCGCATACATTTCCTCTAAAGACTGAAGGACAAAGTGCATGATATATGATAATAGTAAATTTTTATTTACAGACTTTTAAACATATTTTTTAGCAATAACAAGAAGGAAGATAGAATTAACCAGTGATTAAATAAACAGAGCTAATAACTAGTAGATTAATAATGTTAAAACAAATAACTATATTTCTATAGTCATATTTTCATATGAAGTATTGTTGATAGAATAGAGAATGGAAACGGGGAATGTGACAAAGAGGCAACAACCCAACCAAAGAGCAGAAAACAGACCAAGGCTACCAGTTGTTCTTCAACGCAACGAGAAAATCCAGCACCCGTAGGCGGGATTCAACCGGCCCCTAAACAATAATGTATACTAGTTCAGCGAAATGGACGCCACATTAAACTCCGAAACATACAAATGATACAAAATTTAAAAAAAAAACCACAAGACTATCAAAGACTAGAGGTTCCAGAATAGGGACAGACACAAAATGCGGCTTATATGTGGGATATCGTAAAACTAAATATTAATTTCAATCACCCATGACAATAGGAAACGGGGAGAAATATGTAAAAACTTAAATAGTGTTGTGGGGAAGACACTACCAATCACTGAGTAGACAAAAAAGTAAATGATGAATACTTAGAAAAGTGTATACTAGTATGAATCTGTATGTGAAAAGCTTTCAGGGACAGTTACATCTCGAGGAAAGTATTAAAAAAGGTTTGGTGCAAAACAGAACAAAATGAAAATAATTCAAATTTTCCAGTTTGGAAAAACCTATTGTTTGTACTGAAAGTTTTTAACAATTTTGACTTGTTTCTACGACTAATTTGAATTGCTCCTATTTAATTTTGCCATTAGAGTCCCTATTGATAGTATGGCACAATATGAGATGCCTAATGTGTATTTTTCTTCTTTGATATTGTCTCTTTTGTAGGAGCGAAAGCGTTAATCATTCTGATAGAGCTTCAAAATAGTATAATCGTCTGCATAACGCTGTATTCTTCTACAGAAACACACCGTTATCACGTTTTCGCTGAAACTACATATATATATGTTAAACAATTTGCTACGTTCCCGTATTTTTTAGTTCAAAGTAAGATGTCATCTTTTGCATGTAATTCTCAGTCCGTCTAAGGACAGAGTCGGTATTACCTCCAGTGCGATTGCAATGTAATTGGCTTGATCTGTTTGTTGTCAAATGCTCAGTCCTCAAGATGTGGTGTCCTGGTGTGCTGTCGTAAATTCATGGGAGATGTCCGTTGTTATTCTGCGGTTTACATGTTGTAATGTACTATTATATTATTTATTTATGTATTTCTCCGTGCTGAGTGTTCTTGCGTTTGTTTGAACTGTATTCCTGTCACGTAGTGTTGTCATTTTAGCGATATTTTTAACATTGCCATACCAGCGGGAGGTTTGGCTAGCCATAAAACCAGGTTCAACCCACCATTTTTTCTTAAAATGTCCTGTACCAAGTCAGGAATATGGCAGTTGTTTTCAGACAGTCCGTTTTTATATATGTTGGCGTTTGCTTTTGTTCTAGTTCAGTGTTTCTGTTGTTCCGTTGTTTTCCTCTTATAGTTGATGTGTTTCCCTCGGTTTTAGTTTGTTTCCCGGATTTGTTTTTTCTTAAACGAATTGTCTATTGAACAGCGGTATAGTACTGTTGCCTTTATTTATCTACTCGTACACTTGCCACTTTTATGTTAATTTCTTGATATCATGTCATTGTATATTTGTTTATTAAATCCATTATAGCATGTATGGTGAGAGATTGTCGTTATAACATCGACCTGTCCATTGAAACTAATAGAAGCATTTTATGGTGTTGTCTCCAACCCAAATACTTAACACTTCAGGCGGGATTGTATTTAAATAGTATTCTGATTTGCATTTCCAAAGCATGAGGGGCCAATGGTCTCTATTCTCCCTTCAATTAAGATATTCTTGTCAATTCCAGGATAAATTATTAAACAATCTCGTAAATCAATACTTCCTGCTATGGAACAGTTTCCTCGACTACTCTCAATTTGTGATGGATAGGTTTCTCCTGCCAGTGCAACAAGTCTATCTTTCAATATAATGTCTTTGTTGGCGAATAGTCTGAAATAACTTTTACTTCATACAGGGTTACTTGATAAAATGATATTTCTGTAAACCGTAAAATATTTGTTTCCAATTTTGATGCTGGAGACAAGTTGACATTACCATCAATGATTATCTCGTGTGTTGCATGGATATGTAACAGACAGTTAATTTTACTGTTGTTTAATGTCTTTAACCACAACTGGGTAGATGAACAATCAGCACAAGAGAGATAATTTTTCACCGACAGGGTGCTGTTAAAAATCACGTATAAATATACATTGAATTATCGTTCAGAATTATACGAACATTTTGAAGAATATCAAGCAAATCATTTTCAGATTTTCTAACGTTTTCCTTCCCATGGACTACCAGGTCATGTATGCTATTCGTCCTTTCCATTGCAGTAATATCGTCTCGTTTCGGTTCATTTCTGATTATAAAGAGTGTGACAAATGTATTAATGTTCATATCACTAAGAGTTTAACATCCAGTTTTACACTCAATCTCTACAATTTTCACCACCATTAGGATATTTGAACAATAAACCAAAATTTGATAAGATAAATGTATCCTCAATACACTCAGCACTACAGCCACATTCGAATGAAAAAACTGTCGTATCGACTATGACTATCATTATTTGCTTCTGAGCAATATGTTGGTGTTTTCGATTGATTGATTTGTTTATAGTCTTTTGGTAAAGCATTTCAATTTTCGATGTATCACTAAACATTATTCTTCGATTGTGAATATTTCATTCAAAAACTCTGATGTCATCGGAAGCAGAAATTCTCAAATTGTTTTTAAGGTCATGATGTGAAAACCTTCAAAATGACCATGATTTTCAAAGCTGCAGATCCACATGCTTTAGCTATGTATTCTAATAAACTGAGTATGAATGTTGGGGATTACAACAATCTCTGAGTTGGCCCAATTATATAGGGTTCCTACTTCAAATACACAAGGCATTTAAGATTGTATTTATCTGGTAAAATTGTTATTCCAGATGTTTATGTCGACTTAATTGAAGCCGGTTTAGCTTTCATTCCTCTTGTTATGATAGAACCATAAATAATCACATATTCCTTAATTGTATGACAAGAAAACTGTGGCTTCTTAAAGATAAATCTTTCCATTATCGTTACAGATCTGTCATGACAAAATGTTTGTACCTTCTATGGGGATCATCCTCGATGCTAGTATTTTGCTAAACTTTATGATATCCGCTTTTAAGTTGAACTTATAACTCTTTTTTCAAACAAAGTATTCTTAGTTTTATCTGGTCTATGCTTAGATCTTATTCTGTCGTCTCCCTGACATTTAATGCTGATCTGTAGATTATTATTTGCTTTCGCTTTTACCATTTTTGCCTGAAATTACAATAAAAGGAAATGGCATTTTTAACACAAGATTGGAAGAAAATTATGTTTTTCCAAACAAATCTCAATACTAGTAATAAACTTGCTTTTATTTAATAATATTATCTTTATTTGATTGTTTGTAATAAATCTAATGAAAGTGTTCAATGACATATACTAACTATAACTTCAATTTTAAAATACTGTTACAGAACTGTATGGAATACCTTAAAAAAGCCTTATCGATCAAGTCCATGTGATATTAAACCCATGATGTAGTGGGCAAAATAGTCAGTACAAAGATTGTTGTAGCCAATGCATTCAAATTCGGTGAAAATGGATAATATATATATATATATGCTCACCATGCCCAACTTTTTCACATTTAACCGACTTACACTTCAACCTGGTAATGAAGTGAACAGACTCCAAATCCTTCCTACCATCAAAATGCTCGTGCCAACATTGAATGGTGTTTGCTTGCTTAAAGTGCAGCGGGTAATATTTCATGTATATTCAGGAATACATTAAAGTAAGTTTCTAACAAAAGGATTAATCAGAATAAGAGGAATTTGACTGCCAATGAAAATGAGACTATGTTGGATAGTGGCTGACATTTTGCCTTGCAGCATGCAACTTGTTTGTCCCTCAACAAGAGGAGAGAATAAAACTTTAAAAGCTGGCACGTCCGAAGGACTTGTATAGATTTACCTTTGCCAGGGCCGCTCAAACCCAATAAACCTCTAAGCCTATGAATTAAAAAAATATTAAAATAATTCAAGAACTACATGGAAGAACCATTACTAGATTTCATATTAGTTGTGATTAGATACGGGTATAGACAAGAATATATACTCAGTCATTTACCATTTTGGAAAACAGAATCTCTGACAAATGTAATATTAATAAAATAGAAGATGCAATCCATGTTTTACAGAATGTTTAAAGTTTAATAGATGTAAGACTAACATGTATATTTACGAAATTAGTCAGGAGAATAAGTTTTGTAAACTTGTCACCCTTTTATAGTATACACAATGGTGTCTTAGTCGGAAAATTCTAATCTGTGGAATAAATAGTTCCGACTGAAATGTTATATAATTCAATATTATTATACCGAAATAATATCTATCTTTTTATCTCTTAATATGTTACCATTCATATACATGTACCTTGACTTAATCAGATTATTATATGTATGATCTAACATTTACCCTTTTAGAAAGTCAAGGCTGATATATAAGTACATTTTGTACATGTAAAATTGTATCGTATTTCAATCATTACCGTTGTTTTGTCTTTAGTCCCTTTGTGGGCTCTTGATTGCCTACTAAACTTGTATTCCTGTATCCTAAAATAATATGATGAAAATTGTGTGGTACAAATAAGGCAAGATCTTAATTTGCAGATTTGTCATCATATTTGGAAACAAAATTTGTGTAATGTTTGGTACAGTAACATATAAAAGTAATTCAATTGAGAACAGTAACGAATTACCTGTAACAGATTCATTAACCGATCGTAAGACGTGCAAAACCAGAAGTGGACCTAGAACAGGTGGGTTGAACACTGGAATAATATCAGGCGCAATGTACTGTTGTCAAAACTCTTGATATGGCAAGCTAAGGCAACTGTATGCGATAAGAGAGGCTGTGTCCTAGAATATATTGTAAGTGATGCACCTGTCGTGAGTGTATTGTTGCCAAGCAATTGTGGTCGTCTCAACAATGCTGAAACTCCATAAAATTAAATTAAATAATATTAAAAAATGGGATTTAAAAAAACAACAAAAAACAAAAATTCATACCCATCTAGGAGCCAACTAATAGTCATCAACAATATGTTTGTGTCTAGTTATAAATCGTCCCTATATATTAAAATTGTAAACAGAATCAAAGCGTATGGTCATACTCATTAAAACCATATTGAGAGCAGAGAATAATATTCGTGTATTAGTATTTGATTTTTATAGTTATGTATTTCATTATTATGAATGACGAACATGTATCTGTAACTACTTAATTATACATGTATCTTCTCTTTATGTATTTATTGTTATATACTTTACATTTAAATCAATACTTCTGATTTAAGAATATTTTACTTGCTGTACGTTCCAAAGACTTAGAGCCATTGCATCAAAGCTCCAGCATGCAAGCGCATACGCATTTTTACTGTAAATAATTTTAATAGATAAATGAACACAAAATTTCGAGTAAAATAAATATTAAAATAATTGCAATTTAATTGTTCACGAAAATATCATACCATGTCAATATGCAACTAAAGTGAGCGATGAAAAGTGGCCTATCATGTGCTCCACAATTATCAAGTTACTCGAAATAATATACCGCAAGAAAGGCTAAATTGTACTGAACGAATCGAAACACAATACCACTGTTGTGTTATGATATTGACAAATACCACCAAATATCAATTATTCACTTGAATGGCAAATAATTAAAATCGACAAACGAAATATAAAAGGCATACGTCACAAAATGCTACCTCAATACACATTACGTCATCAACATTAATAAATGAGTCGAATCTTAAACATAGTACACACCAACATGGAATACGTCCCTTGCGATAACTGAATTCAAGTATAATAACTTGAATTATATTGTAATTGGGAACGAGGCTTTGATATTTAACAGTGTGTTCATAGTATCAAATGGTAAAAAGTTGTATTCAAGTTAAACTTATCTTCTTGGTTTCACTTAACTTCTAGTGTAAAATCAATGTTTACAGTCAAAATTACGTTAAATTTCAAAATTCATAGAACTAGATTGCACTTTTATCACAGTGACTAAGTTGTCCTGTGAGAGAAGGTTCTTATTATTCAAAACCATACTGTGCAAGTGTTTTTTTTTTTATTATCTTAAAACGGCAATAAAACAACCATTATGTTGATTTCTTTTTCACAAATATCTTATCCATACTTAATGAATTATATTCCAACGATTATTTATTGCATAAATCGTGCAAATTCGCTAAAGAAATTATCCTGATAATATGCCGGTAATAAGAAAAAATGCCCTGGTTCTGTTCACCTATGTCCTGTTACTGTGCTCTTTTTATTTGAATAAAACGTGACAAATATAAAACATTTGGTGCAGAAAATTTGTATAATGATAAAGACTTCTAGCATGCATTTGGTAGCCGCATTATGTAAGATAATAGATATAAGAAGATGTGATATGAGTGCCAATGAGACAACTCTCCATCCAAGTCAAAATGTATAAAAGTAAACCATCATAGGTCAAAGTACGGCCTTCAACACGGAGTCTTGGCTCACACCGAACAGCAAGCTATAAAGGGCCCCAAAAATTACTATTGTAAAACCATTTAAACGGGAAAACCAACGGTCTAATCTATATAAAAAACGAGAAACACTTATGAACCACATCAACAAACGACAACTACTGAATATTAGATTCCATATAGTACATTTTCGACTTTTTTTTATTAAGAAAATAGACCAAAAATCAAATTTAAATCACTTCACAACCTGAGAATCTCGCTTTTATATGATATTTCAAATATAAAATTATAATTGGCTTCTTGTGATACTTACCTAATAAAATGTCCAAAGTTCAAAAAGGTGTCGGAAATCCGATTGAGTACAATTGTTGCCCAAATCTATTGATTCTGCAACGTTTGATTTGAAATAAAATTAAGTTTTTGTTAAAATCATCAGCACAAACTAGCACACACAAGCGCATAATCAGGACAGGTTTAAACTGTAAAAATTCACCTTTTTAAGACATTGTTATGGTTTTTCCACTCAATGATTATGTTGTGTGGAATCAGACATAGTAAGTGGATTCTGAAGTGTTTTTGTTTTTTTTTTCGTTCGATGTGTTCAACAATTAACACTTTTCTATTACGTTTACTGAAGCAGTAGATATGACCATTTTTATTTGCTAGCTTTTGGACCATGATGAAACCCAATTAAAACATCTACTTTATAATAATCTTTTTATCATTTTTGTCTTTGTTGACATTTTTTAACGATAACCACTAACAATCAGGACTAAATCACCAGCACAGAACATTCCCTAGCAGGACAGCCTAACTTTCCGTGTTTATAACTCTCATCGACCAAACAACTGTCATATCAGTATAAGTAACATTACCGATTGTATGTAAAAAAAAAAAAAAAGAAGAAAGACAATTTACACAACGTTGCCATGCCTGCTTCCAAAATTTATCTGTTCAAAACTGGTACTCAAAAAATAAATTAAAACACCAAATGCTTTACGTACGCCATTTTTGTTAATTTACTTGTAAACAAAACTTTGAAAAGAACCTACTGGTATAAAATTTCTGGATTGCTATCTTGTATGTTTTATTACTAAAATAAATTTCTTACCTTAATTATAATTAAATTTTTATTTCGCAAAATTTTCCGTCTTTGATATTTTGAAGCCTATCGCAGGATGTAACTATAGAAGTTTCAAAAGTTGTTTTGATTTTCTGTTTGAAATTTTCTACCTATAATCTGAAATTAAAACAACATGTCATCCTTGAATTGCTTATTAATTACGCGATCATGTAAAAAAATGAAAATTACGAACAAAAAATATTAATATATAACAAATTTCTAAAATTCTGAAATATCTTACCATATATATATTAATAAAAATCTTACAGTTTAGTTTCAAATGTATCATGTCAACACCTATGTTCAAAATACAATTATACTAATTAATCATCACTCTATACAGCATATTTTATTCTTAGTCGAAGTGCGCAATAGGTTATATTTGACCGAGAACCATATATAACTTGAGATTACCGCACTTGTCTCTTGACATTTACTAAAACATTTGATTTATGGTTTTTATATCATATGAAAGCATAACCATATGTAAAATCAAGTCGTGAAAGATAGAAGAAAACAAACATTAAAATGTACGAACAGTTTTTAAAACTAGGTCAGGTTAAAGAATAGTACAAGGAAAATAAACAGAAAAATGCACGGACACTCTATGATAATACAGTGATAGTTTATTTTTCATGACAATACATTTATGTACATACACGTAGAAATAAGGAGATGTTGTATGATTGCCAATGCATGTTGGTGACAGCTCTTTTGAAGCAAAGGAACCCCAAAGGTTGAGTGGTTTATTGAACTATGGTCATCCCTTGGTGTCTTCTTCCGTTCGGCAGGAAAACCTTTCCAAAGTGGAACATCCGTTTGGATGCGCGCGGTGTGTAAATTTGCAGCCACGTCTGTTCCGAATGGGGAAGTTAACCCTTTCTTTCATAATGACACCTTTTGACGCCACCCCCTTTATTCCATAATGACGCCTTTTGACGCCTCTGTGTAGTACATCAGTTGAAACGCTTTGCCTACGAAAAGTCTGTATCCAATGTAAAAAGGATATTCCTGGGAATATCTGACTCGAATTTCTTAATTTGTTTTCGCAATGCATTTATAGTTTAAACGTGCTGACTTTTTTAAATAGCCGTCGCAATTTTTTCGAAGTTCTTGTTGACAAACAAGTTTCAGAACACTGACATTGTCACGTTAACGACATTTATTGTTGATTATTAATTCCAATTGGTTATTAAATACCTAATATCTAATTTGCACGATACAGTTTGCGAAAAATGAAAAAACTTTATGTAGAAAATCCGAGTGTTCACTCCCGCTTTGGAGTCGTAGAATATTGCAACAAAAGCAAGTTTATTTTTAAACGTTCGAAATATCAGAAATTTAATGAACAACGCGGAGATATGCAGTCGACTCCATACAATTTTTTCTGACCCCATTATGGACAAAATTATAGCAACTTGCAAAATGTAAACATTTGCTTGGGGAATCCCATCATACGACTTCCGGTGAGTAATAAAGTGGGCGGGAATATACAAATTTTAATGACCAGAAAAAATCACATTCAACGTACAATCTTTCAATGTTTTTGCTTATAGAAAGTGAGATTTAAGTTTCAATCATAATTATTTTTTGTGTTTCAATTAAATTAATGAGAATAGCGAATTATTCAAAATTATCCGTAAGTTGTGATTCTAAGCCCCGCCCACCGATCGGATTTACCGTTTTTTACAGTGATGTTTACACAAATAAAAGATGATAAATATTTTTTCCGTGATCTTTATTTGAACAACCATAAAAACATATGGTTCCGTGAACGACTATGCTTAAGAAGTAGCAATCTGACTAAAAAATTACTTTGCGGTTCACTTACAGAGCCTTAACTTTGCGGTTCACTTCCCATTTACAAAATATGTCAGATTGAAAGAATAGACATACGTGCATTTCTCCCTTCACGATTTTCGCTGTTTTCGGGTTTCAGATAATCAAAAATGCGAGATGGAAGTAAAAATATAGTAACTGATTTTATCCAAAGCTAAGTAAATTTAAACAACTCATCAGTACATGTAATGAAGACTTTTCAGCAGAGGAACAAGAGGGATATTAAAATTCTAAAACTTTGATAAAGAACATGTCATGTTCATATTTTGCTATTTTTTTCAACTCGATTTTAGAAGAAAAAGAACGTTTGTTTTCTAAATTCACTAGCTGTTACTGATTAACATGTTGTTAGTCAGGGAGAAAACATCAATATTTATTACTAGTAGTTGTAGTTGGCTTTCAACTAGCATTCAGTAACTGTGATTACTCTTAGATCAATACTGTTTTGTCTTTTTATTTTTTTTATTTGTGCTTCTTGCCCTTCTCATGAGTCAAGCCAATAACTAAGAACATTCATTTTCGGTTTGGATTAATGCGAAGCACTCCTATCTACATTGAGTCAAGCCATTCACAGCAAACTTTTCCATTTTATACCTCTTTTCCAGTTGCATAATTGCTCAAGGTTTTGTTGCTCAGTCTTTAGTTTTCTATGTTGTGTTTTGTGTACTGTTGTTTGTCTTTTTGTCTTTTTCTTTTTTTGTCATGTTGATGTCAGTTTATTTTAACTTATGATTTTTAATGTCCCTTTGGTATCTTTCGCCTCTCTTTCGAGAGTAATGTGCACTCATCATCATAATTAATACAACCACATCATATATGTGCCTATAATTCAGTGGATGTTGTTGGTTGCTGTCTGTCATATTTGATTTTTGTTTATCCTTTTAACATAAATCAGGCTGTTGGTTTTTCTAGTTTGGATTGCTTCACATTTTGTCATGTCGTGACTTTTTTTGCAGACTTCTTTACACAGAATGGGTTTTGCTCACTTTTGAAGACTGTTCTGTTACCAATAGTTTCTTAGGCATAGACCTTTTAATATTTATTATAGGGAGGGGGTGTCATATTTTTTTATGGGAACAAATAATTTTTTTGGACTAACATTATAGTCAAACAATTTTTTATCAACATACATGCAGGAACATTGAATTATTTTGATAACTCAGTGGATTTGTTTTTTCCCTTATGTTCAATAGAAGCAACTTTTTTACTTCTGAAACCAGAATTTTCAAGAAATAATGGCCAACAATCTTATTTGAAAAATACACTCATAAGCCCCCTTTATCACACACATAAAATATGAATGGTCATTGCCTGTCTTACATCTACATCATTTGGACTGTTGAAAAGTTGTCACATTGTCAATCTTACCACATCTTATCATTGTATGCAAAACAGTCTTCAGAAACAACTTTAGAAGACCAGCATTGAGAAAAGGTAAACATTCTAGGATTTATAAGGATCTCCTCCTGAATATGCAAGAAATGTTTGCCACTGGACTTAAAACAAACAACCAATCAATTTTATGACTATCTATTGCAGATTTTGAAATATGTGTATGATTCATGTTTTAAAAATGGAACCTATCCTTTTTTAATCTCACCACTTTTCTTTCAAATCTTCTGTGGACCTAGGAGAAGGAATAAGATGTAAAAAAATACCTAAACCTGAAGGAGGGGTTAACTAATTTTTTTTCAGTTAATGTCTATGATTTTTGGGAGGGGAAGGGGGTTGTCTTTATAGGAATATACCTTAAAGGAAATGATGTTTTCTTTTAAAAATTCAAATTGTGATGAATGGCACAGCAGGATATCAACATAGGAAAAAGTTTAATACCCTTCTAGATTTCAAAAAATCGAGAAACAGGCATATGCATAATCAGCTAGTTAAAAATGTCCATGTCCATTGAACACAACTGAAACCAAATTTATATGGTGTACAAAAATGTGATAAAAGGAAACTAAACCACATGCTAATATTTTCATATTGCCTTTGTAAACTGTGATATTTATCTACTAGTATGCAAAAGGGTCTATGTTAAAAAAATATCACAAACATCATAGATTTTCTCTTAGAAACAAGATCTGATAACTAAACTTATCATGCATTTACTAATTTGTTGGCCTAAGCACCTTCTTTTTAGTCTGTTGCTTAAGGACTATTTGGAAGCTAGGAGCAAACATATGTCAAGTCTTTTTTTAAGAGCAATGTTGTGATATATAGTTTCCTTTAGTTATCATACCAAAATAGTTAACCGTCAACTGTTCATTTACATTATATACAGGATTTCAGTTGGTTGCTATGAACAGAAACTGTTGCTAGGAAAAAATAATGTATAACATAATTTTCCATAATATTTTCCAATATATCAGTCATCTCATTTAACCTGTAAAAAACTAGTTTTTTCAAATTCAATCACAATTCTCTGTGGTTGCTATGAGGAAAAAGTTTGACAATTTTATGAAGAAAATAAAGTTTCCATTCAGATTATTCATAGACAGTCAATTATCTCATTGTTTCCTTAAAAATAAATTGAAATTACAAGATTCAACCCAAAATTTAACAATTTTCATTAAATTTGGATAAATCCTTTACCATGGCCAAAATTTAAAAAAATAATATGGGTAAATTTTAAAGATCTGACTTAGATGTATAACTGACAAAAATTTCAAATGTCTAACTGGTCTATGTAAGGTACAGTTAATATTCCATTAAAATAAGCGCATTTTCAGCATTTTATCGAAAAATCCTATGCGAATCAGGTATGTAAAAAAATCCATGGAGGAAAGGGTTAATGATTCATGTAGGTAGAGTGCCACAGTATCTGCACATAAGGAACCCTTGCAACAACTCTTTAAGGGGTCCGTGGGGTCTGCAAGCCTAAATTTCTGTCCCTACTCATTGTACCCGCATTTTCAAAAAGTCCTGTCCATCATCGACCTCTATTGCAGGACCTACCTTTTGTATTTATTGCTAGTTTGTTCTCGTCCTGAAAATGCATGACATTTTTTACACTGGACGTAAAACAAACAACAATCCATCAATCATTTTGAAGCAACAGTATAATTTTATTCACAACTTGACTACATTCAGGCCTAAAACCTGGCACCTGTCTATTGTTGAAGATCAATGGTGACTTCTGGGGTTTTTGTTTTTGTTTTATTGTGATGTTGGTTTGCTGTCATATTTTCATAAAACTTACAAATCCTTTTTTCGGTTTCATGTTAGAACTAGTATGTTAAGACAACTTGAGACGCAAATATATATCATATGCTAGTACATATTTTTCTCTAATTTTGAAAATGTATCATACAAGGAGACTAATATGTCCATCTTCAAACGTCATACTTGAGAAATTATTATCAGAAACAGTGCTGTTATTACTTCATGTATTATACACAAATATATTGCTATACTGGTAATAACACTTATGGGCCTCCATATTTTTATTATGTCATAAAATCACGCTTTTCTCAAACTGCTGATGACGTCTTTACACTTAATCCGTTGGAAGTGCATTGATTGACATTTGGTCATGAGAAGTAAAAATCAGTTTATACGTCATATTCGGTATTGTCATCATTGAGGAAAAGAGAACGGAATTGTGTCTATGACAAACGGTATGGTCATGGATATGCGACACAGACATCTGTAAAACAGAAAATCCATAACGGTCAACCAACTCGTGATGGCGTCCTTAAAATTTTCGAAAGGATGCAATTATTATTCTGGTATCGGTAAGTAAAACAACATATATTATCTATCAAAATGAAAATGTTCCTCTCTTCATCCTTTAACAAATTAATTAATTATTCTATTAATCTTCAAATTAAAACAAAAATCCTTAAAAAGTGTTGAAATACAGATACAAATATTTGGAGTTCTGTCTGAGCAGCATATATTGTTTATATGTGAAAGTCAATGTTAGTTGCTTATGATGATATTCAACAGAGGACACAGAAGTTAGAAAAATCTTTAGTAGGGTCGACCAAATTTATACATTATAATCAATTCAGATCCTCTTTTACTCTAAAATGTGTACTGAAAAAAGTAAATTACACATACCCTTTAATCGTAATAATTTGTAATGTATAAAAAAAACTTACAAATAATGAAGTGTGCTCAAATGTAAAAAAAATGTTACTATGGTCGCGATTGGTCATTGAAGTATAAATAGAGATTATGATAACACTTTACCTCAGTAGTCAGTGCTTTGCAACTGACATGCATTGTAACATATAATACTTCTTGAATGTTTACGTTGATAGATTTAGATAAAGTTTTAGGAAACTAACATTCAAACTCCTCTGGCAAAGTTGTCCTTAGACAGTTATATTTTAATGTCATTTTACTTTTGGTCATATACTATAGCTCCTTAAGTGTCCTTACATCTTTGGCTTTCAAATTTGGTTTAGAGCGTCAATGATGAAGTTAAATCCTGAAAAGAACTTCGGAAGCCACATTTTTTTAAAGTGTTATTTCACTTTTTTTCTCATCACTCATATCCAAATAATAATCATCATCACATTTCAAACAACAACGGGAGCAACAACAAAAATTTAAGAAAGAGCAGAAATTTTCAGCAACAATTTCTATACTTACTGTGATTATCAATATTAAGTTTACAAACCATTTGCCTTATTCATACTGCAACGCTGTTACAAATTTCATAATTGTATTATTAATGTGTCTTATTTTTAGAACCCTAGGTAATGTACCTTAAAATATCCTTATACATTACGTAATATTTTTTTCATATTTTAATGATTGTAATTGATTTGTGTTAATTCAAGTAGAGTTCTGTATCATTGTGAAACTTTAAGCACTGACTATCCAAGACATCCGGAAATGCACCGGAAAATGATCAGTAATGATTATATAGTCCATTTACACCAATTTAACAACTACTGGAATTAGATTTTGAAAATTTCAACTATAATTATTCAAGATTTATAACAAATGCAAACATGAAATTAATGTGACTTATCAAATTCAAATTTTTATCACCAACTCATTCAACCGATCGTTATAGAGATAAATTGGCTTACACATTACACGTTATTGGTTAATTTGTAATTCGCAGCGTTTGCCCGAAATAACTATATTGAGACGAAAACATTATATTCAAAAATAAAAGAAGAAGGTTTTTGATCAAAATAGACAAAACGTCAATTACTATTATTAAAAATGTTATTGAAGATATTATGACATATACACAGATAATATTCAACACTTAAAATATAAGTTAAAGCATAAAACAGTCTAAGTTTTTACAACACAGATCAAATTCAAATGCCATTAAAATGAAACAATTGTATTGCTTGTACGTATATGATATTTATCGAAAATATCATTTACGTTGAAATGTGATTTCCAAATATCAATAAAATCAATAAGTTCGAGTAAGACATTTTCAATCATATATCTAGGATGTTTTATTACTTTCGAGTGTAATATTAGTATTAACAATTCAGTATCTAGAGACAACACTGAGGGTTTAAATATTTCCAGTTATTAAAGCTTTGACAGATTTATGGTTTAATTTCATATAACATATTATTTGACATTTCTAATCGTATAAAATGATTTTTTTATGATTGTCTAGTGTAGTCTTAGTAATGATTTAGAATTCCATTATCTAGAAACAATACTGACGTTTCATATATTTCGAATTATTTATCGCTTTAACAGAAATATGGCTCTTGCATGTTTTCATAAAATACAAATTAAGGTAGACTTTGTGTAAACTTATTGGTTCTTTGTATAAAATTCTTCAAATTTCTCAATTAAGTATTGCAGTAAGATATTTTAATATAGTTTATATCGGTACTAACATTGGTTTTACTTTTTTGTGGTTTAGTACATAACTTATTATGCATTGTTCGTGTTGTTGCTGATTATTAATATTATCCATTTATTAACACTTATAGTCCAAAATGGAGAGAAACAAACATTTTATGATAGAGTCTAGTTTAAAGTCGCCCATCTGGGTCAATATCGAGAAAAATATCAAGATATGAAGCAGACCTTCTAGTTTCGATAGTATCTTTAATCTCTAGCTCTCTGTGATATATGACTTACAAACACTAACTCAAATTGTGGGTTATTGAGTGATAGGACATCACATTGACTGAGAAGGTAACGTAAGAATTCTGCTTCATTTTATTACCAAAGAAGTCGTCCAGTAGGGTTGTACAACACATTCCCATTGGAATAACGAATAGACTGTCTGTTGAAATAATAAATCACAAAAATCAGATCGACTTCGTCGTTTCATTAAACAGTTTTTCCATAAAAATGGGAGTTGTAGATAGAAATTACTCGAAAAAAATCTTACTTTGTAAAGAACCACACGGATTCAATGAAATACACCGAAAAGATATCATAAAAATGCTTTTTGACAACATATTTGTAAAAACGATCTTCCAATGGAAAAGTAGAGTAGAGCGTAGAAAAATCAAACATTCTTATATAACTGTAAAATTCTAAAGACTAATCGACGATTTTGAAGTACATCTATAAGGTTTTTAAGATTCAGCATGATATTGTCACTACTGGTGGAATATACCTCGTCACAATATTTCTGAAGTCCAACTTTTACTGTAGAATGAATGGTTTGTAGTTTTTTTGAAGTTTAGCTATCTAGTATAAAGACGGGAGATTTCCATTGTACCAAAGGAGTAAAGGATGAATAAGTGAGTTTTATAACTGCTTTCACAGATACAATTATAATTTTAAAGTAAGGCAATTAATTACCAACACTTCTCTCAAAGTGACTGAAATTTAACTAGGATCCATTTTTGGTCTTCCAGTCCCTCTATAAAATGCTCAGCATTAAAACATCAGCATTTAGATTTCTTTCACCTAATTAACAAAGAACCTATTCGGACATGCGCAATTTAAATTTATATTTCAAATAACGACTATGTCAGTTGAAATGTGTTTAACCTTATACCAACTTAAAAATACTGTTACGGTTTATTTATATATATCTTTTAACCCCTAAGAAAAAATAAGTGGTTAATTGTGTTGGTTTGCTATTTTATTGGGGTTTTTTTTAATGACTTTATTTTGTTAACACGACATGTTGAGTAGAATTTACATACACTTCCGGGGCATTTGAGATCATCCCCTGTTTTGGAAGGGTTGATGTTGCTAAAATTTTAGTTTTTTAAGTAGTTTTTCAGATTGTTGTTTTTCTTTTCTTCGTTTTTTGTCTTTTGTCATGGTTGTGCCGGTCCATCTTCGAATTATGAGCTTTTATTCTCTCTTTGGTATCTTCCGCCGCTTTTTCCGTGACTAATGCATTATTTTCCAAGATAACACCATTTATTATTATCAATCATGGCTATTTTCAAACTTAATTTTGAAATATTATTACTGCACAATTTTAAAGATAAAACGAAGGAAGCATATTTCGTTGGTTAATTCTTGTTCTTGTTCTTGTATCGAATTGGTCCTTTTACTCACTTTTGCCTTTTTATAAGTGATATGGAAGACGGAACTTTGAAGAGTAAAATTTGAGTTATTCTGGGGTACCTGTATATGATACTACTTACGTTTTGGAAGAGAACGAAATGTCCAATCGTTATTTTTTTATGCGTGTGTTAAATCTGAGCTTTTAAATGGAGTATAATTTCCTCAACTGGACATTCGACCGACGCTTCAGCTAGATTTGTATGCTTTTAATTATCACCATTTTATGTTTATGTCGCAATAAATTCTTTATACATGGAATTCAAATGATTTTAGCTTTGTAATCAATTTGTTCTTTAATTTTTAATCGGTTTGAAATAAAGGCAACAGTAGAATACCGCTGTTCAATAGTCATAATTCGACTAAGCAAAAACAAATCCGGGTAACAAACTAACACCGAGGGAAACAAATTAACTATAAGAGGAAAACAACTGAACAACAGAAACACTGAACTACAACAAAAACAAACGCCAACATACATAGAAACGGACTGTAGATAACAACTGCCATATTCCTGACTTGGTACAGGACATTTGAGGCGGTTAAAGCCAAACGAATTTCTTTTAGATATAACGTTAAGAAAATTATTAAACCAATGGATGTGGATCATAAGTGTTTCTCGTTTCTCGTTTTTTATATAGATAAGACCGTTGGTTTTCCCGTTTGAATGGTTTTACACTAGTAATTGTTGGGGCCCTTTATAGCTTACTGTTCGGTGTGAGCCAAGGCTCCGTGTTGAAGACCGTTCTGTGACCTATAATGGTTTACTTTTATAAAGGAGTAGGTCCGGTAAGAGCCGATTTTGGCCTTAAATTTCAGGTTTATCCGATGAAATATTTTGTACACTTTTTAAACACTTAAGTGTTAATTTCAGTCGATTCAATTATTTTATGTTAAAGATTTGAACTGATTTAGTCATTTAAGACGCTCAAATGCAAGCTGAAATATGAAAAATCTATCAAATATGCCATAATATGTCACTTTTCAGATGGTTTTAGTCAAAAATGAAGGTGGCCGCACCCGTGTTCACTCTCAACCTTTATATATATAATGTATCATCATGAAATACAACTTACATTTAAATATTAAGAATGAACACAAATGCGGCCACTTCCATTTAAGACGGAAACCGTCTAACATTTAACTGAAATGCTAAAATTATGAAGATTTCAGTAATTAAGCATGACTTTAGGATGCTAGTACCCGATATATGTACATTGTATTGTCAAAAACAGCCGATATTTATGTAGCAGAAGTATTCTACTTTCCAATAAATAGATAAACGTTTACATTTTAACAATTTTGTAAAACTGCTATATTTTGGGGCCAAAAAGGGGTCTTACTGAACCTACTCCTTTTGACTTGGATAGAGAGTTGTCTCATTGGCACTCATACCACATCTTCTTATATCTATATATACTCAACTAGTCCTATATGAACGTTTTTTTACATTTTTTACGAACCTGTAACGTATAATCGACAAAAATATTTCATCCAGTGATTTTTTATCGCACACTTATTAATTTTCGGTTTGTTGCCGAAGTTTACCGGACAACCTTAATAAACATTAAACGCAGAATCATGGGGCACTTAAAAATAAGTGAGTTGTTAGAACGATGTTATTTCTATTTATTGTCCATGCTTTTGCATTTGTGAGTTTAACTTTGCCATTACAGTCAATGATTTTGGTGTATTTATTATTTTTTCAGAATCAATTAACACTATTTACCTTCCAGTGAATGTTTTTTTACATTCTTTTAATTACGGTGTTTCCTTTGAATTTGCGTTTTCTGGTTGCCGAAGTTCTAATGAGAGGTCGTGTGGTTAAATTCACTGCATCCGGAAAAGTTATCGGCGAATAAGAGTACGGGAAGACAATAATTCAACAGCAGTACATTTCTGAAAATTTATGGGAAAACTTAGCAATTCAAGTATATAAAACATACTCATTTTTTTTTTTTTTAATTTGAAGTTTCATTTGACTTTAAATACAAACGAATTAAACGATTGACCATTTACTGTTCAAATTATTATTAACTAGTAATGGGCGGTTCGATTCACAACCCTCTAAAATGAAAGAAACAATGAATAATTTTCATCTATAGAATAAATTGAATTGAACTGAACGTGCTATTAAATACAAATCATTAGGCATTTATGTTTGGTAATATCTTTTCAATATACTTTACTGAGGTTTTGTTTTACTTCTAAAAGAAATAAGCAGTAATAATGACAGTTATGACTGTAAAATGTGTTCATTTGAAATTGAACAATATGCAAAATTCAGTCATAGATCTGGATCACCATCATTCAATAAGTCAGATTCTCGGGACCGACTGTGCAGTGCGTCAGGTCTCTTACGATAGTAGTTTAGACCTAGGTTTAGGATATTTCCCGTTCTGAAAAGAAAATAGTTTGCATTGTTAAGATTGTTCTGTAGATTTACCACACATTTTATACAGATTGTAATAAGAATAACTAATGCAAAAAAGTGGTAAATACTACGGGTAGTTCAATAATAAAACATTTCAATAGCACTAAGTAATTAAAAGGATCGACAGGTGTTTCAATAATAAATTAATAGTTGGTTTGTATATAGATTATGATCCTCTAATAAAAAAGAGGGATATATCAAGGGGCATTCAACTAACATCAATCAAAAAAAGACAGACAACACGACAGCACCATGACCAAAAGTAACACATACATTAGATAATTATATAAACAGCAGACCATAAAACACTGCACATGAAATTGATGATTGGGCTGAAAGCTATTTTCTTAATTTGCATTAAACCATGTTACATTCCACTCCATTTGATCTGGACATATTCTGAATGACAGAAGAGGAAATGTTAGATAGAATCACCTCTTTTTCACCATTTCAGGTGTTGTAATTTGAACTCCTGTCAGTCAGGGATGCTATGTACCTTTATTGTTTATTTTCCTCTCAGTTTTTCATCTAACGGAAGTCACGCTTTTCTAAGTGTTACTTGTAAAACAGTTTGACGTTCATCTTTTTACTTAGTCTGCTGCTCATGAAATTTCCTGAAAAATAAATCAAAGACTCAAATGACATGTTTGCAACGAATGCTTCTTAAACAATGGAGAATGCTCTATTCTGAACATTTAATTATTTGAAATATGAAATGTAGAAATTCCTCAAACAGTTCCATAATAGCAGGTGCATAATTTTAACATAAGTGCAATCTTTCTGTGGAGTTTCAGGGATCTGGGTTAAAAACTGTAGGATGTTCTATTAACAAAAAACTTGTACCCTCTTTCAAAATATGACTTATTTTCAAATCTGGAAAAATGAAATAAAAATCCTCAAACAATTCCATAATAGCAGGTCATAACATCCGCATATGTGCAATCTTGCTGCTGCCCACCAATCCGCCCAACATCTTCATACTACAAGTGAAAACCAAAAATGATGTTCAAGTTTTTAAGCCAAACAGGGCAATACGTGTCCTTGTTGAAACTTGGGTTTCAAGAATTTTACTGTGGATACCTTATGAAAGATCAATCTAGACAAACACGTAATAGCTTTATTTTAAATTATTGATAACTGTATTTTAACAAAATATAAACAGATACTCGAACGAAGTATATACGGTTTTATTTCTAAGGTTTTTTTTGTCAAACCAAATTCGTATCTGCTATGTTCGAAGATCCCTTGATTTTTTAAGTCAACTAATATAACTAATTTAAAAGCTCAAGAAATATGAATGAAAACAGTTTATTTGTATATATATTTTTATGTAAGTTTTCGAAAGCAATAAATTAGCGGTAACTCTAATTTCATTTAAATCGCATACAGAGTTCCAATATGTTTATATATAAACATACCAAATTCCATGCTTCCATGATTCCTTTTTTCTTCCTTACTCTCTCAATACAGTCTCTATATATATCTACAAAATAATGTGTAGAACACAAACTAATCATGACGGTTCTCTTTTGTGGCTTAATCAAATAAATGATACCAGGCTTATAAATTGGTACATCATAAAACAGGAAATTTTAAATACAGAAAATTGTTCATTAATACAAATGACAAGAAACAATCACCAAGGCTTTCTGTCTCATTAACATTTCTAATTCCTGTTTTCTCTTTGATATATCCATCAAATTGAAATACAATTTCTTTTAATTATTTCCTCTCTAATGCTAAAACATCACTGAAAATCATTTCACGAAAATACTTATTTAATGCATTACAAAATTCAAACCAGAGTGGTAATTATGAAAAACCATACTTGCTTTTGTTATTTTCTAAAGTATCATCCTTTAGCTGACTAAGTGTTAACATTGTCAAAGCTAAAAGAGCTAAGATTGTAAAGTTGTTCATGGTTTTGGTCTTTCTGTCAAAATGCCTGCGTTTCCTTTGCTTCAATGCTATTTCTAATTATATTATGAATCTTTAATGATGTTCATTGATTTTAGTATTGAATTGCTTTGTAGGGATAACGTACTGTGTCAGGAAAATACTGGTTGTTCACTTCAAATGTCATGTGTTTATAAATAAAGAAAACTTTCACTGAAGATTTTTCATATTTTTACCCTTTCTCATAAAAATTTAGAAAATAATATTCAAGTTTAAGGCGGAAGTTCTGCACAAATCTATATTGTTCCAGCTTTGTATGCGAAAGAATTGCTTAGGAAACATTTGTCCTATGATAAACGTGTGTCTTTGTTTTGATGCATTTCTAATCAATTAATGACACTTTGGTGACTTTCATGAACTTATCAAGAAATTAGGCATAAATTACTTTCTTTTTGTATCGAGTTTCATGATTAAATGTTTCAATACAAGACAAATTTTTTTCTGAAATAGTAATTTGCATCAAGAAAAAATGGTCACTGAAAATCATTCACATTTTTATCATTCAGAATAAATTTCATTTGAATTTTAGGCGGACGTACTTCACACGTCTGATATTCATAGAATAAACATTTGCCGCATAACAAATGCATCAATGTGTTTCTATGCATTTTTTTTATATTGCATGAGCTTTGGATAACAGCCATTGATTTATGTAAGTAAATATAGTACTATGTAGGCATATATGCTCTATTGTATCATATGACACGATTAAATGAATCAACAAAATACATGTTTTTCACTGACATTGTGATGTGTATTAATAGAAAAAAACGTTACTTGAATTTCTTTTTTATCAATCTTAATCAGAATATATGAATTCTGGTTGACGAACTTCACAAATCTTTTTTTTTCGGCTTGTTAGTATAGTCCAACATTGATTTTGTCAGTTTGTATGGACTTCCCCCCTTTTTGAATTTACCTCGGAGTTCGGTATTGTTGTTAATACTTTTTATATGCGAAAGAAGTGCATAATAACATTTGTCTTAGGAAATTTTTTAGGAAAATATGTTTATCGTTGTATAGAAATGTCAATGTTGCTTCGTCTACGGGAACGTTTAATTGTTCTGTTATACATAATATACACCAATGTCTATGCATAATATACATCTCTTGTGTCACTCTTTGTGCTGGAATCGGTCATTTTACTGTTAAAATAAAGGAGTACAAATAATCTGATGAAATATATATAATGCATGTCAACACAGTTTTTTGTAACTTTAATGTTATCAAAATTTTTTATGAAATTATTAAACCAATGCATGCATGTATATACTAAATTAAGTCATATCTGCACGTTTTTATATTTATTACGAATCTATAACGTGTTATTGACAAACCATATTTCATTCAGTGATTGTTAATCGCAAGCTAATTAACGTTCGCGTTTGTTGTCAAAGTTTACCGGATCGTGGCATTGGTGAACAATCAACACAGAGCATACGGAGCACGTGACAAATAAGAAAATTGATAGAGCCCTGATATTTTCTAAATTTTTCCATGCGTTCCCAATTATTATCTAAACTTTTCCTTAACAGTTGTTAAATAATTAGTTGTATTATATTTGTTCTTTAAGATAGTTATTAAAGGTACCAGGAATCAGTTATTACTATGTTTACCTTCCAGTGCACGTTTGTTTACATTCTTTCATCACGGTTTTCCCCTCACACTTGCGCTGTGCCGTGGCCGAAGTTCTAACGAGAGGTCTCGTAGTTCAGGTCACTGCATACAGGAGAATATCGGCGAATTGGTGGACAGGAAGACAATAATTCAATAGCAGTACATTTATGAAAATTTGATAATATAAATGATTTTCTTTAACAAGAAAGTTCACGTACACTTGTTTTAAAGTAAAATTCAAGTATAAAAACATATTCAACTTTTTTTATATTTGAAGTTTCATATGACTTTAATTTATAAGATTAAAAGTAATTAATCTTTACTGAAATTCACTGTGTTACAGCATTATCTGTGCAGAAAACCATACCTGATTAAATCAAAGATAAAACTACACCTCATTTGATATACATACTCCAAAACATATTGCTTCCAAGATTTTCAACCACAAGAGGGTAATATAGACCTTAACCCTTAGGGATGTAAAATTTAAACCTCCCGATTGCTCATGTGCATCGACCATATACAAATATAGTTCCCCTGGTTATGTTATAACAAGATACCTTAGCCTCGTAAACAATGAACAACTTAGAGAGTTGTTAGACAAAGGACAGATAATCAAATTCTCCAGCCTATCAACTGAATGAATAGTCTTAGGTTACTGATGGATGCAGTTGAGGACTGTGCCAGAAAATGGGTTTAGCGCAAGCAAGATGAACCAAACCTAGACACTTTATTTGAATGGAACTGGAACAAAGCTGTTAGGTAATAAATTTAAAAGCGTATTCAAAATCTACTATGAACAATGACTCACTGGTTTCTGACAATTTCAAGAATCCTGATGTTGAGGATGCTTTATCCTCTCTTCACGACAAATATGTTGTTGTTCAAGCAGACAAGCCTAAAACAATGGTGTTTTATATGCAAAAACCATTATCTGGAATGTCTCACTAATGAACTTCATCAAAGATACCAGGGATTAGTGTCACGAAACCCTATATCAAACTTTGCTTAAGAGAAACTTTACGAATTGGCTTCGCCAGAAGCGAGTTTCGACTACATATAGACTCATCAGTGGTATTCATTGATCTTTAAGTTGCCAACGTGAAGTCTTCTATATACTGAATATATATGGACTTTTCCTTCACGTTCTTCCAATGTAGACCATAAGTCAACGCGTTGGTCACCGATAAGAAACTGGACTATTCTGAAATGAGAAATCACCCAGAAAGTAGGAAATTCCTGTACATTCAATTTCCCTTACTTTGATAGAAAAGCATTATTTTGTTTACATTTAACAAAGCGTCATATCATTTTAAAACTATTGGTTGGAAAAAAATTAATAAAACAATCAGTTATCCAGCTATTAATATTAACATTTGATTCTCGCCACTTTAATGAAATAACAGATTATAAACGTAATTGGGCTTAAAGATATGGTGTAGTACAATACAAACATGAAATATGAATACGTAAATAAAAAGAGTAATGCAATTTGACATTAAAGAACTTCATCATAGTAAAACACATTTGCTATTCTAGTTTCAATAATGCAAGTAAAAATTGTAATATACTTCCATACTTCAAGTAATAAGGTAGACATAAAAAATAAATGCAGATATACAATGAAAGATCTAGCACTAGATAAACGATATTTCTATATTCTATTTTAACAGCTGCGTATAATCAAGCTAAGCTAATATACAAAAAAACATGTAAAAATGAATATCTAATAAACAAGTATTAATAAAATAACAAAATGTTAATAATAGCTGACATTATCTAAATTGTCTATTGTTTTGTCAATTATTAAAGGTAAACAAAAACAACTTCGAAATAAGAATAGAATTCTTAGGCATTGCAAATATCCAATAATTAATCTCTGCCTATTTTTTTAATTCATAACCCTTTCTGCAATCGCATTTATATACTGTAATCAAGTCTCAATTTACATGTATTTGAATTCCTAAACTATTTGTTGCTTAGAGAGTATAACTTACCACATGATTGAGTGATATTTGAATGTGTATCTAAATGAAAAAAGCTAAACTAAAAACATTGGGTTTTTATTATAACGAAAATATTAGTAATTAGCAATATTTTCTCCGATAACGAGACAGGGGTAAGAACTTTTATTTCTTGAATACTTTCATGTATAAATGGAGATGTGGGATATGCGCAAATGGAACAGTCATCGAACGACATGATATACTGTTGGGAAAAGAACAAATAAAAAACGCTTTGCACACACCAGAGGAATAGGGCCAATTTCCACTGAATTTGCTTCACTCACAGGGTTAACATTTAAAAGTTGTTAAATCATACAGCAAATTGAATATTAGAGAGTTTATATCACTTAAAATACTGTTTCACAAATTTACACATTTCCATCAAATCAAAAACTGAGTATTAAAACACTACATGTTGCTGTTGGAGGCCTTTTGATACATAGTGCAAATTTTACATGTTTTGTTCAAATTTTGAATCGTAGAACATTGCTAATGAATTAGTGTGTATCCGACAGACAATACATAGCTTTACTTCAAGCATAATTTTGTTTATGGTTAGCAATGTCCATCTTATACATATTTGGGATATATACTCAAAATTTACAAAAATCTCTAAAGTCGTGGTTTGGGACATTTTTCAGGCGTTTATCATTTTACGACATTTTTGGAAATATGCCAAAATATTGTTAAAACTTATGAGTACACACATTTGGTTGTATTACTATGCATTTACATAAAGATTGGAAAACTGTTTGAAATCGCCCCGGTGTGAAATGAATACAGGAGAAATTTACCCTACTCGTACAGTGTAATTTTCGTTTTATGTACGCAAAACTGTACCTCGCCAGTATAATTTATATAGTATAATGCAAATGTTGAAATTAATAAGACAGCACTTTATACCTATCAGTAAACTTGGCAAAATATAAAGATGTATATCCAAAGTACAGAACAATGAAGGAAAACTAAGTATAATAATAATGTACAAGTATCTCCTTTGAAAAAACATGTGCTAGAAACAACATATAGTTACAAATATAAAAATGATCTATTCAATAACATTTTAACTAAACTATGTAAAAGTTTCAAAGCTATGGACCATGACTGAGTATCGATACCAATGATTTCCATGAAAATCAAATGTGCCACTGCCGGCTAATGCAACTGCATACAATATATCATTAATCAAACATTACTGGTTTATCTTAAACTGACCGTAATTAACTTTTAAAAATGTGACACCGCCGACACCTGAAACAGCACGCGTAAGTTCAGCTTCCAGGACTGACGAGACAAAAACAAAAATACATATAGAGACCAACATAAGATCAACAATATACACGTGTCTAAGCACTATTTCAAACTCACAATGGTATAAATATTTAATAGACCCTTGGCTAATTATTGAAACTATGTAGGACCTGATTTTGTCGAAATTCTGTCATTTTGATATAAACTGATATTCTTAGAAAGTCTAGATGTTTATAAGTTTCAAAAACTGAGATCATACTAGAAGAACCGTGAGCTAAGCTCACAAAATGACACACTTGCCCCACATAAAGTAATAACAAAGTGTATTATTTGGAACACTTTCTTATTGACGTATGATAAACATATTAATTTGATATTTTAGCAATATATTTCTCATAAATGATGATGTATATTAAAAAACGTGTATCGAAAAAAAATTATTTCAAATTGTAAAATTGAAATTGGAGAGGATCGGGATTGTGACCATGTTTCGATACTTGGTAAATGTAATGGTAGACTGCAAAAACGGTGTTCCTGAAAGTGAAGATAATTTATGTATTGCTATTTATTTATAAAAACTTATGGTCCTACATCCTGTTAATAGCATATACTTGAATTTGGTATTGCACAAGGTTGTGCTTTTCTAAGACTTTTAATGACTTTTTTACAATTATCCGTTGGATGTCTACTGATTGATACTTTAGCCTAGGGGACATGATTTATTCATTAATCGTTTTTAGCTTTGAACAAGCTTTCAGTGACTGCGATACTCTCAAATCATTACTTTGTGATTTTGCCTTTCTGTTATTTGTGAGTTTGTTTGTGCTTCGTGTCGATTTGACGAGTCAAGCCATTTCCAACTAATTTTACAATTTTCTCTTATATTGTGTTGTTACCCTACTGTCCAAGGCTAGCGGTTGGGGATGATCGCACACAAACATGTTTAACTCCATATCATTGTAGAAGGCCATTCGGTAACCTATAGTTGATTGAATTCGCTTCATTTGGACTCTGTTGGGTAGTTGTCCCATTGACAATCATGCCACATATCCTTTTTTATATATTTTTAAAACTGTTGCTGTACTGGGTACATGTAAATAGAAAACGAATTATTTAAATTTACCTGATAAATGATATACAACGACATTAACGTCCACTACATCTGACGATTCACTTTGTTGTCCAGATCCCCAAATACCACCGATATATACAAGATGTCCCTTTTCTGCCTTTGGGCTCCAAAACATTATACTGTCTGTTTTATATGCATAAACCAGTCCACCGTATGGATTTAATCCAGACGCCATTGAAGATCCTACAGCATTAAATACCATGCCACTGTTTTTGTTTTTTCCTATCGGAATCCCTACCTACAAAATATTTCTGGGCGCTTATTCTCAAATTTCTCATTTCATTCAACAGTCTGAGTAGTTTGATAGTTATAAGAAATGAATAGAATATATCAATTCTGAGCACTCTTTATATGATATGTGCTCAGTTTGTATCGTGAATTTGTTTTTTGGGTTTTTTTTTATGATATTAACCAAATTTGTAACAGGCAATGTCTTCTGATAATATCGTAAATTGGTATAATTTCCTTTTTGAACATCTAAGGATTATAATTTTGTCAAATATCAATTAATCGGAATAAACGCAAACTCGATCATTAGGTCATCTTTATACACTAATGTAGAAAACATGTGCAGACAAAACTTAAAAAAATACAGACAACTGTATAATTTTATTATAGTTGAAGGACGGACATGGGCAACATATCAATCCCCAGGTACTTAGTGGCATAGGCTTAAACATCCGTTTCATTCTACTCGCAAAATTTTAAAACTGAAGGGAGTAATATTGTTATCCTTTTAAAGCCATGTAATCTATACCATGGTTTCCGACGTTCCATGTCTGCTGTCAAGAGATACATAAATGTGTGGCCTTGTTGGACATTGTTATGCATATCCAAGAAAATCAAGTCCGCAAAGGACAAAATCACTGGCACATAAAATGCTTTTTTCATCCTCAATAAAATTCATTATCAAAAAGTTTGACGATCGCCATTAAGAATTAAGGATTATCTTCAGATGAATGTTTCACAAATAGACATATTTCCCTTGAGCCTAGTTTTTTTGTAGATATAGCTCTTGAAAAATTTCACTATTTGTCAGCTTTGGTCTCTAGACAGCTTAATAAATGAAAAAGGAAAATACTCATCCATTCAGATCACGCTTTTTGGGACTCTGGTTGTCCGAGTCTTATTTGTTTGGTTTGAAATCGTTTCCACTTGTTTGCATTATTGCATTACTATCTTATTCAGTTTGTACATGTGTTCGACGCGTTTTAAGATTTTGCTCTGTCCGAGGCTATTTTTTTTGGTTCAACATCGTTTCATCTTATTTACATTGTTGTATTTTCCTCTTATTTAGAATTGAGAATGGAAATGGGTAATGTGTCAAAGAGACAACAACCCGACCATAGAGCAGATATCAGCCGAAGGCCACCAATGGGTCTTCAATGCAGCCAGAAACTCCCGCACCCGGAGGCGTCTTTCAGCTGGCCCCTAAACAAATATGTATACTAGTTCAGTGATAATGGACGTCATACTAAACTCCAAATTATACACAAGAAGAAACTAAAATTGATACAAGACTAACAAAGGCCAAAGGCTCCTGACTTAGTACAGGCGCACAAATGCGGCGGGGTTAAACATGTTTTTTGAGGCCTCAACCCTCCCCCTATACCTCTAGCCAATGTAGAAAAAACAAACGTACAACAGTACGCACAGTAAAACTTGCATTGTTGTATTTTCCTCTTATTTGCATTGTTGTATTTTCCTCTTATTTGCATTGTTGTATTTTCCTCTTATTCAGTTTTTCCAATGTGTCCGATGCTTAAGAAAAAGTTCTAAGATTACCATATATTTCTATGTGGTTTATACCTTTACTGAAATAAAATAGTTGTTTAGATCTAAAGCTTCTTGAAACTGTAAACATGACGGTGTACTACTGTTTTTCATGACTGTAAAAACTTTCTGGAATGACCGATGAAAATTGTCCATTGTCCATGCAAGGATTTCCACAGTACCGTTGATAGACCAGTCTGTTGATCCTCCCCATCCATCATTTAAGGAAAATGTTCCGTGTTCAGAACCTGTAAATGAATCCGAAAACAAGCTTAATTACACTTGATATACTAGTACTGTCTATGATTACTCAAAACAACTAATACCTTGAAGTGAGAAGGATTGTCATAAAAAATCTAAAATTTTCTACAAGTGCTCTATTTTAAAAAGCTACAAAGGGCTACACTAGGCGAAGCTAGTCAAAACCGCATCGGTAATCAGCGATGAGTTAATCAATGGTATTCAATAGTAAAGTTCTGTTATACTGACAGGTTTACTTACTAGAATTAAAAATCTTATAAGTCAATATTACAATTTTTCTGGACATGCGCTGACATAAAAAAAGGCTTCAACGTCTTGTTTGACCATTATTACAATATTGTTCGTAATGTCAAGATTTTATATCATCAAAATATAAAAATTTCTATTGGTACTAACTGCTCATCTCCATTTGCAGACATTTTTCGTTAATGTTGTGTATGAATCTTCTTCCATGGAAAAACTTCGAAAAGGGAAAATTAAAAATTCTGTCAAATTAATCGACATGTGATTAAGAAAATATCTTGAGGATGAGCTTACTGCTGAAAATCCCTAGTTTATCAAAAAGAAAGAGAAGATACCAGGATGTAATCAAAAAGCATGTCCGATAAAGATAGACAACATCATGGCCAAATAGAAAATTGTAAACATTACACAATAAACTTAACACCAGTTAACATGACAAATAATTATAAACATAAGAGGATTTGGTATGATTGCCAATGAGACAACTCTCCATCAGAGACCAAATGACATAGAAGTTAACAACTATAGGTCACCGTACGGCCTTCAACAATAAGCAAAACCCATACCGCATAGTCAATTATAAAAAGCCCCGAAACGTCAAATGTTAAACAATTCCAACGAGAAAACTAACGAACCTGATTTATGTACAAAACAATGAAGGAAAACAAATATGATATACATCAACGAATTACTGGTTCCTGGCTTGGAACAGGTATATACAGAATGTGGTGAAGCTAAAGAAGTTTCCAAGCTCCCAACCCACCCCTAGCCTGGGACAGTGGTGTAACAGCACAACATGTGACAAACTATAAAAATCAGTTGAAAAGGGCTGTCCATATTTAGAAATAAATGAACTGGTACAAAATTGCATTTAAATCTTGTTTGTCTTCATGCTTTTCGTTTTCTTTGTACAGTTTATATGTATATTGTTTTGTATACAGCATAGCATGCATAGCTCAGTGAGTTAAAATTCTTATTCATTAAGAATTATGCGAAATTCATTACTTAATAAAAATCAGAATTTGTGATGGAATTGCATACAAGATAACTATCTACCAAAGACCAAATGACGAGAACGTAAATAATGAAAGGACGCAACATTCAATTGAACTAAACATTTACCGTATAGTAAGATCTAATCCGTTTTGGGATTCTGGGTCCAGAGCGATTTTTTAATTTGGCCGTCCCAGAATCCCTGATCAAGCCACATTAACTCTATTCGGGAAAATTTTTACCGACTACCTCAACTCGAACCTGTGCATTTAATGCTTATATCACCATTCAGTATATCTTAACCAAGTAAAAATCGAAAGAAGAAATATCTGACATGTGGTTCGAAAATCATTATAATATAAATTTTTCTTTTATTAATCCCGTTTCGACATTTTCTAATTGGTCGATTTAAGAACATACTCATAAAGAGAGAGAATCTGCTAAGTATTGGGCTGGAATGGTTAATATAAATAATCCAATACCTTGTGTTAGCTCAACATAATAATGTTTTTCTTATTGTTATGTTTGATATATCAATTAGTCTTGTACTTACCGGTTGCAACCCACAAGCGTATCTTTTCATGGTCGTACCCATATATAACGCCTCCCATATGACAAGAACATGACTCCAATACGGATCCTATTTTAGAAAATTCAAATAATAGATACGTGTATACATGCCATTTTTGGTCATAGCATACTAGTCATTGTTTTTAACATGAAAAATGTATATCAGTCGGTACTTATTATACGGGAAAAAAGTAGAAGCCACTATACGAAAGACTAATTACTATACAATCAAACTGAAAAGTTAAGATAAAAAAGGTAGATAATCGACTATTCAAAGCATGCATTTTCAGATAGTTTATAATTCTGAATAACAAGTGAGAGGTTTAGCTAGCTATAAAACCAGGTTTAATCCACCATTTTTCACATAGGTGAATGTCTGTATCAAGGAATATGACAGCTGTTTTCCATTAGTTTGATGTGTTTGAGCTTTTGATTTTTCCATTTGATAAGGGACTTTCCGATTTGAATTTTCCTTGGAGTTCGATATTTTTGATATTTTACTTTTTATTGGTTAATAAAGTTGTAGTTTCTAAGAAGGAAATATAAAAACCAACATACCTTGTGCGTCAGATACATATCCATTACCAAGGTGAGTTCTGACTGATACAATATCTGGATAAAAGCCCAGTGAATGGTTAATTTCCTTATAGCTGTTAGCAGCGTCTGTATAAATATTGTTCAGTATTAGAGTTAAAAAGGAAAATGTTATCAAAGTAAGCATTCATCATAATTAAAACTTAGTTTGGCCAAACTTTTGGTTCTAGACCGTATCGGATAAAGTTTAATTCAGAAAGACGTGTTGTAGCCACGGGAATGATATCATACGCCTCTTACTATACCGTGGGTCAGTACCTCTGACATTTGACTTTCAGTACCATCCCCCTTGTAACCAGTGCTTCGATATAAAATTGAGAATGGAAATGGGTAATGTGTCAAAGAGACAACAACCCGACCAAAGAGCAGAAAACAGCCCAAGGCCACCAATGGCCCCTAAACAAAGATGTGTAATAGTTCAGTGAAAATGAACGTAACACTAAACTCCGAAACATATAAATGAACTAAAATTAAAAAAACATACAAGACTAACAAAGGTCAGATGCTCCTGACTTGGGACAGGCGCAAGAATGCAGTGGAGTTAAACATGTTTTGTGAGATCTCAACCCTCCCCCTATACCTCTAGCCAATGTAGAATAAACAAACACACAGCAATACGCACAGTAAAACTCAGTTTAAAAGAAGCCCGAGTCCGATGTCAGAATAGGTAACAGAAAAAACTTGGCAAAATGACAATGATATATAGATTAACAAAGGACTACTAGCAGTAACTGACATGCCAACTCCAGACCTCAATTAAACTGATGGAAAGATTATGTCTTTATCATATGAAAATCAAGCACAATCCCTCCCGTTAGGGGTTTAGTATCATACCATATTAAAGTATATGAGAAGAACATAGCCCGTATCATGCCAACAACTGGTTTTAGAATAAATGTGTTTATTTCCGATGCAAAGACAGTATGAGTGAAACAATATTCTAATTCCATAATATGCCATCTTTAATGACCTGACAACAGTATCGTAACTATATCTCTTCTGAATAAGTCTGTTTAAAGGTATGGTTAGCTTTTGAGGTGAGTGACGACGTTTTTGTGCTTTGTGTAGAATATTACCATAAAAGATTGGATGTGAAATACCTGAACGTATAAGATGTCTGCATGTTGAATTATATTTACGAATGATGTCCTTATACCAATGATAAAATTTAATAAATGTTTTGACTAGTTTGTGATATGGAAAATCCTGAAGTCATCTCTTTTATCGTAAATTTTGGTATTAAGCTTCCCGTTAAAGATATAGATATCAAGATCCAGGAAAGGGCAGTGTTCATTGTTAGTATTAGCTTTATTTAAAGTCAGTTCAGCAGGATAAATCTCTTTATTGTACATACTGAATTCGTCATTATTGAGAGCCAATATATCATCCAAATATCTAAAAGTGTTATTAAATTTTTGTATCAGATGTTGTTTCGATGGGTCTTTGCTGATTGTAGTCATAAATTGTAACTCATAATAATGCATAAACACATCCGCAATAAGTGGTGCACAGTTAGTCCCCATTGGAATTCCGATAAACTGATAATATACGGAATCCCCATAGCAAACAAAAATGTTATCTAGTAAATTTTAAAGTTCAAGTGCAGTTATCGTATCAAAGCAGGTCCAACTGACATAGTTCTTTTGTTTGTTGTTACTAAAATATGACCTAAAAGAGTTTGAACATATATATTCGCTTTCTGACTTTTTAAATGCCCATTTAATTAGGTGTGTGAATTTTTTCTTAATGAGATATGAGGCAAAGTGGTATACAGGGTAGAAAAATCAAAACTTTAAACAGATTCAAAATCACCAATATAAGCATTAGTGGCGAATCCGAGGGGGGGAGGGGGTCCGGGGGTTGGACCCCCCTTTTTTTTTGACGATCAATGCATTTGAATGGGGACATATGGTTGGAACCCCCCCCCCCCCCCCCCCCCCCTTTTAAAAAGGCCTTATTTGAACAATTTATGCATGATTCAAATGATTAGTTTTGTAGAGAAATCCCTCAGGTAATGTTGACATTCGGTAGATTTTCTTCTTTTTTGGATTCTTTTTGTTTTTACGATCTTAAATTTTAAGTTTTAGCTTTCAAAGTTTTGGTCTCGAGCCTTACCGGTGATGTTTTCATCCAGAATGTGTTATCATATATATTATTATAAAATAAAAAAATGTGGTATGATTGCCAATGAGACAACTCTCCACAAGAGGCCAAATGATGAAGAAGTTACCAACTATATGTCACCGTACGGCCATTAATAATGATTCTGAATATCTGCTAATAATTTCAAACATTTACCCCTAAAGTTCTGTCTAAGATAGCAAAACATATTGCATTCCTCTCATTACTCCACATTCTGGTATAAACAGTGGAACTGGGACTACTTATCCTTCGGAGCTCCAGAGTTCGTCCCCGATGATTCAAGGGGTTCCCGTTCCTCGGTCGTTACCCATATATGTTCTATATTACCTATTCCTTCAGCGAATGACACCAGTGTACATTCAAAAATATTGAAAAGTTGGAAACGCCTTAAATAAATTAATTTTATTTCTAATACTCACTATCGACATAAACTGAAAAATTGAGTAGAGGTTTTGGCATGTCTGAGTCTCGCCAAGCTCTGACCTTAACCATTCCTTTCATATATGGTCCTTCTAGTTCTGATGGACCATTGTATAATTTATGTGAACCTTAAAAATGGAAACTCATAGCTGTTACTGTATTTCTATTTTTCTAAATGTAAATTTGAATTATACCAAGTATGTACATTTAATAGAAGTTTTTGTTTTAATGCAGCTGTTACCGTTTCGTTTCTTTATTTCACAAGTAAATTGTTTTAAATTACAACCATGTTGAAAAGTGCCCTCGTAACTACGACTTTTTTAATGAAAAACAGACTTCAGAAATACTAGTCATTTATCAATTATACCTGTATACGCAAGGCCTCCTGTTCCAAAATTGTTGTTCTTCAGCGGGAATGTAAGAAAAATATCAGTTTTATTGTAAATGTACACAGTTCCTCCGTAAGAATTGTTTGCGTCGTCATCTCTATGTGCTGATCCAATACCGGTAAAAATAAAGTCCTTCCCATTTTTCTGTATTTTTATTTGCACATCAACTAACACTGGATATTCTCCAAGATTATGTCTTATGATGAGATTTTTATGTGCCGTATTCTGTGCTTCAATATTGTACCATGGGCTTTCAAAGCTTGGAATTGTAAGAGATGTTGGATTAGTTCCTAAAAAAGACTGAGTCAGCTATACTAAAATGACGTTTTCGCTGTTTTATTTGAAAAAAAATAGTTTTGTTTTGCCTTCGAAATTAGAATTCTTTTCTTGGAACAATGTACTGCAGGAACGTGCACATGAGACACAATGCCATAGTAGGGATAGTGGTCTATCGGGTGCGGGATTTTCTCGCTGTGTTGAAGACTCATTGGTGGCTTTTGGCTGTTTTCTGCTCTTTCGTCGGGTTGTTGTCTCTTTGACATATTCCCCATTTCCATTCTCAATTTTATTAGTTCCAATTATTTGTTTTCCAAACTGGATATTTGAAATACAAGTGCATATTATTTTTCGTTTAATAAACAACTCTTTCTCCTCTTTGAAAAAACTAATAACTATACTTGTTTCCACCTCATACATGTACATAACATAAGAAAAATGTATATGAATAAAATATAGAGACGTGGTGTCCGTCTGATGATGACAGTATTTCCAGTTAAAACGTGTCCCTTATTTTGACAACTATGGGCGTGACTTTAGAATTGTTTGGCGAGTGATGTATAATACATAAAAGGGGACAGCGTAGCAAGAGATGCGTACCATGTGAAGTACATTGTCTCTCTATTTATATCATGTGATTTCGATTTGTTTTCACTCACATTTTTTTCTGTATTATACCTTGACTTGTAAGATTAACTGAACATCAATATACTATCTTTATATCCGACATTCAACCTTTTTCATCAAAGACATTTAAAAGACGGATATCTAATACTTCCTTGTTTGACATTCAAGTTTTCCCTTATTATCTTTTTTTTCGAACTCAAATCTTTTATTGATAACAATTATCAACTGAAATTAGATAACAGGCAAATTTCCTCCTTATTTGGTGTCTGTTGGAAAGTTGTCTCATTGGCATTTATATCACATCTCCTTATTTTAAAAAAAACAATAAACATCAAACACAATAACAAGATTGAACATATAGATATTTACAAACCGTTAGTCAATATTTAAGAAAGTAGTAATAGTTCCTTCTTTAACATAATTGACTACCAATTTCTTCCCTCGTCGAAAATTTTGTAACACCAATTACTTTCCTTTTGGGCTGAGTTGATTATGCAGGTCATCTTTGTTTTTTTTTATTAAAACAGAAGATGGACTCGTTGTTAATAAAGGAAAAGCTAACAATATTAATTTTACACGGATTTGTTTTTTTATTTTGGGAAATATCACTAAATTTGAATACATTCAATACAAGGTCATTATTATCTAAAAAAGCAATGTGGTCATTTTAAAGTAATCATTCGGACAGTTTGCCAGGATTTTTGTTTCTAAATTTGTAAAATACTAGTATTTATAAATTTCATTGAATTTCAACAAGAGAGATCAAAAGGTGCCACATATGAATGCAATTCTTACTTTTACATGTAGCACTCGAATTTATCCATTTTTTTTTATCTTTAATTTTCTTTTCCTCTTGTCCTATATATGCAAGAAGTATTTATATGAAATATATATGAAAAATCGTGTATGAATAGCGAATTTAAACTAAAACTTGAGTCGGAATAAAATTTCCGTCAAAATTGAGAGTGATATTAGGTACTGTGGAATGTTAAGTTAAACAAATCAAACAAAAGTTTTTAATAATAAGATTTCGAATACCATATAGTTTTGTTTTAAAAATATTTTATCATGAGGATTGATTTAAATTTTAGTTTAATTTTCCAGCATCAGATAAAAAAATAATACTCACCATAAACATAAGTCACTAAAAAAAGACAAAAAACCTGAACGACACAGCTATAAAGGTTCATATCTTTTTCCATTGCGAAAGTACCTTTTCTTTAGCATTTAGTTTTCTTTCTACTTTATCTATAGTGGAATGCATTAAATCAATAGATAACGTATGTTTTCATATACAAAATAATATAAGTAATCGGACTATTTAATTTTGATAACTTTTACCATGATCTTACACTTCAAAGTGAAGTAGATTGTCATATCTTTGACAGAAAGATTCCTAATGACCGTAAATGGCGTTCGAAACACTGAAAAAAAGTCATATTATAAAAGTATAATGGGGGCATCTTTTATTGCGTTTCAATCAATAACTTTTTGACAATACTACATTTTAATAGTATCAGAAAACGGTGAAAACATTCCTGAAGACCGATGAAAACGGGGGGAAATACTATATTGCATAGGGAGTATCCCCTTTCGACTTCTATATCTTACGATTCTGAAATCATAAATATTATGTGTTGTGATTTAAGTATAAGATAACACTACATTTAGATAGTACCGGATTTCTGGCGAAACCATTCTTATAGTTTAGAATTTGATAATAGTCCTATTCTGTAATGACTTTTGTGGTGAGCGAGAATCCTTTTGTATCATAAAACTACAACTGCTTCAATACTTTTTTTCTTCTAGAGCACAAATCTTTTAAGCTGGAGTGCGAGAATTTGCATTTTCAGTTCTAGACTTTACATCTTAGCGCTAGAACTAACCTTCGGCGCTAGGCTTTACATTTTCAGTATTGGGCTTTAAAGCGGACAACTCTTTATATTGATGAACCCAACAGGGCTCCATATTCAGTATGCATTGAACCGTAATATTGTGTACTATTCTGTGTTTTGTATAATGTATAATATTTCTTTTTATTCATTAATGCTGTGAATTGTGCGAGTATATCTTCTTATCTTTTTAATCTATGATTTTACACATGTATCGATAAAACTAATATTTGTATAATTGTTAATATCGACAAATTTACTAGGCGTGCTATATATAATTCCCGTCACACTCCATATCCTGATATTACTTCAAAATGGACGTAAAACCAGAAATGTATCCCGGGTATACAAATGAGGCTCATCCAGAATGCTTCAATAAAGAGGCGATGCCACAACAACCGTCGGTAAAGAAACCAGGTCAATTACCGGAATCAATGATCAAACAGTATTTTGAAAAGGTCAGTCATAATGTTAATTATTCTACCTATAAGTACGCAGTTGTCACTGATGTGTTTATTAATAAACCACTGTGGGGTTAAATTGTAGGACAAATACTGTTATTTATATAATTGTACAACACGTACTACTTCAGAACTATTTATGTCGCTCAATTTTAAGTGAAAAAGAAAAATTAAGAACTAACATGTAAAAGAAATTTATTGAGATCGTGGTGAATAAGTTTTTTTTTAGAAAGTCTTCCCTTTAATAGCAAACTGAAAATTGTTTTTGAAAATTATGGCACAAGAGAGATAAACAATGGAAAATCCAATTAATTTACAGTTACCTTCCGTATTCAGGAATTATTGCAATGCATTGCAATAACGTTAATAAGGATATGAATATAAAATAAAGCTCTATGTTTTATATCAGTAAAAAGATAGGACATGCGTTTTTAGACGTGTACAACAACGACATCTAGTTGTTTCACCTTTGTTTCTCGTGTCCAATATTGCTTGACCGTAATTTATAGGATCTAATGTGATATTAAGAAAAAAGGTACATTTGCTTAGAAGATAGCTATAGGATAGCATAACGTATGTTGCTAACAATTCCAAAAAGCTTGTCAAAATAACACAAACATTGGATTTAGATAATGATAGCTAATATATATTTTTTTTAATCCTGTAGATCTAAAAGATTTTTCAGAAAACTAGACGAAAAAATTACTAGTGTGTGAGGCTAGCCGGTGAATAAATTCTATACTATTAAAACAACAATTGAAAAATAAATAACCAATGAATATTAACAAAACAAGATACAAAAAATATTCCTTGAAGAAGTGAAGTATACATAAGTGAGACAGCAACGAAACCACAACACAGACAAAAATAATGATGATGATGAATGTGTGTTTAACGTCCAGGTGCAAACATTATTCGTGTTATATCAGGACGAGAACATGTCATCTGAACCTTGCTTTGTAAAAGACAGATACGCTAAGTCGGATTTTTATTAGTTCACAAGAAACTTGTTATTCTACCTGGACCAATAATTCTTACTATGAGCCTACCTGTCTTTCCTCCGATTTCTGATTTTGCCTGCTTAGCGGAGAAGCAGCAAATACCAATTTTCAATTCTATGATTTTATCCGAATAGGGATCAAACTTTATAAACGGACAATTTAAGAAAAGTGTGTTATAAATCAATCAGGTCAGTACCGAATATTGACTACTGAGTTGATGATACCATCTGGGACTGATGGTACCCTCTGGGACTGATGATACCCTCTGGGACTGATGATACCCTCTGGGACTGGTGGTCCACCCATACCAGTGCTGAAAAAAATGAAAATAACACTTTATAAATTTCATGCGTCCGAAGCGTTTTTCTGGATTTACCTTCATCAGGAACGCTCAAAACCGAATATTTGAGAGCCAATGATGTATAAGAACCGAAAGAGTTGAAGAGCTATATAACGTATGTGGCAAAGATATGTTGTAAACGGCCCTAAACTGGCTTTATTCTGATATAATTGATTGGTATAACCATTATATTATTCTAATCTATAGGGTTATATCATTGTGGAGAATTTTTTCAAACCGAAGGAACTGGAGCCCTGTAAACGTGACATAGAAAAACTGGTGGACGAAGTGGCACAAAAACTATACACGGCTGGTAAAATTAAAGGTCAGTGAGTGAATGTTTAGTCACAGGATAGGCTAACGTTTTTTTTTTTTTATATATCGCTGTACAATATATTTTTGTATGCTAATATTTATAGTATTTTTCAAACTTCTGAATAAAGGTTCTATAGTTAAAAAATAAGATAATTATCCAGACATTGTATCAAAATTTGACCGAGAGTATTTATATGATGTAAGAAGGGAAATTTTCCTATTTGACTAAATACTTGGCTAATTTTGGATAGATTAAAATAGGGAATACGAGTCGCCTAAAACGTGTTTGCTAGTGAATAAAAGTTACAAAATATACTTTCTCTGTTATTATTTTTATTTTTTGGTATTCTATATCATATCTCGGTATAAAGGAAACAAACGGTCATGTGCTGTTACGCTACTGTTCCATGTTAGGGTAGAGGGTTCAGCACCAACAACCACATATAACCTCATCACACTCATTATGTGCCAGTGCCAAGGCATGAGTCTGCTATTCGGTGATATTCGTGTGTATACTTTCTGTCATATTTGTTTTAAGCATAAGCAAGGCTTTCTTTTGATAATTTTTCACACGTTGTCATCCCGGGGCCTTTTCATAGCAACCGTGGCTATACCCATTCTGTGATCGACTAACAGTTGTGTACATCCTCGTACTTTGGTCTCTAATAGATAGTTGTCTCATTGGTAATCATACCAATCTCATGTCATGTCCGTATA
Organism: Mytilus californianus; assembly: GCF_021869535.1. Lineage (NCBI taxonomy): Eukaryota > Metazoa > Mollusca > Bivalvia > Mytilida > Mytilidae > Mytilus > Mytilus californianus. Next base: position 63,449,394 of record NW_026262668.1, on the reverse strand, counting down.
GTACGTTTACATTAAAGCAACATTTTATTGAAGTACACAGATACAATATTACATTTTCAAAAATTACGAAAATTCCGAATTAAGGGCCAACATTGTTCTCTCAATTTCTACTATGACGTTGCGCACGATGTTGGTACTACTTAGCGTTACACGACGTTCCTCATAATGAAGCAATTTCGACGATTTCAAAGAACGTTTCACTAAAGCGTTCAAGCTTATAATTAATGAGGTCAATTTACTGTTGTGAATATGGTAACCGATTTCGGTTTGTCTGAAAATGTATAGTTTTACAAATAAAACTCAAAGTGGTCGTACACATATTTATTTTTTTTATGAATATTCATTTATAGTTGTCAGTCTTTCCAGGCGATAATTGATAATTTTACTTTTGGCAGCAGTTCGCATTAATGAATCATACATTAATTTCCAAATTTATACAGATTTCTTTTTAATATAAATTAGATTTTGAACTTATTTTCCCTTTTTATTGCATGTTTATACATACTCCTTTTGTTGCATTTCTTTCCGTTTCCATTTCCTTTCTATATTTTATCATTTCCCGATGCTTTCTTTGTTGCAACATTTCTAGGTAGTTAAACATTTTGGATTCATGTTTTTCTCATTTCCGTATTTTTGTGGCATTATGCATATCCTTTGTTTTGTTATAATTGCCAGCAATGGTTTTTCTCTATTTTATTTTATTAACAAAAAAATTATGCATTTTGATTTTAATGATATAAAACTTGCAGATAGACAACGTTCCTTGAAAAAAAACAAATGTCATGAATGTGCTAAAAAAAAAACTAAGATCCCGATATTTTTTATATCAATCTCATTTGGTCAACATTTGAATTTAAACTTAAACTTTTCCTTTATCATACATTGGTTATATTATAACTTATATTTTTATTTTCATTCGAATTAAACTGGATACAAATAATTATGATATAAAATTGAAAACCCGAGCATTACTGTACATCAATTACGTTTTGCGAACGTTGGGACAAAACGGCTATACTTTTTGAAACAATCTAAAAATCTTGTTGCCTATCGAAAAAATGTTAAACACTATATTGTTGAAAAAGAAAAAGAAAAAAAAATTTACCGCCTAGTTTTATTTTCTATGATCTAACTATGCTTATTTAATATACAGCCGGTAAAAACCTCAAGTGTAAAGAAAATACAGCGTTTTTTTCGTTGGGACAAGATGGCTATACTTTTTGAAGTCATTGCAATAGAAACTATACGCATGGTTTCGACAAAAAAATATCATGAACCAGGAGAAAAATAAAAAAAATTTCAAAATATCATGAATATTTTTCCTCTCAGCTTTTCCAATTACACGGTATAGATGCGCAAACCCGATATATGCTTACCTTGCATATGCTTGGACATTTTTCAGACCGTTTTCAAAAAATAACATTTTCCGGTCTACGGTTTCAGTGATATTGATTTTGCTTTAACAAGCAATTAACAATAACAATAGCAATACTCTTGTGAACTTAAACTTTGACTGTGAAGTTTTACGATGATCAGAAAAAAATACCGTAGAAAAGAAACGGAACTCCGATCTTTTGCACACAAAATGTTACGTTGGACATTACGTTTTTGCGTAAAAATGTGATAATTAGGTGTTATAATTCTTGATATTTAAAATTTCGGTTCCTTTTTTTCTCAATTTTCAAGTCTTATGTAATAAATTCAACCAGAAATCACTATATTTTTATCGAACTGACCAGTCTTACGTATTTATTTTCATGCTAATCTATAGCAAAATGGAATTCGTACCAACATCGTGCGCAACGTCTATCTTAAACAAAATGATGTATACTATTGAATCAAGTGATGATTACCGAGCAGACGTAAATGCAGAGCAATTGAAAACACTTTAACTTAGCTAAAAAATAAATGTAGAGTCCAAACTGGAGAAGACTAGGCCTGCAATGACTATCGTATTTCCCAATTGAATTTTGATATTGTAAAGGAAGCCTTATTGTATGAGTAGTGTTAGAAATGTTAAGGCCAATAATAGAGTAGTCATAAATGATGATTACTGAACTGTCTATCATGAAGTCAGAGTGAGGTGAATAAGGGGATGTCAAGATGTCTACAATTAGATCTACAGCAAGACAAACATGAAAATAAATAACGAAGGGAAGATGAAATATTCTTTTAGGCATAGCAGAATTAACATACCATGTATACTTTTGATAAAAGAGGCAACTACTAATATTTTAACCAGTAGTTATTTGTGTTAGTCGATAGTCTTGGACAGCAAGTCATTTGACATTACAGAGAGCCACCCACGTTTATATTAGGTTTAAAATATCGTTATTGTGTATTTTTCATGGACTACAATTCATTTCTACATGCAATGTTTTATATATTAGAGAATTTTATTCAACTTTGTAAAAGTAGGTGTGAATGTAATATTTCAGGCTTATTTAAAGAATATGGACTTTACGAAAGATTAACAAAGTTAGAGGCAGAATTTCCAGGATCAACAATTCTAATACTGAAACAAGGTTATATGCCAAAGGTACAATAAGGGATTATAATTACTCTTAGTATGAATTAGAATAATTGTATAGTCAACATTCTTTGTTGGAACTTATAATGTTGCTTAGGCAATAATCGGCCTTTGAGACAATGAGATATATTTCTTAATTAAAAGTAAAATGAGAACTAAAATCTATAATCATGTTTATATTGGAAAAAAATATCGTAGATTTATTCATCCCTTGAAAACTCTTCTTATAATATAAGTTATTTGGCCATGACGCGGTTATTGTGTTATTAAAATTGGAAAAGTATAAATAAAAAAAAGCATTGATTCAGTTGAAAAGGCCATGCATATACCACATATAACCTATACAAATTCTTATAACTACAGTTAAAGTAATCAATGATTGTATGGATGAGAGCAAGATCACCTAAAATATGGTAAATACGTTTAAATATTACGTTGATTTTTTAAAATAAAGAATCTTAAACACCAAAAAAAGGGGCTCCATGCGCTAAGCGCTTGTGATTAACAGCACCAGTTCTTAGTTGGCATCTGCATATATTAATATTTTGTTCGAGTGAAATAAAATGCATTAAATTGAATTGCAGGCATTTCAACAGTTATGGTCAAATGAACGTTTGTTAAATGTAGTAGAACAACTTATTGGTCCAGATATTGTAGGCCATCCAGTGTGGAATCTACGCTCCAAAGTACCTAAAAATGAAGCCACTATAGTTCCATGGCACCAAGGTATTTACGGTGTATTCACACGTACATTCCCAATCCCCTCCCCCCCCCCCCCCCCACCAAGGGTGACTGGGGAATAGAAGTATGGTCACCATTGGTCTTCCTCCGACCGGCAGTAAAACCCGTGCTAAAGTGGGGCGTCCGTTTGGCTGTGCGGGATGTACAAATTTGCAGCCACGTCCGGTCAGAATGGGGACGTTAAATCCGATGCCTCGTGTAAAGAGAGTGCCACGCTCTTTGCACGTTAAGAACCCTTGCAACAACTCTTTGAGGGGTCCGTAGGTGACATGTTGCAAGGCTGAATTTCTGTCCCTATCCAATATACCCTCATTACCCGTGGCAGTCTAAATTTCTCCGACCTTAATCCCGGAAGCCCCTATTACAGAACCTACCTATTGTATTTATTGTTAACTTGTTCTCGTCCTGAATATGCATGAAATATTTGCCACTGGACGTTAAGCAACCAACAATCAATCAATCAATCACGTACATTCCATAAAAGATTTCCTTTGCACATGCATGCAGAATGATTGACTGTCTGAAATGCTTATGTGCTGAAAATTTTTTTTTTATACATGTGTGCAATACTACAATGATATTAAGTATATTTGCATTTGTATATACATGCATGTATAATTATGGATGATACATGTAATAGTATAATCCAAGGGCAAGAACTAAACTGTTGAAAACAATTTTGTCATTTGTGTTCACATCGGGTCCTATGTGAATTAGATAATAAATTTCATTTTACAAAGTCTCAACTTATAATGTTAAAACTGTTTTCATAGGTTTTTTTTTTTTAAGGAAATATAACAGTATCACTTTATAAAAGTAAGGTAAGACTAGGTGGTTTTAACAAAATTCGATTGCATTACTGATAATATATATGTATAATATGTATATTTCGTCAACTGTCGGCATTAACCCCACAGAAAAAAATAAAAGAAATCCGACAAAACTAAATGTAGATAAAATGCTAGTCACTTGTAAAAATGAATCAACCTTTATGATCAGAATGGAAATAGTTCTATTATATAGTAAACAAGCGCAAAGTTTACAGATGGATAGTAGAAGTATTGGAACGTTAATGTATCATTCTATATTGAAGATGCGGGATACCTCGACAACGACTCGTACAAAGTTATGCAGCCTACAGCATGGATTCCATTGATAGATGCAAATGAAAAAAATGGATGCTTGCAGGTAAAGTTAGTCTTCGTTCATGATATAGATCTCAGGATCTGTAATAATTTTTTTTAAATTTAAATATTTTAACTCGGGCATTTCATTATTTTTAAATTTCTTTAAAAAAAATAGCCCAGTACTTTTCTCATTTGTTGTAGGATCTGCTCTAAATGAGCTCATGCCAAATGTTTAGAATATGAATAAAAGGGAGGCGTGGGGTATACCTCATTGAGTGCAACATATAGTCTCCACCAATTGACAGCTAAGTGTCTATACAATTTTTTAAGCTCTATATTTCACGAGTCTATGAATGTTTGTCCTTTTATGAATTTTAACAGATTGCATCAAGAGGTCATAAAACTGGTAAAATAGGTCAACATCAATGCTGTTGGGGAGGTACATGGTATGTTATGTTGGAGGAGGAGGAGATGAAAAATAAACTAGGTAATAGAACAAATCAAAGAGGGATGCACAAATGCACTGCAATGTCCGATGATTGTGCAAGTTCAGTACAAACCGTATACAAGGCTGTCAGCACACAAAACCCATGACAATATATCTTGCTAAAAATAAGTGTGTCTGTCTTCACAAGCAGTCATACGGGTTTGATTTTTGAAGGTTAGTCTTCCTCATGTGTTTCAAAGTGGAAACTTATTTACCTTATTATTAAATGTATTTTATTCATTTGTTCTCGTCCTTAACTAACCTAAAGTATTTGCCACTGAACAACATTAGGTAAACATCAATCAATGAATCGATCGTATACCCTTATATTTATATCATGCAAAATTGTACCGTCTACTCAGTACCAAGTCTAACAGTACTGTGCCAGTCAATTACCCTTTGCGTCAATGATAACCATTTGAAAAGATAATTCCACGGGGAAATGACTATATATAGCATATATTGGTATTGCTTTTTGGTGTATACCTTGGACTTTAGTGGACTTTAATTATTCCCGATATTTTTAGTTTGTCTCATTTTTCCATCTATCAGTTTTCATTTGACTATCTCAATGACAAGCTTTTTTTTCTTTTCTAAATTTTCATACAGAGCCCAAATACATATATCTTAAAGGGTTAATTTTTATAAAATTCAAAAGAGACATATTTCAAGATGAAAATGTACATTTACCAAAACAAATTCTCCATTTGTTAATCACATCGCACATGTAAAGCATAATTCGAATAATCATATAGCAATTAAACGTACCAAACAAACCAAACCTGTAATTTAAGCAGCATCTACAAGATCATTTTTATTATTTATAGAAATTGATATAGACAAGGATCTAGAGATATGTCCTGTGCCTTTTGGTGGTATGGTTCTATTCAACAATGTTATTCCACACAGAAGGTATGATAATTACTGTTCGATTTGTGTAGGGCTTTTTTATGCATACACTTGAGGGCTGCGATAGAAAGATGATGTTGATTCGATAATGTTTTATTTTACTTCAATATAAAGAGTGTTTGCATACTATTGACGAAAGGTGATGTTGCGTAAACTCAGACAAAAACCAAACAAATCGTTTTTTTTTTGTTATGGGAATGTGGCGAGAAAAAGCATTATTTTGATGAAAAAAAAGAATATTACATGATCAAAATATTTCTAGATTGAATAATCAGGATTTCACAATAAAGTTGAATCTGTTCTAATCTTTTTAAAAACAGAAAATCGGTGTATAACTTGGCATTAAGGCCTCATAAATAATCCTTGCGTATATTAATTTCAGATCCAGGATTTTGAAAAAGGGGGCCAGGGCCCCAAAGCAAGCAGTGATAAGTGGGACATTTAAAAAGTCTATGCATTAACCATATATGTAGCTCCATAAAGGGACCAGAGCCCCCTGCCCCCCTTTATACCCGCTTCTGGACTATAGAACAGAACGTTAACACGTCTTCTAATTTACCATGAACTAAACTAATTGAATAATTCAATCCTTACTTTTAGAAATAATTGAGTTAGCCTGCTTCATACTGAAACGTTTTTATTTACTACATGAATCTAATTTTCATGAATTAAGAGTTTAAAAATATAATGCTATTATAGTTTGCCAAATGTTTCAAAAGACATACGATGGAGTTTGGATCTTCGATGGCAGAGGCCGACAGAACCATTTGGATTCTACAATTTAAAAGACGGAGTTTTGATGCGGTCGTCAAAGGATCCCAATCTTCAGATTGACTGGGAGACATTTAATAAACTTGATCGACATCAAGAACAACGTAAAGCTATGGATGTGAGTAAACTATCTGACACAAGAACGAGTTTGTTCTTTCTTGACAATTTCTTTGTCGCAATATTCTGTGTACATAAAATATCGTAATCGATTTCATTGTGTTCGCATCTCTTTAGGGGTTAACCTTTAACGGGAATGCTGAGAGCCATAACATTTGAAAAGTGAAAATAATAAGTAAAACATTTTAGTCAATATTTCAAAATATGTCCGTCCTAGTTGTGAGTGATCACGTCAGAGACAATACACTATTGGACGGATAATACTAAAAAAAATAAAGATTTATACTTTCACTGAAAACAGAATGTCTTGAAAAGGATTTATTCAATAATGGTTATTAATGTGCAATGGCAAATATTTCAGGTACATCGAGGACGATCGTTGTAATGAAGATGATGTCTTTGTATATTTTTTTACCTTACCGGAAATGTATATGTTTTATACCGTAATCAGGCAACGTTTGGTTGCCTTGGTAAGATTTAATTCAAACGTTGATCAATTTTAGATGTGGATCGAAACTATAATGCATAGAATAAAAAGTTTTGAAAAATAGAAAGATGTTTTGATTGGTATTACATTTATTGCATATAATCAACTCCCCAAAATACTGAAATCTGGAAGTAAAACATGAATTTATTTTTAAAGCTGGTTACTAGCTTTTCGCGAATTTATTTTCAGGTAACTAAGGCAACAGCATGATAATTTTTTTCAGATAGTTGGCAGTGTATAAATAGATATTCTAGCATATTATGAAATTGTAGAAAGTATCTGTCTAAAGGTTGTTAAATTAAATAGTCTGTCCTGAATATTATAAAATTTGTATGTATAAGAACACAATTAATAAAGAAAACAATTACTTTTAAAAAATCAATGATAAGACACATGTCTTAGATGTGATGCAAATGGTCGAGCCTTGTGAAAGAATAGATGTTTTTTCGTTTGTCCTTTATTAGGAAATAAATATTTGTAGCAGTTGATACATGAGTAAAATATTTTAAAAACATACCTACTGACGTTTCATCAGCTCTTCACCTTTTCTAATTCAAATGTTCACTCCCATTTTATTAATATATCGTAATATCTAATAAAAGACCAAAATTATTAACAGGTTGAACCTGCAGAAGAAAGTGAATTTGATTTGACAATGCCTGGACCATGGATGAAAAAATGGGAAATGGTTCACATGAATATGCATACTGACAGACAAAAGGAATTAGATACAAAAGCATAACAAAGTAATACTCCTAAAAAAAAGCAAGACAGTTATAGGATGCAATGCAGCAATGTAATTCCTAAGCAATATTGTAGATCATCATTCATTACATATAGTTCATTTTATTTGACTTATAATATATTCACTCGTACAAATAAAATTATTTGACTGTGATGGCTTTCAAGATATTAGACCATTACCTGCAGTTTATCCTTTTAAGCTATTTTTAGCAATCGTGGCAATGCTGGTTTGATTAGAGAGTCATTGGACATAAAATTGTAAAGTAGAGTCCGTAAAGAAGGTTCAGATTAAATATGGTCACAGTTGGCCCAGTGGTTGTAGAGAAGAAGATTTTTTAAGTTTATGCAGGACAACGGACGCTAAAAAAATTAAACAACACTTTATAAATTTCATGCGTCCGAAACGCTTTTCTTGATTTACCTTCACCAGGAACACTCAAAGCCGAATATTTGAAGGCCAATGATGTATAAGAACCGAAACAATTGAAGAGCTATATGACCAAAATGGACTTATACATATATATATAGCCAAATCCATCTGAGAGAATGAGTTGAAAACTTAGTTTCTTTATAATTTATAAATTTATAAACGAACAATTGATAAGAGAAAAACCTCACACTAGCCCTTCGGACATGTTAGCTAAAAATGAACAAGAGTAAGACTATCTGCTATGAGAGGGCAAACAGTTTTGATTTATTAGAGACTTAATTTATTCCCTCCATCTATTCATGAGATGACAATTGTATGAGATGACCATTGTATGAGATGACCATTGTATGAGATGACCATTGTATGAGATGACAATTGTATGAGATGACCATTGTATGAGATGACATTTGTTTATAAATGTTATATATAATTCTCTTGATGTACATGTGAAATGTAAATATTAAAGGTTTTTTTATCAATGTTCCATCATCATGATTTAACCAATTCTTCACGGTAAATGCTTCATTGCTGTTGGTTTCGAAATTTATTTTTCTGATCCACGACACGAAGTACAGTAGTTACTGACATCAAAGTGCCCAATAGCACTTCCAGAAAGATTTAAGGTAAAGCTATGCATAGTGTTTTGAAAAGACGAACCCTTAGAATATTTCATTCAATTATGATAATTAATTGTGAATACCAAATGATATAAAGATATATCTTCTTAATAAGCGAACAACACAAAGTAGACTAAGTATGGTATAGCGAAAAGTGAAATAAATTTAGGATGTTTACAACAGAATTTTGCAATAGAGATTAAGTTTACGCCAAAGGGGTTCCTAATATCTTTTTGATAGTCATGGAATAGTTGAAGACCATAATATTATGTTTGTTTCAATATATACATATTGGCATGTCCTCGTGTTTACTATTAGAAAACCTATCAAGAGTTAACTTCAACTAAAACAAGACAGTCAGATCTACTTCTGCTGTTCAGTAAAATAATCTTACTGCTGTGTACAAGCTCTAACGAATCTATTCTGATATGGGAACTCTTACGGTTTTAGATGTCAAAAAGATGACTACATTCATAAATAAAGATTACATAAACTCATCATAGATACCAGGATTAAAATTTTGTGCGCTAGACGCGCGTTTCATCTACAAAGACTCATCAGTGACGCTCGAATCAAAAAAATTGAAACAAAAAAATCGTTAGGGGTTCCACGGAACTCTGTGTCTCGCCTATGATTGCTGTTGTCTGTGTTAAGTGTAATGTTGACTTAATTAAAAAGTGAATCCATTTATCAGTAAAATAAAAAATTCAAAACAAAATCAAACTTTTTCTCTAGATGCTATTTTTTTGGTCTTGAAGATAAGCTTCTGTCCAAGTTTCATAACAATCCATCAAGGTTTACAAATTTATCATGTAAAAAAATTTTAATCCCAGACTGCCAGTAAATGTAAACTGTACACAACTAAGTCCATCTATCAGAGAAATACTGAAAATGAAAATATATTTCAAAAGTTTGCTTCAGATATTATCTCTTAATCATAAAAAGGCTTCTGCCAAAGTTTCATAAAATTCTATGAAGGTTTGACAAAGTAATTGATGTAATTTGAGGGCAGTAATTCTTTTAAGGTGTCAACTGAAGATTTCGATCGTAATACTTATTTGTATGTCTTAATTTGCTTATCATTTTTACTTTTACAGTTTCTTCATCTGTTAAAAATTTCAGGAAACAAAATAAGAATGGAAAAAAAAAATCATAACTCCTTCGAGGAGTCGACTGACTTGATTTTATATCTTGTCCAGCAGATCATGTTTGTTATTAATAGTTGCTCTTCGTCTCATGTCCCTGTCAGAAACTCAAAAATGGGTAAAAAGTCATTCAAGTGCAACAATTCCTACAACGAATTGACTGACGATTTCCGCCATGTTGACTTATTTGTAGATCTTGTCCTTCGTGTCCTTTTTGTCAATCACTGTTTCTATTCATCTCTTATATCCAAAATTGCAATAAAATGTAAAAATCGTCTTAAAAAGAGAAAGAACATTAGACTTAATGTGCATGACAAATCCATCCTTTGTCAACAGAATTGAGACCCTCCCACCTATAGGAGGAAGTGACCATGACATTGTCTTCTGTGAGATAAATTTTGCTTTACCATCACCAAAACAACACCCACATACAGTACTTATGTACAAAAAAGCAAACTGGGAGAACATAATGAAAGAGCTCATAATAACAAACGATTATTTAAAAGTGAACAAAAAAATATGACTGTCGATGATCTGTGGATTACCTTTTAAACCAAAACGACAGAAACCATCAACAAAAACAAACCAATCAAAGAAATAGGAAAAAAATCTAAATTACCATGGGTAAACAAAGACCTAAAAAGACTCATTAGAAAGAAAAAACAAATTTTACAAAAAGAAAAATCATGACTCATCTTACAACAGCAAATACAAAGAGATAAAGACTAAACTCCAAAAAGAAATGAGAAAATAAAATTGAGAATGGAAATGGGGAATGTGTCAAAGAGACAACAACCCGACCATAGAGCAGACAACAGCCGAAGGCTACCAATGGGTCTTCAACACAGCGAGAAACTCCCGCACCCGGAGGCGTCCTTCAGCTGGCATACTGGGCATACATTGAAAATATGATCTTTGACATCGACATAAAAGAACCAGACCAACAATGTTTCATTAAGCATACCAAATAGCTATACTTATACACCAAAATCCAAAGAAATGAGAACACCGGCATTGCATCCTTACGAAGTGAAGGTACCCTTCGTACAAACCTCTCTGAAAAAGCTAACATCCTTAATAAGCAATTCCAATCAGCTTTCACATCAGAAATAAATATAGATATACCAACGAAAGAACCTAGTTCACACCCTAAAATGGAAAAAGTAAACATCGGCCGTGAAGGAGTATATAAACTAATAAAAAATATAAACACCAACAAAGCTACAGGACCAGATACTATTGCTGGCAAAATACTGAAGGAAAACATCGAAATAACTTCAGGTATTCTTACTATCATCTTCAGCAAATCTCTAAAGACAGGCAAAGTACCTTCAGACTGGAACCATGCTAACATTACACTAGTATTTAAAAAAGGAGACAAACATCATCCTGGAAATTACAGACCGATATCACTTACCTGCATCTCGTGCAAATGTCTTGAACATATACTAGCTAGTAACATGATGAAACACCTAGAAACAAATAAAATATTGTATGAACTACAACATGGATTCAGAGCTAAAAGATCATGTGAATCACAAGTAATTTTCTCGTACACCAACTTGCTCAAAACAACGATAAAAACATACAAACTGACCTAGTAATCATGGATTTTGCCAAAGCATTTGATAAAGTGCCACACAAACGCCTACTTTACAAATTACAACACTATGGCATCTCGGATCAGGCAACTCATTGGATCGAATCATTCCTCTCCAACAGAACCCAAACAGTCCTTCTCGAAAACACAACTTCTGAAATAATTCCAGTAACATCATGTGTTTCCTCAGGGCAATATACTAGGACCAATACTCTTTCTCATATATATTAACGACCTACCGGACTATCTAAAACACAGCCAAATAAGACTCTCTGCAGACGACAGCATAATCTATCGGCCTATAACCTGCCAAAATGATTGCATTAAGCTTCAAGAAGACATCGAAGCAGCTATAAAATAGGAGAAAGACTGGCTCATGTAATTCCACACGGACAAATGTAACATCCTTAGAGTGTCAACAAAGAAAAAACAAATACATTTCTATTACAACATGCATGGTCATATCCTAGAACAAGTTCAACCAGCAAAATATCTAGGCATTACACTTTCTTCAGATCTCAAATGGAACATTCAACAATCAGCAGCAAAAGCAAATCAATCATTATCATTCATCAGACGAAATCTAAAAATTAATTCAAAATTAGTAAAGGAAAGAGCCTACCAAACTATAGTTAGACCAAAATTATAATACTGCTGCACAGTTTGGGATCCACACACCTCAGAAAATATATATAAATTGTAACAAGTACAAAGAAGAGCTGCACGATATACTTGCAACAGATATCACAATACCAGCAGTGTATCTGAAATGCAAGAAAATCTAAATTCATTATTGGCAAACCTTACAAGAACGCAGGATAAAAACCAGACTCCAAATGTTCCACAAAGTCATCAACAATAAAATTGTAATACCATCGCAAGATATACTCATAAAAAGCCAGTCAAAAACAAAATCTACCCATCAACAAACATACAGACAATTATGTATCATTGTCATTTTGCTTATTTTCTTTTGTTACCTATTCTGACAATTGTTGAGTTGTTTGACAATTTTTGTCAAAATGGACAAAATTTATATCTTCACGTTCTTAACTTTTTGGTCCATGCAAGATTTTCTCGTTGGGGGTAATAGACAGTACTTGAATTCGATCACTTTGTTATAACTACAGCGTTCAATGAGGTTGGCTGGAAGGTTAATCAGACGCACTGTTTAAACTAGGTATTCTTATGATTATTGTGGCCGAATTTAGGGTGTAATTGGCCTGGTAGTTTCAGAGTAGATTTTTAAACGTTTACTGGTGGCGATAGACTTCGAACAACATATGAATACTTTGTATCTCATAAGACCTTTGATCTGGGTGGGGTAAACATGGATAAAATTCGTCATTTGAGGGAAATAACCTCTATGAGGTCAATTGATAATTTTGATCTTGCGATACTCACTCAGTCGCATTTTTCGCAATAATTTCAGAATTATAACTGTTGTTAGAATCAGTGTGGTAAAGATTTTTTGTTGGTCAAAAACAGATTAATGAGAAGATTTAGTTGATTCTTTAATTGGGCATTTGCATTTGTAGAAATTATCTTGCTGATCATGTTTGCTGTTTACAGTTTCTGTCTAAATATTATAGATTCTAACATACTAGTAGTAAATAAATTCCTAAAAATCGTCACTTTAGAGCAATAAAGCTTATTTTAAAGAAGTTACTTGGTTATGCTTACTTATTTGTAGATCTTATCTTACCGTTTTTTTTTTGTCGAGCCTGCGACTTTTGTCGCAGAAAGCTTGACATAGGGATAGTGATCCGGCGGCGGCGGCGGCGGCGGCGGAGTGAACTAACTTCCTAAAAGCTTATTATTTCCGAAGGTAGAAGACATGGATGCTTCATACTTTGTATATAGATGCCTTATGATATGAAGTTTCCTTCTGTCATATGTCCATTGTCCTTGACCTCATTTTCATGGTTCAGTGACTACTTGAAAAAAAAGTTTTGTTAAGATTTTTTGTAATGTTAATTTCTCTCTTCTTATGAGTAATAGGATAACTATATTGGTATGTGCGTACCTTGCAAGGTCCTCGTGCCTGTCAGACAGTTCACTTGACCTCGACCTCATTTCATGGAGCAGTGAACAAGGTTAAGTTTTCGTTGTCAAGTCCATATCTCAGATACTATAAGCAATATATCTACTATATTTGGTATAATATGGAATGAATGTAAGGTGAACATGGCCAACTGGCAGGTGTCATCTGACCTTGACCTCATTTTCATGGTTCAGTGGTAATATTTTAGTTTTTGTGTTCTGGTCTTTTTTGCTAATACTGTATGCAGTAGGTCAACTATGTTTGGTGAATGGAAATATTTTACGATGTACATGTCAGTCTGGCAGGTTTTATTTGACCTTGACCTCATTTTCATGGTTCGTTACTCAATGTTAAATTTTGTGTTTTGGTCTGTTTTTCTAATAATGTATGCAGTAGGTCAACTATATTTGGTGTATGGAAATATTAAATATGTACATGTCAGTCTGGCAGGTTTTATTTGACCTTGACCTCATTTTCACGATTCACTGCTCAATGTTAGTTTTTGTGTTTTGGTCTGTTTTTCAAATACTCTATGTAATAGGTCAACTATATTTGGTGTATGGTAATATTTTACGATGTACATGTCAGTCTGACAGGTTTTATTTGACCTTGACCTCATTTTTATGGTTCATTGTTCAATGTTAAGTTTTTGTGTTTTTGTCTGTTTTCTAATAATGTATGCAGTAGGTCAACTATATTTGGTGTATGGAAATATTTTACGATGTACATGTCAGTCTGGCAGGTTTTATTTGACATTGACCTCATTTTCACGGTACATTGCTCAATGCTAATTTTTTGTGTTTTAGTCTGTTTTTCTAATGCTGTATGCTATAGGTCAACTATATTTGGTGTATGGAAATATTTTACGATATACATGTCAGTCTGGCAGGTTTTTTTTTACCTAGAACTCATTTTCATAGTTCATGGCTCAATGTTAAGTTTTTGTGTTTTTGGTCTGTTTTTCTTAAACTTTAAGTAGTAGGTCAACTATATTTGGTATATGGAATGATTGTAAGGTGTATGTGTCATATCTGGCAGGTATCATCTGACCTTCACCTCATTTTCATGGTTCATTGGTCAATGTTCAGTTTTCCTGGTTAAAATTGTTTCTTAGATACTATAAGCAATAGGTCAACTATATTTGATGCATGGAATGATTTTAAGGTGTACATGTCTGTCTGGCAGGGTTCATCTGACCTTTCATTTTCATGGTTCATTGGTCAATATAGAATTTCCATGGTTTGGTCTGTTTCTTTTATACTATAAGCAATAGGTCATCTATATTCTGTGTATGGAAATGATTATATTAAAGGTGTACATGTATTTTCGTCTAGGTTTATCTGACCTTGACTTCATTTTCTTGGATCATAAATGTTGTTGTGATACTTGTAGTAAAACTTTATATGTAGGACTATCAACATAAAATCAATGGTCAGTATAGAAGGCGAGACATTTCAGCGTGTGCACTCTTGTTTTTTTTGTTTTTTTTTGCGGGTTAGTTTCTCTATAATAGTTTTCAAGAAAAAAGCTACTCATACGGAGTCGGTAAACAGTTTACGTCATTTTTGCACAGTCAGGTTTTCTTTATTGTTGATCTCAATATGTTAAACAGTTACTTACTATTTACCCTTATGTTATATTTCTAACCATGGTTTACTTAGTTGATTAGCACGAACAAATATGACAAACTCTTTACAAGTTGCCATAAGGATCATTAATTTATGCCCAAGTTTGGCTGAAATTGGATGTGTTTAAAGAGGAGACGTTATCAAGTTCATTACAATAAAATGCTTCACCGAGCGCAGCCTTATACGACCGCAGAGGGTGAACCCTGAACAGTTGGGGCAAGTTTGGACACAATATTCAAGCTTGATACTGTCTGAATTTGGATTGTGATAAAATTTTTGACATAATATAGGTTTCAGACACAAAATAAATGTGGTCAGATCTTAAAAATTTGAAATGGGACATTTAATTTACCTAGTGTGGTCTGATATCCAAAATCTAACAACATGGTTAGATTCAGCATGTAAAACAAGAATGTGTCCACAGTACATGGATGCCCCACTCGCACTATCATTTTCTATGTACTGTGGACCGTGAAATTGGGGTCAAACCTCTAATTTGGCATTAGAAAGATCATATCATAGGGAACATGTGTACTAATTTTCAAGTTGATCAGACTTCAACTTCATCAAAAACTACCTTGACCAAAAACTTTAACCTGAAGCGGGACAGACGGACGAACGTACGAACGCACATACCGAAAAACATAATGGAGCATAAAAACACCAAAAATTTAATTTTAAGTTGAAATCAAACAAACTTTAATTTTGGACTCTTCAAACCTTAATATGGACTAATTTGAAAACAGAGCCGCAATAATTCAGTTTTTGATGAAATCAAACAAAGTTTAATTTTGGACCCTTTGGACCTCAATGTAGACCAATTTAAAAATGGTGCCCAATGTCCAAAACAGTAATACAAGGTTAGAACCCCATAAATTAAAAAAGTGTTGAAGATTATTTTCTTTTCATGAAAAAAGTACAATTTCAGAGAGTTCCATAAACTTAAACACAAGTTAATGTCTGGAAACTAGAAAAATGCTTTTTTGGCCCCTTTTTGGCCCCTAATTTCTAAACGTTTGAGGCAATTACCCCCAAACTCAATCCCAGTCTTCCCTTCGTGATATGGAGCCTTTTGGTACAATTTCAGAGAGATCCATACACTTACACACAAGTTATTGTCCGGAAACTACAAAAATGCTTGTTTTGGCCCCTAATTCCTAAACTGTTAGTACCATAATCCCCAAAATCAATCCAATTGTGGTATTGAACCTTCTGGTAAAATTGGAGATCCATTCACTTAAACTAAAGTTGTTGTCCGGAAACCAAATGTGTCTTCGGACAACTACGACAATGACGCCACCGACGACGACATGAACGGATGCAAATTTTTTGCGGTCGTATTAAAACAGACCTTAGGTGATGGCAATAGCTCACATGGCCCGAAAGACATAAAAAAAGAGAGCTATAAATGGGATTCAAGCTCTACCAACTGGATTATATTGAGGCAAGATAAACTAAGACTGGAACTCTGTGGTGCCTACAAATCTTGTTCATGGTGTGACCTTGAACTTAAACCTCAAGTTATTGTCATGAATATTTGACAATGGTCTATAATGATTCTATGTATCACTGAAGATCTAGTCTACAAACTTTGATCTCGTTCATATTTTGACCATAACCTTAAAATTATAGATTCAAGTTCTCTCCTCTTTACAAAAGTTCCATGAAGATTAAATCAATTATTAGATACTAGTATCTACAATACCATAAATCTTTATTCTAAGTAATGATCGACCTAACCTTTGACCTTAACATTATTTAAGATTCCAACACTATACATGATAGAAGAAGTTTGAAGAAGATTAGATGCCAGACCAGACCTTTGAGATGTCTACAAGTATTGCAGACTTACTGACACACCACAACATTACTTCATCCTTTCCAAAACTTCACTAAGAGGGGATAAATTGAAGAATCAAGCTAGCATGCAAAGTTTACTTCTCTTTGATATTTTGTAACGTTTGTAATTGAATGGTTCATGAATTTTAATATCAAAAGACATTCTTGCTTTCTAAATGATCTAGTATAGTTGTATCATGTATCTTGAGTAATTGGGAGCATTTAAAAGTATCATGTTATCTTGATTAATCAACATCATATAGTTTAATGGGGTATTAAAATTCCACAGTCCACCAGTCTGTACTAGGGGGAGCCACCATTTTGAATTTCAGAATTAATTGGTATGCGATTTCTTCAATAATAAACCAAATAGGCAGATGTCTGACCTGAAATTATCCTTTTTGTCAAATTTTATTTTATTCTGATTCGTACATAAGCCAACAAATGTCTGGTGTTTATGTTAAAGCCAGAATTATGGATGGCATCATCCTTGTTAAGTTCAAAAGACAAGTGGAATTTTCAATTTGTGATTTTTTTCATTAGAATTGAGATATCTGTATTGTATCTTAAGCTTGGCCTACATATAATTTGGTTTTACTGTTGTAAATATCTTTTTACCTAGCTCCTATAAGTGTCAGTAGGTAAACTCAATTTGTGGCAGTAAAACCTGTTTTACGTAGACCAAGCTTTATATACAATACTGTTATCTCCAAAGTTTATGAAGACAGACTTGTTTTTCATAGAATGTCCTATTTTTATTTCATCCATTGCATACTCAGCAGTTTTCATGAAAACAGAATCTAAACATATTTTACAAGATGATATCATACAAAATGTCATACAGCTGAAACAATTGTAAGGTAAATCTTTTTAAAGTTTATTACTAAAACTGGTTGAAAGAGCCAAACATCCATCAAATAATGGCAGTTGCTGACCTGGTCTCAGCCACTAAATAAAGAGCTGCGCCATGAGCGCATGATACGCCCGTTGCCCTTTTTGTTAGTCTTTATGCTTTAAATGATTTTACATGATCAACTAGAAATACTGTTAACATTGTTCAAATAGACCCCCCCCCCCCCACCCCTCAAAAAAAAAAAAAAAAAAAACCAACATGCTTACACAGTGTTACCCATTGACACAAAACATAAATAATTTGGCACTATTTAGGCTAACTTTTAAGTTTAATTTTGTGGCCACAATTGTTGAATGAATAAGAAAATATCAAGTCAATATCTTCAAGCATGACTAAAAACAGTGAGGAAAACTGATTAAATGAATGAATTTTTCAAGTCCAAGGACCATAACTCTGCACAAAATTATCAGACCGAAACAAAATTTCGAACTTGATCTGTGTAACTTGTCATGATTAAACTGTATACCAATTATCAATCAATATCTTCAAGCATGATGAAAAAAAGTGTGGAAAACACTTTAACATTAGATATAATTAATAGTTCTCGAAGATTAGATATGATGTAATACAGTGTATATCTATTTTCAAATTATAATCAAATATAATTAATAGTTCCAAATATTTTTTCTTTTCTTTTGTCACAAACTAATATAGATTTGTAACTTATCTATAAAATGTCAACAATTTTTATCTACACAATGTAATGTAATATATACATTAATAAAAATAGATTATTATCTAAATAAAGGATTTCACTTCATAATTTTTTTTATATATATAGCATTCAGAAAATTAGTTTATACAAAATAACATACAAACCTGCCAAAAAATTCTTCAAATAATTTACAAAAGAATGTCTTTTAAAAAATGAGTTATCTCCCTTTGTACAGAAATATGGTTTAACATAGTACTCTAACATTAGATATGGTCCAGAGTTATGGTCCATAACTCTGGACTATATCATCAGACTGGAACAAAATTCGAACTTGATCTATAACTTGTCATGGGAATACTATATACCAAATATCAAATCGATATCTTCAAGAACGAAGAAAAAAAGTGTGGAAAGCTGATTTGCCGGACTGACGGATGGACAGACGGACAGACAGACGGACAGAGTGCAAACCAAAGTCCCCTTCGACTTCGTCGGTAGGGGACTAATAAAATTCTATAACAGTGGAAAGTGTAAGAAATGGATAGTTTTCTACAATTTTTCAAAGATTAAATTTAAATAACTCTGCAATGTCAAACTGCTCAAAGCTTTTTTAAGTTATTATCTGAAAACTGGAATTTTCCCCTTTTATATGAATAAAGTCCCAATACTCCAAAACATAAAATCAGAAGTTTTTAAAATCATAAACAATTAACCAAAGTTTCATGAAAATTGTTCAAAGCATTTTTGAGTTATAGTCAGAAAACTGGAAAATCACCCATTTTTTTTATAAACAAAATTCCACAACTCTGGTAACATAAAATCTAAAATTTGTAAAAATCAAAAGGGAGCTAACATCAATAGATATAATCATTTCACCAAAGTTTCATGAAACTGTTGAGAGCTTTTTTGAGTTATTGTCCAAAGTGTTGACAACAGACGGAAAGATGGTCAAAGGTATACCATAATACTTCCCATAAACTGGTGTATAAAAAGTAAAGATAGATGTATATAAAAATCATTTATTCTGACATTTTAAAACAAGTTTTCTTCACTGTGCACATATCATCATGACTGGTTAAAAATGAAAATGAAATTTTCCCACATTTTCAGTTTTCTAAAAACATTAAAATACTATAAACAATATTGGATGATAGAATAGCTAAAACAATAAAATATTTTTTTTATGACCCAATTGACTATAAGTGGATGAGATATGATCATAATTCGAACTTTCTATAAAGAAAAATTTGTACAATGTAGTAGGCTGTGGCAGGCATACATAAAGTTTTTCTTGACTGTTGGTCTGTGTTTATCAAGTCCACTTCTCAGAAAATAATAACAAATAGACAACCTATTAAAGAGGTATATCAAAGTTGCTTGACAAATGTCATAAACAACAGTAAATGACAGTAAATGACAATTTAAACGATAAAGACCTGAATTTAAACATTTGATTGGCTCCTATCAAAATTCTGCATTTACGTCCAAATGGTTCTTTGAACATGTTGAAGGCAAAGGATCTGAGACTTATGGAAGAATAAGTAAAATATTTCAAGTTTCTCATTGTCTACTTGTCTTCTTCAGTAATGGACATTTACACAATAACAGGCACTTTGAACTAAAACAACACCAATTTACCAGTTTGACATTCTTTTTAATCTGCTACCTTAAACAAAATCGGATAATAGAAAAATCCTATAGTATCTCTAAGAGTCCTTTGCATTAACAAACCAAAGTTAATGCTGGAAGATTAGGGTTTTTTTCTTCATTTCTTTCATTCAAGTAACCTAACTTCTAAAACTGCTTTACCTGAATAATGTATTGTGATTAGTAATAATCAAATTAAGCCAAAGTCCAGTTTCATCAGAAAGACACAACTTCATAAAGTAATTAGAGTATCTATCATTTTTACAGATTATCTTTAAAGAAAAAATCCCTTATACAAAGCAGCCACTAGACTATAAAAAATTTACATGGACTTGCACCTGATGGTTTTTGTAATAACATAAAAGTCAGATATTTATCAGACCTGGTCGATTGGATCATTTATAGTGTTATCTGAAGATATAAGGATGCACAACCATCAGATTACATACATTCAACAAGACATGTTTTATTTCAATGCAGTTAAAAAAAGACAAGATCTATGCATTTAAGAGATCTCATAAAAAGGCTGTATGGAGATGTTTAATTGCAGTTTTCTTCAATCTAATTACTCATTAAATTTTCATGAACAGTATTTCCTATTAAAAGTTATTTTGATCTCAACTACCCATACCTACATGTGTTAGTACAAAAATATCTCAGTAATTAGCTTTAAAAACCCCAATGCAACTTTTTAGGCTCGAGATACAGATCAAATTCTGATGAACAGTTCAACACAGACTTTTCCCAATCTATAATGGACAAGATGTTTATATTATCACAATCCCTTTATGACTTAACTTGTGTTTAACAAAATATTTCAAATGTCCTACTTCATTAAAAAAACATTCACTGACTGACAAAATGATGACCCAAAGACAGTTTTATTTTCTGGTTTTTTTTTGCACTATTTTCACTTAACACAGAGTCACAATTAAAGAACCTGTCAAAGTTAGGCTATATCTTCAAATATTAAATCATGCATCATAATCCAAGGTATATTTTGGAAAGGTTTTACATATCATGATTCAGTCCTGTCTTTTCAAATAATTAAACAACAAATGATAATGATAATGAGGTCTAAATATAATTTCATCTATCATGTTTTCTTTCTGATGAATGTCTTGAATGTTTATCATGTGAACTTTTATGGTGGTGTTTTCTATCAGGAGATCTTGATTTTCTTCTCCTCTCTCTACTCTGTGACCTAGATCTTGATCTTCGACGAATGACAGGAGACCGTGACCTTCTCTCTTTCTCTCTTCTCTGTCTAGCCTTTTCCCTTTCTAGTTCTCTTGCAAAGTCATCAACTTGTGGGCGTCTTGGAGGAGACCTGGGACGATATATTCTGTGAGGTGAACGACGCCGGTATGGTGGAGACCTAGGTCTTCTAGGAGGTGATCTTCTTGGTGATCTACGTCGTGGAGATCTAGATCTAGACCTGGCTTTTGATGAACGTTTTTTAATATGTGGTGATCTAGATCTAGACCTGGCTTTTGAAGGACGTTTAACAGGTGGTGATCCTCTCCTTGTAGGTGGTGGACTGGAAAAAAATATATTAAAGTCAAGCAAAAGCACTGGTGATCAACCCGGCAGCATTTCAATAATTTAACAATGTTAGACTGATTAAGAATGAGATATGAACTGTCCAAAGGGTATTAAAAATGTATAACCTCTTTCTATATAAAGATAAAGTAGTAAGTACAAAGAAATAACATGTAAAACATATAAAAGCAAAACACTTGGAGATCCTTAGCAATATGCAGTTAAACACGTCTATGTACATTTTTGAAATTGTTATATAGTATTTTCAATTTCATATTTTTTCATTTTTGGCAGAACAACTTCTGAATATGACTTCTCTAAGCCATATCCAATTGATATTCATTAGCAACATTCCATTTTCTTTGTTCTTTCTGTGGTGATATTATTGTATTTATCCCTTGAGATGTTTTGGAATAAATTTTCATCATATCTGCAATTTTTTTTAAGTCATTTTAATTTTTTTTATGTCCCTGTCGTCACCGGAGGGAGCATTAAGTGTTACCCTTGTCCATTCGTACCAAAATTGGTTTCTATTTTCTAACTTTAGTTTGCCTCGAATTTGGGTGGTCACACTCCTACCGTTCTGGAGTTATGCCCCTTTATATATGGAATAAAATGCTTCGCTGGGGCGCAGCTTGATACGACCGCAGAGGTCGAACCCTGAACAGTTGGGGCAAGTATGGACACAACATTCAAGCTTGATACAGCTCTGAATTTGGATTGTTATTAAATATTTGACACAGCATAGGTTTCTGACACAGAAAGAATGTGGTCTAAAAACTTGAATTTTTTTAATTTACCTATTATGGTCCAATGTCCAAAATCAAAATACATGGTTAGATTCAGCATATCAAAGAACCCCATATATTCAATTTTTGTTAAAATCAAACAAAGTTTAATTTTGGACCCCAACTTGGACAAACTTGAAAACTGGGCCCATAATCAAAAATCTAAACACATGTTTAGATTCAGCATATCAAAGAACCCCAAGAATTCAATTTTTGCTAAAATCAAACTATGTTTAATTTTGGACCCTTTGGACCTTAATGTAGACCAATTTAAAAAACGGGACTTAAATTAAAAATCTAAATACACGGTTAGATTTGGAATATCAAAGAACCCCAATAATTCAATTTTTGATGAAATCAAACAAAGTTTAATTTTGGACCCTTTTGACCTCAATATGAACCAATTTGATAGCGGGGCCCACAAATAAAAAATCTAAATTCATGGTTAGATTCAGCATATCAAAGAACCCCATATATTCAATTTTTGTTGAAATCAAAAAAAGTTTAATTTTGGACCCAAACTTGGACCAACTTGAAAACTGGGCCCATAATCAAAAATCTAAACACATGTTTAGATTCAGCATATCAAAGAACCCCAAGAATTCAATTTTTGTTAAAATCAAACTAAGTTTAATTTTGGACCCTTTGGACCTCAATGAAGACCAATTTAAAAAAAACGGGACCCAAATTAAAAATCTAAAAACACGGTTAGATTTGGCATATCAAAGAACCCCAATAATTCAATTTTTGATGAAATCAAACAAAGTTTAATTTTGGACCCCAATTTGGACCAACTTGAAAACTGGGCCCATAATCAAAAATCTAAATACATGTTTAGATTCAGCATATCAAAGAACCCCATATATTCAATTTTTGTTGAAATCAAACAAAGTTTAAATACTGGACCCTATCTTGGACCAACTTGAAAACTGGGCCCATTATCAAAAATCTAAACACATGTTTAGATTCAGCATATCAAAGAACCCCAAGAATTCAATTTTTGTAAAAATCAAACTAAGTTTAATTTTGGACCCTTTGGACCTTAATGTAGACCAATTTAAAAAACGACCCAAAATTAAAAATCTAAATACACGGTTAGATTTGGAATATCAAAGAACCCTAATAATTCAATTTTAGATGAAATCAAACAAAGTTTAATTTTGGACCCTTTTGACCTCAATATGAACCAATTTGATAACGGGGTCCACAAATAAAAAATCTAAATACATGGTTAGATTCAGCATATCAAAGAACCCCATATATTCAATTTTTGTTGAAATCAAACAAAATTTAATTTTGGACCCCAATTTGGACCAACTTGAAAACTGGTCCAAAAATCAAAAATCTAAATACATGTTTAGATTCAGCATATCAAAGAACCTCATTTATTCAATTTTTGCTAAAATCAAACAAAGTTTAATTTTGGACCCTTTGGACCTTAATGTAGACCAATTTGAAAACTGGACCCAAAATTAAAAATCTAAATACACTGTTAGATTCGGCATAACAAATAAATAAATGTGATCAAAGATTTTACAAATCTAATGCGCCATACTGTGCAATTAAAGATTACTTCTTGAAATTTTTCAATATTTGAAATTTGAAAAAAAAAAAATATTTGAAGAATAATTCTTTTTAATTTCTGAAATCTGAAATGAGAAAAAATTGACCCCCCACAATTTCTTTTTATCCCCCCCCTTTTTTCCCCAAAAAAATTCTTTCCCTCAAGATATGGTCAAAATCTGAATTCAAATTTCCAATGGAGTTGGCAACCATAATTACCCATTTAAATTTACCATAGTGCTAACTTAATCTATTTTATAATAGAATTAAAAATATAGTGTCAAATCTTTCATATGGATTTTTTTGTAAAAAAAAAGATGCAACATTTGCAGATATTTTTACTGGTCTTCCTTTATAAATATGCATTTCTTTAAACATAATTTAAAAGCAGTGTAAGGGAAGTAACCAAAACGTTGTATTTGGATTACCTCCCTTACACTGTTTTAAATTATCTTTATTGTTCATTAACCATTACTTTATACATAATTTAAAAGCAGTGTAAGGGAGATAATTTCAATGATGTATTTGATTTATCTCCCTTACACTGCTTTAAATTATGTTTTGTACTAAAGTATTTGTCCATTAACCAGGACAACCTTGTTTTTCCCCCTTTTTTGCCCCTAATTCCTAAACGGTTTGAGCCATAACCCCCCAAAGCAAATCCTAACCATCCCTTTGTGGTATGGAAACTTGTAGTATAATTTCAGAGAGATCCATACACCGTTCCACAGTTATTGTCTGGAAACTAGAAAATGCTTATTTTTGGCCCCTTTTTGGCCCCTAATTCCTTAACTGTTGGTACCATAACCCCCAAAATCAATCCCAACCTTCCTTTTGTGGTATTTAACCTTATGGTCAAATTTCAAAAAGATCCATTCACTTAAACTAAAGTTAGAGTGCGAAAACCAATGTGTATTCGGACGACGACGACGACGCCAACGTCATACCAATATACGACCACAAAATTTTTTTGCGGTCGTATAAAAACTGCTGAATTTTCCGCTTCCGTTCTCTAACTTTAGTTTGCTTCAACCAAATGTTATGAAACTTATACACAATGCTTATTACCACAAAACTCAGATCAAGTTCGAATTTGGGTGGTGTCACTTATATCATTCTGGAGTTATGCCTCATTGTAAAGTTATATGCAAGCTGGGGCATCATCTGTGTCCCATGGACACATTCTCAATTTTATTTACAAAATTATTTTTCAGTGACACTTTTTAAAAATTATTGAATTACCTGGGACGTCTCTGAGCATGTTTTTCAGCTTCTCCAAATGATAATTCACCATCAGGTATATGTTTAGGGGATCCTTTCCTTGAACTGTGTTCTTCTTCCTCCTGTTTGGGTGGGTTTTCCTTTATTTTCTCCATTATACTTTTCTGAACAGGCACAGGAATTCTGGGAAATAGAGTACTGTACCATTCTAGTTTAACTAGACATTGTCGTACCATATGACCAATGGTTATTTTATGTCCGCCTCCAGCCTTAACATCAATTTCCTGTAAAAGACATTGATATGGTCAATACCAGAAAAACATAACAAGTACCTTGGGTTTTGCTCTAGCTACCTGTGGTAAGAATTGAAAGTAAACCAAGCCCTGTATACATTCAATTTCAACAAAACATTTTTTTCCAAAACAGATACTTCCATGAACTCACTGAAAACCATCTTCAATAAATTTCATACTTCAAATTATCACTAAGTGATCATTTTGTTTCCGCCACAAAAGATAATGTTCTAGCTGGTTCCATTGTTTAGCAGTGAGTCAAGGGAACACAAATGGATGTTGGTACTTATTGTCATGAAGCAACATTTTTTAGTTACGGAGAACAAAGCAAAAAAACGTAATTTTATACTTGTTTGAGGATATCTAGCAAAATTATATTCACCTGAAAATTGATTCATAAACAATTTTAGTTTACTACCAATGTTTGATGTTGGTATATTAACACAAATATTCCCTACATTTTTCACTGTTTTGCTGTTAGCTCCAGGTTTTTAACGATATTCTTTTTAGTTTTAGCAATGAGACGTGTGTTGTCAAAATATCACATTATTTGTTATCGACAAATTATGTTCTGTCTTGTTTGTTTGCTTTAAATAGTTGTTTATAACTTACTTTTTTTTTGTTAGAGATAAACATATCATTTAATGCATCATTTATGTACCAGTATATGAACTTTATGAAAAAAAATTAAAATCAATCAACCAAATGAAACTATTACTATACTGTACAAGTTCTAAAAAGATATATATATAAATAACTGTTTTTGGGCTCATATTATAACCTCTAGTTGAGGTCCAGCAGCCTTTCTCTGTCAGAGCTAACCACTTGTTGGCAACTAGAGCAACTCCCCTGAAAACACACTATAATACATTCTACAAAAGAAAAAGTTCTTTTAATATTAAGATAATTGTTAAACCCACTTCACAAACTTTAAAGAGAAAGTTTTAGCCAAATTCATAAGTTTCTTATTTTAACCAGCTGCTAAATATTAGATTGCTTTTATATGATTTTTTCAAAATATTTCAAAATATTCTGTGGCATACATGAAAATTAGTATAGAGTACAATTTCATGGAAATGTCTTGAACACCGTGATACATTATACATACATAATGCATAATTAAATGGCTTTTTTTACTTTTACAGATATTGTTATTAGATGTTATTTCCTTGACCATTCTCCCTATCCCAACTAAAAAAAATGTAATTTAAGTCAAGGATACTGTAATAAAATTCTGAATACATATAAATTTAATCTCAATTTGAATTTTTTTAAACTATATCCACTTCCTCCCAAAATAACCTTGACAATAGAGTAACTCCCTCCACTCCCCCTTTCCCAAAGGAAGAAAAAACTTAAAGTTACAGTATACTCACCACTAAATAATGCTGGACTCTGACATTCCATTTTTATGTTTGTGTGTGTGATTTTAGTGTATGAATGTTAACCTGCAGTTCATTTTGGACTTATATAACTAAATTTCACAAATATTTGTAATTAAGTGAACTGCAAGTAATTGCCTAGTACATTTGTACCTCTGTTTAAAATTACATTTAATTGATCTACGTTTTCACTTTTTTTTTCATCTTCAGTATACCACATTTGTACTCTACAATTTCCCAACACATTGTAATTTTTTAAATACTACATAGAATCACATTCTTAAACAAAACTCTATAAATATTTGTACAACAGAATTGATTTTAGAACTGCAGGATTTTCTTATTGAATGTCTGACATTTTTGTTGGTGTGTTTTGACTCACCTCTTCATCATCTAAATAATCCTCAAACCAATCCCATAGTTCTTTGGGATCTTGTGTATACCTGAGAATAGATTTATAAACTTATTAATGATACTCTTCTTCAATGCTATATCATTGGAATCTCAAAATCAAATTTTTATTCCATATCTACCAGACTTCTGTTTAAAAAGTTTTATTTCTCTTTCTGTACAGTACTGCAGGTAAACATGTATAAATTATATTCATTAATTTCAAAATATACATTTAATTTTGAAAATAAATAACTTATCCTAAGTTAGAGATACCCAAGTACTGTTGACTAAGAATGTAATGCAAACACTTTTAAAGGATGTTCAATATACAGTAAAAAATCTCACAATTTTATGTAAATTATAAATTTTTATTACTGTAAACAGGGAAATTTTCCAGCAGTTTTATTTTCGCTTTATTCGCGGTAAGAGTTGCAACGCGAAAATAAAACGATTGCGAATATTTCAAGGAAATCCAGACACAAACAGGAAGACCATACATGATCGTTTGTCAATAGGATATGTAGATTACTAATTGAAAAGATCGGTTTTAAAGACGACATATTTATACCGCAAATTATAACTTTGCTTTTAAAGAAAAGATAATGTTTATCTCATGTAGCAAAAGGACATTACAGATATTGCTGAATAATCAACTATTGTTGCATTTATGTAAATGACACCTGTCAATTATTTTTAAAATGATTATCTTTTATATCTGTTGCACAGATCAATTAGATCAAAAGATTTACTAATTACCAGTAATTCTGTCAGCATTTAATTCACTCTTAATTAGGTCATATCTCACTGTTTATCGTGAATGTGTTTTTAAAAGCAAACATAATATTTGAAGCAGGCTAATATATTTAAATCTGAACAGACAAAAAGGATTTCTGATTGGTTTTATCTATTGATTTAAATACATGTATTAAAACTGTACATTATCCAAATCATTTCTAAAAAAAATTATGTAGGACACCGATACATCGCGAATTCTAAACGGCGCGAATCTAGGTTTTGTCGGAAAATCACGAAAAAAAGATGGCGCGAAAATTCCAAGATTACAGTACTTCATGGTATTAATGCCTTAATTTGGATGTTTGTCAGGAATCAACAATAGTTGCTTGCATTAATTTCCCCATTTTATAGTACAGGTCCATGTGTTTGATGTGTGCTATGAAAAAGAACCTTTTACCAAAAATTTCAGTCAGGTCTTTTAGTGGCTTATTGTCAGGCAAAATTTATGCTTTAAACCAATATTTACTTTTTCCACCAGAGTTGAAATTATGTCAAACTTTACATTCGAATAACTATCCTGAACCTGCCAGTAAGTTGTGTATAGCATGGAGAATCTATGACAATAAAATCCTAGCTCTGCATATTGAAAGCAAAATCTGAAATTCTAGGGCAAGAATTTGGCTATCTTTGCCTGGTGTGCTGATCCCCAATAAAGGAATAGGCCCTAATCTTTTCATTTCAAGTCTTTAGGCCTATACGGCTTCCTGCAAAGTTTGGGACATGCAAACTCTACATAAGTCACATGTATTGGAGAGAGAAAATTGTTATCCTTATTAATAATTGCTGTCATGCATTAAGCCACCGCATTTCTGTATTTTTTTACTCAAAAATGAATTCTTACCATTTGTATAATATTCTTGGAGACCCTTGGATTTTATATAAGACATTGCGTTTGTAGCCGATCTTACTTACCGTATGTACATAAACCCAAGACCTCTAATATAAGGTGAATCTGAGTGTGCTATCAATCCATTGACTTGTTTTCTGGTTAGTCTCAGGGTGAATAATTTGTATAATAAACAATAAGCACTAGAAACAATTCCTCCTGCTCCAACTCCCCTGACCTAAACATACAACAGAAAATACAATGTATATAATTTCTTTTTTTGTACAAATTTTTCACTTTTACAGTCTTTTTCTCAAAATCGAAGCTTGAATGGTCATTCCTGTGGAATTTGCAATTCCTGCAGAATTTGCAATTTTGAATCATTTCAATTTTAAACCGTTGCATGCAGCAAATCAATTTACTTATTTCATGTCAGGGCCTTTTGAAGCCGACTATACATTTATGGTGTTTTCTCATTGTTTAAGGCGAAACAAATTTGCGGAAATAAATTTTATTAATTGTTCTGCTAGAGTAAAAATTGCACTTTATGGTTTCTTTTCTTTGCTACAATATTCTATTTCTTGTTATACTAGGAAAAATAGTTTATTTTTGAAATATAAAATTAAACATATTGATTTGCTAACTTTTTTTAACTCAGTAAGCAGCAATATCATGTTCCCTTATTTAATTATCTAAACACATACCCCACCACACATGCCTGTTTGTCCTGCAGTTTTCCTGCTGCCCTTCTCCCATGGTTCTAAATGATCAACCTGAAAACAATAAATTTCTTTAATATTATACATAAATGGAGTTGTGGGGTGAATACTATCACCACAAATTACAAGGCAAATTTTCTTAATAACATTAACGCTACCAAATATACTGCACCAGATGCGCAATTTGACAATAAATGTCTCTTCAGAGATGCTCGAGGCCAAACTATATCAAAGTCCAAAATCTATTCCAAAAAATGAAGAGCTTATAAAACAAAAAGAGTAAAAGTATAGCCAAAGCAGGGCAAGGAATCACTGTACATACATGTATTATCAAATCCTTAAATCAAAGACATACATTGTGTCCAAATTACAAGACTGTGTGTCAGACAACCTCTAAAATTACATTTATCTGGTTTAAAATACATACTGTTTGACTAACAATATAATTAACAACAGTTTTGCAATCATTTCTTTAGTCAAGATATTTCTTTGATAACATGCAAGAGCCTGTCTAGCGGGCCAAATTTTGCCTTGCATGTCAGAAGGCCAGATAGATTTCAAGAACTATCACATCATCCTTTCTTACAAAGTCACCTTTACTATGGATAAACTCATCCCAGGTGGTATTGATGGTGGTATAAATATATTACATATTTGGATATGAGGTCTGCAAAGTCTATGACTGGAATAAATTTGTAAGACAGGGAAACTGTGCATTTATAGAGTACTTATACTTGAATTTTACTTATTTCACAAAATATCACAGATAAAATCTTTTCTTGCAATTAAACTGTCACTTTCAGTGACTTTCAGCTAGTAAAGTAGTTTGTTTAGGAGAAACAAATAGAGAACAAAGTGAATCAGTTTGTTTTTATGACATGAGAACAAGTCTTAAAATGAAGACATTCAAAATGCAACATATATGTACATTAAACTAGTGAGAGACTCAACAGATTATAAAAGTGGTTTTTAGCACTGAAGCTAAAGATTCAAGATTGCTTTCATGCAATGTGAACTTAAATTAAACATTGAATTTCAATGGAACACATTTAGAAAATATTTTTAATTTAAGTTATCTTCCTTTGTCTATAAATGTAGTTGAATTTTACCATCTATTTTTTTAAGAACAGATCAATAAGATTCATATGCCATGCACAACTTGTAATTGCTGATAAAATAATTTTAATTCTTGACAAAAGTTTATAGGTATATGCATCAGCATTATTTTATAACTTTAGTATTTGAGTAATATTATTAATCATTGATTGACATGGTCATGGCCGTGATAAAAAAAAATTCACCCAACTGCACTAAAGTTGATTGATATATACTGAGTAAAAAAAGTTAAGCAACAAACTATTTTAATTTAATATTTCATATTTCAAAAACAAACAATACTTCTATTCATAACAATAAACCATAAGGTGCATTTTTTACTCAACAAAAGCTTGGTTATAAAGGATTTTAACTTTGGAAATTTATTATTTAAATTTTTTAGTTAAAATATATGTTGCTGAACTTGCTTTACTCACTATAGCTATCAAGCCAGTTATATACAGGTTTTGTCGGCATTGTCTGCAATCTTTACCAAAAGAAGTTGAGTTATTCATGCATGTCAATATTGACAGACAAGTGCAATATATACTACAGCATATACTTACTCTATAATATATTTCGTCTATAACTTCATGGTACGTCTTCAGTTCATATAAATTTACTTTAAAGTAAGGTGATGACTGTATGTTAGTTAAAATTAATGGATTTAAATTCATTGTCTTTTCATTACCCCATATTGGTAATGGGTTGTTTGGTGCCATAATCACTGATTGTTAACTCTGCAAATCAGGTCATCTAAAAAGATAAAACAAAATGTGCACGAACTAACATTCAAAGAACTTGAAAATTTTAATTTAAACTATCTTCATGATCTTGGCCAGCACTGAACATATCAAAACTGTGTTGATCAAATTCAAAATAAATTGTAATCTAAACTTGTTGAATTGGTCATCTGCAAAAATATTTGTTTACTGATTTTCTTTCTGTTTCAATCATATACACAAGTTCAAGGCATCAGTTTAGAATAAGTTACATTTATCATGTCAAATATATAAAATCCAGGGGTTAGATTGACATAAAGCAAAAAGAGAAATGTCTGCAGGAAGAGGCACAAAAAATAGGTGAGGAGTCTTGGGAGTGCTTAAGACAATCAGCATGCTAAGCATGCTTAGGGCATGATTTGATTAGGAAATGACAGATCATGAAATTTGTGGTTTCAAAAAAGAAGAAATCTAAACAATAGACACATACAAATGTTATGTAGGCATCAGCTTCTAAGATCTTGTCCAGCAATTTTGTTGATATCAATCATGATATCTTTGTGAATTTGTAACAAATGTTTTTTGCTTTATCAGCAAACAAGAACTGAAATCATATAATTTATAATAATTTATTATTGAAGTCTCAATTATAAAAGAGAACAAGTAAATGACATCAAATTTAGATTAATTTTAAACTTATGCTATAAAATGATATCTTGGCTCAACGGATACAACATTTAACAATTTGATGCATCATTGGACTCACAGGTTTGAAAATAATGAGTCCAGGCCTCATGTACTAGCCTTAGTAATAACCATGTTTATAGTTAGTTTCTGTCACAAGGGTTTTTTCCCTTGTATTACCCACGGTAAAATTTAACCATAATTTGGCATAAAGCAGAAATTCAAATTATTTCTGTTCCTTGGTTTCTTTCTGTCCATTTAAACATTCAATGCCAGAAGTTTATACTGATGAGCATAATCTGTGTCAATACATATTTTGATTCAGATAATGCTAGACCAGCAAGCAGCTCCAGTGTTGTAAGAAATAAGGAAATGACAGAAAAATAACAATAACTTTAAGAGCTGAAAATTCACACTTTCTATGTACGTCAAGTAGGGAGGCGTCAGTTTTCTTAATTTCTATCACGAAGTGCGGCATTAGATGTGAGAATGCACCAATCTCAAAGTTCGTCTGCCATAGAAGGTAACAAAACATCCCCCTCCCCCACATGTCAATTGTCATTGCACATATCATTAGGTCAATCGCCACAAAAATGAGACCAGTCAGCGGAGTTAAACTCCTTAAATTGAAATTAATGCATCAACTACATGTCCTTAATATTAATGAGCAAACATCAAAGCTGGAGATGAAATTAGCAAAAACAACATGCAAATTTCATTTAAAGAATTTAAAAAAAAAATCTTGAAGATTTATCAAGAAATGCACTTTGGACACACACAATTAATGTTTATACATTATGAAGAAAATAACATATATATTAATTTGTTATTCCAGTATATCAAATGACAGATTACTATGCTGGCAGGTTGGTCCTTTCATTGAACAATATGTTAATGTAATGAATGGAATACCAGACAATTGAAATTAACAGAATTGTGTGTATATGTGAATTGAGGTACATGTAATATCCACCTATTAAATGGCTATTCCAGACTATATAGAAATCTATTAAATATTAAAAAGAATGCTTTGTAAAGTTACAAAATTAGACACTGCTACCATTTAAATCATTCTCAATTATTTAATTTCAATCCTGTAAAAATGCTGGTGTAAACATGGCCATTTTTTACATTTTTTTAGTCTGGTAAGTCTGTTCCCTTAACTTATGTTAAAAAAAGGAACAGACATTCTGACAAATGAAATAAGTTATCAGACTTAGGTGTAGCCTGTATATAATTTCATTCTTTTAAACATGAACCTAAGTCTAAGATTGAATATATTTAATTGCAATAAAATGATCAAAGGATTGATACTGCAGAATCGATCTTTTTCATCTAACAAAGCCGATCTATAAGTAATTTCACTTTTGGTTTGTCTACGTCAAGGATTTGTAGAGTGAGACTATACAAATCCTTGGTCTACATGTACAAAATGTATGCATAAAGGTCCTATTGATAATTTGATTGTTAGAAATTTTGACACAGTTGCAAGTTCGATTTGATTTGAACATCATTAGAGTATCGAGGAGACTTTCTGAAATTGTTTTGTTTTAAAATAATAAGATGAGACAAAGGACTTTTTGATTGGGCAATACCTATGAAATGTTTGAGGTATAAACTCTCCACAAAGTAACGAGTCAGTTATAAATTTTCACGCTTGTTCGTCGTATTCTGTGGATAAACAGGAAACGATTAAAAAGCGCCATCTGAATCAATCTTGAATAAAGGATAGATTATATACACACGATCCATCTCGTTGTCCTTTTTGTGTTTAATATTGTAAAAACAAAGTGATTAATATTGTAAAAATAAAGTGAGAGTAATCTAATGAAAACATTACTTATAAACTTTTACCATGGCGATTCAAAATGATTGTTGACCGACAATTTGTATAATAATTGAAACGCTAAATAAGATAGTTTTGAATCCTTTCCAGATAAAAGTCGTGTACAATATGCAATCATTTTTTAATTAGTTTGATAACTAGTTGAACAGGGTAAATGCCAAGTTCAACATAAATCATATAAATTGGAGTGGATAAAGTTCAACTTTACAAAATCGTAATTGTACCCTTTCGATGCATTGAATATTTTTACAAAATCCCAATACATCTGAGCCATACAAAAGAATTGGCTTTACCATTTTATTTAACAGTTCTACTTGACATTCGATTGATAAATTATGAATGCGCCCTCTTTTTAAAACCTCATACATTGCTTTTGTTGCCTTCTCTGCTTGCTTTTTAATTGCTTTACTGAAATTGCCGGTCCTGCTTAATAGTATTTCAAAGATAGTTAAATTCATGAGCTATATCTATATATATCTGTCCCATGCATTTAAAGAAAACTTCAAATCTGCACTAGCCCTTCCCCTTGAAAATACCATGACTTTGGTTTTATTAACATTTACCTTTAATCTTCATATATTACAGTACTCTCCAAATTTGTTTAATATTTTTTTGTAAGTCTTCTTTTGATTCTAAGATTGAACGCGTTCGTCCAGCAATCGTATTCAAACCCCATATCTATATTAACGTGCTATTACACATATAAGTATAACGAAATCGGAGATATATATTTTAATTAGTTTGGTTCGTCCAATTTAGTATTTTATTCTGAAGTTAATTTACTAGCTTAATTCTTTAATAAAGGATTTGAAAAATGTGCTAAATGAAGGTCTGGGAAATCTCAATGAGACCATAACATGCATATCTTCTTATATCTATATCCAAATAATGTTCCCTGAAGTCACAAACACATTCTCTCACTTGAAGATCTATTTCCACTACTTATGCAATATTGTATTTATCAAAAATAATATAAATAGAAATTGTATGCATGTAAATTAAAAACGATCCGGGTAAACTTATCAATCATTTAAAAAAACTTATTTTAAAAGGTTACCAATTGCACACTGTTATCATATCTTTGAATATTGTTTTTTATTGGTATAAATATTGATTTTGTTATCAATAAATTAAAATCATACTTAATATAATTGTTATACACATCAAGGTACTATACAATCTGTTGATACCTATATTTTGGCATTGCACAATTGCAAGGTCATGTCTTTTCTGACTGTTAAATGACGTCTTTACACATAATCTATTAGATGTTCGGTGTGTACTGATTGATATTTTAGTCTCAGATAAATTATTTTTTTATTAGTTGTTATTGGATTTGAACTAGCTGTCAGAAACTGCGATTACTCTCAGATCTGTACTTTGTGTCCTTTTTTGTTTCTTAAGGATGTATAAATACCCTGCCACGTCCGGTCTGTGTTTTTGTTAGATGTTTTCTGTTTTGTATCGATCTGATGAGCTAAGCCCTTTTCAACTGATTTTTATTATTTGTTCTTATTTTGTGCTGTAACAAAACTGTCCCAGGTTAGGAGAGGGTTGAGCGCTAACAAACATGTTTAACACCGCCACATACTGTATGTGCCTGTCCCAAGTCAGGAGCCTGTAGTTCAGTGGTTGTAGTTGGTTGATGTCTGTCATATTTGTTTTTCGTAAACTACTGTGTTATTTTTTCTCAATAAAATTGTTTCATATTTTTCTTGTTAGGGCCTTTTATAGCCAACTATACCGTATGGGTTTTTCTCATTGTTGAAGGTCGTACGGTTGCCTACAATTGCTTACAACCACTTCATTTGGACTTTGGTGGATAGTTGTCTCATTGGCAATCATACCACCTCTCTTTATTTTTGTTATAAAGAATAAATGTATTGAAAAATATTGAGGGGATTGAAATTTTTATGTCTTAGGAAGGGTGTCTTGAAAATTTTTCCTCCCTCAACATGTTCAAGGCAGAGACTTGAAAAAAAGAGAAATTCCAATGTTTCCTCCCATGTCAACCAATTTTAATTGGATATTTGACATTTTGCTGTGCCCTTGGATTAGTGTTTAGAGCCAACCAGAGCTGACTGCCTGTTGGTGGGTAATTCCTGTCAGTTGAAGACCATGTGGTAAGCTCTGGATGTCTTTTAGTGTGTTGCATATGGGTGATTTGGTGATGTCTTCATGCCATTGTCCCATTACTTTATATAGACAGCTTATCAGTCAACCTGATCTATCAAAGACGACAAATGATGGCCAAAGCTCTCCTGGCCTTTTGAATAGTCAGGCGAGAAACAAGATATAAACTGACTTGGCTTGGTATATACATGATTATTTAGTGAACTCGTATAAATTCAAGTTAAATTAATATTTTAAAACAACATAAAACTATAAAAGTGTAAAAAAAATGTTTTAATAAATGTTGAAAATATAATTGTGTTTGTGAGTGGCCACGAATAAAGGCATGTTTTCTGGTCTGTTTAAAAAAAGGATGGACTTGGGGTACAAATACCTGCCCCATCCGAGAGACTCAAATGGTTGCTCCCTTAGGAACAATAGAGCTTGAAGATGTTGAGAATGAAGATCAGATACAATTATACTTACATCAGAATTGTACACAACAGTTTTCCATCAGCAAAAGATGCATGCAGGTGATTCTGTTTCACCCGAGGAGATGGATGAGGAAGAAGAGCTTCCTAAAAAAAATTGATAGAAGAAGTAAACGAGCAATTTAAGACATGCCAGAGAAGACCAAGAGTTGAAGCTTTTTTGTTATTAAACATTTTAAATTAAATTATATTATTAAATGATTACCAAGCTTTTAGTTCATGATTATTTGATTACTAAAGAAAATCATTTTCTGATTACCAAATTCGGGGAAAAATGGTGATTATGTGATTAGTGGGACCCCCTATGAGGGCCTCTCTAGTTCATACTCTAAACCGACTAACTTTCATAGAAATAGAGACATATATTTAGATAAAAATAATATAATTTTGTGAAATATATACTATTCATTTCTTATAAGTTATGTGTATTATGTTATATTTTATATTCCATAAAATATTTTAATGTTCAAAGCACAATGATGGTGCATGACATTAATTTGCCATATATGTCATATATATACTTTGTCTACCAACGTGAGGATGAAGGTTGAGACCCTCATCCTAAAATTATATTCTAATTATTTGGTTAGAAAATATTTTAAAAAAAAATGCTTATTTTTATTTATTCAGATATAGTTTAAACCTAGTGCCCTTTACTTCTTTCTGTGCATATTTGAATATGCCACTCTATAACAACTCCTAATTATTAATGTTTTATACTAACAAATTCCTAATTTTGTTGCTTATTTACTTGTTTATTTATTTGCCTGACAGATGGCTGGTTTGCCTGACAGATAACCAGTTTGCCTGACAGATGACTGGTTTGCCTGACAGATGACTGGTTTGCTTGACCTGAGATTACTATTTTGCCTGTCGGTGTTCTTAAAACGGCATTGCTACATTGTAACAGAAACATTCAATATAAAAGAATCTTTGAATAAAATTGAGAATGGAAATGGGGAATGTGTCAAAGAGACAACAACCCGACCATAGAACAGACAACAGCAGAAGGTCACCAACAGGTCTTCAATGCAGCGAGAAATTCCCGCACCCGGAGGCGTCCTTCAGCTGGCCCCTAAACAAATATATATACTAGTTCAGTGATAATGAACGCCATACTAAACTCCAAATTGTACACAAGAAACTAAAATTAAAAATAATACAAGACTAACAAAGGCTAGAGGCTCCTGACTTGGGACAGGCGCAAAAATGCGGCGGGGTTAAACATGTTTATGAGATCTCAACCCTCCCCCTATACCTCTAGCCAATGTAGAAAAGTAAACACATAACAATACGCACATTAAAATTCAGTTCAAGAGAAGTCCGAGTCTGATGTCAGAAGATGTAACCAAAGAAAATAAACAAAATGACAATAATACATAAATAACAACAGACTACTAGCAGTTAACTGACATGCCAGCTCCAGACTTCAATTAAACTGATTGAAAGATTATGTCTTCATCATATGAATATCAGGCACAATCCTTCCCGTTAGGGGTTTAGTATCATACCATCATAACATATATGAGAAGAACATAACCCGTGTCATGCCAACAACTGGTTTTTAAATAAATGTGTTTAGTGCCGATGCAAAGACCCTATAAGTGAATCAATATTAACGCCAAAATATGCAATCTTTAATGACCTGACAACAGTATC
Source organism: Mytilus californianus (assembly GCF_021869535.1). Lineage (NCBI taxonomy): Eukaryota > Metazoa > Mollusca > Bivalvia > Mytilida > Mytilidae > Mytilus > Mytilus californianus. Next base: position 63,410,832 of record NW_026262668.1, on the reverse strand, counting down.
GTAACTATATCCCTTCTTGATAAGTCTATTTAAAGGTTTTGTTAGTTTCAGAGGTGAATACTGACATTTTTGTGCTTTATAAAGAATATTTCCATAAAAAATTGGATGTGAAATACCTGAACGTATAAGAAGTCTGCATGTTGAGCTATATTTACGAATGATGTCCTTATACCGATGATAAAATTTAGTAAATGTTTTGACTAGTTTGTGATATCGAAAACCCTGGTGTAATAATTTTTCAGTAATACATAAATTTCTCTCGTTAAAATCTAAAACATTGTTACATACACGAGCGAATCGTACAAGTTGAGATATATAAACACCGTAAGATGGTGACAAGGGAACGTCACCATCTAAAAATGGATAATTAACGATAGGAAATGAAAAATCATCTCTTTTATCATATATTTTAGTATTAAGCTTTCCGTTAATGATATAGATATCAAGATCGAGGAAAGGGCAGTGGTCATTGTTAGTATTAGCTTTATTTAAAGTAAGTTCAACAGGATAAATTTCTTTAGTATACGTACTGAAGTCGTCATTATTGAGAGCCAAAATATCATCCAAATATCTAAAAGTATTATTAAATTTGTGTATCAGATGTTGTTTCGATGGGTCTTTACTGATTTTTGTCATAAATTGTAACTCATAGCAATACAAAAAAAGGTCCGCAATAAGTGGTGCACAGTTAGTCCCCATTGGAATTCCGATAACCTGACGATATACGGAATCTCCAAAGCGAACAAAAATGTTATCTAGTAAAAATTCAAGGGCATATATAGTATCAAAGCATGTCCAATTGACATAGTTTTTTTGTTTATTGCTACTAAAAAATGACCTAAAAGAGTTTGAACATATATATTCACATTCTGACTTTTTAAATGCCCATTTAATTAGGTGTGTGAATTTTTTCTTAATGAGAATGTGAGGCAATGTGGTATATAGGGTAGAAAAATCAAAACTTTGAACAGATTCAAAATCACCAATATATGCATGCAATTTATCAAGTACTTCCAACGAGTTCTTGACACTCCAAAAGTAATTAATTCCACTATTTTCGAAGGCCTTATTTGAACAATTTATTATCAGGTTTTTGATTGTACCAAGTGTACTGGTAAGAAGAATAGACAATTTAGTAGTGGAACAATGGCTTGAAGACGAAATGAATCTATATTTGTAAGGTATTTTGTGTAGCTTCGGAAGCCAATACATAGTTGGGACTTTCATTGTATTTGGTTCTGCTTGTAAAGCGGTAGCTAAAAGTTTATGTTTGTTACAGATGTCGTTTTCTGAAAATGGAGTCAGTTGGAATGTTGGTGAATTGGTGATTTCTTTTTTCAGAACCTCAATGTAAAATTTACGTCAAACAATAATAATATTATTAGCAGCTTTATCGGCCGGGACAAAAACAAATTCCTTGGCTAGTTCTTTTAGTTTATGTTTGATACGAGAAATAGGTTTATTGTGGTTATTGTTAAGAGTAAAATGTTCTTTAAAATGTTGAATACGTATATCAACTATGTTCATTACTGATTTAAAAAAAGAGTCCAAAGATTTTTTGTCAGCTTTTTCCCGTTTTATCCATTTCAAACAGTAAGTATGGAGTGAGTCGTGGATGATATTACGACACTCATTCCAATTAATAATTGACGGGGGACGATATTTAGGTCCTTTACTGAGGAATGATTTTAACTCTCGGTCTTGAACGATGTTAAGATCTCCTGTTATAACATGGGAAATGGGTCCATAAATGTATTCGGAATTACTGCAATTACATGAAGTAGGTGTATTTTCACTGATATTAACATCTTTACACAATTGGCTATAATTAAACACAAATTTCCGGGTAGATTTCTTGTAAATATAACAAATAAGAGGGAGCTCAGTATTATCAAAATATCCCGGAATTTGTTCTTTAACAGAATGGTCGTTAAAAATACCGGCAATATTTACAAAATCAAAACCTTTATTGACATACTTAATTTTAATAAACTGTTTTTTATGATCTTCAGGGCGATCAATTTTAGGAAACAGTTTAGAATAACAATATGCCATTATAATTTGAATGATTTCATACTTAGGACTGCTATATGAAATTGTGTTGCAATCCTCTAAAATTTTATTTAACTTATTAACCGGTAATGAACAGAGCTTTGTTAACAGATAATGTCTGCCGTTGTTTTTTGAAATAGAAATTAGGTCCGAAATATTGGTATGATTGGTCCGAAATTTTCTTTGATTGCGATTTTTTCTACGACCATGAGAACGGTTTTTACGAACAGTTTTAGAAACTATATCCAAAATGTTAACAGAATCGGTTCTTGATATATTACCAATTCCCATGATATTATCATTAAGACCGAGAGGGTAGACTGTCTGTAATTTTTTAATCCAATTTAATTCAATTATTTTCCGCGATCGTACAAACTTTGAATGAGATTCACCAGGCTGCTTATTTACTACTTCTAAAGGTTGAACTGCTAAATATTTAAAAGGATGATTGTGCTTCTTAAGGTGTTGATAAATGATACTTTTGAATTTATTTGGTCTTTTAAAACGATACAGATGTTCTTGAGTGCGTTTAGATAAATATCGTCCAGTTTCACCTACGTACTGAATACCGCATCCCGGTTTGTTTCATGTGAGTAAATAAATTATACTGTTCGTTTTTCAAGTTATATCAGTTTCAAAATTTAAAGAAAATGTGCGACCATTAAACGTGGACCTTACCGTATTGTTGGTGGAAAGACGGGGACATGTAAGTCATTTTTTGGCATGACACTTATCGATAGAAGGGTAACCACGATTTTTATTGTTAAAAATGTTAGCGATGGTAGTATTTTTAGATAAGCGATTTTGAAGATTGAGACGTGTAGATACCCTTTGAACGAGTTTAGTATTTAATATTTTTCCATTTCTAAGCTTCATATTTGTTTTTTGTTTGTGAATTATATTAGAAAGGAGCAAAGACTGGCGTCCAGAATATGAACCAGCATACAATGAATTAAATTATGTAAAAATGATAAATCTGTTCGGCTAAAGATGTCAAACGCTATCTGTATTAATTACCCGAAAAAGAAAGGGTATATTAGGGTAGCGACTGACGTCTGACTAAATAGTAGAATGGGGCTGAATATTGAAATACTACTTTTTGATAAATATTCCTAAAGTAATGAACTAGAGAAGTTCTCGCTCGGACACACACTCCATAATCTAGTATATTATAAGAGCATAAACCTGAAGCACGGGGAGGCATATTTGAAGCATATTTGATAAAATTACCTTTCAATGAATATGGATATGACCGGCTATATCTGTAAGGGTCATTGCACGTTACTAAACAAAAACATGAAAAGAAGAAGCAAAGAAAATTGAAAGACAATACTCGCTTTAATTCTTTCTTCACTTGAGAAGTCATTATTCTCCGCTGGTTCCGACCATTATAAGTTAAATGGTTCGCTACTGACCCCCTACGGATCCATAGAGGGTGAGTAAAATCCATAGGGGGTGAGGCCGAAGGCCGAATCTCCTATGGATTTTATTCACCCTCTATGGTCCGTAGGGGGTCAGTAGTTAACCGTATAACGAATTTATCGCCCGCGAGACTTTTTTCCGCTGTGTTTTGTAGAGAAATAAACCGGCAATTAAACACAACAACATTAATAGATGACGTCACTATTAACAGTAGACGTGACGTCATGAACCCCCTATGAAATTTACTAACCCCCTACGGATCCATAGGGGGTCACCACGTGACGGCGTGGTGCGATAATAGTATATAAAACAAGAGGATGTGGTATGATTGCCAATGAGACAAATCTCCATCAGAGATCAAAATGAAGTAAGCAAATATAAGTCACCTGACGGCCTTCAACAACACGAAAAACCCATACCGCATACTAAGCTATACTGAAAGGCACTGGAATTAAAAATGTAAAACAATTAAAGCGAGAAAAGGAGCGAACTGATTTATGTACAAAACAACAAACGAAAATTAATATGATATACATAAACAAACAACAACCACTGAATAACAGGCTCCCAACTTGGAATATGCACATACAGAATCAAGGTGGCGGGATCAAACATGTTTGCGGGCACCCAACCCTCCTCTAACCTAGGACAGTGATGTAACAGCACAACATCAAAATAAGTAATAAAAACAGTTGCATGAAAAGGGCTTAACTAAGAACGATAAAAGAACAAAAACATGCAATTAACAAAGACACTAAAGTAAAAAATTAACAGATCTTAGAGTACTCGCAGTTACTGAAAGCTAGCCCAAAGCCAATAACAACTTTACAAAAATCATGTATCTAGAACTAAAATATCAATCAGTTCACATCCAACATCCAATGGATTTAGTAAAAGACGTCATTGTATAGTAACAGTCAGAGATAGAATTGAAAATGGAAACGGGGAATGTGTCAAAGAGACAACAACCCGACTAAAGAGCAGAAAACTGCCCAAGGCCACCGATTGGTCTTCAACGCACCTAGAAAATCACGCATCGGAGGCGGGTTTCAGCTGGCCCTTAAAGTAAACAAAATTGTATACTAGTTCAGCGAAATGGAGACTTTATAAAACGATTACTGCTAGTATGCCACAAAAAAAAAAGAGATAACACACAAAATGAAATTGCCATGGATCACAAATAACAATACTAAACGCCTGCATAATAGGTCAAAGAAGTATGCACATTGGCACTCATACCACATCTTCTTATATCTAACAACTCAAAACCAGGGTCTGAAAACACACTTGCTAACATGTCCAAATACATTTGCCCTTGGTCTCTTTTCCATTCTAGTGACTTGAATTATTTATTCCTTCAACTTACTTTTCTGGATAAGAAACAAGGTGGACCTCTTTGAGAAAACTATATGATAAAATGATTACATTATTTGTATTATCACTGTGGCATGGCAGTAAAATCAAAGATATGAAACTTTGAAAGAACTAAACTATAATTCATAAAAAAATGATAACTATAATTACAAGTTTTATGTTGTGATAATTTAAATAATCATATTTATGATATATAGTCTATGGTAATCTAATCCACTTTATATGAATTTTAATTTTATCTCCATTTATATGTTTATGTGTTATGAATGAGAATGCATTGTGTATTATTGTCATTATGTCCCGTCAGGGGCCCTTGATTGGAAAATAAAAAACTTTGAACTTTATATAAACGATTTCCCATAAAATACAGGTTTCAAAAAGGGGCGCGGGGCCTGGCAAGCCAACGCTTTGAGTGATACTTGTAACAAGTCTGTGCATTCATCATAGATGAAGCTCCATGAGGGAAAATCATTCATTCATCAAAATAGCAACAATAATGACTGCTTTCATATTCTAACCAAATCGTATCATTAGTTTCATTTGTCTGACTTAATAATTCCAAAAAAAATTAATAACATTATAGAATCCGCGATACCAGCTCTGTTTCAGCCTATGTTTTAACACCTACAGTGGACTGCACTACAAATGAGACGCACACAAGCAGTATAGGTTCGTGGTATTTTATAAAATCATACATCAACAACTGGCAATTTATCCAAACGATCTTTCTATAATTACATCAGAGTGTTGCAGAACAAGACAACATATATAAACTGTACACATGATGGTTGCGTACAAATGGAAAATAATGCTGAAAAGAGCCATACATAGATACTGGTCAAATATATGGAAAGAGGAATGCCGAGTCAACAAAAACAACGATTAAATACCTGTAAATCCTAGAAAACCCTACTGAAAACTCACACAATATTTGGAAATCAATAAAAAAAAAATAGAACAAGATTCGAAAAGCAGAGGTCAAAAGAAGACTAATAACTGTAACATACATGCTCCAATCTTCTTAAGCAAAATTTAGCAAAAACCAAACCTCTGGAATATGTGAACTCTGCAGCAAAGCCGACTAATATATTAGACATTTCTGCTGGAATTTGAATCTCTGGAAAGTGTGAAACAAAAACACATGAACAAACTTCTATCTATAAGCGTACTGAATGGGAGAGGTGGTAAAGCTAATTGTAAAAAGGACGAGAGGCTTCAAATCATAATGGAGTGTTCAATATTGTCAGCAACTAAACTATCTCATTTAACAGCAGATGATCTTAATGTAGACATAGAAAAACCGGCATTCCCAAAATGTTTGTCATCGGCTGCATAAGAAAAACAGCGATATTAATCAGAGGCTATATTGAAACTGTTGTAACATCTAAGTGCTTTTCTTCGAGACTTTCAACAATGTGACTTTACATTTAAATAGCACCAATATTACTGTATCCTATAGCAATAGTACAACTAATGCCTATGTCTATTTTCATGTTTGGCCTTTTATAGTCGAGTATACGGTATGGTTTTTTCTCATTATTGAAGGCCTTACGGCTGTTGACTAAAGTGCTTCCATCCACTTCATTTGAAATTTGGTTAATAGTTGTCTCATTGGCAATCATATCACATCTCCTTATTGTTATATTAGATACTAACACAATGCATATGCACAATAGGAAAGATCATCGGGACCAAGCAGTCTGCATGGAATGTCAATCTAAAGTAAACGGCTCCCAACTATAAATGATAGCTGCTCACATCTACGCTTGCATTTCATTATATGCTTAGACCTTGGCAGGGGTCACCATTTTCCCCCTTTCACGACATATATTACATTAATATTTTAGATTTGGTTATCTTGTCATAAGCTGATAGTTTAAAGATTATTTAAAGTCTAGTATTCTTAAATTTATAGTTACAACTTTAAATGATGTTAATAGCACACAAATTTAAATATTTGCTTTAAAATTCACAGTTCTCATCCGTTGAATCACACATATTTAAAACTTGTAAATCGTAGTATCCCTTCACACTATGTAAATATCCTTGTAAATATTTGAACATTTAAGTCGGTTAAACCTCTATCGCAAGTGGGAGTGCTCCGATATATAACTGAGGAACATACCTGTACATAACAGAACTCACAGATCTAGGTTACATCGTCACGCGTAAAACTGATTTTTATAAGTCAGATACCTCATTTTGGATCCTTTTTTTTAAATTTTTTTTTTACATCTTTAGTGTTTCTCTTCTATTTGGAATTCGATATTTATAATACTTGCAAAAAGAAGTCTTTCTTATCCTCGCTATTTTCGCTTTCACATTGAAGCGCATGCGCCTATGAATTTGTTCAAGATGGCGGACTTTACAAAAATTTGAGTTTTGACAAATGGAACAAACAAACAATTCTCATATAGATTGACAAATTATGGATTCAACATGTGCTTATGATCCAACCTTGCTAGTGGATTTAGAAGGAAGGTGAACAGATAAACATCCTTTACATCTTGAACTTTTTTGTGATTGGTGATCTCCCTGACACAATGACAATGTCAATGTTTTGTCTTTTGAATAATATGAGACAGATGTTGATCAGGTTTTCGGTACATTAATGTAAAATGATGATTTACAGACAGTGTTTACGTTTTATTTTGGTTTACCGAAATTTTGCAGAATTTTGGCCATTTGACTTACACAATTACAACTAAACTTGGTTTGATTTATGCCCAAATAGTGAAATACACCCAAATTATCTCGAGTTGTTTGTTTATGAAGGAGTTGTAGGGGTAAATGTCGTCAACATGCATGTACATGTACCTATTAACTGATCTGAATTTTGTTGGTCACACTAAGTAAAGCAAGTAAGAGCTCGCCCAAGATTTTTCAATACCCGCCAGAGTCATACAATAACCTGGGAGTTCAGCATATCATCGCCATATGACTTTACCACTAACGTTCCTTGCCATGAAACTTCTGATGTCTTTAACATGTTAAATGCAAGATAAAATTTAACCACTGCTAAACCAAGGCTTCCAAAACGGTCATATATTCTGGACATTTGTATAATGTCCGGTAAAAGTCCGGCTGGGCAAAGCATGAAACGGTCATCTACTTTTTAGTTTTCAAGGCTTTGTTAAGAGACGGTCATTTTTACATAATTCGCGATCTTTTTGACCCAACCTTTTGCCTTAACAGCCACACATTTCCGGTCATAAAAGTGACATGATCATTAAGTATTATCAAAACAACCCCTACTTTAATACCTTCTCATTTTAATCAAGGCTAATTAGTTATCGAACAGCTGAAATTTACCTGTTCAGGTGACAGGTAAACTATTTTGAACCGGACATTGATCGGTCTATACAAAGTTATTTTCTTACATCTCAGCAGTTTGCATCTAATTAATTTAGTCAAAAAGATTTAAATTATCAGAAATACGCTTACAAATATGATTTGAGGAAAAAATGAAAAATCGTCATTAACCACGTTGTTTGAACAAGAGACATGTCTCTGTTTGAACTAGTACACATGTGCGCAGGTGTGAAATTTAATATGCATCCCAGTAATTTCTTCAAAAAATGCTGAAATTGTCATTGATACCTTTATCTCACGTTTATTTCGAATATTTTCTTGAAGAAATAACGTAGAAAGAGCTACGTACACTCATTTATGCTTTGCAAACGTACACGGAATTTACGTATCCGTCTCTGGTCCATGTTTTACCATTGTCAGGATAACATCCGGTTTAAGATTTAAAAACAAAACTGAAGTTTTTGACGTTATTTTGCACAAATAAAGAGTCTAAGGCAGATATAAGTACGCTTATGTTGCACACTTCGAATGATGCACTGCCAATTTAACAGTTTACGTCAGAACTTCGAATTTGAATCAAAGAAAGTTTAAGGTGGTACCCAACACCTTCACTAAAATTAATTTGGCTCGTTTAATTTTCATAAAATTTTGACAAAGTATTTACTTTGACCCTTTGACAAAAATATAAAAATTTCAAAAAATTTGAACCAACCAATTTATCAGAAAAATTAGACTGGTTATATAGCAGTTTGACAAACACTAACTTTGATCATTCAGAAGCTTAATATTCCCTTAACAATACAACGTAATTAAAACGTTAAGCTGATTTTTACAGAGTTATCTCCCTGTAGTGTTAGGTACCACCTTAATATCGTTTTTTTTTTTAATATCAATAATTGGGATGGCCAACTCGGCAACTGAATACCATAATTACCTTTTGTTTATTTAGTCTTAAGGGATTAAAATCGGGATAATACATGTATACATATAAAATGTCCGGCTGGCTAAAAATAATTTTGGAAGCCCTGTGCTAAACTGCAAATTCAAAATTTTTCATGAATAGGAAGTTTGATAATTTGCTCTCTATTGAATGATTTACAGCTATCAAAACATCATTTTGACAATCCTTTGACAAAATGTTTGATTGAAAGGTAACAAATTTGCTACTTATCAGGGTTTCAGCTTTGATTTTGACGGCTTTAGTCACTTTTGCGCGAGATGAAAAACAACCTTTTTTTGGGGTAAAAGCAGTGGACCAAAGATATGTATTACTACATGTAGCTATACGTCTTTGAAGGACTTAGGCATGCTCAGGCAGTTATTGCATAATTTGATAGATGTGGTGCTTAAATATGAAGATTATAATAAGATTTAATAAGGATCTGGATTTCTAGTTTATAATTTCACTTCAGTTATTTTCAGGGGACATAAATATTCCTGATCAACTAAAGTTGGGTTCCTTTTTAGCTGACCTGGCCCAAAGGGCCAAGTGAGCTTTTCTCATCACTTGGCGTCCGTCGTCCGTTAACTTTTACAAAAATCTTCTCTTCTGAAACCACTGGGCCAAATTTAACCAAACTTGGCCACAATCATCATTGGGATTTTTAGTTTAAAAATGTGTCCGGTGACCCGGCCAACCAACCAAGATGGCCACCATGGCTAAAACTAGATTATAGTGGTAAAATGTAGATTTTGGCTTATATCTCTGAAACCAAAGCATTTAGAGCAAATCTGACATGGGGGTAAAATTGTTTATCAGGTCAAGATCTATCTGCTCTGAAATTTTCAGATGAATGGGACAACTTGTTATTGGGTTGCTGCCCCTGAATTGGTAATTTTAAGGAAATTTTGCCGTTTTTGGTTATTACATGTATCTTGAATATTATTATAGATAGAGATAAACTGTAAACAGCAATAATGTTCTGCAAAGTAAGATCTACAAATAAGTCATCATGACCAAAATTGTCAGTCGACCCCTTTAGGAGTTATTGCCCTTTATAGTCAATTTTAACAATTTTTGTAAATTTTTGTAATCTTTTACAAAAATCTTCTTCTCTGAAACTACTGAGACAAATTTAACCATACTTGGCCATAATCATTATTTGGGTATTTAGTTTAAAAAATTTGGCCAATGACCCCGCCTTCCAACCTTCATGGCCGACATGGTTCAAAATAGAACATAGGGGTAAAATGCAGTTTTTGGTTTATATCTCTGAAACTAAAGCATTTAGAGCAAATCTGTGGGTGGCAAAAATGTTCATCAGATTTAGATTTATCTGCCCTGAAATTTTCAGACGAATCCGACAACCTGTTGTTGGGTTGCTGCCCCTGAGTTAGTAATTTAAAAGAAATTTTGCAGTTTTTTGTTATTATGTTAAATATCATTATAATTTCTAATATCTAATACTATAATTATGATTTTAACCTTATTTTACATGATTTCCAAAGCATCAGTAAAAAGAGGTGAGCGACACAGGCTCTTGAGAGCTTCTAGTTTTTTAAACCAGGAATTACAGCATAAATGAACCTGTATACATGTATAAACAACTTATTTCACTGCATAATCATTACCCTTGTAAAAACAATTAAATTGATATTTGGAATTCATTTCTATAAACTTGGAACCAAGGATTTGTACACATCTTTGTTGGAACGATTCTAATGACTGTATATTGTAAATTTCACGTTTTTGATTTTAAACGAAATGAAAACGGGAAGTGACTGCAGGAGGATAATAAATTCCGAATGAGTACGGATTCATCTATGGATTGGTTCATTTTAAACAAAAGGCAGGAAATGATCATATTTCTAAATCAAGTTGCTTAGTAAGAAATATATTTGTCTCCTGCGTTTATTTTGATACTAAATGATTTTGTATTTTACTTTTTAATGTCTAATTAATAAGAATACTTTCACGCATGCGCAGTACGTAGTAAGGAAGCACTTGTTTGACTGGTGGAAATATTTCTGAACGTTTTGAATAAAGTTCTTTCTCTTTAATCTAAATCGTTGAAAGTTTTTGATGAAAAGTTATATGAAATATGATGAAAATTCGTTCATATGACGAAACTACGACAAATGTACTGCAAATAGTGATCGATCGAGAAATATTGAAATTAAAATGCAAACTGGCTGCGGGGAAAAACATTTTGTTCAAATGACGAAACTGTAATAAACGAACTGCAAATTGTGGTCGTTTGAGAAATATTGAAATTGAAATGCTGACTGACCGGTTTTACAGGGAAAAATCATTATTAGGGTTAATAATTCATGAGTTTTATTAATTAATGGATTAGTGACCCATCAAATGGCGATAAACGGATTACCTGTAATCACAACTTATAACACCTGTGGTATACATTAATTAGATGAGGGTCATAAACTTGTCAAAAACATGAAGAATTATAGTATTTTCATGCGAAAATATTTTTACACTTTTCAAATTTAAGTGACGAAATTGATTTGAAAACCTTTTTCGTAAATGACGAAAATGTCTAGCACTGGCAAAATAACTGCTTATCCTGATTATTGTACCCAAGAAAGGTTGAACCAATCAAAGCTTGACATATAATTTTATGTTAGGATTTATAAAATTTGTTGTTTGCAAATATCAGTTAACTTGTATGTTTATTAATAAGGCGAAAGTGCATGAATTTGAAAGTTGTCTACGACAATGGAGTGAGAAACCTAACCCCTACTTATTTTAGGGTTCAAAGGTCAAGGTAACAGCAGCTATTGATTTACTGGCAAAATTTGGGTTTCTGATGTTATTTTTTGAACCATAATATACAGTATATCCAACTTTTAGCAAACTTGGTTCAATAATGCCCCATTGAGTGACAAATACTCTTACTGTTTTTTTGGATCAATAGATTGAATGTTAAGGTCACTGCAGTTATGCATATGCTGGGTTGATTTTGGTCTCCAGTATATACATGTAAAATGTACATGTACCACTATTATGCTAAAATAACTTCAACAACATGACAGAAAATTGCATTCTGGTTTTTTTTTGGGGTTGGTGGGGGGATTTTTGGTAAAACATTTTAAAGAAGCATTTATATCACATAATTTCTTGATTACACCAATAGGAACATGTTATTTCCCATATATTTGTAGGTATGATTACCGAAAAAAGGCGAAATATATGATATTATGAAAAGTAAATCAAACATGCACCAAAAACCTTCAGGATGCTCATTAGGTAGCACCTGACTCATATTAGTTCTAGTTTCAATTGTTTAATGTAAACACTATTTATTCAGAAAAGAATTGTCTATACATTAAATGTTGACTCAGATTAACATCCAGTCTCAAATTACTGTCCCTTCCTCAAATCTGAGTTCAATTTGAAGTCATGATAAAGTAAGATTCCTAATTGAAAGCCAAGTCTGATATAGTTTCATTGGTGGCCTTCGGCTGTTTTCTGCTCTTTGGTCGGTGTCTCTCTGATGCTTTCCCCGTTTCCATTCTCAATTGTATCATATCATTATCTAAGTCCCTTTTAATTCTCATCAACAACATCTTTATGTTCGTATTTCAATTACATCATACATTGTAATAGATACAAACACAAGTTAAAATATAAACTCAATAGGAATGATAACCAGCCTCACAACTGTTCAAAAGAATTCACTTGTGACAAATTAAGAAGACTTATATTTAATATATTCAATTAGAACTACAGTTATGTCTAATAATTTCAACAACCAGTTAATGTTATCAATTTTGCTTTTTGCTGACTTTTTAGGAGTTTACAATATGAAAAAAATAGGAATTAAAAAGTATCTAAAGTATGCAGTCAGTCTGCACCAAAATCTTTCCCAGCTACATGTACCGGTACCAGTCCAAAGACTAATATTCCGATTTTTGTCGAGCCTGCGACTTTTGTCGCAGAAAGCTCGACATAGGGATAGTGATCCGGCAGCGGCAGCGTTAGCTAACTTCTTAAAAGCTTTATATTTTAGAAGCTAGAAGACATGGATGCTTCATACATTTTTTGTACTTTACATATAGATGCCTTATGTGACAAAGTTTCCATCTGTCGTATGTCCATTGTCCTTGACCTCATTTTCATGGTTCAGTGACTACTTGAAAAAAAAAGTCAACATTTTTTGTCGAGCCTGCGACTTTTGTCGCAGAAAGCTCGACATAGGGATAGTGATCCGGCGGCGGCGGCGTTAGCTAACTTCTTAAAAGCTTTATATTTTAGAAGATGGAAGACCTGGATGCTTCATACTTTGTATATGGATGCCTCATGTTACGAAGTTTCCGTCAGTCACATGTCCAATGTCCTTGACCTCATTTTCATGGTTCAGTGACTACTTGAAAAAAAAGTTCAGATTTTTTGTAATGTTAAATTCTCTCTTATTATAAGTAATAGGATAACTATATTTGGTATGTGTGTACCTTGCAAGGTCCTCATGCCCGTCAGACAGTTTTCACTTGACCTCGACTTCATTTCATGGATCAGTGAACAAGGTTAAGTTTTCGTGGTCAAGTCCATATCTCAGATACTATAAGCAATAGGTCTAGTATATTCGGTGTATGGAAGGACTGTAAGGTGTACATGTCCAACTGGCAGGTGTCATCTGACCTTGACCTCATTTTCATGGTTCAGTGGTTATAGTTAAGTTTTTGTGTTTTGGTCTGTTTTTCTTATACTGTATGCAATAGGTCTACTATATTTGGTGTATGGAATGATTGTAAGGTGTACATGTCTAGCTGGCAGGTGTCATTTGACCTTGACCTCATTTTCATGGTTCAGTGGTCAAAGTTAAGTTTTTGAGTTTTGGTCTTTTTTTCTAATACTGCATGCAATAGGTCAGCTATATTTGGTGTATGGAATGATTGTAAGGTGTACATGTCTAGCTGGCAGGTGTCATCTTACCTTGACCTCATTTTCATGGTTCAGTGGTCAAAGTTAAGTTTTTGAGTTTTGGTCTTTTTTTCTAATACTATATGCAATAGTTCAACTATATTTGGTGTATGGAAATATTTTATGATCTATATGTCAGTCACGCAGGTTTTATTTGACCTTGACCTCATTTTCAAGGTTCATTGCTCAGTGTTAAGTTTTTGTGTTTTCGTCTGTTTTTCTTAAACTATAAGCAATAGGTCAACTATATTTGTTGTATGGAAGAATTGTTAGCTGTACATGCCTGCCTAGCATGGTTCATCTGACCTTGACCTCATTTTCATGGTTCATTGGTCAATGTTTAGTTTACTTGGTTAATGTTAAGTTTATGTGACAGTTGTAATAAAGCTTTATATTTAGGACTATCAACATAATATCAATGATTAGTAAAGAAGGCGAGACATTTCAGCGTGTGCACTCTTGTTGTAATGTTAATTTCTTTGTTATTATGAGTAATAGGATAACTATATTTAGTATGTGCGTACTTCAAGGTCCTCATGCCTGTCAGACAATTTTCATTTGACCTCGACCTCATTTCATGGATCAGTGAACAAGGTTAAGTTTTCGTGGTCAAGTCCATATATCAGATACTATAAGCAGTAGGTCTACTATATTTGGTATATGGAATGATTGTAAGTTGACATGTCCAACTGGTAGGTGTCATCTGACCTTGACTTAATTTTCATGGTTCGGTGGTCAAAGTTAAGTTTTTGAGTTTTGGTCTTTTTTTCTAATACTATATGCAATAGGTCAACTATAAATGGTGTATGGAAATATTTTATGATGTACATGTCAGTCTCACAGGTTTTATTTGACCTTGACCTCATTTTCACGGTTCATTTCTCAGTGTAAAGTTTTTGTGTTTTGGTCTGTTTTTCTTCAACTGTAAGCATTAGACCAACTTTATTTGATGTATGGAAGGATTGTAAGGTGTATATGTCTGCCTGGCAGGTATCATCTGACCTTGACCTCATTTTCATGGTTCATTGGTCAATGTTAAGTTTTTATGGTTAAGTTTGTTTCTTAGATACTATAAGCAATAGGTCAACTATATTTAATTTCTAAATTGATTGTAAAGTGTACATGTCTGTCTGGCATGGTTCATCTGACCTTGACCTCATTTTCATGGTTCATTGGTCAATGTTAAGTTTTCTTGTTTAAGACTGTTTCTTAGAAACAATAAGCAATAGGTCAACTATGTTTGGTTTATTGAATGATTGTAAGGTGTACATGTATTTCTCGTTTGGTTTATCTGACCTTGACCTCATTTTCTTGGATCATGTTAAGTTTAAGTGTTACTTGTAGTAAAGCTTTGTATTGAGGACTATCAACATAAAATCAATGGTTAGTAAAGAAGGCGAGACATTTCAGCGTGTGCACTCTTGTTTTCTTTATAAGTGTTAAAACAAAATTATGTAAATACTTACCAGTCTGTAATCTGTATAAAGTTTATCTAGTTTGGGGCATCGGACTAGTGGCTAACGGTACAGACTGTGGAATATCATCACCTCTAGAACCATATTTGTAATTATTCATCTTTATAAACTGAATCATGCAAAAGTTTTAAAGTTAAATAATTCCCCCAACCTACCCATGTTTAATTGAAATAAATATATAGTAATATGACTGGATTGTCTGTTAAAAGAACATTGAAATTTCAATTGACCAGTATTTGACCGGGGCGGTAAATACCACTGGTAGTTACTGGAGGTGGATTACGACCCAAACTTGATGATACCCTAGTATAATAATGTTTATCACAAGACTATGCTACATGCATGTACAATACTATAACGGCATAACACACAACTAAACCAATTTTCATAGGCATATATATACATGTTGTGGTTTACAAATATTTTTAACTTAACAAAGTTTTGTACAATCAATAGTTTTTGCAATTTTCAATATCATGTATATTAGTATTCCCATATAGCATTCAGATTTTCTAATGTATTGCTATTTAATGACAACATTTACCAATTTTTTAGTGTTTTTGTATATTACATTGTATCTTGAAGACTACAATATATAGATAGACACTTTAAATACCAAAAATGCTTAGCTAGACTGTAGACACAATCTACAAATAAGTCTGAATAGTTGAAATCATAAGTCGACTCTTTATTGGAGTTCCTGCTCTTTAATGATCAATGCTTTTTTTTCCCCGCTTTTGCCTATTATCTTGAAAACTATAGATAAGATACACACTTTAATGGCAGAAATACTCAGAGAGAGAAGATCTATCAATAAGTTTGATTTTGCTTAAATCCTTAGTAAACACTTGTCCTTACATGACAATTTTTGTTTTACCCTTTCTGGTGATTTGGGTAAAAACTAAAGATAGAGAGAAGTACAGGTAGCCATTTGAACACAACTTATCAAGTCAAAATAGTACATCTAATCTATATAATACAAAAGGAACAAAGGAGTAGGTCCGGTAAGGGCCGATTTTGGCCTCAAAATTCAGGTTCATCTAATGAAATATTTTGGACACTTTTTAAACACTTAAGTGTCTACTTCAGTCGATTCAATTAGTTTATGTGAAAGATTTGTACTGATTTAGTCATTTAAGACGCTCAAGTTCAAGCTTAAATATGAAAAATCTATCAAATATGCCATAATATGTGAATTTTCAGATGGTTTTTGTCAAAAATGAAAGTGGCCGCATCCGTGTTCATTCTCAACCTTTATATATGTTATGCAATATTATCAAATACAACTTAAATTTGAATATTAAGAATGAACACAAATGCGGCCACTTCCATTTCAGACGGAAACCGTCTAAAAATTAACCAAAATGCTAAAATTTCGAAGATTTCAGTAATTTAGCATGACTTAATGATGCTAGTACCCGATACATGTGCATTGTATTGTCAAAAACAGCCCATATTTATGTAACAGAAGTATTCTTCTTTCCAATAAATAGCTAAAAATTTACATTTTAACAATTTTGTAAAACTGCTATATTTTGGGGCCAAAAAGGGGTCTTACTGGGCCTACTCCTTTGCAGAACTTTCAGGAAAATGTTTGGCCCTACTTGAAGGAGATAAAGTTGAGATTCTGCAGGTTATTTTGCATTATAATTGCATGTGAACTCTTACTTTTGGACATAAACCTTTTTTGTGTTTATTTACACATGCATTTTGTATGATTTTTTGAAAATTAAATTCTCCAAACCATAGAATTTTCTAGAACTCACAATTTTCATACTGGGTACTTTATTAGATGTAAAGATGTATCAAGTTGTGTTTTACTGTTGTTAAAATCATCAATAGTTACTGAATTTAACAAATTCAGGTTTTTTTTATACCTTATATTATTAGTGTTGTCTCTGTTTGTATCACCCAGTTTGACAAATATTATAGAATGATGGAAAAATGACATTTTCATTCTACCAATGTTATTTGATGCAATCTGATGATACAATGTAGTTGTTTGAATCATGAGAATATTTGTAAACTGGTAAATTCTTTTAATCTGGACAGCAAAATTAAAGAATGATTTTGCTGTTTCCAAATATACATGTATACATGTCTATTTATTTTAAAGTTTCCTTCATGAGGGTATGGATATTTTTTATTTAAGAAAGAATGGCATAAGTTTGATAGACTAGAGAATAGTGGGGTGTTGAAATATAAAGAATAGAGAATTATGGAGGGAAAAAAAATATAGAAAAATACAGAAATGGATACCCCATCCAGACCCAGCTCCTTCAATTCCACTATTGCACCGGTTTCTTTCTATTAATAATATAAACAAGATGTATCATAAATGACATTTAATCTGAATTTAGTTTAAAAGTTGAAAATTATTGAATTTGATCATTAAAAAATCACCTGTTTTAGGTTTTTTTTTCTGTAAAATTGCTGTATTTGATTTACAATTTTGTAAAAATGGAAGACAAGATGATTTATTTTATTATGGTCATTATAATTGTACAAAAATGTAGAGATTGAGACTCAAATGGCCAGTATGTTATTATATGTAGGATCTTTTAAAATTAAATCTAAAATACTTTACTCAAAGCAAAGACAAGTTAGTAACCCGCTCCAGGATCACTCAATCCAAATTGATAAATGAATGTACATGGAAATATATGACTATTCCAGACTTTGTACATATTAATAGTCAATGCTGTACCACTGATAAAATTAGGATATTTTTTTTAACAAAAGTATGTTTAAATTGGCTTTTTTAGAATTGTGAATATAAACTATTGATATAACATGTTTTTTAAAATAATTTTGAAAAATGTTTGTACTTTTGTTCGATAATATTATAAATAAGATTTAACAAAGTGGTAACTTCCTCCAAAATACAGGAAATACCAGCAAGCACGTTTATATGTTATGAGATGTTCCCTAACACCCCATCATCAACATTTGACTTCCTGTTATTTGAGACAATGGAAGGATTTTGAACAGTGATGTAAATACACAACCAAATTACCAATGGATTGGAAACCATTTGTTTTGGGTCAAAACAAGTAAATATAATCAATATCAATTTTGTTATTTACTGGAACAAACAGTGATTGGTATAATTATGTATTTATCAGTTGATTATATTTTGACTGTTGTCAATTTTTTGGCAGGAACTGAAAGTGATGTACATGTAAGTAAGGGATTAGGAATAATTATCTTGAAGAAATATTAACTTGATTTCAGAGAAATACTTGTTTGAGACTGTGTTAAAAAGAATTTAGATAAATATTTTCTTCGTAAGAATTGTGGTACATTGTTGTTACATGTAATTTTGTTGGCATGCTTCCACTACAATAACAAATTTGAAGATACATTGTACACTTATTTTATAGATATTTGCAATCAATTTGTCCAAAATTAATCAGTCACTGGTGAAAATGTATATTCTTATTTTTTTTATAAAGATTCTATAATTTCAAATTATAACTTTTTAGTCTTTTGCTTCAATGTTTGAAAGTAATGATTGTTTTTAATCAGAAATATACTCTCAAAAATTATAAATAAAATAAGTTTATTCCAAAATATTCTACTGAAGTAGAAATATCTATCATCAATGTCATAAACCTTTGAAAGGATAAATAATCATCTTTAAGATTATTGATTTAATATAATGTAGACAAAATCTTGAAACATGATGAAGTGCCATAAAAAATTTTGACAGCTGTTTATAGCTGACCTCCCACTTTTATCTCCCTTGTGTATCAGTACACTAATACATGTCTAATTATTGTACTAATTGATTAATTAGACATGGGGGCAGTACATGCACAGTACAATCTTATGCTCATGTGTAGTATTTGTGTCTGTAAAAAATTTAAATTCTTAGAACTGGCTTTTAGAACAAAATATATATATATATATATATGTATCTTGAATTGTTTGAAAAAAAGTAACTTGCTACTATGTATGTGCACTGATACAAAGGAAAAAAGATGAGCAATGTTTTCATTGTATTGCATATAACACATTGTACCAGAGAGGATACATTTCCATTTACGGGATTACATTTCAATTGGAAATTCATTTTTGATTTTATAAATATAGGAATCTGACAAAGGCTTTTGTGTTGATGATCTACAGGAAAATAGTGTTCTTAATTTAAATTATACAATGTACACATCGGGATATTGAGTCATTAATTTTGGAAATAGTACAGGATCCATAAGTTCAGACTAATATGTATCATCAGTAAGTATGATTTTGTTGACTATATATATATAGAGACTGTGCATCTCAATTTAGAAAAAAAAATTTTTATGAAAAGCAAACATTATTTGGGATAGAAATTGAACAGAAGTACACACCATCAAAGAATTAAGCAATTGCATATACTTGTATGGTGACAGCATCATGTGTTTGTGTCAAATTTATCTGAGAAAAATAGTGTTTAAAAAAATCCTTTTAGACAGTTTTGAGTTATTAAAGTTATGAATATACAGAGCTCTCAAAGAAAGGTATAAAATAGAAAAAATTATCATGTAAATGAATGACACACTATATACATGTAAGCATATATTTATTTGCTCTGATTTAGTATAATGTAGTATTTTACACATATACAGGAACAGCTTGACTGACAAGATAGTAATGTTAATAAAGGGGGTATATATCTCATTACCAAAATATCTTTAAATAGGCCGTTTAAAATTCTTGACTTTGCAATTCCACATACAGTAAAATCCGAAGTTTTTGGATCCATGTTGTTCCCGTCGCATGATTTATGAATTCTTGTTTCTTCATAAACATAGGTTTAATTATATTTGCAAAAAAGGATTTCTGAGGAAAAGTTGCAGGAACTTAAAAAGACTGACAACTATATTGTTAAAGTACAGTCATTGTTAGGTTACACTGTTCCTTTTAAAGACAGTGAAAGTGCTGTGTGTTGACTTAGTTTAATTTAAAGCTATTGTCTGTGCCCATTGTTTCCACCATGTGTATTGGTAATTTAATAGTAGGTATGTCTTACACACCCGATTAAGCCTGGATCAATACCTAATAATTATATCAGATTGTCATCTTTTGATTGCACACTGCCACAAATTAAATGGTTCAGCAATACTTTGTCCTGACTGATTGACTTATGGCTGCTTAGTTTGTACCTTTTCCAAAATTTTTGTCAATAGGGATTTTCACATCATGATCAACTGATTGGGGCACGCGGGTAAGAAGTTTTGATTTTTAGATTACAATGATTTTAATCTCTTTAGTTTTAAGTCATTAATTAGGTTAGTTTGATATTTTAAAATTTTGAAAAATAGAAACTTTGTAGAACTGTGTGTAAAGATTTTTATATAAATGTTGATTTGGTTGAGATAAAAGGTCAATGAAAGTTGTTTAATTTATTGTTAATATTGAAATTTAAAAATATGGTCAGAATTATTCTAATCAAAATTAAACTGCATCATATCAGAAATTATGTCATGGATATGTTATAACTTTCAAATTTGCTGGAATGTTTTTATAACCAATTTTCTGAAGTTAATAGTATCTGTGTTTTGATATGCATCCAGCATGTTAATCACTAACTTTGAAGAGATGTACATAATGTATGTTTATTGCTTACATGCCATCTGCTTGTTCAGTATTGACAAAGTTGGCGTTTTTTAACCGATTAGACAATGGATAATTTCATTACATAATTGTAAGTGAGCAGATGTTTTACTGGTCTTTGAATAAATCTGAATGATTTACATGAACTGTGTATTGATTTTGCAAACTGTGAATATTCCAGTTGAGTTTGTAACTATTGAGACTCAGAGTTGTTATATTACTATGTTAGATAATTTGTATTAACAGAGAATTACTAAAAAAAGTATAAAGTTTTACTGCTACAAGTGTTTGAATGGATCAGTCATTATGAGATGTACTGATCTAAAAAAGCAGCCTTGAAATATAAATATTACATGTACAATTAAAGATGTTTGTCTAAAATAATAGTAATATAGATATATATTGCTAGAAATTCAGTCTAGTGTTTTTATGTATAAGGAAAGGACATTTAATACAGTCTATGGTTTTGAAATGTTGAAATTATAAGGTTTTATCAGCTGCTTGAAGTCATTATTAGCCTTTTTGATGTCTTGAAATAAACATGAGATTTTTTGGACATATGACTTCAATTTCTCTATTGCCTTGAGCAGGAGATCATGGGTTTGACCCCCACCAGAATAAACTGGAGAATTGAAAAAATAAGTATTTTCTGCTTTTCTGCTAAGATCAGAGCATTAAGAAGTAAGACCAAAGACTGGTCCTCACCTACTCCAAGTCAGAATAATGTGTACAGGTAAGGTGATTTGTCTTTCTGCAGACTTGTGAATGAACACATTCAAAATCTGGCTCAAGTCTAGGACAAACCAGGGTTTATATATATATACTACTAAAATAACGAGGTCCAATTTGTTAGCCGGCATGATGTAAAAGCAATGAATCAAAGAATTCAACTTTATATATAACTAATATAGGGCAATAGTGTTGTTTAAAAATTACACCATTCCAGGCTCTTTAAAGTTTTGTTTTATACATAATTAATATTTATACCAATAATTAACAAGTTCTGGAACGAATCTGAATCCGATACCGATACCAACAGTATATGTCACATGTAGTTTCCGGTTGTAGGTACCTGTTACCTTGTGTAAATCCCTCCTCTATCAGGAGAACCTGGAATTCTTCCAGTAGTTGTTTATATCTGTTACACTATAGTAAGTTACTATAGTAGTATACTGTGGATTCACTTATTCGTGGATATTTAATTTCGTGGTTTTGTCGAAGTTTGCATACAAGCCTATTGGAAATTTGTTATTCGTTGAACATTTAATTTCGTGGTTCACCTTGACCAACGAAATCCACGAAAATTGGTATACAACGAATAATAATGAATCCACAGTACTATTTAACAAATCTGCTTTCTTCCACCTCAAAACCACTTTTAATTTTGGTTGTTTAGTTATAAAATTAAATTTAGTTAATAGCAAGTCTATTGTAGTAAGAAAACCAAGACGAGTTCAAACAGAAAGATTTTGAAAGCAGAGAAAACTGTGCACCTTACAATCAGCATGACTTTATCAGATAACAATACGAATACTAAAAATCCAGACTAAAAATAAGGCATAGGTACTTTAATTCATTCACAGACCCACTATGTCACGGGTGTGTCCTTGTTCATATAAACAAAATATGTTTTTGTCCATGATATGCATGTAATATTTGCCACTGGAATTAAACACCTATTCATCCTCATCAATGTCCTACATTATGAACCTGAGAATAGCTGTGTTGCAGAGATACTAGGGCCTCTTCCTCCCACTGACAGTATGGTCCTGACTTAGTCCTGAAGGGTGCAGATGATTAGGGTTGTATTGATATGTAAACAAGTTGGGTAAGACTGTTGATGTTAAATTGATAATTTTATTTTGGAAGAATGATACATATGAAACTCTTTAAAGATACCTGAAACTATCTAGTTTTCCCTCATTTTTAAATTGAAATAATTATAAAATCAAAAGCATGAATCTTTTCGGGCAAACTGAAAGAAACTCATATTTTCCACTTATCTTTTCCAAAGGCTTGTTCAAATTTGTACACATAAATTCAAAACTCTGCAAACTACATAAATACAAGTACTTTAACAGTAATGTTTTTGTAGCTACCAATTGTAATATGTGTTATAAAACCTGAAAGCATATTTTCTTTAACAGTTGAACAGGGAGAAATGTAAATTTTTCAAGGATAGCATTACAATTTTCTTAGTGATCTGGACACTAATATTTATTACATGTAGTTTGATTATGGTAAATAAATTTTCTGCATATATACTAGGCATATAAATATTTCAAGTTTTTTTATTGAATTAGATGCAATATGGACTGAATAGAATTTTCTATACACAAACTTGACAGCAAAAAGGTTTTTTCCCCCAGCAGTTACTACTATGTATTGAGCATTTATTTTTCAGATAATTAAGGCACTTGCAAATAATCAATACTGCTTCAGAAAAAAAAAATAATTTCTATATAATTTTCTTCTATTAGAAGAAATGATTACTGTGGAACTGATATTCTGTTAAATAAATCACAACCAGTATTATGTTACAATTGTTATTAAGAATAATTAGAATAACTTAAACACATAATCAAGTTTTATATGATTGGTCATAAAAATGTAAAATGTTATAATGTTCTGTTTTGCGGTACATGTAAAACATGTAGAGATGTCAATCAAGTAGCGGCTGTTTTCCACAAGTACTTGCAGAGTTGTTTTATGAGAATTGAAAAAAAAAGATGATGACCATTTATTATGCTTGAATTTTGAAGATTTTCAGGCATATATGTTGATCAGGAAATTCTCTAGGGTGTGTGGATAGATGGTTCAATTCTTATTATAATAATTATGGTTTTTTAAATCCCAAAAAGGTGGCTTCAAACCAAGCAATTGCTTTAATGGGGATTGGGGTTCATTTTTGTGAGCTTTGCCTGCACTAATGCAGAACTTACCCAGTTTAACCTTTAAACTTTCTAAAATGTGAACAAATATTGTGATATGATATTTTCATCATAAGTATTTCATCTTGCATTTCAGCACCAATGCCAATGTATTACATGAGGTAACCTTTGGGACACACATGGAGTACCCAGACGGCTCAGTTCCAAGTAAGTCAGATTTGATCATGCCTATCACAAATGTATCATGCCTATCCAAAAATGAAAATTTATATATAGATTTTCAATACAATATATCTGCAACAATTTGGTTGTTACTAAATGACTTATGACCTACATTCTGCTCTTTAGCAATTTAAATGAAACTTGCCTTATTAATCTGTGCCACTTTTACTATGAAGTTTCTTAAAAAAATTATTCTAGAATGGATGCACTACTATTTTTTTCAAAGGTCAAAACATAGGGCTATGTGGCATATTCTCAACATCTATATGCCCAGATATTATACTAAAATTCTGTACTACCCTCCCTTCACTTTGGGTCTTCCTCAAAATTCAATATGGTCGCTATCCATGTGTATTTATACTGGTAACATTCCCAAGTTATTTCTCTATTGAGATGAAACATAGAAATCGTATCTGGGAACCAGTACGTAAACAAAACAAAGTATCTATAAATATTATATATCTCCCCAAAAGAGGTGTGGTTTGTAAAACAGCTGTATTTACAAAGTGCAACCTGTATAAGTATGGGACATTAATGAATGGATAAGGATACTCGGCAATTAAATGTATTTTCAGGTCTTGTGAAATCTTATTGTGAGATACCTCAAGTTCTGACCTGCAACATTATCATACAAGTATAGGAGATCTCATAGATAATGTCATAGCTGTATATACTCATTTTCCTGACACATGAACATGTATTTACAAATTTCTAGGAACCAAGCTATTTGTAGACAGTGCTCCAGTTAGAAATCAAAAGGGGCAGGGCACTTTTTTATAAAAGGAAAAGGCACTGCTCATTTCTTTTGTCTACGTTTCTGTGTGTATCACGAGTTCACATTCTTTTTTTTTTACTGCATATGTTGTTAATAAAGGTGCATAAGTTGTTGTTTTGATTATTTATTCTATAAAATTTGCATTAGAAAATGTAATTCATACGATATGTTCATAAAACATGTCAATACACATTCATACATCACATCACTATAAACCAATAGAGGCAAATTAACTTACTATTCTTCCCCCCTCCCTTTTCCAAATAAAAACAACATAAACTAAACATCTCATAGTTTAGCATACATGTGACAGAGTTGTCTTCAAAATTTGCAGCTAGAGTTTGGCACTCAAAACTTTTTTTCATTGTTTGTGTTAAGGAATTATTTAGTAAAGCTTTATCAGGTTGATGTCATGACAGTTTAACTTCACACTACCCATTTTTGTAGGATTGCAGCTTAACATCATCATAACAATTGAACCTATAAATTTCTTAATTGACAATGTATAGAACATGGATTGCTAAAAGTATGATTATCAAAAATAAATTGCAATATATGTTCAAAGACATTTAATATCCTTAAGGTAACAGTCTTATATAATTTTGTATTCAATTGGTAATTTATTCCCATTTTTAGTACTAGATAATATTTTAGGAGCACAAATTTGTAATAAGCTAAAACAGGGGAAGTAACTCCAAAATTAATTTCTAACACGTTTACTGTTTGCTTGTCGCTTACAAGTTGAGATGGACGGCGTTTCTGTGAAGGCATGGTTGTATTTTGATGACTTAAATTCTATTCTAAAGTCATGAAAGTCTTCATTTATACACTCTTCTTGGAGATCGAAAATGCAGACCCAAGCTAAAAAGACTCGCTGACACATTCATCAAATTTATGACAAAAAGGTACATTGTCTTAATTAAATTACCTAGTTATTATCACATTTGAAGTCTTATCCACTGTAATTGATTGTAATGACATGATTAACCTGGGGGCAATCACCTGGTGTTATATATGTAATTTAACTTTGTGATAAGAAAGCGATGAAACAAAAGGCAATTTTACCAAAACGGCACAAGGGTTTTTGGGAAAAAGGCGTCAGGGCAGAAGGGCGCGGATGAAGGCACTCAGGGCACGGTTGAGGGCACCCAGGGCGCAGTACCCTTCTATTTTGGGCTAATGAGACCACTGGTAGAGATACTAGATGAAATTTGTTTTCTTTTTGCAGACTTGCCAATTTCAATCAAGTATTGCTATATCTCCATGATGAAAAAAGACACATGTATACATGTACAGATTGTATTTTAAACACGAAAAAAACATGAAAATTTCATTCATTAATATATTGTACCTACATATTACATGTATTAATTAATGTAGCACGTAATATATATATATATATATATATATATATATCACTGAAGAGACATTAATTGTTGAAATCCGGATATGGTGTACAAATTTTTGCACCTCATGTTTGCGGCATATCATCTTTTCCGCAAGTAAATTTTTTTCTGTTTGGTATTAAATAAATAATTAAGATCCATTTTGTTACATCTGGTGATCCGTTTATTTGGCAATTACCATGCTAGTCAGCAGAGTTTTAAGAACATCTGTTGTTTAACCTGCTAGTCAAATGCTTTTGTTAAAATATACTTTTTCACTTTTTTGGTCTTTTGGAAAATGTTGTTTGTGCTTTATTTAGATCCCTCTTTCAAGAATTTTGTTTTGCATGCACTCATATAAAAATTGTGGTTTTTGTCGAGCCTGCGAGTCTTGTCGCAAAAGCGAGACATAGCGATCCTACATTCCGTTGGCGTCCACAAATATTCACTCTGTGGTTCAAGTTTTTGAAATTTTAATAACTTTCTTAAACTTTCCTGGATTTCTACCAAACTTGGACAGAAGCTTGTTTATGATCATAAGAAAGTATCCAGAAGTAAATTTTGTAAAAAAAAAAATCCTGTTTATCTGTATTTTACTTATAAATGGACTTAGTTTTTCTGCCAGTTAACATTACATTCACTCTGTGGTTAAAGTTTTCAAAATTTTAATAACTTTCTTAAACTATCCTGGATTTGTAGCAAACTTGGACAGAAGCTTGTTTATGATCATAAGATAGTATCTAGAAGTAAATTTTGTAAAAAAAAAAAATCCCGTTTATTTGTATTTTACTTATATATGGACTTAGTTTTTCTGCCAGTCAACATTACATTCACTCTGTGGTTCAAGTTTTCAAAATTTTAATAACTTTCTTAAACTATCCTGGATTTGTACCAAACTTGGACAGAAGCTTGTTTATGATCAAAAGCTAGTATCTAGTAGGAAATTTTGTAAAAACTTATTTCCTGTTTTTCTGTATATTACATATAAATGGACTTAGTTTTTCTTCCACCTAACATTACATACAGTTAAAGTTGAAGTTTTTAAAACATTTATTAGATTCGTAAACCATCCTGGATTTTTATTTCATTAACTGTAAATCTATTATGTACATTCCCCTATCACACTGAAAACATAGACAACTGCAAAAGTAGGCGAGACACTGGGTTCTGCTGAACCCTTACGCATTTTTATCCAACGCAATCATAGGTTTGAAATTTGTTTAAGAAATAATTCTTTCATGCCATGCTTTATGCTCATTTTAACATGGGTAGGCATTATATTTGTCAATTTCTTTAAACCGAGAGTTAGCGAGGTGTAAAATATTGACAAATTATGCCTACCCATGTTAAAATGAGCATAAAGCATGGCATGATAGAATTATTTCGATTCTGATAGGAATATTTACAGCTTTTGTACGTTGAAGCGGACCTATAGTACACATTCAAAAGGCAGCCATTTTGATTTGATGAACCAAAAACATTATAGAAAATCAACAGTTGAACGATAAAAAAATTACATATATACGTAAACCTACTTTTAGAATGATTTTATTAATTTCCTAGCGAGCAACACCAACAAAACTGTCCATTTCGACCTCTGGCATTGTTCAAAATATAAGTGACGTTGCAATATCAATTGTGACGTCAATCACGTGCAGCCCATGTTTTATTGTAATTAGAACATGGCTTTTTTTCCAAAGTGAAAGAAGGACGTCATATTAGAATTTCAATTTAGACTTATATATATATATGTATATATATTTCTTTTGCAGTGGTTGCCAAGAACAACAGTGGGAGGATGTCCCCTGTGAGAGGCAGAACAATGAAGGAGTATGATCAGGTATTGATGGTCTAAGTAATAGCTAAACATTTTGTAATCTTCAATTCAGTGTTGCATTGCTATTTTGATAGCTAAAAGACGCCTTGTATAGAATTAGGTCATTTGTGATCTCAATTTAAAATGGACATAGATCTTAAATGACAGGATAAATTTTTTTTTTTTTCCAAAACATGATAGAATGCATGTACCATGTGTACATGTGTAAATTATATTTCAATGTTGCATAACAATCCTACGAACATTATTTATTAGAATGAGTTTTGGAGTTTCAAATAGCAAAGTATAGACTACCATTTTAAGGTATTGCTTATAGTAACCAAATACTTTTAAAGACTGTATGTAATAAGGGCCTTATATAGTTATATAATTATTGCTTTGAAGTACAAGTCAAATTTTGAAGGCCTAATTTTAAACTATATTTTATCCCCTTGCAGTCAGATGCTTCATGACTTTATTACTTCAAAGATCATGAATAATTTCTGTATTCATATAAATCAAATATTATCCTTGAATCAACAGGGATTTAATACAAGTTATCTACGTTCATATCCGTAGATATGGATATTTTAACACCCTGAAGTATCCAAGTACACCCTGAGGCGAAGCCGAAGGGTGTACAGGGTACTGAAGGGTGTTAAAATATTCATATCTACGGATATGAACGTAGATAACGAATTTATCCCCGGTCTTAGTCCAAATCTTGCGATTTTTAGAGAAATTCAACCACAAAATGTAATGTGAAAGCAACGTTTTTTTTTTTCATTTTTTAAAAATCTTTTATTGAAATTTGGGAATTTGACATATTTTTAAAGGGGTGTAGGGTACTACCTTTGATAGAACCCTACAGGTAGTCAAATATAAGACGTTTTTAATCCAGAGACAGAGAAACAGGAATGGGTCAAATTTGGCGCTCAATGTTGTGAGAGTTACATCATAGACGATGTGACGTCAACGTGGGTCATTTGCATAGCTAGGTCAGTAGTCCCATTCATTGACATTGTGGCAGCCAAGTAATGCATTTACTAAAATGAGTGCAAATGATCGACATAATAAGATAAAATCGTTAGTTGATTAAATATTTAATTACAGACATCATGAATAATCTACAGAATTCGATATTTCACAAGGAACAACCATGAAACTAAGGAAATCGTGCGTGAAGTTCCCTGATGTAATGGGTAGCAACGTCCGGGGATATGGGTTAGCAACACCCAGGGGCTATGGGTTTCGTAACGACGTGCGTTAACCAATCAAAATCCTAGAAATATACTAAGCCGGGGATAAAACTGCTTATTGTTGACTTAGTTGAGATTAATTGCTTAGAATTGGTTCTACTATCCGACAACTGAAATAACCTGTTTAAGATTATAGTTTTTGAGGAAAATTTATAGACATTAATGTAATTATCATTTGGAATATAAATTTGATACCTTCTTTTTTTGTTTGAATTTATATTTCATAAATTTAAAAAGTTATTAATAAGATTTTAAAATATTTTATATATTTTGTTGAAATGATATACAGGTAAATGTTATTGCAACGTTAACTGTGCAATTGAAAAAGAGTAACAAATATACTTTCATGATGTAGGAATATTTTTATTTGTGGTATGTGAGGTTTTACATCTACAAATCCACATCTACCCTATAGCCTTTCTTTACCATGAAAACATATTGTCAGAATAAAAATAAATTTTTAGCAGTATGCACCAAGGTATAATTTGGATTATTATTTACATTTTCTGTAGCAATTGACAGAGTTGAAAAAAGAAAACTTTAGTTTAAAGTTGAGGATATACTTCCTTGAAGAGCGGATGCAACAGAAATTTGGCGACAGTGATGTTTTTAAAACAGTATGTATAGTTTAATATATGTTATAAAAAAGGTATGTTCCAACAAATTTTAAGTTTTAAAGTTGAAAAAATTATATGCAAAATACAAATGATCTCATTCAAGATTGATACAGTCTTAATCTGTAAAAACTCAACTTGTTTATCAGGACATGCAGTGAATATTCATAAGTATTGATTTATCAAATGGGTTTTTTTCATGATAGAAAAACATTTTTTTTCATTGTTGTTTAAAACCAGCAAACCGAGGAGGACTTGATAAGTTTTGGACAAAATTATCAATGTCATTTTAAACATGACTTTGGTGATAAGTCCTTGTCAAGTATATACTTGAATTCACAAAGCCATCATATACAATTTTATGTAGAGCTGAGCAAAGTGATATAGGCAGAGGAAAGACCGATAAATGCTCGTTACTGAGAAAAATGATTCAAAAGCTTAATTTGATCACTAGAGACTAAAAATGAGATGGAGGTTGTCAAACAGAAATGTTCTCCAAACATCAAAGCCACCAAATAATGTTGACCTGTCATGCACTGTTTCTAAGAAACAAGCATATCATGTCAGAAGGAAATACAATTCATATGGCAACTTTACAATATATTTTGATCATCAATATTGTCTTCTTTGTGAGACCCACAGCTCCTCCAGAAACTTCATTAAGTATGGCCAGGAAACTACAAATGGTTTAAATACAAGATCTTGCAACAAACCACCTCCATACAAATTGTGGTTGACCTAGGTCTCACTGCTTTAAAAATCTTACATATGATTGCCTCCCTTGACTTGTCACATACAAAATAGACAAAATTAATATATGATTTATGATGGACAGTGAGACAACTTGATATGTAGCTTGGATAGTATAAATTATATATATTCCTATTTAACTACCATATGGTGTGAAGACAAAATTTATTAAATATGAATAATTTGTTTTTCATTACAGAATATAGAACTGAAGGTTGAATTAGAGAGTGTTAAAAATGAATATTCAGACAAACAAGAGTTGTTAAAGAAAGCTTCGTAAGTTTGTACAATATGCTACATAGATTGTGAAATACATTTCAAGCAGCCTAGTTCTCTTCTGCTTTCAGAAGCCTTCCTTCAGTGTAATGTATATTTTCCCAGAGGGCCTTGGTGGCCGAGTGGTCTAAGTAGTTGAACTACTGTATCACTAGCCTTGCGCTGGACTCCAATCTCAATTGACTAGGATTTTAGGTTGGTAGTTCTCTCAAGGCACTCAAACTTCCTCCACCGATAAAAACTGACTGCCACAAAATAGCACAATAGTGCTGAAAGTTGCGTTTAACACCTATCAATCAATCAATCAATGTTCATTTGCCAAAGAAGAGCTAGAAGGTAGTCATGTTACTAAACCTTGTCAAATTTTGTTGCTGGTAATAAAATTTTCTGTGAGATAGTTTTTCGTCCTTTTCATCCGATCAAAATATTTAAAATAACATATACTTTGCCATTTCAGAAATGCAATGGAAGCAATGTCAAAGCAGCATGAGTTAGAACTCAATGGAATCAGGGACCAGATTGAAAAGGAACATCAGAAAAATGTCAAACAATTGCTGGATGAAATCAATCAAAAACAACAGGTATAGTATCTTTCTCAACTGTAGTTGTTGCAAAAGTTTGCAGGGAAATTTTAATTTTGGATCATCTGCATAGTTAGCCCAAACTGTAGAAATGACTTATCTCAGCATTACAGTTTTAAAATCTGCATTTCCTTTGAGAATACATTCTCTATACTTGTTGAAATTGAATTGGACTTTTTAATGCACATCTTTTTATGCTAGATTTTCTAGAAACCATAATCAGACCCTGACTATAAAGTAATTACTGTGAGGTATGATTAGCTGAGACATTGTCTGATTCCAGTTTAAAACAGATTGATTCTAGATATAAAATGAACTTTTAGATGGTCCTTTTTCTAAATCTTGTATATGTGCTTGATGACAGCTTTCATAACCTCTGATAAGCAATGCCTTTCTTATAAATTAAAAAGATCCTCAATATAGGATTGAATGGATACTTATATTCACAATGTTCCACAATTCTGAGTTATATTGTGCTGATATTTGGTATGAAATTAATAATGAGTAATTGCATGTACTCATTTCATATAAGTTGTTATTCGTGCAAATATCATATAATTAAAGTTAGGGCTATTCCATTAAAATGTATGTGGGAGGGTAGGAAGGGACTTTCAAAATATCCCTACAACCAAGAACCATTTTTTAGATAATTTTGCATAATGGTAATAGACCCATACTGAAAAAAGACCCATGACCCACATTCAATAATAAAACTTCCCTTCCTACCCTCCCGCATACATTTTAATGGAATAGCCCTTATAAGTAATTCACCAAACGAATGGCGAAAAACGCATGATCCAAAAGAACAAGTGAGGATTATAATTTTCTTTCATTGTGAAGACTCTATTGGTTACAAGATACATACTTTTTTAACTTTAATATTGACCTCTGAAAATACATGAAGTGAGTATAAAAAATGAAAAGTACTTGCATAAAAGAATGCCAAGATCTGGCTCTATTTTTCTATCATTTCTTTTACAGGAATTGGGTCAAGCAAACAAGATACTTGAAAAGACGGACAGGGAAGTTAAAAATTTACAGGAGCAGATTGTTCAATCACAGACTCAATATGCTGAATCTGGTCATAAGACACAGATACAAATTCAGGTTAGAGATTAAACGATATGAGCTGAATTAGGTCAATAATACCAATTTATGTATGGAATGTTTGATTTCAACTTTTTGTTAGTTCACGAATCAAGATTAAAAGGGGGAGAGTGTGATAACAACAAATTTGTTATACCCTGCCAAATGTTCATGTGCCTGTCACAAGTAAGGGGTCTTTTAAGTATTCACTTCTGCACAAAACCTTGTATTCTATTTATATGTTAGTAATTTTCTACATACATTTATATGCTTTGGTGCAATTTATCACATTTTCATCAGAAATTGGATATCAATTTTAAATGTATTTTTGTTACTCTCTCATATATGTCTTGTTTATTCTGTAGGATCTTAGAGATGCACTTGCAGCTAAAGAAAGGTAAGTTATAGTATTATTTGTTAAACTAGATCCTTCACATGTTATTTGTTTTGGTCACCTGGTCAAAATGGTGTGTAAGCTATAACAGCATCTCTTATTCTTAGCTGATTTATACTTTTCCTGACATGTTGATTATTATTTTTATGCCCCCACTGTCACCGGAGGGAACATTAAGTGTTTCCCTTGTCCGTACGTACGTCCTAAAAGTGGTTTCCGTTCTATAGCTTTAATAACAACCAAATGTTATGAAACTTGTTCACAATACTTATTACCACAAAACACATCTCAAGTTAGAATTTGGGTGGCGTCACTTTTACTGTTCTCGAGTTATGCCCCTTTATAACATTATTATATGCAAAAGGGGACATCAACTGTGTCTCATGGACACATTCTCCATTTATTTAATTAATATGTGGTTCGTTTTATCGCAGTTCTTCATTGGTCAGAATTGAATCATGACGTCAAATTTGCTTGCTTTCCTCTGTGGCATCACAAAAAAGGCGAACATGCTTGATGACATCACATAGAAAGAACACATCTTTTTTGCAGATCATTGGAAAAGGAGGATTAAGTTTGTCTGCTTATCTTCTTAAAATCATTAAGAGAAATATCCACTACCAAATCTCATGCACTACTATATTTCTCCTCTCTTGACAGTTAAATATTAGATATTTAATACGCACTGCGAGCCTAAAATTTTGAATTTGAAAATTCAAGTGGAGAAATATTGTATCACAGTCGATGCAGTGGTAGAATCTATATATATCAAACAATCTCACCGTAAAATCCATCGTCTATCTAAATATGGCCAATATAATTCTGATTGAATAAATCATTTGCTAAAAAAATAAGCATGTCTCCTAATCCCAAAAATATGAATACATATTTTTTTACTGTATCAGCATGGAAGGATAAATGTTTTGATGCTGAGTATTTTCCTGATTATTTAAAAATAAAAATCATAATTACTTCCTCTATATGGTATAAATTTTTCACATCTTAATGCATCAAACAGTAAAACTTACAAACCAAGAAAGCATTTGCGACCAAGTTCATCTTTGAGAAAAACAAAACAGTATACTATAAAAGTTAACAACTCTTTTATTTTCAAACCCTGAAAAGTATTGAAAAAAGATCTGGCTATTACTGTACAAATACAATTGACATATGTGCCCTAAATATTGTTAATTCATTGTGACTAATAATTTAAACATCATACTTCTGGAAAACATTATGGAAACAACATTTTTGGTTGATAGCGGCCCTAAAAAGTTGGATGTACTCATAATTCTTTTAAGTTTGCCACAGTCTTTTCTCAGGCACTTGTATCATAAATTGACTGCTTATTCGGCCTTAATGGTTGTTGTAAAGTTTAAAATGTTGGGTCAGGAATGTAAAAAATTATCTTTCAAATGAAAAACTGTTGCTGATGCACTTAAAAATGACCCCTTGTAAATTTTGCTTTTATAACCACAATTTCACATACTTTCTAATTAAGCTGTATGAAAAGAAAATATGAAATTAGATATGAAATTTAAATGGAAATAGATTTTGATATCTGTTTCAATACAACTTTCAGGAAAACACTATTTATAGAATTATGTCTTTGAATAGTTCATCACTGAAATATTTATATGTGAATTTACTGTCAATTCTACTACTTATTCCATTTCCAAAATTTTTGAGTCACATCATATCTCAGCTGATGTATTTGTATTCCATCTGGGATTTTGATTGTTGTATTATTATGATTTCAGTTTGATTGGAGAACTTCAGAAGGACACAGCACATTATAATGAAAATATGCAAAAACTTCAACAGGCTAATTATGAATTGAGTGACAAAATGGAAAATATGGAAAAAGAAGTCAACAGGAAAGACAGAGATATTGAGGTATGCTACCAGAAATTTGAATGCAATGTTTAGTTTTCTTACGTTTACTTAGCATTGTTCAAATTTCATAGAATGTAGAATGACAGCATGTATGCATTTTCAGTATTTTCTTTAAATGGATTCATATAAAGACTTGAGTTAAATTTGTCAGCTATTCTTGCATTTACAACTTATATTATATATAATCCTAGAACAAATTTATTCTTTCTACTTCATTCTTCTCAACCTTTGAGTTCATTTTTTTAAATGTCTGTCCTAACTTCTGTCAATTTGTTTTGCAAGTCATGTATTAAAAATGTTTTTATATTATTGTTTATTTCATCAGCAATTAACATCAGTTGTCCATGAAAAGACTTTTGTTGATGGAGAGTCTATCTTAGTCAATAATCATCTACAGGTTTGTCTCCCTTAATCTTGGTGGAAGCTTTTAATATCTCTTAATATAAATTGGGCATTTTAGGGTGGTGACCAACAATTTAAAGAATTTTTAGTATTTTCAAAGTTTCTTAGCTGTTCATTAGCTTATTTGTCCTTAAGATCCAGTATGAGCCATTGTTAAGACTTTCCATCTTAACTTTAATATAAAAATTTGACAAACAAATCCTTAAAAAATCTAAAAACTTATAGAAAACCAATTGCTACCAACATTTTAAGCAATTTTACATCCACCTAGAATTATTGGTAATGACCACATAGCCATCAAACATGGCTGCTGCCTTAACTTATGATAGTGAATTTGCCAACCCTCTCCAAAAAAAAACAACTGAATTTTTTTGTCTAGGTACATCTGCTACCAGACTTTGAGGGAATAATTTTTTTTATAATTGTTAAGCATTGTAGATGGTGCTGAATTGAATGCAAAAGATGTCCCTGGGAAAATATCAGATTCTTTGTTTCATAGATTCATAATTAAATTGAACAAAATAGGAGAATTGTATTTGTTACAAAGGAATCTTCAAGGGAAAAGATACAATTTAACTGAATCCATATAATATCCAATTGCTTACAAGTAGATGTAATTGGCTTTGATTTAATGTCACTAAGATGTTTCAAATATTTAAAACACTGCATCTAAAATGCTGTTGTTTTTATCTTAAATAAGAGTTATCTGCCTTTAGTGTTATGCACCTCCATATCTTTTTAAATTACAAAACTAAACTTAGGAGTATTCTGGTATTTCAATTATATTAATCCTCTTGATTCTTTTCACTGGTGATAGGCCAATGCCTTTCAGGGTGGTTTATTTTCATTCAATTTAGCACTTGACTAGCTGGAAAGTGCTGGTTGCATACAATACCCATTTATTGAGGCCTGTTCTAGAAAAAAATATCTTGGGTTCTTTGTAGGCACTTGAAGGCATATACATTTCAATGGTTGTTTAGGTCTAAACCATAGCTTTGCTTGAACTATATAATTAAAAAGTTGTCTTCAGACACCCAATTCCTTTTTTTGCAAACAGTCTTGAGAGCTTATCCAGAAAAAAATAAAAAATATTTTGCAAGAGAAAGTGATTTCAAAGGAGTATCAGCTTGTATTTGGCCATAGAATTAGTGCAAATATTAAAGTTACTATGCATGAACTTAATTTTCTCTTGACCTATTTGAGATAACAGGTGTTCAGAAATTAATAACTAATTAAATACTAGTATTTGACCAGTTAACATGGGAACAAACTATGACGAAATTTGTATACTTTTAAAATGTCTTAATTTTCCACATTTTGTTTCACCTTTTTTTAATATATTTGGGATTGGTAAAGTATACATGTGCACATCCAAGAAACAACTTTTAATTTAGTGAAAATATGTAAAAAGCTATAAAAATTAGTGGCAATAGAAAGGTTGCTTAAATTATTTTGTTGTTTCTTGGCTGTGCACAATGTTTCCATAATGGAAATATGAATAGAAATCAATATTTTTGTTTATTATAACATTGAAAATCTTGTCTGACTAATTTATATTTCTTGATATTATGCATTTCCCTATATTATTTGCAAATTTGAAGAAGATGATCTTAAAAAAATCATTTTTCTTGGGCCAAAAAAAAAGGCCTTAATGCCTCAACTCCTGTATGCTTCTTATGTTGGTATAAACGACTTATATTTATTTATATAATGATACAAGTGTTAATTTAGAAAATTGATAAGAAGCCTTTAATATTTTAATAAAAAGCTCTAGCATGGATATTGCAATAATTGTACTTTCATTTTAATGTTTTCTTTAATTATACCACCGTTCCAAAGGAGGGGTTACCTCTGTCTGTCTGTCCCATGAAATTCTGTCATATGTTTCTCAGAATCTGCAAATCAGACCTTCCTGAAATATTTGATCAGTTTCATGTGAACATGCTATGCAGTGTGATGCGTTTCAAGATTCATTACTCATCAACTTCCTGTTTACCGATTTCCTTAACGCAGGGGTATCATTTGTGAGCAGTAGCTCACAGTTTTAACTGTAACATTTTCACCAATTACCTGAACTTAATTTCTTATTATTGGTTTAATACAGATTAACACATTATTATCTGAATTTACAGTATACTTTCTCTTGGTTATAAGTTTATACTGTAAAGTGGTCTATTTCATGATTTCAAGCAACACATTTTTTTGCTAGGTTAAATTGTGTGTTTTTTCTTGATCAAATTTTTTTAGGGAATAATTTCGAGATTTTATTTTAATGAAGAATTTAGTGAAAATTGACCACATAGCAGTATTTACCACCTTTACATCAGTACTTATATGTACCATTCTTAGACTTCCTACATGTCCCTTCCTATTTTTTTTTTTTCAATTTTACCCTTGAACAATTTTACTGCTATAACTAAGATTTTTCCATTATACTGACACCTGCAGAGGAAGGCAATCAGTATAGTGGCAGTTTTCAGTAAACATATAAATTAGTAAGAAAGAAACAGAAGAAAGGGAATTGTAGCAAGTCTAGTACCATTCTATAGAACCTATAATTTCCTTCTGCAATGTTATATTGGTGATGGTTTTAATATAATCATATATTTATGATATCTAACAAGTTAGCTGAAATGGTCCATAAACTTGCATTCTTAAACATTTTAAAAGGTTTACTTTAAAAGTTTTATGGTTTAATACTTTATGTTTGTAGAATTTCTTTTGCAGTCTGAGGAGTCATAAAGAAAATATAGAATATAGACACTTTTTCTTACCAACCTATGTATTTTTAATCAGCAGAGGTCAAATTTATATTAATAAATATATATTGTGGAAGCAACATAAT
Organism: Mytilus californianus; assembly: GCF_021869535.1. Classification (NCBI taxonomy): domain Eukaryota; kingdom Metazoa; phylum Mollusca; class Bivalvia; order Mytilida; family Mytilidae; genus Mytilus; species Mytilus californianus. The sequence continues at coordinate 63,372,526 of NW_026262668.1, read as the reverse complement.
TTCTGTAACAGGAGAAGTCCTTTTAGCTTGCTTTCCGAAATATGAATCATTCTCATATACAGTATTTTTTGTAGAATTGTAATTTGTACTAGTGTTTTTGTTGTCTTTTGTACCAGTAAAAGAGAGTTTAACCTCTAGATGTCTTAAATGTTTTTTGTTTTGTCTGTTTATTTTTCATTAATATGAAATATACTCCATATCTTTTATTCATATTCATTATAAACATTCATTTCAGCAGTTTAATATTGTTTTATAGGATGTAGTAGACGATCAGACTGAGACTTTGAAGAAAGTGAAACTAGAGAATGAACGATATAAACAAGATCTCACACAAAAGAACAGGATGATAGGGGTATATATATATATATATATATATATTGTTAACAAGTCTAAATTGAAAACAACGTTCAAACCTATGATTGCGTTGGATAAAAACCGCAATTTTTATATGTGTGCAGGCAAAACAAATTTCTTTGTAGAGGGGTCTAAATACAGCACAAACAACATTTTCCAAAAGACCAAAAAAGTGAAAAAGTATATTTTAACAAAACGCATTTGACTAGCAGGTCGAACAACGGATGTTCTTAAACCCTGCTGACTGCCATGGCGATTGCCAAATAAACGGATCACAGATGTAACACAATGGATCTTAATTATATTAATTTAATACCAAACAGATATATTGTTACATATACATGAATTAAGGTAGCTGGGGTGTCTAAATGTTCAACAATAGATTTTTCTTAAACTTCTGTGAAAGACTTCTGTGTCACTGTACTTTCAAATTTCAATATAAAAACTGGGAGTCGAGGACCTTGTTTTTTTCGTTAAAATACATTGAAGTTGATAACGAAATCACAGTTATTTTATATAGGTTATACAGGGGAAACTTTATTTTTCTTTATTGAGGAGTCATTAAACGATAGAATAGGTTAAAATTCAATGAAAGAAATGCTTTTCATAAATACATCTGAAATATCGAGTAAAAATAAAGGGTCAAGGGCCTTATTTTCTTGAAACAATTAAAGAACACAAATTGTCCTATCAAATTCAATATAATTATCTGCCCTTGATTTTAAAAGGATTTTTTTCTGAAAATTTAAAATACAATTAACGACCCTTGATTTTTTTTTATATTTTAACCTCTAACTTTCAAGTTTTAGATGTTTCTGTTTTATATTGTATGGTACTTCGAAAAATTTTGTAAACCAAAAAAGTATTTTTACAATATGCCCATAAGAGGGTCGTAATGGGGGGGTACCTTCATGAAGAATAACGGTAAAAATTCTTGCCAAATGACATTAACGGTAATTTTTGGTGCATGATGATAAAATGCACACTTTCTTTTAGAAGAGAAAAGAATCGACTGATTTTGACAAATCACGCTAAATTTTTTCCAAAAATAACGGTAACGATAATTATTTGAGACCTCTGACGAATCACGTTAAGGATATTTTGACGATTCACGGTAAAATTTTAACCAATTTGACGCTAACTGTAGCCGAAAATGACCGTTTGACGCCTGACGGTAAAGGGCATTCCTACCCTCCCATAAGGGATGCTTCAAGTAGACACCAGACCTACCTTAACAGCTAAATAGAGCACTGCTATACATGATTTAAATTTATTTACTATAAGGGTGTATCTTATTGTCATCATTAGAGAAGCTAGTAGTTGTGGCAGGAAATATGATGATGTACAATTTTTTAAGTGATTATTTATCATGTAATTACACTTATAATGGTCATCTTCTTTATTCACGCTTAAGCATAGGCCCTGCAACTCATTTCACAATGAAAAAATACTCTTAAGGTGGATCATCTGTATTTTCCTTAGATACAATTTTCTATAAGTATTTTGCCACAATGTAGATTTTACCATGCTTTTTTTTTAAATAATGATAAAAAGTATGGGTCACTGTGCTATTTTTCAAACTACAGGTCGTGCAAAATTGCCCAAAATTGCATAGATTATTCATGCAAAAACACTTATTTGTGACTAAAAAGAAATCTATGAAATAGAATTTTAAAATAAACTAGGGCTATTCCAGAAATAAATGTAGGGATGCCCATGACCCATACAAATAGATTTTTTCAGCGACCCATAACCCATATAATTAAATAGAGGTTTGATACCACCACCCATCTAATTAAAAAAAAATGAAAGTCAATACAGCAGTGTACAATGATCTACTTAAAAACTATTATATCTTTTAGGTATATAATGACTTTCAACACAACTATTGTAGAATTAGAATACAAAGCTTGAAAAATTTCATTCAGACTTCAGATCTCCTTTTGTACTTTTATATAATTTATATCAAAATATAAAAGGAAGATTCCAACTGGGGTATGGCTGTTCCAACTTTGTGAAAAGGGTCAGGAGTCAATTCCAATAAAAAATATGGGTATAATAAACCTGTTTTTTTTACTATTTTGTTAATTTTTCCTTTATCTTCAACAATCTCACTCTGCTAGTGTGAGATATGGGCTCATCTCAGCTCGCTGTAAAGGGTGCACATGCATTGTCAACTAAAATGTCATTGATGCCATACGCAAAACAGTGATAAGACCAACAATAATCTATGAATGTTATATTATACTTTATATTGAATGTACATTGTATGGATTGACCCAGAGGTACATGTAGTAGTGTTCTGGCTAGAAACTGTGGGTAGATGGGCACATTCCTATAAAAAGGGCACTTTCTATAGAGGCTCTCATTTTTACAACAGATTTTTCTTTTGAATTGACAAATATAGATAGCCCCTTTATTCTCAAAATGACTTCCTTTAGGCAGAGATGTGTGAGGTTTCCTATGCCTTATATTAAAATCCATTTGTTGCCTTCACCAAGATGTAGTCAAATAGAGGTATACAGAAATTATTAAAAGGAACTACATTTACTGGCACTTAAGGTGGATTTACAAGTGAGAGCCTATATCTGTTACTGTTAATAATTATCTTTAAAGCTTTAAAAACCTAGAAGACAAAAGTATTCATTTGACAAGGGGGGGTTTGGGGGTTTAACGACCTTGACTACCCATGAGGGTCTTACATGGTTGTTACTATTCATTAAGTAAGTTGAATTGAACATAATTACAAAATTCTAATCTAAAAATAATGGTCTACTAAGAAATTCTTTTTTTATGCCCCACCTATGATAGAAGAGGGGCATTATGATTTTCGGTCGATTGCGAGTGGGGCATCCATGTACTATGGACACATTCTTGTTTCCAATAAAATGTACTTTTTTAAAACAAAAATAATCAAAGCTGTACTTCTTTTCATTAAAATGACATTCTCTTGCAGTTGAAAAGTAAAATAAATTGCTGTGTATTTCAGTTATCAGTAAAAACGTGTTTTAAAGAAAATCCACTTTAAGGGGAAATGAATAAATCCACATTATAAAATAAAAAAAACATAAAAATTGTCAGGGATTCATTCCTGTTTTATCACCTTTTGTAAAGTCATATTTTATGTTATTTATATACAAAAGCTTCTATATCTTAATAAGTTATTGTACAACCACCCATCCAATTAAATTGTGGAGAAGAACAACTAATTACATTTGCTCCAACCTCCACAACCCATGCAAAAAAAGATCAACTGCCATCCAACCCTCCAATACATTTATTTCTGGAATAGCCCCTATGAAAATATAGGTTTTATAATTTGCTTTATGAAAATAGAGATAAAAATTGTGTCTGACACTGAACTTGTTTTCTTGCTACAAGTAAAAAATGAAAATTTCTTTAACATTCCTTTATAATATTTTGCTATTTGAGTTATCTCCCCTTCAATGGCTAAGTTGAAAAATTGTTTTGAACAACCACAAATATTTAAATATGTTAAAATAGTCTATACAATGCAATTAATCACTTATTTTTATGCCCCACCTACAATAATAGAGGGGCAATTTTTTTTTTTTGGTCTTTGCGTCCGTTCATGTGTCTGTCCGTCTGTCCCGCTTCAGGTTAAAGTTTTTGGTCAAGGTAGTTTTTGATGAAGTTGAAGTCCAGTCAACTTGAAACTTGTTCCCTATGATATGATCTTTCTAATTTTAATGCCAAATTAGAGTTTTGACACCAATTTCACAGTCCACTGAACATAGAAAATGATAGTGCGAGTGGGGGCATCCGTGTACTATGGACACATTCTTGTTCTTTATTCAAATAAACAGTCTTACACATTAATTGCCAATCTATCTTTAAATTTTCAGATTTAAATAAAGAACTAGACTGATTGTGTACTGCTATTTTACAATCCAAGATGGCGATATACAGTTAATCTACCTTTAGTCATGAACATTTCAGTATAACTACAATCAATTTTTTTATGCTCCTGCTGTCACCAGAGGGGGCATTAAGTGTTACCCTTGTCTGTCCATACTTGTAACCAAATGTTATGAAACTTATACACAAATGCTTATTACCACAAAACACAGATCAAGCTCGAGTTATGCCCCTTTATAATGTTACATGCAAGCCGGGGCATCATCTGTGTCCCATGGACACATTCTCCTTTTATTTTGTAAGATTTTTTGTGAAAAGAGCCCCAGGCTTGTAAAAATCATCTATTCAGACCAATGGAATCTTAAATAAAATTTTCGTAAAATTTAACTTTGGGCCAGTGAATTCTTGAATTAATCTTGAAGCGTGCATCTCATCTTCATGCTTGTCAGAAGTCTAGTTATAACTTTGGAGAATTTTTCAATAGTGTCCATTCTTTACATAAAAGACACTTCACCCTGTTATCAAGTATAATCAAAACATTAAAATGAAACAAATACATCTTTCATAATTTTGATTTCAGAAATTAGAGGATTTAATGAAAACAGCAGCACAGGACAAAAAGGTAAAATTGTTTACAATAAGAGATAAATGGACTAATTTCTAAACATTACAATCATTGTATCTGTCATTTAAAAGTAATTGTCATGTTTGAAATACAAGTGTTTTTGGTACATTGAAAAAACTATCCTCACACATGTTTTTTTACAGAGCCATTTTATTTGCTTATGATTAAATGCCTTCGAAATATCCCATTTTATTCTTGTTGTAATTTCAATATGCACAATAAGGGCACTCTTGGCTCTTAGTTCACATAACAAGCATTTGAGAAATAAATTTCCATTAAAATGAAAATAATTTTCCTAAAAGCAGTTCTGAGAAGAAGGCTTATCAATATTTAATTTATCCTTTTTCATCATAGATTTTCCTCATTACATATCAGGCGGTGAGATTTTGTTTCATGCATAATTATGGGGGAACACTTTGCAAACGGCTCATTTAGTTTATTGATTGATTTTGTCAGATTTGCTGTAATAAGTGCTTGTGTAGTATTTTCTACCAAATTATGAATGAGTAATTATAATATATTGGATATTGTAAAAACATGTTCCATTGAAAAGAAAATTGTATGTAACGATTGAAAAAGAACCTTGATATAATCATAATGTATCTGAATTGTACAAGATGATGTCCTGAGAAAATGATTTGTTTGTTGACTATCAGTATTTTGAATTATTATTTACTTACTGTTTGAATATAAATAATTTAGGCATTGATGCTTATAACAGCAAATACCTGACCACATAAAAATTGACATTTATGCTTTTGGAAGCAAATATTAAAAGAAAATTGTCCATTCGTTTGATGTGTTTGTGCTTTTGATTTTGCCATTTGATTAGGGACTTTCCGTTTTGAATTTTCCTCGGGAGTTCAGTATTTTTGTGATTTAACTTTTTTTTGCAAAGTTTTTGTTTTCACTTTTAATACATGGATCCCGAAACTTTACATTATTGAAGGTTATTCAGTTTTTAAAATAGAATAGAGAGGCACATTGACGTGAATTGAATTTATGCACTTTGTTTCTGGGGTTACTGAGGTTTTTATACGACCGCAAAAATTGAAAATTTTTTGGTCGTATATTGGTATGACGTTGGCGTCGTCGTCGTCGTCGTCGTCGTCGTCCGAAGACGCATTGGTTTTCGCACTCTAACTTTAGTTTAAGTGAATGGATCTCCATGAAATTTTACCATAAGGTTCAATACCATAAAAGGAAGGTTGGGATTGATTTTGGGGGTTATGGTACCAACAGTTAAGGAATTAGGGGCCAAAAAGGGGCCAACAATAAGCATTTTTGTAACTTCCAGACAATAACTTGTGTGTAAGTGTATGGATCTCTCTGACATTGTACCACAAGGTTCCATATCACAAAGGGAAGGCTGTAATTGATTTTGGGGGTAATTGCCTCAAAATGTTAGGAATTAGGGGCCAAAAAAGGGGCAAAAAACAAGCATTTTTCTAGTTTCATGACAATAACTTGTGTGTAAGTGTTTGGATATTTCTGAAATTGTACTACAAGGTTCCATATCACAAAGGGAAAGCTGGAATTGAGTTTGGGGGTAATTGCCCGAAACATTTAGGAATTGGGGGCCAAAAAGGGGCCAAAAAGGGGCCAAAAATAAGCATTTTTCTAGTTTCCAGACAATAACTTGTGTTCAAGTGTATGGATCTCTCTGAAATTGTACTGCAAGGTACCATACCACAAAGGGAAGGCTGAGATTGAGTTTGGGGGTGATGAATCATAAGGGGGTTCAAAAAATTTTGGGGGGGGATTTTTTTTTTTCTTTTTTTTTTCTTTTTTTCCTTTTTTTTTTCTTTTAAAATTTTCCATTTTAAGTTGGTTATTTCTGATTTATATTTAAAAGCAAATAATAATGATATGGTAGGAGATACACACCAAACAGGATGTGTAAATTATTATATAATAAGTATTGTGCAATAGCAAGAAATTTTCAATTGCACAGTATTGCACAATAGCAAGAAATCTTCAATTGCACAGTATTGCGCAATAGCAAGAAATCTTCAATTGCACAGTATTGCGCAATAGCAAGAAATATCCAATAGCACAATATTGCGCAATAGCAAGAAATTGTCAATTGTACAGTATTGCGCAATAGCAAGAAATAATCAATTGCACAGTATTGTGCAAAAGAAGATACTTCGTATAAATTGCTTATTTCTTGATCAATTTCAATGGGGTTTTATTCTTGAATTCTTGGGGTTCTTTAATATGCTGAATCTAACCGTGTATTAAGTTTTTGGATTTTGGGCCCCGTTTTTAAATTGGTCCACATTGAGGTCCAAAGGGTCCAAAATTGAACTTTGTTTGATTTCATCAAAAATTGAATTATTGGGGTTCTTTGATATGCCGAATCTAACCGTGTATTTAGATTCTTAATTTTTGGTTCTGTTTTCAAATTGGTCTACATAAAGGTCCAAAGGGTCCAAAATTAAACTTAGTTTGATTTCAACAAAAATTGAATATATGGGGTTCTTTGATATGCTGAATCTAACCATGTATTTAGATTTTTGATTATGGGCCCAGTTTTCAAGTTGGTCCAAATCGGGGTCTAAAATTAAACTTTGTTTGATTTCAACAAAAATTGAATAAATGGGGTTCTTTGATATGCTGAATCTAACCATGTATTTAGATTTTTGATTATGGGCCCAGTTTTCAAGTTGGTCCAAATCGGGGTCTAAAATTAAACTTTGTTTGATTTCAACAAAAATTGAATAAATGGGGTTCTTTGATATGCTGAATCTAACCATGTATTTAGATTTTTGATTATGGGCCCAGTTTTCAAGTTGGTCCAAATCGGGGTCCAAAATTAAACTTTGTTTGATTTCAACAAAAATTGAATATATGGGGTTCTTTGATATGCTGAATCTAACCATGTATTTAGATTTTTGATTGTTGGGCCCCGTTATCAACTTTGTCCACATTGAGATCAAAAGGGTCCAAAATTAAACTTTGTTTGATTTCATCAAAAATTGAATATATGGGGTTCTTTGATATGCTGATTCTAACCATGTATTTAGATTTTTGATTATGGGCCCAGTTTTCAAGTTGGTCCAAATCGGGGTCCAAAATTAAACTTTGTTTGATTTCAACAAAAATTGAATATATGGGGTTCTTTGATATGCTGAATCTAACCATGTATTTAGATTTTTGATTATGGGCCCAGTTTTCAAGTTGGTCCAAATCGGGGTCCAAAATTAAACTTTGTTTGATTTCAACAAAAATTGAATATATGGGGTTCTGTAATATGCTGAATCTAACCGTGTATTAAGTTTTTGGATTTTGGGCCCCGTTTTTAAATTGGTCCACATTGAAGTCCAAAGGGTCCAAAATTTAACTTTGTTTGATTTCATCAAAAATTGAATTATTGGGGTTCTTTGATATGCTGAATCTAACCGTGTATTTAGATTCTTAATTTTTGGTTCCGTTTTCAAATTGGTCTACATAAAGGTCCAAAGGGTCCAAAATTAAACTTAGTTTGATTTTAACAAAAATTGAATTTTTAGGGTTCTGTGATATGCTGAATCTAAACATGTATTTAGATTTTTGATTATGGGCCCAGTTTTCAAGTTGGTCCAAATCGGGGTCCAAAATTAAACTTTGTTTGATTTCAACAAAAATTGAATATATGGGGTTCTTTGATATGCTGAATCTAACCATGTATTTAGATTTTTGATTTTTGGGCCCTGTTATCATTTTTGTCCACATTGAGATCAAAAGGGTCCAAAATTAAACTTTGTTTGATTTCATCAAAAATTGAATTCTTGGGGTTCTTTGATATGCTGAATCTAACCATGTATTTAGATTTTGGATATTGGACCATAATAGGTGAATGTCCAATTTAAAATTTTTAAGTTCTTAGACCACATTCATTCTGTGTCAGAAACCTATGCTGTGTCAAATATTTAATCACAATCCAAATTCAGAGCTGTATCAAGCTTGAATGTTGTGTCCATACTTGCCCCAACTGTTCAGGGTTCGACCTCTGCGGTCGTATCAAGCTGCGCCCTGCGGAGCATTTTATTACTTTTAAACGGACGATGTACATTGCTGCTAACAGGCCAGGAATGTCGCTGTGTTGACGGATTTTCATATATGTAAAATCATGTGCTTTCTATGCAAGAATACTTCTACAAAGCTTACCTTGAGAAATTTCTGTTCTGTAAGAATGTTACCGTTGTCTATTTTTATATGCAAGTAGGGCAAACCACATTTGAAATTATACAAGCAATTTATATTAAATGTTTCACACAAGAAATGATGAACTTAGATAAAAATGTTTTAACTTAGAAAGGATAAATACATATAAAATGTTTCAACTAAGAAATGATGAATATGTATAAAATGTTTCACCCCAAAAATGATGAATAAGATTAAAATTTGAATTGGAAATCTTTCATTATTGATAATTGCAAACATTTAAAGTAATAACTTCTGTTAGTCTTCCCTAACCTGTCTTGCCATGTGACTGTTAAATCCTCGATTGGACTTTATGTTTTATATGTTGGTATCATTAGGACTTAGAAAACAAAGTGAAAGAACTGGAGTCTGTCCTGGATGAAAAGCAGAAAAGCATCCAGAAAAGAGATAAAGCTGTAATGGGAATGAGAACTCTTATTGTGGAGAAGACCAAGGAGGTAATTATTAACCAATAGTTAAGTATAGTTCTGTTGAGTTGGATTTTGTAATTCACCTTTATATTTGATTCAAATTAGCTACCAATTTCATGCTTGATGACCTTCAGTATTTAGAAGAAATTATTTGACCTTATCATGTCATCCTGTTGATTCTTTTATTGAATGGACCAATTCAGATATAGTGTTGTATTATGGGACATCACTGTTTGCATTTTCAAATCTCTTTTTTGTGGAAACTGACACTGCGCAATGTGATCATTAGGAAAAAATAGTTTCTGAATTGGTTAATTGCTATAGCATCAATGCACCTCAGTTTCATAAAAGTTGTAAGACATCACTTAATCAGTGAAACCAGCTACTTAGATGTTTCGGATTTGATATTCAAACAGATATTGTTTAGGCAATACAAACTATAACGTGGATATCAACTTACATAAAAATTGATAGCCAAATAAACAAAAATAATCCCTGGACGGAAATTTTCATGTATACAGTAATTGTGTTGCTGAATTTGCTATCTTTTTTAGCTCACCTGGCCTGAAGGGCCAAGTGAGCTTTTCTCATCACTTGGCGTCCGTCGTCGTTAACTTTTTACATTTTGAACTTCTTCTAGAGAACTACTGAATGGAATTAAACCAAACATGGCATGAATGTTCCTTGTGAGGTGCTGACCAAGTGTTGTTACTTTGAAGCTGATCCATCATCAAAGATGGCCGCCAGCGGGGGACTTAGTTTAACATAGGACCCTATGGGAAATACATACAAATGTCTTCTTTTAGAGAACCACTGAATGGAATGAAACCAAACATGGCATGAATGTTCCTTAGGAGGTGCTGACCAAGTGTTGTTACTTTGAAGCCAATCCATCATCCAAGATGGCCGCCAGCGGTTGACTTAGTTTAACATAGGACCCTATGGGAAATACATACAAATGTCTTCTTTTAGAGAACCACTGAATGGAATGAAACCAAACATGGCATGAATGTTCCTTATGAGGTGCTGACCAAGTGTTGTTACTTTGAAGCCGATCCATCATCCAAGATGGCCGCCTGCGGTTGACTTAGTTTAACATAGGACCCTATGAGACATATTTACAAATGTCTTCTTTTAGAGAACCACTGAATGGAATGAAACCAAACATGGCATGAATGTTCCTTATGAGGTGCTGACCAAGTGTTGTTACTTTGAAGCCAATCCATCATCCAAGATGGCCGCCTGCGGTTGACTTAGTTTAACATAGGACCCTATGAGACATATTTACAAATGTCTTCTTTTAGAGAACCACTAAATGGAATGAAACCAAACATGGCATGAATGTTCCTTATGAGGTGCTGACCAAGTGTTTTTACTTTGAAGCCGATCCATCATCCAAGATGGCCGCCAGCGGGGGCTTAGTTTAACATAGGACCCTACGGGAAATACATACAAATGTATTCTTTTAAAGAACCACTTTATACAAAGTCCTCAGAAATGGTCCTGATTATTTTTAACTGTAATTTGTTCCATGTTTGACTACGAGTACAGATTCTGGATTGTAGATATACTAAAGGTCCATTCATAATTAGTTGTAATGTTGTACTTAATATTTAAGTGTCTGTTGTTTATACTGTACATATTTCTCCTTTGGTCAGTGGATGTGCGTTTTGTAATAATGAACAGTATATAACGCCTGAGTAAACATCCAGAAAAACAGTTACCTCCTTGCAAAAATCTTTTGACCTGACATTAAAAACCTGTCTGAGTATAAGTCTAACTTGCCGAAATGTATGCCCAATGAACAAAATCCTCAAAGTCACACATAATGAGTTCTTAAGACAATTAATTTAAGCAACATTTTAATTATCCTGATTTGCTTCAGAACTCTCCATTTGAACTCATGATATGTAAAATTAAGCATTTAATACTCATATCAACAATATAATCAACCTAATTCAAAATCCTGCTCTATCCCATTATAAATAAACTTCTGTGTAAATACATGTATTGTGTAGCAGTGCCAGTTGTATCCAGGTTTGAATGAAACATAAAACATAAATGAACTATAACTTTTATTATTTTATATTCATCACTTAATTTTGGCCCTTGGGGAATCTACTCAGCTAAAATTAAATTTTTTGTTCCATGCCTAAGCCAAGAGCCTATGTGCGTACTGAAAAGTAGCAAAGTAAAGACCCCTGGCTTGACATCACACCAATCCAATGGAACTATGGTTCCAAATAAATGCGTGAGGCTATCAGGAAGCATATGAGGCTATCAGGAAGCCTATGAGGCTATGTCTGAGGAAGCCTATGAGGCTATGAGGAAGCCTAGTATGTGGCTATGAGGAAGCCAAGTAGTGTTGATGTTGAATTGGTGTTGGAATGAAATCGTATGAAATTTGACAGTTTATCCCCAGAAATTCTTGGGGGATGAGTGAAATTTTTGAAACAACCAGTGATAAAATTTCATAAATGTCCATAACACAGATGGTTACAGCTGAGTGTCCCCAAGGATTTGTGATGTGAGAGAGGGGATACCTTCAATAAAGCCATGAGAATACACACAAAACATTAAAGAAAAGATAAGAATAATCACATAATGATAAACATAAAAAACAAACTTTAGTCACAGAACAATACTGAAACTACTTTGAAAACATTCATGCATATTTCTTCTTATTTTTATATAATTTATGAAGAACTTGAGAAATAACATTTTCTTAAAGCTACCTAACCTACTTTGAAAATTTTTTATAGATACTGTTGTTACTAAATACATCTACATGTACTGTATATATCTGAAGACCAGCTTGATCTTCTATTTGTCTTTCCAGCTCTAGAAGCTGTCCCTATTCTAAAGCTTAATGATCTGAGTAACATATAAGTAAATATTGTCTTTCTAAAATTTCTTATCAATGGTTAAGAAAAGTGGGTCAGTTGGATGGATAGGAGTTAATTCCTACAACTGTATAAATTCTAATAAAATCTTGTATGGGCAGATAAGTATTAATTAAATTAAGCCATAATTTATGTAGCTGAATGCTTATGCCCTTTCTAAACAGAACAGTTTTTGATATTTTTTTAATTTAAAAACTACTAAGTGGAGTAAAATGCAGCATATATAATGCATAGATTTACAGCTGGATCAAATGTACATGAGGCCTTGAAAATGTAAACTTGCCACTCTTTAAAAAAAAAATCCATAAAAGCTACAAAGCATGCAGTTCTTAACATCAAATCAGTAAACTTGAAAAAAAAACCTTTTTGCAGACAATTACCATTTTCTCTAAAATCAAAATTATGGTAATCTGATATATCTTGGTTTTTGCAGTATATTTACAGAATTTAAGACATGTTCAAGCCTAGTTACGGTGTATTACTTTCTGACAGCAAAGGATAATTTTTATTACCTTGCAGATACCTTTACCTTATTCTACATAAATACAAATTAAAGGTAGAGTATAGTAAACTCAGAATTTAAAGCAATATTATAAAATCCTCAGAAACAGCAGGTAAACTAGTAATTATAATCCATTCAATAACATAAAGGTCTCAAACTTCTGAACCCAGTCTCATAAACAGTTCCTGCAGTATTTATAAGCATGTTACTATTCCAAAGATCATCAACTGCTGATTTAGGACCACATACATCTGAGCTGCATGGGCACTTCATTGAAAGTTGTGCTGCACTGGGTCTGGTTTGTGAAATCTGTCTATCTAGGTGCATGTTGAAATGAGGATGCTCTAGTATCTAATGTTTGTATGGTTGAATATGGATAATGTATCCTGTTTAAAACATGGGAACATGAACTCTGATTAATATGACCAGTTGCTGAACATTATGCATTTACTACAGATGAAGTTGAATCCACAACTAAAAGTATTAGTCCCTTTAATCTAGTTTACTTAATCCAGGTTTAAAACATCCCATTACATAACAGTAAAACATCTAGAGCACTGAGATTTAACATTAAAGTCTCTTGGGTATGTACCCTGGAGATCTGAACTGCTTGGTACTGAATTCTCTGTCATTATCCAAGAGTATTGAACAGTTTATAACATGATATGAATACCATCAATGTTCAAGTGTATAATGTATATATGACTGAGCAGCAATGATAAATATAAAGCTTAACAATTAAATCTGTGAAGTTGTTGATCCAACTAGCATTAAATAATATAGTCAAGCTGTTGCCACAGCTATGCAGAAAAAGAAGCATGACAAACTGGTAGAGTTCAAAGCTTGTGATTGTCCATCTGATGTTCCCAATGTGCATACAGGAGGTGCAATGTCTTGTTTCCCTCAGTGTATAAATATGCAAATAAAAGAAATGAAGAAAGGTGTCAGTTTTCACAATATATCAAATGCTGTTATAAAATATAAAATTGTTTGTTATGTAAGTATCTATCTGTAAAGCTAGCATAGTAACGATTTAACCCATATCACGGTATTCTAGAACTATTAACATTTAGATAAAATGTTTATACTTATATGTTCACAAGTTATTTGTTCTTAATTCATTTTTTCGCCATGATATCGCCTTTATGTGCTGAGGCGGCGTAAATCAACCACAAATCAAATCAATCAATCTAAATACTCCATTTACCAATTGTGTTTACCAAAAAAACCAATTTTGATTGACTTTAATTATGGAGATGCCATATAACTGTAACAACATAATTGTTTCTCTTTGTACATAATGCAAGGAAATATATGGTAAATAGATCATGAAATTAATTTGGCAGTAAGTGGAGTATATGTTATAAAAATAGATATTATACTAAAGAAATAAATCAAAATTATCCCATGAAGATGAAGAAATGAAAACAAATTATTATATCTGACATATATATGCTATTGTCAATAACCAAGTTAGCTTATGTGAATACCAGTGCATAAATATTCAGTGTCTAATTCACAAATAATACAGATGGTCTTGAGTTATAGCTTCTGTAGGTACTGAAGTTGTGTATCTTTTAATTACTTTACAGTTTTTGTCGAGCCTTCGACTTTTGTCGAAAAAGCGAGACATAGCGATCCTACATTCCGTCGGCGTCGTCGTCGTCGGTGGCGGCGTCCACAAATATTCACTCTGTGGTTAAAGTTTTTGAAATTTTAATAACTTTCGTAAACTATCCTGGATTTCTACCAAACTTGGAAAGAAGCTTGTTTATGATCATAAGATAGTATCCGAAGTAAATTTTGTAAAAAAAAAAATCCATTTTTTCCGTATTTTACTTATAAATGGACTTAGTTTTTCTGCCAGGAAACATTACATTCACTCTGTGGTTAAAGTTTTTAAAATTTTAATAACTTTCTTAAACTATCCTGGATTTCTACCAAACTTCGAAAGAAGCTTGTTTATGATCATAAGATAGTATCCAGAAGTAAATTTTGTAAAAAAAAAAATTCCATTTTTTCCGTATTTTACTTATAAATGGACTTAGTTTTTCTGCCAGTTAACATTACATTCACTCTGTGGTTAAAGTTTTTAAAATTTTAACAACTTTCTTAAACTATCCTGGATTTGTACCACACTTGGACAGAAGCTTGTTTATGATCAAAAGCTAGTATCTAGAAGGAAATTTTGATAAAATTTTGTTCCATTTTTTCCGTATTTTACTTATAAATGGACTTAGTTTTTCTTCCAGTCAACATTACATACAGTCTGCAGTTTAAGTATTTAAAACATTTATTAGATTCATAAATTATCCTGGATTTTTACCAAACTTGGACAGAAGCTACTTACAATCAAAAGATAGTATAGAGAGGAATATTCTTATTTATTTTTTTCCACATTTTTGTTGAGCCTGCGATTAACAGTAAAAGTAGGCGAGACACTGGGTTCCGCGGAACCCTTACGAATTTTATTCCTTTATTAGTCTTTGTGCTTATAATTATGTTCCTTTGGTTGTATGACTCATGACGTGACTTGGTATTTGTTCATCAGCTATCCAGGTTTTTAGCGGTTCCTGTTGCAGGTGGGTCAAGAGGTGCAATTATGATGCAAGAGGTTTTTAAAGTGTTGTTTTCACTTGATACTGTTGTCTTTATATTTTACTTGATTTGTACTTTATTGAGAAAGTGTAAACTATATGCTGTATGTACTATCAACTACAAAAACTTTTTGTTGCTGTCTTTGAAAATTTACTATCAACTACAAAAAAAAAAGTTGGCAACTATGTAGATTTATTTGTATGTAAATGTTTGAGTTTTTAGTCAGATTTGTATGTTGGTGATGTTTACACAGTTTTGCTGCTGGATCCTAATTATTGTCACATTAACCTATTATATCTCTGTTTGGGTTGCTCACCCAATTGTACATGTAGTAAAAAGATACTTGCCTAGAACATTTGTAGGTAAATCCAGTTCATAAACATGGATGGAAATATCTCTGCATGGTCACAACAAACATATGGATCTGATGCTGTTAAAATCGGCTATATCAAATATAATTCACTCTCTAATAAAGGCGCAGTTTATATTGGTCGTCCAAAATTCAGATAACATCAAAAATGTAAAATTATGCACAACACAAATATTGCCAGCATAAATACTCAGCTTTGTAGGGATAATTCATAATCCAAAAATGAAAAAGTTTAGAAGTAATATATACAAAATATGTTACTGCTTCATTACTATCCTATATAAAATTGCTTTAACACTAGTTTTGACATTTGATAAGATGTCCTAATTCCTTTTTTGTCTTTCAGCTTGTAATATTCCAGTTAAATGGATTATTATAGTCCAATGGTTCTCATAAGGAGAAATATTTAATACTCCTCCTACACACACCTTTCCATTTGCCAGACATTTTCATACTAGTTATTCCAAAATAAATGTGTATTTAGTCTGAATCAAAATTTAAATAGTTCAAAATCTGTATAACCTGCTTTGGTAAAGTATTAATCCAAATCACTGAAACATTAAGAAGTTTTTAGCTAAGCTACTTTTTGAGCAAAAATTATTCTTTTAACTGCTTAATCTGCATTGAAAAAACTGGACACTAAAGGCAGCATGTACTGGTTTTCAATATACAACTACTTAATGGGATATTCCTAAATGGGAGGAGCTAAACTACACCCAAGTTTATGTGCAAACAAACAAAGGATAAAGGAAAGCCAGATGCCACAAGTGGTCACTAATTAACAAAACATGTACATTTGTAATGGAACTGATGTAATTAAACCCCCTGCTAAGAACACCTGATAAACTCACATGTAGCTGATTAAGATATGATAATAAATCTGTTTCTTCTCAATAGTAAAGAAAACAAAAAATCCTGGGAAAATCATAAAATAATGACTACTGAGTGTAATGGAAATCAAACTATGTATAAACATAATTTATATAACATATAAGTAACTATTAATGGAATGAAACCAAACATGGCATGAATGTTCCTTTTGAGGTGCTGACCAAGTGTTGTTACTTTGAAGCTGATCCTTCATCCACGATGGCTGCCAGCAGGGGGACTTTCTTTAACATAAGACCCTATTGGAAATACATACAAATTGTTCTTCTAGAGGTGCACTGAATGGAATGAAACCAAACATGGCATAAATGTTTCTTATGAGGTGCTGATGAAGTGTTGCTCATTTGGCCTCACTCATTATTAGGGTATCTGTTATGATTTTAATCTATTTTAACATGATTTCCAAAACCAAAGTAGAATCAGGTGAGCGACACAGGCTCTTGAGAGCCTCTAGTTTCAATAAACTACTAATGTAAGGCTTAGCCAGTACTTCCTGTGAATGGTCAGTCCTCATTTTAGTCTGACCTACAGAAAGAATGGTGTCAGTAGACTCAATATTAGTTCTAGTTTTTCACTATCCCATTTAATTGAACAAATTTGAAAAGACTAATACAGACTGTTATGAATAATATTTACAGGCAGAAGACTTTACAAAGAAGCTAGAGGACAAAGAGGGAGAACTGAGAGCATTACAGAAGGAATATCAAGATATGAAGTTAGGAAAGAGCAAAGTAAGTCAATTTATGGTCAAACTGCATGCTTTTTGTAATCCTTTGATTTGCAGTGAGTTTTGAATGCCTTTTATTCATGTGAATTCATTTTTGACTCAATTTATTATGTGAAAAGTAATATCTTCTGTGTTGTGATGTTTCATTCATTCTTGGTGTTATAAAAAAGTGTCAATAGTTTTTGCAACACCTACATGTATTTTTTATTTAATAAAAGTTCAAACCAAAAGATCTTATTTGAAAGTTAATCTTGAAGAGTTCTTGGAATGGTTAATTATATTCTGTGTATAGAATGGCTGTAAGCTTTACATGTCTGTCTGACAGGGTTCATTTGACCTTGCCCTATTTTTATGCCCCCGCCGTAGCGGAGGGTGCATTAAGTTTTACCCTTGTCCGTACGTCCCAAAATTGGTTTCCGTTCTCTAACTTGAGTTTGCCTCAACCAAATGTTATGAAACTTATACACAATGCTTATTACCACAAAATACAGATCAAGTGTGAATTTTGATAGCTTTACTCTAACTGTTCTAGAGTTATGCCCCTTTATAAATGGAAAAATTACCAAATTTTTAGTTTCCTTTCTCTAACTTAAGTTTGCCTCAACCAAATGTTATGAAACTTATACACAATGCTTATTACCACAAAACACAGATCAAGTTTGAATTTTAGTGACGTTACTTTAACTGTTCTAGAGTTATGCCCCTTTATCAATGGAAAAATTACCAATTTTTTAGTTTCTGTTCTCTTACTTAAGTTTGCCTCAACCAAATGTTATGAAACTTATACACAATGCTTATTACCACAAAACACAGATCCAATTTGAATTTTGGTGGCGTCACTTAAATCGTTCTTGAGTTATGCCCCTTTATAAATGGAAAAATTGCAAAATTTTTAGTTTCCGTTCTCTAACTTAAGTTTGCCTCAACCAAATGTTATGAAACTTATACACAATGCTTATTACCACAAAATAAAGATCAAGTTTGAATTTTGGTGGGGTCAATTTAACCATTCTCGAGTTATGCCCCTTTATAAATGGAAAAAAATGCAAAATTTTAGTTTCCGTTCTTCAATTAAAGTTGCCTCAACCAAATGTTATGAAACTTATACACAATGCTTTTTACCACAAAAAACAGATCAAGTTGAATTTTGGTTGCGCCACTTTAATCATTATCGAGTTATGCCCCTTTATAAATCGAAAAATTGCAAAATTTGGTGTTAAGTTTGCCCCAACCAAACATTATGAAACCTTTACACAATACTTATTACCACAAAACTCAGATCAAGTACAAATTTGGGTAGCATCACTTTTATTGTTCTTGAGTTATGTCCCTTTATAATGTTGTATGCAAGAGGGGGCATTATATTGGGTTTATAAAAGCTTCTTTTGCAAACACAAGTATTTCAATTTCTCATCATTGTAGAACTTAATCAAAAGAGGTTCTTTTAAGCACTGAATAATTTATTTTTACGTAAATAATTTTGATGGAAATGCAAAGAAACTGCCAAAAACGTGACAACTGTTCAAATAATTTTTAGATCTCCAATATCAGAATGAAATATAAATCATTGAAATTATTTTTGTCGTATCTAGATCCCAATGACGTGACACAGATTGAGTAATCAGTATTATTATACTTCATGTTAAAATGTCAGATTTTGATTTGTTAATAAGAGAGAGATAAATTTACTTTATC
Organism: Mytilus californianus; assembly: GCF_021869535.1. Classification (NCBI taxonomy): domain Eukaryota; kingdom Metazoa; phylum Mollusca; class Bivalvia; order Mytilida; family Mytilidae; genus Mytilus; species Mytilus californianus. Next base: position 63,353,366 of record NW_026262668.1, on the reverse strand, counting down.
CCATAGCTTATACTCTATAACCCCTGATGGAGAAGGTTGATCAATTGTGCACTTTATTAGATACGGATTGTTGTTATGTATAAGACGCCATAGTTTATTACTTTCAATTAAAAATTTAAAACACAGTAATAACAAAACATTCAGTATAATAAATTAAACAACACATAGCTGAGAGGGTAAAAGAGCAGATTGTTACCCCTCAAAAAAAATTTATAAACCTTGGCTTTGCCTCAGTTGACAATGTTTTCTCAGGGTAACAATCTGATCTATCAACCTCTCAGCTGTGGGCTATTTATATATTAATATACTGCAGCTGTACTATTTGAGCAGTCAAATTGCATTGACTGTATATTCATTTGTCATATACAGTCACTGACCGTATATCGACTTGTTTATGATGTTGACAATGCGTTTCCGTAGAGTTTTATTTATGACGTCAATAAACAATACAGGTTCACGGAAATTTTACATCGTCTGCTCCAAATTAAAGAAATGATGGTTTTTACCCTAAATATCTCATTTGGAACAGTTAAAGGAGTTGTAGTATATAAATTGTCTCGAAATATAAATTGTATATGTACTCAGCTCAAAACAGGTAGAAATGCTCTGCAAAGCCTCGCTTTCTATCTGTTTCTAAGCCTTGTACAAATAAAATTTATATTTCGAGACAATGTATGGTTATTCTATATTTCCATTTTATTACAGAAATTGAATTCAGTGTCATAAAAAAAACCCTCATTTGATCAATGAATTTAAACAATATGATTGCAAAAAAAGAAAAGTTGGACAACTTTGGCCTACAACTATAAATAATTATACGGATCACAAAATAAAACCTCACTTTATTGCTGGGTCCTTCAATTGCAATAACAAGTGCAGACAATAATTTCTGAATTTATAGTATGTGTTCAGATGACAGGGTTCTTCTGGCATTGACCTCATTTTCATGGGTCATTGGGCATCTTAAAGTTTTCATGAGTATGTTCCTTTCTTAGATAGTATAAGCAATAGATCAAATTTGACAGGGTTGATCTGACCTTGACCTTATTATCATGATTCATTGGTCAGCAATGGTGGCAACAGCTGTGTTTGCTCTTTGAATTTAGGGTCATGTTCAGGCGGAAAAGAGTTGGATAATCCATATTTTGTATACAGAAGCCTTACAATCTGATGGTTCGGTCTGGATAATATGTCTGTTATGCTTTACCTGATTTATACGGTTTAATGACCCCTTTAAAAAAGTGCATAGTTTTTGTATTGCCTCAACAAAGTTGTGGAGGCATGATTCTTGCTAAGCAGCATAACATTTATTGAAGTTTTACAATTAGGTCAGTTTAATGGGAACCACTGATGGTACGTCAATAATATTCATCATATTTGATTTGCATTCGTATCAGCATCGACACCTCTTATTTTCATGAATTTGAAGATGATTTGCATAGTTAACATGGTAAGCGTTGCTTTTTAAATTTCAACATTTCTTGATCTATTTTCTATGTAAATTACACACAGACAGACATATCTCAGTGTTGGTTTATTTTATGACATTATTCTGTTCCGATATTATGAGTAACTGTATTTGATTAGTCAGGGGACTTACTTAAATGAGTGATTTTCTAAATCACTGATTCAAGTAACATTATGTCCACAAAGGTTGGAAGTAAGAGTTGTCTTTCTTAAATAATCACCTTTCTCTTTCATGGTTGATTGGTCAACAATAAGTTTTAATGATTAGATCTGTTTCTCAGATACTATAATTGATATGTCAACTATATTGGGTGTATAGAATGATTGCAAGGTGCACATGTTTCATGTTAGCCTGACTGCTTTCATCTAACCTTAAACTCATTTTCCTGGATCATTACTCACTTTAATTTTCGTAATAAATCTGTTTCTAGGATACTATTAGTAATAGGTCAACTTACTACTATATTTGATATGTAGAATGATTTTAAGGATTACATGTCCATCTGACAGGGTTTATCTGACCTTGACCTTATTTTTATGGACAGACTATTATTGTAGCTGCTTCAAAAGATAGACCTTGTCCACTTTCTGGCTTCTAAAATATGACGCAATAATTAAAACTATACAATTAAAAAAGATGACTTATTTTAGATCTGCTTAAGATCAACATAAAGCTTTTGTAAGATTATAAGTATAATGTATTTCTAACATGATTACAATTTGGAAAAACAAGACCATTTTTAAGCAGCCATTTACCAATCAAATTTTAGATTGATAACTTATGTTAATTAGGGTATTCCCGTATTGATTGTAAATAAGATAGTTAACCAAAGGTTTCATACTTCTGTTAAATGGAATTAAAGTTACTTAAGTTTGGTGGATAGGATTCTAAAATTGTATTAACAAGGTGAATAAAATCCACTTTTAGCTGCACTCATCTATTTGAAAGGTTTAAACAAGTTTAAAGTCATGCTGGTTTCTTTTATTTTTAAATGCCTCATGTAGATTTGATTTCACATGGTTCAATGGGCAATGCATTATTTTAGTTTTATTTGAATGTCAATGTTGCATTTAACTTAAATCTTCAAAAAACTATTGTAGTATTGCACTTTTTGTCTCGCCCTTGACAGAGTCAAAAAGCGAGACATAGGTATGCTATTTCCGGCGGCAGCGGCGGCATCGTCCTCTGCGTCGTCAACAATGTATTAGTTTGTGATTAGGTCTAGTTCATGGTGAACCACTAGTGGTAGGTCAATGATATTTGGCATGCAGTTGTTTTGGCATTGGCACATTTCATTACCATGGAGATTATTTGGCCCCGCCCCCTCAGCCAACTCAAGGTCTATTGACTTTGAAACTTTGCTTAGTTTACATGTATTAGTTTGTGATTAGGTCAGTTTATGGGGAACCACTTATGGTAGGTCAATGATATTTGGTATGCAGTTGTATAAGCATTGGCATATCTCATTTCCATGGAGATTATTTGGCCCGCCCCCTCATTCATGGTCTATTGACTTTGAAACTTTTGCTTAGATTTCATGTATTAGTTTGTGATTAGGTCAGTTTAAGGGAAACTGTTAGTGCCCAATAGTGGTAGGTCAATGATAATTGATATGCAGTTGTATAAGCATTAGCACATCTCATTTCAATGGAGAATATTTGGTCCTTACCCCTCAGTCATGGTCTATTGACTTTGAAACTTTTGCTTAGTTTACATGTATTAGTTTGTGATTAGGTCAGTTTTAAGATGAACCACTAATGTTTAGTCAATGATATTCGGTCAATGCATTTGCAAGTTTCATTTCCATGGAGATTATATAACCCCACCCCCTAATTATGGTTCATTGACTTTGAAGTTTTTACATAGTTTACAAGTTAATGTTTGTGTTTAGGTTTGTTTAAAGGGAACGACTTATGAAAAGTCAATGGTATTTGGTTTGCAGTTGTATTAGCATTGGCACATCTCATTTCCATGAAGATTGTTTAGCCCGGTACCTTCAGTCATGGTTCATTGACTTTGAATATTTGCATAACTTACATGTTAAAGTATTGCTATTTTAATTTCAACATTTGCATTATCAAAATAATAAATAGGCGAGACATATCTCTGTGTTAACAGTTAATTTTTTTTATAGTTCCTCCTTTGTAAAACATAATAGTTCTGCTGATTTGGGTCACTGTAATGCATATTTATTATTTTACGCTCATATGAGTTATTGCCATCACTAGGCATCCCTCCTCTGTTGCTGATGTTACCTTTTTATAACCCCCCTCAACTGAGTATCCATCTGTTCATGACTGACTTTTCATCCTCTACACGTTTGGTTTACATTTGATTAATAGAGAACAGGTATTTGAAATTAATGTAATTTTGTTGGAATGTTTATTTTCTATAAAGATAAGTTAAAAAATCGATTTTCATTGATTTCAATTTAACCATTCCAGATTTATGGTACCTGATTATTGGAAAAAATCACAATTTCTTGGTTTCTAGATGATAAATAAAGAACTGCTTTTTGAAATTAATGTAAATTTTAATGGAATGGGTTGTACCAATAAAGACAGGTGAAATTTGATTTTCATTGATTTCCATAATACCATTCCAGAGTTACTGTACCATATTGTTGGAAAAAAATCACTATTTTTGGGGTTTCTAGATGATAAATAGAAAACAGCTTTTTGAAATTAATTGAAATTTTAAAGGAATGATTTGGACCATTAAAAACAGATTAAATTAGACTTTTGTAGTTTTCACTTTTACCGTTCTAGTGTTATGGTACTTGATTGTATGAAAAATTCAATTTTTAGTTTACATATTACAGAAAGAGAAATGCTCTTCTTGAAATGAATGGAAATTTAAATGGAATGTTTTTGACCACAAAATTATAGAAAACTTCATTGGCTCTAACTCAAAATATAAATAATTTTATGTTAAGGGGGTCTTGAAATCTTTTGACAGCTTCCGAAATGCTAATTTTTAACCTTTTCCAGCTGGACCAAATCACTACTTTATTTTAAAATTCATGAATCAAATTTTTTTACAGTGTAATTTTATCCCCCTACTTGCTATTTGAGGCATAAAACATGAAGAAATAAATTTGAAAGGGGTATAAAAAAAAATGGCAAGTAACACACTGTCCACACTAGGGACTATATTTGTGGACAACGAAAATCAAAGGACGATAACTGTGTACTCGGACCACTAAAGACCGGTTGAGTGTAATTTTCTTTGTTTTAACTTTTTCCGTTCTAGAGTAATGGTACTTTTTCCGTTCTAGAGTAATGGTACTTGATTATTGGAAAAAGTCAAATATTTGTGGTGTTTGTATAATAAATGGAGAACCTCTTCTTGAATTATTAATGGAATGGTTTGGACCATTAAACAAAATCATGATCTCTTAGATGCTGCATCAATAGATCACCTCACTAGTTGAAAATCTTCTCTAAAAACATGGACAGGATTTGAACAAAACTGTGTGAAAATTCCTATGGGTATCTAGTTTATAAATTTTATCAGAATTCTACAAAACTATAGTAGCTAGAAGAAAATTAATATTGCAAAAAGGATCAGTAAAACAAGATTTATCTTCATTGAAATTTCATAAAAAAAATTGCCACCCATTTTGCAGTTGTTTACTTTTTCAAAAATAATTCTCCCTGAAACAGCTGAACTTGAACAGATTTAAACCAAACTTTGTGTAAATGTTCCTTTGGAAAATAGTTTTGAAAATGATTTCTGTGATTTTAGCTTATACTTCATGAGCTTCAGGTCAGTTTCCATTTTTATAAAAAAAAAAAAATCATCTGTCCAATAAAGGGTAAACTGCTCCCTCAAGGGGACATTATATTTCATATGCAATACCCTCAGAATACTTGTTGAATTAAAGTTAATGGCCTTTAACTCATTCGACCCCAAGAGATTTCTGGAAAATAAGGCATTTTCCAAAATTTGCAAACTTATGCAAATTAGTAGACTCTTGATGCTGTAACTGGTGCTGATCTATTAAATTGTGTATTGGGATTTGGGGGCGGATGACATGGGTGGGAGGTGGGTGGGAGGTGATATATTTTCTGGTGAGTTTGAACCCACCCCTAATGAAAAATTGTCATTTTCAGTCTATTTTTCAATTTTAATACGACCTTGAGAGGTGAACATTGACTAAACTGTGTTTCTTTGTCATTCAAGTATTACCTTACAGTTACAGCAGTCTATCCATACTGACTGGAAGTTAATGTGACTTGAGAATCTTGCTGGGGAATTATTATTGGCTAGCCAAGTATGCCTAAATGTCCGTTTCTACCGATTTCTGACAAAACGGTGACCTAAATTTTACAGACCACATTTCTTTTAGACATATTATACCTCCTTGTGTTCCTGTACCATGTATGCATGTATTTATGATAATAGTGTATACCTACAGCCCATACCAGTAACGAAGCGGCCATAAAAAGACTCCCACCCCCACCTGATTTTGGCTACTTTTCACGTTTTTTTCGATTTTGAACTCTAAAAAGGCCATTAAAGTTGCCATATTTTCATAATCACACATCTGAGAAGAGTTTATGGACCATGAATTGCATGGTTGAAGTCCCTGCTGTAAAGACAGTTGAGCTGGGGCAGTTCTAAAAAAGTATGGAGGGTCATACAGGCCATCAAAGAATGGTGGTCGCCATCACGACTACAGGCGGGATTGGGGGCGAAGGGGTTAAGCATTAAAAGGACTGTTATTGACATCAATTGCATTGGCAAATACCATTATTGTAATAGGACTAGAAGAATAACTGGGATATATGTAAATGGGAAAGCAACAAGGCCACACAAAAAATTCAAAAAGTCATCTAAATTTGCCTTGCAAATGCAAAGGCTATTTTGAATAGATGTTAGTGGAGTCATTCAATTATTACTTTTTGGATTATGTCTTTTGATAGATTAGTATCAAGTTCCTTAAAAGGTACCAAGTGAGAAATACAGGTTTCTTTGACTTGGAGGGTTCAGTTTATTGAAATGGATCTCTTGGAGATTGGTCAAACTTAAAATCAATTGCTATGAAAATTTGTGATAAAGTATAAAGTCCTGTATTGCAATACATTAATTTATAACATTGGAAAAAAACACGTTCTGAAAGAAAGATATCATTTTGATAAATTATTTGAGATTAGTTAAAATGACCATTAGCTATATGAACAAGTATGCTAAGTGGCTGTCATACTAAATATTTATGTGTTCTATAGGATTATGAAATCTTCAAGTCTTTTTATTTGTGTACAAAACACTTGTTACTTATACAATATGAATTTGTGTTGACAAATTTTAAAGTTAAATAAAACGACACATTAAAATTTGTTTTAGAATAGAATAGTTTGATTATATTTTGTTTGTTCTTTTAAGTTACTAATACTTTATATAACATCATTTTAAACTTCATGAATTCTAATAAATGTTAATGCATGAGCTTTATAAGAACAGAGAGCTGTCCTTATAGTAGATAAACAAATGTTTATCTTAGGAATTTTATTAGAGACTCTACAATTACAAATTATTAATAAATTTAAATAGAATTATCATATGAAATATATAGGAATTTAGTGAGTAAAATGGTTTGACAACTTTGGATTACAGAAAGGATGCATTCATTTATTTAAAGTAAAAGGTAAAATAAAACATTGTTTCCTTTGGATTTTTTAAAATTATTTTTACTGTTTTTTTTTTAAATGCAACAATGTAATTTTTATCAAATTTTAAAGTTAAAGAGTATATCTACTTATTATTTGAAACATAATGAAGTCCAAGTAATTATACACAAATTATGTCTCCACTGTATATCTGTCTGTCTGTCCATCCCTCAATCATAAAAGTTTGTCAATCCTTGGTCGCCTTCAGTTTTCATAGAAATGGAAGGAAACTTGACAGAATTACTTTGTATCATGTGTACTTGTGCTCCGACACATTTTTTTTTATTAGATTGATATTTGGTGTTCATGGACTTTGCATTTGTACATTTGTGGAATTTTGTCAATGCAACATATTTTTTTATAGCTTTCAATCATTGAATGAATGGAAACTTCACAAGTTTGCTTCATCACAATGTGAAGTTTTGTCCATTCTAGTGCTAATTGAATATATACCAATCATTCTCTGAAGGGATATGGCAGAGGACCATTATTTTTATGCCCCTGCCGTAGCGGAGGGGGCATTAAGTTTTACCCTTGTCGGTCTGTACGTCCGCCCGTATGTCCGAAAGTTGGTTTCCTTTCTCTAACTTTAGTTTGCCTCAACCAAATGTTATGAAACTTATACAAAATGCTTATAACTGTGGGTTCATTATTATTCGTTGGATACCAATTTTCGTGGATTTCATGGGTAAAGGTAAACCACAAATTTAAGTGAACAACGAATCACAAACTCTCTATAGGCTTGTATGCAGACTTTTGCTAAACCCTGAAATCAAATATCCACGAAAATAAATGAATCCACAGTACCACAAAACACAGATCAAGTTTGAATTTTGGTGGTGTCACTTTAACTGTTCTAGAGTTATGCCCTTTACAAATGGAAAAATTGCTGAATTTTTCGTTTCGGTTCTCTAACTTAAGTTTGCCTCAACTAAATGTTATGAAACTTATACACAATACTTATTACCACAAAACGCAGATCAAGTACAAATTTGGGTAGCGTCACTTTTACCATTCTTCAGTTATGTCCCTTTATAACTTTATATGATATGCAAGCGGGGGCATCATTTGTGTCCCATGGACATGTTCCCCATTTATTTATACCCCATTTTATGAAGTAAGGATGGGTATATATTTTTTTTTTTTAGTTGTCAATTTGTCAGTCATTTTGATTTTCTTGATGATAAATCAGATACTTAATATCAGATTGCAACGTTACTTAGATATAAGTTCCGAAATAATGAGAGCAAGGTCTCTATGAATTTTGGCATGGCTAAATCTTAGGTCAAGGTCAAGGTCAAGGTAACTAAAAATATACTAGAAATTGGTGTTGAAAAGAAGTTTCAGGATTGTAACTTCAGAACCTTGCATGGATTGGAACAAAACTTAAACATATGGTTGTACATAATGAATGGAAGAATCCTGTTAATTATGAAATCATAGTGATCAAGGTCATAGTTACTGAAAAAGAGTATGAAATAAGTGTAGAAAAGGAGTTTCCAGATAATAACTCTAGAACCTTGCATGGGATCAGAACAAATATGGAAATATGGTAAAATAGAAGGAAATGGGTACCCTATTGGTTTTTAGCTGAATGAATTTAATGTTAAAAGAAATTGAGTGAAATTTGTGAACAATAAGGACATTACCATACAGTGACAGAAAGATTTCTATCACAAGGACAGTAATTCCTTACATGCTTTCCTTCCATGTAAGATGGAAATTTGATTTTCATAATTAATCTCTTTTTTGGGGGGAACATCATACCAAGATTTTTATTGCTAGAGATTAGTATAATTTTGGGTAAGGGGGTTTTTTGGACTTGCTCAAAGATTCTGTAATATTTTCATGTCCAATATTAAAAATTTGAACCAAAAATTATTTGAATTTCAAACAATCTGTCTGTTTTAGAGTTCATTTGACTGCTGTGCAGCATGATTTTGCTCAATGAATGATTATAGTTTTGTTAAATTAGTGCATGCCTTTAAACAGCTCTCTATTCTTATGTGTGTGTTGTTTGATTGTGTTTATTTAGGCTTTAGAACAAAAGCATGAAGAAGTTAATTATTTAGAAGAGAAAGCATTATCTACACAAGCATACTTGCAACAACAAGAAACTGAACTGGAGGTATGTAATTATTTTACTTGATTCAGTTTTATGAAAAAAAATTCAAATTCTTAATCTATTTTTCCCTTAACCAATGATGGCTTTAATACATTATCAAGTCAGGAATATGACAGTTGTTTTCCATTCATTTGATGTGTTTGAGCTTTTGATTTTGCCATTTGATAAGGGACTTTCCAATTTGAATTTTCCTTGGAGTTCGGTATTTTTGTCATTTTACTTTTTATTTATTTTTTTAAGCTGAGTAGGAGTTATTGCCCTTGAAAGACATATATTACTCATTTTTGTCGAGCCTTCGACTTTTGTCGAAAAAGCGAGACATAGCGATCCTACATTCCGTCGGCGTCGTAGTCGTCGGCGGCGTCCACAAATATTCACTCTGTGGTTAAAGTTTTTGAAATTTTAATAACTTTCTTAAACTATCCTGGATTTCTACCAAACTTGGACAGAAGCTTGTTTATGATCATAAGATAATATTCAAAAGTAAATTTTGTAAAAAAAAAATTCCATTTTTTCTGTATTTTACTTATAAATGGACTTAGTTTTTCTGCCAAGAAACATTACATTCACTCTGTGGTTAAAGTTTTTGAAATTTTAATAACTTTCTTAAACTATCCTGGATTTCTACCAAACTTGGAAAGAAGCTTGTTTATGATTAAAAGATAGTATCCAGAAGTAAATTTTGTAAAAAAAAAATTCCATTTTTTCCGTATTTTACTTATAAATGGACTTAATTTTTTCTGCCAGTTAACATTACATTCACTCTGTGGTTAAAGTTTTTAAAATTTTAGCAACTTTCTTAAACTATCCTGGATTTGTTCCAAACTTGGACAGAAGCTTGTTTATGATTAGAAGCTAGTATCTAGAAGGAAATTTTGTTCAAATTTTGTTCAATTTTTTCCGTATTTTACTTATAAATGGACTTAGTTTTTCTTCCAGTTAACATTACATACAGTCTGCAGTTTAAGTTTTTAAAACATTTATTAGATTCATAAACTATCCTGGATTTGTACCAAACTTGGACAGAAGCTACTAACAATCAAAAGATGGTATAGAAAGGAATTTTTAATAATTTTTTTCCTCATTTTTGTTGAGCCTGCGATTAACAGCAAAAGTAGGCAAGACACTGGGTTCCGCGGAACCCTTACGAATTTTTTGTGTATTTGCAGAAACTATAATAGATAGAAGAGAGAAATTGTAATAAGCTAAAGTGTTCAGCAAAATAAAATCTCCGAATAAGTTAACTTGGCCGAAATTGCCAATTGGCCGCTAATAGAAGTTAGTTCTCTTGAAAGTTGATTGGTTTAATATCAATATATAATTGATTGCAATGAAGAAGAAAAATAAATATCAAAATGGCATATTTTTTACCAGGTGAGCTATAAAGCCTTTTATTTAACTATGGGACAAACATTATTCAATAATGCATAAATGCCAGTTGATTTATACAGATTCCTAGGAAATTCTAGTTTCCAATCATGAAAAGAAATTTGTTATCCCAATAAGCATACATATTGAATAAATATCCCCCCAAACATTCATTTCCTTTTGGTATACATTGGGAAAATATAAGATCTAAAATCCTGTTAATAGACAGTCTTTCTTGTCTATAAGAATTTGTACAGGTGTCCATTTATAATTTACTTAAGCTTAATCTAAATCAACAAATGCAAGATAAATTATTACAATATTTACAGAATAAGCATGAAGTACATAGGAATATTTCACTATGATATGTTTGATAAAGAGTTTTATCATTAAATTTTGACGAGTTTTGTTTGTAAATTAACAAAGAATACTGATCCCACTTAATCCTAGGGGATTACTTTGTTTTAGGTGTCTATACAAATTACTAATCCCTCTATAATTTTATTTTCATCTATGTTTGTTTTTTAATTCAATTATTTTAATGAAGTAGTTTTTAGGCAAGCTTTCAGATTTAATTGAAAAGATGGAAAAAGTTTGAAATGGACAAATATTAACATTTCCCATAGTTTTATGAAAATACTGCATATTGACTATCTAAATGTGAAATCTCTTGTTAGTGGTTGTACTAAGAAATGGACAGGAGTCACAAAAACTGGACTTTAATGATTTAAATCTAATCAAGTAGTTACAAATTGCAATTAAGGTTGTATTAAAAGCAAGGATTACAGTTCAAGAGTTCTTAAAAGGATTTATTAGTTCAATAGAAGACCAGGCAGTCAAATGTACTAATATATTATGTATATTAGTTTTTATTTTTGTGCAACATTAATTGGGAAAGCTCTAGCCTTGAAATTTTGTATAAAAGCAGGATTGAAACTATCTATTCCTCAGATTGGTAAAATTTTTCAATGACGAAAGCTATTGATCAGCTGTGCATTCTGTCAAATGTATTTAAAGAGTCATGTATAATATAAAAGTAAAAATTCTACAGCAAACTAACTGTTTTTAAAGATTGATCTAAACAATAAATGACTTCATGGAATCTTTTTGGGAGGATTCGTTGGAAGAAGAAGCAAATGTTTTACGAAGCTTTGATAGTGATACATCTTTGCATTCCAATATAAACAATTACAGCTGCAATGGTATGTCTTCCTCCCTATCATACAGAAATGACTTTAACTGTTATGATATGTATCCACAGAAACTGATGAGAACTCTTGGGAAGAAGGAAGGAGAATTAGAAAGCTTTAAAGATCTTCTGACAAAAGCTGAGAATGCCCTGATACAGAGTGAAGATGCTGTAGATGTAAGTTATTCCATTCATAATACTTTAAATTCATTATTTTTTCGTGGTGTACCATTTTTTGGTGGATTTTGTGGCTATAAGTAAATCATGAATTTTTATGTTCAACGAAGAACAAATTTTCTTTTGACTTTTGAAAGCTGACTTTTGCAAGAATACCAAATCAAATATCCATGAAAAATACAATTTTTCCCCCTCAATCCACGAAAATTGTAACACTAAAAAGTTAATGAATCTACGGAAGTATATTTTTTGCTGTGAAGTTTGTAAATAGTTATTTATTGTACCATATCATAATTTATCACACTTTTTTATTATTGCATATTTTTGTCTGTGGTGGCTAACTTTTTATATGTCTAACAATCAGAATGAATAAAACAGAACAAAGGTCATTTTAGTACTGAAAGTGATGTTTTTGACTATTTTTCTGTACAAAGATGCACACCTTATTTTGTATTACCAACATTAACAACAAACACTTAAATGAGTGAATTGACAATGTTTCAAATAAGTATCCATTTATGCCACAGCTTTGGCAGATGGTACACGTTATAATGTGAATGTTTTTTTTCAATACATGTTACATGTACATGTATGTTTAGATTATAATTTAAACTGTTAAGTTTTGCTTCATTGTATGATAATATGAAATAAAAAAAACGAAGATACCAATTCTGTATGTGGCTGTCCCAAGTCAGGAGCCTGTAATTCCGTGGTTGTTGTTTGTTGCTGTATATCATATTTGTTTTTCTTTTATTATATTGTACATAAGTAATTCAGGCGTTATTCTTATGGAGTTTGCTATTAGCTCAGAAATGTCAAAATAAATATGCTTTATATTGTTCAATTTTATAAGTACATTTTTTTGTAGCCACAGCACAATACCAGGTCATTTACACTGAACTGATCAAGAACAGAGCCATACAATATCTTAGACTAGATGATCACATTTAAGTGCCTTTTCTGTCACCTACCACCCTTTTGCCCTGAGATTCACACATTTTCCTGTTTTAAATATGATTATTTGTTGTTTTGTGATATCCATATAGTGTTTGGAGGACATTTTTGTTTAAATTTTATTGCAGACATGACCAAAAGAAAAGATTAAGAACAGCCTATTTGTTACATATTAGTTCAATTAATTTTATTTAAAACCAATGACTCAGTTTACACCTTTTAATATAATTAATCTGAAAACAAAATCTGTTGGTAAACAACTGCTTATCACATATTACACAAGGTGTAAACAACTGCTTATCACATAACACAAGGGACTAACAATAGAAATTGTGTTCTCCTTATAAACCTATAAGATATTCTGTGAACGATAATTCTTATTAATAGTTCAAAAATGATTAAGATGTAGTATAACTAATCGCCATATTTGAATATAAGAAATTAAGATGGAATGACCCATGAATTAAACAAGTGCACAATATGAATTTGATCTATAGCTACGTTCTATCACAAATGGTTTTGTTTTTTATATTTTCTGAATGTAGTTAGGTTCTTTGCAACTTTGTCAATTTTATTAAGGTCTTAAACTCATCTACCAGTAACACCGTTTCCCTAAATTTATCATTGTTTCTCTCATATTTGGTTAAACTTCGGAACAATTTCTTTTTTGAAGGGAATTTACGAAAGTTGTTGATCTAGCACAATTCAATGTTGTTTTGGTAGACACATGATATAGAACTGTATACGCCAGCGGCCTGCTCATTTTTAAGGTCATATGAATATGGCAAGGTTTGCAAAGGAGTTTTTGTCGGACGGATGAAAATTAAAATACATTTCTTTCGTACTTCAAATAAAAAATAAATCATATTCTTGAAAAACAGAAGTCAGGGAAATGAAATGAATTCAGTTTGAATATTGAAGTGAAATTAAAGCTATTTATACTAAATTTCATAATTACATTGTGCTTTAAGAAGGTCTTAAGTATACATTCTTGCATAATTAATGAGCTCTGGTCTAACAGATGATGAAAAGGATTGGGTTGTTGCTTAAAACTATGTTAAATAGTTTCCTGGAAATATATTTTCTCATTGATTTCTATAAAATTATCGCATTTTTTTGAGATTTCAGCTTTCACTTCAAAACACATCATTGGTAGATACTGTCTCTTTAAATTCACTGTGTAAAAATTTATTTGTGGGTCCCAATTTTCAAAATGGCCATCATAATACATAGAATTTCTAAATTTTTGATTTTTAAAAAAATGATAACTTTGCAGAATTTGATATCATAAATTGATCTCTGATGTCAAAAGTTATTTGTCAGCTCCCAATTTCTTAATATACATTGGTCAACATCTACAAAAAAAAACCAGTCATAATTTTGAGAAACAATATAACTAAGATAAGATGATATTTCTTGATGTTACATTGTTTCTAAAGAACTAGGATAAAATTTTGCAAACTTTTTTTTTGCACAAAAATATACAAGCTTAGCCATGCATCAGTTTTTCTAGTTATATTTTCTTTAAATCAATAATGGTTAAAGAGAAACTATAAACCTCAAAAATTGATAGACAAGCAAATTGAGATCTACAAAACATTTGTCTTCAATATTATGTTTACTGCTTAGTGGACACCATTTGATTTGAGGAGTTGGGGCTGGGAAGTTTTATCATAGGTTTCTTTCATTCTGATTTTTTCGTATTAAATAACATGATCAAGTTTGGCAGTTGGTTTTGATTTCAATGGAATGATCACTAAAAGCCAAATTTCAAAATAATCTTCAAAATGGTAAGTTTTTGCTGAGTGAGCAATGCCGGCTCTTTAATATGAGTCTCTAGTTTAGTTGCACTTGATTTATCTATTGAACATATTTTTTATCCGTTTAAGAAAACGAGGATTAATGATTAATATGGTTAGCATTTAACTTTACTTAAATTACATAAGGATTCCTAATTAGGAGTAGGTGTGAATTAAGAAGCAAATAACTTATTTGTTGTTTATAGTTATTTTTTTCTTTGTTTAAACTTTCGGTTTTGGTTTGGACATACGTTGGTACAATGATGAATCTTTGAAAATTGTAAGTTTTGTGAGACTAAGAGTGCATCCCTTTCTGTTATTGACTTTCAGCAGGATACCAGTTACAGAACAATAAATTTGTTTTTCAGGGATTACAGAAACAGTTGAAAAAAGAATCAGGACTGGATAGTCATACTCGACACTATCAGGTAAAATACGTTTGGATTAACCAGAATCTCTAAGGAATAGATTTGTAAATGATGTATTGTATGTTAACATCTGAACAAGTAAACATATTGTTTAAAAAAAAATGTCCTGTAATATCAAGCTTTTAAATATTTAAGGAAACTTTTCAGTAATATATCAAGCTTTAAAAGATTTAAGGAAACTGTCCTGTAATATCAAGCTTTAAAAGATTTAAGGAAACTGTCCTGTAATATCAAGCTTTAAAAGATTCAAGGAAAATGTCCTGTAATATCAAGCTTTATAATATTTAAGGAAACTCCTGTAATATCAAGCTTCAAAACATTAAAGGAAATAGTGCTGTAATATATCGAGCTTCAAAAATATCTAGTCCTAATGGTTGATCTAATATTTGCAGAGTAAACTCTGACAGAATATTTGTATTGGATATTAGATACACCTTTATCAATATTACATGGTTGATTGGTCCATTAACAGTTTGTTCTTGGCTTGAGTGTATGATTTTTTACACATCTTAATGATGTTTCTGATAGCTTTATAAGTAGGACCTAGGTTTAAACAAAGATCAAGTTTTGGTACTTTTATGCAAGTCACCCTTAAATTGACAACTTGATACCTGGAGATTGTTATCTTGGTATTTAATTATTGCTGTTATTATTAAAAGATGGCTAACTATTGTCATTAAGGCCATAATAAAATCATTTTTATTTTAAAGATTCCAAATTCAAAATTTGCAAATTGTAATATTAACAATCATTTTCACTGGAAAATATTCTTTAGAAAATTGGTTAGTTAAATTTTAATTGAAGTTTTTTTTTTTAATATTTATATATCTTATTAAAGAATGAACTATGCTGAATTAATATTTTATGATTTTGGGGAGTAAATTATTTTTACTGGCCTAATTTTTAAAGTACATTAAGAACAATAGTTAGTTATAATCATGTCATATGGAAATTTGGCCAGTTAATATTATTATTATATTTGGTCAGTGATGAAGCATTTATTCTGTTTCAAAATTTTGAGAGTGTTTAGAGATTTGGAGGAAAATTAGAAGATATGATATGAGGTTAGTTAAGAAGTTTTAATGGACTGAAATTACCACTAACTAATTAAATATATTTTATTTAGTTGATCTTGAAGGTAGACTATAAGTTTTAATGCATATACAATGTTATGTAATACAAATTTATTCAGATAAGGGTCAAAATTTTGAAATTTTAATATACCAACCTGAGGTCTGTTAATACTTGCATAGCAATTTAGTTTTTAAAAATTTTGTTTATTGATGACTTAATTATTCAAATCTAATTGTGTAAAAAATTGTCAAATATCATTTTTTAATTTTGCAGACAGAGAACTTTCCTTTATTACAAAAAGGACTATTATTACAGCTCATTTATTCCTTGTCTGAAATACTGTAAATTCAGAAATTATTGTGTGCATTTATTACCGCTATTGTTGGACAATTGAGACAAATGCATGTTTAATTACTGCAATTTTAGAATGTGCTGCATACAAATAATACAATCAAAATTCAAAATGCAAGTTCTTATTTCTACGACATTTATCTCGTCTAGATTTTCCCAATGATAAAAAAAAATACCAAAAATTTCTGAATTTACAGTATACATGGTATATGTAACCAATTTTCATTATTTCAGAAAACCTTGCACTAATTGCCATGCCCACTTAGAATATGTTCTGGCACACATACATGAGTGTATGTATTTACTTTATTTTGTAGACACTGTTTGAAGATGCTCAGAAACAAGTTGAAGGAAAAGATCAGTTGGTGAAAAATCTGACCGAAAGTTTACAGGACAAAGATAGACAGATCCAGTATTGTATGGAAATATTCAGACCAACGAAGGTACGAAGTGCACTGATATCAAAGAAAGGTTATTTGTGCCACTGGAGAATTTTCTCATTTATATTAATATTTATGTTAGAGTGGGTACTTCTGACTAAAGATTAAGACAGAAAACTTTTTAGTGGAAAATTCAAAGGTATTGATGGACATGTTAGCACTGACATTATTGTCTGTTTCAACACTCATTGTAGTATTTGATTGATAATTCACTTGTGCTTTTTACACAGGTTATTAGTTCCCTACCGACGAAGTCGAAGGGACTTTAGGTTTGCACTCTGTCCGTCTGTCCATCCTTCAGTCAGGCAAATCAGTATTCCACACTTTTTTTCTTCGTTCTTGAAGATATTGATTTGATATTTGGTATATAGTTTTGCCATGACAAGTTATAGATCAAGTTCGAATTTTGTTCCGGTCTGATGATTTAGTCCAGAGTTATGGACCATAACTCTGGACCATATCTAATGTTAGAGTACTCTGTTAAACCATATTTCTGTACAAAGGGAGATAACTCATTTTTTAAAAGACATTCATTGGTAAATTATTTGAAGAATTTTTTGGCAGGTTTGTTTGTTATTTTGTATAAACTAATTTTCTGAATGCTATATATATATAAAAAAAAATAATGAAGTGAAATTCTTTAATTAGATAATAATATATTTTTATTAATGTATATATTACATTAGATGGTGTAGATAAAAATTGTTGACATTTAATAGATAACTTACAAATCTATATTAGTTTGTGACAAATAAAAGAAAAATATTTGGAACTATTAATTATATTTGATTATAATTTGAAAATAGATAACCACTGTATTACATCATATCTAATTTTAGAGAACTATTAATCATATCTAATGTTAAAGTGTTTTCCACACTTTTTTTCATCATGCTTGAAGATATTGATTGATAATTGGTATATAGTTTTATCATGACAAGTTATACAGATCAAGTTCGAAATTTTGTTTCGGTCTGATAATTTTGTGCAGAGTTATGGTCCTTGGACTTGAAAAATTCACTCATTTAATCAGTTTTCCACACTGTTTTTAGTCATGCTTGAAGATATTGACTTGATATTTTCTTTTTGTTTACACCATGACAAGTTATAGAACAAGTTAGCTTTTTGTTCCAGTATACTGAATTTTTACCCGGTAGGGGACTATGTATTGCCATGCAATACTCTCAGAATGCTTGTTATAGCAAAAATTTAGACCTTCAAAAATATCTTTTCCAATAGCCTCTTTATCAATTATTACTATACTACAAATCAGGTGAACAGAAAAATTGTCAATTAAATAAAAATTTTGTTCTTTGTTGAAAGTTTCAATGTGTGGTTCACCTATACCCACGAAATCCTCGAAAATTGGTAGCCAACGAATAATAATGAATTCATAGTAAGTTGCTCACTTCCTTTGTCCAATAATGACCATGAATTGTGTTCACTACAAATCTTGAATACCAATTGGAGTTTATTGATTGTACTTGGTTTTAGTGTACAGAGAAAGTGTGCCAGGGAAGAAAAAACATTTGCATTCTCAAACTAAGTCAAGAAGTATAGAGTATCAGGTCTTCTACTCATTGATATTGTAAAGTATCAGCTTCAAGTCATAATATGAATCTTTCTGGCGAGTGAACACAGCAAACAAGCAAAAAACTTCACACTATGTTGAGCACCTGATAATCTGTTGATCTTACCATTTCTTCTATTTTTTCCCTTCCTTTGAGAGTTTTATGCTTGGTTGTCCTAACAAAAGTAAGTTGTACTGAGAATTTATTTGTTTTTTCAAATGCAAAAATATATAATTAGGATAAACAGCATGTTTGTCTTTTATATTCAATGTTGGCATATGGCCAATTATACTATATGGGTTTTTCTCATTGTTGAAGGGTGTACAGTTGCCTATAATCGCTTACATCCTCTTCATTTGAACTTTGGTGGATAGTTGTCTCATTGGCAATCATACCACATGTCCTTAGTTTTATATGATTCTTTCAGGAAGAAGAGAAGAAATCAATGGATGGTTGGATGAAAGACTTACAAGACAAATTAAGGGAGAAGAATAAAGCTCTGGAGGTATTTCTTAAGCACACATGTCATGGCTTATATTCTAAACCAATATTTACCTAAATCATTCTAATGGTGTCTTATTTCTAAAAATGCATCTGATGCTTTTACTCTTTACAAACATAGTTGCACTTATTAAGAAATGACAGTAGGAATGAAATCATCAAACATATCAATATTTAGTAGAAATGTGTGTTGGGTCAGTTTTTACCAAACTTTCTAGATTGAGTGTTTGTTGTTTTCTCAATGATCAGTAGCAAATATTCATGAAAATTCAAAGCAAAAACAAATTAAAGAATGAATTTTTTGGGTAGGCTCTGCAAAATGGGCGTACTGGGACAAAGAATGGGAAATAAAGATTGCCAATGGTAAAAGTGGATATGAAAAAAATTGTGTAGGAGCTGAAATTTTGATGTGCAGTAGGCAATATAGAGACCCCTCAAAGAGTTATTGTAAGGGTATGTGTATGTGCTGAAAGGGTGGCACTCTCCCACAAGGGATTATCATATTAAATGCTTCTATTCTAACCTGAGATTAGATGATTTTAGGACAAATTTATGAACGTTTTTCACTAATTTTATGTCCTCCGTATACAAATGTTCATTTTATGGATTTTCGGTTATTGTTCAATGAGCAAAAGTTGTAAAATTTTACCAAAATTTGGTGCATTTAAAGTACCTAGACTGTAACTTGTAAATTATAAGTGCCCTTTCTTTAATCCAGATTTACTATTTTTACAGTTCTAAGTACAAATGTACTCCATAATTGCCTTTTCTTCAATCCAGATTAACTATTTTTACAGTTCAAAGCTCAAATGTACTATTTTCATAATTCTTTTTTTTAAATATATACGTTTGCAGCTTATTATAGATAATCTCTATTTTATAATGTTTGTTACTTATAAGATGTAATTAGCTCTTATAATTGAATTAATATGAAACTACAAAAATAGTGACATCATTTGATTATCCTAATTAGAAGTATATTTAAAGCTTGTATACATTTGACCACATTTCACACCCAGATTAATACTAGCATTCAAGATCAAGCTCACAAACTGGTGTCAACTTTACAGACTCCATATCGATATAAAAAAAGTAACGTCTAGTCCATTTCAGAAATTTATATGCTTAGATGAATATAATGATACTTAGGCCATGTTAAACAAATTTTCTTGTTCTCAAATGCCACTGTGTTAGCTGGCTCGTACTAATTATTGCCAATTAAAAATAAATGGAACATGTTAAAAAAAAATCCTTTTGGAAATAAAATCATAGATACCAGGATTAAAATTTTGTATGCCGGACGCATGTTTCGTAAATTATACTGCCTTCAAACCTGTCAAAGAATTTTAACTGATTGTATAAAGCTTAAGGTAGTATGGGGGTATAAACAAAAAATGAAAACATTCAGATTTGTTTGCTAATTAGGAGGCTACTGGAGAAAAGTATAGAATTTTGGACGAAAAAGATGGAGAGATTAGAAAGCTTAAACAACAGATCAGAGAGAAGGAGCGTGATTTGGAGAAGGCAAACCAGACATTGATAAGTACAGAAGAGACAATAGATGTATGTTCAAGGGTTATTTTATAAAACAGTGGATTAATTAATATATATAGGATATCAATTTTAGTAGAGTTTATGGGTAGGGAAAAACCCCAAATTTAGATACTTAACTAAATACAAATCTTCAGTTACTATAATAGGAGCAAATGATGAATCTAAGTACCTTGGAAAATTTTCCCTCATCATGAAAATTTATATTATACAATGACAATTAAGGTTCAACATTTTATAAAAAGCAATTGAAAGTTTTATCAGCACATTCTGCAAAACTTTTGAGTTGTCCTTATTGGTTAAAGTCAAAATTGTATCTTATAATGAATTTTAAAATGGAACTTCCAAGTAATATCTCTGAATAGTACCAAGAATAGAGAGATTTTCGTCATCCGAAATCCTATAAATGACTACATACTGAATATCTCATAATCATAATCAGAAAAACTTATGAAGTGAAACATACACATTGTATGCATGTTTGCAACCTATGTATGCATGGTTGCAACCTATTTATTTTATTTTCTATGTTAAAGGGTCTAGAACAAGAATGTAGCGATAAAGAACTGAACATGAAACAGCTTGTTACCTCCCTGAAATCAGCTCAGAGATCATTTGAGGTATTTTTCATTGCTCAATTATGTATTTTGCTAATCTTTCTGCTTTTAATTAAAAAAGGATTAGATTTAATTATTGTTAGTCACTTTTAAATAAAGAAGGACATAGTCATTGATTTATTTGAATATTCAGTGTCATAGTATGCCAGAGAGTTGAATTATTGTCAGCATTACAGATTATCAAATTGTTTGGAGTGTACATTCAGTGTCAGAGAATACCAGTTAGTGTATTTATTGTCAGTTTTATATTAGAGTTTTTCAGTAAATAGAAAATCTTATACATTCACCTTATGTAAAATGAAAGAATATGTACATTTCAATATTTGAGCAAAAATGTGAATACTGTTACATTTCAATATTTGAGCAAAAATGTGGATACTGTTACATTTCAATATTTGAACAAAAATGTGAATACTGTTACATTTCAATATTTGAGCAAAAATGTAAATTACTGTTGTTTCACATCTAGGATGCTTTAGACAACCATGCCAGAGTTCTGAGGGAGAAAGATAGCATTATTAAAAGACTTCAGAATAGTTTGGCAGAGAAAGAGAGAAACCTTGAGGTAATTGTTCATATGCCATGCAATGAATAGTAAGAAAAGATTATTAGTTCCCATACCGATGAAGTCGAAGGGGACTTTAGGTTTGCACTCTGTCTGTCTGTCTGTCTGTCTGTCTGTCTGTCCATCCGTCAGTCCGGGAAATCAGTTTTCCGCACTTTTTTTCTTCATGCTTTGAAGATATTGATTTGATACTTGGTATATAGTTTTATCATGACAAGTTACAGATCTTAGTAAATTCACTCAAATAATCAGTTTTCCATATTTTTTTTCATCATGCTTGAAGATATTGACTTGATATTTGTTATATAGTTTACACCATGACAAGTTAAAGATCAAGTTAGCATTTTGTTCCATTACAATAAATTCTTAACCAGTAGGGGACTATGTATTGCCATGCAATACTCTCAGAATGCTTATTGTTTTTTATGTTCCATGTAAGGTTTTTTTATATACTCAAATGCAGCCATTGAAGTAATGCAATTATTTATTTTAATGTTGTATTTCATCGTTCATTTACCATGTTAACAATCATGCCTGTTTTTAATCTGCTGATTTTCATTTTGATTGTTATTCAATTTATCTCAGTACTTGAAGGCCATTGAATATTTATTACTAAACACCAAAAACATATGAGATGTTACTTTGTTATTTAGACTTCACAGTGGAGTGGCAATTCCAGTAATGAAGAGTTAAATAGATTAAAGAAACAGTTGAAAGAGAAAGACGATTTACTGCAGGTAACATAGTTACCCATAATCCATTATGGTGTAAAGTGGTAAAAATCAAAAAGGATAGAATTTATTTTTTATATTGTAGAAAAATAATTTATTTCATGCTATTTCCTGCATTGTAATAGATCTACATGCTGAGTCTTAATTTTTGAACAAGCAAGGTCCAAGGTAACAGTCAGCATGGACACATGTGAACTTATCAGGACTTACTATTTTGACTTCAAGTTAACTACAGTCTTTACTCTTCCTCAATAATTTTGCATTCTTAAAGGAAAATTATCTAATACCAAATGGAAAGTCTTTGGTTTGCCCTGCCATGATATTTACCCATAAGTTGTCCTGCTCTCAGGTACATGCAACCTCAGGACTACAAAAACTTTGTATTTCAGTAAAAATTGAAGCACACAATACAACTTTCAAGATAGTTTCAATAAGTTTAATTTTGAACATAAAAACTCTTATATGGCATGAAAATAAGCAGATAAAGTTTAATAATGCTATTAAATATATTAATTCCTCGATAGAATTTTGAAGGTAAACATTTTGTAAGTTTCTTCTGGTGTTACACAGAAAGTTAGTTTGTGCTTATTTTCTTATACAGGATGTCATGTCTGAACAGTCTAAGGCAACAGCAGCTAATGCTGAGGCTCTGAATAATCTACTAAAGAAACTGAAGTCTAAAGATGAAGACATACGAGAGTTAATGGACAGATCAAATAAAGAAATGTCAGATCTGCAGAACAAACTTCAACAGTTACAAGCAGAACTTAATAGAAAACAACTAAGTTCAAAAGTAGGTCAAGTAGATGATCTTAATGAATAGTTAACAAATTTAATCCAGCTGTATGTTAATATGTCAGTCCAAAGCCATTTTATAGTTTTGTTCATGTCTGAGAATTTTTTTTTTTTAAAGAATTTGGTATTGTCAAATGGCAGAACTGTTGTAATCTGTGCTAAATTTATTCACATCTTGTCAAGGCTGGCTGATTTAGAGCCTGGCATATGGTATAATTCTTTATGAAGGATGACTGAATTCAGAAAAAAGAAACTATTGTAGCAACTCAGATTTATATTTTATGAATGAATGCATGGTTAGATAGAGATGTGAGCTACAAAAATGTCATCTGAAGTTAGTCACATTCTTGTACTAATAAAACATTGAATTAATTCTAACTGTTTTTTTTTTATATTTAGAGTTCAGAAAACCAACTAATTGATATTGAACAGGATCACAGACAGGCCATAGACAAACTTGCTGGAGCACTAAAGGATAAGGACAAAACAATTGAGGTAAGAGGGAGAATGTAACCTAGCTTTTTATAATTGTATAAACAATTCAAGTTCAAAAGTCATTTTCATTTCTGTTGTTCCCTTTTTAGTCCCCTACCGACGAAGTCGAAGGGGACTTTAGGTTTGCACTCCGTCCGTCTGTCCATCCGTCAGTCCGGCAAATCAGCTTTCCACACTTTTTTTCTTCGTTCTTGAAGATATTGATTTGATATTTGGTATATAGTTTTATCATGACAAGTTATAGGTCAAGTTCGAATTTTGTTCCGGTCTGATGATTTAGTCCATATCTAATGTTAGAGTACTATGTTAAACCATATTTCTGTACAAAGGGAGATAACTCATTTTTTAAAAGACATTCTTTGTTAAATTATTTGAAGAATTTTTTGGCAGGTTTGGTTGTTATTTAGTATAAACTAATTTTCTGACTGCTATATATATAAAAAAAAATTATGAAGAGAAATCCTTTAATTAGATAATAATCTATTTTTATTAATGTATATATTTCAATACATTACATTGTGTAGATAAAAGTTGTTGACATTTTATATATAAGTTACAAATCTATATCAGTTTGTGACAAATGAAAGAAAAAATATTTGGAACTATTAATTATATTTGATTATAATTTGAAAATAGATATACACTATATTACATCATATCTAATTTTAGAGAACTATTAATCATATCTAATATTTTTTCACTCATATAATCAGTTTTCCACACTGTTTTTAGTCATGCTTGAAGATATTGACATGATATTTACTTTTTGTTTACACCATGACAAGTTATAGAACAAGTAAGCATTTTGTTCCAGTAAAATGAATTTTTACCCGGTAGGGGACTATGTATTACCATGCAATACTCTCAGAATGCTTGTTGTTCTCCGTCATAAAAATGTTTTACTCAAAAACTCTGATTCGCAAATAAATTGGCTTAATGATTAAAAGTTGCAATATGTTGTTGATATTTTACCATACCAGTTCATTTCTATGAAAATTGATGAAAATATATGGGTTGTGTGTTAGATTACAAGGGTGGGTTATATGAAAATACTTGAAAATATACGGAATGTGTTAATATTTAAGTGTTGGCTTTAGAAAAAAAATTCTCTGTGGCTTTAAACATAGATTGAATATGTCTTTAATTTGTGTTGCTTGTTTATTTATGCAAGAAAAGAAAGAGATTTGATAACAATTTCACAGGCAATTGTATCTAATGACAAAAATTGACTGTAGATCTGAATTGTTTTATTCAGACCTTAGTTGAGAGTGGACAGGAAAAAGACAAACTAATCCAAAGATTACAGCAGGTACATGCAGCATCACGTGGAACTATGATGGATAATAACAGACTTAGAGATGAGGCTGATGAACTTAGGAATCAGTTAGCTAAGAAAAAAGGTATTCACAATATAGTCTTCGTCTTTTTGTTTATTTCAAAACAAAACTATGTCAAAAATGTATATAGTCTTTGTCTTCTTGTTAATTTCTATATATATGAACTATATAAAAAAATGTATTTCTGAATATTACTTTGTTTTACAATAAGAAATCATTGAAAATCAGTTGCCAATTTTGTACCTCAAAAAAAAGAAAAAGAATGTTATACAGTTGAATGTCTTTTCTTAAAATGTTATCTTTGATAGTAACTTAATGAGATAATGTTGATTCACAGATGAAATTGGTGAATTAAAGCTTCAGTTAGACAGAGATGGATCAAGGAGTCCTAAAGCAGGTTTTCATGTAGCCTTAGAGGAACTGAAACTTCAGTTAGCTGTAAAAACAGAGGCTCTTAAAGCTGCTAAACAAACAGAAGAAGACTTCAGGGAACAAATTGTAAGTAAATCTGTAGAAATTTTTGGAAACAAATGAAGAGCTTTCATTTCTTGATGTCATACTTTTCTAACTTTAACCACCTCTGACATGTCTTTACTTTACATTTGTATATGTCTCTATAGCATTGCACTTTGGTTTTAACATGAGAATGAAGATATATTTAACTAAAACTGATAATTTTTTAAGATTATTTATATGAACTTTATTAGCAAAATTATTTTATTTTTGTTTCATTTCTATAGAATTCTTTACGAAAACAACTTGAATCAGCTCACCAAAGTATGAAAGAAATCCACACAACAGAAAAACAAGTGTATTACATGAGAGACAACTCTGATGGAAATAATGATCAGGTAAAAATTATCTCCCTTGGATTTTTTTTTTTTCATTGAATAGATCTTAATAAATATTAATATATATATAATTTTAAATTTGATGAGCAGCTTTAAGAAATTATTCAGGATGTCAAAATATATGATGGGATTTATAAAAAAACAAAACTTTGCATTCCCAAACAACTTTCTTTGAAATATTAAATGTGTTTGAACTATAAAGATAAAACAGGTTGATCTTGCATGATTTGTGTTTTCTATTTCACAGTACCAGGACTTTATACAAAGAGAATTGAATGAGCTGCACAGGATTCAGGAAGCTGAGAAACAAATTCTGCTGGATCTAAAGGAAAAATCAATGTTGTGAGTACTTCAGTATTTTATTGTTTCCAGACCTGTCTACAATGTAAATGTTACATATAGGAGCCCATATAAGCCAACTGTTTAACTGAGAAATTTATGATTACCTTATTCCAAGACACACAAGCAGATAAAAAATACATTTATGGTTAAAGATTTAACAACTTTAAAAAAGCCAATAATATGTTTCTGACAATATTTAATATTATAATCCTTAATCCTTTATGTCAATAAAATAGTAAAATAAGATTACTTTTTGTCTAAAGGAACAAATATTTTGCATTCAGTCCATGTAAAGAAGATTAATTATTGTTGATATTTAATTGAATATTGTCATTTGAATTATAATTTTGAAATAAATATTTAATATATTTTAATTAAAAACTAATTCAGCTTTGTAGCAGTCAATTCACAAGTGAGAGAAATAAATTAACTGGTTTAATTAAATTATACAATCAAAACAAAAACTGTGTATAACAAAATGTTCACAGTTACATGTGGATTAGATATGTCATACATAAAGGGAAAGTGAATTTGTCTATTCATAAATATAAACTATTGTACTAGAATTGTTTTTAAATGTATCAATGCAGAAAAATTAATTAATAAAAAGAAATCAAAAAATGAAAACTGTGTAGATTTTAAAAATTTCAATGATATTTTCTATAATCGATATTTTTTTGAATCCTTTAGAAACCCCTAAGGATTTATATATGAGAAAAAAAAATCAAAATATGATATTAAGCCAAATATGTGGGGAATTGACCATTTGCCTAATAGATTTGTTCCAATTTTCTGTCAGTTTTTCTGTAGTGTGTCAGAAAAAAAAACCATTTTGGTAAATTCCCAATTATTTCTGATTGAAATTTTTTCTCAACAGCTGGTATATTTTTAGAGAAATGTATTATTTTTCAGTGAGAAATCACACAATCTAGAGGCTGAAGTAGCTGCAATACAAACCCTGAAACGAGAACTAGAAGCTGGCATTCAAAGGAATAACAAACTACAGCAGCAGTTAGAACAACAGAAATCCAGATCGCCAAGCAAAGGTATCTCTTCATTTCTGATGCAATTCTTGATTGAAAAAAAAAGTACAATATATAACAAAATGAGATATTTTCATTAACAATTCATTCAAATAGCTTAAATGATATTTATTTTTTTGTGATTATTGAATTGGTTTAAATGTTGCAGACTGAAATTGATTTGTTGTTTGATGTTGACATGGTTAAGATTCACATTTCCATATCTTTGCTTGCTTTTATATCCTTCCATGAAATTTTAATGTTTTTTTTTAATTTGCATTATGGAAACATTAGAATATTTTCTGTATCAATGATTTCAGGATCCAAGGATAGTTCACAGGATGAACACTTTGACATGGAAAGAAGATTCAGTGACCAGTCAACCTGTAGTGATACTGCTGGTACATCTGACTCCAGACGGTCAAGTGACACCACACCACGTAATCAAGATATTGAAGTACCACAACATTCCTACTCTTGGCCTTTGGTCCAAAATAAAAAGCCACAGCTTCTGAAAACCTGGTCCCCATCATCAACTGATTCTGATATTCCATTGAATCGTCAGAGCTTGTCAGAAATGTCTGCACCCATGTTGAGAAAGTTTATTCGTCAAATGAAAAATCAGTTTGACAAAGCTGGAAAGGAAAATGATGAATTACGCCGTAAAGTTGATGGTTTTGATAGTCGAGAGATTCCAGGAAGAAATGACAGTGATGTTAGTAGTTTACCAGTGATGCATTTAGAAATAGAAAGACTGACACAGGAATTAAGTGTTAAGAATGAAGAGATCAGGAAACTGAAATCAAGCATAGGCTTTGCTGTCGATACTATGGACTTGAAAGATGTACCAAATTTAACAGACTTACAAAATGAAAACTTAAAATTGAAAGTACAACTTGGTAATCTTGAAGAATTGAATATGCTTCTTAAAAAGCAGATTGCTTTAAATTCACAAAGTGCTAACACAGAAGGTTTCAATCCTGAGCTTATAGTGCAAATGGCAAATGAAATTAGAAATCTTAAGACACAGTTGGACAATGTTGGTGCAAGACATGACAAATCCAATGTTTCATGCCAAACTGCACCTTGGAGTGATGCAATCATAACAAATGGTCAGATTGAAAACAAAAGTCAGAAGAGGAATTCTAAAATTCCCCAAATACAAAAACCTGCTCCAATGAGATCTAATTCTTCTGATAGAGATAGTCCAGATGTTCTTAAAAGTCTTTTGATGGAAGCTCGCGGTAGAATGCAAGCCTTAGAGGGCAAACTGGAAGCCACTGAGGGGACTGTAAGACTTCAGACCAAAAAGATGAAATATTATCGTAACTTATTAGAGGAAAATGGACTATCATTTAAGAGTCCTCTAGGAAGCCGTTCAAACAGTGAATCAAACATTGTCATGGCTCTTGGAGGTAGAAACTTGTGTAGGAACAACAGGACTCTTTCTTACGATAACATTCCTGAATTATTGGTGGACTCACAAACTGAATCTTCAGAGTCAGATTTTTCAGAAAAATACAAAAGTTATGGAAATACAGATAATGTTTCTGAGTTGAAGGAACAGGTCAGACAACTTAAGACAGTCATGGAGAAATATAAAGCTGTAATAAAGTCACAGATGTCACAGGTAAAAATAGTTGTTAGTCATTTGATAATGAAACAGGTATTGCTTGAAGTAAATGGCACTGTGCCATGGTTTTTTATCATCCAATTGTATATTTTTAAAAGATTTATGTTTCCAGAAATTTCAGAAAGTAGTTTCAGATTAAAATTTAAAAGAGAAGTTTATTTTGTTTGTGGTAACTTGCCTGGATAACTTCATAAATACTTTAGGAACTCTAGCATAAATTGTGAAGAACACAGGCTGCTGAAGATACTTTTGAGTGGGGAGAGGAATCAAAATACCTTTTAGGGATATTAACTGGTTCTATGTTTAAACAGCATTGCTAAGATATTTGTTACTGTAAATTTTCAAGATTGTTTTTGTCGAGCCTTCGACTTTAGTCGAAAAAGCGAGACATAGCGATCCTACATTCCGTCTTCGTTGTCGTCGGCGGCGTCCACAAATATTCACTCTGTGGTTAAAGTTTTTGAAATTTTAATAACTTTCTTAAACTATCCTGGATTTGTACCAAACTTGGACAGAAGCTTGTTTATGATCATAAGATAGTTGTTAGTCATTTGATAATGAAACAGGTATTGCTTGAAGTAAATGGCACTGTGCCATGGTTTTTTATCATCCAATTGTATATTTTTAAAAGATTTATGTTCCCAGAAATTTCAGAAAGTAGTTTCAGATTAAAATTTAAAAGAGAAGTTTATTTTGTTTGTGGTAACTTGCCTGGATAACTTCATAAATACTTTAGGAACTCTAGCATAAATTGTGAAGAACACAGGCTGCTGAAGATACTTTTGAGTGGGGAGAGGAATCAAAATACCTTTTAGGGATATTAACTGGTTCTATGTTTAAACAGCATTGCTAAGATATTTGTTACTGTAAATTTTCAAGATTGTTTTTGTCGAGCCTTCGACTTTAGTCGAAAAAGCGAGACATAGCGATCCTACATTCCGTCTTCGTTGTCGTCGGCGGCGTCCACAAATATTCACTCTGTGGTTAAAGTTTTTGAAATTTTAATAACTTTCTTAAACTATCCTGGATTTGTACCAAACTTGGACAGAAGCTTGTTTATGATCATAAGATAGTTGTTAGTCATTTGATAATGAAACAGGTATTGCTTGAAGTAAATGGCACTGTGCCATGGTTTTTTATCATCCAATTGTATATTTTTAAAAGATTTATGTTCCCAGAAATTTCAGAAAGTAGTTTCAGATTAAAATTTAAAAGAGAAGTTTATTTTGTTTGTGGTAACTTGCCTGGATAACTTCATAAATACTTTAGGAACTCTAGCATAAATTGTGAAGAACACAGGCTGCTGAAGATACTTTTGAGTGGGGAGAGGAATCAAAATACCTTTTAGGGATATTAACTGGTTCTATGTTTAAACAGCATTGCTAAGATATTTGTTACTGTAAATTTTCAAGATTGTTTTTGTCGAGCCTTCGACTTTAGTCGAAAAAGCGAGACATAGCGATCCTACATTCCGTCTTCGTTGTCGTCGGCGCGGCGTCCACAAATATTCACTCTGTGGTTAAAGTTTTTGAAATTTTAATAACTTTCTTAAACTATCCTGGATTTGTACCAAACTTGGACAGAAGCTTGTTTATGATCATAAGATAGTATCCAGAAGTAAATTTTGTATACAAAATAAAATTCCATTTTTTCCGTATATTGTATATTACTTATAAATGGACTTAGTTTTTCTGCCAGGAAATATTACATTCACTCTGTGGTTAAACTTTTTAATAGCTTTCTTAAACTATCCTGGGTTTATACCAAACTTGGACAGAAGCTTGTTTATGATCATAAGATAGTATCTAGAAGTAAATTTTGTAAAAAAATAAATCCATTTTTTCCTTATTTTACTTTTAAATGGACTTAGATTTTCTGCCAGGAAACAACACATTCACTCTGTAGTTAAAGTTTTTTAAATTTTAATGACTTTCTTATACTATTTTGGATTTGTACCAAACTTGGACAGAAGCTTGTTTATGATCATAAGATAGTATCTAGAAGGAAATTTTGAAAAAAAATAAATCCAATTTTTCCGTATATTGTATATTACTTATAAATGGACTTAGTTTTTCTGCCGGGAAATATTACATTCACTCTGTGGTTAAAGTTTTTAAAATTTTAATAACTTTCTTAAACTATCCTGGGTTTGTACCAAACTTGGACAGAAGCTTGTTTATGATCATAAGATAGTATCTAGAAGTAAATTTTGTAAAAAAATAAATCCAATTTTTCCGTATTTTACTTTTAAATGGACCCAGATTTTCTGCCAGGAAACAACATATTCACTCTGTGGTTAAAGTTTTTAAAATTTTAATAACTTTCTTATACTATTTTGGATTTGTACCAAACTTGGACAGAAGCTTGTTTATGATCAAATGCTAGTATCTAGAAGGAAATTTTGTTTTCTTCCAGTTAACATTACATTCAGTCTGCAGTTAAAGTTTTTAAACATTTATTAGATTCATAAACTATCCTGGATTTTTACCAAACTTGGACAGAAGCTTCTTTCAATCAAAAGATAGTATCAAGAGGAATATTTTTATTGATTTACTTCCTCATTTGTTGAATACTTATGGTGCATGATTACCAGTTTGCTTGCAAGTGGGACAAACGTTTTTATTATTTTTTATTTTATTCAATTAGGAGGACACTACTTTACATTCTTAATACTTAAAATAAATATCAGACGATGCATTGAAATAAGTTATGAATTCAAAATAAGACATTTTTTATCAATAGATCTACACCAATAATCTCCCAACTGGTTGTCAGGTATACTTACTTCTGAAAAATAAGCAAGAGCATAAATTTCTAGATTTCTTTATTACATGTTGTGTTTCAGAGAGATGCAAGTATGGGTCAGAGAGACACAAGTATGGGTGGAATGTCAACGCAAACGCATCATGATATGGATGACACATTTATCCCTCGTCAGTCTTTGCGTGACTTACAGTGTAAATTGTCTGCCTCAGAAGAAAATAACCTCTACCTAAGACAGAAAATATCAGGACTTGAAAACAGTTTATCTGATTTGAAATTAGAATTGAAGAGATATCAAAATCAAGATCAGTTGGATGGTCATAATATTTCTCAGGGATCACCCTCAAAACAGATCATTGAAACACACAAAACTGAAATTCTTTTCCTACGCAAAAAATTAGCCGAAACTCAGAATTCATGTGTTCAATTAGAAGGATGGCTAAATGAATTGAGTGAATTTTTAAGTGAATTGATGCATGTTGACGAAGATGGTCGCCATGGTAACATGAGAGGAATTAAACAGAAAGTAGACAAATCACGTCATATGATTCAGTCCATGTCATCAACTTTATTAGGTAGCTCTTTTTGTGACATTTTTTTTTACTTTTCTTATCAAAAGTAAATATAAGTTCATATATTGCTTAAAAATGTAGAGCTTTAAATAAGGGTTAGATCTAGCAACTTTTGAAAGATCAAAAAGGGTTCTTAATGATATATCTAGAGAGAAAAAAGATGTTCCAATCTTGCTTTTGTTGTTTTTATGTGTTTTTTAAAATTTAAATCAAAAGGGGATTTGACCTCAGATCTTTTATGTTTTAAAACATTACCTCTTTATTAATGCAAAATGACAGAAATTGATGGGTCAACTTGAATATAATGTAAACTGGATCTTATAAATACATTTATATTATGAATATTTTTAAGTTCTAATTAACTTTTTTTATGATGCATAATCTTTTGAACATTTCCAGAACAAGATTTCACAGAGGGTTCATTTTCAGTAAATGAGGACAGCACATTTTTTAACGGCAACGATAGCATCAGACAGAATATACAAACGTAAGTATACCTATAGTCAGAGGTCAAAAGTGTTTCATTATTTGAAAATTATGATATACATTATGAGGTACTAATGGGTAAAGATGCTGTTTGTTCTTTTAACTGAAATTTTCAATTGTTCCATTGAAATCAGTACCACTTCATAATAAGGAGAATGTTGTGCATATTTGTGACACTTTTCTACATTTCAAACATGAAAATTTTGGCACCGGATGGACAGAGAATAATTAATCACCTTAGAATGAATACAACAAGATATGAACTATTCAGAATATACATCTGATGGATGGTATGACCTTAATTTCATGGTTCATTGATCACGGTTGTTTTCAATGTAAGGTATTTTAATATGAAGCAGATTAAATTTCAAAATTTATTTATGCCAAGATTATACATAACTATAGTATAGACCATTATAATGGTTCAGTGATCACCTTTGATATGCTAAATGTTTTATTTTTGAGTATTAGGCTGAACTTAGTGGTGTAGCACTGTTTCCATGGGCACAGACTTATGTTCAATATGTTTTGTTGAACAAATGTAAAATGCACACGAGAGAATAAATGATTATGTAATCATGATAGTTATCCTAATGTATTTGTAGTTTAACAGAGGAATTGAGCAAGAAGAATTTGGAAGTTGAAAAATTGACTGAAGAAGTAATCAGAAAAAACTCGAGAATAAGTCAATTAGATCAAAGTTTACTGGTTACCCAAAATAAACTGTTACTGGTACAGGGTAGTCAAGGTTCAGTAACTACAAATGGACATAATTCCAGTAGATCTTCGGATCATATGGGGACTAGTCATACAAGGAACACTGTCTCACCAATAAGATCACCAACATCAACGACATCAGACACCAGAAGATTCAGCGACATGTCAAATTTTAATCAAAATGAAAAATCCACAGAAAGGTTACGTCATGCAACAGGAACTTCTGATGGAAGTACTGCGCCATTTGGGCATTCAGTTAATGATGTGAACTTTACCCAAGAAACTATGGACTCGAGTATGAGATCAGCAGGGACCCAAGATAGTACTTCCAGGTCATTCATGAAAAGTCATCAGAATGGAGTTTCAGACTACACATGTACAAGCATGTTGGGTTCTGAAGAACGTATGATGGACAATCGTCATGACTTTTATGATGCATCTCATACACCTTCTTATCTCCATAATGGAAACGATGTCACTTTTCCTAGTCTCCATTTTGAAAACTCGCACAGAGAAAATGACAATTCAAGACATGTGACGTTTTCTGATGCAACAGGACGTGAAAGCCCTGTTAACAATGTCAGTGTTTTGACCACCCGTCTTAATGCATTAGAAGATTTAAATAGAACTTTAAAAGATGAGGTAAACCTGTATGAAAAGATGTGCACATCTATGGGGACACAAATATCACCAAGGAAATCACCTAGTAAGTCAGCAGGGGATCTGGATAAAGACCTTCTACTTGAACATTTACAAGAAATACGTGCCCTACGTACAAAACTAGAAAAGTCATTGGAAGATAGTGACAGACTTAGAGAGGCACTTGAGAGGGACATGAAGAAAGATAATGTTGAAACAGATTTTTCCTCAGATGTATATCTGTATAGTCAACATCAGTCAGTTGTCAGAGAGTTACAGTTCACTATACAGAAACTGGAACAAGAACTAGCGGATAAAGATGACCTAATCAACAGTGTACATCTCCGTGCTGAAAGAGAAAATATGGTATCTCATAACAGGTCAAGTTTTGCTGAATCATCACATTTTCATGACATGACACAAACTGTAGAAAAGTTGAAACAGTTGTTAAGGGAAAGAGAAGAAAAAGTTACTGAATTAAATAGGTCAGTAACAAAACATGAAAATGACATGCAACAAATGTGTCATTGTAATAAAGAAAAAGAAACTGTGATTCACAAATTAGAGCAAAGACTTTCACAGGCCGAAACGGCAGCTGAAAAAAAGTCAAAAGATCATCACATGTTGGTTCAAACCTTAGAAAAAAGTATTTTCGAAAAAGAGAAAGTGATTAAAGAAAAGTTGTCAGTTATAAGAGAAACAGAAAAAATTATTGAGGAAAAAGTTGTAACTATTCGTGAGAAGGATGAACAATCTGTCGAAAATAAGAAAACATTGGTGCTTCAGCAAAGAAAAATTGAGGAATTTGATAAGACAATGATTCAAATGAAGAAGAAACTTGACCTCCAGGAACAAAGTCTGCATCAACAAGAACAGAAATTAAAGGAACAATATGATATCATAAAACAACAGGATGATCAAAATAGACAGTATATTGAGGCTATACAACAGAGAGATGATCAAATCAAACAGTATGAGATTGCTATCAGCAGGTACTGTTATTATCTTGTGTAGATGTAAAGAAACTTTTTCATAACATAGCTTACAAAGCCCTTTTTTTAAAGGGGAAGAATTAATCTGGAATAGATAGTTTACACTATGTATTTTGATTAGAAGTTCCCCCTGTTTATTGAGATTAAGATTGAGGTATTTTTTTTTTTATCAATTTCATAATGAGTTTTTAAAATGCCATTAGGTCTTTAGTTTAAAAGAGAGAGAGAAACAGTCATTAAATACATTGATTGATTGATAGATATTTGCTTTACACTGCATAGCACAATAAGGCTATATTGCAGAGAGATAAGCATCATTAATTACAAAGAACTCAGTGAATTAAAAAATGTACATCAAAAGAAATACATTCTGTAAAATTTATAATGTAAATTCAGAAATGTTTTCGTGCATTTATTTTTTGTGATTGTTGAACAATTGACAAAAATGTGAGTTTAATTATAAGGGCTATTCCATTAAAATGTATGTGGGAGGGTAGGAAGGGACTTTCAAAATATCCCTACAACCAAGAACCATTTTTTACATAATTTTGCATAATGGTAATAGACGCATACTGAGTTTGGGAAACCTGCAATAATAAAACATTGCAAAAAAATTCTGAATTTACTGAAGGTTTAAGAATGTATGTAGTTTGATGAACACTATTTTTAATATAGAAGAGAAGAAAAGATAAAACAACTAGAACTTACAATCAGGTCTGTAGAAGATGAAAGACAGTCTCTAGAAACTTCAAGTCGAAGACGAGAGGAAATTTGTCAACAGAGAGAGGACAAACTGAAAATTCATGAGGAACAAAGAAAAACTGAAATAGAAAAAGCCAAGAAGAACGAATTGAATCTCAGAAAAGCTGCTAGAGAAATAAAAAGGTATTCAAAATTTCTGCGGTATTAAATAAAATCCAGCAGTAGTCCAGCACATCCTAAGCATGGAGTCTATAAAAGATTTTAGATATAATATTATGGAAGAATATAAGAAAAACTAGAATTTAACTTTGTATTATATAACTGTATTAAAAGTAATGTCCATATCAAATTAAAATATTTTGATAAAATTTGCACCGAAAGCATTTAAAAAAGTTAAAAGGGAATAAAATTGTTATTTGAGTTTTTTCTGTGCACTACATGTAATTAAATGTTACAATATTGACACGAAGTTCTGATCTTTAACACTGAATATTTTAGGGTTGTTTTTTTTATTGTAGACTCAACACAGAAGTAAAGACTCTACAGGAACAAGTCCAGGAAAATAAAGACCTCAATCAAACAATGAAATTAGAACTTAGTGTGTATGAAAAATTAGAAAAACAAGGTAAACTTGAATTCATATTGTTAAAGACACCTGACCAGATATTATGTAATGCATCTAACTCAATGGAGATGTTGGGGTATAGGTTAATGAGATTTATTGATTGAGTGCATAACATCCAGTGGCAAATATTTCATGCATATTCCGGACAATAGGTCAATGCAACTTCAACAAAACCACAACAAAGAGGTGAAAAAGTACACCTGGAAGTCAACATATAAAATTCTTCAATGATAGACTTGGAATATTTGTTAATCCACAGTTTTTACTAAAAATGGCCATTTTACTTTCACTTTTTGTTAAATTATTTTTCGATTTCAGAAAAATTAGCCTAAAAAAATATATATACCATAATGTGAGTTATTATTACCATATGCGCCCAGTCTCATTATTATTATTGATAAAAACCTTGCATACAGTTTTTGTCTATTTACTAGTGTAATCCATTTTTTCTTTGATTTTTAGAAGGTGATTATGATACAATGGGTGGATTTGACATTAGAGATTTGTTGACAGAAATAAGACATTTAAGAGTTCAATTAGAGAGATGTATTGAGACCAACAATGCTCTCAGACAGAAACTGGAGGAACACTTATTACATCAACATAGTCCAAGGTCACACCCAAGTAATGCTAAAAGTCAAAGTCCTGCAAGATCAGGTAGGTTTGTCTAAATTTGTAGATCATGCTGATATGCAACAGAAAACTTCAAATGATAATGATGATTTAACTTTAAAATGAAAATTAAAAAAAGAACAGTTGTAGAGGTTGAGGATTGTATGAATCAGAATTTTTGAAGTTCATGCTGTGATCTTAAAATGTATAAGACTGATTTTCTTGAATTACTATACTGTGGATTCATTATTATTCGTTGGATACCAATTTTCGTGGATTTCGTGGGTACAGGTGAACCTCGAAATTAAATGTTCAACGAATAACAAATTTTCCATAGGCTTGTATGCAGACTTCGTCAAAACCACGAAATTAAATATCAACGAACATGTAAGTTTTCCTTAATCCACGAAAATTGGTACCCACGAAAATAAATGAATCCACAGTATATATATATATATATATATATATAATATTTGAATGCAAATCTAAATGATATTAAATAGGCACTACCACTGGAACTGATGCAACAGATGGTCAGCCCAGTCCTGAGAAACCAAGAGTTCAGCATGAAAACTCACAGAGCAGTCAACTAAGTAGTGTTGCCAGTCTCTCACAGAGCTCTAGTGTTAGTGAGGATCATTTTGGTAAGGATGTACATGTTTTAATAGTTTAATACTTTGTTTAATATATTAAGACAAAAGTTTTTCTTAAATCATTGCTTTTTGGTAATTATTTGCTTATTTTTTTTTTAAATTTAAAACTTCATAAAGTGTGAGCCATAAGAAAAATGCACTGATAATATTGCACATAATGGTGGCTTTTCTCTAAAACTATAATCTAACTTTTGAAACTTACTCTTACTACAATGTATAATAAAGTGTGTGCTATATAACCAAGCTGATATGATTGTATGGTTGATCTTTTATGGATGGGACTTGAAATATAAATGCTTATTGTCCTATTGAATTTAGTTGAATGCCAATTTCATGAGAGAGAAAAAACTTGACAAATATTTAGATATGCAAAAGTGATCAACCTTACAAGCATTTTGCTTTTAATAATTTTGTAATTGTGTGATTTAACCAACAGCTGCACAAAGTCTTGACATCCACACATGGCCAGGTACTTCATTTGACAGAAAACATGATACCGTTACATCAACTCATTCCCTGCCTATAGGTCCTTTACATAGGTCACTCACTGAAATAATACACAAGGAAAGGAAACCAGAAGGAAACCTGTCATATTATGTTGATGACCCTCCAAGTAAATTAGCAGGTAAAGTTGTGCAGTTGAAGAATCAAAATTGACAGTGTTATTTTCGGTATTCAATAGTAATTCAAAAGCATGACTGCGAAATTAGTTTTCCTGTCTCTTTTTTTATTGTCAAATTTTAAGGGAAATATGCCAAAAAGTGTAACTACTTTTGTAGGAGGTCATTTATTGACTGGATTTTTCCAGGTTATGTATACAATGTATAGAACTGCTTTTGAAGCAATTTTTCATATATTTGTTTTTATGTCAATTCTTTTATAATGATAGATCACCACTAGATTGTTTTGTCAACCAAAATAAATTAAATAACATTTTTACATCATGGATAAAAAAAAAAGAATTAAAGTTGTCAGTTTGTGATATTCCAACCATTTATCTTTACTTTCAGATTTCACCTTCCAACAAACAGTAGACTCTGATTTGAGAAATCTGTTTGCTGTAGGCAAGCTTGATGATTATGAAAAACTTAAGAAAGAAAATTATGAAAGTTTAATAGTGCTGAATGGTGTTGAAGCAAGAATTCAAGAAAGATTAAAGATGTTTAAAACTGCTCCTGTATCAGAGGTATGTCATAAACATGAGTCTGTATTGTTACAGTTTATTTGATATTTAAAAAAGCAGCTGCCTAGAAATTTATAGTTTCAAAAAATGTAAAAACTCATCTCTTTATATAACAAATGGTGTAAGTCAGGTTTATTGTTGAGGTCAAAATTTTAGACACTTCAAACCATAGAGGAATTAAATTTTGTGAGTTTACATATCTCTTGGATTAAAAAAAAAATGGTGCATACAAAAATTGGGTCTTAGCTGTCTTTATTTTATGTGGAATGTCTGGTTAAGTTTTATGGCAAGGTCTGGATCGAAGCTTATTAGTTATAATGGAGTGCACACAATTTTGATATTTAAGAAGGTCAATGCTGAAATCGGGTCACATGAAATTATATTTTATGACTCGTGTAAGGATTTGTTTCAAGATAAAAAAAAATTAGGATTTTTAAAAAATTCCATGAAAAAAGCCACCCTCAAGTACATTTTACACATGAATGACTGCTTAAGTTCTATATCTGTTCAAAGCAACTATAAGTTCAAGGAGTGTTTTTTCAGTGGACACATCTTAGATGGTTACAAGGGTGACTGGGGGAAAGAAGTATGGTCACCATTGGTCTTCCTCCGACCGGCAGTAAAACCCTTGCTAAAGTGGGGCGTCCGTTTGGCTGTGCGGGATGTACAAATTTGCAGCCACGTCCGGTCAGAATGGGGACGTTAAATCCGATGCCATGTGTATAGAGTGTGCCACGCTCTTTGCACGTTAAGAACCCTTGCAACAACTCTTTGAGGGGTCTGTAGGTGACCTGTTGCAAGGCTAAATTTCTGTCCCTATCCAATATACCCTAATTTCCTGTGGCAGTCTAATTTTCTCCGACCTTAATCCTGGACGCCCCAATTACAGAACCTACCTATTGTATTTATTGTTAATTTGTTCTGGTCCTGAATATGCATGAAATATTTGCCACTGGATGTTAAGCAACCAACAATCAATCAATCAATCTTAGATGGTTATAAAGGCCTATGCGAAAATTGGGTGGTCTCAACCAACATTTTCCGCATATCAAACAATAACAAATCATAAGGGGAATGGCATTTTGTCCTGGTGCTGTTCTTGGATATTAAAGCAAAAGCACTCTTGTATTTTTTATAAGTATTGAATCAATTAACATTTTCATGGAATCTGATATCTTACATTTGCAATGTACTTATTATTTCAAAGTGGTAAAGAAAAAATAAGAAATTTATATTTTTCCATACTCACTCGAAATCATATTTTGAATTTTTAAAACTATAATTTCATAATAAATCATCAACACATTATATTATTGAAAACATGACAATATTTAGTCAAAATACTATTTATGATATATTCTTGCTTTTTCAAAAAAATAGTGCATAGAAAGCTTTTAATCATTGGAAAATATTATGTTTAATTTCCAGATCATAAAGGTAGAATTATATATATTTGCATGTTAATATTATACATTTAGATAATTAATGTCAATATGGTATCTTGCTTCCTTGCATGTTGTATGAGTCTTATATTTTGGTATACAGTCAAGTATGGTATATTTTGGTTCGCCTTGTATGTCTGTTTATTTCATTTAATTAAAACTAAATGAATAGACTAGTCGGAATAAATGAGTTGTTGTTAAGCTTTATATCCCTTTATGGTATGAGACCCTGAAATATTTTGGCAATGGCCTGTCTCCTTATTAGACCATTGAAAATTTACTGTTTCATTTCCTTAACAAAATAATCAGGTTATACAATTGTTATATACTGATCTATCTCCATATATTTATGTATGTTTCATTTCCAATTTTTTTTTAAGCGTTTTTATAAAAAAATAGATTTTATATCAATTGAAAGAAATTCTGTTTAATTACTGTAATATAAAGCATACATAGGAAAGTTGAGAAAATTAAATGAAATTTTTTTTATGATAATATCTTCTAACATATGAAACTATGATAAATTATTCAAAAACTGAGATTTTTTTTTTTAATTGTATGTGAAATGATACAAAATATATTTTTATTACAAAAAATTAATTCATAGAATTTTAACAAGATAATTTTGGCAAGAGATTTTTAATACAATTTCTGAAGATTATTTGAAAAGATATAAAACAGTATGAGGTTTATATGACAATGTAAAAAAAAACTGTTTCAACAATGTTTGTGAGACCTTGAATGGAAGTTTGCATGTTTGATGATATTTGCCTCCTAAGTATCCCCTTAATTAGAGTTCTAGGGAAAAAAATCAGAATGATTAGATTTTGAGTTGAATAAAACAAGCTTTTAATAGTACATTATTGAATTACTTGGGAATGGCTGTAAAATTATCTGATACTGATGGTGGTAACTAATGCATGATATGAATATAGTGGTATTATATATGTAGGACTCTAAAGTGCGATGGTACTCTAAAGTGCGATGGTCACGCTAAAGTGCGATGGTCTACGCTAAAGTACGATGGTGTCTTACGCTAAAGTGCGATGGTTGTTTGTTTGCTAAAGTACAATGGTATTTCACGCTAAAGTGCGATGGAACAATAGGGTAAGGTTCGAGGGCTTAAAACATTCAGTAAAGTGCATGGATGTTAAAAACAAGTCTTTTTGCAAAAGCTAGTATGCTAAGGTATAACATATGTAATAGGCTTTATGATTGACCGGTAGGCTATAAAGTGATTGTTTCTAAATTTAGAAGACCGACCACGTAATCATTGCTAAAAAAGTAATTTATGTGTCACAAAATACTGTATTTCTTGTTAAATGATTTTTTAACAATTTCTTTGGTATAAAATATTTGGATAATTGGTGTAGCTTGTCGCTGAATGATGCTTTTATGAATCTTTTATTAGGTAGATCTACATTGTAAGTCATTATAAATTACAAATACAAAATGCTTTCATTGTCGGAATAAGTAAGTTAGCATTTATTGATACAAGACTTCAAGCTTAAATGCGAGAAAAATGCGATATTCGCCGAGCTTTCTCCTTTTTTTCACAAATACATGTCATATTTTCCTACACTGAACAAGCTATGTTTTAGCCGACAATTTATAATTTACGCTTAAAAAACATATACCTTTATTTTACCGACGTTACTTTTCAATAAAATCGACTGACAATATTTTAATGGGGACAGCAAGGTAAACTGCAACGTAAACAAATCATATGATTTAAATGTATCCGTTCGCTTCCAATAGAAGCAGGATACAGGATACCTATGCGTATACTATTTTGTATCTATATAGTAAAATGGTCGACTGCAGGACACAAGGCCTTCTTACCCCAAAAAACACATTTGCTTCAGCCGACAAAGCACGGTTAGGTCTGAAATTAAGTCATGGACATATGATTTAAAAGTTGTTAATCAAATATTCTTAATTTATCTTCCGGCATATTCATTTTTGGTTTGTATAAACGACTGTTAACGTCATAATCCAACTACGTTTCTTACGTCTATACTTTCGCGGACCATCGGACTTTAGCGTACAGAGGCATCGCACTTTAGCGCAGACCATCGCACTTTAGCGTGACCATCGCACTTTAGCGTCCCCATCGCACTTAAGAGTCCTACATATATGTACCTATGTAGCATGATTGGTGGATGTATAAGTTAAGCTATATATACATGGTGCAATCTACAAGTTTGTACGTTTGATTGCTGGTTCAACAGAAGTGCTAGTTTATGCTAATATATTATGGAAATTGAAAGTTATTCTTCTCTGTAATTTTTTTAAGAATATACCTATAGCAAAGAAATTTTCAATTAAGAATATAATCACATGAATTATTGCAGTTTGTTTTTCTGCAAATTAGGAAAAATGACAGGAAAAGAAGAAATAGCAAAAAGGACATGAATGAAAAATAGAAAAGCCACACTTCTGATTTCTATATGAAAAAAATGATTTTCTCTGCAGATATGAAATCATTATTCATTATAATATAAAATAAGTAATATACATGTACCACAAAGGACAATTGATATTGATATTAAGGACTATATTTGGCTCAAAATATAGCTAAAGTACAGAAATAAGAAAATGCCATGCAATATTAAAGGACAAGGTTCACTTTAGGCCAAATATGACCTTGAATTTCAACTTTATCATAAAATTTCAAAATGGCCATAATTTGGTTCTTAAATGGATCTATTTCAAAAGCCTGACTTCTAGGTTAAACAAATCTCTTCATTAGAGTACATTCTTGTCTTCATATTAAGCACATTTTGGACATTTTGTCAATAAACAATGATTTTGTGCATTTTTCGGAACTCAAAGCTTTTAGGAAACTCTTGGCTGCAATCTAGGATCCAAAATGATCTGTAGCCAAAAGTTGCCAATGTTTATATTGAATCCCTAGACACTAAAATTATCTGGATCAGGAGTGAAAATTGAAAATTTGACCAAAATGATGTTACGAAACAAATAATGCATACTTGAGGGGTCATTTCTTCGTCATTTTTGATGTGAGGTGACAAAAAGTATTTATTTTGTATTAAAAGTTGTATCACAACTATTCTATGTGAAATTTGTAGTATTAAAGCCTGATTAAAAAAAGTATTATTAAAATTTTAACCCTTCTTTATCTTACTGCTTTGGAAATAACAAGAAAACATTCACATTCAAGTTTTCTTAGTGAAAAAGGATTGAAATTTATTTCTTTCAAAAATACCAAAATTTTTATATTCTCCTCATTTACATAAATGTTGGATTGCACATGAAAATCCAACTCTTTATTTGGTATTACCTTATCATCTTAAAGATTGATTTATTTAGAATGTTCCCTTATTTGAGCTAAACAATGCCCTCAATACCATCTTGTTCTTTGCCAGCATTTGCTTAGAAGATAGTTTGTTTATAATACTGCATAGTATTCAGGGAAGGTTGTTAAAGTAATAGTATTTTGTGTACAAAATTTGACTGTTAAATGAGATCATGTTGTTTTTTTTTCTTTCAGAGTATAGAATACAGTACCCTTAAGGAATTGTCACTTAGTGTAGAGAACATGAAGATTTGTTTGAATGAGGAGAAGTCATTGATAACATGTTTCTGGACTACTACATTACCAAAAGGGGATACATCTGGACAGAAGCTTATGACTGAGGTACTTGTAATCTCTTTTTAAAGTAATGTAAATGCTGAAGGGTCCACCCAAATTTGATCTTAAAGTAGGGTTTTATTATTGTTGAAAAAAAGCTAAGGTTTTTTGTATCAGATTGTTACCCTAAGTATAAAACTTGCTGTTTTTTTTTGTTTTATACTTTAGTAAG
The DNA here is from genome assembly GCF_021869535.1 of Mytilus californianus. Lineage (NCBI taxonomy): Eukaryota > Metazoa > Mollusca > Bivalvia > Mytilida > Mytilidae > Mytilus > Mytilus californianus. Next base: position 63,309,097 of record NW_026262668.1, on the reverse strand, counting down.
AGAGTTTTCCCAGGTTTAAAACATTGGTAACAATAAACAAAATTGCTCAGTAATAAATACAGGAAATATTTGAAAATGAATTTAACATGTCTTTTTAAAATAAAGATGGATATCCAGTTGACTTCATAATGTTGGAACTTAGCCCTAGCTTTGGATAATTCTAACAAATGTGTGGTACAAGATTTTAAAATTCTGTTAATTTGTAAAAGAGCAATGTTAGAAATAGGGATTAACTATTTAAACTTTACATTTGTGTACTTTAATTTTTGAAGTAAGTCAACTATTGTTTGAGAAACATTATTTTTTTTATTCTTTTAGAATGATGCCTTAAGAAATGAATTGTATGCTACTAGAACCAAGTATGAGCTGATGTCGAAACTTGTTCATGATGCTGAAGAAAGACTTCATGCCTCCAATAGACAGAAGCAGACTATGGAGGATATTATATATAAACAATGTAAGTACACCATTACTGTGCAATGCATATGCAATCTTACTTTAGGGTAATAAAATTAAAAAAAGGAAAGATAGATTTTCTTTTCAACATTAAAATGTAGGTTTTGTAAGGAATTAGTATGATTTAAAATTCTGCAAATACATTTTGAAATATTGCATTTTTCTAGGATGTATATGATAAAATCTTTTATTTTAAGCAATATTTTCTGTAATTTGAATAATGATGCATGTTGTTGATTTTTGTATCTCTTTCATGTATGAATGAAATTTGTTATTGATGGAATCTTCCTTTCCAGATGACAAAATACTAAATGGTCTGATTGTTAGTGGACAGTACAACAATATGTTTGCATGGTTGGTTCATCCACAAAAAATCTTGAAAAACCACTCCACAAGAAATCTTTTTCCTTTAAATGTACACTTTTCTTCTCTCTATCTTTTCTCTGTAAAACCTATAACTTAAACACTTTATTTCAGTTTATCACAATGTGTAAGTCATTTTCACTTGCTGAAACCTATTATTTCTAACATTGATGTGATTTTTTTAGTTTGCTTATCCAGATAAATGAAAGAAGAATTGCTTAATAGATTTTCAATCTTACATATATATATTTATATACTTAGAATATGAGAGATATCTATAGATTCCTTCATGATAGATAGTTTATGCTGATTTCAAATAAAGTGTTGTGTCCAAAACAAAGGAAGTGCTTCTAATAAATGATATTTAAAGCTGAAACAGCTATCAATGATAATTTAAGAATAGATATAATATTAGGGACAGCTAGAGATTTTAGTACAAAATTAATTTCCGAGAAAAATTACACAATCTAAGCAGTTCCAAAGTAAACTAAAATCTACAATGAATTCTTTTTCAATCAAGAGTGCATGATCTTGACAATTTTATTCCATGTTACTTCTTCTGTTTTGAACAGGATCATTTCAAAGATAAATAAGTTGATCAAATTGCCATGCTTGTTGTTTTAAAAAAATAATGATTTTCCTTTGTAACAGCTAAGATCTAACTAGGTGTAACCCTGTATTCCCTTTAATACAAAGGAATCAAATTGACTAAAGTTGTTTATTTCTTACCCATTGTAATAGACCTGTAGCTGAAATACATTTTGGAAACAATTTTACCTTATGACTGGATATGCTGTAACAAAAAAGTGTGAATTTAACATTAATTTGAATCAGATTTACTCTTCTGTGTGTCTTCTTTCTAATATTTAACTATTTTTCCAAGCTTGTAACAGTACTTTAGATAGATTATATGATTTAAAAATGGCTTTATTAAGGAAATTGATCCAAGATAAGCTGCCTTAATTTTGAATTTTCCTTTAAATATTTATATATACTTCTATTCATTTTTTGTGTGTTTATTTATGAAAAAATGTAAGGGAAAGGTTTTTAGTTGTCCCAAATGATGACAATTTATTTATTAAGTTGCAAAACTATCTATTGGTCCATGGACACAGTTATCGTCCTTTGATTTTGTTGTCTACAAATATAGTCCCTAGCGTGGACAGTGTAAAACTTGCAAATTTTCTTCATACACATTCCAAATTTATTATTTTATATTTTATGCATAAAATATTTCTACATGTAAAAAAATTTGGGGCATGAATTTTAAGGTAAAGTAGTGATTTGGCCCAGTTTGAAAATGTCAAAAATTAGTATGCCTGAAGCACTGCTTACCTGCCAACTTTTCAATATCTCCATAGGGGATTTTAAGTGCCATAGGACCTAATGCTCCTCTTGTATTGTCATAAGTTTTTTTAATCAAATACTATATTGTTTGAATGAGTATGTATGTGCTTAAATACCCTTTTAACCCATTTGAATGCCTGTTTTGAGGTGTTCAGTTTATATAATAAAGAATTTGAAAATTCATGTCAACACCTCTCATGGGGATATCCCCATAAATCGGGATAGTTGGCAGGTCTGAAGCAATCAAACTGAATTATATCCTTAACTTGAAATTGTCCATATTTTGAGTTAAAGCAAATAGACCTGTCTATAATTTGAATATAATTTGTCCCAAAAGTAGTACACTACACTGTAAAAATCTTATTAGGACAGAGCAGGTGCAATTTTTTAATTGCATTTATCGTCTAAAAGAAATTCACTTCGAAATAACTGTTCTCCTGCCTATTCCTTACTTTACATAAGATTATGAGTCATGGGCATCTGATCAAAATTTGTATTCCTTTTTTTTTGTAGTGAAAAGGACAACAAAGGTGATGGCAAAAGCAAGGACAAATTTTGAAAAAGTTTCAGAGTTTCAACAGGAGAAAGAAAACCTATTGAAAAATGTGAATATAGATGTTGATGATATCGAATCAAGCATTGACAACTTTTCCTCACGGTGACACCGATACACACAATAGATACTATTTTTCTCTATTTATTGATGAAATCAACAATTTATTGTTACAGTGATATTATTAATCTTACAATATATATGTCATGACAGAGTATGTACTATTAAAAATTGTTACATAAAAGTACAAACAAGTTAACATTAGCCCAGTCAGGGACTTTAATTGACAGCAAATTGTTACAGACCCAGAGAATTTTCATGACAAACATTTATATGATGTAACCACTGAATGTCATAATTACTTAAAGAAAAATTATGTCTGCCTTGACAAGACTCATGATTTACGAGAAGAAGCATAATCTAAATATTCCTCAAATACTGACTAGATATAGTTGTTTTTTATTCAACTGTAGAGGAAAAATAAGCCTTCTTTCTTCAGTATTAAACTTTGTTATGACTTGATATGTTATTTGTAAGTTATTTGTTCACATGCCTTTATAGTAGTGTGCTTAAAAGATTTCTTCAGTGCTGATGATTTTGTATTATAGTAGTGTTAGGTACTGGAGGACCAATATTTTTGCAATATATACGATTGACAAACAATACTGTCTCTGTACATAGATCCTGTCTTCCTTCACATAATGTTGTTACATCAATTAATATTGTGCCAAATGAAACAAAACAAGCTGTTTAAATCAAATATTTTTATATATATTGTTTTTGTATACACAGTATTGAAACTCATCACATTTTGTAATAAACATTTGTATTGTTAGTAATTAAACCACAAAGCCACAAAGGGTAAGTTTATTTTTTTCCCCACATAATGAAATAGAAATACTTGTATACTTCTGTTTACAAGCATATTTTAAATGAGTGCTCTTATATTACCTCATGTTTTGTCTAGTAATTGAGTTGGTGCTGAAATTTTTTATTTTACTATTAACTATTGGGTAAGTTGCAGAACATGTGTTACCAATTTGACCTTTTGTTTGTAATCATTAATATTCAAATATCAAAAATCAGTGGGAAACATTTAATCTCAATCAGCAATATCTTTTGGTTAATTATTAATAAATTTTGTGTATTTTTGTTTTGTCCTTGATTTAATCTTACAGTTTAATTCCATCCCTTTTATTTTTCTTCTACCTTATTTCGTAACATATAGACTGTGAGGCTGTGAGAAAATAATGAGTAACCTCCCAACAGCAGAATGAATTCAGGGGAGAAATCTTTTTGCATCAAAAATGTATCCTTTTGTGCCAGAACTCATTTGCACCAATGCTATGTGTGTGTCACTAGTTTGCAAAATATCGAGTATCATATGTGTCACTTCTTATATAAAATCTTATTGTCATTGAAAACATTGAGCCTCAACACACTATAAGGACGGACAGTTTACACTTGCTTGAAGACTGATTTTTGTAACTTTTTTTCAACCAACTTTTTCCTGAATTGCAGCTGTTACTTTTGTACTGTGTGATTTAATTAAAGTACTATAAAGTACACAACCGTGGGAAAACCTTAGACAGTCCCCTCCATTAAAATTGGACAAAACCTAGCAAATGATCATTGATGGTCTCTTGGAAACCATTTATTGTGACCTTGTATTCTTTTGTTTTTCAACATCACCTTATTTCTCCATTCGTCTTTATGCGATAATAGTCCTGTTAATTCCATATTCTATTTTGTATAAGCTATCATGATTTATTCGGGACTTTTTTTATATATAAGAGTTAAAGGTAGGTAAGTTGATTGACAAATACTCATACAGGTAATTTGGTGCATATGAATTCTGAAATTCTGATGCAATTGATACCTTTGAAAAATATAATTTGGTGCAAATGATATACTCATAAATAGGAATTGTCACAAAAGAACTGAATTCAGCTAGGTTTATTCTGAATTTTTAAGCACAGGCTTAAAACTTAATTTAGAACAGGTATATACATATTTATTAGTGTAATATAAGTTCTATATGTATATATTTCGTATGCCTAAACATCAGTCCGCAAAGTCCAGTTTTGAAAATTTGAAAATGAAGATTACTTTTTTCAAAATTGGTGAACACAAGTAAGAGACAGCAAAGGGGAAGAAGAAAGTTTAACATATTTAGAAAGGGATTCTGGGAAAAGAACTTCAACAAACAAATACAAAAAGACTGTCAAATGATTACACATAATACATTTGTAATTATCTTAATGCAATTGAATCTTAATAGAAATTAAAAATGTGAGGTAATATATGGATATCTTAAAGCTCAAGTTATTTCAGTATTATGTTAAAACAGACTTATGTTATATAACAATCATAATACATATGCATGAGGGACCAAATCATACTCCATTTTATCATTGAAGAAACATTTAACTCTTCTTTATCATTGTTTATATTGAAGAATACAGCTATTTCAAAACACATTATTTAAACATTATCTTGAAATGTTTTGAGCATGAAAAACCTTCATGTAGACTGTTCTTGCCATACTGGTTCATTTCTGTAATTTATTTTTCATGTACAGTATTGATTTTTACACTACACTGTATTTATCTTCTGATATTTATTTCTCATATAATTTTGCTGACTGAACAATTAATATTTTGTTATCATTTTGTTGTGCTTAGTTAATAAATTATCTTATACTTGAGCAATATTGTTTTGTTTTACATCCTCTATTTATTTCATGTATGAGACAGTATGTTAATTTTGCATATTATTCTTTCTTTGTTTCCATCTCTAAGATAATATAATTGTAATCTATAACTTACTCATTGGCTGAAGTTACAATCATTCATTCAAAAATATCAAAGTTGGCTGTACCAGGATGTGTAAATATCCTGATCAATTACATCTATTGTGAAATTTTCTTTGACATTTTACACTTGAATAGAAAGAATAGAAATCATTATCTGAGTAAACATCAGTGTGAGAACTTGTTTAATATTATGTAAATACCTATTAACCTACTTTATTTATTTATTCTGTGTAACTTATTCTGCAATACTATTATTCATCATGTACATTATCTTCATTTCAAATATGTATGGCAACTCTAGCAGAAAATAAAAATAATTGAATACCATGGATAGTTTTGTTAGATTATCTGGCAACTCCTGTGGACTAAAATAGCTGCCTTTTGATTCTGCTATCAAATGCATTTGGAATGCCATCTTGGTTATGTTTAAAATCGAAGTACACATTCCAGGTGCTGATGGAGGAATTTATATTTCAAATATTAAAAGATATTATGATTTCCTAATCAAAAGTAATTACTTACTTTACTGATTTTGGAATCTAAAGGTTTGATATTAGGTTTTTTTGTTCAGTGTTAAATTTTTTTGACAGGATTACTTGTGAGTATGCAGTGCATTATTGTTGGTCCCTTACCTTTCTATAAAGATGGATCTGCCTGCACCAACCCTGTACTGTTATGGTCCATTGACATTGGGATTTTGAAAAAAAGATGGGAAGGATACTAAAGGGACATTCAAACTCATTAGTCGAAAATAAAGTGACAACGTCATGGCTAAAAAGGAAAGGACAAACAGACAAACATCAGTACACAGTACACAAAACATAACATAGAAAACCAAAGACTAAGTAACACGAAACCCACCAAAAATTGGGGGTGATCTCAGGTGCTCCCGAAGGGTAAGCAGATCCTGCTCCACATGGGCATGTGTTGTTCATGTTAGTACAAACCTGGTGATAAGTCCAATTCAGTAGGTCATATTTGGGGAAAAGGGGACAGGATTGTAGTTACAACAATTGGAATAATCTGTTGTCATCTGTAAAACGGATACTCTATTACAGTCAACCAACTGGTGATGGCGTTTGTAAAATTTATGAAGGGATGATTTCAACTTCACCACTTGAAACTCTTGGTTTAATAGCTTCCTTGTGAGCAGCAACCCTCTATCAAGGAATGATAATGCAAGCCCTGGAATATCGTATCAACTGTGAGATATAAACTCTGTATGCAGGCGCTGCTTGAATGTTGCTATATAGAAATGGAAAGTTCACAATTGGGAAGCTGAAAACATCTCTTTTGTCGTAAAGTTTTGTTTTCAACCGACCTTCATTGTCAATTTCTAGATGTAAGATGATGCTTGATGAAGTTTGTGAGATACTTATAATTTCTTATTTTTAATTTGCTGTAAACAGGACATTATTATGTTGGTGCCATCAGTAATTTTAATTGGATATCTAATTTCTAATATCTAAAAGCAAAATGAGGATGTTAAATTTGATGTATGCCTTTTTGTGCTTCTTTGTTACATTTGTTTGTTTTTATAGTGATTAAGATGATTACACAATGTTGACTGCTGTACCCCTATTTTTGACATTTTTACCTATTGTGTCTTTTTGTTTTGTTCATGCATCGTTGTCAATATAATGGAATTTGATGCGACTGTCATACAAGTGAGAGGTTTAGCTAGCTATAAAACCAGGTTCAATCCACCATTTTCTACATAAGAAAATGCCTGTACCAAGTCAAGAATATGACAGTTGTTATCCATTCGTTTGATGTGTTTGAGCTTTTGATATTGCCATTAGATTAGGGACTTTCCTTTTTGAATTTTCCTCGGTGTTCAGTATTTTTGTGATTTTACTTTTTCCTTCCAACCTATATTTACTACCTGTTAGCATTCTCATTAATGAGTTCGATTAGTCTTTCTGTCTACTGACCAACTATTGCAACTATTTCAAAATTTACTGTTTATACTTCTCTTAAACCAAAATGAAACTTAACTTATCAGATGAATACTAGGAGTACTGTGTGGTAAACCACAATGAGATAAGCTCAACCATAGAAAAGTTATCTGAATTAACTTTTTTTTAGCAATTATCAATATGGTTGTTCCGTATGAAAAGCTCTAAATCAACCCAGAGTTTTGAATTAAATTTGCAGAGAATACCAACATCAAGTTCTTTAAAGAACAAATTCACTAAGATATGAACAAGGACAACCATTTATTAGTTTATTGACTTGTTATCAGGCATTAATTCAACTGTTTTTCACCAATATTTAGCAAACCCATGTCTCATTTAATCAGTGCAATAAAAAAAAAATACAAAAAAGAGTGTTCCATAAAAATCAGTTATAAAAAGCACTCAACTTTAAATATTAGTATTACACAATTACAAAATAAAACCCACTGGAACAAGTAAAGCAACACTAAAAAATTACAGAAGCACCTTGGATGCATAAACAAAGTTGCAAACTTCATTGAATTGTAGTAGAAGAAGCATATTTTTGTGTCGAGTACGATTAAACCTTAAATCTGCTGACAACTTGTATTAAATGTTTGGAAGCAAAACTTTATCCAGATTTCAAGTCTATTAATTGCTGCTGTAACCGTTCATTTTGGTCAATGACTTAACTATCAATTGGGGTCTTTGTCACCCGAAAGCCCATTACCCACCAATGATAGGCAAAGACCTGATTTATTGCTAAAAAAAATTGCTTTAAAAACAAAATATTTTCAAAATTTCACTCTGTTAGCATTATGACCTTGATTCGGCCTACTGACCCAAAAACTCAATAAGGTCGTTCTTTCCAAGGGGAATTTTCCAGCCAAGTTTGGTAAAGGTTAAACATATGCATACAAACCAAATCTTTGTCCCAATTTATTTCCATCAGTGACTGCTGTAATTTTGACTTTGACCAAGTGACCTTAAAATCAACAGATATCTTTATCGTCTTAATGGACATAATTAACATTACATTGACCTCATGTTTGAACGATATGATTTATCGTATAACAGCCTCCAAGACAGAAAGTTTGTGCTTCTTACCTTTTTGCATTCTTCATTGATATTGCTTAAGTCTTAATTTTCAACGTTGTGACCTCACTTGATAACCTGATATAAATTTGTACACGCGAGCAAGACTTTCTTTCATGTCCAAGTTTAACCCCTCGTGCAGTTTTCAAATGACTGTTACCTTGTTTTAGATGTGAAATTTTACAAAGAAAATTAGTCCCTTTTAAAGGGGAAATATGCAACTGGGAGAATAGCAATAACATTAATCAGGTCTAAATTAATGAACTAAATGAATCCAAGTGTTGAACCACTTCAAAGTTATGTTAGGCAGTATTTGGCCACAACAATAACTATCTTAAATATATCATATAACAATACCATATTCCCTACCGACATCTGATTGTAAGTATATTAGCTATAACATGGATATATTTTATTTTTGAATATCTTGAATTACTGTAACACATAACATGTCTAGTTTTAAAAGATTCGCCAAAACACGACGCGATCAACGTCTTGCATATGGTGAATTGTGCTAAAATGCTTTAAGAATGGCCAACGTCATCTTTACTAAAAATCATTTGTTGCCGAATCGTAAGCCCTATACCAATATAATGTAACTAGTAGTCCATTTGTTCTTTGCTTGAATATCAGAATTTCGTAGCACTATTTACCTCAGCATACTCGTTTTCTTTCTGATAGTTTATCACTTTAACTCTTCCATCATTAAAGCCCACCCAAACATTAGATGAGCGATCTACAGCACAACAGACTGGTGGTGCGTCGTGCTTGTCTCTTTGGATGACCAGTCCATTAAGATCTATAAAAAGTTGTTCAGAGTTACCCCGATCTGAAATAGTGATGTGGTTCTTTATCAACCCAAATCCAACAAAGTCAATGTCTTTGTCTGATGTCTTCGATGGATATTTAAGTTTCTTTTCATAGCATTTATTGAGAATTATTATCCATGATTTTTTTCCTCCTGGTCGACATAATATGAAAATTTCGCCATCAGGGTTCTGACAAATTTGTGTTGGATTTTCCAATCCAATATCAGACGTCAGAAATATTTCTTGTTTCTTTGGCTTTCCCTTCAAATACCAGCGAAGTATATAATTTTCGGTAGCAGGTTTGTCTTGGAAACATGCGATTTGTTCATCGTCAGTTGTTGCTGACGTACAAAAACAAGCAAGTATGCTTTTACCAGAACTAATGCTGATTCCAGTATTTAAGCTGTAAGATTTTCGTTTTGACTTTTGAGTGACCTGTAACTGTTTTATTGACGATTTGTTCTGAAACCCAATCAACAACTCGTTGTTTTTGTTTGTACATGATGATATCGGTGTTTGGTCTAACGTTTTTACAGGTGTTAGAATAATCTCTGTATCTTGTCTAGTGCAATCTACCTCTGTGACACTTTCTTCCAGAATCACCCAAGCTTCAAGTCCCTGTCCTTTAGGAACAATATACGATATTTTGTTTTTGTTTTTCGTTTCAAATGATCTTAGCACTTTAAACTCTTGTTTTCTTTTCACTTCATCGTACGAATCCGATAAGGGCAAAGTCTTTGGCTTTAAATATCCCCTGTAATCTTCAGGTAAATTTGGCTTTGGTTTTGCTGGAGCTCTTGGTGGTAAATCAAGTGGAAGTTCCTCATATTGACTACTTTCCACATGTTCGATGCAGCCGATAAATTTCTGAAGTTTTTCCTTCTTGACATTTTCTTCAGCAAAAATGTATTGGGGTGGTTTCGGGCTTGGCATCGTGTCTTTATATGGATCAAATTTGACAAGATTTTCAAGTGCCACGTCATATTTAGCAATTTCTGTGTCTGGTATATCATTTCCTTTTGATTCGATTTCGTCAACTAGTTGTTGTATTCTGTCGACTTTAAATTCTTGGTTTTGGATAAAAATATCATATAGCTGCCTTGTCTCTTGGTCGGCCTTATTTAGGTTATCAATTAGTTCCGTTTGTAAAACGTCCAGTATAGTATCAATTAACTTCCGTTTTGATTTGATAGATTCAGTTTCGTCCATTATGGTATCACTGTATTTGCTTTTACTCTCTGAAGCCTCGCTTATAATTTTCTGAATATTTGGAATCGTGGTGTTACCTGCAACCGATGGATATTTTAGAATTTGGTCGCGCCGCGAACGGCCGTATTCTTTTGATTTCATAGTTATGTGATTTTTATGACTACCAACTATACAGTCATCACAGATCAAACTCTTGCAGTCCTTACAATAAAATCTTACTTCCTCTGACTCATGTTGTTCGCAAAATGACCAAGATCTTGATACTGACGCCATGTTTAGTTTTCCTGGAAATATAGAAATAAACACATAGTAACAGAAACATATTTTAACAAATTAATCAATTAACCATCGTTTACTATAACCATAAATTAATTGTACGGTATCAGTGTATGAAGGTGTTGTAGACCAAGCTTAAATTTCGGTCACGTGGTTTGTTAAAACAAATGGGTTGATCTGAGACTGGATATATATTGTTAGTTGCCCTTTTCCCAGGGTTGATGTTACAGACAAGGTACACATGTCAAAATACGTTTGTGGCTTTCTTTCCTAATGACAATAGTTATAAATTAGGTAATTAGGTTTCTCGTTTGAATTGTTTCACATTTTTCATGACGGGGCCTTTTATAGCCGACTATACGGTATGGGTATTTTCTCATTGTTTAAGGCTGCACAATGGACTATATTTGCCTACTATGTATACCACTTCATTTCAACTCTGGATACAAATCCTTGCTCTGGTGCATAGTTGTCTCATTGGCAATGATACCACATCTCTTCAGTTCTATACCAAATCCGGACAAGGAATCAGAGCTTTGCATGAGGGAGATATATTCCTTAACTTAGTTTAGAATGATTTCTAAATTTTTTTAACAGCAAATATTAATCAAAACAATATCCGTATAGTACTGTCTACTAGGCTGATGATACACTCGGGGACAAATCGTCCACCAGCAGAGGTATCGACCCAGTGGTGGTCATAATATAAACGGTACCAATTTTAATGCACCAGATGCGCATTTAGACAATTTCTTCCGGACCTAATGTATAAATTCAAATTCAGATTCAAATTCAAATTCTTTATTTTACTAATTACAGGGCCCTTTCAGGCATTATAAAATTTAACACGATCATTCACACTTTCATACCAATCTTTCTCACTCCGCTCGCTCTGATTGTGTTAATTAGATACAGTACATTAGAACATACACAAAAGTCATTGATCATTTGAGTATAAATCATACAAGTCCAGAAAGTGAATAAAGAGAGATAACTCTGATTGTTGAAATAAACATTTTCTTTTTGCCAGGTAGATGGTTATTATGATTGAGCACAATTATGCTGTTTTCTTTCTGCAAAGTTAAGCTTTGAAAATTCACACTATAAAGATAAAAATGTGTTGTCTTCGTTTATCATTATCCATAAAAACAGGTTATTAGTATTTATATATTTTACATTGGGGAATTTGTTATCAATCTGAGATAGTAAAGTTACTCTCCTATGGTTATAATATAGTATGTAATATGTATTTACAAAATTTAACATTTAACTTTTCATGTTCCCAGTCTTTGAAAATTTCATATAGTGAAAGGTTTTCCCTTTTTTTAGTTATATTTATTACACCCCGATTTTCGCATCCATATGGGATTATGGGTTTAATAGTATGGTCAAATATACGAAGAAGACTACTAACTGATGGTGATGATGATTTTAGATCTCGATATGATTTAAAGCTAGCTTTAAGTCCCTTTTCATAAAGATCTTTTCTGGCTTCATTAAATTTTCCAGTATTACTAATTGTTAATCCTAAGTATTTATAAAATTTAACACAATCTATATCATTATGACCAATTCTAAAGTTTTCTTTTAGTAACCTACCAGTTTTATTAAAAATTATCACTTTTGTTTTTTTCACATTTATCTGTAGGCACCATTTTTCACAATATTTATAAAGAATGTTTAGTTTGTTTTGGAGACTCTCTTTTGTATCTGAGATTAAAACCAAGTCACCAGCATTTTTTGTTATTCAGTTTAAGACATTCAGTTTTTTCTTCTAATAAAGAGGATATTTCGTTTATAAACACATTAAATAGGTTGGGACTGAGTACATCCCCTTGTCTTACACCGACTTCAGATGTGAACAGCCTGGTCATTTTCTGATCTATCTTGATACATAATTTATCAGATTTATACATAGAATTCAATATATTGTAATAATAGCCATTCACATTATATTTCAATAACAAAAACATAATACCAGCATGTATAACAGTGTCAAATGCCTTACGAAAATCTATGAAGCAGGCATATATTTTTTTGTGACCCAACTTTAGGTATTTATTAATTATATATTTAAGAACAAAAATGTATAGCCAAATCCGGACAAGGAATCAGAGCTTTGCATTAGGGTGATATATTCCATAGTTTAAAATGATTTTCAAAATGTTATAACAGGAAAATTAGGGTGATATATTCCATATATATATATATATATATCTGTGTAGGTCTCGGAGGTGCGATGGGGACGCTGAAGTGCGATGGTCACGCTGAAGTGCGATGGTCTTCGCAGAAGTGTGATGGTCTGTTCGCTGAAGTGCGATGGTCTATAAATGTCATTAGTTACAGTTTCATGCTAAATGAAAGATCGTTCTCTTTAAATTTGCTGCATGGGGACATTATTCTGCTTTTACAGTTTATCTTAACGTAATCTCAGCTCTCATGCAGCACTCATGAGTTCCACCTTTTTCCATAATATCACGTAAAGTCTCTCTGCGGACCCATATGTAGTTAGAGAATTCGAAGCTTCATAGTACGTAAAAAATGAAACTTCTGTAGATTTCGAAAAAGTATTTAAATTATCTAAATTTCCCCTGTCTATACTAATTATTTTCCTTTTCTGGTAGTAGTAAAATCTGTTTACAAGTTGTATTCATGTCAAATACTAGAATGCAAAAACATTCCATATTTTCTCCAATTGCAGTAAAAACCACTGACGGTGATGAGTTTATAAGGCCCTTATTATATTGCATATTAAACAGCTATCGCATTTTCAGTCATTGAAATTATCACTGGTTTTTATAGAAAATAACCTTTGTATGTAGCGTCTTGAATAATTGTATGAACGTTGGCTTATTTTGGTCCAAAGTAAACTTCAACGCTACATTAGGACTGGACATATTTATGACTGTGTTTAATTAAACGGGTTAATATTCTTGATGATTTATTTAATAAACATGAAAAGCTGCTTTGAACACACAAATTGACTTTTTCATCGACGTCGAAAATATAGTTTATGTAATCCATCGCACTTCAGCGTATCCACCATCGCACTTCGGCGTAGTTACAAACAAGATAGCGTCACAATGCGACCATCGCACTTCAGCGTGATCAAACACGCACTTTAGCGTCAAACAATCGCATTTAAGCGTGATAATCGCGGTTCGGAGTACCACCGCGGTTCCGAGTCCTACATATATATTTTTAGTTTAAAATGATTTCTAAAATTTTATAACATGAAATTTCAATTAAAACTATAACCGTATTTTCATGCCAGTGGTGAAGTAGTGTCTACTGGGCTGGTGACACCCTATCGATAAGATATTAATTGAACAAATTGAGTCAAGGTATCTACATCATACCAGAGATGAGGGATTGGGTGGGGTTTTACTGATTTTATAATGGTATTGGAAGGTAGTCAATTATAATTTTTATTCGATTCAAATGAGTTAGATGCACTCAATCGTTTATCTGAAAAATCCTGACCGGATACTTATAGAATAGTGAATAAAATAATGTTTCACGATTACTCTCGTGTCCATTCTTACGTCATAGTTGATATTCAAGAAAATATATAGGTTATTAACTATTACCATAAGTATTACTGCGTAAAAAATACTGTATATTGTCTACACATTAAATATAATAATGACTTTTGTGGTTTTATAATGTATATTCATTTTTAAACAGATAACATACCTTCGATTTAGAAATTAACCGAGTTCTTTTTAAAATGCCTGATATAAACCTGTTACACAGGTAGTTCTAAAAGATCTGGATCATATATGAACAATCTATATTACCAAATATTGGATGTTCCCCTTGACTGAAATTGTGAAGTACAGATATGATTTCTTCATAATTCTCTTATGAATGATGGCATTTAAATTTTCCCCTTTGAACTACCGCGTACTTACATTTAGATTCAAACTTTTAAGATGTCACCACCATTAACCCATAACGTGATGGGTTTTAAAAGAAATTTCAATGCACAAAAATGTTGTTTGTAATATCTCCCCTAAAAAGATATACAAAATTAAAAAAAAATACCTAGACAAGCACACAAATACACGGAAGGTTCATAACCATCCGAGTTAAGATAGTATTCAACCTGGGAACAGTATATCTATCAATATATATGTTCCTGATTCAACTAAGAATCAAGAAAAGACTTGTTATTTTTTTCTGTCATCTTTTAAATTTATCTTTTTTGTGTCGCCTACGAATGTACACTCTGTACCCTTTTCGATTCATTTGTTATGTTATGTAAAAAGTTTATAATTGAGTTCACGTAAACATTTTTTTTTACATTTCCATGAAAATACAGAAGCATTGAATGACTAATATTTTCGACCAAATCCTCTTTAACAAGTGGTTCAAATGAGCCCTTTTCTCTCAACTCAGTCAATAAGAAAGAAAATGTAAACTAAAAATTATCAAAGGTACCATCATTCTGCGAAAAAAAGGTTTCGTCCAATTCTTATGAGATTCTAAAAAGACTAGTTTCTGTGCTAAACAATCAGATTCTCCATTTGTTCTGTAATATATGATTGAACCTGGGGTTATCAAGCAAAATTCCAATATAGGCAAAGGAAAATAAATTCATCCCATCCCTTTAGATCAATAGCATTATTTTTTTAAAGAATCGTTTTTTCTATGTACTGTTTCTAAACAATTAACCCATTTTATTTTTGATTGATTTTTAATAAAAAGAACATCGTACACTTAAAGTTTAGAAGCAAAAGACCAAGCGCAGTATTTTCTTCTTGAATTGTTTGTCAAATACTATTATTTCTAATTCTTATTTGTGCACTGATACATTACAATTAAGATTGAAATATGTAAAGATTAATACTTGAACAATTAGAATTAAAACTTGTAACTCGTTCTCTGCCATATCTATCATTGACTTACGTGTTTACTGTAACAGCTCTGGTCTAGGTACAGTAAAATTAAGTTGTATCTTACAGCTTACATAACTAAAATCTTGAACCAAAAACAAAATCAGTTACCAGTCCCAGTCACGATTTTTACTGCCGTCCTTGATAGGAATATTTCCGATCAAAATTTGTCAAAAGTCTGATCAAGTTCCGGTGAATCGCGGCTGGAAATTCAAACTGTAATTAAAATTTGTAACATTTATCTAATTACGACAAAAATCAGATATTGTTCAAGAAGCGTCCAAATTCATCCGTTTCCAACCGGATTATCCCGTTCTCAATCGGATTCTAATTCAATTTGTATCTTTCATTTGGTAAAACACGACCGAATATGTCCCGACAGCGTCCCGATTCTGCCAAATGCGATCCGACAGAAATCAGACAGTGACCAGACAGTAAACCGACGTTGACGGAAGATATCCGTTAGAAAACTGTTTAATGTGATAGTCCCGTCTTTTAAAAAAATCGCCATATTCGGAATGATCAGGTACTACCGGAACGCAATCTTATCACAGTCTGCTGTACCGCAAGGCAAACGGCTTTGTCTGTATCGTGTTCTGTAATTGTCGGGGCTCCGACGTGGGTATAATTGCCGAATTTCGTATTAATAACGTCACTGTTCCGGAACAAAGACGGTTCGCATTCGCCAAGATCTGGATGAAATCTGGACCTAATCGGCCAAAAAACAGCAATGACAAATTTCTCCAGATCATGCCCGTTCCACAGGATACCGTCCAGAAAACACAGAACTTTGTTTCTATTTTGATCCGATACAGCAAAATCTGTCACGACATAGTCACGATTGTAATCCGACTAGACAAAATCGGCTGAGTTTCCCCGAATGTTACGGGATGCACCTAATTGTCGGGGTGCTTGGCCGACCTCTACGGACCATTCCCGATCCGTAGGAATCTGTTACGAACGTATACGACTGCGTTATTATCTTGAATATTATTGAATATTATAAGATAAAGATAAACTGTAAACAGCGAAAATGTTCAGCAAATTAAGATCTACACAAAAGTTAATATGACCAAAATTGTCAATTGACCCCTTAAGGAGTTATTGCCCTTTAAAGACACTTTTACACAATTTGTTCATCATGTTTGCTAACATTTAAAAATCTTCTCCTCTGAAACTACTGGGCCTAACATTTCTAAACTTTAACTGACTGTTCCTTAGGGTAACTGGTTTATAAATTGCATGCGAAGTTTTGATTCATTAACAAACATGGCCGCCATGGCTATAAATAGTACATAGGGGTCAAATGCAGATTTTAGCTTTTATCTCAAAAACTATAGCAGTTAGAGCAAAAGTGACATGGAGTTGAAGTGGTGAATAAGTCAAAATCTATCTGCTATGAAATTTTCAGACCAATTGGACCCCCCATTGTAGGGTTACTGTCCGAAATAATTTATCTTTATGAAATTTTACTGTTTTTGGTTATTATCTTTTATATTATAATAGATAGAGAGAAAGTGTAAATGACAAAAATGTTAAGCTAAGAAGGATATTAGTTTTAGAGATAAACATTGTAATCGATATGTTACCATTGTGTTACAGTGACATATTTTGTTGAGAAAATGCGCGAAAAGTGTTGTCTCCCCAAACAAGGATATGTACGATTCAGCTCCGCGGGTCCCAGTGAGGACATTGTAAATTGTATGTGTCATTTGTATATATACATCACATCTTTAGAACTATGGAAAAGAGCTGCTAGTTTCAGTTTTGATCAATACTGACTACCGTTTATGTATAATGATGGCTAGATGACTGTGGAAACACTTTTAACAAATTTTACGAAATAGTCCCACATCAACATTATAAAAAAGATAGGTAATATTTTTTATACAGTTGTAGCAATAGCGTGATTATTTTAATCTGTATTGAATTATTTGTACGAAAAGATACATTGTTATTTACACAATAGAAATCAGATTGTTGTTTTTTTTTTCGTCTTCGTATTTTGACTTCTTTTCTTTTTTGTATATCTTCTTCAACAAAATAACACCGAAAATTAATGTTTGGGTCATGTTTGAAGGAAATTACTGAGGCGGGCATATGCCCATTAACAGGTATAAGATACTAAAAGTTAAGGGCAATTATTCTAAACATCAAATTCTGGGAATTTCTGCTTTTATTCATCAACTGAATTCTTGAAAAGAATGAAATTAAACATGCATTTTTTTTATACTGCGATTTCTAACAGTTGTTGCTTGACACAATACTAAACGGAGATAGTTTTATAATATTTAGATATTGCATTCTTTATATGGATGTGTATGCAAGTATGGCATTTTTGTTTATATCCTGAAACATACTTTCTGCAGATTTGACCATCACAATGTTTATCCAGTCATCATTCAGTTTCTTTTGAATATATTTTAAAATGTAATATTTGCCACTGTGCGTGGTGTTATTATTGATTCATTTAAATTTTTGGAAACCTACATATTATCAATGTGAAAGAAATCATTATAAATAGAATAAGAATTTAGTTTTTAACATTTGAGAGAAGATTTTTTAAAGAATTACTTCGAAACAATCGAAGAGGTATTTGTAGGAATTAGAATGGAACCAAATAGATTTGACGAAGTACATTTGTAGACCTTTGTTTTAAGTCGTTACTTTGTGTAAGTTTATTTGAAAGTTTTAAATATGTTAACTCGTCTTCCACCGATATAACCGCATTCTGGATATATAAAAATGCATTTTTTAATAAACAAAAAGATGTTGCCAATACGCTAAAGATATCAAAATTTCTTGATATTTATCGCGCAACCAGTTTTTAACGATGTACGAAACAAACCTCTAAAATTGTAAGTTTTGCAAAATTTGAATATATATATAAACAAAAATCGTAAGGGTTCCGCGGAACACAGTGTCTCGCCTACTCTTGCTGTTAGTTGAAGGCTCAACAAAAAATGGGGAAAAATTATTAAAAATTTTCCTCTAGATACTATCTTTTGATTGTAAGAAGTTCTGTTCAAGTTTGGTAAAAATCCAAGAAGGTTTATGAATCTAATAAATGTTTTTAAAACTTTAACTGCAGACTGTACGTAATGTTAACTTGAATAAAACTAAGTCCATTTATAAGTAATATACGGAAAAACAGGAAATAAATTTTTACAAAATTTCCTTCTAGATACAAACTTTTGATCATAAACAACCTTCTGTCCAAGTGTGGTACAAATCCAGGATAGTTTAAAAAATTTGAAAAACTTTAACCACAGAGTGAATGTAATGTTAACTGGCAGAAAAACTAAGTCCATATATGAGTAAAATACGGATAATCATGATTTTTTTTTACAAAATTTTCTTCTGGATACTATCTTATGATTATAAACAAGCTTCTGTCCAAGTTTGGTACACATCTAGGATAGTTTAAGAAAGTTATTAAAATTTGAAAAACTTTAACCACATAGTGAATGTAATGTTAACTGGCAGAGAAACTAAGTCCGATTATGAGTAAAATACGGATAAACAGGATTTTTTTTTTCACAAAATTTACTTCTGGATACTATCTTATGATCATAAACAAGCTTCTGTCCAAGTTTGGTTGAAATGCAGGATAGTTTAAGAAAGTTATAAAAATTTGAAAAACTTTAACCACAGAGTGAATATTTGTGGACGCCGCCGACGACGACGCCGACGGAATGTAGGATCGCGATGTCTCGCTTTTGCGACAAAAGTCGCAGGCTCGACAAAAACGAAAAACTTTTCTCAAATAAAAAGGAAAGAAATAATATAAGGTGCCAATTGAATTATCAACAACTTTAAATAGGTGCCGATTTGAATAAATGCCGATTTGACCAGGTGCTGATTTAACTTTTTCTATGGTGCCGATTTGACTTGAACCCATTATCTGTAGTTGTATTGCAAAACATCTTGAAACCCACGACATCCTAAACGAGGTTCAACATGGATTTAAAAAGAAACCCTGTTCATGTGAGTCACAAATGTGATCCTTACAAAACAGGACTTGGCTAAGAACTTAGAATGAACAAATTGACCTTATCTTGCTTGATGTTTCGAAGTCATTCGATAAAGTCCCTGATGACAGATTTCTCTATAAAACGCAGTACTGTGGTATCAGCGGGCCAACACTTGAGTGGATCAGGGACTTTCTAAGCTCCAGAAAGCAGAGTCGTTGTCGACGGTAAAACATCTCACACTGCACCTTTCCAATCAGGAGCACAACACGGCACTGCATGTTCCTACTGTTTATCAAGGATTTGTATACTATACAAATCCTTGTGTTTATCAACGAACTACCGAAATACGTACCATGAGTTATCAACGGTTCGTTTATTTGCAGATGATTGGGTACTGTAACGTGAGAAGGATTCAAAATGGTGGCGACTCTTCTCCAAGAAGGCATGAACAACTTGCACAGATGGGAATCTGATTGGCAAATGGAATTCCATTCCAGCAAATGCCAACCGAAGTTCTACGCGTGACCAACAAGCGCAAACCACATCCAAAAAGTTTTAACATCCATGGGCATAATTTAGAATTGGTTGATTCAATAACCTAGGTGTAACAATCCATATCACCATTAATTGGAACACACATACAGAAAGCATAGCTAAAAAGGCAAATTCAACTAGGGCCTTCATCCACAGAAACCTGCACCACTGTCCACAACAAACAAAAGATGTATGCTACACAACGCTAGTAAGACCATTGCTTGAGTATGCATGCCCAGTTTGGGACCCGTTTGCCAACCTCAACATACAGAAACTGAAAATTGTGCAATGAAGATCAGCCCGGTTTGTACTAAACGACTATCAACAAACCAACAATGTAACATCAATCCAAAAAACTCAATAGTGGCAACCACTAGCCGAGAGGAAGGTCAGATGTAAATCCGTGATGATGTACAGAATAGTACATGGCCTCGTAGCAATAGCAACGCTAGAGCTGCATACTACGTCATCAATAGCTAGCTATAGAGGATACACAACGCGATTTCTTGTACCATATGCCAGAACATCAACATACAGACATTCCTTCTTCCCAGACAGTATACGGATATGGAACAGCATTCCACAACCTGGTGGGTAGTACCTCACTAGATGCTTTTAAGCAGTGGGTACTGAGCAGCAGCATCCCTTAATAGCACCATCAGACTGTTTTTAACTTGCACCTGTAAATATGTTCTTCCACCTTTGTTGTCACATCCAGCATGGGCAATAGAGCGATAATACTCAATAAGAGGATTGCACTGTATCGGAAGAAAGAATGATCCTCGGTTTTTGTCGTAATGATATTGCATTCAAAAATTTGGAGACAGCAATTTGATTGACTGATATAACAATTACCAGAACAAAATATAAAACCAAGTATTTTCAGATCCTTGTGAGCCGAGCATGGACACTTGTATCTGTATTTTAATCAGATTAAAAAATACTTAATAGAACATTTTGTTAAAAAACAACAAAACACACTTAAGCCCGTCAGATTTCAGAATTTATGATCATTTGTTTTTGAATTTTGCCTTGTGTTTGTGCTGTATGCTTTAAAACTTCTTGCTTTAAAGAAAAAGCTGCAATATCTGTCAAAATAGACTAATTTTAAGATCTGAACATTAATTTTAAGAAATGAACAACAGTCTTACCAAAAAGATATTTTTTTATAAGATGTCTGAAACAAAGATGTTGGTGAGAGTTTAATATCATTATGCAAGGGCTAGAGTATGTGGCATACAGAAACACTTACTATCGCACCACAATGTTTTGATTCTAAAACTCCAGGTGCTAAAAGTATATATAAAGTTAAATGTCTATTGTGAGAAAATGGTAAGTGAAGAGTATCAGAAGTTTAACTGTGCAATGTGTCTTTTGACCTACTACCTTTTGTTAGCTATTATTCGTGTGTTTCTTTGTCCTATATGTTCTCCCATTTATTTGTATTGTAGTCATGTCATGTAATGTTGTCATTTTAATGTTATATTTAACATTGCCATAAAAGCGGGAGGTTTGGCATGCCACAAAACCAGGTTCAACCCACCATTTTTTTCTTAAAATGTCCTGTACCAAGTCAGGAAAATGGCCATTGTTATATAACAGTTCGTTTCTGTGTGTGTTACATTTTAATGTTGTGTTTTTGTTGTGTTGTTGTTCTCTTATATTTGATGCGTTTCCCTCAGTTTTAGTTTGTAACCCGGATTTGTTTTTATCTCTATCGATTTATGAGTTTTGAACAGCGGTATATTACTGTTGCCTTTATTGATGTATTGTTTCGATTTGAAATTTCACATATTTTGCTTATTATTTATTATTAAAAGAGGAGGAAGTCATCAATTGGACATTAAAAACTCGTAAGTCAAATTTTGCCAAAAACGGCTCAAATTATACCTCCTCATTTAGCGGCTTCAATAAAGAACAAGAAACCAAAAAGTAAAATAACAAAAATACCGATCTCCAAGGAATATTCAAAATGGGAAGTCCCATATCAAATGGCAAAATCAAAAGCTCAAACACATCATACGAATGGAAAACAACTGTCATATTCCTGACTTGGTAGCATTTCCTTATGTAGAAAATGGTGGATTCAACCTGGTTTTATAGCTAGCTAAACCTCTCACTTGTATGACAGTCGCATAAAAAACAAGTTTTGATCTTTAGTTTTGGTGTAGAATAATACGCAGAAAGGGATGAGAGGAATCACAAAAAATACCACACAGCACAAAAGACCAAATAAACAACCAATTCCTATGAAGAAAAAAAACAGACATCTTCTTATATCTATATACAAACAACAACCAAAAACCCATGGTCCAGATAGCCACATATTGGTACAAAGCATGGTAGATGCATTTTGAACATAAGCAGATATAACTTACCTAGATTAACTCAATTTTCAGTCAATCTATAGATCTTGCAGATTCAAAAGACAGAAGTATTTATCCTGTATTTAGGTAATAAGTATCAACCAATTAACAATGCATGGTTAAATTGTGGTGGTTGTCTTGCTATTTCATTTTCTGAAATAACTGTTTAATTCATATTAACATTTGTTGGTGTACCTTGGCTTCCTCCACCAATTATACAAGCCACATGATACAGCCAAGGATTTCAAGAGTGGTGTAAAATAACAACAAAAAACAAACAAATATAACCCTGTACTTTGAGAATCCTCAGGAACAGGCATCAACTATTGTTAGGACTTTACATTTCTAATCATGTTTCAATAGCAAATCAATATATCTCATTCTGTGTAAACAAAAGACATTGCTAAGTGCCAAATATTCATAAAAAAAACCAATAAACAAGTTTTCTATCACAGATTTATTATGGTATAAAATGGTAAAAAAAAATTCTGTATGTTTTCTTAATTCTACAATAAGAAAAAAAACCAAACATAAATCAACAAATCAACAAATTTAAATAAACTTAAAATGTTAATCAAAAGTAACAAATATGTTTGAAAAAAAAATAATATAATATCAACATTCAACCAACAGTTTAGTCCATTATTTAACAATTTCAAAAAGTGCATTAGACACTAATTTTGTTATTTTTTACTTAAAATTCTACATAGGTGCAATGAGAAAAGTTTTTCTTATTGCAAATATATTTTAAACAAGAGTGCACACACTGAAATGTCTCACCTACTTTACTACCATTGATTTTATGTTGATAGTTCTAAATATAAAGTTTTACTTCAAGTATCACATTAACTTCTCATGATCCAACAAAATGAGGTCAAGGTCAGATAAACCATGCCAGAAATACATGATCACCTTACAATCAGTCCATACATTGAATATAGTTGACCTATTGCTTATAGTATACACGAAACGGAGCAAACCATGAAACTTTTATATTGACCAATGAACCATAAATATGAGGTCAAGGTCAGATGAACCCTGCCAGACAGACATGTACACTTTACAATCATTCCTTGGATCAAATATAGTTGAGGTATCAAATATAGTATCTAAGAAACAAACTTATCATTAACCAATGAACCATGAAAATGAGATCAAGGTCAGATGATTCCTGCAGGACAGACATATAAACATATTTTACCTCTTTGTCAGTCTATAAACACAAGAGAATCAAAAGAGTACATTGACCAATTGCTGGCTCATAAAAGTCCTAACAATTTTTTGTAAATGCATGTGCCACAGCAGTATTTTGCGAAAAAGGTAAAACCAAGAAATCACAAATTGCGGCACTTGAAATTAGAAAAGCATAATTCCTAGCATCTTTCAGTTAGATAACATCAACATACAGAAAGAAAAGACAAGAAAGTCAATTCTATGGAGTAAATAAATATCATTACATGAAAAAAAAACCTACAATATATATTACAGTCTATTTCAACTTTGAAATTAGTTTTATGCCATTGAAATGATGAAATGACTTGAAAAGACCATAGTTTTTTTTAACATGTGTGATGAAAACTAAATGTTTTACACATAAGAATTGTTAAATAATATTTAGTTACTGTAAATTTAGAAATTATTGTCAGGTTTAATTAATGCTAATAATGTGACTGGATGAGTATCGCAATAATAAGCAGTAGCATTCTATAATCTGACATGTATATTTGTATGCAGCTTTTCCTGTAATTGCAATAATAATTCTCAAATTTATTTTGTCATGTCGAAATGGCAATAATAAATGCATGCAAAAACTCTCACAAAAAGATATTTCACAACATTTATCTTATAAATGAAATTTGACCTCAACCAAGTTAAAAATAAGTTTTGTCACATTGGCAGTTTTCCTATTGCTATTGATATGTTATATAAGTTCAAAATTTCTACAAAAACACACTTTCTATGAGAAACAATTCATAACAGAGGCATGTGAAAAAACAACTTAATATATACTTTAAATATATTGGTTAATTTGCTTAATGAAAAACCTCAGTTATAAATTAAAACTGTTACCACTATCACAGATCTGCAGCATAATAATTTATACATAAGATATTTCATGTTTGTAAAATTGAGCAATGAACAGTTTACAAGTAAAGAAATTCATACTGACTTTTTAGTGTTCTTGGCTTGCTGTCTCAATGGAAAATAAACTCCACATTTCATTTTATTCATATTCATACCACTTAAAACTGTGGTACCTAGTCTAGCTTAGCAAAAAATAATAAATTCAGTTCTACAGTTGTGGTCATAAGTATTCATCACTTGGGATTTTTCACTATATATTTCTTGAAAACTATATTTAAAAAAAAAAATTATTTTGGGGTAATTTCTATTTGTATTTTAAGCAACTTGGTACCAATAGAAGCAGAGTTTGTTGGTTTATGCTTTTGTTTTGAAGTGTTTTCCTTTTCTGATTAGACAAACACAAGTATTATTATTTTTTGTTAAGAAATTTGCTATAAATTTTAACCAAATAAACTGTAAAAAATTATTATATGTGTTCCCATCAGGAGAAAACAAAAACAACTGAAGACAAAACTATGACCAAATAAACTAATATTCTTAAGACAATTCTGTGTCTTTCAACACCTGATTTGTAAAAATCAAACTATAAATGCATTCAAAATATTTTTTTATAAAAATGTGTTTTTATCAAAAAATATAAAACAAAAAATTGTAGGTGATGATTAGTTTTGGCCATTACTATCATAATGTAACAATACAATGATCTTAAAAATGTAATCTCTAATTGTAGCTAATAAATAATGCTATATAGTCCAAACTGAGTTATTTTACCACAGGTATTTTTATTCACCACATGTAAAAAAATCACCTCTGCAGATATAGTGAAAAAAAAACCCAGACAACTTACATTTTTCCTAAATTCTCTAAGTTCATGGGCTGAAATTCCATTAAAATTCAGTTATCCATAGTAAAATGCAAACTTGTAACTCACAACTTTTTATTTATAAACCAAAATCTTCTAAAGACCTATAGGCATTCCAATTATGCCTGGACTACTGTTGGATTTCAGAATTACAGAATAGCAGATGTTGGTACCAGGACATGCTTTTATCAATGAACCATGATCATGATGAGTGAAAAAGAACAAAGAACAAAAAACATCTTTAAAAATCAGAAATCTTTCTTGCAGAGTTTTATTTCAAATAAATAAGAAATACTCAGCTAACTCTACTTTTGAGGTATTCTTATGTTTCTATTGGGTTTGATTTTAATCTTTCTAATTTTAATTCATTTTTCAGCCCCTCCTACATCTGCAAACATGACAAAAACATTGGAAACACTATTCATTCCTTAGGAACATCTACGAAGCTTTTTATGGCATTTCTTCAAATGACAATGAAAAACTTAATGAGTTCTGGTTTGATTTATTTTTCCAAAACTAAAAATATACAAGAAATGATTGTAACAGGATGCTGTTACGAAGTCTCCCAAACGAAGCTCCCATAATTCGTAATTCCCAGGGTCGCCTGACATTGGACAAAGTCCTGTGAAAATTGGTTTGGTCCAGTAAAGTTATATGCATTAGTGATGCCTGGGGACTAACCCTGTATATCATTGAAATCATCTTGGCATGACAAACCAGAATATATATGGTTTAGGGGTGGGGATCTCGACCATTTACAAGATACAAGAACATTGGGGGTGGGGGGAACCCCTGGGGACTGACCCTAAACGTCATTCAAATGTTAGAGACATGACGAACAGGAATATATATGGTTTAGGGGTGGGGATCACGACCATTTACAAGATATTAGAACATTGGGGGTGGGGGGAACCCCTGGGGACTGACCATATACGTCATTCAAATGTTCTAGACATGATTAACAGGAATATATATGGTTTATAAGTGGGGATCTCGACCATTTACAAGATATTAGAACTTTCTTAAATAGCAGGGGGTGGGGGTGACCCCTGGGGACTAACCCTGTATATCATTCAAACCATCTTCACATGACAAACCAGAATATATATGGTTTAGGGGTGGGGATCTTGACCACTTACAAGATATTAGAACTTTCTTAAATGGCAGGGGGTGGGGGTGACCCCTGGGGACTAACCCTGTATTTCATTTGATTTGCTTTATCATGACAAACCAGAATGTATATGGTTTAGGGGTGGGGATCTCTACCATTTACAAGATATTAGAACTTTCTTAAATGGCAGGGGGTGGGGGTGACCCCTGGGGACTAACCCTGTATTTCATTTGATGTGCTTTATCATGACAAACCAGAATGTATATGGTTTAGGGGTGGGGATCTTGACCATTTACAAGATATTAGAACTTTCTCAAACGGCAGGGGGTGGGGGTGACCCCTGGGGACTAACCCTGTATTTCATTTGATGTGCTTTATCAAGACAAACCAGAATGTATATGGTTTAAGGGTGGGGATCTCTACCATTTAC
The DNA here is from genome assembly GCF_021869535.1 of Mytilus californianus. Classification (NCBI taxonomy): domain Eukaryota; kingdom Metazoa; phylum Mollusca; class Bivalvia; order Mytilida; family Mytilidae; genus Mytilus; species Mytilus californianus. The sequence goes on along the minus strand of NW_026262668.1, from coordinate 63,281,977 downwards.
AAGATATTAGAACTTTCTCAAATGGCAGGGGGGTCGGGATGACCCCTGGGGACTAACCCTGTATATCATTCAAACCATCTTAGCATGACAAACCAGAATATATATGGTTTAGGGGTGGGGATCTTGACCACTTACAAGTTATTAGAACTTTCTTAAATGGCAGGGGGTGGGGGTGACCCCTGGGGACTAACCCTGTATTTCATTTAATGTGCTTTATCATTTAGAACATTTTCAATTAAAAAGATTGTGTCTATCACAAACGGTTTTCAATTTATAATCATTTGAAAATTTAAAAAAATAAAATCCCATAGGGTTCTATAGTAAAACCCTCCTTTCTTTTTGCCCCTCAAAGTACCCCTTTATAAACCCCATTGCACAAACAAAACCCTGATTGCACCACTAGACATGTTAGTCTAACATATTGTGAAACCCTAAGTTAATCTGACAAGCGGTTTTGGAGAACGGGTGCGGACAAGTTCAAATTTAAAAGTGGCGGAAGAAGAAGAAGAAGAAGAATAATAATAATAATAAGAACTGAGCAAAAACAATAAGTCTTCCCAAACTTCGTTTGGGAGACTTAATTAAACTGCCATTTTGATTTTGATTTGCAATACCTTTATATGTAATTAATAAATCTATATAATGAAAAATAAAAAAGCATTTTTTTCTGCTTTTATACAAAACCCCTTGTTTTCTCAGTAATAAACTTCACAAAACGTTCTGAGTATACATCAGGTGGAACAGTCGAATGATCAGTCGAACGATATTTCAAAGTTTTAAGAACTCGTCCTAATTGCTGTCTACATTCGTATTGCGTAAAAAAGTCAACTATACCTAAATAATACCTATATTCTGATCCATTTATCACATGCAATGGATTTTTACAGTTCAACAACAACCTACGGTTAGATGTTTGTTGAAAATTATCATTCCCAGGGTCCTTTAAAAAGTCAGGCACTGTATAAATACTTTTTCGCACTTGATTGCCTGTTTTTTGATGAGTCATTTCTATCTGCATGGTTGACCTATTTCCAGGGTTATCTTTGTCACTTTCCACAGGTAAATCAGCACTTAAATTTTTCAAAGTATGTTTTGGTAGCCCACCTGTTATGGCATAAGACCTGAAAAATAATAATAGAATGATGATTATCAAGATAGTATTTTTTTATTTAAAATTATTCTATGTTTGATTAAAAATATTTACTGCATGTATATACATTTTTATGATTTAACCTATGACTCATTTTGAGATCATGTCTTTAAAATTTAGACAAGAACAAAAGCTGAAATCAAAAATATATTTTGATACAAGATGTCTTAGGAACAGGTATAAGGAATTGACATCAAGCAAATAATTCATTCCATTTAAATAAGTACCAGCATCATCTTGATCTGATAAAGAGGTCTTAACTTTTGCTCTGTGTGTTTTGACTCTGAGATGAAAAACAGCAAAAAGAGTGCTGTTCCTTTGCTTTCGATTTTATCAGTGCATATGGGTATTTTGTGTCATGAATAACTACACAATATCCCTTATCAAAATGACAAATTTTTTATATCTTTAAGTCTGTATGCAAATGGAAATTGTTATGCAGTTCATTTAAACTTTGACTAAGTCATGCATTATTTCCTTCCAAGTTATTAAACAAATATCTTGATGTGCCCTGTTGTTGTCTGAATGTCTGTATTGCTTCTGTATTTTACACTGATATTGTCAAGCAAATTATGACAGTACCTTTGAACTCTAATAAAAACATCACTGACTGAATCTTTAACTTCTGAACTTGAGATTTTATGTCTACCAATCAATAAACTGTAATCCTGAACACCAACTTGACGTAGAAAATCTGCATCTATCTGTAGCTGTCGTAGAAACCATCCTTTCTGTACACCTTTAGAGTAAATGCAAATGTAACAATTTGTAAATTAATAAACAACTCAATAATTCTATATCCTTTCAAGAGAAAAGAAAAAAATCTTTAAAAATTCACAGATTTAAAAAAAAATAAAAATTAAAGAACTAAAACAGGTTGCTTTCAAGTAATTAAGCTTTAAACTAATACTTTCAGTACTGAATACATGTATATGTAAAAATAAAATACATAGTGTCAGAAATATAAAAACAAGAGTGCTTACATTGAATGAAATATCTAGCCTACCAAACAGTCATGTTCACTTTAAAATAATACCATACATCAATTACAGTTGACCTACTGCTTATATGATCTGAGATCAAACCTTACAAAGAAAATTTAATGATCTGAAATCAAGAAATGGCATCAAGCGCCAATATAGTGTTTTTTTTATATCATTTATGCTATTATTTAAGTGTTAAGTGCTTTACCGATTCTGATTTTAATTGCATGTTCCATGTATGCACCTTTTGCTAGCCCTCGGATCAAGATTGCAGAAGGGAAGGTTGAGATTTCAAAAGCTAGTTTAAACCTCCACCCCACATATTCATAAGTCTAAGACTAGTGATCTAAGTAGTTCAACTACTATATCACGAACCTATCAACACTGAGGTTGTGATTTCGAACCCTGTATGTGACAGATGTGTTCAACTCCAATCTTAATTGACTGGGATTTCAAGTTTTCCTGCCAAAGGCTGTAGTTCTCTGCGAGCACTTTGGCTTCTTCCACCAAGAAAATTAAAACTCGCTGCCATGATATAGCTAATATTCCTGAAACAAGTGTTAAACACCAACAAATCAATCAATCAAAAGCAATAAACAGTTTTAGATATTAACACTTACCAAGATCAATAGATTCATGAAGAAAATTCACATCTTTTAATATTGTTAAAATATTTCTTTCGGAAGAGTTGGGCTGTAACAAAAGTCAAAGCATTTAAATAACTACATTTTAGTATATAACAATAAATAATTTTGTCCCACACAAGTATCCATATCTATAAACATCATGGGAGATTTCAGGGGAGATAACCACCAAGTTATGCTTCTTCAGAAAAGATTTTGCAAGACTACCTGTGTCAGGCATAATCACTGTTATTATATTTGTTACTACTGAACAAATATAAAATATGAAAAAAAAAGAATTTGCTTGTTGTGAAGTGCAGTTATCCACTATAATGTTGGCATGTTATGAAATACAAATATAAGGCGAATAAAGGAAAAATAAATTGTAATGAGTGCATTTCTATTCTAACTATTGGATTATTTTTTATTTAAAGTCTTTATAATAATGAACAGGTGTATTAATTTCCAGTTGATGGTAGTTGCTTGAAACTCTTCATTTTAGTTCATTTATCTAAATTTGAAAATTTTGCAATTTAATCAACTTACAAACTATGTGTCAATCATTGCAATATACTATACCTTTTGATATCTATTTTTCGTACACCCTTTGATATCGAATCTTGTTTCAATTCTTTGAGGAGGGTAAAATATATTCTGCATAGCTAAAAAATGTGTCTGAAATTTAGAAAAATAATATAATCAAAAATAATTTAAGAACAATTAGTTGCTTGTCACTTTACACTTTAGTACATTTCTCTAAATTTGAAAATTTTGAAGTACAGTACATGTACTATGAAAGAAACTAAGTAAGCCATTTATTTTAAAAATATCTTATTTGCAAAACCATAGCAAAAGGATACATCACAATTAAATCAATTGGGAACATCTTCTCCTTGTATGCAGTATATTACCATTGATTGTTGCTTGTTTAATGTCCAGTAGCAAATATTTCATGCATATTTAGGAAGAGAACAAATTAACAATTAATACAATATGTATGTTCTGCAAGGTTGGTAAACCAGGATTAAAGGGGCATTAGCTGTCAAATTCATGTTCACCCATTTGAATTAAATTCTCATATTTGATTTATAACATACTAAAACGTATATTCAATTTACAATAAGTCTGAAATAAATAATTTACAAAGCATGGATTTGATAATATATATCAGCATTACGTGTGTATTTTAGTCTAGACGCCATCGAATTAACCATCGAGATGATCTCTGAAGACTGCCGATGGTCACATAACCCGATATAAACATAAACATAAATATAAATAGATAGGGACCTCGTGCAATTGGACTTTTCTAGATCTGTTTGATTTCATGTTATAGGTTAAAAAAAATAACTTAATCATCGTTTTTACCTGTATAAGAATGATTTTTATTGATCAAATCAGTCAACGAAATGGTTCACCTTTGTTTCACTTTCAATGTTGACATTCTTTTCCTTTTAATGGCTGAACACGACTAATACAAGCGTAACCAATCTCTAGCTTATGGGTTAAATTGAAGGTCACATGAATACGGATTCAATGAGGTCGAATTATTCACTTGCAAGTGAATAATTCATCAGCAATGTTTCTTAGTTTATTTTGACAAAATTGAACTAAACTAGCTGATAAAAGCGAATAATTATTTCACCATTCACTTTCCTTATAAATGATTGAACAAGAAAAAAAAAATCATATGTTAATTTTTTTTATATCTTGTAGCTTATGCCCATTTAAGGGCAGAAAATTTAATATATTCAAAAACTTTTCTTATTTTTTCTTTGATTTTTAGATCCAATTTACATTCTGATAGTGATCCAACTTTACATTGTGATTATCAATGGAATTCACTCCTATGTGAGAAGACGGCTAGATGTCTTTTGGACTTTTGTGTAGTTTAGTTGCTGTGACATTGATGTATACCCCACCTCTCTTTTCATTCATACTTTAATTATTAACTAACCTTTGGAAAACCAGGGCCTTCTAATGAGTAAACTCCAAGAAATTTGACAATGAGTGAATGGGGATACAGCTGAAAATGGTCTAAATATTCTCTAAAATACAAGAAATAATTTATAAAAGACTTCCTTTGATATTGATGTAATAAGTACTACAAGTACCACATACTTTAAATTAGAATAACTATTACAAAATAAAAAGGCAAATATGGTCGATTAACCTTAAGTATTATTTTCTTGTTATGTACTTTCACAGAAGGGTAAATTCTGTGTTTACTAAATAAAATTTATACATGTGTTGTGTTACATCAGATTTGAATATTAAAAGTCACTAAATGCTAACATCTGACCGGTTAAAGCTGATTATACAGTATGGGGTTTGCTCCTTGCTGAAGGCTACACAGTAACCTATAGTTGCTTAAATCCACTTTATTTAGACTCTGGTGCATAGAAGTCTCATTGGCAATCATACCAAATCTCCTTATTTTATATCTGGTATCATTTTGCATTGAAATTCTTGTTTTGATCATTCAGTGGATACCATGTGAATACCAAAAGATTATCTTTACATTAAAATACTTTTTTAATTGATCAACCTTATGACCAAGGTTACTGTTATACCAAAACTATCTGACCACATACCTAATTTGTTATGTTTCTGGTTAGCCCTCTATTATTTGATATCATAAATAAAACAAAATATTAAGCAGTTATATATAAGAACATGATTCTGCTTAAGTACATACTTACGACAAAAATGATTTAAAAATATCTATATTATGTGTCTTGTCTGTTTTCAGTATATATTCCTGGTCATTGCTGAAAAGATTGATTTAAAACATACAAAAATAAAATGCTCCGCAGGGCGCAGCTTGATACGACCGCAGAGGTCGAACCCTGAACAGTTGGGCCAAGTATGGACACAACATTCAAGCTTGATACAGCTTTGCATTTGGATTGTGATTAAATATTTGACACAGCATAGGTTTCTTACACAGAATGAATGTGGTCTAAGAACTTAAAAATTTTAAATTGGACATTCACCTATTATGGTCCAATATCCAAAATCTAAATACATGGTTAGATTCAGCATATCAAAGAACCCCAAGAATTCAATTTTTGATGAAATCAAACAAAGTTTAATTTTGGACCCTTTTGACCTCAATGTGGACAAAGTTGATAATGGGGCCCAAAAATCAAAAATCTAAATACATGGTTAGATTCAGCATATCAAACAACCCCATATATTCAATTTTTGTTGAAATCAAACAAAGTTTAATTTTGGACCCCGATTTGGACCAACTTGAAAACTGGGCCCATAATCAAAAATCTAAATACATGTTTAGATTCAGCATATCAAAGAACCCTAAGAATTCAATTTTTGTTAAAATCAAACTAAGTTTAATTTTGGACCCTTTGGACCTTAATGTAGACCAATTTGAAAATGGAACCAAAAATTAAGAATCTAAATACACGGTTAGATTCGGCATATCAAAGAACCCCAATAATTCAATTTTTGATGAAATCAAACAAAGTTTAATTTTGGACCCTTTGGACCTCAATGTGGACCAATTTAAAAACGGGGCCCAAAATCCAAAAACTAAATACACGGTTAGATTCAGCATATTATAGAACCCCAAGAATTCAAGAATAAAACCCCATTGAAATTGGTCAAGAAATAAGCAATTATATGAAGTTCTTTTGCACAATACTGTGCAATTAAATATTTCTTGCTATTGCGCAATACTGTACAATTGACAATTTCTTGCTATTGCGCAATATTGTGCTATTGAATATTTCTTGCTATTGCGCAATACTGTGCAATTGAAAATTTCTTGCTATTGCGCAATACTGTGCAATTGAAGATTTCTTGCTATTGTGCAATACTGTGCAATTGAAAATTTCTTGCTATTGCACAATACTTACTATATAATAATTTACACATCCTGTTTGGTGTGTATCTCCTACCATATTATTATTATTTGCTTTTAAATATAAATCAGAAATAACCAACTTTAAAGGAAAATTTTAAAAGAAAAAAAAAAGGAAAAACAGAAAAAAAAGGAAAAAAAAAAAATCCCCCCCCCCAAATTTTTTGAACCCCCTTATGATTCATCACCCCCAAACTCAATCCCAGCCTTCCCTTTGTGGTATGGTACCTTGCAGTACAATTTCAGAGAGATCCATACACTTGAACACAAGTTATTGTCTGGAATTTAGAAAAATGTGTTTTTTGGGCCCTTTTTGGCCCCAAATTCCTAAACATTTAGGGCAATTACCCCCAAACTCAAACCCAGCTTTCCCTTTGTGATATGGAACCTTGCAGTACAATTTCAGAAAGATCCATACACTTACACACAAGTTATTGTCCTGAAACTAGAAAAATGCTTATTTTTGGCCCCTTTTTGGCCCCCAATTCCTAAACGTTTCGGCAATTACCCCCAAACTCAATTCCAGCTTTCCTTTTGTGATATGGAACCTTGTAGTACAATTTCAGAAAGATCCATATACTTACACACAAGTTATTGTCATGAAACTAGAAAAATGCTTGTTTTTTTACCCTTTTTTGGCCCCTAATTCCTAAAATGTTGAGGCAATTACCCCCAAAATCAATCCCAGCATTCCTTTTGTGATATGGAACCTTGTGGTACAATGTCAGAGAGATCCATACACTAACACACAAGTTATGTCTGGAAGTTACAAAAATGCTTATTTTTGGCCCCTTTTTGGCCCCTAATTCCTTTACTGTTAGTACCATAACCCCCAAAATCAATCCCAACCTTCCTTTTGTGGTAAAATTTCATAGAGATCCATTCACTTAAACTAAAGTTAGAGTGCGAAAACCAATGTGTCTTCGGACGACGCCGGACGACGCCAGACGACGACGACGACGATGACGCCGGACGACGACGCCGGACGACGCCAACGTCATACCAATATACGACCACAAAAATTTTTTTGCAGTCGTATAAAAAACTAAACATAATATTTCTATGCAGGTGACATGTTAAAAGTATTACCAAAATCAGAAACATTAACAGCTATATAAGGTCAGTTATTGATGATTAAAAGAAATAAATACATGTAGTGTCTTTAGTTTTCTATGTTGTGTTTTGTTTACTGTTGCTTTTCTTTTGGTCGTTTTTTGTTTTTTGCAATGGCATTGTCAGTTTGTTTTTGACTTATGAGTTTGAATATCCCTATGGTATCTTTCGCTTCTCTTGTGTACTGAACTCCATATGTCATAGAGGCATTTTGAGTTATTTTGACCTTCAGCATTTTGTATAGATTTGGACTAGTTCTAATTATTTGTGGTGTCATAAATTTTGAGAAATCCTCATGTGACAAGTTCAAGTTGAGTTAATTATGTGTTATGTAATTAATTGGACATTCTCATTAGCATCAGTATTATTATATTAATTAGTTGACATAATTGTAATTATGAATTTGTACTAATTAGAGTGAATTCGTTTACTCAAAACTTGTCATGATAAAATAGTATATATGTTGTGAATTCAATAAGTAAGAACAGAGTAGGATAGTAACAACAATAGAATTGTATTATTACTGTAGGAGTCATATTATATAGACATTTACCATTGTATGTGATTTTGGTTTGGAATTAAATTAAGAAAATCTTACTGTGAGTTTGGTATTAGTTCAGTGCCAGAGCTAAGTTTACGTCTTCAGCATCTCTAGCTGACCTCAACGTTTTTTCTAATGATTTTACGTATAAAATTATGACCCCGTAACAAGGAAGCCAGCAGCCTCTTTGTTACATATGGTGGAGGACCCTGAGGCATATTGACTTAGTAGTTCAATACTGATCCAGATACCAGTTCAGAGTGAGTTTTCTTATCCAGTATATATACATCAAGCAGAATGGATTACAATCTTCGACCACAGTGGCAGTACTGGAACTTTAACACAAGCCAAAGACATTTATGTGGAAAGTGTGGTTTATATCATAGACAAGGTACTTGTTATGCTTGTAAGAAGATGTGTTATCAATGTGGCAGAAAGGGACATTATGCAAGGATGTGTTTCACCAAATTTCAAGCTGCCAGACCAACAGGTTCAAAGCAAGTAACATATCACAAGAGAAAATCAAATCGAAAACAAGAACGAGATCATGAAAGAATGGACAAATTCAAACAGAAACGCAAAGTATTACAGGAAATGCCGTTTTCAAGTATAAGAAATGGAGCTTTTATTAACTCTATAGACACAACACAATGCTTGAAAACTGAGCTACAGAAAATGAAAGAAAAACTTAACCAGGAAAAGACAAAAAGTGATAAAGAAATGAAAGAGCTGAAAGAAAAATTAATATGTAAGGAAGAAGAAACATTTCAATATAAAGAAGTGACAAAAACTTTTCAGGAACAAGTTGAAATATGTGAATCAATTAATAGACAATTAAAACAAAAATTAGAAAAGAATCCAACAACTTATGACTTTGAAATTGTTAAGGGCCAGCGCAATCAAGTTCTGAAAGAAAATAAAAGACTTTTAAAGGAATTAAGTGCTGCAAAACAGAGATTAAATGTAGGTCATGTAGGTCTAACACAACCAAACAGAGGAAGTAATCTGAGATATAGAAACAATCAACTGAACCATCATCAACCAATGCATAGCAGACGAAATGTGTATTCATCAGCAGATATCAAAGACAAAATGAAAGATGTAGTACAACAAACATTAGGTGAATTCAGGGATGACATAAAAAACAGACTTTCAACATTGAATATTTCTGATAGGCATCAACTTTTTAAAATTGAAAACACGAGGACGTGTTTTATCCGGGGAGGAGCCAATCTGTCATAGAGGCATTTTGAGTTATTTTGACCTTCAGCATTTTGTATAGATTTGGACTAGTTCTAATTATTTGTGGTGTCATAAATTTTGAGAAATCATCATGTGACAAGTTCAAGTTGAGTTAATTATGTGTTATGTAATTAATTGGACATTCTCATTAGCATCAGTATTATTATATTAATTAGTTGACATAATTGTAATTATGAATTTGTACTAATTAGAGTGAATTCGTTTACTCAAAACTTGTCATGATAAAATAGTATATATGTTGTGAATTCAATAAGTAAGAACAGAGTAGGATAGTAACAACAATAGAATTGTATTATTACTGTAGGAGTCATATTATATAGACATTTACCATTGTATGTGATTTTGGTTTGGAATTAAATTAAGAAAATCTTAAAAAAAAACAAACTTTCAACATTGAATATTTCTGATAGGCATTAACTTTTTAAAATTGAAAACACGAGGACGTGTTTTATCCGGGGAGGAGCCAATCTGTCATAGAGGCATTTTGAGTTATTTTGACCTTCAGCATTTTGTATAGATTTGGACTAGTTCTAATTATTTGTGGTGTCATAAATTTTGAGAAATCCTCATGTGACAAGTTCAAGTTGAGTTAATTATGTGTTATGTAATTAATTGGACATTCTCATTAGCATCAGTATTATTATATTAATTAGTTGACATAATTGTAATTATGAATTTGTACTAATTAGAGTGAATTCATTTACTCAAAACTTGTCATGATAAAATAGTATATATGTTGTGAATTCAATAAGTAAGAACAGAGTAGGATAGTAACAACAATAGAATCGTCATCGAACAAACCATATTCTGATGCTGTCAAAGATGGTTGCGACATAGCAAGTGATAAAACTCCCCTACATAAACGTAAATCATTAAGTGCGAAGAGAGTTGATAAAAATAAAGAAAAAGACAAAACAAAAATTTCGGAAAGAGAAAAGGACCAGGAAAAAAAGAGAAACAGAGATAGACTAAGCATTGAGAGTTCTGTTCAAACAGGGAAAGATCAAAAACTGGCAAAGACTCAGACGCAAAAAAGCAGTAATACTAGTCCTGCAAATCCTTAACCCCCTCCCATATAACTATTAAAATGTCTAATCATAACAATCACTCTCATATATTGATATTTTGTTTACTCTTTTTTTTCATATATAATTACATTAATATGCTACTCTTTACATTGAACATTAGAAATGGTTTTGAAAACAAAATTTATGAAATATTAGATGACAATAGAAATATAGACATTATCTGTTTACAAGAAACTGGTTATATGTCACCAGATGTTATACATGATATAAAACAGAAATTTAATAAAAATGTAGACTTCTCAAATGGTGCAAGTAGATCTACAGGTGTCATAACAATAATAAGTAAAGATTTAAAACTGTTTAAATCTCATAGGGTTCCAACACCGTTAAAAGGTAGACTCATCCATAATAGTTACGTTTATAATGATACTGTCATAAATCTTCTAAACCTTTATGCACCACAATGTGGTTTGAGGGAGGAACAACGATTATTCTATGACATTCCGCTAAACTATGTCTCAAATCTAGAACAATATAGTACAAAAAATAAGTATATATTGACTGGAGATTTTAATTTCATAGAAGACAAAATAGATTCAAATAACATGAATTGCAGACTTAACAAATATATACTAGATAAATTTAAAAGTATTAAAGATGCTTTAAGAATTAAAGATGTTTTTAGAGAAATACATAACGACAAGGCAAATTTTACGTGCTACAACATCTCTGGTACTCGTACTAGAATTGACAGGTTCTACGCAGATAATGAATTTATTGATAAAATTAAAGAAATTAAACATATTCCGTATAAAAAGTCAGATCATAAAATTGTTCAGATTAGCATACAATATAAGCGGCAAAAATGGGGTCGTGGTTTTTGGAAAATGAATAATAGCTTACTTGAAAATGAAAACTATACCATATTAATATCAAATATTATTAAACAATGGCGAGAAGATAAACTGAAATATGACCCTCTAAAAGGTTGGGATATCCTAAAAAAACAAATAAAAGAAACAACAATTAATTTCTCAAGGGTCCAAACAAAAATTAGTAAATCTAAGTTGAATAAGTTATATGACTCTCTAATAGTTGAAGAAGCAAAACCCTCTCAAAATTGCACTATAATAAATACAATTAAGGACGAAATAATAGCAATTGAAACAAAAGAGAAAATGGGAACATTAATCAGATCACGAGAGTGTTTTTATAAAGAAGATATCGAAAATATTGAAATCTTTAAAATAGCAGAAGAAAAAAGAGGCACAAAGAAGGAAATAAAATCACTATTTGATAAAAACAATAAACCCACTGACGAAAAAAATTCAATAATACAAATAATTCTAAATTTTTATTCCGAGCTATATACTTCTGATGGCTTTAATGATCAAGAGGTTGATGAATATCTAGGGAAAATAGAATTAAATAAACTAAACGAGGAAGATTGGTCAGTTTTAAACCAATTTATAAGCAAAGAAGAATGTCTAAATAATATTAACGATTTCGAAAACAATAAATCACCAGGTATAGATGGCTTAGGTAAAGAATTTTATCTAAAATTTTGGAATATGATTGGAGATGAAGTAGTTGAAATTGTAAATAATATATATTTAAAAGGGGAATTAACCGAAACAATGAAAATGGGTATAATCACGCTAAATTATAAAAATAAAGGGGATAAAAAAGACCTAAAACAATGGAGACCTATAAGCTTATTATGCTTTGATTATAAATTAATCACTAAAACTTTAGCTAAAAGATTATCTAAAGTAATAAATAAACTAGTTGATATAAAACAAACAGGAGCCGGTGAAGAAAAGAATATTTTTGATAATATTATTTCAATTTCAGACATTTACGACTATATGAATTTGAACGATATAAAAGGTTTCTTAATAAATTTTGACCAAGAAAAAGCATTTGATAAGATTAAACATGAATTTCTTATTAAAGTTTTAAAGAAAATGAACCTTCCAGTAGAATTTATTAGATGGATTAAGATACTATATAAAGATATAAAAAGTAAAATTCAAGTCAATGGTCAGTTAACAGAAGAAATTTTAATTACAAGATCAGTTAGACAAGGCTGCCCGCTCTCCATGAATTTATATGCTTTAGCTATTGAAACACTGGCAAGTTCAATAAGAACAAATAAAAAAATAAAAGGTATTAACATTCCAAATTTAAAAGATCCCATAAAACTTTTTCAACATGCGGATGACTGTACAACAATTACAACAGATATTAAAGATTATTACTTGTTTATGAATGAATTCGAAAAATTTGGTAAAGCATCAGGAGCAAAAATAAATAAAAACAAAACGGAAATACTAAGTATTTGTAATGCCCCAGAAGAAGACACTTGTTTAAAGCTTTTAACTAAGGAGAGCGTTAAAACACTAGGAATTTGGTTTGGTAAGGAAAGTAAAAGTAAAAGTTGGCTACCAATTATCCATAGTATAAAAAATACAGTAAATAAATGGGAAAATAGAAAGCTAAATTTTAAACATAAACTCATTGTTATACTTATATCATTAGTAAAATCTTATTTGTTGCTAGAGTTGTGTCCCCTTTACCTGAATAACTCACACAAATAAATAGATATATTTATACTTTATTTTGGGGAAGGCGTAATTCGGAATATATAAATAGAAAGTCTTTATCACAAATGTATAATAGAGGTGGACAACAAATACCAAATATAAATCTGAAAATAGATGCCATGCTTCTTCAAAGAGTAACAATTTTCTTACAAGGAAATAAATCTGTTTGGACATGCTTTATGATATATTACTTAGGTTATACATTAAGGGAAATTAATTCAGAATTAGGAAATAATAATTACCAACACACGATGATCTTGCCAAGAGTTTACACAAAATTAAAAGTTCTCTTAATGAATTATAAGAATAAAATTGACCTACAAAGTTTCAACCCCAAAAATATTTATAAGAAAATTCTCGAAATAGATAATCATAAACATAAAATTGAAATAAAGTACAGCTATGTCGATTTCACAAATATATGGTGTAATATTAGAAATATCACAAGCAATTACCAGCAAGATTTTATTTATAGAGTTGTGCATAATGCTCTTCCTACTAAAGATAATAAAAAAAGAAGAAATTATAGTAACGTTTCTCCGAAATGCTATTTCTGTAACTCGGAAAATGAAACCTTAAAGCATTTACTGCTACATTGTAACAAATTAAGACTATTTCGAAAATATATAAATGACTTCATTAGAATAGAAATAAATGATGAAACTTTTGTTTTAAATGAATTAAACTGTTTGTTATTTAAGATACCATGGGAACTTTTCCCATCAATATATGCATATGTTTATTCAGTTTATCAAATTAGTTATATTATCAATTCCGGTGGTTTAATTCATACTCTTAACACTACATTTCATAGAAATAGAGATATATTCTTAGATAAAAATAATTTAATTTAGTGAAGTACGATACTTATTTATTATAATTTGTGTGTATATGTTATATTTTTTCAATAAAATACTCTTAATGTTCGGAGCACAATGATGACATAATTTGGCCACATATACCTCTTCCACCAACATGAGAAGGAAGGTTGAGGCCTGTATCCTAATAATATTTTGAATACATTATTTCTAATTATTTGGTTAAAACATAGCTAATGGTAACTCTCTGGAAATCCGGTAATAAGTTAAGCCCAAACCCAGCTTCTTTCTTTGCATATATGTTCAACACTCTATAACAACTCTTAATTATTAATATTCTATACTAATTATTACTTTTGTAATTATAACTTAAGTCATATTGTGATTATTGTGTTAAAATTAATTTCTAAACCCTTCAGTCTGAGTGCTCATTTAAAAAGAAAAAAAGAAAAAAAAAAAAAAAAAAAAAAAAAAAAAAAAAAAAAAAAGAATTGTATTATTACTGTAGGAGTCATATTATATAGACATTTACCATTGTATGTGATTTTGGTTTGGAATTAAATTAAGAAAATCTTACTGTGAGTTTGGTATTAGTTCAGTGCCAGAGCTAAGTTTACGTCTTCAGCATCTCTAGCTGACCTCAACGTTTTTCTAATGATTTTACGTATAAAATTATGACCCCGTAACAAGGAAGCCAGCAGCCTCTTTGTTACACATATATGAATAAACCTGTTCAAGTGTGTTACCACTGACTTCATTATACACACCTGAGATAAAAGTCCTGTCCACTACGAGAATTACTCATAAATTCCATGTAAGGTAAATCATGTGGTGCTATTGCATTGAGGTAATGATCTTCTGTTACACTGACTGCCTGACGTAGAGAGGCAAATACAGCACTTGAGTGACTTGTAAATGTAAATTTCTAAAATAAAGATGGTTTTATACAATACAAATATCAATTATTGTAATAAAACCTCAGCTATTGCTTCAAATTATCTAACTGTCTATGTTATTTGAAACTAAAGTTAACATGATATTCCGATACAAAAATTTAATGTGAACAAGACTGAATGTTTAGCAACCAGCAATCAATCAATTAATAAAAAAAAACTGCACATACATGTCCAAAATTGAGATGACCTATTCTTAATAATGGAATAGATGGAAATTAAAATTGTTAAATCTTTAAACGATTTAAAATTTTCTTAAGTTATTCCCCTTTTTTTAAAAACCTGAACAAATATAACTTTCAAATTGTTATATTCCCACTAAGACAATATTTTTATATTGAAAGGTCCTGTGAAAATGTTCAAAAACTTACATGTGGAAAACTGGTTGATTTCAAGAAACTGCATTTGCTAAGGACTATGTAGAAAAAGTAGTGTATTGAAAGATCGTTAGATTTTGCATACATATACAAGATTTTTCTAGTTTTTTAGAACAATATGCATCAAAGCATTTTAAAAATAACTGTGTAGCAAGCTTCTAATGCAACTATCTTCATAAGTAATGAAAACAAGACAATATGCATTTAAATGTATATTTCAAATAACTGAATGACTTTTTATAATGATTGTTGTTTGGAAATAACTTTTCATCAGTATGGTTACCAACAAAAACAAACTATTGATTTTGTTATGGTTATCATAAGAAGTTGATTTTGTTGCTCCTGCATCACTAGTTTAAACACTGATACAGAGCTTAGCAACAGAAGCAAATATAAAGAAAGTATGACTTCTTCATACAGAGGAAATCACTAGTGTTTCTATTACTGTTTATTTTGTAAAAGCTTGATGGGAAGTGTACTGTTATCTATATACATAACCTTCCTTATATATCTGTGTAGAAATCATTGTTTCCTTGGAAAGAAAAATGAGTTACACAATTCTTAATGGAGAATGGAAATGGGGAATGTGTCAAAGAGACAACAACCCGACCATAGAGCAGAAAACAGCTGAAGGCCACCAATGGGTCTTCAACACAGCGAGAAAATCCCGCACCCTGTGCTTGTTTTTCAATAACATGCTTGTGGTTATTTCAAAAGAGTAAACAATGGTGTGCATTAGTTCCTTTTTACACAAAGTCAGATCACAGGAATATATCTTTTATTTTATTCTAACATACAAACCCTTCCACTTTTTGTTTCCAATTCTTTAATGAATAAATGATGGTAATCTTCTTGTGCAAGTTCTCTCTACAATATAAAAAGAAACTATTTCATTCATTTCAGCAAAAAATAAGAAAAGCTAAGAAAAAATAAAAAAATAAAACTAATAATACTGTGAACACATTTTTTTATCCTGGTTTAAATTTTTGTGTATTTAGGATGAAATGTAGTTTTATGAATACTTGACTTGATGGTTTTGACACATACAAACTGATAGGAAATGGGACTTTTTGGGGTTCATCTATACCCATGAAATCCTCAAAATCATCTCATGTGTACTAATTGGAACATATTTGATAGAGTTGGCGAAGCCATAACTGACATACTCAATATGAATTTAAAGAAACAGTATTTGTATATAAGGGTGTTACTGGTGTTCTTAAGGATAGGATAAAGTAAGTCAGTTAAAGGAAATGTATTTGATTAGAATACACTAATGTATCAAAAAATCACTTCCAAACTGACCAGCATGGTAAGAAAATGTCCAGACAAGTACATGTTCATGATATTTTTCTTAGTTTAAGCCACTCCATTAACATGATTAAGGCCATAATTCTATAAAATGATCAACAGGAGCAAAAAGGAAATTTATTCTATATCTATAAGTCACTGATATACAAAAAAGGAAGTTCAAGATCAGCCAGCATTACAAAAACAAGAGTGCACACGCTGAAATGTCTCGCCTGCTTTACTTATGATTGAATTTAGGTTGAAAGACTGTAATATGAAAGTTTTACTACAAGTATCACTTAAACTTAACATTATTAATGAACCATAAAAATGAGGTCAAGGTAATAGAAACCCTGCCAGACAGACATGTACACCTTACAATCAGTCCATACACCAAATATTGTTTACCTATTGCTTATAGTAACTGGTTACATGACATAACCATGAAAATGGGGTGAAGGTCATATGAAACCGGCGAGACAAATATGTACACCTTACAATCATTCCATACACCAACTATAGTTGACCTATTGCTTATAGTAACTGATAAACTGACATAACCACAAAAATCTATCATTGACCAATGAACCATGAAAATAAGGTCAAGATCATATGAAACCTGCCAGACAGACATGTACACCTTACAATTATTCCATACACCAAATATACTTGACCTATTAGTTGTATTAAGCGAGAAATAGACCATACCACAAAAACTAAAAATTGTCCATGTACACCTTACAATCATCTATACACCACATATAGTTGACCTGCTGCTTATAGTATATGAGATACGTATACAGATAAAATTGAGAATGGAAATGGGGAATGTGTCAAAGAGACAACAATCCGACCATAGAGCAGACAACAGCCGAAGGCCACCAATGGGTCTTCAATGTAGCGAGAAACTCCCGCACCCGGAGGCGTCCTTCAGCTGGCCCCTAAACAAATATGTATACTAGTTCAGTGATAATGGACGTCATACTAAACTCCAAATTATACACAAGAAACTAAAATTAAAAATGACACAAGACTAACAAAGGCCAGAGGCTCCTGACTTGGGACAGGCGCAAAAATGTTTTTTGAGATCTCAACCCTCCCCCTCAGAGTTGATCACATAACTTTAACCTTGATAACTGATCCATGGAATGAGGTCGAGGTCATGTGAACCCAACCTGACGTACATGTAGACATTGCAAAGAACCCATATACCAAATATTATTACCCTTTTACTCATAATAAGGGAGTATTTCACTTTTCAAAAAACCTGTAATTTAAAGCAGTAACTGAACCATGAAAATGAGGACGTTTGAGGAAACTTAGTTACAAGGTATGAAGCATCCAGGTCTTCTAGCTTCTGAATTTAAATATAAATCTTTATTCAAATAGTTTATGCTGCAAGCAGTCAGATTGTAAGGCGAGACAAAAATTGAGATAAGTAAAATTTTAAGTGAGACCAAGGGACATAATTCAACTGGAAAGAAATACAAATTCAATCTTTAAGTTTTAATAAAAAAAAAAACAAACAATCTAATGTACAATAATGCAGATAAATATATATATATATACTGAAAATAAGTCGAGATAACTATTGGATTACAAAAAAAGGGAATTTGGTAACACTATATGCCCAGGCCACTTAGTGAGGCTGAAAAAGTATTGTCACATAACAATTCAATGACTCCATTCTTAAAGGTGAATTAACCACTAAATTAAACAGATTTCAACTTTGACATCTGACTGCTTTACCCTTCACCCTGCTGTTGTTGATTCCAACTACAGGTATGTCTAACTTTCTGACATACATGTATAAATTTTCATGTGACTGGTGTGCTTAGAAAATGAGATCAGATCCAGAGAAACAGACAGACTCAAAGTAAATTATATTATAAAATTCTTATCCTCTTGTACAAATCTTTTTCATAGTGATCACTGTCAAGATCAATATTCCAACTCTTGTGAAACATTTTTTTAAACAAAAAAGTCCCTATCAAATGGGTACCTTGGGTGTGGCATCATAAACACAAATACAGCATGAAGTCAAGGGAATGTAAAACAAGATGTATATTAAAAGGAAGTGTGGACACAGAGTAATATGCTGAGCACAGACTGTGATAAATTTTAAAACCAAATAACCAATCAAAGTACTGTAAATTCAGAATTTATTGCACGGTTTTTAATGCGTATAATGGGATTGGGTAAGTTTCGCAATAATAGGAACTCCCATTCTAATATCTGATACATATATCTGTATGGAGATTTTCATGAAATCGCAATAATTAATCTCACATTTTTGTTCATTTTTTAAAAATCACAATAATAAATGCATGCAATAATTTGCAAATTTACAGTATTAGAGCATAGTAAAATAACATGTTTTATTCTAAATGATTTCAAATTGTTATGCTTTATAAAGTTGAAAATAGATTTAAGATATTTAAGATGTATGCTTAAGGGTTTTTTACTGTAACATCTTAAACATATAAAGGTACAACGATTACTTATTTTTGTTGTTGTTGGTGTATACATTTACATATAAAAAGCTGTACCTTAGGTCCAAGTTCTTTATGGTTTAGCATAAGATCTTGTATGCCTTTCCTGAGCATGTTGAGCATTTTGTATCTATGATGGTCCATATCAACCTCAACCACTCCTTTTCTGTTAAAATGTTTACGTAGTCTAACCCAGGCATTGCTACGTCTTGGTTTCCCTTCTGATGAACCAACTTTTTTCCCTCCCGATGGACCAACTTTTGACATAACATTGGATAGCTTATAATAGTACTGGATAACTTTGAAATTACAAATGCAATATCATCTTATCTGAAAAAGACAATATAAAATTGATAAATATAGAAATATCTACACACATATAATAAGTATGAAGAAAACAAATTACTGGTACACATAAAAAAAAATGACAGTAAAATTATTACAATGTATATATATTATATACATGAATATAATGAGTTTAGGTTATAAAATGGCTACCACCACAAGACCCTAAATACTTTGTATCTGTTTTTCCTTATTTTCATATTATCCTCATGATCATCCAATTGGAAAATAGTGGGCCACCTAAACCAAACTTAGAAGGAATTTAGGAAAGGTCACTTATACATTTTTATTCTTGTTTCAAAATTTTCTAAAGACAATACAATCAGAGACAACTCTTTATTATGACTTGAATCATTAAATTTCTTCTCCAATGAAAGTACATGAAGACTAAAAGTTTTCAAACTTTATATAGAAATTTCTGTAAAGGGATTCCTGTTCAGGTGCTGATTAGGAGACAAGCCTGCTGGTGGAAATGTCCATGCATAGGTTACAACTGAACTCTACTGGGAATAACAATTTAATGAAACAACTACTACCAGGCAAATCTGGAATAGCGTATGGATTCTAGAAAAAAACCATGAAAACGCCCTCATTTTATTCTGAACCACAAAAATAACCAGATTGATACAAGAGCATGAAGAGATGATCTTGAATTTAAAATTAGTCAGTAGCCTGATCTGAACACATTTTTACATCCAATTCCAATATAGGGCTTTGTTATATATATTTACATACAATTTGGACTTTTATAATTACCTGTAAGAAGAAAATAATAAAGAATACCAAAAAACAATTTAAATTTTAAGTATAAAATTATATCTGTCTTCTAAACAAAATTAATTTCTAATAAAGGTGATGGTAATTTACAGATAGAGGTTCCATATTGTATATATGCAATTGCTGGCATAGTGTATCAATCAAAATTGAAAAGTAATAATAATCTTACCAATAAGTCAAACATTCAGAATATTTATCAGGTTCAAATAAAGGTTATATTTATAAATTTATATTTATCAATAATTTATCACAAATGACCTAAATGACCAGTTCATTTATCACTTAAATAAACATTAATAACCATTACATATTATCAATTCAAATCAAGCAATATTTTTCTGCTGACCATATACATACTGATAATAAATGGATATACAGTGTGCATCATCTGAGAATTGGTTTCCTTAAGTGAGTTACATGTTTAGGGCCAGATCCAGGCTTTTGAAAGGGGAGGCGTAATTCCCAAAAACTGAATAAAAAAAACTTTTGGACAATTTTATACTAAAAAATTATATATATTTTTCAATCAAAGGAGGGTGAACTTCCTTTATGCCCACAGCACCCCCACCTGAATCTACCACATCGTAGCTAAAGTTGAAAAGGTTTCTTATATTAAAATATGTAAATTCATTAATATTAAAGAGGTTAGACTCTTTTGGCAAAATTTGATGACAGCTTTACATGTCTCATGAAAATAATAAGTCAAACTCAGAATTGCCATGGTATTGCATCAATGACAGAGTAGACTTTTAATGTCAAAGTCATTAACTGACTAACACCACAAAATGTACTTGGAGCAGAAAAAAACCCTGTGCACCTGGAATAGTTTTAAGGTTTATGTACGGCTAGACCTAGATAAACAAGCATTCTGTGAGCATTGCATGGCAATACATAGTCCCCTACCGGTAAAAAGTTCATTGCATTGGAACAAAATTATAACTTGATCTATAACTTGTCATGGTGTAAACTATATAACAAATATCAAGTCAATATCTTTAAGCATGACAAAAAAAGTGCGGAAAACTGATTATTTTAGTGATTTTTCTAAGTCAAAGGACCATAACTCTGCACAAAATCATCAGACCGGAACAAAATTTGAACTTAACCTGTATCTTGTCATGATTAAATAAGACATTAAAAATCAAATCAATATTTTCAAGCATGAAGAAAAAAAGTGTGGAAAACTGATTTGCTGGACTGACGGATGGACAGATAGACGGACAGAGTGCAAACCTAAAGTCCCCTTCGACTTCGTCAGTAGGGGACTAATAAAAGTTTTGTGCATTGTGCGTTTCAGAAATTTATTAGTTTTGGGAATTTTGATATTCATTTTTTTTTAGCCCATACACATGATACAAGGAGTTGGTAAATTAACAAACACATCAATTTCTGAATACGGTCCACTCAGTTACACATTTGAAACCACCTATTTTTTTGCATATATATACTATCCCTCTAGTATTGTCCATTTGAATCAATACAATTCACTACAATTTTTACACCAGGAGATTAAAAAATTTTCCAACTATTACAAATGAAAAAAAGGAATCTCAAAATCAAGGTACATGTAAGTTTCATTTTCTGAAACATAAAATGCATTTAAAATTTATTTATCTAGTTTCTGTCATGCCTTAATTTTTCAGGTTTTAATGTATGTCTGTACTTAGAGTAAATTTTGTGGTGATAACACAGCCATATTTTTCAATTCCTTGTCAGATGAGGTTAACACTAATAATGTCCTGACGGATATGAAAATGCTAAATACTTTTTTATTATTTGAATGATTGACTTCAAATTTGGAATCATGCAAAATGGCAACATTTATTTAATAAATACAAGAAAAAATATTTTACAAAATAATTTCAAGAGTTAAAAACTTGACCTGACCAATGTCAACTTCGTACTAGGAACAACAAAATTATTTATTTTGTAAAAAATATTTCCGTACTCCATGTATACCTTACAACAAAATTATTTTTATTTACCTGTGTACGTTATTTTATTTGGTGGCATTTTGTCCAAGGTTATGGTTGTCTTTCTGATATTGTTAAACATCTAACCCCCTTGTTTTATTAATTTTGTATTTACATTGTGTCAGATAGATCAAATTTATTCGTTCAGTGTATGTTCACTTGTTTTTGTTAATATGTCTTTTGATTGAGTTAAGCCATTTCAATTGATATTTTATAGTGTGTCTTCTATGTTGTGATGTTACACTATTGTTTCAGGTAGGGTGAAGGTTGGCGCCTATTAAAACGTTTAAACCCACTGCATTTGTTTGCACCTGTCCTAAGTCTGGAACCTGATGTCGTTTGTTGATGTGGTTCATAAGTGTTTCTCGTTTTTTTATATAGATTAGACCGTTGGTTTTCCTGTTTGAATGGTTTAACATTAGTAATTTTTTGGGCACTTTATAGCTTGCTGTTCAGTGTGAGCCAAGGCTCTGTGTTGAAGGCCCGTACTTTGATCTATAATGGTTTACTTTTACATATTGTGACTTGGATGGAGAGTTGTCTCATTAGCATTCATACCACATCTTCTTATATCTATTTGCTCTGACTAATGTTCTGACCAATATGGCTAAATTTCTTTTTTATTATGAGTAGGCATTGACTTAAAAATTTAAACCAAGCAAGTTGAAGAGCATAATACTCATTTTATAAATATCAGAAAAAATATTGGAAAAAAATATATTAAGGGTAAAAAAAACTTTACATGACTGACATTGGCTCTGTCCTGACAATGTTGTGATGGTTGGAAAATGGAACTAACTTTTTTTATTTCTTATATAAATTTCTTCAAGTTTTTTTTTGCATATCAAGATTTATTTATTGTTTAAACGAATATCATAAAAAAATTGAAAAAAAATATTAACATGATTAAAGGGTAAACAAACTTGACCTTAATTGTGGTGAACCTATACAATTGATGTATCACTGCTGAAATTATTAACCTTCAAACTAAAAAGCATGATTTATGTGTACTTTTAGTATCAATTTTATGACAAGTTACATAAATACCAGAATATATATATATTCAACATGTTGAAATGCCTGCCGCCTGGAAACATGTAAACAGGAAGTTCTGTTCGTATTTTTAATCTGATTGAAAAAGTATAGTAAGTTCCGAATGGCGATAGGAAAGTGAAAGTAGAGAAATAGGAAACTACATGTGAGTTGAGTTTGCTGAATGTACAGTAACATACCGATTCATAGACCCTTTAAACAAAAATATAGACAAAGAAAATCAGTTGACCCATTTTTTGCAAGACACAATGTGAGGCCATAAGTATTCGTCACTTGAGATTTTTCTTTAGCAATAAATCCCCAAATGAGTTACAATACCTTAATTGAAAAATTTTACTAAAGATGGCACAAATATATAAAAAATGGAACCATTTTTCTGAAAGAACCATATTTTTTTTGGAGGGAGCAGACCTGCCAACTTTTGAAAATCTCCATGGGGGATTTAGTGCGCGACCAGATTTTTAAAGGTTACAATTTTTGCGGCGTTTCTGTGTGCACTGTTTTTTACTCTTGAAATAGTCTCATATCTCTTCTTTTTTTCTTTTGGTATACTGATGATGAGCTAATAAGCCTTGATTTCTTTTATTTGCATGATTCTTGTACTTATTAATTGGCAATATAACTTAATAGAGAAAAATGACCTAAAAAAAATAAAGGATACAAAGTGAAGACCCCCCAGACCCCCCTTTTCCCCCTCCAAAGACCTTCTTATCTTTGCACCATGACTCTAAAGACCTAAACCTTAATGTTCTAAAGTAGGAAGGATGAAGACAGATTTTGAGTTAGTCTATCAGTATTAATGAGAAAATGGATAAAATTTGAGTTATCTCCCTTTGTGATCAGAGGTGCTCTTACCGGCGGAGGCTTATACACAATAGAGGTGAACACAAAATGGTGTCGATTTTAAATCAGAACTGGACAGAAACACCTCTGATTTCAAAATTTTTAACGGATTTCAAGATAAACGCTGTTTTCTTATGAGTTCATTACAGTTTTCGTCTTTCAGTTAATTACGATTTTGTTATGAAACTACGGTAAACGTTGCAAATTGTGATGGTATGATAAATTGTTTAGAATTGAAATGCCGACTGACCGATTCTGTTTACAAATTAATTAATTTTGACGATTGTTATGACCCATCAGGTAAGCAGATAACATGTAACAACAAATTATGACACCTGATGTGACCGTTTATTAGCATAGGGTCGTAAACTTGTCATAAATATGTTGCCAAGTCAAATTATAAATTTATAGAAATTGATCAGAAAAACTTCAAAATCTGTAACCAATAATTTTTTCGGGTATATTTTATGAAAATCAAGATTTTGACTTGTTTTACGATCCTGATATCGGGATTCGGGTTGAGGCATGAAAATTGGGATGATACAGCCAAAATCGGGATAGTTGGCAGGTCTGAGGGGGGGTTAAAAATCAGTAGCTTTTAAAATTTTCTTGTAGCTTTTCATTAAATCAGTTTACAACTATTTATCTTTAGGAAAGCTTGTTGCATTTTTCATGAATATGTGCTATTTCAAACATAAAATTAGGTTAATAGAAAAAAAAGATTTTTTATACTAGAAAAGTTTTCCACATTTGAGGGATAGTTTTACATTTGGGGGACCCTTCCCCATTTGGTTGGTTGTCCACAACTTGTTAACATTACTTCACTTCAGTTATTCCCATTACATAAACATAAAACTCCACTTTAAAGAAACCATAACTCCCCTTTGCTCTGCATAGAGCCATGACATTCTTGAGGGAGCTGTATAAACCCCCAAAACTGTAATTACAGGAATCCAACTCTGTCTTTAGCAAATTCTATATACCATAAAATTTGTATAGAGTTTGGGACTTCAACTAAGACCAATAAAAAGTTAAGTTTGTTTCCCCTGGCCCCTGCATGCTGGATCTCATTAATGCTCCACTGTAAAAAAAAAATTTTGCCTCAGCAAAGACAACCTAAATATGTTAAATGGATTAAATCTATGTAAATGGTTTTCTTTGCTGAGGCAATTCTGTACTTGATTCTTCTTCACCAGTATGCTGGTGATGCAGTTTTATACTGAATGCTTAGCACTTGTTGAAAGCAGAAATTGCATGCACATTAAAACTGCATGTCACTTTGCACCAATTTCTTAAATGGATGAGAGAGACACCAATGGCTGACCCAATTATTTCAAGTTCCAACTTACACAAGAAATTCTACTCGTATCATATCTTTTCCCTTTAGAGTTTGATAAAAATAATCAAAAAGGTTTATGTCAATTTTGTTTTAAAGGTGTGCTTTATAAAATTATCTTTTAAGCTCATAATTCAAAGAGAAATTCATGTTTCAGACTTGATATAATTGCTTAGTTAAACTCATTTTCTTTCTTTGAGAAATATATGCTCACTTATTTTGTTTTTGCAACTTTACTTAAATGTATGTCAAACATCTTCACTTGTGAAAACAGATCTATAACAATTTTTTTTTTTCTTGGATACCATGGATACTGTAGTTGAAAGTAGTGTGATGTTTAATTCAATATATATTCTATTCCAATACCTATTTTAATTTTTGTTCCATATAAAAATTTCTTCATTCAGTTAAATATTATATTTTTTGTCAGTTTTCCTTGATTTATTTTTTGCTTGTCAATTGACAGACAGAGGTTTTATTCAGAATCAAGTTCCCCTAATATTTTGTTACAAAAAGTAAAATTACAAAAATACTGAACTCCAAGGAAAATTCAAAAAGGAAAGTCCCTAATCAAATGGCAAAATCATACAACAGGAACATACAACTGGTGCCCAAGAAACAATTTGACTAGTTAAACATATAATTTTTATAATACTGTGTGAATGCAGTATTATTAGTGGGATATCAGATTTCATGGCTTTCGTGGGTATAAGTGAACCACAAATTTAAATGTTCATCAAAGTACAAGTACAAATTTTCTTTTTGCTACATGTAATTTGCAAACTATGGCAACACCAAGAAATCAAATATCCACGGAAATGCAGTTTTTTCTCATTCCAAGTAAATTGGTACCACTGAAAATAAATGAATTCACAGTATTGGGAAGGGCTGTTCCATATTAAATGTGTAGTCAGATTGGTATTATATTTTTATAACCTCAGCCACCCACAAATTGTAACAATGTATTTTATTTCAATTCTATGTGATTCTTAAAACTGTTTGTTGCTGTTGTAAAAAATACATAACATTTGATTAAATATCAATTTACAGATTGTATGTTAAGAAAACTTAGTAAATATGGCTGATAATGATTGTACCAGTCCAAGATTTTCCACTGAAGAACACTCTGAGATTGGTGATTTGAAATACATTACTGCATCCCCAACAGAAAAGTCACCCCTTGATGAAAAGACTTCTGATAGAAGTGAAAATGAGAACTGTCTTGGAGGACCTTCATTTTATCCCCCTTTATACATACAGAGATACACCTTTGTGAAAGAAATCCTTGACACATTGCAACCAGAAAGTGTAAGTGATTTTGATATCAGTATAAAATTTCTAGAATGACAGTATATATGTTAGACTCAGATCAATGTATGGTCTGTAATGGATGTCTATCCCTCAAATAGGAATCCAATCTGACGTCACAGTCTCAAATCGAGGTCCAAATTTTTTTATCCTGTAATCTGCAGCCAACTTGACATTGCCAAACTGATGTCTGATTGCAGTCTCATAATTGAAGCCTAATATGCCCGATTCATTTATTCACGGTTTGCTTAATATTTCTGTTATTTTTGGTTGTCTCAATTGATATTTCTGTCATCTTTAGTTATTTCTGTTATCTTTAGTTGTCTTGATTTATATTTTTGTTATCTTTAGTTGCCTTGTTTGATATTTCTGTTACCTTCAGTTGTGTCTATTAGTATTTCTGTTTCCTTTATTTGTCTCCATTGATATTACTCATTTCTGTTAATTTTAGCTGTCTCGATTGATATTTCTGTTATCTTAAGTTATCTCAATTGATATTTCTGTTATCTTAAGTTGTCTCAATTGATATTTCTGTTATCTCTAGTTGCGATTGATATTTCTGTTATCTTTAGTTGTCTCAATTGATATTTCTGTTATCTTTAGTTGTCTCAATTGATATTTCTGTTATCTCTAGTTGCTATTGATATAGTTGTCTCAATTGATATTTCTGTTATCTCTAGTTGCGATTGATATTTCTGTTATCTTTAGTTGTCTCAATTGATATTTCTGTTATCTTTAGTTGTCTCAATTGATATTTCTGTTATCTCTAGTTGTGATTGATATTTCTGTTATCTTTAGTTGTCTCAATTGATATTTCTGTTATCTCTAGTTGATATTTTATCTTTATATTATTCTGTCTTAATAGAATTCATTACAAATCATAAAGTCATCATGGTATGACTAAATAAAATTATGAAAAAGAATGTAAAAGGACACAGCATCCCATCTGAAAAGAAACAGCTCAAAACAAAAATTAGGAAGGATATGGGTAAATGATGCTGATACAACCACCAATTACAGATTTAATGGGCATTGATGTTGTCTGCTCTTTGGTCGGGTTGTTGTCTCTTAGACATATTCCCCATTTCCATTCTCAACTTTATTGATATTTTGTTCACAGAAAATGTTGATTCCATAAAATCCATTCAATCTATTTTATTTTTCCATTTATGTCTTTAAAAGAATCTAAAGTTTCTTCTGCATTTTTTATTCATTTTCACATATTCTTCTTTGAAATGTACAGTTGAGGTGCATTTTGTTAGATTATTACAGTCATCATGTGCTATTAAATCAGATATAAAACAAAAACACACCAACAAACAATTACTAATTATATATTTTGTAAAAAAAGATAACATTTTATTTGTGTTTAGGTTGTGGATTTTGGATGTTCTGAATGTGGAATATTTCGACACTTGAAAGAAGTCATTACTCTTTTAAGAATAAGTCTTGTTGATATTGACTTGTCTACACTTGAGGTCAACAAACGTCGTATTAGACCTCATTGTTATGACTACCTCCAGAAGAGGAAGAACCCATTACATGTACAAATCTTTGATGGTAGTGCAACCAAATTTGATGCCAGATTTAGGGACTATGAGGCAGTCACTATGGTTGAATTGTAAGTTTCCTTTACTTTTAATTAACAGGTAAACAGATCAAGTAAGCTTATATCAAATTAACCATCATCCATCTTTTGATAAAGAAGAGTTAGAAATTGGGAAAATGATTATCAAATTTATGTTTCAAAGATAACATAACAGAAGATGCATATAAAAATTTCTAAGTTTAAACAAATTTAGATAGTTTATGATAAAATACTAAAATGACTAAGAAGCTAATACTGTAAAGAAAGACTTCCGATATATGTTGGACAATTATCAAGAAATCACTGTGTCCATTTTGATACCAAATTATCCATACAGTCAAACTTCATTTTTCTTGACAATGGTAACTTGATTGCAATAGATGACAAAGCTAACGATAACTGTAAACATGAAATATCTTTACATTTTGTACAAAATACAGAAGTCCATCAACTTTAACCATTTCAGATATGAGCATTTTCGGCAGTCAACACTTTAGTACATACCTATTGTACAAGGCTTATTTTCTGATTGACAGCTATTGATCATCACTGCTCACTATAATTTAACTGGCTGCAGAAATAAGTATTCCCTCACTTTACCTTCCTTCAGTATTTTAATATGGATGCATCCATGTTCTACAGGACTGGGCACTTCTGTTTCTTCGACCAATAAAAACTGGCCACTATGAAATAGCCAATAGTACTGAAAGTGGCATTAAAACAACAAAAATCAATCAATCAATGTTCTTCAAGATGCTTCTTTGAACTTTCATTATTTACAATTTAATATAGGAAAGCTAGCAATTTTCATACCCTACCTACGATAGTAGAGGGGCATTGTGTTTTTCAGTCTGTGCGTCCCTTCAATCATTTGTTCATCCGTCTGTCCATACGTCCGTCTGTCCCGCTTCAGGTTAAAGTTTTTGATCAAGGTAGTTTTTGATGAAGTTGAATACCAATCAACTTGACACTTAGTACACCTGTTCCCTATGATATGATCTTTCTAATTTTAGTGCCAAATTAGAGTTTTGACCCCAATTTCACGGTTCACTGAACACATAAAATGATAGTGCGAGTGGGGCATTCGTGTACTATGGACACATTTTTGTTTTTTATAAAATATTAAATAGTCATTAATAATTTTCTTGAAAGTTGAAAAATATGAAGAAATTTTCAGTTACATTTCAAATTACTGGAAAGAACTAGTGAAAAATCATGTTTTAAGATATCCATCCTTTTTGAATTATTTTTACCAAGTTTTCTAACATTGTCTATTTCAGCATCGAACATTTGTATGATAGGGATTTAAAAGAAGTCATCACAATGGTATTTGAATGTATATGTCCAAAGTTTGTTATCATGACAACTCCAAATTTTGAATTTAATGAACTGTTTCCAGGACCACGGAAATTTCGTCATTATGATCACAAATTTGAATGGACAAGGTCACAATTTCAGACATGGTTAGTTTAATTTACATTCTAAACACTGAATTTTATCTTACAGTAATAGGTCAAAGTGCGAAAAACTCATTAACATTTTTTACGGTCTGTCTAGAAGGTTTTTACTATTAGTTTTACTTTTTCTGGCACAAATTGCTATAATTGAATTGGCCACACTTGATATTTGTTTTTCTATTATTCTTTCATCATAGAATTTAACTTTTGCTCATGACTTAAAATGCAGGTGTGTTTCAATTTTTATACGCCCGTCAAAATTTTGACGGGAAGTATTATGGTATACAAATGTCGTCTATCCGTCTGTCCGGCGTAAACATGTCACACCGTAACTTGAGAACGACTTATCCAAATTTCATGAAACTTAACATAGATGTTTCTTATGATGGTCAAACGATCTGTATACTTTTTGGTGAAAATAAGATTAAAACTTTTTGAGTTACGGGACTTAGTAACTAAAACAGGTTTGTGTTTTTTTTTCACATGTTGCGCCGTATCTCAAAAACAATTTATGAATATGGCTTAAAACTTTACACACTTCTCAGTTATATTAATCTTAAGATCTGTATACTTTTTGGTGATGATTCAAAATTTTATTTTAGAGATATTGAGTATTTTGTTAAAAAAGGGGGAGGGGTTTTTCACATGTCGCGCCGTATCTCAAAAACAGTTTATGATTATTGCTTAAAACTTTACACACTTCTTAGTTATATAAATCTTAAGATCTGTATACTTTTTGGTGATGATTCAAAATTTTATTTTTGAGTTATTGAGTATTTTGTAGAAAAAGGGGGAGGGGTTTTTCACATGTCGCGCCGTAACTCAAAAACGATTTATGATTATTGCTTAAAATTTTACACACTCCTTAGTTATATTAATATAAAGATCTGTATACTTTTTGGTTTTGATTCAAAATTTTATTTTTGAGATATTGATTTTTTTTTTTTAAAAAGGGGGTTTTCACATGTCGGGCCTTATCTCAAAAACAATTTATGATTATTGCTTAAAATTTTACACACTTCTTAGTTATAATAATCTAAAGATCTGTATACTTTTTGGTTTTGATTCAAAATTTTATTTTAGAGATATTGAGTTTTTTGTAAAAAAAGGGGTTTTCGCATGTCAGGCCGTGTGTCAGAAACTATTTATGATTATTGCATAAAAATTCACACACAAGACGACGGGCATATCATGTGCTCATGGCGCAGCTGTTTATTTGTCATGGACTGCAAGACAATTTTTGTATTTTCTATTCCCTGAACCTACAGATGTTTTTAAATTTATTTAAAGACCACTTGAATTTTCTATAACCAGAGTGAAACATTGCCATTTATGATTTTTTTATCATAAGTGGAACTCTATAAAGTAAATCACATTATGGTCAAGTTAGCTGCTACATCAATTCTAGTTAGGGGAGAGGGGGAGGGGGGTCAGGAGGATTTTTAAAAGTAATATCCTTGGCTGGTAAGAGCTGAAGATAAGTAACCTTGCATAAGACAGGATTAAAATGAACATTTTGCAACACAATATGCAGATAACCAGAGAAACAAAAGTGAAAATAATTTGTTCCACAGCATAGCAACTGGGAAAAAAATAAGCATGCATAGCCACAGATATAAATGAAGAGTCGATCAATTAGAGAAAATGCTGCATAAAAATAATGCTATAAAACATAATTGTGAGTTTTTATTTTTGCAACTCCTATCCCGTCTCAAGTATTGCATTAATAAAAACATTGCACAAATTTCTCAATTTACATTATGAATGCTATATGAATGTTTCAGGTGTAATGATATATGTGGTAAATACAGATATGACAGTAAGTTTTATGGTATAGGAGAAGGACCGGCTGATTCACATTCTCTAGGTAGCTGTTCCCAAGCAGCTGTATTCACCAGAATAGGAGACAAACAACAGATCAACTCGAATGTAGAACAAGATACATATTCATTGGTAAATCCTAGATACATTTTAAATGCTTAAAAGTACTTCTTTCAACATATTTTTGTATTCTTTTTCTTTTAAAAGCTTTGAGAACAATATGTAATTTTATCTGTGTATGATTCTTTTTATTTCTTAAACATTACAAGCATCAAATTCTGCATGAACATTATTTGAAATTTAGATTTTTCACATGAAAAAAATTTTGATTCCAGCTTTTTAGAAATTGCATCTGAAATTCCTGTAATTTTAAACTAAGAATCTTTAACCAGTGAAAATTACCCAAATTTTATTATTGAATGGTTCTTTTACAATTTGATATCAAAATACTTATATTTTGACATATATAGACTGACAAATTTTATATATAAATCATGAATATTTTTATTTCAAAATTCATTTGCATTTTTTAGTGTTTTTTCATTGATATGCATAAGCATGAGTTCTAGCACATTAAATCATATAAATTTTCTATAAATCCAGATTTCTTTTTGAAGGGAAGACTATACATGAATAATTTAATTTTGGATGTAACACGTCTTCTGATTAGCTGACGTTGTTTTGTTTATCAGCTCATAGACATAATTTTGTCATATGACCGCGACGTCATCAACATTTTTTCAAGGTTTACTTCGATTTAAAATGGAATTTAGAATTAAATTATAAGAAATGACTGTAATATTTTTTCTGTCTATTTGAAATAACATAAAAAATGTGGTGCACACTTTAAAATAACCCGCTACACGTGTTATTCAGTGTGCACCACATTTTTGATGTTATTTCTTCATAGACACAAAAAATATTACAGTCATTCCTTTTAAGAATAAAAAAAATAATGCCTTTTTAGTTCATTGCAAAACAAAATATGAATGATTGTAATAGTAAATTCACTCTCATTATTCTGTTTATTTATTTCATAGGTACAGCTGCAGATTTAATATCATATCTAAATTATGAAATGTGAATTAACAGAATTATCTCAAGTTTAAAGAAAAACTTACAGAACCAAAACGGAATAAGAAATAAAGGTTAAAAAGTTTAATTGAGTTCCCTTAGTTTATTTGTTTTGTTTAATTACAAAACCCTGCAATAGTGTAAATTATTGTTAATTCTGTTCCAAAACTGCATTAACATTTTCAATTTCAGGTAGCAGAAAGCATTTATCCTCATCAGGATATTGAACAGAGAGACCCAGAGGAAGTTTTAGCATCAGAAATAGATTATGCATTGTCTTTCATGTCCAAGTGTTCAGACTTTTATGATGAAGAAGAAACCTCAGCTTTTATACCTATTGATAAATTGATATCTTTTAAGTCAATTAAAAGTTTATGTGATTCTGATCAATTAAGGTAAGTTGATATACTATTTTCAGGCTGTAAAACATTTTTAATTTCATAATTTCTATTTTATAGAAAAGCAGAACTGTGTTACTATGTATAAAAAAATAAAGAAACTACCTAAAATTGAGAAATAATTGACTTTATTAAAATAAAGAATTAGCTTTTGTTTATTTAAATTGTATGATTAAATTGAGATGTGGGGTAACCATCTATGATACAGGAACCCAATGACAAAAATAAATAAAAGACAACTAGAAGTCAATAAATAGTCATCTACATTAGACTGATGATTATATAATATGTCAAGCTCTTTATGGTTCCTATTTAATAAAAGTTGTTAATAAATTTTGAATAACAAAGGACGATTAAATTTTGTGAAAAATGTCTATATTTAAATAGAATGTGTGTGAAAAGCTTTGAAAAATATGTAGTTTTCACTTTAAATTTCATATTCCAGAATCATGTATCAGTCAGGATTCTACTTTGTCAAAATTATCTCCCCATTACGCCACATAATTTTTTTAATTGTGAAAATGGAGGCCATTGTAGGGATGATACGCTGTCAATTAAGATCTTCAAAACAGATAAATTTATTCACATAACATCATTACCATCCTTTAATGACAGTTATATTTTAAAAGACAAATGTATCTACTAGTTATTCAGCATCATTTAGTATACTTTTATGTCTTTTGTCAACTAAAAACTATTGTCTGGTCGGTTGTCGGGGGGGATTTTCAAAAGTTTAAATAACATAATAAATTTTTTTTAATTAAATGTTTTGTGAAAGGGCAGACTAAAGGTTGAAGACTAATTACCTTAAATACCACACACAAAAAATGAAATTTATTTTGTAGATATGCCTAAAAAAGATTCACAAGTAAAGTCTGTTGTCAAATGCATTTAGTAAAAATGTGTTGTTCAAACACACCTACTCTGTTGTATGACTCAGAAAGGTATTTCACTTGACCCATATTTTCATTTCTTGGTAATTTGAAATTTTAATGTTATTATATCAACAAGTAGCCTAAATATATAAGGATAATGGAATCTAAAGTGAGATACTGTATCCAATATTTTTGCTTTATATGTTTTCAAGACAAAACAGTCAACTCAAACACACCTGAACATAAAAAGGTTTACTCAACTTTCCCTTTTCAATTAGAATGTTGCCCATTTTGAGGATTTTTTTACAAAAAACTGTAACAGGGGGCAGAGATGCAAATTAAAGCTTTAAAAAGACCAATCTTTTATCTTTCTGTGCATTTTTTTCCCGTGGAATTTATGCTTATGCACAAAAAAAATCCACATGTATATGCACCTACCTAAATTACCTGTTTTGTGAAAATTTTAATTTAATTTAAAAGTTTTCAAATATCTTGAAGCTCCATACTACAATTTAAGTATACCCACATATATAAGATGCAAAACATTATAAATAATGCACCTACATTAAACTTTTAAAGCCCATAGAAACAGATGTAAACAATTCAAATATACCGACTTTACCATTTTTACCTTCTCTAATAAAGAGTTCCATTTCTTTTGTTTAGTTTCAAATAGATATCAGCCTGGTATCATACATCCAAAATCTTATGTCTCCACTGTTGGGCTTTATATGTGCTCATTAGGCTAATGTATAAATCCATGTACTATATACCAGTACATGTCTACCTTTTTAAATGCTGCAAATATCAGTAGTGATATATCAGTACACACCAGATATGTCATATAGTAATTTTAAATTGTTCATTTTTAATAGTGAAGTTATGTCTTGTAACCTAATAAAGGTTTTTAACAAGTGGTGCATTCAAGATTTCTGAATAATGACTAAATGTATTTAAGGTCAAGGTGCAGTTAATGGGCTATGCCACAGATTTTGGTAAAATTTTGCATACAACTTTGGCTGGTTTAACTTTAACTGAAACTTACAAAAAACGATAAGCATTTAAATCTTGTTTTTTGGGAAATATTACAGAATAAATTCTTTCAAAATAGGTAAACATTTGTGTAGAAATCACATTGAATTGGTGAAAAATCTTCTTAAATTTGTCTTAAAATCATAAAATCACCAATTACAAACTAGATTTTTCTTTAAAATTGATATGTTGATGTATTTTTCACTTTGAATTATAAAATTATATGTTATTGCACTAAACATTTACATTTTAAAGTATGTAAATTTAAGGTGATTACCTGTATATTTTTTTCAGTAGAAATCTATTTGTCTCAATTTGTTGTGTGAAAAAAGAGTCAAACATCAAAATAATCCAAACATCATAATGGCGTCTAACTGCAAATTCTTATTTTTTATGTTCTTTTAAACATCACTTATAATTAAAATGATTTACACTGCAGAAATGAATCAAGAGACTCCCTAAATTTTTTCTTGTGGTTGAAATGGAAATGTTACAGCAATTGAATATGATTTTTTGTTTTAAATCTGTGAACAGATTTTTGATAAAACACAATTCAGAATGAAAAATGGTGAGGCGAGGTTGACCAAATCTATAATAGGACTGGTCCGAAAAAGTCTAGTTCTTTCAAAATAGGTGAACATTTGTATAGAAAGAACATAAAATCTGTGAAAAATCTTCTTAAATTTGTCTTAAAATCCTGAAATTGCCAACTACAAATCCATAGATTTTTCTTTTAAATTGATATGTTGTTGAGACATAAATTGCCATTTCAATGATGTAAAATAATAATAGGGACACCAACTTCCTTTTTACATCATTAAAACAGAAATAAATGTCTCATCAACATATCAATTTTTAAGAAAAATCAATAAGTTTGTAACTGTAGATTTGATGATTTAAAGACAAATGTCAGAACAATTTTCACCAATTATATGTGCTTTATATACAAGTGTTCACCTATTTTGAAAGAATTGATTCAGTAATATTTCAGAAAAGATAAGAGATAAATGCATTATTTTTTTGGAATTTCAGTTCAAGTTCAACAATTGAAAATTGTATGCAATATTTTACCAAAATCTGTGACATAACCAATTAACTGCTACTTTTCCTTAATCATTTGTTCAATAACAAGGCATGTTGATATTGCTTTTTGTTAAAATTCTTTTGATTATGTTTTGTGATTATTGCAAAATTAAATCCACAAAAATTAATATCAGCAGATCATACGTAGGCCTATTACCAAAAAATGTTTGATAGTACAACAGTCCACACCTTCATTATACAACGTCATTTTAAATCTATTTACTTTAAACTACCATAAGTAATTGTCAGGGTCCTTTTACTTAATATTGTGCTATTTGAAGATAAAAATATAACTATTGTTTTGCAGAGAATTTCTCTCAAAGAAGAATTATGACTTATCAAAGAACGACAAAGATGAGGATTGTGTTTGTGTAGAACTATCTTCTGAGGATACGAGAGGTATATGGTATGGCGATGATGAGGATGAACTCATTGATGAAGCTAGGAATACAATGTCAGAATCTCACAGTGAGGAAATAGAAATTATACATAAACTTGAGGAGGAAATGTGGGATTGACATTCTGAGATATTTTGGTTTTCAAGGTTTTCTCAGGGAAAAACTTAGTACAATTTGTATTTATATACCTCTTATTTTACCATACAATTAATGTTGATGAATACAATATCTTCTTTTTGGCTATTTTAAAACAGTTGCAACCAGAAACAATACTCTCATGATAAAAGGAGTATATGTATTTAGTATTTATATGACCCAAGTTAAGTTACAAAATTTAAATGCTTTGTGAAATTTGTTATGACTTAATAATCCCTTTGATTGAGATTTAATTTATTTTTTATATACTAGTACATTTCTATGAAGTATGCAGTCCTAATTTGATTTCATATTGTTACATTACTTGGTATTGTTTTGTTGTTGAAATCCATCTGTCCGTAAAATTTATGTAAATACATAAATGTAATTATATTAAAAGAAATAATTATTACCTTCTGAATATTTATTTTTTGAGAAGATTATGAAGCCTAACTTTTAAGAAATACTCCACTGAAATTCAGGTACTTGCATAGGTTAGTCTTAAGTATTTTAGGGCCTTGATGGGATATATGCACTTTGCATGTATGTGTACATAATTTGCTAGAAATAGCCTTTTTTGATTTGGATGCAAATCATGTAAAACATACCTGAATATGAACGGTTTTACTGTTACATGTATGTTAATTAATGAACCATAATAAAGTCTGTTTAGATATTTTTTCTGTGAATTTGCTTATTAAAAAGATTTAACTGTATTTTTTAATTGTTTAGTTAGTTTTAAGAACAGCAAGTTCTATGTATATCATAAATTGTATTATTTTGTTATTTAGTAAGTTGTTATAGTATAGAAAATAAATTGATATAAAAACTTTTAATATTTATTTGACTTTTGTAGAACACTATTTGTCCAAATACCAACAACAAAATACTAAATGTAACATTGATTGTATCAGTTTTATATGAAGGATTAGAAATTATGATAGATCATTTTTAACCGGATTTCCGAAAGGAAAAACTTGGTTATTGATTTGGGGACGTACGGCGGGCGGGCGTGGGGCTGCCAAACAGCGTCCGTTCATTAACATCAAAAAGCTTTGACGAAATTTTTTCAAATTTAGATATGTTGTTTCCATTGATTAAATAAAGGTCAAGTTCAATTTTCAGGATTTTAGCTTTTCTTGTTGTTGAGTTATATCCCTTTCCAATAGTCAAAAGTGGTACTTATTATGTGATTGAGTTATTTCCCTTTGAACAGAAATGGTTAATTATATATGTAAAGTTTGATTACACTTACAGATAAGTTTTATAGATATTTAAAAGACATTGTATTAATGATGAATGACATTTTGGATTTTTTTTCTTTTCTTTGGTAAATTGTTTGAGGAATTTTGTGTTTGTTATTCTGTATAAACTAATTTTCTGAATGCTATATATATAATTTTTTTTTGATGAAGTGAACTCCTTTAAAAACTAAACTTATATTGTCTATTAATAAACATATACTTAGATTTCTGATTTTGGTTTAATTTCATCAAAAATTGAATTCTTGGGGTTTTTTGATATGCTGATTCTTACAATGTTTTAGTGGTTAAATCATATCTAACTTTATTGATTATAATTTGAAAATATATAACATCATATCTAATTTTAGAAAACTATTTTTTAATGGTTAAATCATATCTAATTTTAGAGAACTATTTATTTATCATTTATTCAGTTTGAGTTATTTTAGAGATAACTGTATTGTATTTGAAGCTTTGCGGACGTCCATCTGTAGTTTTACTGTCGCAAATGTAGTTTACCTGGCGACGCGTAGCGGAGACAGGTAAACTGTGTTTCATTTCAACATAAATTAAATATATATAGGGTTCTTTCAAATGTTGAATCTAAACCTGTATTTAAATATTGGATTTTTGGGCCTAGTTTTGAAGTTGGTCCAAATCAGGGTCCAAAATTAAACTTTGTTTGATTTCAACAAAAAATGAATTTATGGGTTTTTTTGAAAT
The DNA here is from genome assembly GCF_021869535.1 of Mytilus californianus. Taxonomy (NCBI): domain Eukaryota; kingdom Metazoa; phylum Mollusca; class Bivalvia; order Mytilida; family Mytilidae; genus Mytilus; species Mytilus californianus. Next base: position 63,243,394 of record NW_026262668.1, on the reverse strand, counting down.
GCTGAATCTAACCATGTATTTAGAGATTTTGGATTTTGGGCTCCTTTATCAAATTGGTCCACATTGAGGTCCAAAGAGTCTTAAATTAAACTTTTGTTTAATTTCATTAAAAATTGATATCTTGGGATGCTTTGATATGCTGACTCTAACAATGTACTTAGATTTTGGATATTTGACCATAATAGGTAAATGTCCAATTTCAAATTTTTCAGTTCTTTGACCACATTCGTTTTGTGTCACAAACCTATGCTGTGTCAAATATTCAATCACAATCCAAATTCAGAGCTGTTTTAAGATTAAATGTAGTGTCCATACTTGCTCAACTGTTAAGGGTTCGACCTCTGCAGGAAATACGGTTTGCTGTCACTGTGACAGCCTCTTGTTATCCTTCAAATAAGTTGTTAGAGTATGTTTTGGGGGAAATCTTAATCATCAATTTGATATTATTATCTCTTTTATCATGTTTGTGTCTTTGTTTCTTCCTACAGTGCTTGAGGGGACGGTTGAATTCTATCAGGGATGTTGCACCCAGAGATGCTTACCCTGTTGATGCACCCAATCTCACTTTGATTTGAGTTATGCAGTTGTAACAGTTTTTACCCAATGTGTGTTTAAACATTGACTTTGGTACACTACCTTCATAATCACAGGATTTGAAAATTAAGATTTTTGCATTTAGCACACATTATTGAATAATACAAATAACCCAACCTAAGATGCATTCCTCCCCATAAGATGTATTTTGTTTTTGATTTATTAACTGATACAGTAGCTATTAATTCATGTTTTGAAACAGTTAACTTCTTAAGTAATACCTTGACATTAATATAGAAATAAGAAGATGTGGTATGATTGGCAATGAGACAACTCTCCACCAGAGACCAAATGACATAGAAGTTAACAACTATAGGTCAATTCATATAATAAAAATATGAACCAATTGTTCAACCCCTTCAGGAACCTCATCCATCATATCTTAATGTTTTTTTTTTGTAATTTTGATTGCTTGATTGCTGTTGTGTGATTAAAGTCTAGTTGCAAGCATTTAATACATATACAAAGATGAGAACAAATTAACAATAAATCCAAAAGGTAGTTTCTGGAAAGTGTATGTTGGATAGGGGCTGGAAAGTTGCCTTGCACTCTCTACACCAGGCATTAAATCTACCGCCAAAGGGCCAAAAGGCCAAGCGAGCTATTTTTGGGCAAAATCCTTGTAGGTACAGAGAAACTAAACAGAAAAAGATCAGCATTTCAAGATCGACATAAAACATGTAAAAGAGATTTGATTCATGATTTATATTTAAGTCTACATTGTTGGAAAGATCAAGGTGAGTGACACAGGCTCTTTAAAGTCTATAGTCAATTCACCCTGCACAACCAAATGGACGCCCCTCTTAAGCGTCAGTGATTTCCAGATATGTCCATATTTTTATACTCCCGTCAACCATTGGTGTTTTGTCATTGGGTGAATTGGTGTCTTGTCATTCGGTGATATTAGTGATAACTGCAGATCTTTGATAGTCTATGCTCAATTTATTCACTTTTGTTTAAGACTCTGTGCAATTTAGAGTTTGTCAAATGATATGTTTACACATTTGTTATTCATGTTTATTGTTGAAGATTGTTGGTTGACCTCTTGGTGTTTTTGGATATTTGGTTATTTGGGTTTTTTGGTTTTTTAATTCATACTCTCAAATTGTAGGTTATTCCAATTGTTATGTAGAAATTTGATTTGTACTTCTGCTAGCTATAGTCTGTGGTTAGATATTTCAACCAGGATGTGCAGATAAAACTATCGGAAACAATTTCAGATGGCAGTACAAACATTGTTTCTGTATTCATGAGTATTACTTGTAATATTAAGAGTCAAACGTTCGTAAATCTATGGATGTATAAAAACATAAAGAGAGCTTTATGACAAAAAAAAAACGGAACATAAAAGAATAGCCAAAATCGTCTGGTGGCGGAGGGATTTTAACTATTTTAAAGCTGTATTAGGTATCATTTAAATCATGCCTGTACCTACAAACTGTCGCTGGTAGATTCAGAGATGCATTATGTCTCTTGTTGATTATATACACAAGTTTTGAACAGGTTAACTGAGATGATGTGTCTATGTATCAACTCACTGCGACATATTTTCGCGGTTTAAGCCGAACATTTGCAGGCCAAGGATGTAAAAGTACCGAAAAAGTTGTAGAGCTATATTACCAAAAAGGGCATTAACTAATAACAAAATTTATCTTAGCTCAACCTTTGCCTGAGGGAGTTGAAACCGCATTTTCTTAATAATTTGGAAATTTGTAAACGAAACAAAAAAGGCACTGACTACGATTACGTACGTTAACAAAAAAGTTATTGTTACGTTGAACACTAATTGCCGGAATGCTAGGTTGGGTTAGGAACCGATTAATTACGAACGTAACAATAATATTTGTGTCTACGGTTACGTTGCGTTGGTGTTACGTTAGATTTATAAAACTTTAAACAGACTTTTAGTTTAGTTGATGAATTCTCCGATATGCTTGATAATTATTATCGTCGTTGGATTGCCCAGAAGAACAAATAGAGTCTTGCCGTTTCTCAAACGACGACCTAAGGAAAAAGATTGATTGATTGATCGTTGGTTGCTTCACGTCAAGTGGCAAATATGTCATGCATGTTCAGTTAGTTTTCTATGGTGTGTCATCTGTACTATTATTTGTCTGTTTGTCTTTTTATTTTTGGCCATGGCGTTGTCAGTTTGTTTTCGATCTATGAGTTTGACTGTTTCAGGACGAGAACAAATTAACAATAAATACAATAGGTAGGTCTTGCAATAGAAGCTGTTCTGGATGAAAATCGGGAAACTGTTACTGCCACTGGAAAATGAGGGTATATTTGATAGGGGCCTAAATTTAGCCTTGCAACAGGTCACATACGGATCCCTCGAAGAGTTGTTGAAAGGATTCGTAACATGCAGAGAGCGTAGCACTCTCTCTACACGAGGCATCGGATTTAACGTCCCCACTCTAACCGGACGTGGCGGCGTACTTGATACATCCCGCACAGCCAAATGGACGCCCCACTTTGGCGAGGGTTTTATTGCCGGTCGGAAAAAGACCAAGGTGACCATATTTCTATTATCCAGTCACCCTTGGGTGTTAAAGGGGGAAAAAGGGGGAAGGTAAGCTACTTGATAACAACAATTTTAGGCAGTATATATTGATGCTAGCCGACAAAAATAATAATAATGAATCAATACTAGTAACAGAATGAAAAAAAATGTATTTTGAATGCACTGAAAATGAATAAGCTGTTGAAACCGTAAGTTTCTTGATAATTTTATAAACAGTTCAAAAGAGCATGTACTATCGCCAATGAGAACGAAATTACGGTCACAAAACATCTGGACGATGAAAATGCAAATCGGTTCATCTTCATTTAAATACTGTTGACACCTCTTGACAACTGTCGGTAAATGAGAAAATCAATTGCCTACACAAAATAGTTCCCGACCCGTATTTTTATGATTTATTTTTTTCATTTCAGCCATGCTTAGTTTGATATTAAAAGCCGAGTTTGACATAATATCAATAATTGACAGAAATGAGATAATATTAAAAGACAACAAAAAACAACATCACATGTTTCCAACAAAACTTTTGGACGAAAATATAAATAGTTCAAGAATAAAAAATTAAGATCGATTCCTAATCCAACCTAACATTCCGGCAGTTTGTGTCCAACGTAACAATAATTTTTTGTTATTGTTACGTTTTCAACGTAATCGTAACCAGTGTCAACATAAACAAAGGTTTGTTATGAATCGAGTCAATACCGAAGAACTACTGAGCTGATGATATCCTCTGGGACTTATAGTCCACCAGCACTGACTGGTATCGACCAAGTGCTGTAATAAATTAAAACAATACTTTATAAATTGTATACGAAGCGCTTCTCTGGGTTTACCTTCACCCGGAACGCTTAAAGCCGAATATTTGAAAGCCAAAGATGTATAAGAACCGAAAAAGTTGTAGAGCTACATGATAAAAAAGGACATACTATAATACCCAAATCCATCTTATGTCAACTTTGCCTGAAGGAGTTGAAACCTAAGTTTATTATATATATTGATTGATTAGTTGATTAAATGATTGGTTGATTGATTGATTGATTGTTAGTTACTTAACGTCCAGTTAATATATAAATATTTAGATATTTAGGTAACAAAATACTAGTAGTCTACATTGTAAATTTACCGATTGTGTCCCATTCCCGATTACGACATTTGACTAAGTAAGGATTCGCATGGCGAGTGATGCAAGCATAGTATGATATGCTCACCCTTCCGACTCACCCGATATAGTTTCTTCTTTTGGAGTTCATTCGATTCCTTCAGATTTTTGTTTTAACCTGGTTTGTTCCTTCTAAAAAGATTATGAGATTTGAACATCGGTGAACTACTTTTGCCTCATAATATATCATCGATCGATGTCAGGGTAACCAACCGATAGGAAATATATATGTGCGTGTATTCCACAGAGAAGTTTCAAGATAATATAGGCAGATGAAACCCGCAAGTTGTCAAAAGTTACCCATTTCACGTCCAGGGTGAAGTTGACTTTTGCAACCGTGTCCTTAGGTTTTCTTATAATTTAAATTGTCGAATTATTCGAAACACTTGGTTTTAAAAGAATATAATAAAATACCGAACTTCAAAGTAAATTTTTAAAAAGGGAAAGTTTATAAAAACTGACAATAAAACGTTTTCAATCAAAGAAACGAGTGGAAAGCAACTGTCATATTCCTGACTTGGTACAGACATTTCAGAAGGAAATGGTGGGTTAAACCTGGTTTTATAGCTAGCTAAACCCCGCACGTGTATGACAGTTGTTTATAGTTCCGTTATATTGATCAGAATTGAGTGAGCAATCAAGCAGACATAATAGGTTAATATGACAATTATTGGGATCCAGCAGTCAATACATACATCACAGACAAATAGCACAACTGACTAAAAATATTAAAAAATAAAACATACAAATGAATCTACAAAGACGCCAATAAAAAAAGTTGTAAGAGTGGCATTTTTTATGAATCTTCACAACCACTGAATTGATGCCTATGCTGTTTGATGTTTCTTCCGGAATTGGTGGGTTCGTGTTGCTCAGTCTTTGGTTATTCCATGTTTGGTTTTGTGGACAGTTGTTTGTCTTTTCGGTTGTCAGTTTGTTTTTGAATAATGAGTTTGCCTATCCCTTTAGTATCTTGCGCCTCTCTTTCCACATGGAATATATTGATAGGTCATTTTCTATTAATATGAGACTACTATAACGGTCTCAGTATAAATTTACTGCTTACAAAATGTTTATATATTTATAACATTAAGGTTTATTTATCCCAGAAATACGTGGCCTAGAAACAACGTTTTGGAATTTTTGGTTAAATCGAGCACCATAGAACTCCAGCTACTGATGAATCTTAGGTAGAAGAAGCACGCGTTTGCCGATATGAATTATAGCCAAAAGTCTTTGTTGAGTATTTATTAAGATTAAGTTTCTGAGATATCGCAGAGTTTGAATGCCTTAAAAAAACGTAAAGACTTTATTAGAATATTATCTATTGATATGATGTTTCATTTAAAACAAAATCATAAATATAACTGATGCATTGAAAAATAATATATCTAAACTCGGGATTGAACAGAATTATATGCGTATTCTGTTGAAATCGTTCTTTCTCCAGATGGTCCGGGAATTTTGAATACCTACTTACCTCTTACAAATACTGAATATTTCAATTAAATGCTATCAGGAAACCTCGTGAAAAGTTTCAGGCATGATATTTCTTTTTTACTTAAGTGGCAATAAACTTAATTAATATTCCTGTAGTAACGACCATATTTGACTCTGCTTTTCAAATTATGTAATACTGGTTTAGCTCATAGCATGTTGTGCTTCGATCACCTCAGGCTATCTAGACCATGTGTTGTCGTTGTTTGTCTTTTTTTGTAAATTAATTTTCTTGGAAAGGCCATTTGATTAAAATACATTTCCTATGATTAGGACCGATGATGGCTCGTAAGCAAAGCGTTGACAAAGGATCTGTATTTTAATCATATTGTCAGAAGAGCGAGTTGTTGTTGTTGTAGTCTGTTTTATATTGTCAGAAGAGCGAGTTGTTGTTGTAGTCTGTTTTTCAGTGCAGTATACTTATCATTGGTACATTTTATTTATGTTTCTAAGAAAAATCGACATTAAAAATTGAAAACACGAGTCATTAATGAAAAAATCTTTTCTGACAAAATTATTAATAAATATTTCTTATGAATATGATTTTGGCGTTGAAGAATTTTTTGTTTAAATAATTGTTTGCAATATCAATACATCATCAAATCTTGTGTAAAACACCGAGAAACGCGATTTAAAAAAAAAATCAGCTTTTGAAATAAAAACAGAAAAAGAGTTGTACAGATGGTGTTGTAAAGGAAACCAATGTTGCTAAATTATCATTTTTCAACACAATAGTTTCACTTTATTATTTGTATATCTTTTGAACACAATACTACGTTTTATTTTAATTATTTTCATGGTACGAGAAAACATAAGCATTTCTATTTCTCAGATATCATCATAATATAGTCCTAATTGTACTATGAAATCATAATTTCCTTGACATATAGTATAATTCCCGCATGATAGAACAATCTTCTGAATTCTAAAGTATGTTATCTCTTTCTAGGTTCTCTTTTGAAAATGATTTTTTCCAATCCCATCATTGGTAACTCAAAAGCTAGAGACGCCACAAAAGATACAGCAAATGTCAAACATATATGTCCAAGGAATTCATATATCTGTAATTAATAGTGAAAAACAATTTAAATTATAATAACATTGGCACAACTTTTTGGACCTTTCAGCTCTTAATCTTTGTATTTGATTTAGTCTTCCAACTGGTTTGATTTCAGCGTCACTGGTGAGTCTGATTTAGACGAAACGAGTGTCTGGCGATCAAAATTATAAGCCTGGTATCTTTAATGAGTTTTTGTTCATATAAAAAAAGGAAAAATGATAAATTTTATAGTGACTTATAATGAAAAATATTCCTTTATAAATTTCGTGCGTACGAAACGTTATCTGGATTTACCTCACACTCAAAAATTTTAAATCCTGCTAATGAATATAAAAAAGATAATGGAGACAAAAAAACATTTTGCTATTGTTACACTTTTGTACAAGCTTTAGCTTAAAACTTAATATTCAGAGGCAGCAAGTGTGGGATTTTTTACAGTCAAAAGAAATGAATGAAATATACGGTTTTAATAATGCTTGTTACATATCAGAAATATGCAAATATTTTCCAAATTACTCCAGTTTAGTTGCCATTGAATGTGATGATTTTGGCTTTGAAATAACATTGAAACGTATTTTATTGACAGAGCGGTCGTCTATTTTCATTCACTTTGAGCACAAATACGAAGAGTGTAATAGCAGTTGACTTGCAAGTTTTTTGGCTAAATTTAATGAATTGTATATTGGACTTACTGTTTCCATATCATTTAGATAGACCAGTCTCTGTTTAGTCAATCTAAAATAGCTCTGTACAATCATATGAACCATGTATGCCATATATGTTAAACGACTTAGAGGCACAAAGGCTTTCCACGATAAAATTGTGTTGATGAAACCTAAAAAAAATAATAAAAGTTACGATAATGAACCAGAATAGCTTTTTTTTATACTTATGAAAGCCTAAATCTCTAAATGGTTTAGAGTTTTGGCTACTTTCTATTGTATTTGTGTCACTTATTTGGTTAAAGGGTCTTGAAAATATTAAAAGATTTTTTATAAACATCCATAAAAATCAAATGTAATGAGTCACTTTGGTCTAATTTTACTAAAAGAAAACAAAAGACATGGATATTTTCCTACACATTAAAAAGGTTTCTAATAATAATTTGCTTTTTTATCATTCCTTATACATTTCAAAATACTTTCGTTAACTTTACAATAGAGTAGTTAATGTATATGGGACTGCTTGATAGTCAAAAGGACTAATAGAATGACACACATTCTGAACTGACCAAAATTCTTTAATCGTGATTGATAAGTTTACCTCCATTGCCTGTTGCACATGAAAAAATAACCCAAGAAATGCTTGCTCCCCATATTGTTCTATGTACAGTATTGTATAGTGCTGCCACGTCATTGGACAAAGTGACACTTCCATTATCATCACCATGTAAGCCATAAAGAATCAAACATGCTAAGGCAGCGAATACAGCCCATAAAATCAAATTCAGCCACTGAAAAATATATTATTAAAATAAATATAGATCGTCATTAACTTAATGCACAACTTTATGTACCTCGACTTTCAACACACAAAACTTATGCGAAGAGCGTAATCATTAGCGTAGCAAAAAAGCATTCTGCTATGATTTTAATTTGAGCATATCCTTTCTTTGTATGTCAAAGTTTACAATATGATTTTACGTATTTTCACTTTTTTGGCTTTGAGCGAACCTGTCGAAGGTTAACCCAGAAAGCAAAACGACGTAAACAATTTATACAGTGGGTCCACAAGGCCATATAAGATGTAAGCATACACTGAAATAAGGATGGTTGAGTGAAGGGTAAAATTTACTAATATGAAAGTAAAACAGTATGACTTTGTAGGTGTTTTGTATAAAATTTTATTCATTACCAAAGATGGACAATGAATGACAAAAAGGCACAACCAGCTCTAAATATGTTGAGACTAAAGATAATCATCAGTAAAGTAAAATGTCTTACAACAAATATGAAATTGATGTATTTGTTTGTATCTTTCTATTTTTACTTAAAGAATATCCTAGACATATTTCTTCTAGCATATATTAAGAAAGTGTAAATGTAACGCTCTTTTTTTCTTAATTTATTGGTACTTACTTTGTTAACCTTCCACTTACAGCCGGTTTTATATAAGAGGTATCCTGTATACATTCCCACTAGGTATGGACCCATTCTTGCATAAGGTCTGTCATATATTTTACTACGATGTTCGGTTCTAGAAAAATACACATAATTTTCATTTTTATACTGTTTGTTTTTTATTTACTTTATTTGATAATTCGATATTTTATACAAGTTATTAAAGTTTAGAAAACTCAATGAGTTATATTGTGTTCATTTCGAAGATTGTTTTCACTTAATTTTATATTCTACATATTACTGTATTTGCCAATACTACTCCCCTATTTTACGTATTAAATTATAATCCTGGTACCTTTGATAACTATTTACTAGTGTTTACTCTATGCATTGTGTTTCTATGCCTTTGACCATTGTGTTGCCGATCTTCATCGACTTATGGTTTATGGTCCCCCCCCCTTGGTATCTTCTCGTTTTTAATCAAATCGCAATTGCTGCGTTCAAAGCGCTTTTCTATAATATATTATAGTCATTAGGTATATTTATATGCAAATAGTTTGTCAAGCGAATTACAAAAAAAGACAAAGTCATACTCTTCTCAATGTCAAAATACTTATTTTTTTTTAAGAAGGATATATTAAAACCAATCATGATTATTACGTACTGTGCAAAACCGCCCGCTGGTATTTCATAAAAAGAAGATACAACACCTGTAGAAATCCAAGTCCCCAGCAAAAATACAAGTAACACTCCAGCTCCTGCCAAATGTGAGCTGAAAATATATAGGGTTTAATAACAAAAGCAAATGTTGTGTTTCGATATCTTATAAACCGCAGTATTAATTTATATCATTTGGAGGTATCACTAAAACACGTTTTTCATGAAAAAGTGAACAGGAAAATTAATTAAACGATTATTACTTAATTGATAACTATAGTGGGTAGGAACTGTTTTAAAAATGAGAGAAAGTTGAACTGCTTAATTCAACTTCGATACAAATATATTCAACTCTAATATCATTCAAAGGGTATAAATTATACACGGTCGTCATTTCCGTTGACAACTGCTTGTGAAAGAATAAACAACGATGATCAAGCAAATTATTTTGTATCGTTTAGGAAAAACGAGTAGACACATATAAGGTCAATAAAGTTTATTCAATAATAAAAAAACAAAGATTGGAAAAAATAAAGATGTCTGTCAAAATGTTCCATTATTACGATCAGCATCTGAGAATATCAGTTTAAACTTTCAGCGTTTTTACAAAACTACAAAAGGCAGATTGTACATCAACAGTTCAATGACATACAAGTTTTGAACAAACATATTTTTCTATGATATGAATGACTGAAATATTTTTCTCTTCTTAATGTCTTCTATATTTCTATTGCAAAGGTTTTTTCTTTTATACTGTTTGTTTGTAAAATCATATAAAATAAAAAATTATGAAAATAATAATCATTTTGATAGACAAATTTGCGTTTTCTTATTTGTTACGTCTTTTGATAATACAACGTAATTTTTCCAAATACTTAGAACTTGAATTGTATTTAACTTCACAGATGATCCGATACCAGACTTTTCACGATCCGACCATAGATAATCGTTTTTATGTTTTGAATTGTCATTTGAAACTTACTAAAACAATGGTAGAAGAATAAGGGGACTCAATATGAAAAATTGCATGTCATTAGCAAGATACCATGTCCATACCATACACTGTAAAATAAAACACTATATGATGATATGATTATATTTGTGCTGTAAGTTTCCTTACAGAAAGAAGCGTCGATAATATACAACTTTTGCCTTACTATCTATTTATGACATATGAAGAAATATTGTTTAACCAGCAATAAGGATATAAAAGGAAAAAAGGAAAAGTTTTTCTATACAATTATGTATTAAGAAGTAAATCCAACGAATTTGGTTTCTAAATTTAAGTATTACGAAGTAAATCCAACGAATTTGGTTTCCTGTTGAGAGTGACGTGTCACACTGTGAACAAAATTTTTGAGCTACTGAAAAGGTTCGACACTTTGATATATTGACCAAGGTGTTCCATGGTTGTATTATTCAAATCTATATTTAACTAACTTGCTTTTTTGGATCATCTACTAAATTGTTGATGTAAAATATATTGTAGTACCAGGCGTCTTTGCAATAATTAGGTTCGGGACCATCCTTTTCCCAGAGCGGACCACTTCCAATGTATGGGAACAGAGACACGTATACCATCAAAATCAACATATACGGAGGTGTTAATCTATGATGAAAAGTATATGGTTAATAAAAAATGTATTCGTCAGAACATAAACATCTTGTAGGCTCTTATTTAAAAGTTATCAAAGAAAACAATCAATAAAAAGAAACAAGAAATGTGCAAATATTAAATAAAGAAATTGTTAAAATGATATTTCAACCTTCATTTTTGTACAATAGACACAAGATCAAGATTATAGTATCAACTGGAAGAACAACACAACAAATATTGGCATTGCTAAAGTTCTTAACTAATGGGAAACTATGCATTACCTCCAAAATCTGTGAAAATAAAACAGTCCCCAGTTAATCTTTCCTTCATTTTTCTTTAAATTCTTCATGACCAAATATGTCAACAGCAGCCCACTGTGAAATGATCACAATAAAAGTAAAGGAGTATGAATATTATTTTCAAAATTTACAATATGAAATATAACATTGTATAAGAAAAAAGGATATTTCGAGAAAGTATATCACTTTACTAGTATGTATGAAAAAGAACCATTGAATAATGTGAAACACAAAATATCCCTACTTTTGACACAATAAAAAACAAATTAAGGAAGAGCACTTTGATTCCTGTTCTTCATTTTAAATCCATAGCTTACATCTTAGTTCAAGTCGAAAGAGGATGGATGCTGACGAGGTAGCTATTTAACCAAGGGTTCCAAATGGGAAAGTTGAACACATTCCTTCGTGGTTCATGTTTTTCAGTAATGGCTTTTCTGTGCAGTGTTTTTGTTTATTGTTTGTATTTCTTGGCAAGGTATTGTCTGTTTATCTTCGACTTTTGGTTTTTAATTGTTCCCTTAACATCTATCTCTTTTGTAAGACAAATTCCAGCACCGGTTTCAGTTGATTTTTTACCAGTTGCGGTTACGCTACATCGAAGAATCGAAAACCAGACGAAACCCAGAGATACGAGGGTATTACTTACAAATTAAGACTATGATGGGAGCAAGGAAACCAAGCAAATTCTCTGATAATGAGCCATATAAAATTGTTGCAAAATAGATACTAGTAAATAATGCAAACATTTGAACAACTAAAGGATACTTCGTTAAAACTAGTATTAGTACTCTTGTAGTTGTCAGTACCTCCGGAAAATGTGTTGAAATTGTCTGATAAAATTACTAACAGACCTACCTCAGAGTAAAGAATGAGTCTACTGATACAAATGAGTTGGTTATGATACTAAATGATATTCTCTCTTTATATTTGGGTAATGCTGTAGCAATATTATCTGAATTGAATACATAATATAAACTTAGTAAAACATCCCGATATTAGCTATATTGAAACTTTAATTTGCAATAAAAAGCATGTTTCCCTTATATCTTGTAACGTAGATGGGAATATGTTTTCCCGTATAAACACATACCAAAATTTTTAGTGAATTGAGTTTTATTCTACAAAACTTATTTTCATCGGCGGCAATTGAATATTTTTACTGTTTTACAGTTTTTCATTATATGCAAGAAGAAGCAAGAAGCCGTATTGCAAATAGTATATAAAAATTCCGAAATATAGATTTTGATATACATGGCAGACTTGTGCCTTTATTAACATCTTAAGGGTGTTATTTTGTGAAATCATATTTGAATTCAAGGGGTAAAAAGATGACCTTATTATACCTTCTCCTTTTTATATAAGACCCGACATCTATGAGATTGATTTACATTGTACAACACATTGTGAACATTGACTTTTATCTGATTTGTCGAGTAAATGACACTCACATTGCAAATTCTATAGATAATACAAAATAACTTAAGCTCGGACCGATAAGCTAAGCATTTCAATATATTTGTACGGGTAAATCAAACTATTTCAGTTTGATATCACGGAATGTGTCAGTCTGCAACTAATGTGTTCCTTTTTTTTGTGGTTTGCACCGTGATGATGAACATGAATTTTCTGTAACAATGCAACTTATCAATTTACCTGCGATGCTAAAACTAGCTAAGTAGCCATGCCCAAGACAAACCCATGTCATGGAGATAAAACGTATACCATTTATACACGTTATTGTATCTTTACTTTGCTCTGTCCTAAGGATAGATGCTCCATTTGTGTACACCGAGAACGATAGAAGAATCTTCCCAATGAGTCCTAAAATCAAAAGCATTACTAAGGACATGTTGCAGGATATGTGTCTTAACTTACAAACTTAGTTAAACATTATCATACTTGTGACAAAGTTTGTCAGTTTAATTTTCTGCAGGAAAAAAACTAATTCACAATTTGGTTTTATATAAAAGGGTTGTAAGATTCATATCGGTACAATCATTTTATTTTTTTATAGAAGTCTTACATCCGGTTGTAGCAGGCACACTTTTATTTTACACTAAATGCTTATGAAGGTGTACTGGTTGAATATTGTTATCAAGAAAGAAAAGATATTTTTAACGGTAGAAATTGCTTTTTTTTATCTATGTTTCAGTAACTGTGTGGAAATCTGAAGTCGGTAGTTCTTGTGGAATTGTCACTGCAGTGAATGTATAGTTCAAATCTGACTCGATTTTCAACTAAATATTCAAAATTCCTAATCAATGATGTTTAAGAAAAATAAATAATCAAAATACAGCTTCAATTCCAGGAGAAATTAAATAAAAGCTTGAGGACAAAAAAATATAAAAAGGCAACGAAAAATGTAAACGAACAGTGATGACTTATAACAAAAGTCTTTTCATTGCAAACATTTAACGCAAGATTTAAAAGTTGTAGAGACTAATGTTTAAAATATGTCGAGGTTTTACTATAAAAACAAAATGTTTATTAACTACATATTATAATTTAGTGAAGTAGTTTTGAGTTTAAAGGTTAGAAAACCTTTTCCATGTCATAAAGAACTTGTCAATACCTGGTTCATGAACAATTTTAGAATCAGCATTGTCAAGGAGTGAAGCCTTTTCTCCTTTCTTAGAGTATTTAACCTCATACTCAGACGTCATTTGATCCTCAGCTTCCCACTTTGGCCATTGTATAAAAACTATGTCGTACAATGTTCCCAGTGCCATAACTGTTATGAATAAACATACAACCACGCTTAAAATAAATGGGGAAATAAAATTAGAACCCTGCCAGTTCAATAGTTTACTAAAATGAAATAAACAGTAATGTCTGGAAAAAAATAATTTGATGAAATTTATTAAGGAAGAGCTTAATTAGGCCCTATCCCATTTGCAAACGTATAATTCCCTTCTATGTTATTCACATGAGATGGACAATGATGACCAAACAGCTTAAACATGTTAAAAATGAAACCTGAGACGTTGCAGGTATTTCACTCGCTATTAAAGTTTTTAAGTACTTAGTGTATATCGTAAAAAGATATAACATCACAAAATGCCATCAGTGCATCACTCACGATAACTAATATAAGGACAGATTTGACCGAGTCCAGATGGAAAATAAAAAAGTTAACAGACTATAGGATTATACAAGACCGAGATTACCAAAACAAAATGAAGGCCAGAACACACATATACATCGAGAAAACCTAAACTTGGATTTGTGACAAAGACCTTAAAACGAAGACAACAGCAAATAATAAACAGAAAAATCCAATAAAGATATGCATACCTCCAACCTCCCACCCAACACACACACAACCACTTATATAAATATCAAGAAAGCACTACAAACTTAGTGATATAGCTAAAGCATAAATAGTCATCTGATACATTTTATTTTGAAAATAAGAGATAACGAATGTTTATAACAGAATGAAGAAAGCTACCAAGATAGTTATTGTTACTAATATACTTACAGAACAATAATCGCTCTATTGTCAAGGGGTTTGTCTGGTTCCTGACATTCTATTGATGAAGCTTTAAATGTATTATTGGCTTTAATAAATTTAAAAAGAAAATACATATTAGATATAATCTTGCAATATTCATAGATTATAATGTGCAAAACAAAAACCATCAAACAGTCGTTTCGGTTTGATAAAGAAGGTATAATACGGGTAATTATTTTCCTCATTAAAATGTAAAAATGATTAAATCCTTCAATCCTTCAAAATTGATAGCAAAGTCTAGCCATTTCAATGCAAAATGTTATTTGTGATGTCACTATATATATAATTAATATGTCTTCACTGACATATATGACAAATGTTACGCATTGTTTGTCCTAAATTCCAAGTCATTTCCAAACTGATTTTCCAACTTCTAACATTTAATTTTGTTTCTGTTACTTGTTTTGAAATAAATTGTCTTAACTGTGACGACTACAACGATCTTATCATTCAGTGTGCTACTTAGAAAATGAGTTCCCACAAGTAATATGAATTTTGAATGAAAGTAAAATCAACTAAACTTGCTGACAATGTCAAACCTACCTGTATTAATGAGATATTGGACTTCTGCTTCATTACAGCTATTTGGGACACATATTCCTACAGTAATCTGAAAGATCATAAAACTGTGAAGTTGGCAATGATGTATAAGATTTGAGACGGCATTTTATTTTTATTGCTGCATGACTGCGTAGGTATTTTTTTTAAAGTCTCTAAAATAAAATCTAAATGTTCTTACATTAAGTAAATACCACAATTAGAGAGTGGATGGTGTAAACACCTATGCCAACACTGCAAATGTTGGTATTTTTTACTTACACGTCGTATGAACTTTGCCATATCTCCCGTTATTGATATGGATGCTTTACAGTACTGTCCTTTAAAGTTGTAAGTGATACCGTCCACTGGTTGTACAGTAGTAACAGCAAGGCATTCTTCATAGTCTCCTAACCATTTGGTACTTCCACCAAGTATGTTTGATGAGGGTTTGCCCGCAGCGTCTATCACTAAAAAAGTTATGTTCTAATAATTAATTGATTGAAGGTTGGGGAAAATACTGATGTATACGTGCATAGGGAATGTGTCCATGGGACACAGATGATGCCCCCGCTTGCATATAATGTTATAAAGGGACAAAACACAAGAACTGTAAAAGTGACGCTACCCAAATTTGTATTTGATCTGAGTTTTGTGGTAATAAGTATTGTGTATACGTTTCATAACATTTAGTTGAGGCAAACTTAAGTTAGAGAACGGAAACGAAAAATCCAGCAAAATTTCCCTTTGTAAAGGGACATAACTCTAGAACAGCAAAAGTGAGGCCACCAAAATTCAATCTAGATCTGTGTTTTGTAGTAATTAGCATTGTTCATAAGTTTCATAACATTTGGTTGAGGCAAACTAAAATGAGAGAACAGAAACGAAAAATCCAGCAAAATTTCCCTTTGTAAAGGGTCATAACTCTAGAACAGCAAAAGTGAGACCACCAAAATTCAAACTAGATCTGTGTTTTGTGGTAATTAGCATTGTGTATAAGTTTCATAATGTTTGGGTGAGGCAAACTAAAGTAAGGGACGGAAACAAAAAATTCAGCAATTTTTCATTTTGTAAAGGGACATAACTCTAGAACGGTTAAAGTGACGCAACCAAAATTCAAACTTGGTCTGTGTTCTAAAGTAATAAGCATTGTGTATAAGTTTCATAACATTTGGTTGAGGCAAACTAAAGTTAGAGAACGGAAACCAATTTTGATACGTACGTACGGACATACAGACCGATAAGGGTAAAACTTAATGCCCCCTCCGCTACGGAGGGGACATAAAAAAGAGATTTATCGACAAATATTATTTTTAAACCATGATATATATGGCCCTATTTCACTATATCAAAAGGATATCTTGAACAATGATAAACAACACAACAGTCCTCGAAACACAACACACAAAACAAAATATTGAACAATCCGAATCTTACGTTGAAACGGTAAAAAGTAAATATAACACAAAATCCGAACTCCAAGGAATATTCAAAACGGAAAGTCCCTCATCAAATAGCAAAATCAAAAGCTCAAACACATCAAACGAATGAAAAACAACTGTCATATTCCTGACTTGGTACAGGCATTTCCTTATGTAGAAAATGGTGGATTAAACCTGGTTATATAGCTAGCTAAAACTCTCTTGTATGACAGTCGCATTAAATTCCACGTAAAACAACCACGCTTTACAGAATTATTTCGCTTTGAAATAGATTAATTTGAGGTTGGCACACTTGCCTCCTTTCAAAATATCTAAAAAAAAGTCGTTAAAGTTAAGAAAAGAGTGATCAAAGTAAAGAATGTTATAGAAAAATAAAAAAACAACGAATAAGGAATAAGGAATAAATAATGAACTTGAATAGATTTACCATCATGTTGCTCATTACAAGTAAAAATCCAGAGATCAATTGACTGATTTATTTTCTTGAATGATCTTTCAATTTACAGACAATAACATCTGTTGATTATCAATATGTTTTCTCCATTACATTTTCATTAGCTGAATCTTTGTTTTTCAAACTGTCTTTTTGGTAGTTTAGGTATATTTATACATCTGCGATGTATCTTGTTAAATCTGACAAAAAACACTCCAATTATTGAATATCATATATGCCGTACCAAAAGATTCAAAACTATAGCTTGTAGCTTACTTTGTATTATATCACATTAAAGATTTGAACAACAGGGGCCTTAAAGTTTAATAGTCTACGTTCCATATGAGGAAAATATAATCATCTCTTTATAAATTTACCGTTCATACTCCCTCTTAGTTGTGTATAAAACTCAATATACAGCCTGTTCTAAATTGGTTTGGTGCTAGTCATGGGGTGATCAGGGGTTCGAGGAAAGAGGTACGTAATTGTCACCTAACATCACCGAGAGTATCGAGGCGATTCTTTTTTACACAATTTTATTCCAAAAAGGATATTTTATCCGATCAAAAGTGGGAGAGGTGTAAAATCAGCCGCTACTTATATACTAGTATTTGATAAGCTTTGTTCTGTGTGTTCTTTGAACATTATTTTCCTCATTCAAAAAAAGTTTTTTTTTCAATGTAGGACAAACTTTATAATACCCACATGTTTGATGACACCTGAATGTTAAAAGTGTCCTTCAAAGATTGATTAGCAGAATTTTAATCAGTGAAAATTGTTCTCTTATCTGAGGAGTAGGATAACAAATTTTCAATACTGGCCCTCACATTCAATTAGATTATGAATTACATTAAGTATGATAAAAAGAATAATGAGATAAATTAAAATCTGTGGTAAATACAAAGTCAGTAAGTTTTTGCAATCTTTTGAATGATTGTCCGTTTGATATTTTCCGCCTCTTTTTCAACTTTGTGTTTATGTTATTGTATTGTCATACGAGTGCAGTTTGATGATTAGACACATTTATCATTATCGTCATTTATTATCATTATTTTTTTCTTTTTATTTATCATATATTTGACTTATTGAGGCCTATTTTTGTTTGTTTAATAATCTTGCGGAAATATTTTATCAGAGTGCTTGTACATCTTCTAAAAGATGTGCATTAAAGATTTTGATGTATGATACCATGGGTAAGCTGTTCCCAAATTATTGCTTACCAAATAATTAAGAAAAAACATTTAGTATATGAGCTTTATTCGTTTGCTGGTCTATAAATTATGGAAAGAGTTTTTTTTCTGTTTTTTTTTCTGTTTGTTTGTTTTTGTTTTTGTTTTGTTTTATTGTTTTGTTTTTGTTAAGCCTAATATAGATATATATACCTTAAAATCAAATGAAACTTCAAATCTAAATAAACTATGAATGTGTTGTATATACTTTAATGGCTAAGTTGAACTATAAAACACGTGTATATGGACTTTCGTTTAAAACAAAATCCTTTATCTGCAACAAATCTTCAGAAATATATTGCTCTTGGATTATTGTCTTCCCGTACTCTTATTTACCGTCAGCTTTTTCGTATGCAGTGACCTTAACCATGAATCCATTCGTTAAAAAATTGACAATCGCACAGCTCAAATGCGAGAGAAAACCGTAATAAAAGAAAAGGTAAACATACGTGGAAGTTTAAGGATAACAGAATTCGTCGATTCCGAAAGAACATTCTAATTCACCAAATCATGTTACAACTGTTATGACAAAGTCTAATTTAAAAAAATGGAACGTATGCACATATAAAAATTTACAAATAAAAAACGCTCTATCCATGCTAGCATCTCACTTATTGTTCACGTGTTCCACGATTCCATGTTGATTGTATATCAAAGTCGCTATCGGTGAACTTCGTCATCAACACCCGATAGTTAATTAGCAGCTAAAAATTGCGAACAACAATCAATGAATGAAATATTTTTTCGCGATCTATGTTATGGATTCGTGATAAATGTAAAATAACGTGCACAGAGGACTTAGTTTAGTTGGTAAAATGTTGTTTGTACCTGTATAAATATTGATTTTGTTATCACTAAATTAAAACATGACTGAATCTAAAAACATTCATGGGCCTAAATTACGTCGATACCTTTACTTTGGCATTGCACAATATCGTGCTTTTATCGGACTGTTTATGATATCTCTACCCTAAATTAATTTGATATGTACTGATTGATATTTTAGTCCTAGATATCCATTAGAGGATTCGTGAGGGGCATGACCATGTAAAACTGTTCAGGTTTTCATTGTAAGTAAAAGAGTTATTCTAGACAAGTAATAAATACAAAAAACAATAATATACTTTTTTGATTTTACACTTCAATATCATTGTTGAATAGAGCATTTATCAAACATTATTCCTGTCAATTTGGATTAAGAAAAACCAGCAGGTTATTTTTTTTGTATGATATGTAGGAACTTATGTTCAACTAATCAGTTCCTAACCTAACTGTAAAAGACGAACTTTAATAGATAAGCGTAATAAAAAAATGAACACTTTCAAGATAGTTAGTGTATATAGGAAATTGTACCGACGCTATGTTAACCCAGGTATAAACTCTATACTAAATATAATTGTTATCCGCATATGTACATTCATTATCCTACAATTCGTAGATAACTATATTTTGGCATTTCACAAGGTCATGTTTTCCCTGGGTTATTGACGTCTTTATACTAAATCCATTGGATGTTGGGTGTGTACTGATTGATACTTTATTTTTTTCTTAGATACAGGAGATTTTTATTAGTTATCATTGGTTTTGAACTAGCTTCCAGTAGCCGCCAGAGTACTGACAGATATACTTTGTGTCTGAAGTGTTTTTGTTATTTGTTTTTTGTGCTTTGTAACGATTTAATGAGTTAAACCCTTTCATACTGATTTTTATAGTCTGCTCTAATGTTGTGCTGTTACACCAATATCTTAAGTTAGGGGTGAATGTTGGGTTCCCGCAAAAGAAAATGTTTAACCCCGCTACATTCTGTATTTGCCTGTTCCAAGTCAGAAGCGGTTGTCGTTCGTTGCTGTATATCATATTTGTTTTTCTTTTATTGTTTTGTACATAAAAAATCAGACCGTTAGTTTTTCGTTTGAATTGTTTCGCATTTGTCATTTCGGATCTTTTATAGCTTGACATGCGGTATTGGTTTTGCTCATTGTTGAAGGCCGTACGGTGGCATATAGTTGCTAACTTCTACGTCATTGGTCTCTGGTGGAGAGTTTTCTCTTTGGCAATCATACCACATCTTCTTATTTTTATATTGCAAAAGTGATTTTTTTTAATAAAGCTTTGACTTGAACATTGAATGATTTTAAATTGCTTATGTAAGTTTGATATAAATAGGTCTAGGTTTGTGAGATATACCATGAAAAGGGTTCATTTTTAATGTTTAAGTTATATTTAATACATTACAATGGAACGTAGTGTGAGAAATAGGGTCTATTATTATTTTTTACGAGAATGGTAAGATCCCTATAACGGATTTAAAAGTTTTGAAAGTATGTAACCCTGCATATAAGTAACTTTTTTGTTTTGATTACTGTTTACCGGCTTTGTAATAACATGAGCAACGCGACGGGTGCCGCGTGTTGAGCACGATCTGCTTACCCTTCCGGGGCACCTGAGATCACCCCCAGTTTTGCTGAGGTTTATGTTGCTGTTGTACTCCTATTTGTGACATTTTGACCTATTGTGTCTGTTTGTTTTGTTCACACATCGTTGTCAATATAATGGAATTTGATGCGACTGTCATACAAGTGAGAGGTTTAGCGCTTTAAAACCAGGTTTAATCCACCATTTTCTACATAAGAAAATGCCTGTACCTAGTCAGGAATATGACAGTTGTTGTCCATTCGTTTGATGTGTTTGTGCTTTTGATTTTGTCATTTGATTAGGGACTTTCCGTTTTCGGGAGTTCAGTATTTTTGTGATTTAACTTTTTGTTTGTCTTTTCGTCTTTTCCGTTTTTTTGCCATGGCGTTGACAGTTTATCTTATGATTTTAAATATTCCTTTTTTGCTTCTTCCGCCTCGTTTTGTGTTAGTGCACTGTTACGCTCATAAAAATCTTACATTATAGCATATTTGAGTTAACCGGACAAGTTGTGAAATGTACACCACGCCACAGAAGGTGGCAAAAGGAACATCGCCATACAAAAAAGGAAAGTTTGTGAGGGTTAAGTTGAAATCGTTATTTTGTCGTATATTTTAGTTTCAGCTTTTTCATTTTGTACCAGTGCAGTTATGTCTTAAAAAAAGGCAATATCGACTGTTTTTACTGAAGTCCTTTTTGTTTTGTTTGGTTTTAGAGTTTTTTTTATTTCTTACGTTAATAACGCTCATCACTTTTAATGCAAAAAAAGGTTATATTACTTTTTCTTAATACAAAGTTTTGGACCGACAACAAATGAATTTCGAAATGAAGTCTGAAAAAGTAATATTGACAGCTTTATTGATTAGCCATGAGAAAATGTTTGCAAAAAAGCTTTTGTTATTATATGTTGCCATATAACATATGTTGATAGATTGGTGTTTAATAGATATAAGAAGATGTGGTATGAGTGCCAATGAAACAACTCTCCATCCAAGTCAAAATTTATAAAAGTAAACCATTATAGGTCACAGTACGGTCTTCGACACGAAGCCTTGGCTCACACCGAACAGTAAGCTATAAAGGGCCCCAAAATTACTAGTGTAAAACCATTCAAACGGGAAAACGCCACTTTTAGCATTGTTGGCTATTTCGTGGCGTATATAACATATAAGTAAAAAACTCACTTGACAAGGCCCAAGGCACCTGCTGTGCAAATCCTTCCTCTACTGCTGCGCTGTGGTTTAGACATTGCTCAGAAATCTGTACGGTTGGTGGCGGTTCTGATGTAACTTCAAGCAAGTCGCTATTGTTCTTATTAAATATATAAGAATTGTACGGTTGACCATACTTAATGGAATCTGTTTTAATTTTACGAAGCACATTATTCATATCACTTATAGAACTGACTGATTTTATAATATTCACAAATTCATGAGGACGATTTTTGATAAAGTTTACACGTATTTTTGAATAATTTATTTCGTCTAACATATTATTATAATCATTTTCGTTTTCTAGACATAGTACACTTGCTATAAGCGTTAACATATATATTACTGAAGTCTGCATATCTATCCACTTTAGTAACAACTAACGGCCATGAATTTGTTACAAATGAAAGTTTTATTTACTGTTTATTATACAGATCATATTACATTTATATAAATAAATTTAGCATCAAACGTATCCCACATGCAATGGGTATGTTATTGTTGATAAAGTATTAACCTTTGATATGGTATGGTCAACATTTAATCAAACATTGTATAAACGTGATCACGTGCAAACGCTTACGAAATATTAATGTATTGTATAGAGAAGACAGGAGTGTATATAGTATCACACTGCAATTAGTGCATATGTACTTACGTAAATTTGCATTTTGTACAAACTATCTTTTGATGCCTGTGGAACACAGGGTTATAGACGAATTATTGGTTGGACGAAAACATAAAAGCTTTAGACATCAAACAAAGATACATTTAAAGAAAACGCATTTTTTATTCTTTTTGTTTTAAGTTATAGTTTTTTTTTCTGGAAAATTCAGCACTTACACTGTTGACAAATGAAAATCTATATGACTCCCCGTTGAACAGACAAGAAAAGCTCGCAAAAAGTTGTATTTCTATCTGTTTACAGAGTTCCTGTAACTAATGATTTTCCAAATGTAGGTTGAAGATTCCATCGACACGTACCGACATTGTCTAATCAGATATAAGAAGATGTGGTATGAGTGCCAATGAGACAACTCTCTATCCAAGTCAAAATTTATAAAAGTAAACCATTATAGGTCAAAGTACGGTCTTCAACACGGAGCCTTGGCTCACACCGAACAGCAAGCTATAAAGGGCCCCAAAAATTACTAGTGTAAAACCATTCAAACGTGAAAACCAAAGGTCTTATCAGACTGTTACACGAAGACTTCAATTAGTTTTATTGGTAAAGAGTCCCACAAGAATATTATATTAAGCAGACAAAATAAAATTAAAATATGGAGGAGAGACAATAACATACCCTACACACAAAAAAATGCACCAAAAATACAGCAATCAGAAAAAAACGACAGAAAGGCGCGAACCACTAAAACAGGATGAAGTCATATCGCATTCCAAGTTTGAAGTAAATACGAGTGTTTCCCCCATCACACACATACTAAAGCACAAAGTCAAATCAATTTAATGTCAATATTAATCAGACAAACCAAATAATAGTGATATAACGATTGACAAAATGTAATCGAACATACTATAAATAAATAATTTAATTTTGGATGTAACACGTCTTCTGATTGGCTGAAAGTTTTTTGTCTATCAGCTCATAGACATAATTTTGTCATGTGACCGTGACGTCATCAACGTCCTTTCATGATTTACTCCTTAAAAATGGAATTTAGAATTAAATTATAAGGACTGACTGTAATATTCGAAATTGTGTACCACATTTTTGGGGTTATTTCTTCATAGACAGACAAAATATTACAGTCATTCCTTAAATAGATACTACTTTCTATAAGCAGGGTCAATAATTATTAAAATCCAAATCTTCTGCTTAGCATAAAATAAGTTCTTAACTACCCATTAGGGTCCGTGAGGGACACGAACATGTAAAGCTATTTTAAGTTTTCATTGTATGCAAAACAGTTCTTTAAGGCAAGTAACAAATACAAACTACAAAATTATACTATTTTGATTTTACGCTTTAATATCAATGTTGATTCTAATATGACATGCTTCTTTCGCTTTGTAAACAACACCATGATAAAATACTCGATATATCTATACTTAGCTCAGACTCAGAGATATACATAATAATGGATGTTACAAAATACCTCCTACGTAAATCCACATGTATCGGAACTTATTTGCAAACGCTATGCCGATTTTATTGTTTTAAAAATTACAATTGAAAAAAGACTACAGAACTTCTATTCTTATTCGGATGCATAACAAAAAAAAATAAATGCACAATAGCTCGGAGAAATCTACAGAATCAAAATAAATTAAAATTCCGCGAAAGTCCGTTAATGCTTTTGGCGCATTTAAGTCATTTCAAAACATGACGTCATACAAATGAAAACGCTAAAGCTGAATGTTTTTCCGTTACGTGAACCATGGAAGTTCGTATTATATTGCATTAAAATGAATTTTTGAGGTAGGGTTTGTTTTATTTTCTATTCTATTGCATTATTCGCATATTTACTGTTTCAGCAAGTCAACATGGCGGCTCCTTAGTTACGAAATGTCAACTTTGGATTTGACGGTTGCTTACGAGAAAAACATGTAAATTACAAATGGCAAATGTTGGGTTTGAGAGTTAAAAGAATTAAACACATTTTTCTAGCAGTTATTTGCGAAATATTTGCTGTAAGCTACATATTTATTAGAAGGTTTAAGCTTTATCTAACAGGGAGTAAAAAAGAATAGCGACACACACGGCATACCCACCCTCGCTTCAGTTTTTTAATGACCGTATTTGTCCTATTAGAATCAAAATAATTCATGGAAGCCATAGATTTGTTGTAAATTTACACATGGCCTGGGCCGTGATATTCGTTAATTTTATCCCTCGCTAACGCTCAGGATAAAATTCGAATATCACGGCCCAGGCCATGTGTAAATTTACAACAAATCTATGGCTTCCATGAATTATTTCTTAAATAGAGCATTTGTCAAACACTATTCCTGTCAAGTTTGGTGTTAGAAAAACAGTAGTTTCAACTTTTTATATAAAACTTCATCTGTTTCTAACTGAACTGTAAAAGAAACATAAATGGATAGGCGTAATATTTTTTCTTCAATTTTAAGACAGTGCATAAAGAAAGATATACCTATGCTATTTTAGCCTAATAGGATTAGATATTTACATATTTTGGAAGAAGTCTTGCGGGTTTTTTAGTATTATTGTGTCTCCACCAATTAATAAAATTTAACAGCAAGGTTATTTTGTTTGCTAACATTTGTTTTACTTTTTTCCTCGGAAGAGGAGATGAGAGAAAATGTTTTTCTCTTTTTATTAAATTCAAAAACTGAATAATAAACATTATTTGTTATAATTTTAAAAAATAAATCTTTACACATATTTAAATACATATATCTATATATATATATATTTATATCTTCTTTTGGAAAATGTTGTTTGAGCTGTATTTAGACCCCTCTACCAAGAAATTTGTTTTGCATGCACACGTATAAAAATTGCGGTTTTTATCCAACGCAATCATAGGTTTGAACGTTGTTTTCAATTTAGACTTGTTTATATATATATAGATATATGCATAACGCAAATGTGCAGATCTAACATTGTTGGGCTAAATTTGAGACGAAGAATATATAGATTATGGTGTTAACCCTGTATAACCACAGGTTATTCGATGGAGAACGTCTGCCGTAAAGTTTTCACATATTTAGACGTATATATATATATGCGATTATCATTTAACTAGATAAACAGAAAAAACTCATCAACAATTGATTTTGTTCGATTTAAATTAGTATATTCTTTTTATGTGAAAACCTGATGAAGGTGCATTTAGAATAAATAAACAAATAAATAAATAAATAAATAGATAAATAAATAAATAAATAAATAAATAAATAAATAAATAAATAAATAAATAAATAAATAAATAAATAAAAATAATAAATAAATAAATAAATAAATAAATAAAAATAATAAATAAATAAATAAATAAAAATAATAAATAAATAAATAAATAAATAAATAAATAAATAAATAAATATTATTTTTACATCTTCGTTACTGAAGGTTTACAAATCACAGTTATTTCGTAGCCTTGTCGAAAAAGACTAGATATAAATAGAAATGAACTAGACTGTAGGACATGATGACTTAAACTGTTAAATATTAGTGGTGTGATATTGTCTTGTCTAGTTAGTATAATTACAGTGAAATCATAACAAGTTGTCAAAAGAAGTAGAATAAACTGTATTTTAGTGTTTGTGCAAAACGAATATACGTTTTTTTCTTTGTGATAACCTTGTTATAGCATAAAGGGAAGACGGCACTTATCAGACCGGTGGGCTTGTACGGGGGATGATATCGACGTCCTATATCCTTTGTCAGCCTTTACATGAAAAATCTGTATCAGCCCTCTTCCGGTTTAGAATGTCGTGTACAATTTACGAGATTTCCTAATTAAAAGTGACCTTTCCGTTTATAAAACCGAGCATTACAGCTTCCAAACAAAATACAATGAGGGAATGAAACGAAAAAACGTACAAAAACAAACGAAAAAAGGCAGAGTAGTCCCATAATGCACAACCCTATAAAAGAGAGGCAAAAAATACCAAAAAGAATTAACATTAAAACTTCAAACTCATAAGTCGATCACAAACTGGCAAAAACTAAAAACGACAAAAAGACAAACAACAGTAGACAAAACACAACATAGAAAACTATAGACTGAGCAACACGAACCAAACCAAAAACCGGGGATGATCTCAGGTGCTCCGGTAGGTTAAGTTGAGTATTTTTAACCTACCTCTAATGTAGCTTAGTAAAATATAGTTTCCAGACAGTTTTTATTTTGATTTGTTTTTGGTCATTTGATTTGAGCTTTATCGCCAAATTGCAATTACTGCATAGCTATTAAAGTAAGTTTAATTGACAAAACAACTGCATATCTTATATCAGATATTCAAGGATATCCCAAAAATGAATATGCATATCAGTATGACGAAGAATATATGGCTAGAAGATGGCAGCTAAACCTTTTCTAAATCTACATGTTGGTGGGAATACCAATAATGCAATGTATCTTTAATGTCCTTTTTCAGATATACTTAAAAGCGAAAGCGATTTTTTAAACGTTTGAGTAATTCTGATTCTACCGTACATAGATATATTAGGTCTACCCTAGACGTATTATCAACTTAATCAATAAATTTGAGATAACAACGATGAATGTTTACAAATGGTCCGACATATTTCAGTATCTAATCAATACAATGAAAATTTTACCTAGGATTCAAATGACATTGTAAGTTTGAAACATTTTTATTACTTACATCAAATCACCAATACAATTTACTTTTAAAATTTTGTTATTTGCTTTGAAATTTGTTATTCTTTTGATTTTTTATAACTGAAGGTATAAGGACACCAAATTGATGTAATTGAATTGACACTCAGATTTAAAATATTGAATCGAACATTTAGTATTTTTGTCGAATATTAATATAGGGTCAAAGTTCGTTCCATTTGTTTGGCGGATTTACACTGTACTTTTTTAATTGAGACAAGATTTGAGTATAAAAACATACAATGGAATTTGAGGTTGTAGATGACATTTGTGTCAGCTACAATATTGATAATATAGTACTCGATTTCTTAAGGTAGGTATCACACTAGACTTAAAGCACGTGAATTTATGCAGGATGTCTGAAAAATGACAAACCTTTTTTTTTTAAAAGAGGCGAAGGATACCGAAGGGACATTCAAACTCAAAAGTTGAAAATAAACTGATATCGCCATGGCTAAAAAAGAAAAAGACAAACAGACAAACAACAGTACACAAAACAGCATAGAAAACAAAAGACTGAACAACACGAACCCCGCCAAAAACTGGGGGTGATACTCTCTCGTTATCTGTGCAATTTTTTTCTCTATTATATTGTATGTACATGTCGCTAATCATTATATTCAGTATCATTTTTGTATATACATAGTTTTGATAAAAAAACATTCATGTTTCATTTCAGATACATTCATGATTATTTGTTGTTGGCCATGGTATTAAATGAAATTTACTACAAATAGACATAGACATATCAGTATTAAATAATGACATCAACGGTTTCTTTTAAAATGGCAGTCACCGCTTATGCTAAATATGCTCTCGGATTTACTGAATCAATGGAAGACGATATATGCGTTCATAAAAATTGTTCGGGGAATGGATTTTGTCAAGATGGACAGTGTATATGTTTGGTATGTATAACATTGTCCCATTGCTTCAAGTAGATATAAACTTATGTAAACCAAGTAATGATTTTTCCAACATCCTGACTTCGTTATAACATGAAAATGACCGAATTGGTCAGTGTATAAAGCATACAACAACAAAAGCGATACAATGTTTTGATTTTTTTTAAAGGTCATCAATTTGAAGTTGCACGTATATACACTTGTAAATGAATTTTAGTCTGAAACAGTCATTTTGATCTTAACATCATCAGAAAAGTCTGAACAATAAAAATTCATTTATGGTCAGTTTTTCCGTCTGTTTTCTGACTTATCCACCTCAACTTCGTATCTTATTTGAACATTTTTACTTTTATGATTCGAGCGTCACTGAGTCTATTGTAGATGAAACGGTCGTCTGGCGTACACAATTTTAAGCCTTATTTTTATGATGAAATTATCCACTGCGGTAAATCAGTGCTGTGCAGACTTTTAGACTTGCAGTCAATTCTGTACTGTTTAGTAGTTTTTCAGACAATTTAGTATGATGTTGATTTGTACAGGTAAATAACAACAACTGAACATAGAATGGACAGAATTGGATTAACTGCAGGCGAATTGACATAACAGTACTGCATTTACCGCAGTGGATAAGTCTGAAAATTCACTGAAAGTCAAAACAAGACTGGTCAGATCGAAATTACCGTTTCAGATCAAAATTGGTTTACTAGTGATGTTAATAATTAATTTATTTATTTACGTATCTATAAATGTATTCATCATGAAATAATAGTGTATTATTTCATCATTTCACTAAATTGTTTAATATAATGTTAAACAAAATAAAATAAAACAAACAGATATTATCCCAATCTAAACCCGAGAAGATTGTGCATACCCATTTAGATGTTCAAACAAACATACAAGTATATAAGGCTTTTAAAAAGTGTTGATAAATAAAGGCAACAGTAGTATACCGCTGTTCAAAAGTCATAAATCGATTGAGAGAAAACAAATCCGGCTTACAAACTAAAACCGAGGGAAACACATCAACTATAAGAGGAAACAACGGAATAACAGAAACACTGAAGTGCAACAAAACAAATGCCAACATACATAGAAACGAACTATTTGATAACATCTGCCATATTCCTGACTTGGTACAGGACATTTTAAGAAAAAAAATGGTGGGTTGAACCTGGTTTTATGGCTAGCCAAACCTCCCGCTTATATGGCAATTGTAAGATATATCGCTATAATAACAACACTACGTGACAGAAATACAGCACAAACAAACGCAAGAACACCCAGCACAGAGGAACGCACAAATAAATAACATCATAGTCGTTACAACATGTAAACCGCAGGATAACAAAGATCATCTTCCATTAACGATAGCACAGGACATCACAAACAGTGTCGTATTTTTGTAACGAATATATAATCTTGAAATTCATACAATTATTTTCACAATACTAGTCCAAACAATTATCATGACTATGGCGGTATTGAAAGGCTATTTTAAATAAATGCTGTGACGACGTCATAATTATTTGGACTAACACAATACTTCATCCATGAAAAATGGAAATTAACTCTACTATACTGACAAATAAGATATTTATAAAATGTACCGGTAATACAGAATTCAAACCACAAACGATAAGACATAACACAATATCCAAACGAAAACACAACAGATTTACTCCAATAACTTTTTATTCATAATTAATCTTTTTGTATCATCTTAACCAAATATACTATAGTAGGAACTCATCGAAGATACCAGGCTTACAGTTTAGTATGCCAGACGTGAGCCAAATATACTATTATAGTAGGAACTCCACGAAGATACCAGGCTTACAGTTTAGTACGCCAGACGCGAGTTTTGTCTACATACGACTCAAATAGTGGCGCTCAAATCAAACATTTTGAAGGCTAAATCAAATACTATATGCACTACACTATTAATTAAATACATAATAAAGACCAAAAGTAACTTTGTAATACTTACTAAATAAGAAAACATCTCAATTCAATTATTAATATCATTAATGTTTGAATTTCAGATCCAATTTACTGGTGGTTCATGCCAAGATGCAAACCTCGGATACTTTATGGCGTTTGGTACAATATTTGTTTTTCTATGTCTAGTTTCATTTGTTCAACTGGTAATTTTTAATCATTTTATATTATTTAGAAATGAATGTTAAGGATCTCCATTTCATGTTTGTATTTAGACATTTATCGAACGTGATTTCCTAATTTTACATTTTAAATAGATTTATTTTTCTGTCTTAATGTTGCATGATGCAGTTTGACCACAAAAAGAGAAGATACATAAGGGGCATTCAAGTTCAATAGTACAACCAATACCATGGCCAAAAATTAAAAAAAAAAAAACGAAATGACAAACAACAACAACAACATCATATAGAAAACAAAAGACTGAGTAACAAGAACCCCACAAAAAACCGGGGGTGAACTCAGGTACCAATTTCGGTAAAAGTTATCATATATATTGTTAGCTCGGTTAGGTTTTAAAAGAACATAAAACGTTGAACCATTGCAACATCACGTATTGTTTTTATATTGGTCTCTCGCTTTAATTTTGTCACTTCGGTATTTACTTGCTTTAAAGATTTTATTTGTAAGATATCTTTGTTCAAACCGATTAATTTGATCTGCGTTTTCACAGCATAATATTAATTTATATGTAAACTCGAGACCAAAAGCATGATAAATTAGACTTAGATAGAAAACAAACAAAAATAAACAAAACACCAAATTGCTAAGGTCAACATGCAACCTTAGTTTTAGTAAAATAAAATGATTCTATGAAAACGAATGTTATAGACAAAATGTATCACTTGAATCTAGTTACTAATGAAGCCCTGGCTTTTTGTCATATGGCACTACATCAACAGTACCGAATCATTGATATTGAAACGGATGATTTAATTTCCGCTATCACAACATGATGTTATAGATAAAATGGACTAATATAACGTTAAAGACCGTAAAACCGGTTTAACCTCGTGAACTATTGCTCTATAACTACCTTCTCAACTATTCAAACTATCTGCAGTGCTTTCCCAAAATTCGGGGGGGGGGGGGGGGGTGGCGGATCTCAAGTGCTCCGGAAAATAATAAAGTAGAAATAATTTCACAAATTATGAAATGTTTGAGTGTATATGTATGTTTTATTCCAGTTTTTATGTATAAGCAATGAATACCAAAAGCAAAAGACGAAGTCTTGGAAAAAAGTTTTCAAAATAACAGGTCCTAAACTGTTGTACATATTGACTATCTTTGCAACAGCTATCAGAGGTGTTTATTTCTTTACAAAGGTATGTATGAGATGTCTGCAGAACATTCAGAAAAATGTTCTTTGTCAATTTTTCCACTGTCTGCAACGAGGCTTAAATATAAAACATAGGCGGTGCATTTTTCGAGTCGAAATGTGTTAAAATTTATGTTAAAACCTATAAAAAATGTATACTAGATTATGCAGATGGAATGATATAAAGACATTTTGTTTTTACTTACCAAAATTTCCAAGAATCTCTCGTACAGTGCTTATGTGCGTTGTCATCAATAAACAAATGTATCATCCTGTGCATATTAAAGTGATATATATTTTTTTTAGATGCACATATCGGATCAAGCCTCAATACATTTGTGGAGTGCTTATTATCCTATATTATTATCGGGTTCATCTTTAATAGTATGTTTCTGGGCAGAGGTAATTAGACATAACCAAAAACACATTCTATAAATAGTTATTTATAGGATTTTTTTCATCATAAGGTATTCTAAAAAGAAGAAACTTGGTGACAGCTAAAAGAGATGGAACGAACTGTGAAATATAATACAATTCTGTATCTGAAGGTTTGCCCCATATACAAGTATGGAGATACACTTTTGGTGTCGGAAATTCAAATTCGAACGAATTGAAAATAATGTTATCTGAATTTCAAAGAAATACCACATGGTTCTGACTACATGAGTATAACTTAAGGGGTCACACACTATATACGCAAAAAATCCCAATCAAGCAATATGGTAATCATGATATAAGATGGTAGCATAGACTAGTAAAAAGGCATCGCAGAAAAGAAAATATATAAAAAGTCTAAAATTCATCACAAATGTTGAATAGTTTTGACAAATTGAACTGTACTTGTAATTATTCTTCGAAATATCAATATTGCTGAAACAAATTGAAAATCGTCATTCTGCTCCTTCAGAAACTTACAGAAAATCAAGGCTTACAGCTGCATTGCATTGCATTTACAAAAGGGTATGGTTGATCAAAAAATAAAAACAACACGTTATAAATTTCAAAGTGCATTGTATCTACCAAAAGCATTGCACCACATCTAAAACAACCAAATTTGATTCACAAAAGACAGCTATATTTGCTATACATGAAAGTTAAGTATAAACATACACTTTAAACTATTTTATATTTACCTCAGGCATTTCATTTGGAGGGTATTGACTGTGATAAACCAAGATTCCTGAGTAAATCTATTATAGGATTTGTTGTATTCAATGTCGTCATATTAGGATTACTTGTCACACAGCTAATTGCTACAGATATAGATGACCCTGTCATTTCGGTAAGTATTGTAAAATATAAAACGAAAACTTAATAAAAACATCTTACTGATTTAACATGACAATATATACTACATATGCTTGACTGATAAATGACATATTTTTCTAGTTATTCTAATATCAAAGTAAATGTATCATAAAGATGTAAATGGATTGATATAAAAAGTAATACCGTGTTCTCACTGGTTTAGATCATTCTGGTGAATGAAGATCTAGAACAGTTGTGAAGCAAATAAAAAGTGTCTGTAACCAACACAATCTAGATTTGTGGAGATGACACGAATGTCCCTCCTACAACAACAGCCTTATATTTTTACAAAAGACCAGAACATAGACTTAACATTTATTTTACGTATTAGCGACAAATTCAAGACAACAATTCCTTGACAAGATACCGATTTTACCTTGATTTACCATTTGTGCCTTTTGAAAAATATGTGATATCAATAAAGCATTGGATGTTACAAAAGAGCAAAGTAAGTCCACCAGAGCAGAACGCAAACTATATATGTTATTCAACAATACACAACTAAATAATGAATCTGCAGCAATAGAAAGGATGCACGAGTAAATTTTGCACATAATTTCCCAAATGTGCATCAAAAGAAATAATTTTTACTCACTTTGTAGAACAATAAAATCAATTCAATATTTGCGAGCGTATAAATCATAACAATTATATAAATAAGTGAAGATGTGGTATCATTGCCAATTTGTATAAAATTTCTAAATTTCTGACCGAGTTATGGAGCTATAATTCAATCAAACAATTTAGTCAAACGAGGGCAAACTCATTATCCAATTCATCAATATATGTAATAACAAAACTTCAAAAACTAGTTGAATTCTTTAACGTCACGAAAGAAGTCTAAATAAATATTATCATTTCTACAGGAAGGAAGGACGTTACGTTGTAATATTTAAAAACAAGAGGCGCATGAAACATGACTTATATGCTAACTCATTACAGACAACACGTACGGATATATGACAACACAAAAAAGATAACATTTACGAACTCCAAAACTGTGGTCGACAAGGATTAAAAACATCATTCATGTTATATGTTAGATATAAACTTATGCAAAATCTAAGTTTTGAAAAGAAAGAGAGACATAAATCTTTATATATATCAAATACAGTAGCAAAACATGTTTAACTATAGAACGTTCTAAATTATCTTGTCTTTTATACATATTCTTCTAATCTATTCGGTTATAATTTTGGGCAGTTGTATGCATGTCGATGTCTTTTTTTTTTTACTTTTTGAAGGATTCCATGTGTCTATCGTGGCTTATGAATGTTCGTCGTTTTAATTTTCTCTCTCTAATTAATTTCGTAAACTTAATTGAATAAAATCACATCTAAAAGGCTGTATACATATTATGAAAAGTAACAAGGCATCCATTTCTTTCCTTACAGAATAATATATACAGAATTTGCAATGGCTGCGTTGGTTTGTTGCTCATAATTGCTGTTGTGTTCTTCCTAGTCTATGGAGTTGAAGTGTACTTTAAGGTAATTTCTATTTCCGTTTGATAAAATTTATATCATCTAACAGTTTTTCCATCTATAATGTCGAGTGAAACGTAAGATGATTTCTTTTTTCCCTAGAATATTTAAGATTTTCTGGCAGGTTATGTTTGCATTTATTTATTATTGATTAATGATTTTTTCATTAACTAATTACTAGCATTTATCAAAAATTTAACAAATTATATGTTTCGCTGTAAAATTGAGGAAAAACCTACTTTTCAATTGGAAAACAACACTTTATAAATTCCATGCGTCCGAAGCGCTTTTCCGGATTTACCTCTAACGGGAACGCTCAAATCCAAACGTTAGAAAGCCAAGAATGTATAAATATGCGAAAGCATATAAAATTATTGATCTATAGAATTTGTGGGACATTCCTGACCTAGAATATGAAAAAATAAACTAAAAATGCACCTAAATGATTTAAAACAGAACCCAAGTTTCACATGCATAAATGTTTGTCATATAGATAATTTGTTGCATATTTTTTCGTACTAATTAACGGTAATTGCGACACTGAAATCACCGCAACACTGTAACTTATGGTTTCGAAAAAGCATATAGACATAGAAATGAAGTGTGTTGTACTTTTTAAGAAATAATACATAAAAAGGACAACAGGAACAACCACAGAATTAGTAAAACAGACCACAACATCCATTAATAACCGACTCCTTCGAGAAAATAAACGTACACACAAAATAAAACCACAACAACGAAAACCACATGGCACAGATATGAGAGTACATACAGACGGACAAGAGTGTATTCCGTATGCCTCAGCCACATTCGTGGTATGATAGTGAACAATGAAAACTATCTATGTAATGTCTTCCAACAGTAATGGAACCTTATGAAATTAAAATTATTTAATAATTTCAAATGAAAATTACGATGAAGTAGTGACAAATGTCATGATGCAAGATTTATAATTTTTATTCTTTGCATTTCACGTTTTCTTTCTAAAACAGGTGCGTGGGGCTTTTAATAAAACCCAAAGTAATGTGGATCCCTGGCAGTTACATATGTCTAGACTGGGTTTGATAGCACAAGCATGTCTCCAATTACTAACTGCTCTGTTTCTTATATCCGATGCTATGAAAGATAATTGGAAGAAAAGGTACATACCTGTCATATATTGTCATGAAATGGCTATTTTTTATTATTTTTTTTGAATTCAACTAGTTAAGTGTATTTAACATGTATGTTATTTCACAATATGAAATAGAAAGAAAAAAAAATTGGAAACAGGAAGAATAAAATGAGATGTAGGGTGTGCGTTATTCGTCTTTACGTAATCTTTGGGATTCAAAGCAACAAAAAGATGCATGGTTTAGATCAAACCGAAAAGAAATACGAAATAAAAACCAAAAAGTATCAAATAACATTTTTCCCAAATGATATCACATCTTAGCGAACAGTAAAATAACAAAAATACCGAACTCCAAGGAAAATTCAAAACGGAAAGTCCCTTAACGAAACAGGGTAAAAATATATTGAAAAAGGTGTTTTTCTTTATAATTCTTTCAAGTTCCAGTTTCAACACAAATGGCATACACAGTTAACAATCTAATACCTTACGACAAGAATAGTATGCCAAATGTTGCCATCAGCATGCAAAAGTTGAATTATATAAGTATAAAAAAAATGCAATGTTATGATTTTTAATAATTTATTATACATGCATTTTTTTGCATAAATGTAAATGTAAACCTTTTTTTAACATTTTTTGAATAAGTAAAACAAAAACACAAAATTTGCACAATAGACTATTTCTTCAATGGATAGAGGACATATACAAGAATATGCAAACATAGATACAGAGCACCTGAGATCACGCCCGGATTTTAGTGGGGTTTTTGTTGCTCAGTCGATTGTTTTTGTATCATGTGTTTTATAGACTTGTTTGTCTTTTATTCGTTTTTTGCCGTGATGCTCACAGTTTGTTTTCGACTTACGAGTTTGAATATCACTATGGTATCTTCCGCCTTTCTTGTGTAACTAACAAAAACTTTTATCAAATATTCTGCTAACTACAAACATAACACCATTAATGTTTCAATAAATTTAAAGATAATAGAGGTAGATATTGATCCTTTGGCTAAATGATCCGGGCCAATTAGCTTTAACGTCATCTCACACCATGTATAAGTGTACGGCTTCCTCTAACTGCACTGTCTTTGCTATTTTTTTTTTAAATTAAAAAAAATACTGCTCTTTTCCCTATATGCTGATTAGCTTTTAAACAAGGAAATTGAATACCATTTGTTTATAACAATCGTAGATCAGTGCCAAATGGATGTTTTATTCACTCGCATACTCGTCCCATTTTTCTCAAACATTCTAATTACAAAATCCTGTAACTGGTAACATTTAATATGCAAAATAATGCGCCTGTAAAAAACTCAAAATACCTGACTTATAAGTCCATAAAATTTTCTTAAAAATCAGTGGACGAAAAGCTCAATGTGTAATGATGTGAATAAGTTTAGATTAAAATAAGGAAAATGAAATAACAGAGGCATATTAATTCTGATTAATTATAAACTGGTGATTTGTAAGACTGAGCAATTTTTCGGTATTTATTTCAGCCTCCCAGTGTTTGATCAAAACTTTTATGACATTGGATTCAGAATTGCCGAATTTGGTGTTGTATTATGGTTTCCTTGTGTCCTTTGGAACTGCAAAAGGTATGTTTTAAATAAAAGCATTACTTGATTCCTATTTTAGAGCCAGAAAAAGACATCGTGAATATAAAAGTTATATTTCTGTAAATTTGTCAATTTACTTGTGACATTAATTTTTAATCACGCGATGATTTAAACTATGTTTTCTCTTTTAAGCGCCTTCATTTATTCCGTATGGATTTAATATTATTCCTATACTGTTTGCATTTCAATATTTTCCCGTTTTGACTTTGATTAATAGGATAGAAAGTGAATTTGGTATAATACTTTATATCTTAATAAATATTATGCAATTCAACTGAAACTGAGGTTGTAACTTTCTCAGGAGTAGTAAGCCTTATGCAGTTTTGACAGCTTTTATTTCGAAAAGGGTCGGTTTTGATGCTAAACAATATTTCTGTTTTGGGTTGCGAGCGTTTGATTTCCCACGTGCTTGTTGAATATTATTCCAGACACGTATTATGTGAATCGTAATTGGTATCATACGTATATATTACTGCCACTGGTACAATGGTATGCACTACTGACAATCTGTCAGGTTGCAATTCCATCAAGCAGTACTGATCCTTAGACAATTTATATAACTGCATAAATCTTTATGGATCAAACTGAGAAAAAAACTTAAGGGATAATAAATATGTCTATTTGAGATCATCTGCGACAACTGGGTCCATGACACTGCTAATGGACGTTTCGCACCCGAAGTTATCACCAGCTCAATAGGCAGAACTTCTGTGGGGACTTGAAATATCATGGATGCGTCAGTTATGTAAATTAGTTTTTATAAAACATTAGAATCATTCGAAATACTAATTTCTTCTACCCCAGTCATATACGGTCGTAGCCCTTTTTTACAACTTTTTTGGAATTTTTGAAAATATCTTTAAACATTTTAACTTCTTTACTTCAAGCACCACTGATCAGTCTTGTGGTGACAAAACGCGGGTCTAGAGTACACAATTATAATCCTGGTATTTTAAATAGTTTTAGCACTTGAGTTATTATAGCCGAATTTTTAAAGAAAAAGATTGGTTGCCCTAAAGGTTTATCTCATATTCGGGGGTTGGTGAAAATAGATTGTATCTAAGGACACACATTCAGAATCACTGCAATTTAGATACTGTCTTTAGATGTTGCGTCAAGTAAGGTCTCTCTGTTTTTCTCTCCAATTTAATAGTTATATGGTGTTATTTCTAATATATAAATAATCATCACATCAAACACTTCCTTATACTACCAGGAAGATCGACAATAGATTATTGTATTTATTTCCTTTTTATTATATTTCAGTCCAGAAAGTTTATGGGTACTTAATCCACAGAAACTTTTCAAAACTTTGAAAATTGACAGTTGTACACAAGAGGAACACACGGAGTCAACGATTCGTCCAAATTATGGGACGATAACTACAGATAACAGTAAGTATCGATCAATGATACCGAATTATTGAATACAATATAGCTTTCGCTTTTTTTAATTGTGAATTTAAAACGATGTTTAATTAACATTACTGTTCGTCTACATGGTCATCTTAAATTTGTGTTATATTCCATTTAAAGTACTATTGTATTTATCAGGTACAAAGCAAGATTGTTGGATATGCTATGATCCAGAAAGAATTGATGCCGGAGATTTGATACAACCGTGCCAGTGTAAAGGGGATGTTGCATCAGTCCATCACGAATGTCTTCGCAAATGGCTTATGGAGGTATGTTTATGAGCGGTTTTTTTTAAACAAGTTTATAGCCGTTTTAGAACTGTTAGGTTAACAAAAAAACTGGTAGGGTGCAATAGAAATTCATAGAGCTCAAAACTGAACTGTCATATTATGTAACTATTTTCGTTTTCCTTACAGAGTTTTCCAGGCCTTTTATGGAGAAAATGGCCCATTTTATTTTAATCATTTGCAGATTTGTTGAATGAAATTGATTGGTGTCAGTTACTTAATGTCCAGTTACAACAATCTGATTAAAATTCAGATCAATCTTTACTAGCGTGCTCGTATTTGAAATCAGAGATTTATATTCTAATTAGATTGCATTTGCAACTGTTTCAGATATTTTTTGGAAAAACAATGAATTAG
This sequence comes from Mytilus californianus, assembly GCF_021869535.1. Taxonomy (NCBI): domain Eukaryota; kingdom Metazoa; phylum Mollusca; class Bivalvia; order Mytilida; family Mytilidae; genus Mytilus; species Mytilus californianus. Next base: position 63,204,023 of record NW_026262668.1, on the reverse strand, counting down.
AATTTTCAAAACAATCTGCCGATTATTCAGGGCGATCCAGAGCTTGCAAATGCTCTAAACAACCTGCATGATTAATATGCTATTTTTCAAGCTGATGACGCCAGATTTTTACAACTGTATTATGTCATATGCAAACAATAGTACCTTACAATGCCTCCTTTACGAGCTACATTTGGAAATCTCACACTTAAATCCAAAACAACAGATGAAATTAATAAAATCATAAACCTAGACTTTTTGGTATTAATATCATTGCAAAGAATGTCGATCTTCCTCCTATACATAGGATACCTCAATTACACAAGAATGAAAAAAAAACCTTGCATAGTGTGATCTTCCAGAAAAAAAGTAAAATAATAAAAATACCGAACTCCAAGGAAAATTCAAAAGGGAAAGCCCCTTATCAAATGGCAATGATGTTGCACTCAATAACTTTCCGGCGAATTCTAACAAATATATTCTTACATAAAATGATAGAAGATACCAATGACTACCATTGTGACTGTTATAATAACACAATGAAAGTAGTTCCTTAGATGCAAATTTTCTAACCCTAAGACTTGACCGAATGTGAAAGTATGTAATGAAAACAAGGGTTTTCAGGATAAAGAATAAACGCGATTTTTTTTTTCAGAGGAGACAACAAAGAAATTAAAAAATAACAAAGCTAATAACACTACACACAAAACTAAAGCAAAAAAAAAACCACGAATTCCTTTAAAACAAACATAGGATGAAGGGTAAGTAGTTCCTGCTCCAGAAAATAATTCTATTAATCGGGATTTTTTTTAGATAGAGTTAAAACAATAGAATTTGATATTACTAATTCAGTGAATTAGACAAATATAATAACATAACATTTGTGCTGTTCCTTGTTTCAGTGTTCAGCCGATGAAGATGGTTTTAGATGTAAAGTTTGCAAGAATAAAGTAAATGTCTTTATCAGTTATCTAGTTTATCTTCAATTTGAAAAGTTTTCCACACATTATAAAGCGCACACACAAGTACATTTTGAATCAATAAATCATTACTAATGCTTTGGAACGTACAACGCCTTTCTATTCTATTTCAACCAAAACTTATAAAGCAATTTATTATATAACTACAAGCATTTAATCAATGAACCTACGTCTCAGTAAAATGTTTAGCAGTCATAGTTACGGGCAGATACATATACCTTTTTATACTACAAGTTAAAGCTTCATAAACATTGACCGGAAAACCCTTAATTCCTGTAATATACGGATATTTTTAATGAACATACTTATATATGAACGCTATATTGGATTTTCAATACACATTCATTATTTAGAGAATAACCACTGATTATCTTGACTGTCCAACCAAAATAACAAAACGTTGTTAAAAGTAAGAAATCTGCAGTCACAAATATAACTCCAAAATCACCAAATTATTAGGGTGTAGATAGGTGTTTACTGAATAGAGAATAATTGGCAAAAAATGTAAAAAATAGAGAAAAATTGACAAAAGAAAATAGATTAGAGAATAATGAGGTGCTTAAATATAAAGAATAGATAACCATGGGCAAAAAGTATAAAGAATAGAGAAAAATGACCTAAAAGATTAAAGAATAGAGAAAAATGACCTAAAAGATTAAAGAATAGAGAAAAATGACCTAAAAGATTAAAGAATACAGAAATGAAGGACCCCGTCCATACCTTCAATTATTTGTGATCGATATCAAGACTATAGCCAGTCGACTTTATTATTATTTTTTTATATTTATTAAATTAAAGTATCAACTGAAGGAAACATGGACGTTTGTCCCACGTTATATCAAGACACGGCATTGGTTGCAAACATTCTTGTCACTTGTTATCATGGTTGGTTGTCCATTTGGAGCATACACGCTGATTCATTCGGTAATCACTGCAACATACATAGATGTTCTGACAATTGGCGTATGTATTTTGGTTGAACTGGGATGTTTAAGGTAAGTTACTGTAGAAACATTATCTGTTATGTACAAAGACTAATTTGTGAGGAAAACACTGAAAATTGTATCATACAGACATGTGATTACCAAAGCAAGAGAGAGACGAAGGATACCAAAGGAAATTCCATTCAAACTCACAAGTCGAAAACAAACCGACAACGCCATGGTTAAAAAAGAAAAAGACAAACTGACAAACAACAGTACACAAAACAAATAGAAAACCAAAGACTGAGCAACAAGAACCCCACTAAAAACTGGGGGTGATCTAAGGTTCTCCGGAAGGGTAAGCAAATCCTGCTCCACATGTAGCACCCGTCGTGTGGCTCATGTAAGTACAAACCCGGTATTATGTCTAATTCGGAAGGTCACATTCAGGGGAAAGGGGACGAGACTGTAGTTTTGACAATTAATGAAATTAACTTCAAATATGTTTAAACAAGTAGACAAACAAGATTCAACAAAGGAAAAAAAACTTGGGTAGTGCAACCCTATACAAAACAAGAGTAGTTTTGGGCACCAACGAACGCTCATTATTTATATTTCAATTTCTATGTATCACCTTACATATATTTTAATGCGAATCAGTATGGTTGAATGTTGCGTCAATCGAACTAGTATTCAAACACATTAAACGCAGATGAACTCCAAACAAACAAATGTTAGTTCTGACTCATCCGTGTAACAATGAATCGTATTTGACATCTTGATACCTAAAGCAAAACAATTGGCAATCAACTGATAAAAGCACACAAGTCAAGTAGACACCATGTCTAGTCAGTTCCTTCAACATTATTCTAGACTACATTGGTTTATTTCAGTCAATCTTGAAAGAAATGACAAAACTACATCATTGTTGATTTTTTTTTATCTGATATAGTGGTATTGTGGCAAAACGTTGTATGATATAGTTTGACTATCATGTGCCTCTTAAATTCAAAATTTGTAGGGCTAGATGATTTTAAGGGCCAAAATTACAATTGAGAAAATTCGACTTACAAAATACATATAGTAGTATTACTAAGTAGCGATACTTTGTTTTCAAAATTCCATTTTATTTTTTTTTTAGGTTTTTAGCAACAAGTCTTGGTGTATGTTATAAACGAGGGCGGCTGTCAACAATACGGATACAAGGAAATAAAACTCCAGATATTCAAACAATCTTTACCCCAGCACATCAATCAGCCAATCAAATTTCACAAAACATAGTGAACAGTAATATTTTATCAACTGATCAAAGAGGGTATTCATTTTCTGTTGAGGCAGTCGTTGAAACAAATAATAGATATAGTCGTCTTGAGTAGATTGCCAAAATGTTCAGTTTTGTGCAATTAATTTGAAGATCTGGATTTGCAACAGTAAGCTTTCAAGAAAGATATTTTAATATTAAAATCTACACACGTTACATCTGAATATTCATTCAATAGTTGGCTACATAGCATAAAGTATACATTTTGTAATTTTTATGTTTGTGGATTACTTATCCACATTCGTATGTGGACATGTTATGAATCAAATTTTGAACAACACCCAAGTATCAAAAGAATAATCAAGTTAATAAAAACGTACAATCCTAAAAATTATATGTTATTCTGGAACATTACAGAGGATATGGGCTCATATTCCTTGTCAGTGTTTTATATTTCCTGAGCCGTTAGTCGAAGTATAGGGCACTGACAGGGAATATGAGCCCATATCTCATATGAAGCCCGAATAACAATCATGTTCTACTGGAGTGTCCTGATTTAACATTATCTACCATTGTTATCTTCGTTTTCGCTCACAGGGTATATGGGTTCATATACCCTGTCAATGAAACCAATCAAATTGCAGGATTAGCCGGAATATTTCACTCCAGAATAATATATTACCACTGAAATTTATGAATATTTTTTTTAAATATTATTAACCAAGGTTTGTGCTGACTTTTCGGAAAATAAATCATAGTCGATTTACGTATTTTATTTCGAAAATATGAGTCATATCAGTATGCGTGTCTATGTTGGGAAGATATATAAGAAAATAAAAAGATGAAGGGGTCAATGTAAAATCTCAATAAAAATTGTTATATGTAAGGAGTCTGTTTGTACATAATTATGTGGATAAAGAAAGTAGACATTTCTTTTACATTTCTTTTGAATTGTGAGTCCTAGACTACATTATTTTTTTGCATGTATTGTATTTATTTGCCTAGCATAATGTTTTATGAAAATATAGTTTGTTAATATAAATTAAACCATTTGTTATTTTAAACTTGTACGATACGAAAACAAAATATTTATAATGAGATAATTGTTTTTCTTTACATCATATATTCCGGTGACAGCAATTTAGTCAAATTATGAGTCAAACACATTTAATTGACTTATTTTTATAAATCGATCTTGTTTTGACAAAGGATGGCATTAAATGATATTTCTTAAACATTAACACTACAAACCAGTAAAAGTCTGAAATGGCCTATATCTGTACTCGACTGTACTGATTTTTACTCGACCAGTCTGAATTGGTCTGAATTTTACTCGACATTACTCGACCCCAGTCTTAACCATACTCGACTGTACTGATTTGTACTTGACCCTTATCTTTGCCATTGAAAATAGTCTGAACTATTACTCGACCAGTCTGAAACAGTCTTAACCCATTCTCGACCTGTACTCGACCTATTTTTTTCAGTCTAAACCATACTCGACCAAAGGTCTGAACAATACTCGACCAGTCTGAACCATACCTGACCAAAAAACCTCTACTTTTTCTAAATTTTAACTGTTAAAATAAATTTCTTTTTAACTGACATGACAACAGCCACAATAAAATAAAGATATATTATAAAAACAGATTTTTCATTCTTACATGATTCTCAGATTTATCGAATAGAGATAGTTAAATCAAATTATCTTATATAATAATTTAATTATATTAATTTTAAAGTTTTAGAGTTTTGTTAGAAAAGGATTTTCTTTTACCTAAAAACCACATCTATACTCAGGGTAATTAAACCTTATTAAGGTGCTTCTTGTTTGGCATGTGTTTTTTTTTAAAATTAATTTTCCTAAATTCCTAAATAAAAACTGCATAGGTTTCATGGTTACGTACAAAAAATGTACAATAGTTATATAATTATCTTTTAAATGAGGTAACAACAGCCAACAAAATCACTGAAATTGTTTAACCTTATTTTAGAAATATATCTATTATTATAATTTGGGATATATTATATACAATATATATCCAAAAGGGATAAAAATTAAAGAATTTAATAAAATTGTTCTTCTGAGAAGTGGTGAAGTATAAAGTAATACCTCCTGCTTGGGGCAAACTCATGAAAAAGATCACACCTGGTCAGAGAGTATTAATTAAATTCTAAATAACATTCATTCAAAATTGCAACATCCTGTGAAACTTAAATCGCAAGGCCTTTTGAATTCACTAGATAAGTAATACACGAGTTTACGAAAAATAGGGCTTTCTTTTTACCTGTAAAATACACATGTACTGAGGTGATTAAACCTTATTAAAGTGCTTCTTGTATGCCATGTCTTTAATTTTGACAAAAATTATTTAAATTTAACTGAAATAAATTTTTACTGTAACTTTGGAACACATTTCCTTTTTTAAAAGTTTATCACAGGATTACTATGGAAGTTCTATTATCATGATTATATTAAATTATTGGTTTAACAAAACAAAGGTGTCATTTTTTAAATTTATTAGGTTGCTTTATATGCTATTTTATATAAATTTTAATAAAAAAAAATGTTCACTGCATTATTAACTAAACTCAACTGACACCACACATCTATACGAGGCTTAAGTTAATGGTGAAAATTGTCCAGTACCCATAAAATATATCTGAAACATTCAAAAAATTTTGAATAACATTGAAAATATTAGTCACAATTCAGTTTTGAGATTATTTGATCAGCTTGTTTTATATTTATTTTAAAAGTGATATATATGTATGTATATAAGTGTTGATGAATATGGTGATGAAGTTATATTATGTTTATTGTGAAATTTTGGTTTTAATGCTATATTGAATACATTTTTAATTTCAAATTGTTGTTCAAATTTCTAGCCAGAGGAAATAGTTGTTGTTAAAAACAGTTCCTAAATTGATGAAATACAATAGATAGATACAAAAAAAAGGTCTAGGTTGGTTAAGACTTTGTCGAGTATGGTTCAGACTAGGTCGAGTATGGTTCAGACTAGGTCGAGTATGGTTCAGACTAGGTCGAGCATGGTTCAGACTAGGTCGAGCATGGTTCAGACGCGTATAAAATGGTTAAGTACTGGTCGAGTAAGGGTCGAGTACAAGATTAGTATGGTTCAGACTACAGTCGAGTATCATCAAGTAAATTTCAGACCAATTCAGACTGGTCGAGTAAAAATCAGTACAGTCGAGTACAGATATAGGACATTTCAGACTTTTACTGGTTTGTAGTGTAATCATCAATGATACCATACTTATAATTTAGTAGTTTTTGTCTCCCGTCTCCGCAGTATAGTTACCAGTAGCATTTAGATAAAAAAAAGTTGGAGGGTCTAAACAAGTTTTGACCATTGAAAACCTAAAATTCCAAAGTAGAAGTGCAAATATAGCTGAGATTCTAAGAGTTTTAGGTGATTTTACAATTTTTATGAACAGCAAATTAACAGCGAATACCCGAATCAATATTTAATGTAAGCACAGGAGTAATGGCTACTGGACTGGTGGACGAAATAAGACGAACGAAACGATATGCATTTAATATAATAAAAGTTATCTTAGATGAGTTTGACTGTTCTGTATAGGCCCTGTTGGTTGTTTTACTCTTAACTTTCAATATATTTGTCTCCAGTGTATCTGATGAAGATTACCCAGAAACATGTACCATTCCTACTGAAATAAGTACCATACGTTCATATCAATGTACATAGATTTGGTGACACTACTGATGGTGTTTATAGGTCCTATGGTAACTTTTCATCTAATAGCCAGTCATTGTGATTCGATGTTGGCATGATTGAAAGTTACAAGAAGTTTTTTAGTTAAGTAGAAATTACGTCGTTTTTTTTTCAAAAAATAAAAGTTGCAACTCCCTCAAGCAATGATGGATTTGACTGGGTTTTTTTTCTGGGCTCATTTTGATTTGGCTTACCTGTTTCGGTTAGTTTGTGATGTTGGGTTACTATTAATAATAAACTCATCATATATGCCAGGATACAAATAGTGTCCGCTAGACGCGCGTTTTGTCTACAATAAACTCATTGGTGACGCTCGAATCAAAAAGTTAAAATAAAGTATGAAGTTGAAGAGCATTGAAGATCCGAAATACCGAAAGGTTTTGCCAAATACAGCTCAGGTAATATATTCGTGGGGTAGAAAATCCTTAGTATTTCGAAAAATTCAAAGTTAAGTTAATGCTTCCCAAATCATCTAACGGATTATCAAAGGACATTTATCTGTGTATCTTGTAGTGCAATTGATCTGCTTTGGTATCACTAGTTATCTGTTTTTCATGTAAAAGGCTTATAAATATTTGAAAGTGGAGTTATAGGACGTAGGAAACGGAAACTTCCTTCCCACTACAAGAAATACAAATTATATGGATGTTCTAACAGTTCAAAATTTTGAAAATTATTTTAAATTAAGAAATATATCTCCCTCATGCAAAGTATGATTCCTTGTCAGGCTTTGGTTTTTTATACTTTTTGTCCTTTTTGTTTTATAAGCTCTTCAGTTTTTTAATAAGTTTGTGGATTTTCAAATATTTGTTGGCCCCGAGTATCACTGAAGAGACCTTAATTGTCTAGTGCAGAAAATTAGCACCGTAAACGTTTTACTACCACTTGGTTGATACCTCTGCTGGTGGACTATTTGTCTCCGAGGGTATCACCAGCCCAGTGTCCAGTACTTCGGTACTGTCAAGAAAATACGGATATTGTGTTAAGAATTTGTTTTAAGGAATACAGCTCCTTCGTGTAAATCTCAGATTCCTTTCCGGCTTTGGCTAAACATTTTGTTCTTTTTGGTTTATAATTAGCTCTTCTTTTTTTTAAATCAGATTTTCAAATATTTTTGTCCTCATGCAGCAGTGAGGAGAAAATAATTGTCGAAATGCGCATCTGGTGCAGAAAATTGGTACGGTTAATGTTATTACTATAACTGGATCGATAACTCTGCTGGTGGACTGTTAGTCCCGACGGTATCACCAGCCCAGTAGTCAGTACTTCGGTACTGGCATGAAAATACGTATAGTATGTTATTTAAATTTGCAATTTCAAAATTTTGCAAATTATCTTAAATTAAGGAATATATCTCCCTCGTGCAAAGCTCTGCTTCCTTGTCCGGCTTTGGTTATACTTTTTGTCCTTTTTTGTTTATGGTGCAAAAAATTGGTATCGTTAATGATCATACTACCACTGAGTCGATTCCTCTGCTGGTGGACTATTAATAGTCCCCGAGGGTATCACCAGCACTGTAGCCTATACTTCGGTACTGCATGAAAATACGGATATTGAGTTATTAAAATTTGCAATTTCAAAATTTTGGAAACTGTTTTGAATTAAGTAATATATCTCCCTCATGCGAAGCTCCGATTCCTTGTCCAGCTTTTGTTATACTGTTTGTCCTGTTTGGTTTATAAGTTCTTTTTTTAATAAGTTTTTGGATTCAGATTCTGAATATGTTTAATCATCGTGAACCGGAATAAAATTTAAAACAAATCTTCCAAAATCTTTTTAACCACTTATTTTCTTGCAACTTTCAGTTTGTGTTCCAATTACAACACTAAATAGTATCTGTACGATTGTTATAACCTAATTTTCTTGATATGAAAATCAAATCGAGTGATGAAACTACGTCTAAGTTCAAATTCTTGTCCTCCAAAATGTCCCACTATACGTCTTTATGAGAATCTTTACATTTTTCATGAGGTCCTCGTTTTTGCCTGCTTTAAATTTTCCGTGTCTATCAACTCAGCCGTTTAGATGCTTCTTTTTGGTTCTGAAAATCATTTTTAGGGAAATAATTAATCAAGTAAAACTTTCTTTTGGACTACGATAGTCTACTGCGAGCATGATTTACTAGCTCCGATCCATTTTGACAGAACAAATCAAGAAAGTTTTCACAGAAAGTAAATAAACAATTATGGAGACCAGGCATCCACTAAATCGTACCTAGTTAATGATTTAGATACCAGGGTAGACTGTAATGTCTTTGAACGGTTTGTTATTGTGCACCCCTACTGGCCGATGTGTTTTTGTACTCTTATGAAGCATACAGAACCTTCTCAAAGACAAAAAGAAAAAGCATCTTATAAAGTTCTTTAATTTCACTTTCAGATATATTGATGATGATTGTGCTGATACTCATAACCCACATTTCACTGAGTGTTTTCATCAAATATATCCCAGTACACTTTATATATCAATGATACCAACAAACAAGTATTTATGCTTCGTATCTTGGTCTTTTCCTAGATTTTCACACAGATGGACGGCTTCCGACATCTATGACAGACGTGATTTCAACTTTCCAATTGTCAACTTCCCATTTTCACCAGTAACACACCCTTTACCCTATTGTGCACTTACATATCTCAATAAATATGTTACGCTCGTGCTTGTATACGCTATACATTACGGATTTCATTAACAGGAGTCTGATCCTTACACAAAAACTTCTCTAACAGAGTTATGACGAAGAAGAACGCTACATTAGTGAGTCATTAGTTTTATGATCACCCTTGCTAATTGGTTGACCCATACGATGTGACTGGGTCTTAACTTTACAGCAACATGTTTTCGCGGTTTAAGATACCAGAATTGTCGTCTTGCTCTTTAATTTCCTGATTGTGTCTTCTTCTCATTGATTGTGACATTTTGACTGATTGTTGATAAGTATTGAGGGTGATGCATGTTTAGCAGGAGACTCTTGCCCAGTCTCGTTTCTTTTGGAGTTCATGCGATTCTCTCACTTTTTGTTTACTTCCTTGATTTGTATCTTCACAAAAGATTGATGACATTTGAAAATCAGTAAACTACTGTTGTCTAAAAACATATCCTATTGTGCAAACCTCTTTAAATTGCAGCTATTTGAGCCAATTATAATTTATTTCGGTAAGTCTTAATTTTTTAAAGTTCATGTTAAACCTAAGAAAATATGTTCAGTCATTTGTTGCCAACTCAACAGGTTAAAATCGACCAATTTATAATTGCGGTCGTAAACTTTTTTAAGTGAAGCCTGTTTGGGTTATTTTCAGATTTCAGACAGGCATTTCGAATTTAATTGCTAAAGGATACTTTAAAATGTATGAAGCTGGAGATATCATCTGACTTTAAATAATTTATAAATGAAAAACAAATTTCTCAATGGGAACTTATAAAGAAATAACTTGAAATGTGGTAATATTATGAGTAGCGATTAAATTATTAATATTTCCATTACATTTCCTCGTTTAATATTATTAAGTTTAATTCCATAATTAATTTTCATAGATCAAAATGTGCATGCCACTTTGAACGAACATCTACATGTGAGATTTCATAAAAATGTTGTAACGTTATTAGGCGTTGTGATTTTTATCCATTTTTTTGTATAGTGATGATGGGGCAAATCTTAATATAGTAGCTGGGATTTATCAACCATAATTTAAAATTGGATCGTTTTTCAAAAGTTCGATAGAATTTTGCCCTTTACGAGATTTTTCAGTCCGACGGCTTGGTCCACGGTGGCTTGGTCATTCAATCGACCTCCTAAAATGGTTCAAGTAAAGTTCGGTAAAAAATAGTTCAGTGGTTTCTAAGAATATGGTTGTTAACAAAATATCTACTATAACTAACAGTGGCTTTTATGATTCATATCAGTTGTGGTCTTTAATCATAAATCATAAAGAAGATCACAAGCTACATATCATTTCCGTATAGATACCGAGCGAACTTGTGCTTGAGTTTTGTCCTGTTTATCACTTAAAATGATGACACTTCGTACCAGATACTCTGACAGCATGCTGTGATTTCTCCATGAGTTATATCCTATTTAGTTATTCCTGATACTTGAATAATATTTTTACATAACTATTACATAACACACAGCTACAGTATAATTCTGTGGAGTTTAAATACCTACGGAATGACGACCGAGGTCAACGAGGCCATATAAATTGTACATTTTACCTGTATACACAGGTACAAATACACATAAATTTTAAAAAGAAGATTTTATTAACCACTTACTTGATAAATTATTGCGGTTTTGTAGTTTGTTCGATAGAACGGTAGTTCAATAAAGATAGAAATCTAATTTTTACACGTATTTGAAGACCATCCCGAGGAAATTAAATGTTTTGACGGGAAGTTCGTCTAGAAATTGTCCGCTGTACTGTGTAAGTTTTTGGTAAGTACTTATATATTTCATCGTTTCGTTTTCTTTGTACAAAGGAAAATTAAGTAATTTTTATACTTAAGTAAATAAAACATAAATAAAACAAACAAGACTGGACTAGCATTTAGAAATTTTATTACAATTTGGCTTTATCTTGCATTTTGTGTACACGTAGATCATTCCCATTTTACAGTGTAAATAAATGGCACTAATATATACTGTACGGAATACTTGAAGCGTTGGTGGTTACTCGTGAGCTCTCTGCAATTTTGAAACTGTGATTAACAAACAATGTCTATTCAACTTTTTGAACCAAAAAAATGTATCGTAAACTTTTGTAGAAATGGGAAAAAAGTGTTTTTATCTCTAAACTAATTCCAAACGCTGAACTTGGTTTCTTAAATCCCGATTAGATCAGCGAGACAACACTAAAGATATATGATCAGATAATATCAACTGATAGAACACTGACTGATAAACAAACACACAATTGCGGATTTCTTGAATCACTTTAGCTGCGAAAGTCTTTCATAGGTCAAAAGCTTTTGATGTTCAACCCTTTCTTGCTTTAAAACGACTCAGTTTGGTTATTACAACACAATCTGTATTGTGTCTGTGGAAATAAGCAAGGCCCAAGAACCTCTTAATTTAAACGGGTAACTAAAAACTGTAACCGGGTTGAGCTTGTGTTGTGATAAACTATTCGACAACGTATCGCTATTTGCTATAAACTATTTTCTATAAACACAAATAATATAAAGTTGTCTGGCTATATCCGGTGTTATAGCATATCAGAAACTGTGGCCACTAAGACATTGATATATTAACTAGTATGTCTATCAACAGACATATCAACGGAAATACGACCACAAAATTGCATCACGGCTGATGAGTTGATTCCCTTTCGTTTAATCAGATTTTACTGTACCGAAGCTTCGAAAGACTTTCAAAGCTCGAAAAAATTTCTAAGGCAAAGTTTAACACAAGGTGGTCTCAATTGAGAGTAGCAGTGAAAATTATATACGAAGAGGAAAAGAAGGCAGATTCATTGTAATCATTAATAGATGATCATCGTTTATCCTTTTATGTCTAACCAATCTGACTTCAAAACTTCTTTGCTCTTCTTTGCTCTTCTTTGCTTTCTTTGCTCTTCTTTGCTCATATTCATACATAAAGACGGGTTGAAAGAATAAGTCCATTTTTTTCAAAGAAAAATTGCCAACTCAGATACAAATGTCTGGCTATAAGAAGGTACAAATTATTATTGGCAAACAGTATTTTTCGAATAACTAGAATAATTTCCTGTTCTTAGAAAAGTATACAATACTTAAGATTTGAGAATAAAGGTGGTCTTTCCTTCCCAGTTTCCAATATACAATAATATAACGTGATCTAACTCATGAGTATCCATCACTCTATTAACCAGCACTAACAACACTACAATGTGTCATTTTATAGTTCACCTTTTTAAAATATTTTTTCGCCGGAGCGTCGCTGGTGAGTCTTTTGTAGACGAAACGCGCATCTGGCGTAAAAAGTTCAGCCTGATTTCTATGATGAGTTTAATCATTAATGAACTCAGCATATTTTGCATATTTGGACCAACGATATTTTGCAAGGCAATGCAGAAACACTTTTAAATTTTAAAAACATCTGTTACGATGTCCGTTCGCATAATACGTTTTTTTCTTGAAATAACCTCGCCAGGCACGTACGAGACCATATTTGACCAAATCTTCGAATAAGTTTTACAGAACTTGTTGTGTAACCAGTAGTTATTGATATCGTAATACATTAATAAATAAGAAACATATATCATGGTTTACAATTCGGTTTGGTGGGAAAGTGTCAGCTACGTTTTAAGATTGAAACAAGGAAATACAAGGTGATTATCATCTGTGACACAGTGTTATGTATACAAGAAAAAGATGTATTGATATACATATGTCCTGAGGGAAACTAGTTTGAATAGAATGAATAATTTATTGTGAAATGACACTCATATTACAGATATGATCTAGACAAAAATTTAGTTATTGATATTTTTTCCTGTACTTTTTTATTTTTTGGATGGACGAACCCTTATACCGTTTGTCTTTAAATAAGATTTTAAAAATTGTCAGCACCACAATACTTTATGAGAAAACAGCAGTTTGGAAATTTTGTGAGCGCTAAGGGTAAAACATCGGGGTTTTTCATCTACGTAGCAGTTCGTATTGATAATAAATCGTAATCATAATTGTAGTCTTTCTAAGAAATCTAAACCCAAAAATTGTGATTGCTCATTTTCAAAATTATTTCTAATTATCTTATTTTCAAAGGTTTCATTCAATCTTCTTTCATATTCAAGAAAATATTGTTTATTGGGCAATGGGATCACCTCCAGTTTTTTGTGGGGTTCGTGTTGCTAAATCTTTAGTTTTCTATGTTGTATCTTGTATACGTATACTATTGTTTGTCTTTTATTCTTTTTCGCTTTTTTTTTGCCATGGCGTTGTCAGTTAATTTCAACTTGTGGGTTTGAATGTCCCTTTTGTATCTTTCGTCTCTCTTTTTTTAACATAGTAATTCTAATGATCTGATTAAAAAAGTAATGAAGTTGGTGTTGTCGAAAAAATAGTCTTATGGTTTAATGGTCACTCTCTTCGGTTAACAATAGATTATTAACCTTAGTGTTAGTGTCAAATATAAATATTCAGTGTTGGTTAGTTATCAAAGTTACTTCATTTGGTCTATTCGAAATTTGACATTTATAAGATTAAATTGTAGACAAATAATTTACTTAACAATATTGAATAATTGTCTACTTAAAACTTGGCAGGGATGTTTTAATCTTGACCGGCCATCGCCAGCTCGACAAAATATATGTCACGGGAACGTTCCAATATTCATACATGAAAAATACCTATAGGGCATAATGTAAGACCTGAAATATTTTTGAACAATGCAATTTATCATATCTATAATCTACAGTTTAGGCGTGGTATTTGAGTAGAGCGCTAAAATGGTCCACTTTTATTGTCTTAAGTTGTGTACAATATGTAAAAGGAGCTTTTTAAATACCTCATAGTCAATAATCTATTTGCATTTAAAGAATTCAATACATATGATTATTTTGCTGTCGGTGCTTGTTCAAGTTTTGAGGATTATTGCTATTAATTCGCCTTTTAATAATCGGTGTGAATAAAAGCCGTGTGAATCAGGTATGTGAATTGTATTGTATATCATCTGTTGTCAGTATTTGGTGTGAAAAGACACAAATTTTATCTAATGTTTAATTCAAAAATTACTACGTTAAAGCCTCATACTTAGTCATGATTGTGGTTAGTCTATATAGAGAAAAAAAATAGGATGGAAAAAAGTTTTTTCCCAAAAGCATTTTTATCCTATGATTAACAGGCAGATAATTCGAAATTCGTGTTTCATTTCCCATGCACTTTAGATATCGTACCTGTAATGTACACATGAAGTAAATATATGACGAATACCTGTAAAATTTTTAAACACTTTATTTTAGTATTGTTTTAACAATTGCATATTGTAGAATTGAAACGTATTTTAATATTGTTTTAAGGTGGAGGTTTGGAAAAGGGCCTTTTAGTTTTTACTGGAGAAAAGTTGTCCGTCTGTTAATAGAAATTAAGACAAATGGAGATTCGTTCACTAGTCTTCCTTGGATCTATTTCTGATATTTTTTTCTGCACACATTTGGAGTAGGAGGATTATGTCCCATATTGGCTCATATATATGAAGGTGTTGTAAATAACTTCATATTTTACAGAACATTAAGAAGTATACAGGGATTTAAAAGAAAAGATAATTCAAGACATCACTTTCAGCGTTATGAAGCACAATTAAGATAATATACCTTTGACGGGTTTCGTTTGCAAAAGTGATTTCGACAGCATTTCCTTCATTATTTGTTGCGATGAAACATCGAACACAACATATTAGAGAAACAAAAAAAAGTATTTTAAGAGATGTCATATCCGTTATCATACATTTTCACTAAACGTGATTTTGTTTCTAGGCAATCTGCAGTAGTCGGTTTCACAAAAAAACTTACGACTAAGATTGGTTGTAGGTAAGTTTTTTTTGTGAAACCGACTCCAGAGGCGGATTGGGGGTTGGCAGGTGGCCCGATACAGCCTTATGGAGCTAGATATATGCTTGATGCATAGACTGTTTTTACATGTTCTACTCCTAATGTTGCCTCGTTTGCTCTACCCCTTTTTTCAAAATCCTGGATTCTCATCCGATCTGATTAAAATTCAAATCAGCCGTTACTCGTTTACTCGCCGAAGAGCAAACACAATCCGAGATCTATAGTTTAATTAGATTAGTGGCTAGGGTGTGCATTTCCATTTACGTAGTCCTAAATATTGACGATAAACAATAAGAAATAGGAAAATGTTTAACATGAGTATTTTTACCACTCCTTGTTGCCACGTTAAAAATGGAATAAAAAAAATGTTTTCCTGAATAGCACTTAACGTAATACGGTTGAAACAGGTTTATGACTTCTTTATTTGCACCGTATTTTGAAACAAAAAGGTCGTGGACCTTGCAGCTCCTAATACTGCTGACTTCTCTGAACGTCGCCATCGGATCCGGACCTAAGTGTATATGCTCCTCTAAATTAATAAACTTACTATTTGAATATAATACTCATTATCATTAATATTATTTGTGTTAGGGGTAACAGCTTTACTGTTTACTACATATTGCTATTCTATCCTTCAAAAGCAATGTATCTTTTATATGTTAGTTGAATGTCACGTGCAGTAATCGAAACTAGCATGATATTAGTTTTTACAGACAGAACGAAATGCAGCATATGGCAAAACAATTAAAGTGTCACTGTAATGTAACATATGTAGGTCTTGCATGTTATATGCCTACCCCGAAGAGTACTAGTCCCATATAAAGTTATACATCTACCCCGAAGAGTCCCATTTAAAATTATATTTCTACCCCGAAGAGTCCCATATAAAGTTATATTTCTACCCCGAAAAGTCCCATAAAAAGTTATATTTCTACCCCGTAGAGTCCCATAAAAAGTTATATTTCTACCCCGAAGAGTCCCGTATAAAGTTTTCTTTTAGTCATGTTTACAGTTAATGACTCTGCAACTCAAATATTGAGCTTGAAGCTGGAATTCATAACTATAACAATAGTTCAATGCTTGGCAGCAGTAATCCACATACAAAAGGAAATATTTTTATGACTGAAACATATCTTATCTAAAATCATATTTAAGTGTGTTCATATTATATCATAACAAAACAATCAATAAACAATTAAAACATGCATATTTTTATTGTTAAAATTCGATTTTCCGTCTTCCCTCCAGCGTTATTCTATACGTCTTCCAAAAAATCACTAAAACAAATCTACCAGCTGTTAAAATATTATATTAATATAAACTGATCAATTATATAATCTATCCACATATGGAAATTAGATAAATGCAAACAGGTCGATTTCTTTAGTGTAAAATGTAATAATCATGGAATAAAAGAGTTCTTGACCAGTATTATAAGGTATGTTTCTACAATACTTTTGAATATATAGGAATTGGCATTTTTTCAACACAACAAATAAAAAACAAACGAGTTTTGCTTTGCACGAAATCATATAGTTTGTTAAATTGAAAAAGCAAAACAACACCAGACCGTTTGGAAATATTTCGTGTGTATTAAATAAAATGCGATGAAAAGTAAAGACAAATTGAAATACTGGCACAATTTTATTGATTGGTTTATTGTTGGTTGCTGGTCTCGCAGTGGTGAAGACCAGACCAAGCCCAAACAAAAATGAATTCATAGTATCTGAAGAAGCGAATGGAACATGGTAGGAAGCTTTTGAAATGTAAAACATGAATGTTAGGAGGAGGTTGACCTTGAAAACCAGCCTTTCCGCTCAAACAGAAGTGTGTCGCTTTTTCAATACGTGACTTTTGACAGAATTACACGAGCTGTGACGTCTTACTTTGACATTCATATAATAAACAAATCCAAGATACAAAATGATGTAATATTTGTTAAATGACAATGTTACCCTCCTGATGTAATATTTGTTAAATGACAATGTTACCCTCCTGATGCGCATGTGGTCCTTATTTGGTTTTGGCTTCTCTTATGTTATTATGTTTGTTTTTTGGTCTTCAACGTCTGATGCTTTCTGATTTCCATTATTTGGTTTCTTGGCATACTACAGGAAAATAAATCTTCAAAATGTGCCTATGGTGATTCAAATTAATTTCGTCATTTTTTTTATTTTAAAGTTTTTATTTTTATAGGACGGGAGTAAGATTTTTGTCATTGTTTTTGACTATTGATCATTATACACGTGGAAAATAGGAGCACGTGGAATTTTGCATTATACACGTGGAAAATAGGAGCACGTGGAATTTTGTTTCATTTTACCGAAGAATTAATAAATAGTTATAGTTTTACTGTGCGTATTGCCGTGTGTTTGTTTATTCTACATTGGCTAGAGGTATAGGGTGAGGGTTGAAATCTCACAAAACATGTTTAACCCCGCTGCATTTTTACGCCTGTTCCAAGTCAGGAGCCTCTGGCCTTTGTTAGTCTTGTATGTTTTTTTTTATTTATTTTAGTTCATTCATATGTTTCGGAGTTTAGTGTGACGTCCATTTTCACTGACCTAGTACACATTTTTGTTTAGGGGCCAGCTGAAGCGGGATTTTCTCGCTGTGATGAAGACCCATTGGTGGCCTTGGGCTGTTTTGTGCTCTTTGGTCGGGTTGTTGTCTCTTTGAAACATTCCCCATTTCTATTCTCAATTTTATAAGTATGTTTTATATGCACAATTCTCGTCACACAATGTGTACTTTAAATGACCAATACTCCAATCCCTCTCCGCCACCATAGAGTAGTAGAGCAATAGTTTTTGTTGTAAGAACGCATTCGTTTGTTTTCTTCAAGTTTTTTGACAGGGTGATCTTACAGTCATTTCTCAGATTAATCATTCGTTCATAAAAGTTCTTATTAATATGTAAAAATACACAATGAAGTTACAAAGTTCTTGAAATAGGAAGAAACCCGATACTAGTATTTCAAACCATAATGCCTTATAGGAATTTCTATGAAAAACTTTTAACATGCATGCTTGCTATTTCTTTCACATTTACCAAGACAACTTCTTTTATTCCAATATTCAGATATAGTGCCAATATTCAGTTTCGGTTTTGTAAATTGTTAACTTACAAGACTGTTGGTGGCCTAGCTTGGGCTGTTTTCTGCTCTTTGGTTGGGTTGTTGTCTCTTTGACGCATTTCCAGTTTCCATTCACGATTTTAGTATCTATTAAATGGGATTACTACATGTAGTTGAAATGAAATGACAAGGACAGAAGGATTTATAATCAGACAACCACTACCTTTCGCCTAGTTGCATCAAAATTCTATTTGTCAGCAAAACAGAACATAATGTAGGTTAAACTCAAAGAACATAGCTAAACAGTGGATATGCTTTTTATTATCTATGTTAGTCGAGTATATATAGTTTTCTATTTGTTTAGAAAATTTTACGATTTCACAATTGATAATCTAATTCTCATTGTGTTGGACAATGGCTACAATTTTAAGAGGTTTTTATTTCACAATATTATATTAGAACTTTAGGCTGGTTGTAATTATTTCTTTCGCTTGTATATCTAATTGCACTATAAATTTCATTGGATTACTATGCATTTTTTATTTAGATTAAACGCCCATCGAGTGCATTTCAATTAATCTATAATATGTAGGTAAATCGTATATAAAGACGTTAATTTACGTTTTCGTTTAATTACACTTGAAGGTAAGAAACCACACACAAACAAACTTACACCATATCATGTTAATTCTAACAAAAATATCCTTTACAGAGTTGTTCATGGTAACATCATAATAGAGCAAACAAATATAAAAATTGTCTTTCATATTCTTTTTGTAATTTTTGCCTTAATAAATAGACATAGTAATAACAAAGGTTATGTATTGTTGTATGTTATTGCGTCTTGATTTTCTTTTTCTAAAGGTTGTAATGGAGGATACGTATTGTTTCGTTTAATTACAGTTCAAAGTGCTTCGAAATATTTGCTATCTTCTTCCTTGTATTGAATTGTTTACACAAGTTTTTGCATTGCACGAGCCACAGTTTTACTGCACTGATCTTGACGTGGAAGTTACAGGACCGACATAAGAGTGTGAAAATCATGATTGCGTGTACCTGTGTTTTCTGTCGTCTATGTTACGCTTTTATTAGAGTCAAGTGTGTTTTTCCTTATTTTTAAAGTAAAACCTTTTTATGTACTTTTTATTATCTTTTTACTCCTCTTATAAGGACGGTTGAATCCCGTCAAATGTTATGTGCCCTACCCGGTCAGCAACCTCTTCATTGTTTGGCTTTACTAATATCGTATACATCTCTTTAAAAATGGTGACAGTAAGTAACATTTTGAACGATTTAAAGTTATTTGTAAAGACGCTTGTGTATTGCTGTTTTTGTTTTTGTTTTCGTTTTTGTTTTGTTGTTTTATAAAAATAAGAAGATATGGTATGATTGCCAATGAGACAACTCTCCACAAGAGACCAAATGACACAGAAATTATATAGGTCATCGTACGGCCTTCAACAATGAGCAAAACCCATACCACATAGTCAGCTATAAAAGGCCCTGAAATGACAAATGTAAAACAATTCAAACGAGAAAACTAACGGCCTGATTTATGTACAAAATAATGAACGAAAAACAAATATGATACACAGCAACAAACGACAAGCACTGAATTGCAGGCTCCTGACTTGGGACAGGCACGTTTAAAATGTGACGGGTTTGTTTTGGGGTTTTTTTTTTGGGGGGGGGGGGGGGGTAGTCTTTTGTGTTGCAGTTTCATTGACATATATAAAGATCTCTTTTTATTTATATTCATAGTTGAAAAATGTAAGTTAACACTGTGTATTAATTTGGATCTGTAATATAAATGATAGCACGTCTACAGTATTTTTCCATGGTTTTATTATGAAAACATCTACAAATATATTGTTCATGCCAGACACGATCGTTCTATTTTAAAAGTAACTTGGTAGTGAAACCAATTCTTCAAAACAATTGACATTGGGCCATACATACTTGTTGAGAATTTCACCTTCAAAGCACGTTAGTTTAACACAGAGTTTTGGTTTATCCTTTACTCAAGGTGACCAGATAAGGGAGGTGAACCGCTACTGGGAGTGGTTTGATTGTAACAACGTATCTTTTATGTTTGTCTAACGTCACTTACACTATCTTTAAAGAGATTTACATGTGTACTACAAGGTGAAACTTTAATAGGTAAAATATTGTTTTAACTACAAACATGCCAGTATTTTTATAGACAGCCTGCATGAGTCACCTCTCTACCGTTTACACGGACTTTGTATGGAGATAAGGAAACATGTAGGTTATGTAACTTTGATTCTTATATTTTTTTTTCTACACATGGTTTAATTTTGTTATTCAATTTATCTTTTTTTTGTAACATACGTTTTGATGAATTAAATTGTATAAAGTTTTTTACTAAACATCTTAATAATAACTAAAGCCCAATATTATTTTTGGAGGAAGTTCCCTGTCTCAATCACTCCAATACCAGGTATTGTAAGGGGTTTGTTCACAAGCCTTGTTTTAAGAATACTTTTTTTTTGTGTAGCCGATTGCGCACTTATTTTCTTTTTATGGCTTCTCCCCCTTTTATTCCGATCCATCAAAATTTTTGGATCCTACTGTTCTTCCTTGTCGTTCTGAATAAATTATGTTAGAAGTGTTTCTTTGGGAACCAACTATGCTCCTTTTCTTTCCGGCTTGTTAATTGCATTATTTGTATTAGGCAGACTTTCACACATGCAAGGGGCTTCTAAAAAAAGAATTAACATGAAGATGATGGCATTATTCTTTAACTTCACGTTCCGCTATATAGATGATGTCCTCTCACTGAATAGTTCATAGTTTGGTGACAATGTTGATCGTATCTATGACCTTGATGTAAAGGATACTTCATATACAGTTAAGCCTGCTTTATATCTTGACTTGCATCAAGAACTCTACAGTGAGGATCGATGAGAACTAAAGAGACGATATCAATGTTTCCTCATTATTCTTTATTTAATTCAGTTTAATTCATATTATCATCATCCTCGATTGAAGTTTCAACTTTATAATGAATAATACACAAAAGGAATTACTGGTATCACCAAAAATATTGTACTGTACAAGAGACCATACCAATCTCATGAATCTTTAATAAAGTCGTTTGTCCAAAACCCAATTATAACTTAGGTAGATTAAAAGTATTTTTTAAACTGTAAACTGTGATTTCACCCATTATTAACCACGCCATTTTCCAAAAGAGTATGAATAACCACAACTTCACATTTTTTCTGTCTTATCAAAATGAGTAAACTGTGTAATGCAAATTTTGATACCATTGCTAATAATGTTTTATTTTTTTTCAGATATTCACCATGTAGATGTGGCTATGAATTTACTGGTCAGAATTCTTTCCTGTATTACAATGGTATTAACGGCTCCTATTTTGAAATGTAAGTTGTTACATGTATACACAAATTAATACACTTTTAATTCTAAGTTAATCCTTTAATCTTTGTTGTTTACAAACCTTTATATATTTTCTCGGTCATGTCACTGACAAGTTTGAAGAGTGTTAGGCCTATATGAAGGTTTAACATCTAATGACGCATATTACAAGTATAATATTTAATATTAGAAAATTATTATGATAGTTCCAAACACACTCTAAATCAGTGTGATTTCCGAAGTAAGCAAAACATTGACTTTTATACAAGAATAGTGATTTATCTGTTATTCTCCCACTTGTGAAATTTTGAGAAACATGGGAAATGAGAAAAAGAATAATATGGATGATAAAGTGAAATGTTGCATCAAACTTGTTTTCACAAGCAAAAAAAAAAACAGCAAAGTTAACACAAACAAACGAACAAAGGAAAAAAAGAAAAAGTAGAACAATTTTTGCTTTAAAAGGCCTTGTGGTTTTAAACTGATCTTGTTTTGTTATAAGGCATTGGAAAGTAGAATTGAAAATTCAAAGAACCAATAGCTTATCCATGTCTATATTCTTTGACATAAAGTATTCATTATATCTATTTCAGACGAAATAACAAAGCGTTGTAGCAGTATAAAATGTGAAAACGACAGTTATTGCATGGAAGAAACCTTTGTGTTGAATGGTGTGGATTTACTGGAAACGGAAGCTAGATGTATATGTCATGGTTATTTTACCGGGCCACGATGTGAGGCAAAAATCATTCTTACTCCAGATGTGATAAAAGCACATTACATAGGATTTAAAGTTTCATTTCATAACGTTTCTAGTGGAGAAGTTATATCAAGTGATACTTTTAAAGACAGTTTATCATATTCTATTCAGTATTGGAAAAACGCATCAGAACGGTCATGCTCGATTGCTACAAATATTTACTCTCCTGTCGATGGATTAGATGGTTTACAAATGGATACATCTTTCACCTTGTGTGCCGTAACTGACCCGGCTGGTTGGTGCGTGCCAAGAGAGGTGAATTTAACACATGACAAGAACTGTCTGGTTATCAAAACTTTGAATACTGAGTATTCTTTTTGGTCGCAATCATTTGTACTTCCGGTTGCTATATCTGTGATTGTTGTTTTATGTTTATTAATATTTATAATACTTTGTATGTTAAAAAGAACGTTCATGCCATCAGACAATCATCAAAAATCAAGGCAATCGCAAAAGGACTGGGCAAAGAAAAGACGGAAAGAAAAGCAGCGCGAACAATCAAAAGAAGTACATCTAGTTAAAGAATCATCGTTAGACGATCTTCTGATTGACAGTTACCCGAGTCCGGACGATTCGTCGATCGATCGGAGAACAACTAGGAAAGCGGGAACTACAACATTTGCACCTATTCTCAATCAAAGCAGTTTACCAAACGTAATGGAAGAACAGAACACAGAGGATGTCTTAAATCAAAACGAGTCTAGTCATATGTTACATCATACTAACGGAAGTGTCTCAGAAGCATAATCATTTTAATTTATCAGTATTTAATGTTGATTTGTTTTATTTTTTAACTATTGAAAGTTTTACAAAAGATTTAACAGTTTCTAAAATATCAGATTAATGAATAAAAAATCATTTGCATTCTGGAAAATCAGATTATTTCCCTGTAATATCTGCAGAAGACTGCTGTCGTCAAATTCACAGAGAATCCTGGCTATATGATAGAGGGTTGGCTTCCTTTTTTTATTTTGCTTTTTTAAGTCACATGTTTTGATCTCTGGTTGTGAGTTTAGTTTTAAAATATTTAAGGGAAACCTTCCCTAATGGTCAACTCAAAAAAGGAATTGATTGGAACGTAAAACAATTTGGTAAGCATTAGTCTACCGAAGTCACTTCTAGTCTCATGAGTCCAGGTAAAGACAGTCAGAAAGGTATTTAAGTGACTACAGATGGGATAAGCAGGGTAATCATCTCACAATATTCAGTCTTAAACTCATGTAAGGGCAATAGTGTGTATCAGGACCTGGAACTCGACGAAAATGGTACTGATCTCAGTAAATATTGTAATTATTTTCATCAGAATATTATAAAAGTTGAATATTCATGCGTTAGGTTCTGAATCATTTAAGCTCTAACAATAGAACCCTTCGGCAACTACAATGAAGGTTTGTTTTATTTCAATACAGAAATCCATTAAATATGTTGTTTTAATCCAAAGTTAGAACCTAATGTCTAACTAATTTGTACATTGTGTTGTGCTGTTATACCACTGTCCCAGATTAGGGGAACGGTTGAACACTCACAAACATGATTAACCCCGCCATATTTAATATGTGCATGTCCAAAGTCAGTAATTTAGTAGTTGTCGTTGGTTGCTGTCTGTCATTTTGTTTTAGTCTTGATTTTCATTTAAATCCGGTAATGGGTTTATTTTTCGTTTGAATTGTTTCACATTTTTGTAAAGTATGGGTTTAAAGGGCGTACGGTGAAACATTTGTTTAAGTCCGCGTCATTTGGACTCTGGTAGATAGTTGTCTCAATGGCAATCATACCCCATCTTCTTATTTCTATATTTAGAATGGTGAAATTGGACAAACACGGTTTATGACATAGTAATAATATATCTTTACAGCATCCGATCTAATGCACAATGACAATCGCAAATATTGAAAATTCTTCCGCATAAACTTAGAAGAAGTTGTTTCACATTTGTTTCGTTGAATTATTGCACCTTTTAAGGCCATTTACAGCTTAACATACGTGTTCTTATGGTGTTCACTCTATTTGATTGTCTTCTAAACTCTTAAATGATAGTGTTCGGAAGTACCAAAGACACATATAAGGACACTTATATCCTATGCGTATCTATTAGAGTGAGGAAAAATTTAGTTCTTTATCTTTGTTTGAAATTCCAAATTTGCGACTTATGATTGTTTATGATTTTCTCTTAAGAAACTTTCGTTGGTGTATTAGTATAAGTTTGGTTTCAAATTGAATTCCAACACCTAATTCCCTTTAAGTTATCAAACAGTTTATACAATATGATTTACAGGGTTTTTAGGCTTTTATGTCGTCAATATTGAGATCCGACAAGAGGTTTTTGTTGTTGAACAGGTGAGTTGCAATAAGTGCGATATAAAAGATATTCAAAAAGTCTGATTTATTTTTTATAGATTTGACTGATTTATAATGAAGGATGTCATCAAAACTTTTGACGGCAATGAAATTTTTTAAAGCGTAGTGTTTCTCTGTGGTATATTTTGCAATGCCAACAGATTAGAAAAGTCTGCGATTGACAATATCCGAGATGATATAGAGTTTCTGTTGTTTTAAATGGGGATTTCTTAGAGGTGTTTCCAAAGCATTACTGTTTTTATTACTATTTTATGGTTAAATAATGTCTGTCAATACTGTTTTCGCTTTTACAACAACCTTCGAGGTTAAAGGAAACTTACACCAGTAACAATCATACCAAATTTCATTGCAATTCCCCACGAAAATAACATTTTATTCTTGGTCTTAAAGACATAGTTAACCCATATTGTAGGTGTAGACTTATTGTTGATAATTCCACCATTTCTTGACACGATGTAATATATTTTCAATATTGGTCAGATATAATTGATTTGAAAAAAATCCAAGTTCTTCGTAATTTATGTTAACCTTATCATTGGTGCTCCTGTTTTACTGTTCATTCTCTTTATTATGGATATAAATCAGTACCATGGCAGTAAGTTTTTTAGCTGTTCAACTGATTGCTTCGATTTTATAGCTTCAGAAAATCAATATTGCACCTGGTAAAACCAAGATACGGACAGGCTCTTACGGAATTATTTAGATAATGTCTGGGAATAATAAACATTCCCAGATAACGTTTTATTAATTATTTATATCAGGGATATGTATTCTTGTAACTGTTTTTATAAAATATAATTTTATTTAATGCCTTCGACGGTGAATTTTAAAGGATTCGACAAAAATATGAAATAGAGGATGAAATTTTGAATTGAAGAAACTGGCTTTCTAATTATAATCTTGGACATTACATTTTTAAAGGTGCAAGGCATACGACTGAAGTCAAATTTGGTATAACTATTTATCGCAGGGTATAACTTTTTATTGGCATCTTTACATTTTGCTAAAATTTCAAATTATTTACACCCAATGGTGACTGGGGTATAGAAATATGGTCACGTTTGGCCTTCTTTCGACCGACAGTACAACCCTTGTCAAAGTGGGGTCCATTTGATTGTGCGGGATGTATAATTCTATCATAGCCTCGTCCTGTCAGACGGTGACGTTAAATCCGATGCCTCTAAGAGAGGGAATTCACGCTCCCTACGCGTTTAAAAACCCTAGCTTGCAACGCCTCTTTGCGGATCCGTAGATGGCCAGTTGCAAGGCTATCCAATATACTCTCATTTCAAGTTGCAGTCCAAACTTCCTGTCCATCATCCCGTTCGGCCAACCTTGCAGAACCTATTGTATTTATTGTTAACTTGTTCTCGTTCTGAACATGCAGGAAATATGTGCCACTGGATGTAGAGCAAACAACTATCAATCAATTAATCAAATTGTTTAGTTCAACAAGACCAGTGTGGCAAAAAGCTGAAACTTCGATATATATTCCGCCTTTCTACGAGCATATATACTTTCTTTAGTAAATAATAAGAATTTGTCAAACTAAAACACGTTGTGTGTATAACTGTTTTTGGTAAGTTAATCACCTGAAGCAGAATTCGTGCAAAACCTTTTCAAAGACAAAAAGAGAAAAAACATCGAAAAAAGTCCTTTAATTTCACTTTCAGGTATAACAATTATAGATGATAGATGATATAAATTCCTAACATTTCAGTGAATTCTTGCATCTTAGTGAACTTGAGATTAAGAATACAGAAACTATAATGTCTGCTTCATATCTTGATCTTTTCCTCAATATTGACCTAGATGGAGACTTCAAAGTTGAATCTATGACAAACGTGATGATTTCAACTTTCAAATTGTCAACTTTCCGTTTCTCAGCAGTAACATAAACTCAATCATATGACGTTTACATATCTCTTTTCATAAGTCACGTTCGTGCATTTTAAGTAAATAAGTTAAAATGGCGAATTCTTTATTTCGTCCTTTTGAATAAGAAATTGAATTTGTTCTCTTCCTGAACATGCATGAATTATTTGACACTGGACGTTAAGCAAACATCAATCGATCAATCAATCATTAAATAAAAACGAATACTGATCACTGTTAAATCACTTATAAAGGAAGAACACATTGAGTTATAAAGGTTTTATTTTCATTTCTATAGATTTTAATGAGTATTTATATCCTTTCCAGTGGTACCAATTAACACCTACAGCTAAGGCTTCGTGTTCACCTTTCAGGTATTCTCCATTCGGATTGGCATAATGACAGTTATTGTACCAGAATCCACCTTTAAATGACTTTGCACAGGATCCTGGAGCTCCATCATTGTCGACATCATGAGTAGAAAATGTCATCCCGTTGTGAACCTGCATAGAATTACCTAAATTGGAAAAAAAAGTACAAAAAATTTACAACATCGAACTATCACAATTTGCAATCTACAATTACCTACAAATTATAATAATTACCTAAGTTTTTAACAAAAACCGTAAGGTACAAATACGTAACTGCTTACAATAGACATTCTAAGATAACATACACTTTGCAATAAATAGAATTTCCTATTATATAATAGAAGGCACATAGAGGTTGCTTGATAAGGAAAACAACAATAACAATACGATCAATACAAATGCGAAATAAATGAAAAGGACAAAGTCGTTTTGTCATGTATATTGTACTTGAATTATGTAATAATTGATAGTTATTGCAAAAATATAAAGGAAATTTGCCCGAAGCAGTATATGATGTTGCACGAGCTTTCGAGTTGTTGGACTAATATTATAGTGTTACTAGCTTGCTGATTCTGTATTGGCCCATGTATTCATTCATTGTCTGCTGTATTGGTCCAGAGGGCCGTAGGGCCGAGGGTCAATGCAACTGACCGAGAATCAATACAGGGCCAATACAGAATCAGCAAGTTCGTAACCTTTTATAAAATAATAAAAACAGTACATATGGCTGGTCCGTATGGCCAGTCCGTATGACAGGAAGTATATAGCTACAGCTGGTCCGTATTGCCAGTCCGTAAGACAAGAAGCAGATACAGCTGGTCCGTATGACCAGTCCGTATGAGGAAGTTATTAACCGGCCCAAACAGCCGTATTAAACGTATCGTCAATATGAGTTGATCTTTTAAATTCCATATTAGTCATGCCGATTTTAGCATATTACGGTCAATTTAAACATATCATTTAATAATGATCAATATTGTCCCGAGCTGTATCTCATATTGCACGAGCTTGCGAGTTAGTAGCACTTCTAGAATATCATCACCATAGACTAAGCAGCATTCTCAGAAAAACAAATTATCATAAACTTGTTAGCATTTCAAGACTTGCCACCAAGGATGCTTTCCCTCAAAGACTTAAGAGGCATTACGAAAAACTCAACACAAACTTTGCGAGCATTTCAAAAATACCCAAATAACTACCCCCTTAGACGTATCAGCATTTCATAAAAATTAATCACAGCTTTGCCAGCGTTTCTGCAATTCTAACAGTCAAAGACTTGGCGGCATTTCCAGATTTCCTTAAGCTGAAAATCAGGAACCGGCAATTCGTCTTTTTGTAGTGGAGGGTTAGAAACATTTTTTAAAGAATAGTTCGATACTACAGTTGAAAGAATTGTTTCAGTGGGAAGTGGAAAACAACAGCTTAACAAAATAAAAAACATTTACTTAAAAAAATCATGTCCTTGTATGATATTGAAAAAAATCCCGACACACATGCACAAACAAGATGAAAGGTCGGTGTTGAAAGAATACCCACAAGCAAACACTTGGCAGCATTTCACGCATTCCCACTTTCATGGACTTACCAGCATCCCCTGAGTACCCAGCAACAGTCAGGGGGTAATTACTGGAGATATCACCAACTCGAAAAATTTTGTATTTGGCGTATTTACTTTCTCCCTCAAAATCAGACATGTCTACACGTAGCTGGTACCATCCTTGATTTGTTATGATATTAAGTAATATATTTCCTGAAATGATAGTTTATTAAAGAAATGAATAATTGATAACGTGTGAGGATAGTGCAGTTTAACAATTTGTTTGTTATTACTATAAAGTAGATTTGATACTAACGGCATTTTCTAACGACTGGATTTTTTTGCTAAACAGCTGAAGATCATTAGGGATAACTTATACATAACCTCGTCCTTAAGGACCATGTGGGCTTATTAAATCACTTGTTGTCCGCCTCCCGATGAGAAAAATTCAAAATATTCTCTTCTGAAACCACGGGGCCAAATGTTTAGACACTTGGCAATAATGCTCAATGGCATGACTTCTAAAACGATCCCCATTTTGTTCCGATCGGAAGAAGCACATAGCCGCCTTAGGAAAACATCGAGAAAAGGTGTAAAACCTGCAGTTTTTGGGAGCATATATCGCAAAAACTAAAGCAGAAACAGCAAAAACTGAAAAGTTATCAGAGGGTCGAAATCTTCAGAAAATCAGATGATCTATTTTTGAGCTGTTACCCTTGAAATGTATATTTTTGACAAATTTCTCAGTTTTTTGCTATTATCGTGAAAAATTGTTCTAGATAGAAAAACTTTTGATAGCAAAAAATTACCAATAAATAACTCAACTCTTTTAAGAGTGATTGTCCTTTAATTATTATTTTCACCATTTGTGTGGATTCTATGATATTTTTTTTTCAATTTTGGGGCGTTTTTACTATTTTCTTGAGAACTTTGATTGATATAGAGAAATTTTTAGCATCTTAAATGACCAACAAGATCAGATCTACAAATAGGTGAACAAAACTGAGTGGATCTGGATCAAACCTGTTTACAGTACCACTTAGTATGTAAAAGATTTTTAACAGAATTGCTAATGTTTTTAATGCTGCTTATTTTACCAGGTGAGCTCCTAGGAGCCTCTAGTTTTAGATAATTCCGCAAAGGCATGGGCAGCCATTCGGGCGATATTGAACAAAATTTAAAAACCAGACGTTCAAACCCAAATCAGACTGCATAAAACGAAAACAGAGTGAGACATAAAAAATGTACAAACAGACGTTAACAAAATTTAAAATAAAATGCTCCGCAGGGCGCAGCTTGATACGACCGCAGAGGTCGAACTATGAATAGTTGGGGCAAGTATGGACACAACATTCAAGCTTGATACAGCTCTGAATTTGGATTGTGATTAAATATTTGACACAGCATAGGTTTCTGACACAGAATGAATGTGGTCTAAGAACTTAAAAATTTTAAATTGGACATTCACCTATTATGGTCCAATATCCAAAATCTAAATACATGGTTAGATTCAGCATATCAAAGAACCCCAAGAATTCAATTTTTGATGAAATCAAACAAAGTTTAATTTTGGACCCTTTTGACCTCAATGTGGACGAAGTTGATAACGGGGCCCAAAAATCTAAATACATGGTTAGATTCAGCATATCAAAGAACCCCATATATTCAATTTTTGTTGAAATCAAACAATGTTTAATTTTGGACCCCGATTTGGACCAACTTGAAAACTGGGCCCATAATAAAAAATCTAAATACATGTTTAGATTCAGCATATCAAAGAACCCTAAGAATTCAATTTTTGTTAAAATCAAACTTAGTTTAATTTTGGACCCTTTGGACCTTAATGTAGACCAATTTGAAAACGGAACCAAAAAATTAAGAATCTAAATACACGGTTAGATTCGGCATATCAAAGAACCCCAATAATTCAATTTTTGATGAAATCAAACAAAGTTTAATTTTGGACCCTTTGGACCTCAATGTGGACCAATTTAAAAACGGGGCCCAAAATCCAAAAACTGAATACACGGTTAGATTCAGCATATTAAAGAACCCCAAGAATTCAAGAATAAAACCCCATTGAAATTGGTCAAGAAATAAGCAATTTATACGAAGTATCTTCTTTTGCACAATACTGTGCAATTGAATATTTCTTGCTATTGCGCAATACTGCACAATTGACAATTTCTTGCTATTGCGCAATATTGTGCTATTGGATATTTCTTGCTATTGCGCAATACTGTGCAATTGAAAATTTCTTGCTATTGCCCAATACTTATTATATAATAATTTACACATCCTGTTTGGTGTGTATCTCCTACCATATCATTATTATTTGCTTTTGAAAATAAATCAGAAATAACCAACTTAAAATGGAAAATTTTAAAAGAAAAAAAAAGGAAAAAAAGAAAAAAAAGGAAAAAAAAAATCCCCCCCAAATTTTTTCAACCCCCTTATGATTCATCACCCCAAAACTCAATCCCAGCCTTCCCTTTGTGGTATGGTACCTTGCAGTACAATTTCAGAGAGATCCATACACTTGAACACAAGTTATTGTCTGGAAACTAGAAAAATGTGTTTTTTGGCCCCTTTTTAGCCCCCAATTCCTAAACGTTTCGGGCAATTACCCCCAAACTCAATTCCAGCTTTCCCTTTGTGATATGGAACCTTGTAGTACAATTTCAGAAATATCCAAACACTTACACACAAGTTATTGTCATGAAACTAGAAAAACGCTTGTTTTTTGCCCCTCTTTTGGCCCCTTATTCCCTAAAATTTTGAGGCAATTACCCCCAAAATCAATCCCAGCATTCCCTGTGTGATATGGAACCTTGTGGTACAATTTCAGAGAGATCCATACACTTGAACACAAGTTATTGTCTGGAAACTAGAAAAATGCTTATTTTTTGCCCCTTTTTGGCCCCTTATTCCTAAACGTTTCGGGCAATAACCCCCAAACTCAATTCCAGCTTTCCCTTTGTGATATGTAACCTTGTAGTACAATTTCAGAAAGATCCATACACTTTCACACAAGTTATTGTCATGAAACTAGAAAAATGCTTGTTTTTTGCCCCTTTTTTGGCCCCTAATTCCTAATATTTTGAGGCAATTACCCCCAAAATCAATCCCAGCGTTCCCTTTGTGATATGGAATCTTGTGGTACAATGTCAGAGAGATCCATACACTAACACACAAGTTATGTCTGGAAGTTACAAAAATGCTTATTTTTGGCCCCTTTTTGGCCCCTAATTCCTTAACTGTTGGTACCATAACCCCCAAAATCAATCCCAACCTTCCTTTTGTGGTATTGAACCTTATGGTAAAATTTCATAGAGATCCATTCACTTAAACTAAAGTTAGAGTACGAAAACCAATGTGTCTTCGGACGACGCCGGACGACGCCGGACGACGACGACAACGACGACGACGACGACGCCAACGTCATACCAATATACGACCGCAAAAATTTTTGCGGTCGTATAAAAAACAAAGGTAAAAAACAAAACCAGACGTCAAGAACGAACACAGACATAAAATTTAAAAAGACAGACCTTAAAACAAGAAAAAAAACAGATATCAAAAACGAAAACAGACATAAAATTAAATAGCAGACGTTAAAATTTTGTTCAATTTTGCCCGAATGGCTGCCCATACACAGGGCAATCAAATATCATAAATGGGAAAAGGACAAACAACGCCATTGAAAAAAGACAGAACAATAGATTACAAAACAATACACAAAAAACTTAAAAGATTTCACAAGAAATTCCCCATAAAAACGGCGATGAACCCAGATATTCCGCGAGGGAGTTGTACAGCAGTCAACATTGTGTTATAATCTTCATCCTATAAAACAAACAAATATGTCAACAAAGAAGAACAAAATGACATAGAGACACTGGTGACGTTTTTTAAAACTGAGTAGCAGCTGCAAGCTCTTGAATACCGAATGAGTTGGGGAATGTATATCCCATATGCATATAAACTATCGTTACATGTTAATTGTCAATGTGTATTCCTGATATACAATCAAAAGGAAAATACGAACTTTCTTGAACTTAGTATCACCAAAGACATATGTATCTTGTTATCGTGACTTATATAAGCTATAAAAGGAATTACGAATTACCTACCTAACCAAAATTCATTTTTGATATCTCCAAATCCTACTGTATAATTTTCCCAATTCTGATAAAAGTCAGCCTCCCCGTTTAATCTTCTTTGAAAAACCTGTAACAAATAATATTTGTGTATTTTTGGTTTAAACCAACCAGGAATATTAAAATGCGGATGCAAAAAGCACTAAATTTTTTTATGGCCATGATTCATAATATCTCAAATCCGCAAAAAATGACTAATTACAAAATAAATTTTTCGAAGAAAAAATCGTTTGAGTTGTTATCTGGGTTGCCAGTGGGAAAGATATCAAACAGAGACTAAAGGGTGTGGATTTAAAAACTAGAGGCTCTAAAGAGCCTGTGTCGCTCACCTTGGTCTATGTGCATATTAAACAAAGGACATAGATGGATTCATGACAAAATTGTGTTTTGGTGATGGTGATGTGTTTGTAGATCTTACTTTACTGAATATTCTTGCTGCTTTCAATTATCTCTATCTATAATGAACTTGGCCCAGTAGTTACAGTGGAAAATATTTTGTAAAAATTTACAAAAATTTACAAAATTTATGAAAATTGTAAAAAATTGACTATAAAGGGCAATAACTCCTTAAGGGGTCAATTGACAATTTTGGTCATGTTGACTTATTTGTAGATCTTACTTTGCTGTACATTATTGCTGTTTACAGTTTATCTCTATCTATAATAATATTCAAGATAATAACCAAAAGCTGCAAAATTTTCTTAAAATTACCAATTCAGGGGCAGCAACCCAACAACGTGTTGCCTGATTGGTCTGAAAATTTCAGGGCAGATAGAACTTGACCTAATGAACAATTTTATTCTCGTCAGATTTGCTCTAAATGCTTTGGTTTCAGAGATATGAGCCAAAAACTGTATTTTACCCTATGTACTATTTTTTAGCCATGTCGGCCATCTTGGTTCGCGGGCGGGGTCATCGGACACATTTTTTAAACTAGATACCCTAATGATGATTGTGGACAAGTTTGGTTAAATTTGTCTTAATAGTTTCAGAGGAGAAGATTTTTGTAAAAGATTACAAAAATTTACGAAAAATGGTTAAAAATTGACTATAAAGGGCAATAACTCCTTGGTCATGTTGACTTATTTGTAGATCTTACTTTGCTGAACATTATTGCTGTTTACAGTTTATCTCTATCTATAATAATATTCAAGATAATAACCAAAAACGGCAAAATTTCCTTTAAATTACCAATTCAGGGGCAGCAACCCAACAACGAATTGTCCGATTCATCTGAAAATTTCATGGCAGATAGATCTTTACCTGATAAACAATTTTATCCACGTCAGATTTGCTCTAAATGCTTTGGTTTCAGAGATATAAGCCAAAATCTACATTTTACCCCTATGTTCTATTTTTAGCCATGGCGGCCATCTTGGTTGGTTGACCGGATCACCGGACACATTTTTTTAAACTAGATACCCCAATGATGATTGTGACCAAGTTTGGTTAAATTTGACGCAGTAGTTTCAGAGGAGAAGATTTTTGTAAAAGTTAACAGACGACGACGGACGACTGACGCAAAGTGATGAGAAAAGCTCACTTGGCCCTTCGGGCCAGGTGAGCTAAAAATACAGGTCACCGTAGAGCCTTCAACCGTGAGGAAAACCCATGTCGTATAGTAATCTATAAAAGGTCCCGGCATGACAATGCCAAAACAATTCAAAAGAGAAAACCAATGCCCTGATTTGTGCTAAAACATTAAACGAAAAAAACATGCATGTCACACGGCAACCAAAGATAACCGCTGGAAAACTACTGACAGCCACAAAAGGAGGGTTTTTGAGGGCGCAACCCTCCCATAACTTGTGATATTGGCGTAACAATACAAAATAAAATCATACTACACTAATTAGTTCTAAAAGACTTCAGTCATCAGATTGGCACTAATATCCCGTTTGTAAAAAGGTTTCTACATGTAGAACCAAACTTTCAAACTATATAGATATTTGTATCTAAAAAGAATTAAGTTTCAAATAATTTGTTGTACCGAAATCCTTGGCTGTGGTCGTTTTGGGTATTTTTCATTTTTAGTATTTTTTACTCAAACCCACATTGTCTGTTAAAGCTGTTGTACTTTGAAAAAGTACTGCAACTAGTTAAAGATTATCGACCAAAGTAAAGAACAGTTTTACAGATTTTCTATAAAAGCATGCGAAGCAAACCTTTGATCGACTTGCTTGCTATGTTTGCTTGGATGTTTGTAAACAAAAGGGTAGGCGGAGTTTCAGTCTGTTTAATATATACTGGTATTTGATTGGACAATAAAAATTGACATACAATGTGAAACCTAACATTTAAATGAAGTTAATGTTTATTGTCCAATCAAATTCCAGTATATAGTAAACAGACTGAAATAGGCTACCTACCTGTTGTTTACAAACATCCAAACAAATATAGCAAGCAAGTTGATCAAAGGTTTGCTTTGCATGCTTTTATAGAAAAGCTGTAATGCATTTTTTAGCTGAAGGTAATTTTCGAATCAAAGGACGATGATAACACACAATAAGTATTGTTAATAGCAAGACCGATATTGTTTACTGGCTTCAAATTTAAGAAAATGTCGACGATGTGGGAAAGAAATAAAAAATTCGTAAGGGTTCCGCGGAACCCAGTGTCTCGCCTACTTTTGCTGTTAGTCGCAGGCTCAACAAAAATGGGGAAAATATTTAAAATTTTCCTCTAGATACTATCTTTTGATTGTAAGAAGTTCTGTTCAAGTTTGGTAAAAATCCAAGAAGGTTTATGAATCTAATAAATGTTTTAAAAACTTTAACTGCAGACTGTACGTAATGTTAACTGGAATAAAACTAAGTCCATTTATAAGTAATATACGGAAAAACAGGAAATAAATTTTTACAAAATTTCCTTCTAGATACTAGCTTTTGATCATAAACAAGCTTCTGTCCAAGTTTGGTATAAATCCAGGATAGTTTAGGAAAGTTATTAAAATTTTGAAAGCTTTAACCACAGAGTGAAATTAATGTTAACTGGCAGAAAAACTAAGTCCATTTATAAGTAAAATACAGATAAACAGGATTTTTTTTTAACAAAATTTACTTTTGAGTGCTATCTTATAATCACAAACAAGCTTCTATCCAAGTGTGGTACAAATCCAGGATAGTTTAAGAAAGTTATTAAAATTTGAAAAATTTTAATCACAGAGTGAATGTAATGTTAACTGGCAGAAAAACTAAGTCCATATATGAGTAAAATACGGATAAACAGGATTTTATTTTTACAAAATTTTCTTCTGGATACTATCTTATGATTATAAACAAGCTTCTATCCAAGTTTGGTACAAATCTAGGATAGTTTAAGAAAGTTATTAAAGTTTGAAAAACTTTAACCACAAACTTTAACCACAGAGTGAATGTAATGTTAACTGGCAGAAAAACTAAGTCCATTTATGAGTAAAATACGGATAAACAGAATTTTTTTTTTACAAAATTTACTTCTGGATACTATCTTATGATCATAAACAAGCTTCTGTCCAAGTTTTGTTGAAATGCAGGATAGTTTAAGAAAGTTATCAGATTTTTGTGGACGCCGCCGCCGACGCCGACGCCGACGGAATGTAGGATCGCTATGTCTCGCTTTTGCGACAAAAGTCGCAGGCTCGACAAAAAGAATTTGATCTAACAACTCAATGTCCAAAATTAGAACATTGCTGGAAATGACTATTTTGTTGAGTAAAAGGATTTATTCTTATTTTCAGATGAAGACAAACTTTAAAATAATGCGATCGCCGGTGTGATTCCCAATGAGACCAATATCATCACAAGACCAAATGGACAAGGATGTAAATTGTATTTATAATTTTTTATTCATTTCTTCCTCCATTTTTATATTAACTTTTCTTATTATAGTTCAGCACAATGACTGTAAGAATATGACTGATTTGTATTTTAAAAAATGTAATGAAGTAGAAAATATGCCGTTCAAAATTTCTATCCTGTATCTCTTTATCTGTTACCAAGAATAGCCGCATCAAAGATATTTCACCATATTTTTAGGCTGATGATTCCTACGGTGACGAAATGCCACCAGCAGTAGTATCATTCCAGAGAATTTAAAAAGTTATCAAAGATTTCAGGATTTCGACATAGTACGCCAAACTGACGCGCGTTTCGACTACACAAAACTTGTAATGCTTGTTTCTTCACTGTCAAAAATTCTTGTATTCGATTTAAAAATACATGGGGTTATCATTCTTGATTTACCACAGTTTGTGGGCTTACGATTAGATTAGACTGAGAATTGAGTCTGTTTCGTTTCTTTTCTGATTGACGAAATAAACATTGAATATGATGTACTTGAAAACTTATGTATCTACAAATTATTAAATGCAAAAATACTTTTGAAAATTTCTAATGATCTATTCCGAATGTCCGTTAGTATTTAAGTTTTTCCTCATTGACTGTTATACCATATTATCTCTGACTTATTATTTGCATTTAAAACTAATTTCTATAGTAACAAAAGTTTAATTTTCGTTTTGGCTATTTAGCAATATACTTACCAACCAACCGCCATCATCATTTTCCATATCACAGAACACATCTACACCTCCTTTAATTCCTTCCGGATAAATTTTGTATACGCTCGAAACCTCTTCGCCCATCATCTGAATATCAAAACAATCTCGAGGTAACACTTCGCCAACTGTTAAATTAAAGAAAACTAATTCAAATCTACAGAAATTCAAATAGAGTACATTTCTTAATTTTGTTTTATTCAAGGAGATGTACATATGTGGACCACTCTTCAAATCAACTTATTTATAATCTTCTTTGTATTGTCGTATCTTTTTTTGTTTTATTTGTGTTGCTAGGTTGCTGTCTAAAGGACACATACCGAATATCACCGTTTAGTCATATATGGTCTATAAAAAAGTATTACTAATCAAATGTCATTATTATGAACTTTGACACTTTCTTTTGAATATGGAGAGTGTGACTGAATCAAATGATAACATTATAAATTGAATGTGTTCTTTACCAAGTGACTTACCTGGACGTGACTGTTGCTGTGTTTGTTGGTGTTTGCTACTCAATTCCAGATTTTGTAATGTCTGAACAAGATTTGTTATTTCCACTCCTAGTTTGTGAGTCTGAAACCAAACCCCTGCAGTTATTGCAGCAGAAGCTACAATAACCACCAACAGAACAGAGTTGTTTGATTGCGGCATGTCCGTGGGTACCTTTTTACTCTCACCGGTCATGTCGTTACCCTGCCCGACATGTATTTTGTGTTCTTTTTCCTTTTTACCTTCCTCCATGCATAATGTATATAAACGTGTATTTTCTATAGAATTCACCTATTATGAAAAGCCACAAGGGTGTTTAAATCTCTGAATGAACTTGTTCGATAATTTGCCAATGTATAAAGGCGTGTTCGTCAAGGTTGATGTGAAAGTAAATTTCAGTTTTATTTAATTTTATTTATTCATTTCTATTTTTTTTAACGAAAATTTAAATTTAAAAACACACTTTTAGTATTAAAAAAGAATTAAAGGTTATATGAAATTGCATTGCTTCTATCGAAATAAGATCAAATTCAGAATAATGAATTACTAATTGTTTATGATTGTTAAGGTACTAGTAAAATGTTTTCAATTAAGGCTAAAAAAAAAGAAGAATTATGACAGTTGTATTTGCTATTAAAATTTTAAAATTTTCTTATTCAACAATTATGAAATTCCGCTGGGACTTTTTATTCGGTGCTGTTGCTACATACTATTATTGCATGTTTACTTTGGGAGTTATATGCAAAGTGGGTTGGTTGGGATGAAGGGCTAGCATTTTGGACTGCGGCATGGAGAAGAGGGTATGTTTATGCAACAACAATGTTCTTCTTTGAAGTATTAAAAGTTTTGAGTATTGCAATACCATTACAAAGCAGGAGTGTCGACATGAAATATCATTGATGCGGTAATTTTCTGTAAAATCACTGTTCATAAAACGTTACAACATTCGCACATAATACTTAGCCAGATTTTTTTTTCTCAATTTGGACTTCCAATAAATGTGTTTTGATTGGGCTTATGGTAAGTCGCTGGCGACCTATACTATTGGCGCATTGGTGCCTACTACCTGTGATATCTTTTTGGGGAGACCAAAACCATTGAATTTTTAAAGTTGATTGCTCCTTTGGTTTCCTCGAACATTTCTAATATCATCATATCAATCGCAATATGAATGGACTACACATGTCTGATACTTGTTAAATTGGGAACATGTTATAGACCACCATGTAATAATTCAGATACTCAAATCTTTGGTTCATTGAAAGATAAACTGTTCTTTGCTTCACTTGCAGTGGAAAATATTTCATGTTTATTCGTGACAAAAACCAATTAAACTAAAAGCATATTGTAGGTTCAAAGAATTTAGTGGAAAGTTCGGACTGATATTTGAAAATGGTGGAATGTTTGATAAGCTGAAAATCACAGTGCTTGTGAGCACAGAGGATAAAGAATCGAGTATTTCTCTTAGACTGTAATTGTAGATAGAATAGCTAGATTTATACATTATGCAGTCCTTTCTGATTGATTGATTGATTGATTGATTGGTGTTTAACGCCACTTTCAGCTATTTTGTGGCAGTTAACTGACAATCTTAGTCAATTTTAAGATTGGAGTCGAATGCACCTGTCACGTGCGGGGCTCGAACTCATAAACTCAGTGTTGACTGGCTATTACTATATATAGTAGTACAGTAGTTGAACTACTTAGACCACTAGGCTACCATGGCTCCTGTACTTTCTGCAACTTGTGTCATTTTAAGTACAGGAGTGAACATGTTGAAATATCTCGTCTGCTTCACTGATTGTGATTGATTTTATGTTGAAAGTCTTCAAGATAAAGGTTTTACTATAAGAATTACATAAGTAACATTAATAATATCAATGACTCATGTAAATAAGGTAACGGTCAGATGAACCCTGCCATACATAAATATATACCTTACAATCATCCCATGCACCAAAAAATAGTTAAGACTATTGATTATCAAAACAAACCCAAACAAGGAAACTGAACATTGACCAATTAACCATGAAAATGAAGTCAAGGTCAGATGATACCTGCCAAACAGACATGCATACCGTACAATCATTTCATACATCACACATAGTTGATCTTTGGATTATAGTATGAGAGAAACAGACCTAACCAGGAAAACTAAATATTGACCCAAGAAAATAAGGGCACAGTGAGATGACCCCTGCTAGACAGATATGTTCACCTTACTCTCATTCCATTCTTCAAATATAGTTGACTATTGCTTATAGTATCTAAGAAAAGGAATTTGTGTAATTTTATGGTACCTTTACATTGACCAATGAACCATGAACTTGACGTCAAGATCAGATGATACCTGCCTGACGGACATTAAAAACTTATAATCATTCCATACACCAGTATGATTGACCTACTGATTATAGTAACTGAGAATCGGACCTAATCACGTAACTTTAACCTAGACCACTGATCCGCAAAATAAGGTCGAGGTCAGGTGAACCCTGCCTGGCAGACAAGCAGACCTTGCAAGGATCCCATATACCAAATATAATTATCCTTTACTCATAAATGTTCAAGCTGTGGTCACACCTTACCGGATAGCACGAACGGACGACTAACGGATGAAAAAAAAAGTTTTCCGTTGACAAAATTGTTATCCGTTGGAAGTCCGTTGATGTACAGACCAAATAAAACGGACGAGTAACGAATGCATAACGGACACATACAGGATATGCAACGTACGATAAACGGAAACGTACCGGACAAAACGGATGTCGAACGTACATCCAACGGACGAGAACCGCATAAAACGGACACCTAACGGAAGCGGACCGGATAAAACGGATGAACAACATATGCGGAAAAATTAAAGGCGACAATAATAATACATATGTAAATCGCATAAATATTCAAAAAGTTTCCGTGTAGTAGTAACTGGTTTAGGCTTGTTCTTCAAAATGCCGCCAAAGGGTAATGTCTGGCGTGAATAAGAGCTGCCTGATAGTGAAGACATGCTCTTACTCATCAATTATGAATAATAAGCATTCATGACACTCAAGAAATCTAACATACCAATAATTTGCATTTCTGTCCCGAAATTTTCAATTGGCATTTATCCGTTTCAGATCCGTTCATCATCCGTTTTATCCGTTATACGTCCGGTAGATGTCCGTTTCACATCCGTTCAACATCCGGTTTATCCGTTATACGTCCAGTAGAAGTCCGTTGGTGAATTTGTCTACCGGACCTCTAACGGATGAATAACGGATATGTAACGGATACAAAACGGAAACGGAACGGACGAGTACCGTAAAAAACGGACGCCTACCGGATGTACACCGGACACTTCATCCGTTGAACGTCCGTTCAAAGTTTTGAACATGCTCAAAATTTTCCACCGGACAGAAAGGACATCGACGGATAAAACGGATGCTGAACGGACATGAAACGGAAATGAACGGACGTCTAACGGATAAGAACGAACGTCTACCGGATATGAACGGATTGAAAAAAAGTTATCCGTTCGGCGTCCGTTCGCGCTATCCGTTAAGGTGAGACCGGGGCTTGAGAAATTGATATGACAAAAAATCTATACAGTTTTTATAAGCAGTCGCCGCTGAAAATAAGGTTAAACTTCGTAATATAAGGCATCTATAAACAAGGTATGAAGCATCCAGTTCTTCTACCATCTATAAACAAGGTATGAAGCATCTAGTTCTTCTACCATCTATAAACAAGGT
Organism: Mytilus californianus; assembly: GCF_021869535.1. Taxonomy (NCBI): domain Eukaryota; kingdom Metazoa; phylum Mollusca; class Bivalvia; order Mytilida; family Mytilidae; genus Mytilus; species Mytilus californianus. The sequence continues at coordinate 63,162,295 of NW_026262668.1, read as the reverse complement.
ATGAAGCATCCAGTTCTTCTACCATCTATAAACAAGGTATGAAGCATCCAGTTCTTCTACCATCTATAAATAAGGTATGAAGCATCCAGTTCTTCTACCATCTATAAATAAGGTATGTAGCATTCAGGCCTTCTACTTTTTGAAATACAAACCTTTATACAAAACCATCATTTTTCCAATGGATAACATCACAGTGAATACTGTTAAAGTGGACACTAACACCGTTGGCACTATAACAGTGGACATAACCACCGTGGACACTATCACAGTGGATACTATTACAGAAGAAACTATCACAGTGGGTATAACATTACAGAGGACACAATTACAGTGGATAATTTTACAGTGGTACAATTGCAAAGGACACCATTACACTGAACACTAAAATGGACATGGTTACATACATTGAATTGTGGAAATTTTACAATAAAAACTCTTACAGTGAACACTATTACAGTGGAAATCATTACAGGGGACACTATTACAGTGGATACCACTATAGTGGACACCACCATTACAGTGGACACTATTACAGTGGACATTATTACAGTGGATACCATTATAGTGGACACTTTAACAGTGGTCATTATTACAGTGGACACTATTACAGTGGATACCATTATAGTGGACATCACCATTACAGTGAACACTAAAACAGTGGACATTATTACAGTGGACACCATTACAATGGAAGACATTATAGTAGAAACTATTACAATGGTCACTATTACAGTTGAAACCATTACAGTGGAAATTATTACTGAGGACACCTCATAGTGAACATTATTACAGTGGACACCATCACAATAGAAACCATTACAGTGGACGTTACATAGGTGGATACCATTACAGTAGAAATTAATACAGTGGACACCTTTACAGTAGAAATTATTATAGAGTTGAAACCATTACAATGGAAACCATTACAGTGGACATTATTACAGTGGACACCATTACAATGGACACTTCAGTTGAAACCATTACAGTGGCCATTATTAAAGTGGACACCATTACAGCGGAAGCCATTACAGTGGACATTATTACAGTAGACACCATTACAGTGGACACTATTAAAGTGGACACCATTACAGTACCATTACAGTGGACATTGTTTACAGTGGACATTATTACAGTAGACACCATTACAGTGGAAACCATTACAGTGGACACTTTTACAGAGGACACCATTACAGTGGACATTATTACAGTGGACACTTTCACAGTGTGGACACTATCACAGTGTGGACACCATTACAGTTTGTGTTGCTCAGTCTTTTCTTCGTTTTTGTTTTTTGCCATGGCATTGTCAGATTGTTTTTCCACTTATAAGTTTGAACTTCCCTTTGGTTTCTTTTGCCTCTCTTAAGTATGTGATATTAAGGAATGACACAATAATTCAATCATTTTGAACCTTAGTGTGTCTGTCTTACAATTGCACATAATTTGCTATTCTTCTACAGGCAAGAATTTGCATATCGCATTTACAAAACTATTTAATTTCATAAAGGAAAACAAAAAGCCTTGTATCTTTTTTGATTGTTTTTTGTGCATGTAATTATATAAATGACAATATGAGCTTACGCTCAACATGTAAAATAAATCACAATTCATAGCTAAAAACAAAAATAAATAACAAGTTTTTCTGCTTGCAATAAACAATAACATAGAAACAAACAAACAAACTAATATATCAGATCATAAAATCCATTTGGTAATTTTGTTAAATTGTTCCAATATTTCAATGTTGCTTTGATCCTACAATCTCTTGTATATAATAATTTCACACCAGACATATAACTAGTATCTATGGAAATTGATAAATTTGTTATGAAATATTGAATAAGTGAATAATATGATGATTAAGGAATGCATGAAGTACATGTAGGATTGTTGTAGTTTTACTGTATTCAAATGTCCTGGCAAACATTATTTTTGACAAAATCAAATTTCTAAATCTTGTATCCTGATATCACAAGATTGAAAATTTGAATCTTGCAAGTATGGCAAGATATATTCAAAACTTTTTTATCCTCCAAAACTAATGAAATTCTTAAATAACTATGTGCTTTACCTTCAAGTATTAAGCTTGTCTAAGTAAGTTCTGTCATAATTTTATTTGAGGACTTTAGTTACTGATAGTCAATATAACATGTTCTAATGTTTTAATCTTTCTTTTTTTGAATTCTATTATTTTATTTCCTTTGCTGTACCCAATAAATGTAAGTTCATTTTTTGCTCAAAGAAATCTGCTAACTTAGCCAGGAAAGACAACTTTTGAACAAAAGCTTATCAGAAAATTAAACTGGATTTCACTGGGAATCAACCAGTTTGTTTCACTATCAAGAAAACAAAACAAATATCCCATTTCTTTTTCCTAAGGATATTTGACTTAAATAAGTATCTTGTCCAAAGCAATTTTCCGTTTCTTTCAACAAATCTAATTTTAATTTTTAACAAAGAAACAAATTACATATAAATAAAATATTACATCTATATCATGTGACTAGAAAACTACTACAGTGGCAAGCAATTAATCATAGTTTATTACACATATATTCCGACAGACCTCTATTGTAAATAGACCAAAAATGGCCACTAGACCCCATTATTTACTTTCAATTATTTGAAAACTGAGTAATGGGTAACTATTCTCACTTAAATCTAAATACATATGTTCAATAATTTTATTTCTTTCTGATTAGGCTCAGAAAATAAACCTTATTTTGAAACATAAGAATTAATATATCACACAAGAATGGCAATTTAAAATTCATATACTGTGTCAAAAATATTTAGGGGACTTATGAGAAATGAGGATCTCAATATTTCTACCTTTGGCCAATAAAAAGATTATGCCCTGGATACCCTGTTTCTTCACATACAGGGATTTAAAATTTATACACTTTGTCAAAAATAATTAACAGACTTTATGAAAAATTATCTCAATATTTCTACATTTGGTTCAAAAAAGAATGTATCTAGCCTTTCCTGGATACCATGTTTCTTTACAATTAAAACTGGGTTGATAATGTTTGACAGTGGACTTCACAAGCCTACCATCAGACACATGCTTTAGTAATGAAAATTTAGACCTCTCTATCAATCAGAGGATTTAAATGGAATTTCTTGTTACATGAAGGTTTTGATTTTCAAACTTAAATAAAATAAATACTAATAAAAATATCACAAAGGAACACAGGTTATAACACTGACAAAAATATAATCAAACTATATCAAACTCAGTAAATTATCAAAGGAAAAAAGAAAAAATTGTAAAATGTTAGTAAAAACCTATAAATAGTCAGCTATTCTGGGTTATAGGAATTCTCAAAACTACTGTGTATTCTTAGTAAGAAAATTTTGTTGTGACAAATAATAATAACAATAATACCTATCCATCTAGCAAGTGGGAAAACAAATAAAACCTTTCTAGTTAGCACTTTTTGAGAAGTTTATCTTACATTCAATGTCAGTGCCTTATGCAGGTACCAAAAAATGGGAACTAACAAAATAGCGTACTGAGATAATTGAAATCGTATTTCAAAGCTGGTACCAAAGACAGGTAACTTACAAAATGAGGAATTGAGATAAATGAAAACTTATTTCAAAGTGCGTTCCAACAAAAGATAGCTATCAAAATAGGGAATTGGTATAAATGAAATTGTCTTTGAAAGAAAAAAAATAAAGTATTAAATATAAACAAAATGGAGAAAAAAAATATTTAAATGAAATAATAATGTTCAAACTTAAGGTGGTACCAAACACCTCGACTAAAATTAATTTGGCTCTTTTAATTTTCATAAAATTTTGACAAAATATTAACTTTGACCCTTTGACAAAAATATAAAAATTTCAAAAAACTTGAACCACACACTTTATCTGAAAAATTTCATTGGATATACATTGTATAGCAGTTTGACAAACACTAATTTTGATCATTGAGAAGCTTAATATTTCCTTAACAATAGAACTTGATTAAAACGTTCAGCCGATTTTTACAGAGTTATCTCCCTGTAGTGTTATGTACCACCTTAAACCAATGACAGATAATTTTCTAGAAAAGGTAAAACATATACCTTTTGACATTTGCACACATAAAGCTAAAATATAAAAATAAAAAAAATAATGTAAAAACTAAAACAAAATATCACATAATAATAATAAAACTTCAATGGATTATTCTAAGTAGGTTTCATGAGGTCAAGAGGTTCTCTAAGAAATTCTTCAAACAAAAAAAAGTTAATCTTTACCAATTAACAACTAAGTATTGAATAAGAACTGTAAAATCAGAAATGTTTGCAATGTTTTTGTTTTTGAAAAAAATTGCAATTCAAGTTTTATTAGGCAGCAACAACATTTTTGTTACCTGTTGCAGTATTACCCGAAATCGCTATAATAAATCTCACATTTTTGTTCATTTTTCAATAATCGTAATAACAAATGCATGCAAAAATTTCTGAATTTACAGTATAACTGAAACAAGTGCTTATGTGTTACCATTCTGCACATATTTGAGAATTTATTTTAAGATTTTGTCTTTCTTATGTCCATCAACAATATTAAAAAGAGTGAACTTTTTAATGTCGATGTACAACTTTTTTGTTTACATTACAAAAACTCCCTGTCAGTATCAGTATTCATACTTTCTATCTTTACACTAGAATTTGATAATAATATATTCTGATAGTCAAGCATCATAAAATCTAATCTAAATATACAATTTAATAAAATGGTGGATTTCTTCAATTGTGAGTATTAAATCTGTTTTAAGAGGTAAACATTCCTCTAAAATTTAATTAAATCTAATGATAAAAAGTTATTGTACTTTTTTTTACTAATGTATTGTATTAAATAAACTTAGGCATGTTTAACCTACTTTACAGTCAAATTGAATTAAGAAATTTTGAGGACAGTGACATATGATCCAGCTAACTTTTACAGTTTTGGGAGTTGCAGTAAAAGAAAATGTAATGTAATATCCAACTTCATAACTCACTAAACAAAAAAACTATATGATTTGACAGTGTAATAAATTCAAAAGACATGGAATGATATTGGAAATGTTATTAAGGTCTACTAATTCTATTATATAAATTGAAAAAGAATATCAAATTTCTTTGACATAGCATTCAACAGTTCTTGATAAGTTGAACAAGTCATAAATCTAAAATTAATACATTGGTGCAATGAAAATAACGTGATTTTCCAGTAAAATAAAAATGTATATTTTCAATCATCTGAAGCCATGCAACAATGGGAGTTGACAAGACAATGACAATGACATTGCTTCAAAATAAATGGAAAATGTACAGAAAACGATAAACTTCCTTGTATTTTCTACTTTATTTCCATAAAAAAGTTCATGGTCAATTTAACAAAAAAGAATAACTAATCTACTTATGTAGAAAATAATTCAACTTGTGCCAGAACAACACTGATAATTAACTAATGCGCTACCGGGTATGCACATTTGTGAATTAATGTTTTATTGTCACTCATTGTATATTTTTCTACATTTGAATTCTTGGATTAGTTTTTTAAAATTCTTACAAAGCCAGAACATCAAAATCAAGGCCTCATCTTCTATTCCAATGTACTGCCTCTTTTAAATGGAAAAATTCTACATATGTCTATCTGAATTCAAAATTTTGTAATTTGCTTTATTCTGACGATTAAATAATATCATCCCAATATCGTTCATTATGTCTTATTGCATAATTCTAAGGTTAAAATCATTTGGTTTCTTTATATGGAATATCACTGGCCAAATAATATACCGTGGATTCATTATTATTCGTGGATTTCATGGGTAATTGTAAACCAAGAATTTAAATGTTCCACTACAAATTTTCAGTACGTTTTTATGCAGACTTTGGCAAAACCATGAATCAAATATACACAAAAATACATTTTTTTCTCAATCAGCAAAAATTGGTATCCAAGAAAAATAAATATATCTACAGAAATACAAAAAAAATCTTTGTTAAGAATTTTTTATTCTTCAGAAACTTAGAAAAAAAAACATGCAATAAAAAGCATTTATTACTTAATGCCCAATGATTCTGAACATTAAAATACATCCATTATCTATACTAAAATGTTACAGCATAACCATTTCATTTGAAAATTCTTGCATGATAATTTCAGAAACTTCCAATCTTTGGTCTAATGCAAAATAATAAAACAAATGCTTGTGAAGTATAAAAAAAATCTAAAAATGGCACAAAAATAATATCTATTACAACTCATCTACATTCATGCTTAAATCCTAAAAAATCTCATTTGAAAGCTTAATACATACTGCAAGCTAATTCATTTTCGTAAAAATGCTAACCATCATACAAACAAGCCTTGTCAACAAATTCAAAACTTTAGCTATACTTTGTCCTTTAAACTTTCTAAATTTGAAAGTACTCAAAACTTCAACCTAACTTTGACAATTATATTATGAATTTACAAAAAATCTTTTCTATAATTCTGTCTACAAAAATAAAGTAGCTTACAGTATAATTTGAGACAAAATGTTTAAAGAAGACATGGAATGTAACAAAACGTTGTGTAAAACATCAGATCATGGTTATGTTGTCGAGTGAATGTCAACTTCACCAGGCTCTGACATTACATGTCTACAGTCCAATAATGTAGAAAGTTCAAGCACAATCTTACATAACACAGGGTGTTCCAGTATCTCTTCTGTAGGCAATGGGGGATGAGACATTGGGTAGTAGCTGGGCCCCTGAAAAGTATTTATAACAATAAGAAGGATGATAAACTAGATTTTAAATTGAAATTATACCTCCTCAATTGTCTAGAAGTTCTATGACAAAAGCAATATGTCAAAGGTAAGTCACACAAGTATAGTTCAAGATCAGCAAGACATTTGTATAATGATTATAGTTAAAGGTTTTTTTATATCATTCTTTCAGTTCAAATATATTAGTTTTTCAGAATATAAATACCTGCTCATTTTTCATATCAACTGAATTTGAATGATTTAACAATAATTATCGCTTAAACATTTTACTTGCAAGTTTTCTGTTATGCAATTTAAGCAATTAAACTGTTCTGCTGTGGTCATCTATCATAAATAAAGTCACATATTAGATTCTTGTAAATAAAACAGACAATACTCTTTTTATACTTAATTTAACTCACTTTAAAGCCTCTGTGTAAGATGAGAACAATATAACAAAACACAAATCTCAACATGATGAGCCGTAAAAAGTCATCTCCAAGAAACTGTATGTAGGCATGATCTGAAATATTAAGATAAGTGTATATTGTATTTGAGATATCATACTTTGATAAGTCAGGAATACATTTGCAGTGGATATATGTTTTAGTATTGTTACTCTATATATATATATTTATGAAAATTCTTGGTTTTTTCACTGACAGTTGCAAACTTCAAGGCATGACTCATACTTGTTTAAAAGTAATTTTGGAGGAGAACATGCTTTTTATAGTTTCATAATGCTTTGAGTTTTGTTTTACTTAAGAATTATTAAGAATTGACTTCATATGTGGAATTCATGCATTTTTTTTTATATTCAATCAAATAAATACATTGTTGTAGTAGAATTGTACTTTTGCTTCAAACCAAAACAAAGAATCAATGGATGGGGGAAGTGTGTTTAATCAATCTCATTAATTTGTCACAGGAACTTTTGAGATAATTTTGTTAGTAAAATATAATTTGACAATATGATTGATTGACTAATTTTTGGTGCTTTCAAGCCACTTTCAGCACTATTGGCTATTTTGTGGCAGCTAGTTTTTGTTGATGGAGGAAGACAGAGTGACCAGAGAACAACGACCTTTCGGCAACAAGTAGAAGTACCCAGAGAGAACCATCCACCTTCGTGAGGAAAACTGGCAATCCTACTTAATTAAAATTGGAGTCAAAACAACTTCCTTGTGTAGGGCATGAACTCATAACCTCAATGCTGTTAGGCTAGTGCTACAGTAGTTGAACTACTTAGACCACTTGGCCAGTGAAGCCCCTTTGACAATATGTCATTCAGGTTTACAAAATATGAAAAAAATTATGATCAATGTTTATCACATGTTTTCTAAATGAAGCTAATCAGAAACCAGAACACATTGTGCTGACAACCAATGAACAACCATGTAACAAATGAACAACATAAGTTACTAACATACAAACCTATGCCACAAAGTAAACTCCATCCAGGTACTTACCTATTGACCTAGACTTAACAAATAGTTTTGAAGCTTCTGCCATAAACTTGTTGACTTGAGCCTGACATTTGTCCCATGTTGCTATCGATATTGACATATAGTTACATACTAGACAGAATGCCATCAATGGGGAATGTAAAAACAAGGTAAACAATTTTCCTTTCTGGTTTTGATCTGAAATAGAAAATGACCATTGTTAAAATTTCTGTACAGCTGTAAACAATGATTCTGAAACTACAAAACTAACAAGACTTAAAGAATATATATACTGTAGATTTATTATTATTTGTTGGATACCAAGTTTCATGGATTGTGGGTATCATGAATTTTGTGGGTACAGGTGAACCATAAATTTAAATGTTCAAAAAATTACAAATTTTCTGCAGATTTTGGCAAAACCATGAAATAAAATATCCAAAAAAATACTTTTTCTCAATCCAGGAATATTGATAGCTATGAAAACTAGAGGCTCTAAAGAGCCTGTGTCGCTCACCTTGGTCTATGTGAATATTAAACAAAGGACGCAGATGGATTCATGACAAAATTGTGTTTTGGTGATGGTGATGTGTTTGTACATCTTAATTTACTGAACATTTTTCCTGCTTACAATTATCTCTATCTATAATTAACTTGGCCCAGTAGTTTCAGAGGAGAAGATTTTTGTAAAAGATTACTAAGATTTACGAAAAAATGGTTAAAAATTGACTATAAAGGGCAATAACTCCTAAAGGGGTCAACTGACAATTTCGGTCATGTTGACTTATTTGTAGATCTTACTTTGCCGACATTTATTGTTTTTTACAGTTTATCTCTATCTATAATAATATTCAAGATAATAACCAAAAACAGCAAAATCACCTTAAAATTACCAATTCAGGGGCAGCAACCCAACAACGGGTTGTCCGATTCATCTGAAAATTTCAGGGCAGATAGATCTTGACCTGATAAACAATTTTACTTCATGTCAGATTTGCTTTAAATGCTTTGGTTTTTGAGTTAAAAGCCATAAACTGAATTTTACCCCTATGTTCTATTTTTAGCCGTGGCGGCCATCTTGGTTGGTTGACCAGGTCACGCCACACATTTTCAAAACTAGATAACCAAATGATGATTGTGGCCAAGTTTGGTTTAATTTGGCCACGGTGTTTCAGAGGAGAAGATTTTTGTAAAAGATTACTAAGATTTACGAAAAATGGTTAAAAATTGACTATAAAGGGCAATTACTCCTAAAGGGGTCAACTGACCATTTCGGTTATATTGACTTATTTGTAAATCTTACTTTGCTGAACATTATTGCTGTTTACAGTTTATCTCTATCTATAATAATATTCAAGATAATAACCAATAAAATGCTCCGCCGGGCGCAGCTTGATACGACCGCAGAGGTCGAACCCTGAACAGTTGGGGCAAGTATGGACACAACATTCAAGCTTGATACAGCTCTGAATTTGGATTGTGATTAAATATTTGACACAGGATAGGTTTCTGACACAGAATGAATGTGGTCTAAGAACTTAAAAATTTTAAATTGGACATTCACCTATTATGGTCCAATATCCAAAATCTAAATACATGGTTAGATTCAGCATATCAAAGAACCCCAAGAATTCAATTTTTGATGAAATCAAACAAAGTTTTATTTTAGACCCTTTTGACCTCAATGTGGACAAAGTTGATAACGGGGCCCAAAAATCAAAAATCTAAATACATAGTTAGATTCAGCATATCAAAGAACCCCATATATTCAATTTTTGTTGAAATCAAACAAAGTTTAATTTTGGACCCCGATTTGGACCAACTTGAAAACTGGGCCCATAATCAAAAATCTAAATACATGTTTAGATTCAGCATATCAAAGAACACTAAAAATTCAATTTTTGTTAAAATCAAACTAAGTTTAATTTTGGACCCTTTGGACCTTAATGTAGACCAATTTGAAAACAGAACCAAAAATTAAGAATCTAAATACACGATTAGATTCGGCATATCAAAGAACCCCAATAATTCAATTTTTGATGAAATCAAACAAAGTTAAATTTTGGACCCTTTGGACCTCAATGTGGACCAATTTAAAAACGGGGCCCAAAATCCAAAAACTTAATACACGGTAAGATTCAGCATATTAAAGAACCCCAAGAATTCAAGAATAAAACCCCATTGAAATTAATCAAGAAATAAGCAATTTATACGAAGTATCTTCTTTTGCACAATACTGTGCAATTGAATATTTCTTGCTATTGCGCAATACTGTACAATTGACAATTTCTTGCTATTGCGCAATATTGTGCTATTGGATATTTCTTGCTATTGCGCAATACTGTGCAATTGAAGATTTCTTGCTATTGCGCAATACTGTGCAATTGAAGATTTCTTGCTATTGTGCAATACTGTGCAATTGAAAATTTCTTGCTATTGCACAATACTTATTATATAATAATTTACACATCCTGTTTGGTGTGTATCTCCTACCATATCATTATTATTTGCTTTTAAATATAAATCAGAAATAACCAACTTAAAATGGAAAATTTTAAAAGAAAAAAAAGAAAAAAAAAATCCCCCCCCCCCCAAATTTTTTGAACCCCCTTATGATTCATCACCCCCAAACTCAATCCCAGCCTTCCCTTTGTGGTATGGTACCTTGCAGTACAATTTCAGAGAGATCCATACAATTGAACACAAGTTATTGTCTGGAAACTAGAAAAATGCTTATTTTTGGCCCCTTTTTGGCCCCCAATTCCTAAACGTTTAGGGCAATTACCCCCAAACTCAATTCCGGCTTTCCCTTTGTGATATGGAACCTTGTAGTACAATTTCAGAAATATCCAAACACTTACACACAAGTTATTGTCATGAAACTAGAAAAATGCTTGTTTTTTGCCCCTTTTTTTGGCCCCTAATTCCTAAAATTTTGAGGCAATTACCCCCATAATCAATTACAGCCTTCCCTTTGTGATATGGAACCTTGTGGTACAATGTCAGAGAGATCCATACACTTACACACAAGTTATTGTCTGGAAGTTACAAAAATGCTTATTTTTGGCCCCTTTTTGGCCCCTAATTCCTTAACTGTTGGTACCATAACCCCCAAAATCAATCCCAACCTTCCTTTCGTGGTATTGAACCTTATAATAAAATTTCATGGAGATCCATTCACTTAAACTAAAGTTAGAGTGCGAAAACCAATGTGTCTTCGGACGACGACGACGACGACGACGACGACGACGACGACGACGACGACGACGACGACGACGCCAACGTCATACCAATATACGACCAAAAAATTTTCAATTTTTGCGGTCGTATAAAAACAGCAAAATTTCCTTAAAATTACCAATTCAGGGGCAGCAACCCAATAACGGGTTGTCCGATTCATCTGAAAATTTCAGGGCAGATAGATCTTGACCTGATAAACAATTTTACTTCATGTCAGATTTGCTTTAAATGCTTTGGTTTTTGAGTTAAAAGCCATAAACTGAATTTTACCCCTATGTTCTATTTTTAGCCGTGGCGGCCATCTTGGTTGGTTGACCAGGTCACGCCACACATTTTTAAAACTAGATAACCAAATGATGATTGTGGCCAAGTTTGGTTTAATTTGGCCACGGTGTTTCAGAGGAGAAGATTTTTGTAAAAGATTACTAAGATTTACGAAAAATTGTTAAAAATTGACTATAAAGGGCAATAACTCCTAAAGGGGTCAACTGACCATTTCAGTCATGTTGACTTATTTGTTAATCTTACTTTGCTGAACATTATTGCTGTTTACAGTTTATCTCTATCTATAATAATATTCAAGATAATAACCAAAAACAGCAAAATTTCCTTAAAATTACCAATTCAGGGGCAGCAACCCAACAACAGGTTGTTCGATTCATCTGAAAATTTCAGGGCAGATAGATCTTGACCTGATAAACAATTTTACTTCATGTCAGATTTGCTCTAAATGCTTTGGTTTTTGAGTTATAAGCCAAAAACTGAATTTTACCCCTATGTTTTATTTTTAGCTGTGGCGGCCATCTTGGTTGGTTGGCCGGGTCACGCCACACATTTTTTAAACTAGATACCCCAATGATGATTGTGGCCAAGTTTGGTTAAATTTGGCCCAGTTGTTTCAGAGGAGAAGATTTTTGTAAAAGATTACTAAGATTTACGAAAAATGGTTAAAAATTGACTATAAAGGGCAATTACTCCTAAAGGGGTCAACTGACCATTTCGGTTATATTGACTTATTTGTAAATCTTACTTTGCTGAACATTATTGCTGTTTACAGTTTATCTCTATCTATAATAATATTCAAGATAATAACCAAAAACAGCAAAATTTCCAAGTAGTTTCAGAGGAGAAGATTTTTGTAAAAGTTTACGGACGACGGACGACGGACGCAGGACGACGGACGACGGACGCAAAGTGATGAGAAAAGCTCACTTGACCTTTCAGGTCAGGTGAGCTAATAATGAATCCAAAGATGGGATTGTCATCATATTCCCAACTTAGATACTGACATATGGTTTGAAGTTTTGAACACTTGTCCATTGTTAAGATGTGTATTGTGTTACTGGCTTATTGTCTGACATTTACTCCACTTTTTTTTTTCATTTACAATAAGTTAAATAGTTCAGAGCTCTAGGTGAGTTCCAATTAAATTGATTTGAAGTACGATTTTGAAATATTAAATGGAATTCTTGAGGATGTGAAATATTTAAGTTTAAGTCATACAAAAACCCTACAAACAAAGTTAATTTGTTCTGAAGTGGTAACTAGATATTGCTTTTGACAGAAACAAGTCATTTATTTACTGTACGTTTGATATACAAGGTAAAAAAGAAAGAAAGCTGGTCAATTTAAATTTACAACATGCAGAGATCGATTGGTTGATAGATTGTGGCAATTACTTCATGCATTTGCCTGACGATGCAGAGATTGGTGAAATACATGAGACTTTTAATTTAACTGACTACTTTTTTTTCCTACAAACTGTTGCCATCTGCTATAATACTGTAGATTCATTTATTTTCATTGATATCAATTTTTCGTGGATTGAAGAAAAAATGTTCTTTCCTAGATATTTGATTTTGTGGTTTTGCCAAAGTCTGCCATATAAACCCAAAGAACTTATACTTGACTAAACATATAAATTTATGGTTTACTTATATCCACAAAATCCACGAAAATTGGTATCCCACAAATAATAATGAATCCACAGTAGACCTTTGAATTGTAATTCTAACTGTTTCAAGTTTCTATATAATCTTATACATTCAAATATTATCTGAAAATAAGTCAAACAACACACCAATACCTAAACCACAGAACTTGATTGTAAACATCAAGAAACCTACATGCAAAAAAGCTACTTTTTTCATTTTAAGAAAACAAAATATACAAGCAAGAATCTATAAAGCCTTTCTACAAGCAAGCACCATTACCATTCAACAAAATTATTTACAATGCAAACAAATCATTCTAAACTGTATTTGAGATAACACATACACTAAACCAGCTTTCCATAGCTATAGAAGCATTATACCTACCAGTATACAGTGTGAAAGAGTTAGAGGATATGGGTAAAAAATGGTGACTTTTAAATGGGGAAAGGGAAGGGGTCTACAGGTAGTTATGACTACATTAGTAGTAGCAAGTTTTTTTTTCATTAAGGGGAAAACACTTAGAGCTTCTGTTAAAAAAAAGAAGCTAAAATAGACATTTTTCCACATTAAATCTAATTTCTTAAGAGTACAATCAGTGTTTTGAATCCTGTCTTAAAAACATATATAGATCTAAAATAAATGGATAAATTTTATGAAAAATATTTTCTTAGCCTTTTCTTGCTCTTATCAGTTTTATCGACAGCAAACTAAAATAAAATTACAGTACTGTGCTAGTTTACTAAATTTTCAATATCACAACAGTCATTTGTGAGAATCTCAATTTCTGTGGAACTATAAAATTAATTTCTTGTCTATAGCCACAATAAGACAACACCAAAACCAAAAATATGTATTTAGATTCTCTCTACTAATGTATAAAAGACATTGTTACAGTTATTCTTTCTGCAGGAAAAATACAAATAAAATTATCAAATTATAGAAAAATGTTCATATTTCTCTTAAATCTTAAATTCTTACAGTAGTTTTGGGTAATTCTAGAATAAGAAACAAAAAGAACTAAAATTCTATATCATTCTAACCTTTTCCAACAATATCAACATTGTTTTCAATTGGAAACTTTTGTATTTGTTCATAGATTTTTATTTAAATGTTTATTGTAAAAGTTGTGACAAATGAGAAGGTTTGATATGGCTGGGCTATGGCCCTTATTTCTAACTTGTATTTCAATTAAGGATTTCTTAGCCATTATCACAATGAATCAAAGCTTAAACAATGACTAGAAAGGAAATATGTCTTTTTTGTTGAAAATTTTCATATCAGACTTCTTTTCATGATGTCACAAATTTTCAAGAGAATCTAAATAACGCCAATCAAATACACGTGTTATCATACATCCATAAAAATCAACACATAATTTACATACTTCTTTCTGAAAATAAAAATAGCAGAATATATGTTATAAATATCTCAAAACCAGACAATAGTTTAATTACTTGAAATTACTTATTAAATAATATTTAATCAAACTGCATTTTAATATTTTTTATGTACAGAAACTATGACGGACTTTGTAATTTAAGACTTTTGGCAATTAAGTACTGTATATTCATCAATTTTTAAATGTGTTTTATTATTGTGAAAAAGTGTGACAGTATATGATTTCTAAAAATTAGATGTGTTTTATTATTGTGAAAAAGTGTGACAGTTTATGATTTCTAAAAAAAAAACCTCGCATTATTTTTATGTAGTATTTCCTGGAAATTGCAATAATCAATCTCACTTTTTTATCCTTTTTTCAACAATCATAAAAATAAATGCACACAATAATTTCTGAATTCACAGTCCTACCTAATTCATAATGTTTTATCATTATTGTAACTAAACAGTTCAAAAAACTCTTTCCCTGACATTATATCTTAAATTCATTCAAAATCTAAATTAAATTTAAAAATAAAAAAAATCTAATCCTACACAAGATAATAGCCTACATACAATTTATAGTATGCCAACTAAGAGCAAATAAGGTATTGAGAGAATCTACAGGCTCAAGAGAGGTGCAACAGTATCATACTACTAAGATATCACAGATAACCTCCCTTGTAAAAACTTATTGTTAGGTAATTCCAATAGAACATGGAAGTTGTTAGGTAATTCTAATAGAACATGGGTTGCATGTGAATTATGTCACAATTAAAATTGAAACTTCACTTGTATTTAGAACAACTCTGGAAATCAAAAGGACTTTTGTGCTGGTGTTCTGTGCTAGGAAGTTATTTAAAATCATTCTTAAAGTAAGTTTACATGTATCTGTTCAATTTTTTATTCCTTAAGGGTTGGTTTTCTATAACTTTTTGGCTTCCTCAAAACAAAATGGCTGCCTTTTAACCGTGTCTTATAGGTTTGCTTCGAGGTACAAAAGCTAAAATTTTTCCTATTAGAATCAAAATAATTCTATCATGCCATGCTCTATGCTCATTTAAATATTGGTAGGCATTATATTTGAATTTGACAGATATAGAAATGGAATCAATTCACAATGGAAAGAAATGCATTCTAAATTGTCTTTCTTGTTTGAAAATACAAATAATGCACCTTTCTTGAACCTATACTGGACAGAACCAAGAGAACCATAAGTAGGAAAAGGATTTCAGCAAACTAACAAACCTATAATAGGTTGATTAACAGCTAAAAAATAAAAACATGCATTATAAAGAAATGACTATACATATAACAAACCAAGTAAGCAGAGTTATATTCTACATAGTTTTGATAATTTCCATGTAATACAATGCATACTGAAGCAAAAGTTGAAACATATATCAATGTCAACTAACAAGCTTTCGCTAGGAGTTCCTTATTCATGCAATTCATTTCAGAGAAAAATTTATGTCTTAGTATACTTTTTATCTTTTAAGTAATCACAAAAAAGTACACAATAATTATTTTGGGGAAATAGAATGGAATTTTCATGCATTTTTTTTATATCTTCTAGCTGATTTCTGAAAAAAATCTAAATCCTAAGAGACATTATTGTGAAATATTAAAATATTCTATTAAATGTAGTCTTTTGTTATTAATGTATCTTAAAGATGTTTACCTTGCATGGCATGAGGGACCTGTTCTGGTGATAGAAAGCACACAACTGGCTGTCCGAACAAATTTGGAAAATTCTGAATGAGAACAAAATATTGCATCATCAACTTTCAAATATACAATTTGCACAATTAAAAAGCCACAAAAGATCAAAATAACCACTAAAAATTTTTGAATTAAAAACGGTCTACAGGTGTGTATAATATGCATCCCCTCTACCAACTATATGTCTTGAGTATTATTCACGACCAAATACAGTATATTATTACTTATGAAACATGATTGACTAGATTTGTCAATGGTATGTTCACAACCTAAATATTACACATCTTTCTTTAAACTATAATAAAATGCTCCGCTGGGCGCAGCTTGATTTGACCGCAGAGGTCGAACCCTGAACAGTTGGGGCAAGTATGGACACAACATTCAAGCTTGATACAGCTCTGAATTTGGATTGTGATTAAATATTTGACACAGCATAGGTTTCTGACACAGAATGAATGTGGTCTAAGAACTTGAAAATTTTAAATTGGACATTCACCTATTATGGTCCAATATCCAAAATCTAAATACATGGTTAGATTCAGCATATCAAAGAACCCCAAGAGTTCAATTTTTGATGAAATCAAAAAAAGTTTAATTTTGGACCCTTTTGACCTCAATGTGGACAAAGTTGATAACGGGGCCCAAAAATCAAAAATCTAAATACATGGTTAGATTCAGCATATCAAAGAACCCCATATATTCAATTTTTGTTGAAATCAAACGAAGTTTAATTTTGGACCAGATTTGGACCAACTTGAAAACTGGGCCCATAATCAAAAATCTAAATACATGTTTAGATTCAGCATATCAAAGAACCCTAAAAATTCAATTTTTGTTAAAATCAAACTAAGTTTAATTTTGGACCCTTTGGACCTTAATGTAGACCAATTTGAAAACGGAACCAAAAATTAAGAATCTAAATACACGGTTAGATTCGGCATATCAAGGAACCCCAATAATTCAATTTTTGATGAAATCAAACAAAGTTAAATTTTGGACCCTTTGGACCTCAATGTGGACCAATTTAAAAACGGGGCCCAAAATCCAAAAACTTAATACACGGTTAGATTCAGCATATTAAAGAACCTCAAGAATTCAAGAATAAAACCCATTGAAATTGATCAAGAAATAAGCAATTTATACGAAGTATCTTCTTTTGCACAATACTGTGCAATTGAATATTTCTTGCTATTGCGCAATACTGTACAATTGACAATTTCTTGCTATTGCGCAATATTGTGCTATTTGGATATTTCTTGCTATTGCGCAATACTGTGCAATTGAAGATTTCTTGCTATTGCGCAATACTGTGCAATTGAAGATTTCTTGCTATTGTGCAATACTGTGCAATTGAAAATTTCTTGCTATTGCACAATACTTATTATATAATAATTTACACATCCTGTTTGGTGTGTATCTCCTACCATATCATTATTATATGCTTTTAAATATAAATCAGAAATAACCAACTTAAAATGGAAAATTTTAAAAGAAAAAAAAAAAGGAAAAAAAGAAAAATCCCCCCCCCCCCCCAAAGTTTTTGAACCCCCTTATGATTCATCACCCCCAAACTCAATCCCAGCCTTCCCTTTGTGGTATGGTACCTTGCAGTACAATTTCAGAGAGATCCATACACTTGAACACAAGTTATTGTCTGGAAACTAGAAAAATGCTTATTTTTGGCCCCTTTTTGGCCCCCAATTCCTAAACGTTTCGGGCAATTACCCCCAAACTCAATTCCAGCTTTCCCTTTGTGATATGGAACCTTGTAGTACAATTTCAGAAATATCCAAACACTTACACACAAGTTATTGTCATGAAACTAGAAAAATGCTTGTTTTTTGCCCCTTTTTTGGCCCCTAATTCCTAAAATTTTGAGGCAATTACCCCCAAAATCAATTACAGCCTTCTCTTTGTGATATGGAACCTTGTGGTACAATGTCAGAGAGATCCATACACTTACACACAAGTTATTGTCTGGAAGTTACAAAAATGCTTATTTTTGGCCCCTTTTTGGCCCCTAATTCCTTAACTTTGGTACCATAACCCCCAAAAATCAATCCCAACCTTCCTTTCGTGGTATTGAACCTTATGGTAAAATTTCATGGAGATCCATTCACTTAAACTAAAGTTAGAGTGCGAAAACCAATGTGTCTTCGGACGACGCCGGACGACGACGCCAACGTCATACCAATATACGACCAAAAAATTTTTAATTTTTGCAGTCGTATAAAAAGGGACCTAAAATTCTTATAAAAAACATATATATCATGTAGATTATTAAATGAAATGATTTTTTGGACAAACGATTTATCAAAGCAGTTTTTGTATTGAAAGGGATACACATGGGACTTAAATAGTCAAATTTTGTTACTATTGTTAAAAGAATTATAATCAAGTTAGTAAACTTGTAAATTTCCACTTCATAAATTTGGAAATTGAAATTTAACTACATCCACGATACCATGGATACTGATAAAATTCAATCATAACTTTTTTCATTTGTTAAAAACTATATCTTATTTTTATTCTTGAAATCATAACAGGTAATGTTTTATATAATTTGATTACCTAGGAACTATCTTTAAGTGCATTTTTAATTAAATAAATTGACTTCACTTCAAAGATAATTTATGCTTCCAATTACGGGCAGATTTCATATAAAAAGTTGGCTAATATTGTGTTTCACACTTTCTGCAAGTCCTTTACATATCTTCTATGGTTTGAATAATTGTGTAAAGTCCAGAATTATGCCCATCTTAAAATGTCGAGTGGTGACATAAAGGCAGATTGGCTGGATAAAAACATGGGGATAGACAAGGGCAATTTAGTTTACCTACATATGCGTACTATACACAGCCGAATACGGTGAGTGGTAATCATAAGAACATCTATATAACAATACACATACCTGGAATGCAGAGCTGTTGTCACTATCAACAATTAGAAATAATGGTTTTCTTGTGTAAGGATATAGATCTCCTGGATGTAAACTGCAATAATAGAAAATTGTTATCCTCAGATCAAAATGAAATTGATTAATAACATTTATTCTTCTTCTGTTATCTAAATCAAATGTTTTATTAAATGTTTTGTTTGACAGCTTGTAATAAGAATTTACAAAGGTTTTTAATAACTCTGAATTACATCTTCAAATTCTATATAGGAGGATGTATTTGTGATGATTTTCCTTTATTTCAATTGACAATTTTACAAATAATATTAGAAAATGCATACTTTTGTTTTTTTTTGCATTGGTGACTTTTAAGGATAGCCAGTGTTACATTTTCTAATTTCATAATTTTGGAGCAAACCAAATTAATATCATATATAAATTTCAGGCAAATATTTTTACTTTTGGCAGTAGATAAACATTTGTTTGCAAGTTGACAGTAAGGAATAAATATTGTCTTTATATCAGATCATCTCAAAATTCACTCATATATTCATGTCTATTTTCCATCATTATTGAAATGTCATTTCAAAAAAAGTGCACATGCTCAAATGTCTTGCCTGCTTTACTGAACTTAATTGATTCTATGTTGAATGTCTTTAAGATAAAGGCTTTACTACAACCATAACATAAACTTAACATATCAAAGATCCATGTAAATGAATTCCAGGTCAGATTAACCACGCCGGATATGTACACCTAATCCAATCAATCCATACACCAAAAACAGTAGACCTATTGCTTAAAGGAACAGACCTAACCACAAAAACCTAACCTTGACCATTGAACCATGAAAATAAGGTCACGATCAGAGGAACACATACAATCATTCCATACATATAGTTGACCTACTGCTCATAGTGTCTGAAATACAAGATTCAGCTGAAATTAAAATTTAATATTGAGTAATAAACTGTGAAAATGTGGTCAAGGTCAAATTGAACCCAGCTAGATAGTTTTGTACACTATACAATTAATCTATACACTTAATATAGTTGATCTATT
Source organism: Mytilus californianus (assembly GCF_021869535.1). Lineage (NCBI taxonomy): Eukaryota > Metazoa > Mollusca > Bivalvia > Mytilida > Mytilidae > Mytilus > Mytilus californianus. The sequence continues at coordinate 63,141,886 of NW_026262668.1, read as the reverse complement.
GATTATAGTATTGCTTATGGTATTACCAAACCACAAAAACCAAAATATTGACCAATGAACCATAAAGATGAGTTCAAGAACAGATGATACCTCAGACAGGCATCATACCACATCTTCTTTTTTATATGTACACCTTACAATCATTCCATACACCAAACATAGTTAACAAATACATTGACCAATGCACCACAGAAATTGGGTCAATGTCAGAGGACACCTGCCAGAGACATATACACCTTAGGCCAAAAAAAAATGCATGTCTGTTTAAGGTTACGTCATTAAAAAAAATATGGTAGGTAGGTCGGTATTTCCATTTTATTTTATTTTTTCATTTTATTTTTTGCGACATGATTTTGAGTCGTGCAGTCCATCTTGCCGTGGTCTGAGTTATCCATGGGCAGAGTTTACCTGTATTTTTAATGATTGGATTATTTCCCTTGGTTATTGATTGAAAAAAAAATGGCGGTAAAGTGTTTATTTCATCACATGAGCAGCGAGTTTCTTAAAACAGCTGTCATATTCACGATTGTGAACATTTAGATGTATCAGGCAATTGATTTATTTTATTGGCAACTCTAACTATGCTTTTGTCCAGAGTTCAGTTAATTTTTCACTTTACGACCGGAATAAAATGACTTGGGGTCGTTGCTCAAAAGTAGGGTCAGTCGGGTACCGTAAACAGACATATTTTTTTTTTGGTCTTACAATCCTTCCATGCATAAAATATGGTTGATCTATTGCTTTAATATAGTATATAACAAAACAGACCAAAACACAGAAACTTAACATTGACCAATGAACCATGAAAATTAGGTCAAACATGTACACCTTACAATCATTCCATACACCAACTATAGTTGACCTTTGAGAAACAGGCTTAACTTTAACCTTGATCACTAATGCAGGAAATAAGCAGCAGGTAAAGTGAACCCTGTCTAATGAACATGTTGACCTTGCAGGGATGCAATATACCAATTATAATTATCCTTATACAAGTACTCCTAATAAAAGAGGTATTTAAATGACAAAAACTATACTGTTTTTATGCTGAACCATGGAAATGAGGTAAAGGACACTGGACATAAAATAGACGGATACTTTGAAACATAAGATTTCTGTATACAAGGTATGAAGCATCCAGGTCTTCTACCTTTTGAAACATAAAAGTTTTATACAGAAAGTATACACCGCAACTGTTGCCACAGCTGGATTACTTTTTCCTATTCTCTCATTCTGCGATTTTCTTACAGGTGGGACAGAAACTTTGCATTATTTATTGTGATTATACCAATTTGATGATATTAAACATTTGAATTTACCAGTTGGATTCTTTCAACATTCCTGGTCTTCTGTTTTTATTGATAATATCAGCATCTTTTCTACTGTTACATATCACACCTCCTAAATCATAGGCAGCTGAAATGTAAAATGTACCATGTAATGTATACATATCACACCTCCTAAATCATAGGCAGCCGAAATGTAAAATTTATCATGTAATGTAAACATATAACACCTCCTAAATCATAGGCAGCCGAAATGGAAAATGTATCATGTAATGTAAACATATAACACCTCCTAAATCATAGGCAGCTGAAATGGAAAATGTATCATGTAATGTAAATATATAACACCTCCTAAATCATAGGCAGCCGAAATGGAAAATGTATCATGTAATATAAATATATAACACCTCCTAAATCATAGGCAGCCAAAATGGAAAATGTATCATGTAATGTAAACATATAACACCTCCTAAATCATAGGCAGCCGAAATGTAAAATGTATCATGTAATGTAAACATATAACACCTCCTAAATCATAGGCAGCCGAAATGTAAAATGTATCATGTAATGTAAACATATAACACCTCCTAAATCATAGGCAGCCGAAATGTAAAATGTATCATGTAATGTAAACATATAACACCTCCTAAATCATAGGCAGCCGAAATGTAAAATGTATCATGTAATGTAAACATATAACACCTCCTAAATCATAGGCAGCCAAAATGGAAAATGTATCATGTAATGTAAACATATCACACCTCCTAAACCATAGCATAGGCAGCAAAAATGGAAAATGTATCATGTAATGTAAATATATAACACCTCCTAAACCATAGGCAGCCGAAATGGAAAATTTATCATGTAATGTAAATATTTAACACCTCCTAAATCATAGGCAGCAGAAATGGAAAATGTATCATGTAATGTAAATATATAACACCTCCTAAATCATAGGCAGCTGAAATGGAAAATGTATCATGTAATGTAAACATATAACACCTCCTAAATCATAGGCAGCTGAAATGGAAAATGTATCATGTAATGTAAACATATAACACCTAAATAAATGGCAGCCGAAATGTAAAATGTTAAAAAAAATCATATGTACCTACCACCTATATCATAAGGTTATCTTGAATAAATTAACTACTTTGACATTGTTGCAAGAAAAAGACACATTCTAATTCTCCGTGAATCAGGTCAAACAATATACCTACAGAATTGAATTTGACTTTTTCTTTATAAGGGGAGCCAAGGAAGACATACTTCATAAATGTAAATCCAAAGTAAAACTTACCATCATCAGTGTGCTTGGCATTACCTAAACTACCATCTGCAGACAAATATAATAACATGGCACCATTTGGAGGGAGTTCTTTAAAACCAGAGGCTAGAAATGTATTCATTTGACTATATGTTGGTTTGTACAATAAATATTTGTGTGGGTTATCTCTCTTGGAATTTTTGTCACCATTTTCCTGAAATGAAATCACAAGAATTATGAACTACTGTAAATTCAGAAATTATTGTGAGGTTTTTATTAATGCGAATAATGCGATTGAGTGAGTATCGCAATAATAAGAACTCGCATTCTGATATCTGATATAAATAACTGTATGCAGATTGTCATGCAATCGCAATAATTAATCTCGCATTTTTGTCCTTTCCACAAAAATCGCAATAATAAATGCACGCAATAATTTCTGAATTTACAGTATTCGCATATGCAACTTCTGATTAAGTTAGTAGTCCTTTCATAAGGCTTTTGTCAACTTTCTTACAAAAACCAGCTCACATCAACTTACATTCATATACTTTTTCAGTGTCTGATCTTGAAAATAGTTCTCATTCAACAAGGAGTTTGGCAGAAAAATAATCCTTGTATTTAGATAATAACTGATATTTCATAATCAAATAAATGAAGTTAAGACTTACAAATGGTGGTCTACCAGGAGCAGGAGAAGCATCATATATCTGGGTTCCTGTAAAATCTTCTTGTGGTTCTCTTTCTAATGTCTGTAGCACCCTGAACATATCAAGTGTCAATTCACTAAACTTCACCTGAAACCAAAATCTTGCACATTAGTCAGAAGGAAATAAATATTTTACTGAATACATAAAACTCAATAATTCCCCCAAAAAATACCATGAAAGCCAAATCTTAAACATTTCCTATTTTTGTACAACTTGGGTACATGTCTACAACTCCTTCAAATAACAAACTGGTAATTTGACTTTCACTATTAGACCAAAATATAAGTATTTGTTTCTATCAATAGTGAAAATTTAAATACTTCAAAGCTTAAAGTTTTTCCTCTATCAATGTCTTTCATCTGATTCTATCTGATCAATGTTTTTTTTTCTACCAAGTGTCAGGGGAGGCAACCCCCATTTCTTGAAATATTCTTACCTGATCTGCTGTATTTCCCACGATGATAATTTCTTGTAATGCTAAATACACTGGTGTACTTTTGTCTAATGGGGGTGTGTTTAATGGTGTTAGTCTGTGTGACAACAAGAAATAGTTTGGGTCCACATCATGGATGTCTATTAAATTGTCCGACTGTAAAAAGAAAATGTATATTAACCAATTCAATATAAGACATACTAAATTTTTTCACATTGTTCTATTTTTTCATATTGGAAAAGAATCAATTAATTCAACACCATGTAACATGAAGATTTAGTTCACAACTTTACATGGCAAATTTGAAAATAAAGCCTACGTGAAGTAAAATCTCAATAAGATTATGAACGGCTTTAATCTAATATTTCATCAAGTTCCATAACAATCAATTTTTTTTCAACAACTATATTAACAAACAACAAATATAATTTATACTCCAATAACTGAACACAGTATCGCTAACAATAGTCAAAATGTATGCATGTAATGTTGGTATGGCATGTCAAGATTAGCAGAACATCAGACACAAAAAGATTTAGAAGTAGCACTTTTCTCACATAAATTAAATCAAAATTATTACATTTTATCAAAGACATAAATGTAAAGGAGCATGATATGATAGCAATGATTTCATTCTATTGGTTTTATAATATATGTTTGGTCAATTTCATAATATTTTTATATACATGTATCTGTTTTTGTTCTTTTTCATTACAAAGATACAGTAATGTCCTAGCAATTGGAATATGGGCCTCTTTTTACTTTAGGGGTCCCAACTCATATATAGTTGTGAAAAACTATTATTTACCCTTAACCTTGTCGTTTACCCGTATCTATCCCTAACACTAACCCTAATCCTAAAACTTAACCCTAACCTAGAACATCCCACACTTAACCATAGCCATAAATGAACCCTAACCCTACAATAAAAGAAGGCCGGAATGTGATCAATATTATTCTGATTCCAGTTAACAATACTATCAAAAGACAAATATAGTGATAAACAATTCAGTAATGTAAAAGATTTTACACATATAAAACTATGTATAAAACATCTAGTCATTTTATGCAATTAGTATTTGTAAAGTATATCAATCTAAATAATTACTTCTAAAAATGCATTGATTTCTCCCACTACTAAGGTCCATTCCATTTGATCTTCTGGTTCATATGTTAATGTGTAGTCTTCTATCTGTGCTTGTAATTCCTTCACAAAATATAACCAAACAGTAAATCTCTGTGTTTGTTTTTATATGCAATGAAGTATTGGACATAAATAATTGTTAGTTATAGTTGTGTTAAGATTGCCAATGAGACAACTATCCACCACTTCAATAAAGTAGATGTAAGCAATTATAGGCCGCCATATAGTCCATATTTGGGAAATAACAATGTTAACTTTTTTTAAATAATCAGCCATAGTGTTTGCTATTATTCTTCAAAGTAATACCTAAAATCTAGACAAATCTCAAATGGGAGAAAATTATTTCAACTTGAAAATATTTTCTTGCTTCTTTGCCCTATTGTACAATGGCTATTGACTGTTTGTTGGGGCATCAACAATTAACTCCCCTGAAATTGTATCATCTCCCTTTTACAGGTAGGTAAATTTTGTTTGGACCATTAGCCATAATATATATGTATTATTTAAATATAAAAATGATTGATAAAATGTTTTAAAGTCAACACATACCTTTACTAAATCTTTAACCAGTTTCATTCTTTTCAGCAACAAACATACAACTATAAATCTGGCATAAAATCTTAGTTTTTTCACCATCAAGTCAGATCTGTAAGAAACCATATAGAGCAGTTTAATAAATCATAATGCTTTTTAGATTACTTCAGTTTTAAGCAGTACTAGTTCTGAAAGCAATTTTATTTCATTTTTTTTAGAAATACTTTTCTAGATTAAAATGAAGAAGGTGTTATTGTTCTGTATGCAGGGATTCCATTACAAGGTTGCATCATGCTTAGTTGTTTCTTATTTCACCATCTGAACTGGTTACTTTGGGAACAGATTAATACATATACTTGGTGACAACTTAAAATCGACTTCATCTTTGTGGCTATAACTGTAAAGGAAAACACTATAAAATGGTTTACAAACAACCTGTCTGGATGTATGTCGTAAACTAAAAAAAATACTATTACATTTTTTCATAAAGTACCAATTTTCATAGATTTCATGACCACCTGAAAAAATGTCAGTGAAAAAGTACTAACAAAATATCAATTAACCTTGGCGTTCAAAGACTTCATAAACCATTCAATAACAAAGTTATGATTTTTTCAATTAATGCTTTCTTGATATGTGAATTATGAATATAATTTTTTTTTTACAGTTATCATTTATACCATGAAATTATCTTCATTTTGTTCATTTTCCTAAGTTAAATTAAAGACCCCCCCCCAACTCCAAAATCTGGTCACATACATGTATACTGACCAATATATTAAACAACTGGCATGAATCTATAAGTTGATTATAAACAACAATTTAATAATTTGATAGAAATTTAATCACTACACCTTTCTTTTATATATTGATTGATTGGTGTTTAACACCACTTTAAGCACTATTGGCTATTTCGAAGAGGTCAGTTTTTTAATGGTGGAGCAAGCTAGAGAGTCCAGAAAGAACTATGACCTTTTGGCAGAAAAATTGCGTTTCCATGTCAATTAAGTTGGAGTTGAGGTGCCATGTTCTTTCATATAAGTGTTAGGTATGTGTACATGTACATAGATTAGGCAGTTCATATACTGTCATTTAAACAAATTATGTAATTCTTTATTAAGGTGAAATATATGACAGTATAAACATCAAAATAACATAAGTTCAATTTTCATTAATGATATTCTACTGCAAAATGAACATGCTATAATTAATGGTGCATTATCAATACCTAATAAAGATTACCAATAATAAATACACATATTAAATTCTGAATTTGTGTATTTTACATTTCATTGAATTGGGAAAAAATAAATGAATTTATAAAATCAATGATTCAAAACAATTACTACTGCCAAAAGATGAAGTTTATACAGGGATGCTTACTAGGTGAAATAATGAAATTAGTCTGATGAACAGATATCCCATAGGAATACAGGAATTTGGAATATTACCCTAATCTCATTTATTTGAAAGCATTTCTTTATTTCTACAATTTTTGTTAAATTTCAATAATACCTGTTACAGTATCATGAGGTCAAGTGTCAATGTGACAAAAAAACTGGTAGTTGAATTTTAGATCATAACTGAAGGTTGTAAAATTCTTTCCGATTGATTCTACATATTTTGTATACAGTCAAATGAAATATAAAATATGTGGTTTTTTGAAAAAATAAAACACAGGTGAGTCAAGTTCATAAATGATCAATGGATAGTAACAAGAAAGGTTCATATGGTTTTTTGTCTCACTTGTGCTAAAAATAAACTACAAACCTCTCTTCTTTATTAGCTTTTGAATAATATCCTCTATTCCTAATGGCAGAGTAAAAACTAAAGGCCTCATTTAAATAGTTAGTTTCACTTGTTCTTAAACTGAAATAAATAAAAATAAAAATTTGCAAGGTTATAGAACAGTGAAGTAATACATGTATAGCAATTTGAATACCATTAATTCAAGAAAACATATTTTCTCTTTTTTCCTTGCTGGCCTGACATGAAGTCAGATAAGTCAACAGCTTTGAAATTGCTTTTTATCTTAAAATAAGTTTTATATAAAATAAAAATTCGTAAGGGTTCCGCGGAACCCAGTGTCTCGCCTACTTTTGCTGTTAATCGCAGGCTCAACAAAAATGAGGAAAAAAATTAATAGAAATATTCCTTTAGATACTTTCTTTTGATTGTAAGAAGCTTCTGTCAAAGTTTGGTATAAATCCAGGATAGTTTATGAATCTAATTAATGTTTTAAAAACTTTAACTGCAGACTGTATTTAATGTTAACTGGAAGAAAAACTAAGCCCATTTATAAGTAAAATACGGATAAACAGGTACAAAATTTTAACAAAATTTCCTTCTAGATACTAACTTTTGATCATAAACAAGCTTCTGTCCAAGTTTGGTACAAATCCAGGATAGTTTAAGAAAGTAATTAAAATTTTAAAAACTTTAACCACAGAGTGAATGTATTGTTTCCTGGCGGAAAAACTAAGTCCATTTATAAGTAAAATACGGAAAAAAATGAAAATTTTTTTTAACAAATTTACTTCTGGATACTATCTTATGATCATAAACAAGCTTCTGTCCAAGTTTGGTACAAATCCAGGATAATTTAAGAAAGTTATTAAGATTTTAAAAACTTTAACCACAGAGTGAATGTAATGTTTCCCAGCAGAAAAAACTAAATCCATTTAATTTTACAAGTAAAATACAGAAAACAGGAATTTTATTTTTGCAAAATTTACTTCTGGATACTATCTTATGATCATAAACAAGCTTCTGTCCAAGTTTGGTAGAAATCCAGGATAGTTTAAGAAAGTTATTAAAATTTCAAAAACTTTAACCACAGAGTGAATATTTGTGGACGCCGCCGCCGCCGACGGAATGTAGGATCGCTATGTCTCGCTTTTTCGACTAAAGTCGAAGGCTCGACAAAAACTGAGTCATATCTTTAACCTTCGAACAGGTTACTTTCTCTTAGGACAAGTAATAAACTAAATCTTTTTCTCCAAGCAAAAGGGATTTGCTAGATAACAGAATATGGAAACATTCATCTTCCTGTGTAATTAAGTTGGTTTAACTTCTGAAATACGAAGTTTAATACTAAAAGCTTTAGCCACCATTGGATTAGCATCCCTATGCATCATATTCTGCAACATTCCTAGGGATAAGCATCATTGCCTCGCTTCCAGAAACATTTGACAGAAACAAGAAAAGCCCAAAAGACATCTACAGGTCAACATAGTCTCCAACAGCAGACTTATGCATATATTGTATGTCATGCTCTATATTTACACATCAGCACTGATCATAATATTTTTTTTATTTTAAGGTGTCAAGAGAAACTTCCCTATCTATAATCATGTTTCTTAAGGATTATAATCTTTGTTCTGGAGGATGGCAGATATAAGATGAAAAGAGATTAATGATGCCCAATTGCAACACAAAAATAAATTTATGAGAAGATGTCCAAAATGAAACAAGAGTGCACACGCTGAAATGTCTCGCCTTCTTTACTGACCATTGATTTTATGTTGATAGTCCTAAATATAAAGCTTTACAAAAAGTATCACATAAACTTAACATGATCCAAGAAAATGAGGTCAAGGTCAGATAAACCAAACTGGAAATACATGTACACCTTACAATCATTCAATACACCAAATATAGTTGACCTATTGCTTATAGTTTCTCAGAAACAGACTTAAACAGGAAAACTAAACATTGACCAATGAACCATGAAAATTAGGTCAAGGTCAGATGAACCATGCCAGGCAGACATGTACACCTTACAATCAATCTATGCATTAAATATAGTTGACCTATTGCTTATAGTATCTAAGAAATAAACTTAACCATGAAAACTTAACATTGACCAATGAACCATGAAAATGAGGTCAAGGTCAGATGATATCTGCCAGACACACATATATATGCATATACACCTTACAATCATTCCATACAACAAATATAGTTGACCTATTGGTTTTAGTTTAAGAAAAACAGACCAAAACACAAAAACTAAACACTGAGCAATGAACCGTGAAAATGAGGTCAATGTCAAATAAAACCTGCCAGACTGACATGTACATTGTAAAATATTTCCATACACCAAATATAGTTGACCTATTGCATATAGTATTAGAAAAAAAGACCAAAACACAAAAACTTAACTTTAACCACTGAGTGAACCATGAAATTGAGGTCAAGGTCAGATGACACCTGCCAGTTGGACATGTACACCTTACAATCATTCCATACACCAAATATAGAAGACCTATTGCTTATAGTATCTGATATATGGAATTGACCACGAAAACTTAACCTTGTTCACTGATCCATGATATGAGGTCGAGATCAGATGAAAACTATCTGACGGGCATGAGGACCTTGCAAGGTACGCTTATATTAAATATATTTATCCTATTACTCATAATAAGATAGAAATTAACATTACAAATAATCCGGACTTTTTTTTCAAGTAGTCACTGAACCATGAAAATGAGGTCAAGGACAATGGACATATGACAGACGGAAACTTCATAACATAAGGCATCTATAAACAAAGTATGAAGCATCCAGGTCTTCCACCTTGGAAAATATAAAGCTTTTAAGAAGTAAGCTTACGCCACTGCCGCCGCCAGATCACTATCCCTATGTCGAGCTTTCTGCGACAAAAGTCGCAGGCTCGACAAAAATCAGTCAGGAGCCTGTAATTCAGTGGTTGTCGTTTGTTACTGCATTTCATATGTGTTTTTTGTTTGTTGTTTTGTACATAAATAAGGTCATTAGTTTTTTTGTTTGAATTGTTTAACATTTGTCATTTTGGGGCACTTTATAGCTTGCTGTACGGTATGGGATTTGCTCATTGTTGAAGGCACTATAATAACTTATAGTTGCTTACTTCTACATCATTTAGTCTCTAGTCGAGAGTTGTCTCATTGGCAATCAAGCCACGTCTTCTTAATTTTATATCCATGTTCATTTATTAGTAATCAGGGTACCTGACAGATATACCATGTATGGCTGTACAATTATCGACACTTTTGGTCCTACATCTTATCTATACTTATATTTCGGCATATCACAAGACCATGCTTTTCTCACTCTTTATACTAGATATATTGGATGTGTCCTGATTGATATTTCAGTCTGGGAAAAACATGGCTTATTTATTAGTTGGAATTGGCTTTGAACTAGCTTTCATTAATTGTAAGTACTCTTTGTCCTTTTGTTTGATATGTTTTATATGCGCTTAATGCTGATTTGGTCAACCCTTTTTTAACTGATTTTTATAGTTTGTTCTTATGTTGTGCTTTGACACCACTGTCCCAGGTTAGGGGAAGGTTAAGCACTCACAAACATGATTAACCATACAAGTTCAGGAGCCCTGTAATTCAGTGGTTGTCTTTGGTTGCTATCTGGTTTTTTTTCGTTTGTTTTTATCATAAATCAGGCCATTGGTTTTCTCCTTTGAATTGTTTTACATTTTGTCATGCTGGGGCCTTTTAGACCTTGCTATACTATATGAGTTGTGCTCATTGTTGATGGCCATACAGTGCCCTATAGTTGTTTACATCCTCGTCCTTTGGTCTCTGTTGGATATTTGTCTCATTCACTGACAATCATATCACTGGTGGATATTTGTCTCATTGACAATCATATCACTGCATGCTGGTGGAAATTTGTCTCATTGACAATCATATCACTGGTGGAAATTTGTCTCATTGACAATCATAACACTGGTGGAAATTTGTCTCATTGACAATCATAACATTGGTGGAAATTTGTCTCATTGACAATCATATCACTGGTGGAAATTTGTCTCATTGACAATCATAACACTGGTGGAAATTTGTCTCATCGACAATCATAACACTGGTGGAAATTTGTCTCATCGACAATCATAACACTGGTGGAAATTTGTCTCATGGACAATCATAACACTGGTGGAAATTTGTCTCATCGACAATCATAACACTGGTGGAAATTTGTCTCACTGACAATCATAACACTGGTGGAAATTTGTCTCATTGACAATCATAACACTGGTGGAAATTTGTCTCATTGACAATCATAACACTGGTGGAAATTTGTCTCATTGACAATCATAACACTGGTGGAAATTTGTCTCATTGACAATCATATCACTGGTGGAAATTTGTCTCATTGACAATCATATCACTGGTGGAAATTTGTCTCATTGACAATCATAACACTGGTGGAAATTTGTCTCATTGACAATCATACCACATCTCTTTATTCATATTTTATTTACATTATCTTTATTAAGCTGTATTTAATCTTCCAAATGATGACACAATTATATCATTGATGTAGTGTTATAATCATGTTGAAGGCCAGAATTAAATTACTGGTAGTCAATACAAGTCACACATTATTTAGTTAAAGACAAAATTTATTTGCGCTAAAATTAATTAATCTTGAAATATGTATCTTTGATAACATAACAAGTCAATACAATTAAATCCAACTTGAACTGACGATGATGACCTAATTATCTAAATGATATTGAACTATGAAGACACCAATTACAGCTGTGTAACCTAATTATTGCCCTAAAGCAAAATTATTTGTATTGTAATTTCATACTCGCTAATGTCGCTAAACTTTACAGCCTAAAAAATCAATTACGTACAAAATTACTCTACTTGTTGTTTATTGATCATGGTATCCATAATTAATGCTACAGAGATAGTATATAGTTTGATATGGGATACAAGCTCGTCATAATTTTCTCAAATATATCCCTCTATTGATACAAAATCCAATAATATGTGTAGATTACGTGTGAATTAGTCATTATACGGTGCTGATAATAACTTATCTTTTTTTGTAAACATATATACTGTAACAGCCCATACTCCCAGTATAGAATGAGAGAAGGTCTTCTAATAAAGGCTTTTAATATAATTACAAACCATACTCATATAAAGTTTTATTTTCATTATCTTATACCATAAATCAAATGTATTTACAGAAATGATTTAGAAAAAGGATAGAAGTTTGTTGGATCTTAAAGCTACTAATGTCAAAAAGTCTTTTCAGATATCAATATTTTTTTTTTTTTTGGCATTCAGTAACTGAAATGAATTATTTTGAAAATAAAGCTTTTATTTTAGAGAGCCTTTAAACATTGACCATTTATTTAAAGACAATCCTTGATATTTCCATAAATAGACAAAAACAAAATTTACAAAACAAAATCAGGAATTTCCAGAATTCCTTGAGTAGGTGTGGGTGAAAACAGTTCAATAACATTTAGTAATTGTATTAGCTATTGCAGCAATTTCCTTAAGACATCCAGCACTGCAGTGCATGTATGTTCTCTGCCTGTGAATAATTAGCATTAAAATGTATCTTCTTGAAAAAGGGGAAGTGGATAATTTGTTTTATGTTTTGGCAGAGGACAAATACATGTATCTATATAATACATGTATTTTCATACTTAAATTAGGTGTATATATTGTCACAGTTGAAGGTTAATCTAGAAAAAAAAACATTTTATGTATACACAAAACCTTTGATATCTACCATTTCATATACATATATGGATATAACATATCAAATATGTGTATTACCCAGGATTCAACACTTGATCTATTTAGAATCCTTCATTGTAGGGTTGTTCAAGTTGACTTTTCAAGTGCATGTACTTGAGTTCTTGAGACCCATTGTGCACATTTTTAGCAAATATAATATTTTTAGTTGCATCCATCTTTACAAAATACTCACTAATAGTGATAATAAAGCTGCCCTATCTTTGATGCCACTTCTCCAATCTGCCATCTCTTCAAACCATACTTAGTATCTAATATTTGTCTGAAAAACCATTGTTTATTTAATATAAAGCAACATATAACATGTATAATACTGTCAACTGTAGATTCATTTTCAGGGATTTCATTGATAAAGGTGAACTTCGAATTATAAATGTTCAGCTAAGAACAAAAGTTATATAGGTATGTACATGTATGCAAACTTTGGCAATACTACCAAATCATTAAAATGCATTTTTTCCTTAATCCAGGAAAATATATTTAATCCACAGTATTACTCTAGTATGATAAATTGATCCACCAATTAACCTTACCAAAATACACTTATATCACCAGGTGATGAGGGTTTTGCATAATTGTAGGACATACTTAAAATAGCTTTAGAACAATGTACAAAAAAAATGTATCTCTTTTCGAAGGGATTGTATGGCTTTCAATTACCCACATGGTATCTTCCCTTAAACTTTAGAAAGAAGTACAAACAAAAGACATAAAATTTGTCAGAATATATTTTACTCCTTAGATTGTGTTTATGTTCAATCCATTGATCACCGACATAAATTTATTCATTTTTAGCTTGAAGGTGTTTCTTTTTACACACCATTCATCTGCAGATGTCAATGATGTGCAATAATGATTTTTTATCTTTCACCTAGGCAAGGATCTATAACTTTAAACCGAAAAAAAAACCCACTTATTTCAAAATTTGTTTGTGACATACACTCTTCTCCCCAACTGTTTGTTTTAACATGAATAACAGTAGATCTGGAGTATACTTTAATGAAACAACAAACCAACAAACAAAAATAAAACAAATGACATCTAATGTAGAGGTCAACATACAGTCCTCATCGATAGTTAGGTGTGACTGTCTAAACAATAGTTAAAGCTGAAACACATAAAAAAAAATAATTCTCCAAATTACGAAAAACATTAAGATATGACATACATGAAAGAAAACTACTGAAGAGATTCCTGACTTGGGACATGAACATAAAAATGTGGTGGAGTTATACTGGTTTTTAGAGATCTCTACCCTGCCCCTTTTTAATTTGAATCAACTTTTTCATGCCTTTATTGCTTATCAAAATTTCGGCACATCATGTATATGCAAACAAAATTTTTGACAGTATCAAACTTGACCACCATTTTGTCATCAGTAACTGCATATCAAAATTTTATGAGTATTGGTTGAACAATTCGTAAGTAATTGATTGGAAACAACTTAAAGCGCCATTTCTTCATCTATCAAGAACCATTAACGGGGTACTCCTGGAAAGTGAAAATCATCAATATCAAAACCATTTTTTCATCAGTAACAACATATTAAGATCTTAAAAAACCCTGGTCAAGTGCATGTGGTTCGTAAGTTATTGCATGGAAAGGACATAAAGTCCATTTTCCAATAGATCAAGGACCATACATGTAACTCCTGAACAGTAAAAGTGGAAATTGTCAATATCAAACTTGACCTCCATTTTGTCATCAGGAACAACAAATTATAATTTGAAAACCATTTGGCCTAAGTGAGCTAAAATGGATAAAAATCATCATTCAGGGGAAATATCTTCTCTCTATCTATAATAGTTTCTGCAAACAAAAATTTGTAAGGGTTCCGCAGAACCTAGTGTCTTGCCTACTTTTTCTGTTAATCGCAAGCTCAACAATAATGAGGAAGTAAATCAATAAAAACATTCCTCTTGATACTATCTTTTGATTGAAAGAAGCTTCAGTCCAAGTTTGGTAAAAATCCAGGATAGTTTATGAATTTAATAAATGTTTAAAAACTTTAACTACAGACTGAATGTAATGTTAACTGGAAGAAAACAAAATTTCCTTCTAGATACTAGCATTTGATCATAAACAAGCTTCTGTCCAAGTTTGGTACAAATCCAAAATAGTATGAGAAAGTTATTAAAATTTTAAAAACTTTAACCACAGAGTGAATATGTTGTTTCCTGGCAGAAAATCTAAATCCATTTAAAAGTAAAATAAGGAAAAAATGGATTTATTTTTTTACAAAATTTCCTTCTAGATACTAGCTTTTGATCATAAACAAGCTTCTGTCCAAATTTGGTACACATCCAAAATAGTATAAGAAAGTTATTAAAATTTTTAAAACTTTAACCACAGAGTGAATGTGTTGTTTCCTGGCAGAAAATCTAAGTCCATTTAAAAGTAAAATAAGGAAAAAATGGATTTATTTTTTTACAAAATTTACTTCTGGATACTATCTTATGATCATAAACAAGCTTCTGTCCAAGTTTGGTAGAAATCCAGGATAGTTTAAGAAAGTTATTTAAATTTCAAAAACTTTTACCACAGAGTGAATATTTGTGGACGCCGCCGCCGACGGAATGTAGGATCGTTATGTCTCGCTTTTCGACTAAAGTCGAAGGCTCGACAAAAATGTAAAAATTGAACAAAATTAGTCTTTCAAGGGCGATAACTCTTTTAATTGATGATTTGTGCATGTTGACTGATTTGTAGATTGCTATTTACAATTTCTCTCCATCAATTATAGTTTCTGCATAAAACTTGGTTAAACTAGTCTTCCAAGGGCAATAACTCCTACAAGGGGCCAATTGACAATTTGTCCATGTTTATTCATTTGTAGATCTTATTGTTCTGGTCATTTTTACTGTTTGAAATTTTGCTCTATCTGAAGTAGATTTCAAGATAATAACCAGAAACTGCTAAATTTGTAAAAATTGACATTTACAGGGGCACTAACTCAAAAATGTTTAGTCTGATTTTTCTGAAAATATTGCAGTAGATAGGCCTTGACTTGCTGGTCAATTTTAACCCATGTCTGATTGCTCTTTCCGCTGAAGTTTTTCAAATAAAAACCAAAAACATTGAATTTTACTAAAAAAATGACATTTTAGGTGGAATAACTCTGAAGTTTGTTGTCTGAGATTTCTGAAAATTTCCCAGGCAATAGACCTTGACCTGCTGGTGTTTTTTTCCCAGGTAGATTTGCTCTACCTGCATAAGTTTTTGAGATATAAGCAAAAAACTGCATTTTACCATTATGCTCTATTTTTAGCAACACGGGCAATGTTTGTTGATGGTCAAATCCCTGGATACAATTTTTAAACTACATAGAACATACCATACAGAACATTTGGGTAAAGTTTTGTAACATTTGCCCCCCCCCCCCTTTTGTGGGAAAAATTTTTGGTTGATTATATAGGAAATCACTCAAGCATGACTGGAGCGGGCCCCCTCTTAGGCTGTCAGTGGACCCCCACTTATGAAAATTTCTGGATCCGCCACTGCATGCATATGTACTATTAAAACTAAGTCCTCTATGTTTAATTTTTCACATTTATTACGAATCCATAACATATAATTGACAAAAATATTTAATTCAGTGAAAACTTTGCCTGCTAATTAGCTTTCCTGTTTTATTGCAGAAGTTACTGAACGTACCTTTAATAAACAATCAACACAGAAGCTTGGAGTGAGAAGATAGACATTCAATAGAGTGATACCTATTTTTTTCTATATTTTCCATCCGTCTTTATTTGTTAATTTGCAGTTTCTACCTATCTACATGTATTATAGTTTTCAAGAAAATAGACAAAGACGTGAAAATTAGTTAAGAAAACATCAGTTAAGGGCAATAACTCCCACAAAGAGTCATCTGATAATTTTGGTACAAACAGGAGGTAGCTAGGTAGATTTTGACATTTTGACCATTTTTTGCCCCGTCAGATCTTCTCTGTCTATTATAGTTTTTTGCCCTCATGTTCTATTTCAAGCCCCTGTGGTCTGTGTGGTGACTGGGAATAAAATCACAAACATAATACCATATACCCTCAAGACCATTCAACCCATCTTTGGTTGAGATTTATTTAATAGTTTTAGAGGAGAAATTCTTTTAAAAAGTATACAATAGACAGGTTAATATGTCAAAATTGTCTTTTTATAGATATAGGACGATGTGGTATGAGTGCCAATGAGACAACTCTCCATCCAAGTAACAATTTATAAAAGTAAACCATTATAGGTCAAGGTACGGCCTTCAACAGGGAGCATTGGCTCACACCGAACGGCAAGCTATAAAGGGCCCCAAAAATTACTAGTGTAAAACCATTCAAACGGGAAAACCAACGGTCTATATTTAAGTTATTTTCAGTTGTATAAGTATTTTTATAGATCTTGTATTTCTGATTATTTTTTCTGTTTATAGTTTCTACTTATCAATTAAAGTTTTTGAAACAATAGGCGAAAACACTAAAAGTAGACAAAAATCTGCATTTCTGGGCACTAACTCCTTCAGAGGTCATCTAATAATTAAGGGATATTCAGCATTTTTGTAGATCTTGTATTGCTGATAATTTTTGCTAATAACATTTTCTACTTATCTATTATAGATTTTGTGATGATAAGCAAAACCTTACAAAATTAGCCAAAAATTGTCATTTAAGGGCAATTACTCCTCAATGAGTTGTCTGATGATTTTAATGCAAACAGGAAGTATGTAGATTAGGTAGATCTTAACCTTCTGTGCATTTATAAGTTTGGCTGAAATTGGTGCAATAGTTTCAGAGGAGATCTTTAAAAAAAAGTGTTGGACAAAGACGACAATGGACGCAAAGTGATGGCATAAGCTCACATGACGCTTTGGGCCAGGTGAGGTAAAAAAGGATGTCTAATTCTTTGGCTGGGCAGCAGCATGTTAGCAAGACCTTACAGAGAATACAGATAAGCAACCATGGTTATGAAGAGCAAGTGTTCAATTTTACATCGTATTCTGAGGATACTTTAAATTGGACAACGAAAACAATATATATAGACATGATATACAAAACCACAAATTATCATGAAATGAACCTTTAATGAACAAGCTCACATACCCCACATTTAAAGGGCAAAAGCTTAAATTTGTATCAACCTGATGATATTTTTTTTGGATAAATTAAATAACACTTACTGTTACAATGATGATATTTTTGCTTTGAACAATCCAGAATATTCTAATTATACTGCAGAAATTTACCTAAGGCAACTTACTTTAAATACATAATATAGCAATAATTGTCCTTTTCTAGATTTGAATATTTCAGTTTCACTCCGTAAACTCTACAACAAAAGAGATGATTTTTTGTTTCCTAAATTTTCCTATTTCATTTGTATTTTGGACAGTGATGTTCTTTTGGCCCCTTCTTTCTGTGTGTATAGTTCACAACTTGTTTACCACTGTGGATTCATCTATTTTCGTGAATACCAATTTTTGTGGATTGAGGAAATCTATTCCTAGATATTTAATTTCATGGGTTTGCCAAAGTTTAATTGGATACAATTCTTTAGAAAATTGTACTTTGTGGAACATTTAAATTCTTGGTTTACCTATATATATAGCTAGCTGCCTATAGCCACGAAATACATGAAAATTGCTATCCCAGGAATTATAATGAATCCATAGTACATTTTTGTGTATGCCTGTGTCTGTAAGGACGTTTTAGATTTCAATGAATGTCATCTATGTATAAATGGTAATTATTAAGTCAGGGATTGCACAAGGTCAGGTGTTTCTCAAACGGTTTATGTCTTTACACTTAATCTGTAGAATACCTACCGAGTCAATTTAAGTACACTCTCGTATGCATGACTACCATACGACAAGGCAGACAATTTAAGTACACTCTAGCATGCATAACTACCATACAACAAGGGAGACAATTCTTACCTGTGCTGCTGCTGAAATTTCCAAAGTTTTGTATATACATCAAATGTTCTACCAAAATATGACTGCCACTGTTTATGTCCATACTGAGGGAGGTCTCTGAAAAAAAAATAGAGTAAGAGAAGATTGTGATAATAAAAAAGATGGTCTTAAATGATGAGATGAATACTTATAAATGTAGTATACAAAAAATTGTATTGTATACTGTGGCAAATACAAGTGTAACTATAAGTACTAAGATATACATGGTTTTGTTACAAAGGTAATTATTGGTATCTCTCTGGTAAAATTTATGCTTTACATGTACATGTAGTACATGCACAATGAAGAAAGGACAATCTTCAATTTCTTTGTAGTTGATAAGTTTTACAAATACAATGTATCAATGTGTTCAACTTTATTCATAAGAATCAAACTACATATATACATTATATACATGTACTTAACTCAATTCCACACACCATTTATTTCAACATCCTAGAGCAAATCCTCATTTATAGAATAAATATTTGTACCCAATGTATCTCAAACTAAAGAAACTTATCTTTGGTATGAATCTATCATTCAGTCTTAGAACATTCTTTCATATCTCAAAAGCATTTCTCATTGAAAAAATCTATTTAAAAAGTACAAATGTATTGATTTTCACTTATCAATCATTGTTGGGGCCATTCTACTGTTGGTCAATTTTCCAGTGTATGATTTTCAATTCAAAGCTCTGGCAAAGAAAGAACTCTTTCTGGAACCAACCATTCCCCCAAAAATAATTGCATATATACCCAGGGGCGTTTCTAGGATATTTGAAATAGTTATAATGGTGAAATATAATCTCTTTTTGATGTAATCATGGCAACAATCTGCATTTATTTGATACAAAATATTGCAAAAAGGGGGGTGAACATGCCACAAAAGTCTCAAAAGTTTGGTCCAAAGGAAAATTTCAATCCATATCAGAGTGATACCTTTCCTGAAACCATACACATTTATCTATCAAAAGGTCCAAACAAAATCATATGCATTTCTGCTCGTTTTTCCATAAAATTGAATTGAAAAGATCGAGGGTCAAATCTTTGTTGAAAATATTACACTAATTTCTGGACCTATGGGCGGTACGGATGTGAAAATACGGACTGTCAAACAGACAAATGGCCTATATAACATGCTAAAAACAATCTAAATGTTCATATAAACCCACTTGGAAGGCTATATTATTCTTCAACTATCTAAAAATCAATTTTATTGTACAAAAACTTTCATATTTAAAAAATTCACCATGGCCAAAATGCGAAACTAAACTTCTATAAACTGTGTATTGCTACCTTAATATGTCAAATTTAGATGTTGAAATCAAAATCAAAAGTTAGAAATCTATGCAGTATTGTGATCAATACAACACTGTCTGCATGAAAACATCAACTAATTGGGGATGTCAACTTTTGGTAGATTTTCAATCAGAGTTGAGCATGTTGAGGGGTCAAAATAGAAAAATGTGGTCAAATTTTTAAGTGAAAATTTACCTAAAATAAAAAATTTGCTTACTTCATGACCAGTTTAAAAACTAGGTAGATACAAAGAAAAATGTCACGTAAAAGGACTTTTCAGTCTTCAATTTGAAACAACTATCCCAAATCTCTCCCATCTTACATGAAAATTAAAATATTTTGTTTTTTGAAGAGAGAATAAATTGCTTTGCCGAGCGCAGCTGGATACGACCGCAGAGGACACAATATTCACGCTTGATACAGGTCTGAATTTGAATTGTAATTAAATATTTGACACATAATAGGTTTCTGACACAGAAAACTGTAGTCGAAGAACTTAGAATTGGTTATATGATTTGAATTTATATTCAATTTTTTGCTTTGAAAATTTTTTTGCAATACACTATGCTGTTGCAAATTGCCCCCCCCCCCCCCCCCCCAAAAAAAATTACCCCCTTTTTTTTTTGCTTCTGTGCAATACACTATGCTGTTGGGAATTGACCCCCCCCCCCTTTTTTTTGCTAAAAAACAAAAAATATTTGAAGAAATTTTTGTTTTAATTTCTGAAATCTGAAATGAGAAAAAAATTGTCCTCCCCTCACAATTTCTTTTTAACATCCCCCCCCCCCTTTTTTGCAAAAAAAATATTCTTTCCCTCAAGATATGGTCATAATCTCAATTCAAATTTCCAATTGAGTTTGCAACCATAATTACCCATTTATATACATCATAAAAGTCTTAAAATAGAAAATGACATACATAATCATGGCTAAAATTAATAATCCTTAATCAGCATTTTTAAATAGTAACTTCTAAAAATAAATTTACAGCTAATCACCTCAAGACAATACAACATTTCTTTATACATAATTTAAAACAGTGTAAGAGAGGTAATCCAAACATAACATTGTACTTTTTTCTAATTGTCCATTAACCAGGAAACCCTTGTTTTTCCCCCTTTTTTGCCCCTAATTCCTAAATGGTTTGAGCCATAACCCCCCAAAGCCAATCCTAACCATCCCTTTGTGGTATGGAAACTTGTGGTATAATTTCAGAGAGATCCATACACCGTTCCACAAGTTATGTCTGGAAACTAGAAAAATGCTTATTTGGGCCCCTTTTTGGCCCCTAATTCCTAAACTGTTAGGACTATGACCCCCATAATCAATCCCAACCTTCCTTTTGTGGTTATAAACCTTGTGTTTAAATTTCATTGATTTATATTTATATTTACTAAAGTTATTGTCCGGAAACCAAATGTCAAAAAATTTTTGCAGTCGTATAAAAACAGGGGGTCGTCTGTAATAAGTGCTAAACCTTCTTTCACAGGTAAATGCAACACCTGTCTTATATTAAAGGATTATGTTTTCCTACAAATTTGTATCCAAGGAACATATGATTTCAATGAAATTTGTATATCTGATTTCCAACATATTGATAAAGAAAAACAAACATGCACCAATACACCAATCTTGAGTTGTTTTTTATGAATGAGTTACACCCAATGTCATCGATGTAAACGAGGTAATTGAACAATCGGTTCTTGCTGTGACATAATAATATAAGCGTTGTGGGGTCGGTCTTTTCACCACCACACACCGCCGAACACCCAAAATGACCATTAACCCTCAAGAAAAACAGAAAAGTTACACAATAAAATAATAAAATCGATTAAATTACGTAAAATTTAACCTTTTTGTCATGTTTTTCACAATTTTATGTGCATTAGTGATGTTAAAGTTGAGAATCAAAATTAAAAAAAAACGCTTCCAGATCCAGCAATATTTTTTCAGGATTTACATTGTCTGTATTTCATTGTATATTACAAAATGTATCTTATGGTCTTTATTTTTCAATTATTAGAAATAAATTGTTCAAACTAGATATCAGAGATGGGAGCCATCTCTGTGGGCCCCGCTGTGAATAATGTGTGGTAAAAAATTTGTATCTTTATCATTGGACATGGGGTTGTCAACTGAAACCGAAGTTTATGACCTTGACCTTTAACCTAGGAAGTTGTACATACATTATGACACACCCTCTGGTGTTGGTTTATATACATGTCAAGTATAAACATTGAAATCATAACGGTTCTCAAGATATAGAGCGGACAAGATCTTTACCATAGGACATGAGGTTGTTAACTAAAACCAAAGTTTTTGACCTTGACCTTTGACCTAGGAAGTTGTACATACATTATGACACACCCTCTGGTGTTGTTTTATATACATGTCAAGTATAAACTTTGAAATGATAACGGTTCTCAAGATATAGAGGGGACACAATTTGTTCAGGATGGACGGACAGACAGACTGATCACTATAGGGCGTCTGCCATTCGGCACGGCTCTAATAAGTTAAAACATTTTATTTGATGTTAAATTATCACAATAATTATATTTAAAAAGATGTTAGACTTGAAAGTGTACTGTTCTGACAACAGCCCTGCAAGACTGTTCTTTTTGGTTCTCTTGTTATCATTTCTTATTAATTTGTGTATATAAATGTATAAACATATTCATCCTCGTTCAGAAGGTAAGTCAAATATATAAATCAGTGTTCTAGCTATGTCGTTTTCACAGGGCGGTCTGCCCGCCCTTTCCAGAGTACCGCCCTGTGCCCTTTTTAAGACGCCCTGCCCTTTATCGTAAGTCCATGCCTTTATTGCCTTAATATTTTGATGAAAATACAATTATTCTACCTGTCTTCATATTTATGACAAGTTTATGACCCTCAGCTAAATAACATTTACAGCAGGTGTAATAAGTTGTGATTACAGCTAATCCGCTTATCGACATCGGATGGGTCATTAATCTGTTAATTAAACTTCATAATTGACTATTGTAATAATCATTAAATTCGGTCAGTCAGTATTTCAATTTCAATATTTCTCAAAAGATGACAATTTGCATTAGATGTATCCGTAGATCGTCTGTTGTTATGTCAAAGTTTTTTTTTAATTGATCTTTTAAACTAGTTTTAATCCAGAATAAAGTAAAAACAATGCTTGACTGTACCTTTCATTGAATATCTATATCCAAATTAATTAATTAAAGCTGTAATCCATGATCACAAATTGACTGCTTTGTTTACATTTGTTGGAAGCCGTGTGCTTTTTTGGCGGGAAAATTCAGAAAAACTCTTAAACAAGAAACAGTTACATTTCATTGTTATTTATAGACAGTAAGATTTTCATTTTGATTAAATTAGTAAAAATACCCTGGTAGGGCCTTAAAATTTCTACTGGGCCCTTGAAAAAAAGTTTTGGGCCCATCAAAACTCCTAGCTGAAACCCCTGCAGTTAACATGAGACCAGCCTTCGCGATAAACTTTTGAGTCCACAAGCCCGAAGCTCAATTTTTTGAAAATTTTAGTTGGATTCTGTTGGCTTGTAGAGAAGAATTTTACAAGCCTGAAAACAATTTTACAAGCCAGGGCCGTAGGACTTGTGGTTAAGCGTGAAGACTGTGAGACAATGTTTGACATGCCCTTTTTGAAATATCAATCATTGTACTAAAGTGCTCTTTTCATGATTGGCTACCTGCCCTTTTGAAATCCTAGCTGGAACACTGTAAATAAAGATGAAAACAATATATCTAGGTGTGTTAGATGGTATTTTAATGTGTTCAGTGGTGTTCGGCAGTGTGCGGTGGTGTTCGGTGGTGAAAAGACCTACTGAGCGTTGTGACATGGGAAATTTACGGAAAAGTGCATAAACTCCAAAGTCGTCTATAACCTTTCTTCTTCAGTAACTGAAAATCATCAACACACTGATATTTTCTTTCCTTTGATGGCTCTTTCAAGTAGTACCTGCTTTATATTTAACATATTATATAAAGATCTGTTGATGCAAAATGTTTTACCGAATTACATATTAATGCACAGCTTGTCATGCTTCTGAGTTTGGAAAATTCAGATGCTAGTGTCAGAAATATTTATTCATGCAAACATCTTTAGAAAGTAATTGTTTTTTAAGGAAACATGTGCACAACACAAAAATACCTAAGGCCATTGAATAACTGTTTAGATTTCTCAAGAAGGTGACAAAACTCATTCACAATTTTCTTTTCATTCTCATCCATAGTCGGCACCAAGTCAGTGGCCGACATTTTGATGTTTGTGTGGTTACATTATCAGAAGTTACAGATTTTTATTACAAATCATATTTGATATATTGTATCATAAACGAAATCTATAATAGTTATTATATTTTATTATTTTACTTTCTTATGGTATAATCCTACAATCAAATACATCAACATAAAAATATTGTTTTGTTAGAGATTAACTCTTTATCGCCGACGCGTTTTAAAGTCTCCGTAATATATAATCTATGATGAGCAACAATATTGACATTGAACGAATAAAATTGCACCACAAATCCAATCAAGGCAAACAGTGAGAAGACGCACGTTTGTCGTTTTCCCTGATAAAAATTAAGTGATTTGCCACAGATTCCAATATATCAGACACGTAAGGATCTAGACGAATTACTGACAACTCGCATACACTTTCAACAAACTTGCCACACATCTACAAACTTGACCCACTGACGAAAAAGAGTTTGATAGCATAGACCAGGGGAATTCTTGTCACTTCGGCACCTGGTCAGATCGGCACCCGGTATAATCATTTCGGCACTTAGTCAAAATGAGACCTGGTTTATTGGGCTTTTCCCTATTTTTTGTCCTCTTTGCGACGCGTTGCAGGGGACATAGAAATACCAGGTGTCCGTCGGTCTGTGCACCCATCCATCCGGTCTTGTTAATGTGTACAATTCTTGCCAGATTTTAATGAAACTTATATCATAGGTTTATATCAGCAATGTCTTGGACGAGTTCTAAAATCAGTCCTTATCAATTATTTTTGAAAGAGTTATGCCCCTTGGAAACATTAATTATATGGCAAATTGCATTGTTAGCGCTCTCATGTGTTCAATTTTATGCCAGATTTTTATGAAACTTATATCATAGGTTTATATCAGCAATGTCTTGGAGGAGTTCGAAAATCAGTGATGATCAATTTTTTTTTAAAGAGTTATGCCCCTTGGAAACATTTATTATATGGAAATTTGCATTGTTAGCTCTCATTTATTCAATTCTTGCCAGATATTTATTAAACTTATAAAATAGGTTCATAGTAGCAATAATTGGACGAGTTCGAAAATCAGTGCCAATCAATTATTTTTAAAAGCATTATGCCCCTTGGAAACATTAATTATATGGAAATTTGCATTGTTAGAGCTCTCATGTGTTCAATTCTTGCCAGATTTTATGAAACTTATATCGTAGGTTTATATCAGCAATGTCTTTGACCAGTTAGAAAATCAGTGACAATCAATTATTTTGAAAAGAGTAATGCCCCTTGGAATTATTGATTTTACGGAAAATTGCATTGTTAGCACTCTAATGTGTACAATTCTTGCCAGAACTTTATGAAGCTTATATCATAGGTTTATATCAGTAATGTCTTTGACACTTTCGAAAGTAAGTTCTGATCAAAAATTTTAATGAGTTGTGCCCTTGGAAATATTAATTATAATGGAAATCACATTGCATTTGCTCTGAAGCCTTCATTTCTTTAAGATATTAATAAAAAGTATTATAGAACAAAAAAAAAGTTCTTTTTATGCCCCCGCCATAGCAGAGGGGGCATTAAGTTTTACCCTTGTCCATCTGTACTTGCGTCCCAAAATTGGTTTCCGTTCTCTAACTTTAGTTTGCCTCAACCAATTGTTCTAAAACTTATACAGAATGCTTATTACCACAAAACACAGATCAAGTTTGAATATTGGTAGCGTCCTTTTCTCAGTTCTAGAGTTATGCCCCTTTACAAATGGAAAAATTGCTGAATTTTTTCGTTTCCATCTCTCACTTTAGTTTGCCTCAACCAAATGTTATGAAACTTATACACAATGCTTATAACCACTAAACACAGATCAAGTTTGAATTTTGGTGGCATCACTTATACCCTTTTAGAGTTATGCCCCTTCACAAATGGAAAAATTGCTAAAATATTTGTTTCTGTTCTCTTACTTTAGTTTGCCTCAATCAAATGGTATGAAACTTATGTACAATGCTAATCTTGATTAATTAATTTATTAAGAAAAAATTAATTCATTAAGAAAAAATTCACACACCTAATTAAATGGGCATTTAAAAAGTCAGAATGTGAATATATATGTTCAAACTCTTTTAGGTCATTTTTTAGTAGCAATAAACAAAAAAACTATGTCAATTGGACATGCTTTGATACTATATATGCCCTTGAATTTTTACTAGATAACATTTTTGTTCGCTTTGGAGATTCCGTATATCGTCAGGTTATCGGAATTCCAATGGGGACTTACTGTGCACCACTTATTGCGGACCTTTTTTTGTATTGCTATGAGTTACAATTTATGACAATAATTAGCAAAGACCCATCGAAACAACATCTGATACACATATTTAATAATACTTTTAGATATTTGGATGATATTTTGGCTCTCAATAATGACGACTTCAGTATGTATACTAAAGAAATTTATCCTGTTGAACTTACTTTAAATAAAGCTAATACTAACAATGACCACTGCCCTTTCCTCGATCTTGATATCTATATCATTAACGGAAAGCTTAATACTAAAAGATATGATAAAAGAGATGATTTTTCATTTCCTATCGTTAATTATCCATTTTTAGATGGTGACGTTCCCTTGTCACCATCTTACGGTGTTTATATATCTCAACTTGTACGATTCGCTCGTGTATGTAACAATGTTTTAGATTTTAACGAGAAAAATTTATGTATTACTGAAAAATTATTACACCAGGGTTTTCGATAATACAAACTAGGCAAAACATTTACTAAATTTTATCATCGGTATAAGGACATCATTCGTAAATATAACTCAACATGCAGACTTCTTATACGTTCAGGTATTTCACATCCAATTTTTTATGGAAATATTCTTTATAAAGCACAAAAATGTCAGTATTCACCTCTGAAGCTAACAAAACCTTTAAATATACTTATTAAGAAGGGATATAGTTACGATACTGTTGTCAGGTCATTAAAGATTGCATATTTTGGCGTTAATATTGATTCACTTATAGGGTCTTTGCATCGGCACTAAACACATTTATTTAAAAACCAGTTGTTGGAATGACACCGGTTATGTTCTTCTCATATATGTTATGATGGTATGATACTAAACCCCTAACAGGAAGGATTGTGCCTGATATTCATATGATGAAGACATAATCTTTCAATCAGTTTAATTGAAGTCTGGAGCTGGCATGTCAGTTAACTGCTAGTAGTCTGTTGTTATTTATGTATTATTGTCATTTTGTTTATTTTCTTTGGTTACATCTTCTGACATCAGACTCGGACTTCTCTTGAACTGAATTTTAATGTGCGTATTGTTATGCGTTTACTTTTCTACATTGGCTAGAGGTATAGGGGGAGGGTTGAGATCTCATAAACATGTTTAACCCTGCCGCATTTTTGCGCCTGTCCCAAGTCAGGAGCCTCTAGCCTTTGTTAGTCTTGTATTATTTTTAATTTTAGTTTCTTGTGTACAATTTGGAGTTTAGTATGGCGCTCATTATCACTGAACTAGTATATTTATTTGTTTAGGGGCAAGCAGAAGGACGCCTCCGGGTGCGGGAATTTCTCGCTGCATTGAAGACCTGTTGGTGACCTTCTGCTGTTGTCTGTTCTATGGTCGGGTTGTTGTCTCTTTGACACATTCCCCATTTCCATTCTCAATTTTAATTACCACAAAGCACTGATCAAGTTCGAATTTTGGTGGCGTCACTTTTACTGTTCTAGAGTAATGCCCCTTTACAAATGGAAAAAATTGCTGAATTTTTTGTTTCCGTTCTCTCATGTATGAAACTTATACACAATGCTTATTACCACAAAACACAGATCAAGTACAAATTTGGGTAGCGTCACTTTTACATTTCTTGAGTTATGTCTCTTTATAACTTAATATGCATGCGGGGGCATCATTTGTGTCCCATGGACACATTCCCCATTTATTTTATATATTGCCCTTGTACTTTGGATAGATTAAGTATGTGCTATGCGGAGGACTTTGGAATTCTGTTCTTTTATTAAGATATTTACGCTTGAGGTGCCGTCAATGTTCATGTATATATTTGTGACGCGTGTAAGTTACGCACTATATTCGGTCTATTTGCCATTTGACCCTTTCTTGATGCATAACTAGGATTAAAGTAAGTCAAATCTTAAACATTTTTATGCCCCTGCCGTAGTGGAGGGGGCATTAAGTTTTGCCCTTGTCTGTCTGTACGTCCGTCCGTCCATACATCCCAAAGTTGGTTTCTGTTCTCTAACTTTAGTTTGCCTCAACCAAATGTTATGAAACTTATACACAATGCTTATTACCACAAAACACAGATCAAGTTTGAATTATGGTGGTGTCACTTTAACCCTTCTAGAGAAGTGCCCCTTTACAAATGGAAAAATTGCCAGATTTTCGTTTCCGTTCTCTAACTTCAGTTTGCCTCAACCAAATGTTATGAAACTTATACACAATGCTTATTACCACAAAATACAGATCAAGTTTGAATTTTGGTGGTGTCACTTCAACCGTTCTAGAGTTATGCCCCTTTTCAAAGGGAAAAATTGCTGACTATTTCGTTTCTGTTCTCTAACTTTAGTTTGCCTCAACCAATTGCTATGAAACTTATACACAATGCTTGTTACCACAAAACAAGATCAAGTTTGAATTATGGTGGTGTCACTATAACCGTTCTAGAGTTATGTCCCTTTATGAATGGAAAAATTGCGGAATTTTTCGTTTCCGTTCTCTAACTTGTTTGCCTCAACCAAATTTTATGAAACTTATACACAATACTTATTACCACAAAACTCAGATCAAGTTTAAATTTTGGTAGGGTCACTTTTATTGTTCTTCAGTTATGTCCCTTTATAATTTTATATGATATGCAAGCGGGGGCATCATCTGTGTCCCATGGACACATTCCACATTTATTTTGTCTCGCATTGAAGTGTTCAAAAAGCAAGACTTAGTTAGGTATGTTGTTTCCAGCATCGACGGAGTCAACAATGTATTCGTTTGTAATTAAGTCAGTTTGTGGAGAACCACTAGTGGTAGGTCAATGATATTTGGTATGCAGTTGTATAAGCATTTGCACAACTCATTTCCATGGAGATTATTTGGCCCCCTCCGCCTCAGCCATGGTCTATTGACTTTGAAACTTTTGCTTACTAGACATGTATTTGTTTGTGATTAGGTCAGTTTAAGAGGAACCACTAGTAGTAGGTCAATGATATTTGGTATGTAGAAGCAATAGCAATGGCACATCTCATTTCCATGGAAATTATATGGCGCTGCCCCCTCAGTCATGGTCTATTGACTTTGAAACTTTTGCTTACTTTACATGTATTACTTGGTGACAAGGTCAGTTTAAGGGAAACCACTAGTGGTAGGTCAATGATATTTGGTATGTATATATATATCTTTATTCTCGTAAACCAAAGTACAATGGTACAGAGACATATACAAATAAATTAACATACATAGTATCAATTTTAGATACAAATGTAAAGTAGAGACATAAAGGAGTTACCCAGGAGATTCTAGGCATTTTATAATAATTCTTATAAACTTACACAGATTGTTTAGTTCAGAAGGGTTGTAGCTATTCATTAGACCTTGAAATTTTAAAATATTTGGTCTGTTTACAAAATGATGCTTTAGTAGCATTTGTCTACTTTCGTCTATTGCCGAACATTCTAAAATATAATGGAACTCGTCGCCAATATCACCGGAATTGCACTAAGTACAAATACGATTTTCTCTCTGAATATTTTGCCATCTACCAATTTCGATAGGAATTTTTGTGTTCAAAGTTCTAAATCTACAAAAAGAAGCATTAGCATTGGCACATCTCATTTCCATTGAAATGTTTTGGCTCTGCCCCCTCAGTCATGGTCTATTGACTTTGATTGTTTGCATAGTTTACATGTTAAGTTTGTGATTGTGACCAGTTTAAGAGGAGCTGCTAATGGTAAGTCAATGATATTTGGTATGCAATTGTATTAGCATTTGCAAGTCTCTTTTCCGTGGTGATTATATGGAACCACTCCCTCAACATGGTTCATTGAATATTTAAAACTTTTACATTGTTTACAAATTAAAAAAAGTTTGTGTTTAGGTTATTTTAAAAGGAACCCCTTATGATATGTCAGTAGTATTTGGTATGTAGTTTTATAAGCATTGACATTTCTCATTTCCATTTGGGTTATTTGGTCCTGCACCATAAATCATGGTCCATTGACTTTGAATGTTTTGCATAGTTTACAAGTTTAAATATTGCCATTTGGATTCAATATTTGCATTAAACTATCAAAATTACAAAAAGGCAAGACATATCTCTGTGTCAATTTTGATACTTGTACATTATTTAGGAACATTTGTAATTCAACAATATTCAGTTGTCTATATAACATGTATAATATGTCAAGCTCTTAATAACTACCATTTCCCAAAAACTAAGAAAGATATGTTAACATTTGATTTTTTTGCTATCTTTGAAGTATGCTTTAAATCTCGTTTTGTCAATAGCAAGTAGAACAGGCACAGAAAAAACATCTCTTCTACACAAAAAATGAAAATAAAAGGAATATTCATGTATTTGAAATATAAATGATTTATTTTTGCAGACTTAATAGAAATGCAAAATCAGCTTCCTCAATTAGTGGCAGATGCTGTTTTGGTCAAAAGTGAAGCTATGCCTGAATGCTCAGAAACAGTGAAAGGTTATGATTTCAACAATGGTGTCAATTACCATGAGTTATTGGAATCTTATAAGAGATGTGGATTTCAGGCCACTAATTTTGGAAAAGCTGTAGAGGAAATAAATAAAATGGTTTGTACTTTTAGAGTTGTGACTTCTAAGTGTTGATAAAAACAAATTTTATACAAAATATTGACCATTACTGTTTGTGTAAAAAAAGGGAAGAAAAACAATTGATAAACTGACAGGCTGAGCCAGACTTTTAACGTGTTCACAAGGTTCTCAGGAAGTCTTTTCAACTTACAGGGCCATATTATTCTGACTCTTGAGTCGACCAGTCTTTTCTCTTTCTCCTAAATGCTGATAACTTTGGTGAGAAACAGCAAATACTGATTTTCAAGTCTGTAGTTTGACCTGTCTTTGGAACAAACCAACAACCGCGAGCACATTACCATGAGACCATAGAGGCAGTCCCTCATAAAGATATACTGCATCATAATCTTACTATTAGCATGATTAGTAAATCAAGGAACAATTGAATGTTTGCATTAGGATCAAATGGATAGATATTGAAGTAGTAAGTTAGATTTGTTTCTAGACTGATAATGAAATGGACTAAATGTACTTAAGTACAATAATAGAACAAATCATGTTCCATAACTGAAAAATTATTCTATGAGGAACAATTCTATAAGTCTGTTTTTGCATAGCATTTGATATAGTTTCTTACTTTTGATTGATGAAATATTTAAGGAATTTGTTCCAAAATTTTACCTGTATCTTCCTTCAGATTGATAAAAAGATGGAAGGAATACCTAAAGAGAAGAAGGAAGACTATTATGATAACCCCTGTAACAGACAGAGAAGTAACTGTAGTATTTTTCTTGGCTTTACCTCCAACATGATTTCTACTGGTGTTCGTGAGATGCTTAGGTACCTTGCAGAACATAATATGGTTAGTACATGTATGTTGTAGAGAAAATCTACATACTAGGCATTTCTTAACTCTACTATTGCTTACAGCTTCTACTGTCATGTTAGGAAAATAATGTTAATTGTTTTTCAATTTTCACTAATTTATACTCTTTAAAAAACTGAGGTTGCTTTCATTACTTATTATCTGCTAAACGTTATGGTCTTTCAATCTTTCAAGTTTGTGAGGCTTATTTGTCTTTTTTAATACCATCATAACAGAAAAATCAGATAAAAGCAAGGAAATTTGTAGTTTATATGATAGAATTTTTATCAATTAAAGAACTGAGAACAAGCAAACCAGATTTTGTTCAATTAACAAAAAAGTTTAATAGGTTGGAAAAAACTAAATCGATAGAAAATTCTTTTCGATTCTTTTTGAACTATTGAATATATTTTCAAATAACCATAGATGGTCTGACTTTCAATCAAAACATATGTATGACAACATCAGAGGTGCTGACCTTTTCCAATCTATCCCCTAAGAAATTAGTTATAGATGCAATAACTTGACATTAAATAGAAGCTTCCACCATTGATGAATTCCATTTAAAAGTTTGAATGCATGTTATTGAAAGGTGTCTTTAAATTAAACTTTTAAAGTAACAGGCCAAATCATACAAATTGGTATATTTGTATGTAAGCTGCATTAAAAACTCTAACATGTACATCAGTTAGAAATTATGACTGTTTATATGCCCCCGTCGTAGCGGAGGGGGCATTAAGTTTTACCCTTGTATGTCTGTACGTTCCAAAATTGGTTTCCGTTCTCTAACTTAAGTTTGCCTCAACCAGATGTTATGAAACTTATACACAATGCTTATTACCACAAAATACAGATCAAGTTTGAATTTTGGTGGCGTCACTTTTACTTTTCAAGAGTGATGCCCCTTTACAAATGGAAAAATTACTGAATTTTTCGTTTCCATTCGCTAACTTAAGTTTGCCTCAACCGCATGTTATAAAACCTTTACTTAATGCTTATTACCACAAAATACAGATCAAGTTGAATTTTGGAGGTGTCACTTTAACTGTTCTAGAGTTATGCCCCTTTACAAATGGAAAAATTGCTGAATTTTTCGTGTCCGCTCTCTAACTTAAGTTTGACTTAACCAATATTTTATGAAACTTATACACAATACTTATTACCACAAAACTCAGATCAAGTACAAATTTGGGTAGCGTCACTTTTACTTTTCTTCAGTTATGTCCCTTTATAATTTTATATGATATGCAAGCGAGTCCATTTCCCCATTTATTTTTCTTTGTGCTTGAAGATATTGATTTGATATATATTTGGTGTATTGTTTTATCATGACAAGTTAAAGATCAAGTCCGAATTTTGTTCTGGTCTGATGATTTTGTGCAGAGTTATGGTCCTTGGACAGAAAATCCACTTAAATAATCAGTTTTCCACACTTTTTTTCGTCATACTGGAAGATATTGATTTGATAATTGGTATATAGTTTTATCATGACAAGTTACAGATCAAGTTCCAATTTTGTTCCGGTGTGATGATTTTGTGCAGAGTTATGGTCCTTGGACTTAGAAAATTTACTCAAATAATCAGTTTTTCTCATGTTTTTTTCGTCATGCTTGAAGATATTGATTTGATAATTGATATATAGTTTTATAATGACAAGTTACAGATCAAGTTCGAAATTTGTTCCGGTGTGATGATTTTGTTCAGAATTATGGTCCTTTGACTTTGAAAATTCACTTAAATAATCAGTTTTCCTCACTTTTTTATAAGACCGCAAACAATTTTGCGGTCGTATATTGGTATCACGTCAACGGCGGCAGCGTCATCAGCTTACATCATAACTTTAGTAAATGTAAATAGAAATCTATGAAATTTAAACACAAGGTTTATAACCACAAAAGGAAGGTTGGGATTGATTTTGGGGTTTTTAGTCCTAACAGTTAAGGAATTAGGGGCCAAAAAGGGGCCCAAATAAGCATTTTTCTAGTTTCCAGACAATAACTTGTGGAACGGTGTATGGATCTCTCTGAATTTATACCACAAGTTTACATACCACAAAGTGATGGTTAGGATTGGCCTTGGGGGGGGAGGGGGGGGGGTTATGGCTCAAACTGTTTAAGAATTAGGGGCAAAAAAGGGGCAAAAACAAGGGTTTCCTGGTTAATGGACAATTAAAAAAGTACAATGTTAAGTTTGGATTACCTCCCTTACACTGCTTTTAAATTATGTATAAAGAAATGTTGTATTGTCTTGAGGCGATTAGCTGTCAATTTATTTTTAGAAGTTACTATTTAAAAATGCTGATTAAGGAATATTTAATATATTAATCTTAGCCATGATTATGTATGTCATTTTCTATTTTAGGACTTTTATGATGTATTTAAATGGGTAATTATGGTTGCAAACTCCATTGGAAATTTGAAATTGAGAAATTAAAAAGAAAATTTCTTCAAATATTTTTTTTTGAAAAAAAGGGGGGGGGTAAAATTTTTTGTTTTTTGTTTTTTTGGAAGGGAGGTCAATTCACAACAGCATAGTGTACTGCACAAAAGCAAAAATTTGAAAATATATTTAAATCATATAACCAATTCTAAGTTCTTTGACTACAGTTATTCTGTGTCAGAAACCTAAAATGTGTCAAATATTTAATTACAATCCAAATTCAGACCTATATCAAGTGCGAATATTGTGTCCTTTTTTGCCCCAACTGTTCAGGGTTGGATCTCTGCGGTCGTATCCAGCTGCGCTCGGCGAAGCAATTTATTTGGTCATGCTTAAAGATATTGATTTGATAATTGGTATATAGTTTTATAATGACAAGTTACAGATCAATTTCGAATTTTGTTCCACTGTGATGATTTTGTGCAGAGTTATGGTCCTTGGACTTCGAAAATTCACTTAAATAACCAGTTTTCGTCATGCTTGAAGATATAGACTTGATATTTATTTAATAGTTTACACCATGACAAGTTATAGATCAAGTTAGCATTTTGTTCCAGTACAATGAATTTTAACCGGTAGGGGACTATGTATTGCCATGCAGTACTCTCAGAATGCTTGTTTTTTTTTATACACCCGTTTACGGGACGTATTATGGTATACCTCTGTCCGTCTGTCTGTCCATCGTCAACATGTCGGACATTAACTCAAAAATGCTTTAACCAATTTGCATAAAACTTTGGTGAATTGTTTATATCTATTGACATGAGCTCCCTTTCGTTTTTTAAAAAATTTAGATTTTACGTTTCCAAGTTATCGGGTTTTATTCATTTAAAAAAGGGGGATTTTCCAGTTTTCGGACAATAAGTCAAGAATAGATTCACCAACTTGCAAGAAATTGTGGTGAATTGTTTATATCTATTGACATGAGCTCTGTTTTGATTTTTATAAATTTTAGATTTTACGTTTCCGAGTTACAGTTTTTTATTCATAAAAAAAGGGGGGATTTTCCAGTTTTCGGACAAAAACTCAAAAAAATGATGCAGCAATTCTTATGAAACTTTGGTGAATTGTTTGTATGTATTGATGTAAGCTCCCTTTAGAATTTTATAAATTTTACATTTTACATTTCTGAGTTGTGGGGTTTTATTCATTACAAAAAGGGGTGATTTTCCAGTTTTCAGACAATAACTCAAAAATTCTGTCACCAATTCTCATGAAACTTTGATGAATTGTTTATATCTATTGATGTAAGCTCCCTTTTTATTTTCATAAATTTCTAATATGACATTGAGAATTAATTGAACTTTATTTGTTTATAGTCTGACAACAGATTTACTAAGTATTGCACAACAGCAAGCAATCTTTAATTGAATATAAATTCAATTCATATAACCAATTACAAGTTCTTTGACTACATTTATTCAGAAACCATTAATATGTCAAATATTTAATTACAATCCAAATTCAGACCTGAATCAAGCTTGAATATTGTGTCCATTTTTGCCCCAACTGTTCAGGGTTGGACCTCTGCGGGCGTATCTAGCTGCGCTCAGCGAAGCAGTTTATTACTTAGGGCTATTACTGGTATATACATCATAATAACAAAAAGAGGGATTAACATGATATTTTCATATAGGTTGTCTTCTACACAACTGTCGATTTTATGTTCTCTGTGTGTTAGTTTTTGTATTTCTTTATGTCACTGTCTACAAATACTGTGAACAACTTGTTTTCTCAGATACTTTATTTCAACTTTAACCCTTTTCAGCCGACTTCCCTGGGATTTATAGTCACAGTTTTCTAATTTTCTTGATGTATTTATACAAAAGAAGAACAAAGTCAGTGGCGTAGCTAGAATAAACTGATGTGCATGCCAATCTACTGGCGAGCGGAGCGAGGCGAAAATTTTATTGGACCATTTTATGCAGAAAATGATATTTTTCAGTTTTTGGTCATAGAAGGGTTAAATTTGTGCTACATAGGACTTATAGACATTTCATGAATGCAAAACTATGCAGAATTCTTTCGAATAGGGTAAATCATGGTAAATTGAATGCATAAGCAACACATTTTTGTGAGACAGAATTTACTCAAAATTGTCCAAATCTGCACTTCGGGTCTTAGCAGAAACGAACTTCTCCATTACTTTTGTTAATATTCAAACTGAAATCCGGATGAATAGCATTAATAACCTATCGTTATTCATGGTTGATCCTACATATGTTTTCAACCGACGTAGTAAGTACACTGAACGATCTCTCCGCGGTAGCACTTGTTACATGTACCAGCATTGTCAACATAATAC
The DNA here is from genome assembly GCF_021869535.1 of Mytilus californianus. NCBI lineage: Eukaryota > Metazoa > Mollusca > Bivalvia > Mytilida > Mytilidae > Mytilus > Mytilus californianus. The sequence continues at coordinate 63,105,070 of NW_026262668.1, read as the reverse complement.
TCAAAATAGTATCTACAGAAGTATACAACACTGGGCTTACCGCATTGAGTGTTTCACACAGTGAAGTTGGCATCTGATTGTGAGGTGTTATACACCAGCGTGTTCGCCATCGAGCGACCTCCCGATTGAATTCGTCTAAATTACATGCCAGGTCAGTCTCGTATGTCTCGAACAATGTTGCGATTTGTTCGTTGGTTATATTTTCAATAACACGAGGAAGCAGATACTGCTCAGAGAAGCGATTTTCTGATGATATCTGCGTAAAGTTAGTCAACATTCCCCCCACCCCCGTTTTTAGGGTTTAAACGTTGTAATTTACACAATCTATACTATAGTATAATAATAATTTGGGTCTGTTATTAACAATTTAATTTAGGATGTGTGTACTTTTCCAAATTGACTGTTTTTCAGGGTAGGGATTTACTTTTAATTTTTTTGCCGGTATCCTTTTGACTCAGACATGATTTCTACTATTGAATTGGACACAATTTTAAAGTCATTTCGTCATACCCCATCAAATCCAAAGAGTTACCCCTGGCATATGCTATTCCATGATTTTGGGAAACGTTTTACACACTTAAAGTGACTTGGAAGAATTAAAATCAACATAGCTCGCCGGGAAGTCAAAATTATTTACATCTTTCCAGTTGGATGTTAGTAATTGCATTTTAACTTCTGTCATCTGCAAATTGGAATACGGCAAGGATTGTTGGGAAATGGGTTCTTCTGAAGAACTTTTTGTTTCTATTGAAACGGGTTTAGTTAAAAAATAAACTGTCAATAGTTTTCCATTTAGCCTTTTCACCTTTTTTTGCTACGTTTCGACGTCATGTCGTGTCAACGCCGGAAATTTTATGTGCCCTTTTTTTTCAGCATGCCGATGTGCACGCAACTGTGTGTTGGCGTATAGGGAGCTACGTGCCTGAAAGTGTTATAAATTGGCAACAATTTATTTTAGCGTTATTTTTCTACTAACCAATGTTGCAAAAATTAGTGGGTTTACAATAAATGAGTACAATATTTTAAGCTATATCATGTCATTACAAATACTTATTATTTTGTCAGGTTGATTGTATAGTTACAACAGCAGGTGGTATAGAGGAAGACTTCATCAAATGTTTAGCTCCAACTTATCTTGGTGATTTCAACAAGTATAAAGGAGGAGATCTTAGAGACAGAGGAATAAATAGAATTGGCAACTTATTAGTACCTAATGACAACTACTGTAAATTTGAAGACTGGTTGATGCCAATTTTAGATAAAATGCTGGAGGAACAAAAATCAGAGGTCAGTTTGTTAAGAATTTGTTGAATGAAAAATTAAAAGTAATATTTTACTTTGCAAATAAATAATTTGTTCTTCAACATCTGTTAGCAGTCAGATATAACTATGTTTTTCTTATGAAAAAAAAAATTAGAATAAAACATTTATTTTATATCTTAGATGACCTAGAAGGATGGGCATATGCCATTGCTTGGCACCCACTGATCTGAGTAACTACTAAACTACAAACTAAAGCTAGTTCAAAACCAATTACAACTAATAAATAAATCATGCTCTCCCATGTCAATATGTATATAAGTTAGGCTTATTAGTCCCCTACCGATGAATTCAAAGGGGACTTTAGGTTTGCACTCTGTCTCCTGTCTGTCTGTCTGTCCATCTGTCAGTCCGGCTAAACAGTTTTCCACACTTATTTTCGTCATGCTTGAAGATATTGATTTGATATTTGGTATATAGTTTTATCATGACAAATTACAGATCAAGTTTGAATTTTGTTCCAATCTGATGTAGAGTTATGGTCCTTGGACTTAGAAAATTCACTGAAATATTCATTTTTCCGCACTTTTTTTCGTCATGCATGATGATATTGATTTGATAAATGGTATAAAGTTTTATCATAACAATTAAGTTACAGATCAAGTTAAATTTTATTCTGGTTTGATGATTTTGTGCAGAGTTATGGTCCTTGGACTTAGAAATTCACTCAAAGAATAGTTTTCCACACTTTATCTGTCATACTTGAAGATATTGACCTGATATTTGTTATATAGTTTACACCATGACAAGTTGTAGATTAAGTTAGCATTTTCTTCCAGTACAATGAATTCTTAACTGGTAGGGGACTATGTATTGCCATGCAATACTCTCAGAATGCTTGTTTAAATATTTTGGAGATAATAGCAGTAAAATAGAGAAATTCTTTCAGGGCACTCATTGGACTCCATCTAAAGTAATTGACAGACTAGGGAAAGAGATTGATAATCCAGAATCTGTTTATTACTGGACACACAAGGTCAGTATCATATGGAATACACAATTTTGGTTGTGTGTGAAAATTTGATGAAACACTATTTTTGGAATTATTAATATTGATAATATTACTTTTAGTATTGCTAGATATGAAACATCAATTGGCCGAAAAATAATCAAAATTGAGATTTTCATGATATGACTGCACAATGATGACATCATTAGTGATGATATATGTCTGAGTTTGTTGATTATGCATTTATTTTTACCTAATTTTTCACCAAAATTTTTTGAAATTTACTGAACTTACATTAAATAAAATTTTCGGGCCAATATTGACCCTTTATGAATGAACTCCTTTGAATAAGGATGTATTATTTGATTGCGTCTTTAGTTTTAGCCATATCTGCCAGATGGTAGAATGTAGTTTGCCATTAATAAGTTTATACAAATATATTATTGATTTTATAAAATATTTATTCTTTAGAACAACATTCCAGTTTTCTGTCCAGCTTTAACAGATGGATCATTGGGTGACATGATTTATTTCCATTCCTACAAAAATCCAGGACTTGTCATAGATCTAGTTGAAGGTAGGTCTATAAAAACCCATGACTTGACAGGACAAGGTAAGGGTATGTATTTAAAATTAAAGAAAATAAGAACCACTTGAATATTTTAGTATTAAACTTGGTTTGAGAGGCAGACTGAATGTTTCTTTAAGAAGCTGATGAACACTGTTAAACATTAACCCATAGAGACAACTAAAATTGAACAGACTGTTATCATTTCATTTATTTTTGAAGGTAACAATTTTTATACGACCGCAAAAAAATTTTGTGGTCGTATATTGGTATGACGTTGGCGTCGTCGTCGTCGTCGTCGTCGTCGTCGTCGTCGTCGTCGTCCGGCGTCGTCGTCCGAATACATATTGGTTTTCGCACTCTAACTTTAGTTTAAGTGAATGGATCTTTTTGAAATTTGACCATAAGGTTAAATACCACAAAAGGAAGGTTGGGATTGATTTTGGGGGTTATGGTACCAACAGTTAAGGAATTAGGGGCCAAAAAGGGGCCAAAAATGAGCATTTTCTAGTTTCCAGACAATAACTGTGGAACGGTGTATGGATCTCTCTGAAATTATACTACAAGTTTCCATACCACAAAGGGATGGTTAGGATTTGCTTTGGGGGGTTATGGCTCAAACCGTTTAGGAATTAGGGGCAAAAAAGGGGGAAAAACAAGGTTGTCCTGGTTAATGGACAAATACTTTAGTACAAAACATAATTTAAAGCAGTGTAAGGGAGATAAATCAAATACATCATTGAAATTATCTCCCTTACACTGCTTTTAAATTATGTATAAAGTAATGGTTAATGAACAATAAAGATAATCTAAAACAGTGTAAGGGAGGTAATCAAAATACAACGTTTTGGTTACTTCCCTTACACTGCTTTTAAATTATGTTTAAAGAAATGCATATTTATAAAGGAAGACCAGTAAAAATATCTGCAAATGTTTTCATCTTTTTTTTTTACAAAAAAATCCATATGAAAGATTTGACACTATATTTTTATTAATTCTATTATAAAATAGATTAAGTTAGCACTATGGTAAATTTAAATGGGTAATTATGGTTGCCAACTCCATTGGAAATTTGAATTGAGATTATGACCATATCTTGAGGGAAAGAATTTTTTTGGGGGAAAAAGGGGGGGGGGGATAAAAAGAAATTGTGGGGGGCCAATTTTTTCTCATTTCAGATTTCAGAAATTAAAAAAAATTATTCTTCAAATATTATTTTTTTTTCAAATTTCAAATATTGAAAAATTTCAAGAAGTAATCTTTAATTGCACAGTATGGCGCATTAGATTTGTAAAATCTTTGATCACATTTATTTATTTGTTATGCCGAATCTAACAGTGTATTTAGATTTTTAATTTTGGGTCCAGTTTTCAAATTGGTCTACATTAATGTCCAAAGGGTCCAAAATTAAACTTTGTTTGATTTTAGCAAAAATTGAATATATGAGGTTCTTTGATATGCTGAATCTAAACATGTATTTTGATTTTTGGCCCAGTTTTCAAGTTGGTCCAAATTGGGGTCCAAAATTAAACTTTGTTTGATTTCAACAAAAATTGAATATATGGGGTTCTTTGATATGCTGAATCTAACCATGTATTTAGATTTTTTATTTGTGGACCCCGTCATCTAATTGGTTCATATTGAGGTCAAAAGGGTCCAAAATTAAACTTTGTTTGATTTCATCTAAAATTGAATTATTGGGGTTCTTTGATATTCCAAATCTAACCGTGTATTTAGGTTTTTAATTTTGGGTCCTGTTTTTTAAATTGTCTTCATTGAGGTCCAAAGGGTCCAAATTAAACTTAGTTTGATTTTAACAAAAATTGAATTCTTGGGGTTCTTTGATTTGCTGAATCTAAACATGTGTTTAGATTTTTGTTTATGGGCCCAGTTTTCAAGTTGGTCCAAGATAGGGTCCAGTATTTAAACTTTGTTTGATTTCAACAAAAATTGAATATATGGGGTTCTTTGATATGCTGAATCTAAACATGTATTTAGATTTTTGATTATGGGCCCAGTTTTCAAGTTGGTCCAAATTGGGGTCCAAAATTAAACTTTGTTTGATTTCAACAAAAATTGAATATATGAGGTTCTTTGATATGCTGAATCTAACCATGTATTTAGATTTTTTATTTGTAGGCCCCGCTATCAAATTGGTTCATATTGAGGTCAAAAGGGTCCAAAATTAAACTTTGTTTGATTTCATCGAAAATTGAATTATTGGGGTTCTTTGATATGCCAAATCTAACCGTGTTTTTAGATTTTTAATTTGGGTCCCGTTTTTTAAATTGGTCTTCATTGAGGTCCAAAGGGTCCAAAATTAAACTTAGTTTGATTTTAACAAAAATTGAATTCTTGGGGTTCTTTGATATGCTGAATCTAAACATGTATTTAGATTTTTGATTATGGGCCCAGTTTTCAAGTTGGTCCAAGTTGGGGTCCAAAATTATACTTTTTTTGATTTCAACAAAAATTGAATATATGGGGTTCTTTGATATGCTGAATCTAACCATGAATTTAGATTTTTTATTTGTTGGCCCCGCTATCAAATTGGTTCATATTGAGGTCAAAAGGGTCCAAAATTAAACTTTGTTTGATTTCATCAAAAATTGAATTATTGGGGTTCTTTGATATTCCAAATCTAACCGTGTATTTAGATTTTTAATTTTAAGTCCCGTTTTTTAAATTGGTCTACATTAAGGTCCAAAGGGTCCAAAATTAAACTTAGTTTGATTTTAGCAAAAATTGAATTCTTGGGGTTCTTTGATATGCTGAATCTAAACATGTGTTTAGATTTTTGATTATGGGCCCAGTTTTCAAGTTTGTCCAAGTTGGGGTCCAAAATTCAACTTTGTTTGATTTTAACAAAAATTGAATATATGGGGTTCTTTGATATGCTGAATCTAACCAAGAATTTTGATTTTGGACATTGGACCATAATAGGTAAATTAAAAAAATTCAAGTTCTTAGACCACATTCTTTCTGTGTCAGAAACCTATGCTGTGTCAAATATTTAATAACAATCCAAATTCAGAGCTGTATCAAGCTTGAATGTTGTGTCCATACTTGCCCCAACTGTTCAGGGTTCGACCTCTGCGGTCGTATCAAGCTGCGCCCCAGCGAAGCATTTTATTGTGGATTGAGGAAAACTTTTTCTTGATATTTGATTTCGTGGTTTTGCCAGTCTACTGTGGATTCATTTATTTTCGTGGGTATCAATTTTTCGGGATTGCTGAAAACTTGCATTTTCGTTGATATTTGATTTTGTGGTTTTGCCAATCTCTGTATACAAAGCCTATTGAAAATATGTTATTCGTTGAACATTTGAATTCGTGTTTCATCTGTACCCACAAAACCCACGAAAATTGGTATCCAAGGAATAATAATGAATCCACAGTATATACAAGCTTATAGAAAATGTGTACTTTGTTGAACATTTGAATTGGTGGTTTACCATTACAAATAAAATCCACGAAAATCAGTATCCCACTTTTAAAAATTAATCCACAGTACATGATAATTCCTTGGAATTTTAACCTTAATAATTTCTAAAGGATACAAGCTGTGATGCTGAAAATGGTATGCAGCCTGTTTTTCATGTTGAATGATATTAACTCAAAAAGACAAGGCTCTAACTCAGAATAAGATGTATCATTTGGAAATCATTAAATGTGGTTGGTTTTCAATAGACCACTTTTGAGTTATTTCCTTCACTTGAAAAGTTCATCAATTATGCATGCCTTTATGACGTCATTTACCAGATAGAGGGGAACGCCTGTACCGCTGCACTATTAAAGATCATCAAGAGTTTTCTTGATTGTCATTATGCAGGCTAATTTAGAAATAATGTTTGTTCCGTAGGTACTTAATCACAATTCCTTAATGACAGCAGTGCTGATTAACAATTATAAGAATTTATGGTAATTTGCCAAATAATTCATACAAATATAGCATCATATTTTTTCAACCACTCGCTCAACATGGGAAGGAAGTGACGATTCCCCTAGTGATGTTCACTAAAACCAAATTTTTGACGGAAATATAACGAACTCGAAAGTGGTCTATTGGAAAGGGGTATTTAAGGGATGAAACAATTTGGTAATAATTACAGATACATGTATTATTCTTTGATTTTCACCAGTAACAATTGTTCTGAGTAGCTGTATTCCATAATTAGTTGATTGACCTCTTGGCTGTGCAACGTTATAAAAAACTTCAGAGACAATAATAACTATGAAATGAAAAAAAATGTATATAGATAAATGACCCAGATTCTAAGAAATTCCTGATAATTATAGCACTTGTTTTTAGTGTAAATAAGAATTGCCTTTATACAGTATAAAACAGGCTCTGCTTGTAACATCTTATGATATAATACATGTATTGTGTTTTCAGATATAAAAAGAATAAACAACCAGGCAGTTTATGCCTTGAACACAGGAATGATAATTATTGGAGGTGGAGTGATCAAACATCATATATGTAATGCTAATTTAATGGTATGTTTAGGATTGATTAGTAGATTGATGACCCTAAAAGGAAAAATCTAAGCTGTTTTGTACATGTGTGTTCCTGATTATATAAGATCAAAGGCATATTTGAAATATTGAAGCTTTAATATCACAAAAAAAATATTTTCCTATCTCTGACAAATCTTTATCATATTGTGCAAATATTTCTTACCTTTTAAAAAGAGCTGTTATTTGTTTTTGTTGTCTAATGTTTAAATACAACTTATACTACTATATTGAAAATACATTTTTCCCAAAATACAGTAGATTATAATTAGATTTATATTAAAGCATGTGACCTCTGTGAAAAAATCACACAACTCTGTTAATATTCTAGTGTTTCTTAACAGACTCTCATTTTATAAATAAGTTAACAATTTCGTTCCTATTGAAATGTTTATGAATAATATGTGTTGTTATACGACCGCAAAAAAATTTTGAGGTCGTATATTGGTATGACGTTGGCGTCGTCGTCGTCGTCGTCCGGCGTCGTCGTCCGAATACACAATGGTTTTCGCACTCTAACTTTAGTTTAAGTGAATGGATCTCTATGAAATTTCACCATAAGGTTCAATACCACAATAGGAAGGTGGGGATCGATTTTGGGGGTTATGGTACCAACAGTTAAGGAATTAGGGGCCAAAAAGGGGCTGAAAATAAGCATTTTTGTAACTTCCAGACATAACTTGTGTGTTAGCATATGGATCTCTTTGACATTGTACCACAAGATTCCATATCACAAAGGGTCAATGCTGGGATTGATTTTGGGGTTAATTGCCTCAAAATTTTAGGAATAAGGGGCCAAAAGGGGGCAAAAAACAAGCATTTTTCTAGTTTCATGACAATAACTTGTGTGTAAGTGTATGGATCTTTCTGAAATTTTACTACAAGGTTCCATTTCACAAAGGGAAAGCTGGAATTGAGTGTTGTGGTAATTGCCCAAAACGTTTAGTAATAAGGGGCCTAAAAAGGGGTTTAAAATAAGCATTTTTTAGTTTCTAGACAATAACTTGTGTTCAAGTGTATGGATCTCTCTAAAATTGTATTACAAGGTACCATACCACAAAGGCAAGGCTGTTATTGAGCTTGGTTTGGGGGGAAAGGGGGGTGGGGGTGATGAATCATAAGGGGGTGGGGGTCAAAAAAGGGGTAATTTTTTTTTTTCCTTTTTTTTTTGTTTAAAATTTACATTTTAAGTTAGTTATTTTTTATCACGAAGAGAAAGTAGGAATTGAGTTTTGGGGTTAATTGCTCAAACATTTATGAATAAGGGGCCAAATATTGGTCAAAAATAAGGATTTTTTTAGTTTACAACAAAAACTTGTGTTCAAGTGTATGGATCTCTGTGAAATTGTATTGCAATGTACCATACCACAAATTGAAGGTTGTGATTGAGGTGGGGGATGATGAATCAAAAGGGGGTTGAAAAAATGTGTGGGAGGTAGGATTTTTTTTTTTCCTTTTTTTTTCTTTAAAATTTTCCATTTAAAGATGGTTGTTTCAGATTTATATATGAAAGAAAATAATAATGATACGGTTATATATCATGAGGAATTGAAATTTAAAATTATGTATATTGGAAATTTAAGTTACATTGGAAAGTAATAATTGGCTTTGGGGGTGGGGGGGGGGTGGTTATGGCTCTAATGTTTAAGGAATAAGGGGAAAAAAGGTTAAAAAACAAGGGTTTCCATTTTAATAGACAAATAATTGAGTAAAGAACATTATTTAAAAGCAGTGTAAGGTTGGTAATTCAAACTCATTTAAATATCTCATCTACACTGCTTTTAAATTATGTAAATTGGAAATTTGCCAATAACTTTATTGTTAATAAATGCATTGGAAATTTGCCAACAATTTTAGTGTAATAAACTTCATTGGAAATTTGCCAATATAAAATTTTGCTGATGAAGGTTTTTTGTTTACCTTTAGCCTTGACTATGAAGTCATTTTCTATTTTTATAGCCTTATGATGTAGTTGAATTATTTAATACTTTTATGATGTGTTTAAATGGGGTTTTATCATGTTTATGGTTGCAAATTTATTGTTTTAGTATAATAAACTCCATTTAAAATTTGCCAATAAAAAATTTTTTTGTTTATTTTTAGCTATGATTATGATGTCATTTTCTATTTTACTTTTATGGTTGCAAAGAAATTTTTATTTTTAGATATTACTGTTAAATGATGCTGATTAAGGTTTTTGCTATGTTTAGCCATGACTATGATGTCATTTTCTATTTTAATATCTGTTATGATGTATTTAAATGGGCTTTTATGGTTACAAAGGAATTTTATTTTTAGATATAACTATAAAATGTTGCTGATGCTGATTAAGGATTTTGTTTATTTTTAGCCATGACTATGATGTCATTTTCTATTTTAATACCTTTATGATGTAATTTCCATTTTTAGATATTACTGTTAAATGATGCTGATTAAGGGTTTTTAGCCATGTTTAGCCATGACTATGATGTCATTTTCTATTTTAATATCTTTATGATGTATTTAAATGGGCTTTTATGGTTACAAAGGAATTTTATTTTTAGATATTACTTTAAATGTTGCTGATTAAGGATTTTTGTTTATTTTTAGCCATGACTATGATGTCACTTTCTATTTTAATACCTTTATGATGTATTTAAATGGGCTCCCATGTATTTAGATTTTTGATTATTTATACATGTTACCAAATTGGTCCACATTGAACAAAAACGGTCCAAATTTCAACTTTATTACATTACATCAAACATTGAATTCTACATATTCTTCGATATATTGAAATTAACAAACAATTTAGTTTATGGATATTCCACCATAATAGGTAAATTAAATTTTTTCCAGTTCTTACACCACATTCATCCTGTGTCAGAAACCTATGCTGTGTCAAATATTTAATGACAATCCAAAGTCATAGCTGTATCAAGCTTGAATTTTGTGTCCATACTTGCCCCAACTGTTCAGGGTTCGACCTCTGCGGTCGTATCAAGCTGCGCCCCAGCGAAGCATTTTATTATGTTTACAGAGAAATGGAGCAGATTTTAGTGTATTTATCAACACAGCCTCCGAGTTTGATGGAAGTGATTCTGGTGCCAGGCCAGATGAAGCAATATCCTGGGGAAAGATTAAAAAGACAGCTACACCTGCAAAGGTAAGATGGTTATGGATTATTATAAAAAAAAGTAATATTTTAGTAATACATATATATGAGATTTGACTTGTCATGCTTGATGAATATCCAAGTAGTCCATAATTTACCAAAGATTGATTAACACTTGATAAAATTGGATAATTAAATATATTAAAGGACAAACTTGGAAAGTAAATTTGTTAATGTATTTCTAGTGAACAGTCATTATCATTAAAAATGTCTTATATAGTTGCAGAAAGAAAGTCTTGTGAAATGTTGAAACTTCTATATCAACTTTTGCATTTATTTCCCTTTTCTGTAAACAAATTCTGTAAACAAATGCAAAAATGAAGTGGTTATTTCTGGTGTCACAGATCAGGGTCATGGTCTGAGTTGTAAAGTAATGGTGTACTTTTGAAATCTATTAGTTTGGATGCTCTAGTATAATCTTGCCATCATATAAAGCAGATTTTTTTTCAAGCAAATTATTGATTTTGATTGTTCCAAAACTGTATGATTTAAAGGTGAAAGTATCATTTTGTAGGTTTATGGAGAGGCAACATTGATATTTCCCTTGATAATGGCAGAGACATTTGCAAGGAGGGAAAAAGAATTCAAGGAGTTAAAAGCTCAGAGTGAGCATAGACCATAGTCAGCAGCCATAATCAATAACTTATCATGCAAAACCTAAATAAGCTGGGTCTAAACTATACCAGGATAAGAAGATAGTCTTCAGTACAGTTTCAAAGATCAGAATCTTACTCTGGAACATGGCCTGACAGTGATCAAGATGCTTTTCAGACAAAGAAAGTTCTAGATTGCAAGTGGCATGAAGTGCTGTGTTTTATATCTTTCTTTTCTCTATAAGAATAGGGAAACATTATACTACACTTCAAGATATTGCCCTCCTTGGAAAGAGTATCAAATGGTTCCAGCTCGTAGCTTTATGAGTTTAACATTCAATTATGCATGTAATTTCCATTGTAACAAAAAAAATCACTTGATAACAGATTATTTTGCTATAAAAAATTATTTATTCTCCCTAAATTAGTTTTAATGTACTTATTATTTTTCTGTGCTGTAAGGAGATAAAACAACCAAAACACTTCATAGAACTTTTTATTTTCTGACACAATTCTGTGTCCGCTCTTAATTTTAATATACATTTCCTAATCAATATTCTATGATTATGTCATGCAGTGCCTTGCACAGCCATTTTTTTTTAACAAGTGTATTTACAAATAAATTTAAAGATTGAATCATGACTAGCTGATTAGTAGTGATATAAAATATACTTTTTAGACTTTTATCAGATTTATAATAATGAAAATGTAAAAATTTGACTACTGCTACAAGAATTTTTTGTTGTTATTTACTGCCATTTTAAGTAATCTTGGCTTCACCATGGTCGCCAGTTTACATTGGTGGAGTATCTGGAGAGTTCCACAACCTTCAGCAGGAAAACTAGCAATCCTTGTCAATTGCCCTGTCAGACTCAAACATACCTAGCCACAAGTGGGATTTCAACCTCACAACCAAAGAGTTGACAGACTAGACTAGTGACCACTGTAGACCACTTGTCCACCCAGGATCCCTCAGTAACAAAAAATGTTTGATACACACATTTTTCATATCTTACTATAAAAGGTGAGATTTTTTTGTGTTCAACGTATGAGATGTGATGAGTTTGAATAGACAGTGTCTTAAAAGGTCAAAATTAAGAAAAAAGTTTCAATCCTATTTCTTTATTTTCAAGAGTACGTAAATATAAGTCAATGTTAATATTTCTGCGTTATTGTTTCAGATACATTATTATGTTTCATTATTAAATAGAAGTCACATGCAAAGTTTTGTATTGTTATGTAACATGATATGCCTACTGAGGTGCAACAACATTCTGGAATAATGAAACATTTAATTTCTGAATGTTTGACTGTCTTACAACAATGGTGTATGGATGTTTTCTAGAATTTCATATGACTGATGTTAAATGAAATGTCCTTTAACATGTAATTGTAGAACTGTTCAAATCGTCATGATCATCAAACATATCAATCTATGTGGCAGTCAAAAGTTGTTCACTGCATATATATATATGTCAGAAAGTGTACAACAAAATGGATTTTAATAAAATGTCCATAATTATGTAACTGCAAAACTGGTCACATCATCAAACCATTTACCAGTAATTTGGAAGGCAATTCAAGTTGTTCATGGACTATATAGACATGTATGTAAACAAATGTACATAACAAGATAGTGTTGAGCCTCCCTCTGAATAAACTACACAGAGAACAATAGCTATTGTATTTATTCAATGGGACAAGTGAACTGACAAAAGTTTTAATTGACAGGTAAACTGCAAATGATTCTATTGAAAACTTTCAATTCTTCCACAATAAAAGTATGCTAAATTCAGGTTTTGAATGAAATGATATGCAGCTTTATGCTGTCTACTATGAGTAGGTCAACTTTCCCTAAATTGTCAAATGACTGCTTATCAGAGTTATTGCCTTTGAAAGATGGTTTTTATCCATTTTTATACGACCGCAAAAATTAAAAATTTTTTGGTCGTATATTGGTATGACGTTGGCGTCGTCGTCGTCGTCGTCGTCGTCGTCGTCTGGCGTCGTCCGGCGTCGTCCGAAGACACATTGGTTTTCGCACTCTAACTTTAGTTTAAGTGAATGGATCTCCATGAAATTTTACCATAAGGTTCAATACCACAAAAGGAAGGTTGGGATTGATTTTGGGGGTTATGGTACCAACAGTTAAGGAATTAGGGGCCAAAAAGGGGCCAAAAATAAGCATTTTTGTAACTTCCAGACAATAACTTGTGTGTAAGTGTATGGATCTCTCTGACATTGTACCACAAGGTTCCATATCACAAAGGAAAGGCTGTAATTGATTTTGGGGGTAATTGCCTCAAAATTTTAGGAATTAGGGGCCAAAAAAGGGACAAAAAACAAGCATTTTTCTAGTTTCATGACAATAACTTGTGTGTAAGTGTTTGGATATTTCTGAAATTGTACTACAAGGTTCCATATCACAAAGGGAAAGCTGGAATTGAGTTTGGGGGTAATTGCCTGAAACGTTTAGGAATTGGGGGCCAAAAAGGGGCCAAAAATAAGCATTTTTCTAGTTTCCAGACAATAACTTGTGTTCAAGTGTATGGATCTCTCTGAAATTGTACTGCAAGGTACCATACCACAAAGGGAAGGCTGGGATTGAGTTTGGGGGTGATGAATCATAAGGGGGTTCAAAAAATTTGGGGGGGGGATTTTTTTTTTTCTTTTTTTTTCTTTTTTTCCTTTTTTTTTTCTTTTAAAATTTTCCATTTTAAGTTGGTTATTTCTGATTAATATTTAAAAGCAAATAATAATGATATGGTAGGAGATACACACCAAACAGGATGTGTAAATTATTATCTAATAAGTATTGCACAATAGCAAGAAATCTTCAATTGCACAGTATTGCGCAATAGCAAGAAATCTTCAATTGCACAGTATTGCGCAATAGCAAGAAATATCCAATAGCACAATATTGCGCAATAGCAAGAAATTGTCAATTGTACAGTATTGCGCAATAGCAAGAAATATTCAATTGCACAGTATTGTGCAAAAGAAGATACTTCGTATAAATTGCTTATTTCTTGATCAATTTCAATGGGGTTTTATTCTTGAATTCTTGGGGTTCTTTAATATGCTGAATCTAACCGTGTATTAAGTTTTTGGATTTTGGGCCCCGTTTTTAAATTGGTCCACATTGAGGTCCAAAGGGTCCAAAATTTAACTTTGTTTGATTTCATCAAAAATTGAATTATTGGGGTTCTTTGATATGCTGAATCTAACCGTGTATTTAGATTCTTAATTTTTGGTTCCGTTTTCAAATTGGTCTACATTAAGGTCCAAAGGGTCCAAAATTAAACTTAGTTTGATTTTAACAAAAATTGAATTTTTAGGGTTCTTTGATATGCTGAATCTAAACATGTATTTAGATTTTTGATTATGGGCCCAGTTTTCAAGTTGGTCCAAATCGGGGTCCAAAATTAAACTTTGTTTGATTTCAACAAAAATTGAATATATGGGGTTCTTTGATATGCTGAATCTAACCATGTATTTAGATTTTTGATTTTTGGGCCCCGTTATCAACTTTGTCCACATTGAGGTCAAAAGGGTCCAAAATTTAACTTTGTTTGATTTCATCAAAAATTGAATTATTGGGGTTCTTTGATATGCCGAATCTAACCGTGTATTTAGATTCTTAATTTTTGGTTCCGTTTTCAAATTGGTCTACATTAAGGTCCAAAGGGTCCAAAATTAAACTTAGTTTGATTTTAACAAAAATTGAATTTTTAGGGTTCTTTGATATGCTGAATCTAAACATGTATTTAGATTTTTGATTATGGGCCCAGTTTTCAAGTTGGTCCAAATCGGGGTCCAAAATTAAACTTTGTTTGATTTCATCAAAAATTGAATTCTTGGGGTTCTTTGATATGCTGAATCTAACCATGTATTTAGATTTTGGATATTGGACCATAATAGGTGAATGTCCAATTTAAAATTTTTAAGTTCTTAGACCACATTCATTCTGTGTCAGAAACCTATGCTGTGTCAAATATTTAATCACAATCCAAATTCAGAGCTGTATCAAGCTTGAATGTTGTGTCCATACTTGCCCCAACTGTTCAGGGTTCGACCTCTGCGGTCGTATCAAGCTGCGCCCTGCGGAGCATTTTATTGGAAAATGATGCTATTAGCGGCATGTTTCCGATACCATTGACCAGAACTTAAGGAAGTCGATTATTGCCTCCGCCTACCGCACTCGATTTCATATTTACTATTTTACATACTAACTGGAATTATATGCTTACGAGACATGTTGCAATGTTAAACTTATTACGACATGTGAAAATCAAGACTTGCATAAAAAATATCTCAATATTAGAGACAGTGGCGTCATTTTTCCTCAGAGCTTTCAGCTCTTTGATTTTCATTTTTTGCATAAACCATTATTGATGTAGAGAAAATGTAAATAGCAAAGATGTTTAAAGCACAATAAAAAATACAAATAAGTCAACAAGATCAAAATTGTCAACAGACTCCTTTGAGGAGTCATGGACGAAGTTGATAACAGTCTTCTTGTAGAAGTTTTATTTTCATGAATGATGATTTTTATCCATTTTTATACAACCGCCAAAAAATTTGCGTATATTGGTATCACGTTGTCGTCGAATGTGTCGTCTTTTCTGTTCTCTAATTTAAGTTAGCCTCAATCAAATGTTATGAGATTTACACACAATACTTATTTTCACAAAACTCAGATCAAGTACAAATTTGGGTAGCGTCACTTATACAGTTCTCCAGTTATGTCCCTTTATAATTTTATATAATATGCAAGCGGGGGCATCATCTGTGTCCCATGGACACATTCCCTATTTATTTTTAACTAGTGTATTTACAAATAAATGTAAAGTTTTTCATACAAGATTGAATCATGACTAGCTGATTGGTAGTGATATAAAATATAGTTTTTTTAGACCTTTATCAGATTTATAATAATGAAAATGTAAAAATTGACTACTGCTTCAAGGATTTGTTGTTGGTATTTATTGCCATTTTAAGTAATCTTGGCTACATCATGGTCGCCAGTTTGTATTGGTGGAGGAAGCTAGAGTATCTGGAGAGTTCCATAACCTTTGGCAGGAAAACTAGCAATTCTTTTCAATTGCCCTGTCAGACTCAAACATAAATAGCCACAAGTGGGATTTCAACCTCACAACCAAAGAGTTGACAGACTAGACTAGTGATCAATGTAGATAAACTGCATAGACCACTTGTCTACCCAGGACTCCTCAGTAACAAAAAAAGTTTTATACATTTCTCATATCTTACTACAAAAAGGTGAGATTCTTTTATGCCCCCGCCATAGTGGAGGGGGCATTAAGTTTTACCCTTGTCCGTCTGTACGTACGTACGTCCCAAAATTGGTTTCCGTTCTCTAACTTTAGTTTGCCTCAACCAAATGTTATGAAACTTATACACAATGCTTATTACCACAAAACACAGATCAAGTTTGAATTTTGGTGGCGTCACTTTTACTGTTCTAGAGTTATACCTTTTACAAATGGAAAATTGCTGTATTTATCGTTTCCGTTCTCTAACTTTAGTTTGCCTCAACCAAATGTTATGAAACTTATACACAATGCTTATTACCACAAAACACAGATCAAGTTTGAATTTTGGTGGCGTCACTTTTACCGTTCTAGAGTCATGCCCCTTTACAAATGGAAAAATGCTTAATTTTTCGTTTCCAATCTCTAACTTAAGTTTGCCTCAACCAAATATTATGAAACTTATACACAATGCTTATTACCACTAAACACAGATCAAGTTTGAATTTTGGTGGTGTCACTTCAACCATTCTAGAGTTATGCCCCTTTAGAAATGGAAAAATTGCAAAATTTTTATTTTCTTCTAAATATCAAGTAATTTTATTAAAATTGGAGTTATCTTCCTTTGTCCATGATTATAGTTGAATCAACTACAATCAATGCTTTATACAATGCAATGTTTAATTATTTTGACTTCCACTGATAAAACACAGTTCAAGTTGAATTTGGGTAGTGTCACTTTAATCATGATTGAGTTATGCCCCTTTATAAATCGAAAGATTGCAAAATTATTAGTTTCCATTCTGTAACTTAAGTTTGCCCAAACCAAACATTATGAAACCTATACACAATATTCATTACCACAAAACTAAGATCAAGTACAAATTTTTTGTTTCCGTTTTCTAACTTTAGTTTGCCTCAACCAAATGTTATGAAACTTATACACAATGCTTATTACTACATAATACAGATTAAGTACGAAATTTGATGGCAACACTTTTACCATTCTTGAGTAATGTCCCTTTATAAACAAAAATTGCTGAATTTTATGTTCCATTCTCTAACTTTAGTTTGTCTCAACCAAATATTATAAAACTTATACACAACTGTTCTAGAGTTATGCGTGTTTACAAATAGAAATAATTGCTGAATTTTTAGTTTCTGTTCTCTATTTTAGTTAGCCTCAACCAAATGTTATGAGACTTACACACAATGATTATTACCACAAAACTCAGATCAAGTTCAAATTTGGGTAGCGTCACTTTTACTGTTCTTCAGTTATGTCCCTTTATAACTATATGATATGCAAGCGGGGGCATCATCTGTGTCCACATGTGGACACTATCCACATTTTTGTGTTCAATGTATGAGATGTGATGATTTTGAATAGACAGTGTCTCAAAATTAAGAAAAAAGTTTCAATCCTATTTCTTTATTTTCAAGAGTATGTAAATATAAATCAATGTTAATATTTCTGCATTTTTGTTTCAGATACATTACTATGTTTCATTATTAGATAGAATTCACATGCAAAGTTTTGTATTGTTACGTAACATGATATTCCTACTGAGGTGCAACAACATTCTGGAATAATGAAACATTTAATTTCTGAATGTTTGACTGTCTTACAACAATGGTGTATGGATGTTGTCCGGAATATCATATGACTGATGTTAAATGAAATGTCCTTTAACATGTAACTGTAGAACTGTTCAAATGGTCATGATCATCAAACCTATCAATCTATGTGACAGTCAAAAGTTGTTCACTGCATATATATATGTCAGAAAATGTACAACAAAATTATTTCATTTGATTTAGGTTAATGGATTTTAATTAAATGTCCATAATTATGTAACTGCAAAACTGGTCACATCATCAAACCATTTACCAGTAATTTGGAAGGCAATTCAAGTTGTTCCTGGACAAGATAGACATTTATGTAAACAAATGTACATAACAAGATTGTGTTGAGCCTCCCTCTGAATAAACTTCACAGAGAACAATAGCTATTGTATTTATTCAATGGGACAAGTGAACTGACAAAAGTTTTAATTGACAGGTAAACTGCAAATGATTCTATTGAAAACTTTCAATTCTTCCACAATAAAAGTATGCTAAATTCAGGTTTTGAATGAAATGATATGCAGCTTTATGCTGTCTACTATGAGTAGGTCAACTTTCCCTAAATTGTCAAATGACTGCTTATCAGAGTTATTGCCTTTGAAAGATGGTTTTTATCCATTTTTGGAAAATGATGCTATCAGCGGCATGTTTCCGATACCATTGACCAGAAATTACGGAAGTCGATTATTGCCTCCGCCTACCGCACTCGGTTTCATATTTACTATTTTACATACTTACTGGAATCTGCTTGTATAACGCTACACATGAACAAAGTGTTGTAGTCGGACGGGAACCAGTTTACATACTTTTTTATTTACCAAAAAGATATCTTGAGCTGTCCATATGTTTTTTGTTATTAAATGGTATTTGGAGCTATCCCTTTGTTATATTTTTCATATTTATTCGAGCTTTCACTTTTATGCACATGTCTTACAATCGCAAACAATCGGTATGTATAAATGATAAATAGATCCGTTTTGTTATGGTGTTGGACTTTGTACCCTCCAATGATCAGCAATCGCTAGACAAAATAGTTCTCCTAAATAATGTCAGCCTTTCATGCCATTTCAACTTTACAATCATTAAAAAAAGTGAAAATCGGAATCATTGTGATATCCATTGGATAGAAACTGGTCGTTATCCAGATTTACGAAGATTTTAAAAATCGGAAATTAGTAATATGGTTATACCCTCGCGGTGCGTATGAATCTTTGTTTACAAAACAGGATTTCGGAACGTCTCTAGTTTTTAGATCGTAAGTCACGATAAACTCAAACTGAAAGTAAACAGTTGTTTGTAAGACGCAGGTTTACTCACCATAAAAAAGCTGAAACGTTAAGTATGGCATATATTTTAGGTTAAAGACGGTCCCATTCATTTAAAAAGCATTTTGAAAGTAGACGATGGGATTATTTCAGGTTTGGGGAACGAGTAAATTATCACAAAGTTCATTTCTTGACGACCTCTAAATTTCATCATGTCGATGGTACAAATCGATATTTACTGTTTACTGTCGCTTCTCATGTTTTGTATTTAAACGGTCGTTAATTTTTAAACCCGAACCAGGCATATGCATTCTGTAATTGTGCAAATCTTCGTTCTTTGGTCAATTGGCTTATGGATAGTTGTATCAATTTCAACTCTTACATTATTATTTTTTTTAAATATATTTGCATTACACATGTTTGCATTACACATGCAATGGCAGTACCTTTCCAATTACTATTTATGTGTTGTGTCTAAACTAAAGTTGTAACACTTTATAGTGACTGGAAAGGGTAGAAAAATTCATCAGATGAGAAAAGGCTGAAGATACTTCAAACGGCACCGAATCATTAGATATTGCATCTTATAAAAAGAAACTGAGATTTGGATAGTTCCACTTCAAGGTAAAAATGTTTATCTCTTGTGAAATGAAATTAAAAAAAATATTATAACACTGTAGTTAATTAATAAAGATACTATTACGTGTATTTCTGTATTGGCCTTATTATTGGTTCTCGGCCAGCAGTCAAACGGCACCGAATCATTAGAAATTGCATCTTATAAAAGGAAACTGAGATTTGGATAGTTCCACTTCAAGGTAAAAATGTTTATCTCTTGTGAAATGAAATAAAAAAATATTGTAACATAGTAGTTAATTAATAAAGATACTATTACGTGTATTTCTGTATTGGCCTTATTATTGGTCCTCGGCCAGCAGTATTGGCCTTCCGCTTCGCCTCAGACCAATACACCCAAGACATGGACCAATAACAAGGCCAATACAGAAATACTTACGCAATGATATTATAGAATGACAGTATGGTTCAATAGCGGGAATCAGCCCCTCAACTACTTTTTACATAAATATTAACTTCTGGCTTCAACGCTTTGTTCGTCTTGTCTGGAGATCTTGCTGTAGTTCCAGTTCAGCAAGCATTTTAGAGACGTATCCCGTCCATCCTCTTTTGACTTGTAATCTCTGGTGATAGATTTTGCCGCTTGACATTGTATCCTTTCAAGTTTGTTTTTTTTTTGTTACCGTGTAGGGGTCCCATACTATGGCTCCATATTAAATTATAAGATCCATTCCTAAAAATCTAGATCATTGTTCTAATCTGACACAAATTTCAATAACTGGAATGCTACCCAAGTTGAATATATGGTGACCCACGAGAACAGCATTATCACTATTGAAATTGTGTTTAATACCATGATTGTTCAATGTCATTAACTTAAATGGAGACAGACATTTGACCTGAAAGACATGAAAGGTGGTGTGGGAGTGCAAAATCAAAAACTAACTGACTATGATATATGGTTAAAGAATGAATATCAATTACATGGGTCAACATGGTCAAGGGCAGAGTTGTTATAAAATAACAATATGGCAGAGAAGTGGTTTCAAGTTTCATATAAAGCGACCTGACTGACATGAAATAAAAAATCGAAGGAGTATCCCTATTTGTCTAATCTTCAAGGTGACATAAAACTAGTAAAACAATATTATGCTATTGTCTAAATATACAGAAATATAATTTGCTTCAAGTAACAGAAATAACTAGGTCACTAGTAACTTATTTAATGAGTATGTGGGGTATAAGAGCTTGCTAACAACAGGCTCTTCATAATCATTTGGTTTGAAAAGGATACTAGTAGTCTATATTCTTGATTTAGAAAAATGTAATTGCAAGAAAAAAATCACATTACTTAGAATACTTTAGATCATTCAGGTAGTCTTTATTTATATGTACAAAAGAACAGCCAGTAGTCATTGGATATTGTAGATCATTCAAATAGTCTTGAACTTTTTATTAGTAAAAAAGAACAGCCAGTAGTCATTGGATATTGTAGATCATTCCGGTAGTCTTGACCTATTTATTTATACAAAAAAACAGCCAGTAGTAATTGGATACTGTAGATCATTCAGGTAGTCTTGACCTATTCATTTGTACTGAAAAAACAGACACATATACGAATATCAATTATATGCTTACGAGACATGTTGCAATGTTAAACTTATTACGACATGTGAAAATCAAGACTTGCATAAAAAATATCTCAATATTAGAGACAGTGGCGTCATTTTTCCTCAGAGCTTTCAGCTCTTTGATTTTCATTTTTTGCATAAACCATTATTGATGTAGAGAAAATGTAAATAGCAAAGATGTTTAAAGCACAATAAAAAATACAAATAAGTCAACAAGATCAAAATTGTCAACAGGCCCTTTGAGGAGTCATGGACGAAGTTGATAACAGTCTTCTTGTAGAAGTTTTATTTTCATGAATGATGATTTTTATCCATTTTTATACAACCGCAAAAAAATTTGCGTATATTGGTATCACGTCGTCGTCGTTCGAAGACATTTGGTTTTCAGACAATAACTTTAGTGTTAGTAAATAGAAATCTATGAACTTTAAACACAAGGTTTATAACCACAAAAGGAAGGTTGGGTATTGATTTTGGGGGTTATGGTCCCAACAGTTTAGGAATTAGGGGCCAAAATAAGCATTTTTCTAGTTTCCAGACAATAACTTGTGGAATGGTGTATGGATCTCTCTAAAATTATACCACATATTTCCATACCACAAAGGGATGGTTAGGATTGGCTTTGGGGTGTTATGGCTCAAACCGTTTAAGAAATAGGGGCAAAAAAGTGAGAAAAAACAAGGGTGTCCTGGTTAATGGACAATTACTTAAGTACAATGTTGTATTTGAATTACCTCCCTTACACTGCTATTAAATTATGTATAAAGAAATGTTGTATTGTCTTTAGGTGATTAGCTGTCAATTTATTTTTATACGACCGCAACAAACTTTTGAAGTCGTATATTGGTATGACGTTGGCATCGTTGTCGACGTCGATGTCCGGCTTCTCTGTCGTCTGAAGACACATTGGTTATCGCACAATAACTTTAGTTTAACTGAATTGATCTCTATGAAATTTTACCTAAAGGTTCAATACCACAAAAGGTAGGTTGGGATTGATTTTGAGGGTTATGGTACCAACAGTTAAGGAATTGGGAGCCAAAAAGGGGCCAAAAATAGGCATTTTTATACGACCGCAATATTTTTGCGGTCATATATTGGTATGACATTGGCATCGTCGTCTGAAGACACATTGGTTTTCGCACTCTAACTTTAGTTTAAGTGAATTGATCTCTATGAAATTTTACCATAAGGTTCAATACTACAAAAGGAAGGTTGGGATTGATTTTGGGGGTTATGGTACCAACAGTTAAGGAACAAGGGGCCAAAAAGAGGCCCAAATAAGCATTTTTTTTAGTTTCATGACAATAACTTGTGGAACAGTGTATGGATCTCTCTGAAATTATACCACATATTTCCATACCACAGAGGGATGGTTAGGATTGGCTTTGGGGGGTTATGGCTCAAACTGTTTAGGAATTGGGGGCAAAACAGTAAGAGAAAAAAACAAGGGTGTTCTGGTTAATGGACAATTACTTAAGTACAAATTACAGTGTAAGGGAGGTAATTCAAACACAACTTTGAATTACCTCCCTTACACTGCTTTTAAATTATGTATAAAATATTTTTGTATGATCTTGAGGTGATTAGCTGTCAATTCATTTTTATACGACCGCAAAAAAATTTTGCGGTCGTATATTGGTATGACGTTGGCGTCGTCGTCGTCGTCGTCGTCGTCCGAAGACACATTGGTTTTCGCACTCTAACTTTAGTTTAAGTGAATGGATCGCTATGAGGTTCAATACCACAAAAGGAAGGTGGGGATTGATTTTGGGGGTTATGGTACCAACAGTTAAGGAATTAAGGGCCAAAAAGTGGCCAAAAATAAGCGTTTTTGTAACTTCCAGACATAACTTGTGTGTTAGTGTATGGATCTCTCTGACATTGTACCACAAGGTTCCATATCACAAAGGGAATGCTGGGATTGATTTTGGGGGTAATTGCCTCCAAGTTTTAGGAATTAGGGGCCAAAAAGGGGCAAAAAACAAGCATTTTTCTAGTTTCATGACAATAACTTGTGTGTAAGTGTATGGATATCTCTGACATGTACCACAAGGTTCCATATCACAAAGGGAATGCTGGGATTGATTTTGGGGGTAATTGCCTCCAAATTTTAGAAATTAGGGGCCAAAAAGGGGCAAAAAACAAGCATTTTTCTAGTTTCATGACAATAACTTGTGTGTAAGTGTATGGATCTTTATGAAATTGTTCTACAAGGTTCCATATCACAAAGGGAAAGCTGGGTATGAGTTTGGGGTTAATTGCCCAAAACGTTTAGGAATTTGGGGCCAAAAAGGGGCCAAAAAACAAGCATTTTCTGGTTTCCAGACAATAACTTGTGTTCAAGTGTATGGATTTGTCTGAAATTGTACTACATGGTACCATACCACAAAGGGAAGGCTGGGATTGAGTTTGGGGTTGATGAATCATAAGGGGGTTCAAAAAATTTGGGGGGGATTTTTTTTCCTTTTTTTTCTTTCAAATTTTCCATTTTAAATTGGTTATTTCTGATTTATATATAAAAGCAAATAATAATGATATGGTTTGAATAGGTAAATTAAAAAATTTTAAGTTCTTAGACCACATTCATTCTGTGTCAGAAACCTATGCTGTGTCAAATATTTAATTACAATCCAAATTCAGTGCTGTATCAAGCTTGAATGTTGTGTCCATACTTGCCCCAACTGTTCAGGGTTCAACCTCTGCGGTCGTATCAAGCTGCGCCCTAGCGGAGCGTTTTATTAGAAGTTACTATTTTAATAATTTTAAAAATGTTGATTAAGGTAAATTAATTTTAGCTATGATTATGTATGTCATTTTCTATTTTAAGACTTTTATGATGTATTTAAATTGGTTATTATGGTTGCAAACTCCATTGGAAATTTGAATTGAAATTATGACAATGACTGAGGGAAATAATTTTTTTTTGGAAAAAGGGGGGAAGTTAACAAAATGGGAGGGGGGGGGGGGTAAAAAAAATTGGTTGGGGTGGAGACAATTTTTCTCCTCAAGATTTCAGAAATCAAAAGAAAATCCTTCAAATTTTTTTATTTTTTTTTTTTAAAGGGAGAGGGTCAATTCGCAACAGCATAGTGTATTGCACAAAAGTAAAAAATTGAATATAAATTCAAATCATATAACCAATTCTAAGTTCTTTGACTACAGTTATTCTGTGTCAGAAACCTATTATGTGTCAAATATTGAATTACAATCCAAATTCATACCTGTATCAAGCGTGAATATTGTGTCCATTTGCCCCAACTGTTCAGGGTTGGACCTCTTCGATCGTATCCAGCTTCGCTCAGCGAAGTAATTTATTTACCATGGGAGAAATTCAGGCTCTTGTGAACTCTTGTATAGAATCAAAGTATGTCTTTACTTTTTTTTAGTTTCTTTCAAACATGACAAACATGTCATCCCTTCCATTTACTGCATTATGATCCATTCCAAAATTAAGCTACCCTCCTTTTAAATAAAGATGTTTCTCTGGGAATTCCTAGTAATCTACTAAGCCTTTAAAACTTGCATCTAACCAAGCAACAGATGAAAGAAAAAAAAATTTGAGGTACAAATAAGATGTCTCCGCCAAGATTGTGAATTCTTAAAAAAACTTCAAACATTTATTGGAATATTTTAAATCTTTACACATTCACCTGGCTTTCAAATATTTGGCTCTGAGCATTCCTGGTGAAGGTAAATCAAGAAAAGCACTTCGGACGCATACAATCAATAAAGTGTAGTTTTAATTTTTACAACACTAATAGTCAACCAGCAGTCCCCGAGGGTATTACCAGCGCATTAGTCAGCACTTCAGTACTGACATGATTTATAACAAACATTTCTTAATAGTCTGTTATAAATTTATAAGTTATTAAGAAACTAAGGATTCAACTCCCTCAGGCAAAGTTGACCTTAGGTTGTTCTGGCTATTTTTTTTATGTCCTTTTGATCATATAGTCCTTCAACTGTTTCGGTTCTTATGCATCCTTTGCTTTCAAATATTCGGCTATGAACGTTCCGATGAAGGTAAATCCAGAAAAGCACTTTTTTGCAAGAGTATTCAAACCTGATTTTCTTCTTAAATCCGTGGTAAATTGAAGCATTATTCTTAAACTTTAATGCACAACTTTTTTCAAAAGAACGTGTGTTTTTTTTAGTTTTAGGGGAAAATATAGTTACCTTCCAAGGAATTACAATAATGCAAACGAAATTGCTTGGAAGAAGATATTATGAGAATTATCGAGTTATAATTGTTAATGTCCTCATTGAATCCTTCAACCAGATTATCGATGGTCGACTCCCATTGTGATGGACATCAGTTGTGAACTGATTTTTCACGGATTCATTTCTTTGCTTTTATTGAAGAAAAATAAATCACCAAAGTTTCAATGCTTTAGTTTTACCTTCCACTATGATGATTACTTTCTTTAAAAGATGATTTAAAAAGTTTTCGGCATTTCATTTATGCCAAGAGTGAAAATATTAAGGGCAACGCAGAAAACAACATAGTCTGCTTTCTAACTGGACATGGATATGTTTAACATTACAAAGCACCGAATATCACTTCCTATGTCTTTTTCAAAGCTCCTGGAATCCTAGTCTCATTCCCCTTCAAATGCAGTTAGTATCGTATCTTATACATCCCGTCAATGTGTTTGTATTATCTTTCATTTTTGCTGGTGTGTTTTGTACGTGTAACTTTATGTATTTCTTTGGTACATATGACGTGGCTCTGTACTTTTAAAGATCCCACCATTTTGTTATTGTTCTATTATAATACTATTATGTTATTGTTCTATTATAATTTTGAAAATACTTTGAACGACAAAATTATTTTACTCGCATAGTGGTATTAACCATATGTGGATTCTTTAAAATTCTAAAGAACTTCTGGATAATTTTAAATCTTGGTCTTTTTCTGAAATTAGTTCTAACAAAAACTTTTGATTTTTCAACCCTGTATACCACCATTCCCCATGTGAAATTATGATTTTGAAAATACTTTGATATTTCTTCCTGTGTGACGTTTACTTTTTCTGCCGTCATACACGCGACTCTACACTAAGAGTAGATGTGAATGCAGTCACAGGACTTTAAATATTTCAATCCTTTATGGGTATATAAGTAAGCAGTGAATGTGGTTGTTAAATTTGATAGATGCTTTTTGTGCTTCTTTGTTAAATGTTTGTTTGTTTTGAGATTGTGACACAGTGATGACTGCTGTACCCATATTTTGACAATGTTACCTATTATGTCTGTTTTGTTCACGCATCGTTGTAAATATAATGGAATTTGATACGACTGTCATACAAGTAAGAGGTTTAGCGCTATAAAACCAGGTCCAATCTACCATTTTCTACATTTGAAAATGCCTGTACTAAGTTAGGAATATGACAGTTGTTGTCCATTCGTTTGATGTGTTTTATCATTTGATTTTGCCATTTGATTAGGGGCTTTCCGTTTTGAATTTTCCTCGATGTTCAGTATTTTTGTGATTTTACTTTTCACATGTTATTGACCAGAAAATTAAATCGCATTTTCGTTGCGATGATCAACTTGACGGATGTCACTTTTGCAATATGAAGTGCTTTTCCCAGGCATCTGAGCACCTGAGTTCATTTAGTTTTTTTTGGAAGGGAAGGGGTTGTGTTAATCAATCTTTTTTTTTGTGAAGTTATTTTCAAGATGCTGGATTTCCTGATTATCGACAACATATTTACTAGTATTTCGTTTTGAGAACATGTTTTTGAACAGACATTCGATATTCTTGTGGGAGTCAACTGTGCTCATCCCCTTGCCGAATTGTTTCTTTATACCTATGAAGCACACATCATACAGGAGCTTCTGAATAAATTTGAAAAGAAGCTGACATTAACATTTATGTAGATGATCCGTTCCGTTAAATAGATGATGTTTACTGAATAATTCAAAGTTACTGTGTCGACATCATCTATCCCAAGTCTACATATCTTGACTTTTATCCAGAAATGGACAATGAGAGTCGGTTGAGAACTAAATTCAGCTTTCTATGTAGCAACAGTCGAGCACAGCCAGCAATTAAGTATGTTCAAAGTTAGATAGTCTAGAACTTAAGTTGCCTAAGAAGTTTCCTTGGATAAGAGTTACTGCTTACAAGGAAACTATTGCATCAAGGGTTCCAAAATTGAAATGTCAAATGTGCAGTCACCACTCAAAACTTGTACGGACGCCATCATACTTTGGTTGACCTTATTGAATATCGCTGTGTTTTACTTGTAATGTGTATCAAAATGGGTGCCACAAGTTGAATAGGAATTCCTTCCCTTCCGGAGCAATTTAATTCAATCCCGTATTTTTGTAAAGTTCATCTTGTTCAACCGTTAGTTTTCTATGCAGTATGTAGTTATTGGTTTTTTTTTTTTATCTTTTCTACTTTTGGTGTTGTCTGTCTTTATTTGACTTACTATTATGATTTTTTATTGTCCCATTTACATTTTCTCTGTCACTTTGTCGTTTTCTATTTGATTATTGGATCTTATTTATTTCTTTGACTAATGGATTTGATTGACCCACTTGGTTTCTTCTTACTTTTCAAAATAATGGAATGACCTCAAAATGTTTAGGTTAAACTGTTGGTCAAAATTGAGACAAACTTTAAAACTCATCAAAGTACTAGACTTTTAATTTCGCACGTTTCGTCTACGTGAAACACATCAGAAATGGCACTCGAATCAAAACCGAATGCTAAAATCAATTACGAAGTTGAAGAGTATTAAGAGCAAAAAAACAAAAAAACAAAAAAAAAACAACATTTGTGCTAAATCTAGCTTTTAACATCGATTCCTGGGTGTAGAAAAACCTTAGTGTTCCGAAAATATTTAAAAGTTTTATCAACAGGAAACTAAAATATTAATGAAATTTTATGTCAACACAAAAGCACTAACTACTAGGCTGGTGATGCCTCTTGGAAGAAACGCACACAATCAGTGGCACAGACCTAGTGGTTGTTAAAACTCATAGGAGATACCAGGCCTATAATCCAATACGCCATATATAAGTTTCAACTTCATGATATACAGAGGCGTTCGAATCAATCTGTTTGAAGGCTAAATGAATTACGAAGTTAAAGTGCAATGAAAGCCAAAAAATAAAAAAATAAAAATGTGCCAAATCTAGCTTAGGCCATCTATGCCTATCGTAAACAAACTAAGTGTTTTGAATGTTTTATCAACAGTAAATTTCCAAGAAATAATTGTATCAATAATATTTCATGTCAGCACATAAGCACTGACTTGCTGGGTTGGTGATGCTCTCGGGAATTAAACTTCCTCTAGCTGTGACATCAACCCAGTAGCTGTAAAACTCATCAAAGATAGTAGACGTATGATTGAATATGCCAGATGCGTGTCAGCTACATAAAACTCTTCATTGGCGCTCGAATCAAAATAATTGAAAGGCCAAATTGAATTACTAAGTTGAAGAGCTTTAAGGCCATAAATTAAAAAAAAAGATTTTCCAAATTTTTCTGAGGCAATCTGGAAGTATAAAATCTTATTGTTTTAAATGATTTTAACGTTTTATCAACAGTAAATTACACAAAAAAATGGCAGAAACTATATGTGAAAATATGATTGAAGCTTTAAATTTTCTCCTTGACAACATATATGTACGTTTCGGCGATAAAGTGTATCGACAAGTAGTAGGTATTCATATGAGCACTAACTGCGCCCCTTTAATAACAGATTTATTCATGTATTGCTATGAATCCTAGTTTATGACCAAACTCAGTAAAGACACGTCATTGTTACATTTGGTTGATACCTGTCCTAAGTCAGGAATCTGATGTTCAGTAGTTGTCGTTTGTTATTGTGGTTCATAAGTGTTTCTCGTTTTCGTTTTTTATATAGATTAGACCGTTGGTTTTCTCGTTTGAATGGTTTTACACTAGTAATTTTTGGGGCCCTTTATAGCTTGCTGTTCGGTGTGAGCCAAGGCTCCGTGTTGAAGACCGTACTTTGACCTATAATGGTTTACTTTTATAAATTTTGACTTGGATGGAGAGTTGTCTCATTGGCACTCATACCACATCTTCTTATATCTATATATATTATGAACTGTGCTGCTGACGAAGTTTGATTATTATTAATTGCTGTACACACCAACGGATTAACAAAAACTGACATTCAAGGACAGTGAACGCAAATTCCTATAAATTTAAAATGGAATGAGCTTAGGTGTTTCCAAATATTAAACACGCGACACCCGTTCTATTAACCAAACGACAAAGCCATTTACAAGTCGAATATGGCAAGTTTTAAATCGATGAAGCTCTATGTAAAACAATTCTGCATTCAATTGTTATAGAATCACCTAATAATGACCGATCGGTTTATGAAGACTGTAGGGCATTGTTGTTATGATAGTTGACAGAATTGTCCTATTACCGAACAGTTTATGTAACTGCAGATGTCTTCTCTCAAGAAAATCAATGCAGTGGACAAAAGCACTGCTGTGAGATAAACAACGTACGCAGCGAAGCAGGATTATTGCTTAAAGAACAAGAAATCATTCTTTTGAAAGTTATTGTATACAAGTATTCAAGTTTATTTCATTTACCAGAGCTAGGTCGATACCTCTGCTTGTGGAATGCTCTAGTCTCTATGCATGTAAGTATCATCAGTAGTCGGTGCTTCGATACTGACATGATTTATAACATAAATATTTAAATAACAGTTTATGAATTAAGATAATACTAGCATTATGAAGTTAAGGTTCCACTCCCTCATGCAAAGCTGACCTCGGATGAATTAAGTATTCTGTTTGGGTCATTTGTGTTCATATAGTTTGTAACGTTTTATAAGACAAAAAAGAATACTAGTAACAAAAAAAAAACTATAAGGCAAATTCAAAAAAGGGAAGTCCATAAAAACTGACACAAAAATCAAACGCCATCAATCAACAGAACAAGTGAAAAACAACAGCCATATTCCTGACAACATAACCCCGAGTTCATCTTTGTTTTTTTGGGGTTTTTTTTTGGTATTTTGATAGTGTTGGTGTTGACCAATCTTGCTATTCATTGTCACTTTTCTTCGTTTTAAATTGAAGGTTGTCTATATCATCTCATGAAAGTCGTTTGATAAGAATCGTAAACACGTTTTGACAACCACACTGATTACAATAACAAATCTATTAAAAAATACACTAAAATTTTGTTTTTTACAACATATAAAAGCTTTGTGTATTTCTCAAGTGTAAAAAGTATCTCAGTTGCTTGGTTTCACTAACACATATATACTCTTAACGTTCTTTTATATACTACTCCAGCAAGGCGATTAGAAAGAACGACTGCAATTATCCCTTCACTAGTTCTTCGGTCTCCTTTCAGATGATTCAGATAATTTAAACATGCATCATTTGGTATACTAACCTTTATATTGAGTCTTGGTTTCATTTTGAAAATTAAGCAGTTTAATGCTTAGGTTTATGGTAGTTTGGTGCGAAGTACACACCATGAAACTTGATATATGAATACATCATAATGTTAACTACCGGTACATGTAAAATGTATATCAAAATGACAATATGTCCTAAGTTACGTGGTTGATCTTTGACAGTTAATGTGTTTGTAAGAATTTGTAATAAGATTTATTTTGTAAAAAGTAAAATAACAAAAATACCGAACTCCAAGGAAAATTCAAAACGGAAAGTCCCTCATCAAATGTCAATATCAAAATCCCAAACACATCAAACGAATGGAAAACAACTGTCATATTCCTGACTTGGTACAGGCATTTCATTATGTAGAAAATGGTGGATTAAACCTTGTTTTATAGCTAGCTAAACCTCTCACTTGTATGACAGTCGCATAAAGTTCCATTATATTGACAACAATGTGTGAACAAAACAGACAGACATAATAGGTAAAAACGTCAAAAATAGGGATACACCAGTCAACCTTGTGTTATAATCTTAATCACTATAAAAGTATTACTATTGTAAGTATTTGCAATAAGTTAAAAAAAGAAAACAAAGTGAAGAATACTAAAAGGTTGTCCGCTTCGGATTTGTTTGTCTCGCTTACTCCTTCTTTGTAACCCTTTGTCCTTGCTGCGCAAAGTATTAGTAGTACCTGTTTTATTTTTATTTCCGCTCCTGAAGTATTCAATCTTTAAATAGTTATCTTAATTCCGTCTACCAAGGAACACTTCCTACAATACAGATGCGCAAACTTCAAAACTAAAATGACAATATAATTTATTACTCAGTTTTAGTATTAATAGGGGGTAAGCAAACCAAGTAGCCTGATATGTGACAACGGTAAAAGCTGAAAATGCTTACCGTTTGAAAGTACCTGACGATTTGGTTGGTTCGGGAAATCAATTTTAAAGTTTTGGGGATTAAAACTGAGTGTATGGTAAAATTTATCAAATGAAGATAGATATACATAAAGGCAACAGTAGTATACCGCTGTTCGAAATTCATAAATCGATTGAGAAAAAAAACAAATCCGGGTAACAAACTAAAACTGAGGGAAACACATCAAATATAAGAGGAGAACTACGACAAAACAGAAACACAACATCAAAATATAACACACACAGAAACGAACTATAATATAACAATGGCCATTTTCCTGACTTGGTACAGGACATTTTAAGAAAAAAATGGTGGGTTGAATCTTGTTTTGTGGCAAGCCAAACCTCGCACTTTTATAGCAATGTTAAATATAACACTTTTGACACCATTACATGACATGGATACAGTACAACATTACGGACAGAGAATTACGCAAATAAACAATACAATATAGTACATTTGGACAACAAAACAACAGAAACACTGAAGTGAACAAACAACAAACGACAATGCAACATACACAGAAACAAACTATACGATAACAATTGCCATTTTCCATTATATATGTTTTCCAGTTTTGCTTTAGTCATAGTTTATATAAGTTGTTATGTAATTCGATCAGAACTAAGAAATCAACATATTTTATTAACTGAACTTGCATAATCAAAACAATCTTTTTTTAAATTGTCAAGTGAAAGCACAAATGATGATTAAATATTATGAACCTTAACAGTCCATTTTATGAAGTTTCATTTTCCACTTCTGCTGCTAATGATGATATAGTCCGTGGTATGTCCTCATCGTCGTCTATTTTACAGGTCTTGCTTTTATCATCCAGAATGCTAAAATCTATTTCATTGTCACTGTCGTCCATAGATTCTGACCACAAGTTAAATCGATCAACATTAAAATAAAGATCAAGTATTTTTAAACCTAGAAAAAAAAAATAAGAAAATTATGATATAATATCATCATGCTTTCCAAATTATGGACCGTTTTTTTATTAATTTTTGCAAGGTAGTGGTCATCTTTTTGTTAACTGCACTACACGTATGTAGGTCTTTTATTGTGTGTTTAAATTTTACAGCAAATTGAGTAAACTGACAAAAGGGATTTTGTATGCACGTATAGTAAGTTCAATCCCAACGCTTTGTGTGCCTGATCATATGTTGTTCCTTGTTGTTTGTTCATCTATGTTTTGTAGGGGGCGGGGCGGTAATTGAGACACACACAAATAATAGCTATCAAAAGGTACCAGGCTTATAATTTAATACGCCAGACGCGTTTTAGGTTGTTTTATGTGTTCGTTTTTAATCTGTAGTTAATCACCACATCGGTGTTAACATGTATATCTATTATAAAGGCCTTTTTATAAATTTACTGTTTGCAAAAGTATGAATTATTCTAAATGTTAAGGATTTTCTTATCCCAGGCATATAACCTTAGCCGTATTTGGCACAACTTTTTGGAACTATTGGTCCTCAATGCTCTTTAACTTTGTACTTGTTTTGGCTTTCGGGCTTTTTTTATCTGAGCGTCACTGATGGGTCTTATGTAGACGAAACGCGCGTCTGGCGTATTAAATTATAAGCCTGGTACCTTTTGATAGCTATTATTTGTGTGTGTCTCTGTCCTATATGTTCTCCAATTTATTTGTATTGTAGTCCTGTCATTTAATCTTGTCCTTTGAATGTTATATCTAACATTGCCATAAAAGCGGGAGGTTTGGCTAGCCACAAAACCAGGTTCAACCCACCATTTTTTCTTAGAATGTCCTGTAGCAAGTCAGGGAAATGGCCATTGTTATATTATAGTTCGTTTCTGTGTGTGTTGCATTTTAGTGTTGAGTTCCTGTTATGTCGTTGTTTTTCTCTTATATTTGATGTGTTTCCCTCAGTTTTAGTTTGTAACCCGGATTTGTTTTTTTCTCAATCGAGTTATGAATTTCGAATAACGGTATACTACTGTTGCCTTTATTGGTTGGTGGTTTGGTATTTTGTACTAAAAAATATTTAGGTAATTCCTGTTATCCTTATAGTGTAATATCATAGATATAACATAGAACGTCAAAAGAAGGTAAAGCTTTTGAATATATAGTCCGTACTTTTGAACTTTTTACGTTTTGATGAAAGGAGCAAAACAAATCAATAAGCTCTTTTAATAAGCATATAGGACAAATATGAAGGCACAAAGTTATTGAAAATATTGTTTAAAACAAAACAAACGCCTAAAATCGATTCCATTGTTTCAGATGGCACACAAGTAAGGCAAACTCAAGCCCAATCCTTTGCAAGCCTAAATTATAAAACGTTTAAGAACATTTAAATAAAAAGGGCGTAAACAGATAAAACCGTCAAAGACAAAGTTTACGTAAGGGAGTTATAATATTAGTTTAGCACTACTTTATATTCTTGTCATTTATAAACTGACAATTTTTGATTAAAATGTAACGATTTTATTAATTTTCATCCATAGAGTATTTACAAGTCCTTACATCTTCATTTTATCCAGTATCGTTTTGAAACAAGTAATAGCTATTGTGTAATTACAGAATTCTATTTTGTTATTGTACATTTTTTCAAAATTCATTGTTTGTCTCGGGGAAACATATCACAAGCGTTAAAAAATGATGTCGCTGTTAATGTTTTAACTAAATCACGTTAACAAAATCTAACACTTATCACTAAAGAGACAAATAGTCAATCACACATTAAATTAGTTAGAAATCTGCATGATGATTGTATGATGGCATTGGTAATCAATATATGCATTTGTTTAATGTTCAAGCTGTTTCAAAACTAGTCTTTTCGTCTTCCTTGTAATAAAAAAAAACTACACTAAGCAATGCAACTAAAATTTCAAATTGCAAACATATTTTGTATAAAGTACAGACCAAAGACTTCAAATTATAACAACTTGCATGTTCATGTTCCATTCCATCAATAAAATAAATCTGATATAACATCATATCGCGCAAAATGCAATGAATGAAATATTTGCCACTGGACGTTAAGCAGTCAATAATCAATCAATCAATCCTCAAAATGCATAAAATATTTAAACTGCATGCAAAACACACAACAATCAATCTACCATCACCTAAACTGTTAGGTATTTAGAACTTGATTACTTATCTGTAAACTGATAACTTTAATAATAAACAGCTGCGCCATGAGCGCATGATACGCCCGTCGTCTTGTGTGTGAATTTTTATGCAATAAGCATAAATAGTTTCTGACATACGGCGTGACATGCGAAAAACCCCCTTTTTTTTTTTACAAAAAACTCAATATCTATAAAATAAAATTTTGAATCAAAACCAAAAAGTATACAGATCTTTAGATTAATATAACTAAGAAGTGTGTAAAATTTTAAGCAATAATCATAAATCATTTTTGAGATATGGCGCGACATGTGAAAAACCCCTCCCCCTTTTTTTACAAAATACTCAATAACTCAAAAATAAAATTTTGAATCAAAACCAAAAAGTATACAGATCTTAAGGTTAATATAACTAAGAAGTGTGTAAAGTTTTAAGCAATAATCATAAACTGTTTTTGAGATACGGCGCGACATGTGAAAAACCCCTCCCCCTTTTTAACAAAATACTCAATAACTCAAAAATAAAATTTTGAATCATCACCAAAAAGTATACAGATCTTAAGATTAATATAACTAAGAAGTGTTTAAAGTTTTAAGCAATAATCATAAATTGTTTTTGAGATACGGCGCGACATGTGAAAAAAAATACACACCTGTTTTAGTTACTAAGTCCCGTAACTCAAAAAGTTTTAATCTTATTTTCACCAAAAAGTATACAGATCGTTTGACCATCATAAGAAACAACTATGTTAAGTTTCATGAAATTTGGATAAGTCGTTCTCAAGTTACGGTGCGACATGTTTACGCCGGACAGACAGACGGACAGACGGACAGACAGACGGACAGACGGACAGACAGACGGACAGACGGACAGACAGACGGACGGACGGACGCCGGACATTTGTATAACATAATACGTCCCGTCAAAAATTTGACGGGCGTATAAAAATTAATCACACTTCATGCATAAGGTTAACTTTCCTTAGCCTCTTTTGGGTATTCTAGAACACATGTCAGTTTCCCGACTTATTAAGCCACGTTTCTTAATGTGAAATTTATAAATCATGCCATGTTATTTCTGTTATACAGATACCATGGATAAGCGTTGATTCTTGAAAAAGAAACCATGAGCCTGGAGGGCGAATGGTTTGTTTTTCATGAATCAACGCTTATCCATTGTATGTATAACTTAGACTATTGTGTTAATGTCTTTTCAAAATTAAAGCCTTTTCCTAATTAGAAGGTATTGTAAGTGAGTTTAAATAACCATGTTATCGTGTCCAACGATGCATTAATAAATCTAAGATCACAATAAATTGGTTAAAAAATACAAATATAACACAACACGTCTGCCTTTAAAGATCTTTATATTATCGGGCATCTGAATATTACGAAAGAGTTTTTACGAAATCCGACCAAAGAGGATATATAAAGTATATATGATAAGTATGTTACCGAAATTTCTAGCAAGAAGCCTAATTCTAGACACATCACGATTTTCTCGCATAGAAATTTGCGAATAACCATTTCTAAAATTATGTAGTAAAACAGATGGAATCATACTATATTTATAAAACAAAAATGGACAAATAGAATGTAATCATTTTCGTTTCAAATATGTGAAATAGTCAATAATA
Source organism: Mytilus californianus (assembly GCF_021869535.1). Classification (NCBI taxonomy): domain Eukaryota; kingdom Metazoa; phylum Mollusca; class Bivalvia; order Mytilida; family Mytilidae; genus Mytilus; species Mytilus californianus. Next base: position 63,068,524 of record NW_026262668.1, on the reverse strand, counting down.
ATCCAAAAATAAACGGTAAAACTCGCTATTATTACAAAAATATCCACAACAACATACAAAACAAGAAGAAAAAAACAAGAAAACTAAAGAATATGGACAACAAAGAGAATACGGGGATTCGAACCTTAACCGACAAGTCCCTACCTTTAACTCATTGATCCTAACCATGCTAACCTCGCGGCTACCAACTTATACTATACAATTGCCTATTATGCATATATAAAGGTACAAGCCCTGTGTGTCCGTTGTACCGATGTATATCATATGTTCATTTAAATGTATATATATATAATAGACATTTAAATTGTAACCCATTGGTAGCCGAGAGGTTTTGTCGATATGTTGAAGTCACATTAAACCATTGTCGTGACGTCAGCCTATTCATTTACCGTGGATTCTTTTTCTAGAATCAACGCTTCCTAAATCTGCCGCTGAAATGGACTCACCAAATTATGTTCAATTGTTTCCTTTGTGTGTCTAATTTCATTAAGTTTGAATTGGCTAATTTACTGATTTCTGTTCTCTAATGGAATTAAACTTACCTTTAATCTTGTAATTTGTATATGCCTTCACTGGGAATCGAACCCTTCCTTGAAATATATTATGAATGACTGACATCAACGCATCGACAAAACCTCTCGGCTACCAATGGGTTACAACTTAGATGTCTATTTTATATATATATAAATGAACATCGGACACACAGGGGTTGTACCTTTATATATACACAATGGGCAGTCGTATAGTATAAGTTGGTAGCCGCGAGGTTAGCATGCTTGATATCAACGAGTTAAAAGATAGGGATTTGTCGGTTTAGGTTCGAATCCCTGTATTATCTCTATTGTCCCAATTCTGTTTTTTTTCTAATTTTGCATGTTATAGGATATTTTTGTAATAATAGCTAGTTTTACCGTTTATTTTTTGGATTATTATTGACTATTTCACATGTTCATGGTTTCTTTTTCAAGAATCCACGCTTATCCATTGTATCTATATAACTTATGCATAGTTGACAGTAAAAAACAAGTAATTTTTTAATTAGCTATAGGTCTGAGATATCGTGTGTATTAAAGATGAGATATGCTTAGAAAAAAGTAAAATAACAAAAATACCGAACTCCAATGAAAATTCAAAACGGAAAGTCCCTTATCAAATAGCAAAATCAAATACTCAAACACATAAAACGAATGGAAAATTACTGTCATATTACTGATTTGTTACAGATGGCAGATCTTTGATTGTCTTTTTAAAAGTTATTTTCAACTTGTTAAGACTGGGCAATTTAGAGCTTGACATATAATGTATGGACAAATGGCTACTGCTTACGAATGTACGTTGACCTCTGGATGTCTTTTGTTTATTTGAAAAACTGATATACTTGATACTTAACTATAAAATATAATATTGAATTACTAGTAAAAAGCATAGCTGGCAGATTTGTGTCTATATACTCGAATGAAGTTGAATTCAACGAATGGTTGTTTTAGTTGGCTAAATACTTTTAGCGTGTTGGAAATACTTATAGGGGGATATTTACTTATTTGGGGTTACATTGTGAAACGGGTTTTATTTTTTCCATGCAACACAGTCACTTTCTTAGCCTACTTTTCTAATCTTTACAAAAGTAAGACAAAAAGAGATATCTTTATTTTTTAAAAGGTTTGAAAATGTATATGCATATACATCACGTAGGCTTTGATTTTAAGAGAAATTTAAGTTGTTGCGCATTACCAGGCAAAGTTCCTTGGACAGGGAAAAATACATACCTTGTTCATTTGTATTGTCGACCACTTCAACTTTCACCATGTCTGAGTGAACCAATCGTTGGATTGATCTAATTACCTTTATTGGAAAAATAAAATATTTACGAATTACAGGTATCTATTTCATTGAATGTCTACATTTGTTCATGCATCTAGGCAATCGAAGTGAAATTATAATGGTATTTATCTGTCCTTTTTTATTTAAGAATTATATGCTTCTTTTTGTAATCTGATTTGGATGTAAAAGGGTTGATCGAAGAACATTTTGTATGAAGCGCAAAAGAGTGCTTCATACTTAAAATGTGCACACGATCATCATTTTCACAACCCTATAAAATTACAGAAAGAAGCATTCAATCCTTTTATTTACAAGTATATGCCACAACTAGGAAATTATGATTTGTATCGAGGTTTTCGTTTGTTTTCTGATGCATTGTAGTGGTGTTGTCATGGGAAGCACATGCAGTCGTTATGATACACTCTTAGTGTAAATTTATGGCATACTATTTTGTTTTATGGATTGAATAACTGTTTGTATGAAATGTATGTATTCCCATGAAGAAATTTCATAAACATTTTATCGAAGAAAGGCATATAACACAATGACAAAAAAGTAGAATACCAGACTACAAAGCACTTTTACATATAGAAAAGGAGAGAGACACGAATCCCACAAAAGACTAGGATGAAATAAGATACTACAAAAATAAGAAGTTTCTACTCAACTGATGGCACCCGTTGAGTTGCTCATTACAAATAAAAATCTGGTAATTTGTCGCATTTGGTAATGTCATGCACGAGGAAAGGAAGACAGTAGTATCGCCTAAATATGACACATGCATCACATTCGCTGTCAAGTTAAGATATTCAACAGCTGTCAACCAAAATCATAATGATGTTCTTTCAACTCGTGACTTCAACCTTTCCATTGAAGTTGTAGTAATGGTTTTGATGTAAATGACGTTTCTGCAGAAAATGTAATACTAAATTTGGTGCGTATGACATCCTTAAATAGAAATGTGATACTAACTTTGAAATTATTTCACGCTTTAGTTGAAACATCTCATAATTTGCTTAACTTGTCACTGTCATTGTAAAACCAACTTTGTTGAGAAAACGTCTGTTTCATAATTGTATATTCCACGAAATGAAAGAATTTGCAAAAAATGCTCCTCTGGCTGTATTGAAGATGAAATCCATTTTTTAACTTCATGTGAAAAATTGAACTCTGATAGAGATGCTCTCTTTGACTTTCTTTGCCATAAAATGCCAAACTTTACTTTACTGGACAATCATCAAAAATTTATATACTTATTGAGCTGTGACGACAATCGGGTACTTAAATGCTGTTTGAAAATGTATTCAAGTCAATATGAGATGTATTTATTTCTCATATAAATATGTTATATACTTTAAACCAAGGGCTTTTTACAGTCTAACTGTATTGTAATTGTTTATTTAAATTCTATGTATCAATGCTAATCAATGTTCTTTTTCCTTATACATGTATTCTCTATATGCCCCTTGTGGGCCCTTAATTGGTAATAAAGTATATCTTATCTTCTCTTGAGCTTTTCTAAATATTGACATAGATAGACGACTTCAAACTAGAATATATTCAAACGTGATGATTTCAATTTTCCAATTGTCAACTTCCCATTTCTCAGCAGTCACATACCCTCTACCCCATCGTATGGCCTTAACATATCTCTATTAATACGTTACGTTCATACATGTTCATACTATACGTACTTTATTTTAAAGTGACGTGTAGTCCTTGCACAAATAAAGGCAACAGTAGTATACCGCTGTTCGAAACTCATAAATCGATAGAGATAAAAACAAATCCTGGCAACAAACTAAAACTGAGGGAAACGCATCAAGTATAAGAGGAGAACAACGACACAACAAAAACACAACATTAAAAATGTAACACACACAGAAACGAACTATAATATAACAATGGCCATTTTCCTGACTTGGTACAGGACATTTTAAGAAAATAATGGTGGGTTGAACCTGGTTTTGTGGCATGCCAAACCTCCCGCTTTAATGGCAACGTCAAACACAACACAAACAAAACTGAGGAAGAACGACTGAAAGCAACACATACACAAGTTTTACGGTCACCATTAACTTAGTTGACCAGTACGATGTGTATTATTCCCGATTGTGACATTTTGACTGAGTGTTGAATTTGCATGGCTGTGATGCATGCATAGCAGGAGACACTTATCCTATCGACACACCCGATCTCACTCTTTTTGATGTTCTTTTGGTCCCAACGGTTTTTTGTTTGATACCTAGATTTGTATCTTCTCAATCGATTTATGAGATTTAAACATCGGTATCATACTGTTGCTTAAATTAGCCAGAGAAAGTTATGGCATTAGTGTAACTAAATTTGAATAATTAATAATACCAATTTGATAATCATGTTCTATATAATGCCACTATTGATTAACTCAACTTTACGCTTATTTGTTTATATCAATATTATTTTCCTTTGTAAAAGCATTGATAAGTTATGTTATAAAGATTTGTAAAATACCTCAATGCCTTGTCGACCTTCATTCACGTTCTTGCAAACAATGTTTATTTTTGATTCTCCTTGGCAAAGTTTGCTTATTTGACTTCCAAGTCGTTTCCAGAATCTGAGATAAAATATAAAATAATGGCATATACATATATTTCAGATATACGTGTACAGGAAAGTGTATCCTATACTGAATGTTAGTCACTCTATAGTTTTCAAAACGTTGCAAAAAGAATAAAACAGCACAGATAAAGTACAAAATCAAAAGAAACTTAGGCTAACATCTGGACTAAAAAGGAAAAGGGACATATAGTCACGGTTCCGTCCTGGTAAGGGGAAATTGCGGATTATAAGGTGAGCTGATGCAGATCCATGAAATGATGTTAAAAATCAAATATGGAAATATTAATATCCTGCAAGAAGTATATGAATCATGAATGTCTGTATTGGACATAACAGATTATTCATCTTTTTATAAATGTATAACGAAAATGCATATTTGCTTATATTCTATGAATTTCTATGTACACGATTGGTAAGTTTTAGGAATAAGATAAACAATGATCGTTTACGAAAGATAAATGATTACCATATTTAATAAATTTTTGGACTATTTGAATAATCACGTATAGTTAAATACTTACTTACTCTCTAACATCTTGGTACGATTCCTTGTGCATTTTCTGAGGAGTGACTACATATTTTCTCAACAAGTATATAAAACCGGATCCACCCTGAAGTAGAAATATGAAATTGCCATTTCTTGTACTACTAACATTTCATTCTTATGTTGCCAATGTGTATATGCCATCGTCCCTATACATATTGCTGTTATGGATTTAAACCTTCAGTCATAGATGTACTAGATTTGGCAAACCTTTTTTCCCCTTAAATTTGGGTTTTCAATGCTTTTCATATTCGTAATTGATTAAGCTATCCGAGTGTGGAGTGTTTTGATTTGAGTGATTTAGTGGGTACTCAATCCTCTTCAACTTAGCACTTTATTTGACCTTTTCAACTTTTTTGATTCGAGTTTTATGAAAGGAAAACCCGAGAAAAAATCATTTAAATCTGTCTAAAATACTGAAGAACAACAAAGTTTGTTAAACAAGAACAAATGTTTAAATAGTGTTTGCGAAAAACGGTTGGAGTTACACCTGACACAAACTAGATATTCTTTATAGAGTAGTGATGCATGCAAAGCAGTAGACACTAATATAAAAATGTATAATATAACCAGATGTGATATGTTTGCTAATGAGATAACTATCCACCAGCGACCAAATGGCGTAGATGGCTAACCCTATCGACGCAACCGGTGTCGCTACTTTAGGAATTCATGCAATTCCCTCCTTTGCTTGTACACATGATATAAGGTAGGTACCATCTATAACATTCAAAGACAAACATTATTAAAAAAGCAGACATATGTGAACCTGAGAAACAATAATGCAAATCTGTCCAGAAAAGTAAGTACAGATCTTCATTCTGTTTACAGTCTCAGTGCAAAGTTGCATGTCAACGAAAAACTGTTTGAGATACGGATGACACAAACATCGCTCCCTCTATGAATTTCCGAAGGACCGAATGGGCGGTTACTAGATCTGCTCTTGCTTCTGGCGACGCCAGTAAAAACTAACAAAATCATGAATTTCGGAACATTTATTTCTCACACAATAAAATAATAACATGTATCTATATATATATATATATATATATATAGGTACGTCTAAACAAGTGACAACTCTACGACAGATCCATTCATTGGATCACCAATGAAGGTGATACACGACTGAAAACACATATTATATTCATAACTACTCTAAATATCAGCACAACAAGTTAAATCTGCAAATATATATTTACCTTATAAAATGGAATGTTTCAAATTGTAAAATAAAAGTTGACAGAAAAAATCAGTTTTAGAAGAGTAGGTTGTAACAAAACTAGCATCAATACACAATTACATGAATATATATATAAATGTCTCTCCTTAACGACATAACACATGATAATACTCAGCACAAAAGCAAAGTTAGAATTATTCAATATTCTTTAAAGAAAAATAGAAAAATAGAATGATTTCGAAATTGTCACTTTTAGCTTCCGCGCATTCTAATAAATTCAGTACTAATCATGGAAACGTTTAACGGTCACTAGTATATGAAAACACCTCAAAAGGTTATACGATGGCAAAACAGAATATTTCACGAAAAACTGCACAGAACAGTTTATTTTTTTCTGTAAAAAGTAGTATTTTAAAATCCGGAACAATTTAGAAAAAAATTAATTTAAATATATAGTTGGTTTGAACGAGTTTAAATGTTTGGATTGGTAGAACCGTTTTCTAACTTTTGTTGTATTCCTGGCATACATTACCTGACAAAATAATATCACAGACTTTGCTTTGCAGGCAGGTTTAACACTATCCAATCTCTTCTGAATAGCATCTGAAAACGTTTATTGTACGCCAATTAATAGAAATATAATGTAAGTAATGCATAGGGATGGTGTCCATAAAAAGACACGAAATGATATACAAGATTGAACAAATTCTCAAAAAGGTCTTAAGTAATGACTAAAACGCCCTGAACGATTTCAAATGTTTTATTGATATATTCCTATCCACATATATCGACTACCCCTGGTATCAATTAAAGGAGAATTGGATAAATGTACATTAACAGCAACCTAACGGCACAATAACCAAATACATCCAGAGATCATTGTACGGACTTCAACAGCAGACAAGTGTTTACAAAATGTGTGGACTTAAACTGTCCCTAACCTACAAAAGTTGTCAGCAGATTCAAAAGAAACCATCTTCTGCCGTCAACAGCGAATTCTCGAAGGACAAGAACATCAAGATATAAACAGAGGAGACAACCACAAACGAGTGAACGAATACACAGCGGGCCTAAACTAACCCTTAAAGCACCCCACTCTAGCATGTATCTCTATCCTTTAAAACAGGATGTCGGAATTAACACTGTAAGGGTCCATCATCGATATGCATTATATATCCTTATTTTCATCAAATGAATCTGACCTTATATAACTGAGTACAAATTCTTCATAAACAGAATAAAAGATTTCTGAAGGAAAAATAAAGCAATCACATAGACTACGTTTTTTTATATAACAATCTGTTTATGATAATCAAAAATAAACTGTAATTTAGAAAAAAAATTAAAAAATGTGTTTTTCAAATTAGATGTTAAAAATATATTAGACCACGTGCTTACGTTTGTTTAAAGTTTCATGTCTCTCCTAGTCGAACTTATGTGGCTGGTTTGTCTGAAAACTTAAAAATTTAAACAAAACTCTTATCAATTGTAATATTTCCTTTTAAGACTACCGTTTCATTTTGAGACCAAAACAAACCAACAGTATATATCATACCACATCTCCTTATTCTTATAAGTATTGTTTATATGTATTACTTACCATTTATATCAGAGAAAGACCAAGTATCAAAATCCTGAAAAGGATAAAAAAAAATATTAGTTATATTCTTGTCATGATGTATACTAAATAACAAAATTTGTTTATGAAAGGAAAATGAAAAAAATAAACTCTCTACTGAATGTTAATGTCTTCCGATGAATACGCATTGCTTTAAATCATAAAATGTTCGATAGTCGCACGAATAACACCATTGATGTGTTTTTCAAAAAATTATCCTTACAGCACATATACTTGACTGTGTAAAAAGGACAATGAAGTTAAGTTAGCATGTTTGCAAACGTATGTAACAAACGAATGCTTCAAACACCTGTTTGCCCAGTTTGTTACTACTTTAAAAAGTTAGTAAGAATTCATGCAAATAAATTCAATTTGTATGCACAATGTACAGACTTAACTATCAGATCAGTTGTAAAGTGCGTATAAGTCATGCATTTGACTATGATTTGACCTTTACATTGTTCCAGTTAGGTCAACTTATTTTTCGTGTTACTATTGTCCTTTGAAGAAATTGTATCACTTAACCAGAACAAAATACCTCAATGAAATAACTTACGTAAACAATATGTAATAGTCTCTTATTGTCGTGAAAGAGCTTTGGGATAAGGTGTTTCTTTGGAACTTTGGAAGATATCAGCTGAAAAAATTACTTAAAAATAAATATTTGATAATTTTTATATCAATAAAGTAGAAATCCAGTTAAACCGTACAAATAAACTCAATGAAAAACTACTCACTAGCAAAGTATGAAAAAATAATACCATAAAATGTCATTTTTGCATGATTTTGAATTAAAAAAATCAAAAGAATTGAATATATATACTTAGATGTTTTTATCAAATTCTTATCTATTATATATCTATACTCGTAAACAATAGAGAAGATTTTTTTCGCAATCTCATTCCTTTCGAAAATATTTTTTTTCTCACCGAAAATAAAAAAAAACGATATTAGAACTTAAAACTGTAAACATAAACATGGGATATAGTTACGATACTGTTGTCAGGTCATTAAAGATTGCATACTTTGGCTTTAATATTGATTCACTTATAGGGTCTTTGCATCGGAATTAAACATATCTATTCTAAAACCAGTTGTTGGCATGACACGAGTTATGTTCTTCTCATATATTTTATGACGGTATAATACTAAACCCCTAACAGGAGGGATTGTGCCTGATCTTTCAATCAGTTTAATTGAGGTCTGGAGCTGGCATGTCAGTAACTGCTAGTAGTCTGTTGTTATTTATGTATTATTGTCATTTTGTTTATTTTCTTTTGTTTCCTATTCTGACATCGGACTCGGACTTCTCTTAAACTGAGTTTTACTGTGCGTACTGTTGTACGTTTGTTTTTCTACATTGGCTAGAGGTATAGGGGGAGGGTTGAGATCTCAAAAAACATGTTTAACCCCGCCGCATTTTTGCGCCTGTCCCAAGTCAGGAGCCTCTGGCCTTTGTTAGTCTTGTATCATTTTTAATTTTAGTTTCTTGTGTATAATTTGGAGTTTAGTATGACGTCCATTATCACTGAACTAGTATACATATTTGTTTAGGGGTCAGCTGAAGGACGCCTCCGGGTGCGGGAGTTTCTCGCTGCATTAAAGACCCATTGGTGGCCTTCGGCTGTTGTCTGCTCTATGGTCGGGTTGTTGTCTCTTTGACACATTCCCCATTTCCATTCTCAATTTTTTTTGCTTAAAATTTAAAATGCCTTCGCAGATATTTGAATTCTAAGTTCTCTTTTTCGAAATTGAGGGTTAACTTGTCATTATTTTCCACAAATTATATTTGATCCGGTCTTCAATACGACTATATTTTCTCTCGTTTTTTAATTTGGTCAGATTTTTATAATCATATGCATTTTATTTGCCAATGAATGCTTTTCATTCGATAGTTTACCAGTTTTTCACCTTTTTTGTTGTTGATAGGTTAAAGTTTAAACTTGTGTAAGATCATTAATTCCGAAATATAATTACGTCATTACTAACCACAACTCTTGGAGGATCAAAATGGTTTCCCATCAAAACTCTTTCCTCTTCTTGGTCTGCAGACCATCTAATTTTTTCTGCATCAGTCAAGAAAAATGTCTCTTCTACCTTCTCACCTGTAAAAAGTAGAACAATCATGAACGCCCTTTCTGTATTAAAATAATGATCGAAAAATCAACTTCAGTATACTTTCATTTTAAAATAAATCAGTAATGGGGAATTATTTGGCAAATGTCAATAACGAAAGTTAAATGAAGCTTTGACATAATTTTGCTGGTTTTCTACATAACTTCAACGAATTGAAATAGCCATGTAAGTAATAGATCTATGTCAAAATCTCATAAAATTCTCCATGCATATCTCTTTTGTCCGGGTTTGGCTTAACTTTTGGGTATGTCTTTTGTTATAACAGTCATTCAAAGCTTGTCAAAGGTTTTGCCTTTCCAAATTGTTAACCTTCACTGGTTGAAATGCTTATTTGGTGCAGTAAATTTGTTTCGTTAACTCTAATAAGTAGACCTTTTAGTCTCCGATGTATTTCTTTGTCGACCATATGTGTACGAATACAATCACATGCTCTCTGTAGACCATTGAATAGAAACAAACTATGGAAACTCGCATTCAGCTGTTGATTACTGGTATGTGTCGGAGTCAGCTTGAAGACAACCATGGTCCGCGAAAAGAGCGAACATTAATTATTTTATAACTATAGTAATGGAAACGCCAACACTAAAATTAAGAGCCAAAATAACCAGAATTGAAATCTTAAAAGAAATATTTTGGATAAAATCTAAATATGTGTTTTCATAAAAAAAAAATATTCCAAGATATCGACATAAATTGAAAAATATTTTTGATGGGAACAAGTTCACAGGTTTGAGGGTGTGGTTTGAGGTGAACGAATGGAGTATAATTCTTTACTGACAATTAATATCATGTTGATGAAACTGATGCATAACAAACAAAACAAATATAAAATAATCTCATACATTTTTAAAAAAAATCATGATACTGTAAAAATGTTTGATGAAAACAAATACTGACATTAGTTACCATAAAATGTCAATAGAGAAATATTTGCACAAAGCAGAGCATGACAAATTGATGGAGCACCCAAGAGATTTTACTTGTTCAAAGAAACAGAAACATGTTTGTTCGGAACATTACACGATTCTTCTCTGTGACAGATGTCAGCGAAGGATTTTTATGTAATGATTTCTTGTGATACAAGTAACTAGATTTATTTCTATTGATTTAGTGTTGACCGAGTGTTTGTAAAAGGTTAAATGAATAAACAAATCTGATATTGACATGAGTTTCTATGAAAGTTTCCATATGGTCATGTTTTCCCTCTCTGTTTTATTCAAGTTCAATGTTTGGTAGTTAGTTTAACTATTCCGTATAATTATACTGTGTAATAATATGCATTATATTTGATAGGTCTTTACAAACATTCGATTTATCTAGGTTTTGCAATAACAACAATATGAAAACACTTTCCATCCACTTTCTATGATCTCTTTTATCATTATTATAATTGTTCAAAACATGCCGGAAATTGATTGCCGTGTTAATAGTCTTTTTGAAAATACGCATAATAATGTACAATTTACACGGGAGGCATCAAGGAGTCTAAATGCTTCACTTGGTATTCAATTGAAGAATTGTCTATTAACCAGATGCTTTTGAGATTGGATTTGATTTTGACTTATATAGTTTTCAAACTGCAGTAGTTGAGGAACGGATGGTATCAGTATCATTCTGACTGGCAGAAAGTCAGAACGTGTTAACATTGTCAAGAGAAGACAATTTCCTGTTCATACATTGATACATCGACTTACCTGAACATTAACATAGGCTTCCCTGAGCTATCATTTATTAACATCGACTTACCTGAGCTATCATGATAAATGAGAAGTGTACATCGACTTACCAACAACAACAAAAACTTTAGTTTCCTCAGACACAAACGGTTACATACAAATTATACATTTAGACAGCAGAGGTTAGTGTATATAAGCAAGACTAAGTGATTTTCATGACAAAAAAATATACAATTTATTGCTTACTTGTTTTTAAAGGATAACAGATGTCTTCAGTAAATGTAAGTTACCTTAGATATCACTTAATTAACATCGACTTACCTGAACTATCAGAAGTTTAAATCGACTTATCTGTACTATCAGAAGATTAAATCGACTTACCTGAGATATCAAAAGTTGATATCGACTTACCTGAGCTATCAGAAGTTTACATCGACCTACCTGAGCTATCAGAAGTTTGCATCGACTTACCTGAGGTATCATTAGTTTCTTCGTTTGACGACATTGTGTCGGTTGTATTTGTTTCCTTCCAAGGACGTGTCCGTGTATTTCGTCGTTCCTGTCTGGCTCTAACGTCACTGCAGCTTTTACATCCAATATGATCTTGTTCGTGGTAAAGACTAGGGAAAGTTTTCTGTTTGCTATCTGATGTGCTTGTAGTCTTACATTCTTGTGGGAACCGCTTGTATCTGAAAAGCGTTGACATTTATCTTTATTCTAGATGCTATAGGGTGTAAATATTCAATTCTCTACGATACAAATTCGTTGTTTCGTGATGTTTAACAATCAATTCCATCTATAATTAACGTTAATATTTGCTGTTCTGATAATTTGATTACTATTTAAACATGCGACTATTTTTTTCAGTAATTAATAAAAAGTTTAGCTTAAACATTGCCCGATGATGAAAATATCAATTTTTACCATACATTTCTTTTTTTGTCGGGATTTCAATTATTCCAGTCCTGTTTTAATGACAAAGTTTTTCGGTGTTACGCCACAAATGGAAATCTCAGCACACTTTTAAAAACGTGTTGGCGTTCAAGAAATCGAGATAAGCTGAATTATAACCACTGTGCTCTTATATTTAAAAAAAGTAACTAAAAGAACCCAAAAAACTGCAGAAAAACCCTTAAAAATCAAAATCAGATAAACGCATTAAAACCTTGTATAATCCAAACCAGAAAAACACATTAAATATAAAAATAAGAAGATGTGGTATGGTTGCTTGAAGAGACAGCTCTCCACCAGCGACCAAATGACTTTTACAACTATAGAAATGCGAAAATAATTCAAACGAGAAAGTTAAAGTTAATGATTTACGTACAAATTGATAAACGAAAAACAAATATGATATACAGCAATAAACGACAACCACTGAATTACAGGCTCCAGACTTGAGACAGGCACATACAGAAAGCCCTTAATAGTTCAAATCAGAAAACCGAAGTAAATCCCCTAATGATCCAAATAAAAAAAAAACGAAGTAAAACCTTTCATAATCTAAATAAGAAAACGCAGTAAATCCCAATATGGTTAGGGTGGAAGGGGATTTAGAGTTTCTAAGAAAATTGCACGCCATTGTTTTAACAATAGGCAAGGCTTTATTTGTCTTATATGCAACCATGCCAAATTAAATAGTGCTGCATATTGTTTGCACTTTTATGTATAAAGTTAGCGATAATTGCATGCACAGAATTGCTGTTGACATTTTAGTTGTTTAAATATTTAATGTTTTTCTGTCGATTACCCCTATATGTTTACAAGTTAGCGAACAAATTAGCTGGAAGAGAAAACGATAAATGTTTTTGTTATTGTTTTTAAAAAGATATATATTTGTGCGGTGCTATTGGTTTTTTCCCATATGATGTTAATGTTTGTCATTAGTGATACAAAGTTTATACATAAATAATGGCTCTAGAAAGCTGTCATGCACTTTCCGCTATTAGACTGTGGATTTTACCTCAATTGGCTATAAATTCCTGTCTGCGGATTATTTCACATTTTCTAATTTTTTACAATTTAATATTTTTGTTTTATAATGCTGTTATTGGACGACCATTTTATTCTGAACAGGAATCGGGGCTGGCAATTTCGGAATGGTCAGAATATTTATTTCCATATTAATTCTAGACGGAATGGTTATTTTAAAGCTATTCCAGGACAGAATATTTATTTCTCCGCACAAAGTACAAGAGTAAGAGCCAATACTGGTCAGCTTGAAGTAATAATGTGTCCGGTTAGGGTGACAAGTCATCATGTGGACTGTTGTCTTGTGAACTAGTGTTGTAAACATTCGAAACAGTGGGTCGGTCTAATGAAAACCAGGGAAACTCCAATTAACATTTAACATGTTATCGTCCTGAATATGCATTTTTGACCTATAACTGTTTACTTTTTATACAGTGTGACTTGGATGGAGAGTTGTCTCATTGGCACTCATACCACATCTTCTTATTTATATGTAATATTCGCTGCTAGATATTAAACCTCAATCAAGTAAATAATCATTTTGAGAATTGTTCCCGAGGGAAAAAAAACAGTTACTTTTTCTAAAGTAACGATGTTAATCAGGTAATAACCCCCTCCCCCTTTTATGTCATGTCTTGTTCTTTGGTACAAATGAGCAGCACAAAAATGAATGGAATCAAACACAACGATATAATTAGCAATCTCCAGCTTGTCATGCATCACCTTTTTCTAAGATAGCATATATTCATGTCCGGTAATTAAGTCATAATTCATTCATAATCTGATTGCCTGACGAGTCAAGGAATTTAACTAATTATATCACGGTCATCTTTCGTGTAATAACCTGGTTGTAGTTAGTTCATGTGGTAGACAGATCAATTGATTGTTGGTTAAACAATTTATAAAAATTGTCAAAATCGATACCACAAAAAAGAGAATGGTTGTACACCGATAGGCAAATTCACTATGACTACCACTGGTTGTAGTGGTCGGAAGTATTCTGCTTTGGAACCTCCAAGATTTCTAACCGTTAGCGCCAAAGATGTTCTTATTATAAATGATTTAAGACTTTCTTAATTAGAAGTACCACATCTTATAAAATTAGCATAAATATTTTTCTGAATTAGAAGTTCCAACAGACCTCATAAACATAAATAACAATTTTTAAATTCGTGCTTCCGGGATTAACCATCATCAACAACGCTGAAAACCCAAATATTTGAAAGCCAAGGATGTATAAGACATAAACAATCGAAGAGCTATATAACCAAGAGAGACATAAAACTAGATAGACTAAGGTCAACTTTGCATGAGTGATTGCACTGTAGTTTCTTAACAATTTCGTTATTTCGTGGAATTTACAAAACGTTTGTAAAAAATCATGTCAATACCGAAGCACATGATACCCTATGGGTATCAGCAGTTGTATTGACCCAGTGTTAGTAAATGAAATTAACACTTTAACACAACAAGTTCGTGCTTCCGCAGTTTTAGTCTGGTTTGTCCAGGAATGTTCAAACCCATAATGATAACGTTTGTTAGTTGATCACTGTGAACATTATAAGTTGAACATATAGAATGCATTTCAGTTCAACATTTGAGATCGGTATATTGGAATAGTTCCTAAAGAATAGACACTTCAAATCTGTAAAATATGATCAACTGCACCACGAAACACAACGGTATTTTGGTTTATGTGGTCTCCTTAATGTCGTGATCATAAGAAAGACATATACAAATAATTAGATGCGGTATGATTGCCAATGAGACAACTATCTAAAAGAGAACGAAGGAAGAAAATGTGAACACCAATAAGCGCACTATACTGATTGATTGTTGGTTGCTTAACGTCCAGTGGAAAATATTAGCGCACTATAAAAAAAACCATGCATGTCATTATTATATGTGAACAACAAGAGATACGTATAGATAATTTTAAACTAGTGTTACAATATCATTCACGGTGCCAATTTTCATGCACCAGATGCGCTTTTCAACAAATAATTTCTCTCTAGTGATGCTCGAGTCCGAAATATTTAAAAATCCAAAACCTAATAAAACATTGGAAGAGCTGATCAAAACAGAAAGGAACAAAAGGATAGCCAAATTCGGGATACAATGTATCAAATACGAGAATTAATTAAAGGCTACATTTTTTTAAGTGCTTCCGCAGAATTGTTTATCTGTTAAAAGATTTATTAAATTACTAAACTTACCATTTTCTTGCTATTCATTGGCAACTAATATCCTTTATAATGACATTCTTTCTGAATCTATCCCAAGGAGACATGGGAAATATGACAATATCCTCTATGAAAGCCAAATAGCTGTAAGCAATACTATACCTTAATTAGAAACACAGAAATGAACATAATAATATCAGTATCTCTCGTTTAAGTAGTCTCAATTTGTATAGTAGAATTGATTATCGGAATGTTAATAGATTTATATTAAAGCCTTGAACTGGACGAATAAACAATTGCAAATTAATATATATTCATTATGGTCATATTATGTTTCACTAATAGAATATCAGTATTTGTCGCTTCATTTGTGTTTCTTGATTGATGACTGTATCATATTTGTTGAATGTCCAATGTCAAATAGTACTCGTACATATTATTCTGACCCCGAATTTTTAATCTTCTTTCTTACTCCTAAATGCCAGTAGAAGCCAGAAAATACCTTTTTTTTTTGCTTCTAACGCCAAAAATATTTTGAACATGCCGATTATGTTTGTTGTGTGTTGTCTTCATACCATGTCTTGTCATTTCGAATCATATCGAGTCTTTAAAGATAATGACGGATCAAGGATTTACAAAATGGGAACCACCTTTTTATTTAAAAGGGCAAATGTCTATGGATTAGCAATGAGCAGCTTATTTATAAAGAAGGGCCCAGACACTCGCCTCCTACTCTTACCATCTAAATTCGCCTATTGAAAAAACCATCTTTAGGTCCTCAATGTGAAAAACAACATCTGGTTTTGTAGTTAAACTACAATAATAATCACTGAATTGTTCGTCATAATGTGACATATTTTCTATTATTTCCTTTTTTATTACTCTTTTTTCATTCTATCTGTTGTCCCAATTTTATGCGTATTAAAACTGATTTTTGTAATTTTAAACTACTATATTCTATACAACCATTAATTTGTGTAGATTGTTTGCGTTTGTCAATATCACAACATATTAACAAACAATTGACAATAATAATCAGTCACTATGGACAAAGATTTAATCTCATCAAATCGATAAACTAGAAAAATTTATGTAAAAACAGACACTTGTTTGAACAATACTAATAATGGACCTTCAGAAGATGATCTACATTCTTGTTTTCTTCATTCTTATCATTAATTTGTGGTTATATCATTTTTCAAGCAAGCAAGGAGTTGTCGTTTTTAGATATTTCTTTAAAATATTATTTTGCTCAAAACACAGATAAAACCTCAGAAGCTAATATTCAAAATTCTCCATATACAATGAAAATTTCAACGTGCCAAAACATATTGACCAACACCTTAGATATATTAAAGATGTTAGGTTAAAATTTGAAAAGCATTGGTAAAACCGTGAGTTCTCAAGTTATTGCACTGAAACGTTTGAAATTGCCATTTTCCAATTAACAAAGGATCGCTACTCGTGAACAGCAAAGGGGAAATCGTCAATATCGAGCTTGATACCAAGTGGTCCCCTTTAATAGCAGACTTGTTCCTGTACTGTTATGAATCACAGTTCATGGCCAAATTCAGTAAAGACTCGTCTAAATTCCATTTAATTGACAAATTCAACAACACTTACCGTTATCTTGATGATATTTTTTCGTTGGATAATCAAGAATTCTATAAATATACTGCCGAAATTTACCAAAAGGAAAACTAACTTTAAATAAATCTAATATTAACAGCAAACGAAAAAAATTACAACAAAGGGGATGATTTTTCTTTCCCCATTGTAAAGGTTAATTTTTTGACGGTGCTGTTCCTTTGGCACTTTTTTTACGGTGTTTATTTATCCCAACTTGTTCGCTATGCCCGTGTCTGTATAGTAACGTTTAGGATTTCATTGAGTTTAATTTATGTATTACTGGTAAATTATCAAGTCAGGTTTTTCGTCATCACAAATTACTTAAAACCTTTACTAAATTCTTCCATAAATACAAAAATTTGGTCTGGAAGTTTGGCTGTACTTGTAGAAAACTTTTTTCAAACGGAATAGCACATCCCAATTTTTACGGTGATGTTGTTTACCGATCGCAGAAACCCAGGTACACTTACCAATTCCTAAAACAAACTTATTCAAAAAGGTTACCAATTCAACACTGTAATCAGATCTTAAATCAAAACCATACTAGACATTATTGTTCTATACATATGCACATTCATGGTACTACAATCTGTCGAAACCTATATTTTGGTATAGCATAAGGTCATGTTTTTCTCGGACTGTTGATGACGTCTTTACAATAAATCCATTGGAAGTTGCATGTGTACTGATTAATATTTTAGTCTAAGTAATACGATTTTGTTATCAGTTGTTATTGGCTTTGAACTAGCTGTCAGTAACTGCGAGTACTCTCAGATCTGTACCTAGTGTCTTTTGTGTTGTGATGGATGTATAAATACCCTGTCACGTCCGGTCTGTGTTTTGTTAGATGTGTTTCTGCTTTGTATCGATCAGATGAGATAAGCCGGCCTTTTCAACTGAATTTTATATTTTGTTCTTATGTTGAACTGTTACCTCACTGTCCCAGGTTAGGGGAGGGTTGGCTTCTTCAAACATGTTAAACCCCGCCACGTTCTTTACGTGCCTGTCCCAAGCCTGTAGTTAAGAGGTTGTCGTTGGTTCATGGCTGTCATTTTTGTTTTTTGTAAATTGTTTTGTTATAAATTAGGCCGTCTGTTTTCTCAATTGAATTGTTTCATATTTTTCATGTTGGGGCCTTTTGTATTCGACTATACGGTATGGGTTTTTCTCATTGTTGAAGCCGTACGGTTGCCTATAATTGCTTACATCCAATACATTTGAACTTTGGTGGATATTTGTCTCATTGGCAATCATACCATATCTCCTTATTTTTATATTGAATTCCCTTTTGTCATCACGAACAAAATTTAAAAAGCAAAGGTTGAACGGTTCTCCAGTTAAAGCACGGAAACATTTATGCAACCTACCAGACAGCCTGCACAACAAACACCTGTCCAACCGAACGCCGCTTGTCATCGTAGATATTGAATTCTTTCCACGATAACATTGATAATACATAATAGGAAAAAAATATGTAATATAGAGTGCAGGGGTGTAATTTGTAATACATGTATACAAATTTGACTTCTGATTTTTACACGACCATGCATTATGTGATCTTTTTGTCTATATGAAAAATGTATTTTTTCACGTTAATTCTATAAACGCTAATATTGACGGCGTGGATCCAGTCAGTTTGAAAAGGGGTTCAAACCCCCGAAACACCATGAAACGTTCACATGATTAAAAAAACGAAAAAAAGGTGTGTTCCGATTTACCTCCGATGCGTCATTCAAAGAAGGTTAAGAACCGAAAGTATCAAAGAAAGAAACATATACATACTTGTTTTTTTCAATATCCTTGATATTAGAACTTCTCATGGTAATCTTTATATACAGATTTTATGAAAAACGGTATGGCGTTTCCTTTCATATAGTTAATTTTTCTTTTCTTGATGGTGACATATCGCTAATGATAATATAGAATAAAATTGGACGGTTGAGATAAAAACAAATAGTGCAACTCCGTCATATAAAAATTAGAAGATGCGGTATAATTGCCAATGAGACAAGTTTCCACTAAAGACCAAATGACATAGAAGTTAACAACTATAGGTCACCGTACGGTCTTCAACAATGAGCAAAACCCATGCCGCATAGTCAGCTATAAAAGGCCCCAAAATGACAAATGTAAATCAATTCAAACGAGAAAACTAACAGCCTGCTTTATGTACAAAATAATGAACGGAAAACAAATATGATATACAGCAACAAGACAACCACTGAATTACAGGCTCCTGACTTGGGACAGGCACATACGGAATGTGGCGGGGTTAAACTAGTTTGAAGGCGCCAACCCTCCCCTAACCTGGGACAGTGGTGTAACAGTACAACATAAGAACAAACTATAAAAATCAGTTGAGAAGGGCTTAACTCATCAGATAAATACAAAGCAGACCGGACGTGGCAGTGTACTTTGATATGCATGTTTATGCGTCTATCCGGTTTTAATTTACAGACTAAGCTCTGAAGTTTGTTTCAAATATTTTTTTGTTTCCAGTATGGAACCTCGTCAGTGGTTGTCTTTTGTCTCTTTGTCTATCATTTTTGCTTATGTGCTTTGTCTATATGCCATTTTATTTTTCTTTGTTGACATATTTGTTTGTTTTTACAGTGATTAAGATTATAACAAAATGTTGACTGCTGTACCCCTATTTTTGACATTTTTACCTATTATGTCTGTTTGTTTTGTTCACAAATTGTTGTCAATATAATGGAATTTTTTGCGACTGTCATACAAGTGAGAGGTTTAGCTAGCTATAAAACCAGGTTTATTAATCCACAATTTTCTACATATCTACATAAAGAAATTCCTGTACCAAGTCAGGGATATTACAGTTGTTTTCCGTTCGTTTGATGTGTTTGAGCTTTTGATTTTGCCATTTTATAAGGGACTTTCCGATTTGAATTTTCCTTGGGGTTCGGTATTTTTGTTATTTTACTTTTTGCTACTGTAAGATCTTAACTGTTTTTGAGGTTTGAAGAGTTTGGTGTTGATAGATAGTCTGGTAAATTTACAGGGGAAAACAAGCACCAGATTCTATACAGAACTATATCATATGCTCGCAAGAGCCAGTTTCTCCCAAATGACATCTTTGTTTTAAATTTTAAATGAGAGAGTGGTCATTTCAAATTTGTTTATATGATTAATAAACTAGTCAATAAGGGCCCAATACAAAGAAATGCATTTCCCATATATAGTAAAATGCTTCGCAAATGAATGTTTTTCATTGAATAAAATGGTGCTTAATACATCCCTTGGTGTATATTTTGCTGTCATAAAGCAACGTGTGTATGATTGTCTTAAACAAGAACTTGATGCTCAGTTGCATACTTCTCCAAAATGTTCTAATTATAAATATATGTTAGATAATTTTTGTCTGCAATTTTATTTATGCAAACCAATTCCTAAGGTTTACAAAACATGTATAACAAAAATAAGACTAAGTAGCCACAACTTAGCTATAGAAAATGGAAGATTTTATGGTATAACAAGAAATACTAGAACATGTACTTTTTGTAAAAATGATATAGAGGATGAGTTTCATTTCATCCTCAAATGTCCATTTGTTCAAGGTTTTAGAACAATTTACATTAAGCCATATTATTGGAAAAAACCATCGATGTACAAATTTATTAAACTAATGAGTTCAAACAATGTAAAAGAGCTGTGTAATTTAGGTAAATTTATATTTAGATCTTTTAAGTTTAGAACCGAAATGTTAAAATAATGTTTATGTATTACTACAACACCTTCTGCTATTATGTCACATAGTTTGTGTTTATATATGTATTGTATGTATTATTGATGTCGATGTAATTCAAATGTGTACCTATAGTTTATATAGACTTTGGTAATAAAGATATATATATTCGATTCACTTTCAAACTTGACCATACGTTGCTATGCATAATCCAAAGAGTCATATCATATTGTGAAATACTTCTATCACATATTTTAAATGTAGTCAGTCAACGGTGCTGGCATGGGACTGAAATAGATGGGACTGTGAAAAGCTGTATTAATTTTGTTGTATATTTATTTATCTATTTATACTAAATTTATACCATGTACTTTTCTTTACTAGGATGAAGAAGCTACTAGGAACCTGAAACGCTGATCTGGCAAAAATACGGCGAATTAAATTTTTTTATATACAGCTTTACGAGTACATTAAGGGAAATCAAGTCCAATATAAGAATTTATTGCCACGATCATATCTATTAACGTAATAATACAGAATATCTGAAAACGCTAAAAGCTATTTAAAATCATCATTAAAGTGAAATAACACAAATAGCGAATCGTCTAACAATTTTGAGGAATAAAGTTGTTCAGTAGATCTGGATTTCTGGGCATCCTTGCTACTACAGTTTGATAAAATGAAGAAAAAATATGAAAAACTCTCAAATTGGTCAAAATTCTTCATTCAAGGGCAACAACTCTCGATGAATCCAGTAACGTGGTTTCTTTTTCATATAAATCTTGTATTGCTAATTGTTTTCGAGATAATGACAAAAATCTAGGATTTGTTCAAAATCACAAATGAAGACAGCAACTCCTATAAGATGTTAATTGATAGTTTCAGTCATCCGGAACTTTGTAGATCTTATATTGCGGACCAATTTTGCTGTTTACATTTTCTGTCTTCCCATAATATTTTTCAAGATGAGAGACAAAACCGCTAACATTAGTCAAAAACCTTATGTAAGGGCAATGTCCCCTATGATAATTAAATCTATGGTATCAATCATCTCAAAAATCTTTTTATGTGTTATATTGCTGATCATTTTTACTCGTTAAAGTAGCTATATATCTCTATAAAAGTTTTCAAGGAAAAAAGTTTTAAACATAAAGATTAGTAAAAAATCACAAACTTCAGTTTGATATAAACTGGTAACGTAGTTTCAGAAAAGATCTTAGGAAGGGTTAACGACAAACGAAGGACGACGCACAGTGACAGCAAATGCTCTTAAAGGGCCAGACGATTAAAAACAGGAGATGGTTATATGCCGGGTTTGTACTTACATGATCAATACGACAGGTGCCACATGTGGAGCAGGATCTGCTTATGCTTCCGGAGCACCTGAGATCACCACCGGTTTGTGGCGGGGTTCGTTTTGCTCAGTCTTTAGTTTCCTATGTTGTGTTTTGTAAACTGTTGTTTTTTTATATGCCTTTTTGTTTTATTACAATGGCGTTGTCAGTTTATTTTCGACTTATGAGTTTGAATGTCTCTTTCGTATCTTTCGCCTCTCTTTTTCTGTCAGAGGACAGACATATGAAGGTCGCCAAAAGGTCTTCAACAAAAGACCAGTGTCAAAACGTTACACAAGAAAGGCTCGAATAGCCAGTTCAGAAACTGTGAATAAAATATGTCTTGTGGTATATTTGATTTTTTTTTTTGTGAAGGAAAGATCTCATTATTGCAAATGCATATAAAACTTAAAAGGCTTGGTATGGATACAGATTTGTCATATAACAAATATTCAAAAAAGTATATATCATATCAAAATATGATATGTACTAGCATACGTATTTCAATCTATATATATTCTGTAGATACCTTTGCTCTCAAGTTGTATCTCTGTGTATCGTTCGTGCATATTTTCCTAGTCATTATGGATAAGGTCTGACGACAAGAGTTTGCCAGACTTAGGGAATAATGTCACAGCAATGAATATCTACCTAGCAAGCAATCAAATGTAGGACAATTTGTCGATCCTACGTGTTTTTTTTTTTTTTTTGTGATAACAAGACAGCTCTGCTAAATACTAATAATTTGAGTACATAATAATAGCCATTAAATACCATACATAAACATTTATGACACAGAGAAGGCTTCTATATTTCAGGAATCAAATAACATTATCCTTGTCTGGTCAAGAAAGCTCAATAAATTGTTGTATTGATGTCATAAGTGTATATCAATAAAAAAACACTATAATAATCTATTCATACTCACTTTTCAGCCAATAAAGTCAACTGCATAATTTTCCGGTGGTGCTTCTCGTCAACTCCCAAAGTTGAATCGACAACTTCTTTAGAAAGTCCCTCCTCCAATAAAATTTCTCTAACTTGTGTAGGCATCATAAAATCTAAATCTAAATATTCTGAATGTTTATCTGGTAGTTTTTGCTTCAATCTTCCCGATTTCAATCTAGATTTTGATCTTCGGGTCATATCTTCACTTTCAATAGTCACATACTCTTCTGGATCAGAAAGAACTTCGCTCCTTAACAGGAATTGCTTAGGGAACTCAAAAACTTCCATAATCTTGATTCGTGCCGCCTTTTTGTTGTTATTTTGTTCCTTGAACATCTTATCAATAGTGCTTCTTTTAGTTCCTCTATTGTCTGAACGTTCACTTATTGTCTTTACTGTTTCCATTGTCTTGTTACGTATCCGCCTCACTGGGAAACCGGTCATTGATTGCCCAATGTGCATTCTTTTAAATCTTAAATGAACTGAGAATCCCCTTTTCAATATACATAATAACCATAATACAATCGTTGCCATGTAATTAGACAACTAATTAAACTAGCAATGATGCATTTGGACTTATCAATTATTAAAGAAGTTATTCAGCTTTGTAGAATCTACTACTGGGTTGGTCCTTAGGGATTTCTTATAGATGAAATATGTATGAGCAAAGGTGTAGTTCAAACAATAAAGAACTTAGAAGTGTGAAGACTAAACAAAAAGATAATAATCATGCATGCATGCAAGTTACTTCGATATCATAGATTCATTTCTTTTTTTACCAAATAAAACATTTAATCTTCTCAACTGCACTACAATATAAATTTACGACACGAAACCACTTGATTAACACATGATATTTCACCAGAGGATAAATGATGCAGTTGAAAATTATCTCCCATCTACATTGAACCCTCCAATATGGTAAACCGTTTTACTATTTGTTCTAACTTCAAGATATCTAATAAACTTTATAAGATATCTCATATAGTTTATAGGGTATCTTATATAGGGTTATAAGATATCTTATATAGGTTATAAGATATCTTATATAGTTTATAAGATATTTTATATAGTTTATAAGATATCTCATATAATTTATAAGATATCTTATATAGTTTTGATATCTACGGAAGCCAGATATCTCATAAAGTTTATAAGATATCTTATAAAAACTAGATTATATAAGATATCCTATATATTATATAAGATATCTTATATATTATATGAGATAGCTTATACATTATATGAGATATCTTGAATTTGGACTAAATAGTAAAACGGCTTGCCATACTCCAGTGTTTGACATTTTTTTCGCGAGTATGCTATCGATTAAAAGTTACATAAAAAATAATTTTCATGGAAGGATACTAAAATCCCCGAGATCCATACACCAAGTTATTATTCGTATATTATATATCTTGTATACAGATGCCTTATGATCTGAAGTTTCCGTATGGCTTATGTCTGTTGTCTTTGACCTCATTTGATTATACATGCGTATAAAGAAAATGAGATGCGGTATGATCGTCCATTTAATAATATACAAACAAGAAGATGTGGTATAATTGTCAATGAGACAACTCTCCATCACAGACCAAATGACATAGAAGTTAACAACTATAGGTCACCGTACGGCCTTCATCAATGAGCGAAAACCACACCGCATAGTCAGCTATAAAAGGCCCCGAAATGAGAATTGTAAAACAATTCAAACGAAAAATCTAACGGCCTAATTTATGTAAAAACAAAGAACGAAATACAAATATGATATACAGCAACAAACCACTGAATTACAGGCTCGATCCTGACTTGGGACGGGCACATACAGAATGTGGCGGGGTTAAACATTTTATTGGACGCCCAACCCTCCCCTAACCTGGGACAGTGGTTAAACAGTACAACATATGCACAAACTATAAAAATCACCGTAAGGCCCTCAAACATACATAGCAAAATCAATCCTATAAAATAAGATATAAAACAGGCTCTGGTCTGACAAAAAGTGAAACAATCCAGATGAGAAATGCAACAACCTGATTCTAGATAAAAAGAATGAGTGAAAAATATATACCACGCAGCAATCAACGCCAATCAATGAATTATAGACTTAGGACAGCCACATAAAGAATGTGGCGGGATTTAACAAAATGTGAGCGTTCAAGCCTCCCCTAACCTGACACAATGATGTAGCAGCACAACATAAAACATAATGAAATAGATATAGTTGGAAAGGGTTTAACACATCAGATCGAAACAAATCACAAAAAACAAAATCAGAAAAAGACAACTAAAACAAGTACCGATATAAGAGTAGTTGCTGTTATCTAAAAATAGTTTTAAGCCAATTACAACTAATAAATAAATCATGTTTCAATTGGTTTTCCCAGACTAAAACAACTATCAGTTTACATCCAACGGATTTGGTTTTTAAGACGTTATAAACAGAAGAGCATGACCTTTGCAATCCAAAAGTATAAGTACATTGTATCGACAGGATGTATCTATGAAAGAATTTTAAAAGTGAAAGACTTTAAAGTAATTTAACAGTACATAGATTACCTACACGTCACTACACACACTACGACTAGTGAACAAGTTTGGATATATGAACACCGTGATTTGGTCCATTTTCAGTTACTATATTTGTTTTGTGTTTTTTTAACCCCAGTATTCAACCAACCGCTGTAGCTACCTTAGCTAGCTTCCTGTAGTATTGAGCCCATTTTTCGCTTTTTAAATTATGGAGTTTTTTATTGTTTTTTTTTCAAGTAAGAGGACAACCTGGTCAGCGGTAACTGCACTGCACACGTCTTTTATTGGTGTGTTTTAGTTTTATTACAATTGGCCTAGATAGGCAGAGCTGGTCTATGTGCACATAAACTGGTTTAATGTTGAATTATTCGAAGCACTAATGTTTTTCTACCCCCAGGTATAGATTACCTTAGGCGTATTTATCGCAATTTTTCGGACTTTTCGGTTTTTAAAGCTCTTCAACGTATAGTTTGTTCTTATGTTGTACTGTTACACCACTGTCCCAGGTTAGGGGGATGGTTGGCGCCTTCAAACAAGTTTAACCCCACCGCATTCTGTATGTGCCTGTCTAAAGCCAGGAGCCTGTAATTCAGTGGATTTCGTTTGTTGCTGTGTAACATATTTGTTTTCCGCTTATTGTTTTGTACATAAATTAGGCTGTTAGTTTTCTCGTTTGAATTGTTTTTACATTTGTTATTTTGGGGCCTTTTATAGCTGACTATGCGGCATGGGATTTGCTCATTGTTGTAGGCCATACGGTGACCTATAGTTGTTAATTTCTGTGTCATTTGGTCTCTTGTGGAGAGTTGTCTCATTGGCAATCATACCACATCTTCTTATTTTTATATTAACCAGGAAAACTTTAAACTAACCAATGAACCATGAAAGTGAGGTCAAGGTTAGATGATACATGCCAGACAGACATGTAAATCTTATAATCATTCCATGCACCAAATATAGTTGACCTATTGACTCTTGTATCTTAGAAACCGACATAAACTGTGGACACAGAGATTTGTCTCATCTGTCTGCATTAAATTCAGAAAAAGACAATTTGATGGACAGCAACATTGCTTATTAATTCAAAGTCGCTGGACCATGATCTTGTGGGCAGGGCCTAGAAATGGTTGACAAACTGAGATGTACAGACATTAATGTAACTTTATAGAAAATAGTGGTCTATTGTAAGTAGTTCCTATCATATATGCAACTTAAAATATGACATGAGTAATCCATTACGAATAAACACAGTTATAAATGCACATCTAACTTAAGCAGAAACTTAACATTGAAAATTTGCTAATTAATTCAAAGTCACTGGACCATGTCCTAGGGGACAGGGCCTCAAAATAGTCGTCAAACTGATATAGACTGATAGTAATGCAACTTTATAGAAAATATCATTGACCTATCACAAGTAGTTCCTATCAAACTGACTAAAGCAGAAAACTAAACAATTGTTGGCGCCGTCGTTGCCGAAGCCATCGCTGGAAAAGCAAACCCTGTCTTGCTTTCTGTGATTTTTGTCGCTGGAGAGACAAAAACCAGGAAAGCTTGCATGTTAACTTGACAATCATTCCATACACCAAATATAGATTAGTTGTCCTATAGTATCTGAGAAGAGGACCTAACAACAGAAACTTAACATTGATCAATGGACCATGAAAATTAGGTAAAGGATAGATCATACCTGCCAGACAGACATGTACACCTTACAATCATTCCAACCACCAAGTATGGTTGACCTATTGCTTATAATATTTGACAAACAGACCAACAACACAAAAACCTTAACATTGACCAATGAACCATGAAAATGGGTCAAGGTCAGATGAAAACTACCAGAGTGACATATACACCTTACAATCATTCCATACACCACATAAAGTTGACCTACCGGTAATGCTTACCAGTATAACTGTACATTATCTGAGAAACAGACCTCATCACATAACTGTAAACTTGATCACTGATCCATGGACATATGAAAGACGGAAACTTTGAAACATAGGCATCTGTAAACAAGGTATGAAGCATCCAGGTCTTCTATCCTTTGAAATTAAAAGCTTTATACAAATAGTTTTGGCCCAGGATAGTAATCCCTATGTCTTGCATTCTTCGACTTTTGTAAAGACAAAAATTACTTGTTAGTATCATCTTGAATAGTATGTGTAATTTTTGTATTCTAATGGATTTAAATAAGGAAGAGGAAATTGTAGATAAATATAATTTATTTGTATTTCTCTCTCTAAAATACATTGATAAATCTTGTTTGTGTAACTCCAATATGATGAGATGTGATAAGAGTCTTTTTTTCTGGACCCTAAAAATACCAACATGAAAGATATGGCAATTTCAGTACACAAATTCCATTATGGCATAAAAGTGATATCATAAATAATTCATAATTGGCATAGTGTTCGGTAGTAATTAATATGTGACCCCCAAGAAAGGATATGATTTATAATGCTTTTTTATCTTTATAAAAGACATCTTAAAGTTATCAAGTTCAAGGGCCAAATGGTAATATGTAAGAAAATATTGCATGTATTTTAAACTTCTGAAAAATCCATGTTAAGGATGATAACTGATATATTTATTACATAGTGAAATTTGGATTCCAAGGACCAGAAAATGGTCTTATCACAACTCTCCTTTCATGATAACCTCTAACATACACTTTTCCTTAATGGTCATTCATAATAAAAGTCAAATAAATACTGATCATGATTAATGCATATGTAAATAGGTCAAAATTTAAATAATCATGCAAATATTAAATGTTTAACGGTACATTAAAATAAGATGTATTCTAGGTGGATTAACACTAAGACACTCAAATATTTAAAATAAATAATAACTCTTTTGAAAGAGTAATATATAAGATGAAATTTGTACATTTTAAGAACTGTTTTATGAATGTTTCATTGTTAAGTGTATTTTATGTGTTTTGTGATCACAGAGCTCTCCATTTCACCTTTTCAAAGACACTTAAAACTGAATTCTACTTTTTAAAAGAAATAAAATAATAGATTCAGAATACATTGAAGCACATAAAATAATACAAAAGTACCGAGGTATATCAGAAATAATGACAACTGACCATTTCAACCTTATATAAGCTGTTAACCGTTTTAAGTACCTTAGCTTTGTCATTTAACAAATATGAAAATGTATTGAATTTTGTTATTGTTATGAAAAAAAAATCGTTTATGGTTCATGATAGTAAATAAAAAATGGCTATGAACAGAAAAATGTAAAAAAAAATATGAAAAATATTTACATGAATATGTTTTACTGCATTTTAATTAAGTTTTGATTTTCCTACAATATATTCATACATTATTTCCAACTAAATTTGTATCAAAATGCCATTACAAAAATATTTAGTGATTTTTAAACACTTATTTTCGAATAGAAATTTAGGTAATAACTCTTCATGCTTTTTCTTTTGATTCAACATATTTATATGATTAGATTTTGTTTTATTTATGGAACTATGTATATAAAGATGTGATATGATTGCCAAGGAAACAACTATCCATCAGAGACCAAATGACATATATTTCATTGGTAAATAAATTTTAAATAAATAATATTATTCTTGAAATAGTAAAGACAGAAAGTAACAAAAAAGACTTAAGAGCGATCCAAACCCCAAACCACTTCTATCTAAATCAACCAATGGTGTGCATTTATATTCAGACTATGTTCCTTTTTTACATATCTACTTGCTCACACAAAAAGGACATTAAGTGTTTATTTGTATTTTTATCAACTTGAGTAGTAAGAGGCTTCAAAAAACAAAACATTTAGTTCCTGGTTTCTTTTAACTTGCACTATAGATTAAAGTTTGCAGTTCAGGTTTGTTTTTTAAGAATTGAGGTAATTTCACAGCTTAAAAACACCGTTTTAACATTTGAAAACATTTACACATGACAGAACCAATACAGTGGACAACCACAAAATGAAATTTTATGATCTCAATGACAATGTTATGATATTACAAAAGTAATCATATGACATTATTTCCATTTTAGTCATTTCATTTTAAAGGGAAAAACTCTTGTGAGACCATTAATGTAGCATATCCACTTATAATTCTGCTAATTTTCATCATCATTACTTTTCTACCAAATTTCAGCAAAAATTCATTGAAGCAAATGACAAAATGATATGGTATTTAGTATCAGGTAAAGACTTGATATTAATAATATAAATTTAGTACAAGGTAAAGACTTGATATTAATAATATAAATTTAGTACCAGGTAAAGACTTGATATTAATAATATAAAGAGAATGATAAGTTCATTTCTATCTTCACATCGCTCCAACATGAAATCCAAATGAATGTGTATTAGCTAATAATAGTAACTGCAGTTTAACAAAATAAAATACTGATATGTGTGGGACGGAAAGAAAAAATATACAACATATTATCATTATAAATACCACTGTGAAGATAAACATATACTGCATAAAATAAAACATCAATCACAGACATAAATAAAATGGATGGAATCAGATAAAAAATGAAACATAATAAAATATTATACAAAAAAAAACATAATCTGTTTATCTGGAATGGAACATATTCTTAATAAAAAAAAATCAAGAAAAAA
Source organism: Mytilus californianus (assembly GCF_021869535.1). Lineage (NCBI taxonomy): Eukaryota > Metazoa > Mollusca > Bivalvia > Mytilida > Mytilidae > Mytilus > Mytilus californianus. The sequence goes on along the minus strand of NW_026262668.1, from coordinate 63,038,025 downwards.
TGTAAAACTTTGTAGCATATACCAAAATTAGTATTAACTGGATGGAATTAAAAATAACAAAATTATTTGTGTAAAAATTGAGACATTAAAGACAAATAAAAAATCAAAATACAGATCACAGTCTGATTAAATGAAAAATGAAAATGATATTCTGATTAATTCTGTTATTTTAATGAATGTTAATATTTAAAAAAAAAGAAATTGCAACATTTTGCTGAATAATGTTTTTATTTTAATTTGCTCAAAGTATTGCAACTTCTAAATTAAGAAATATCATTAAATTTTCATTCAATAGTTTTAACAAGCATCCTTGTTAAAGACAAATCTGTATAAACATAAAAACTATATATAAATAAGTTATAATAAATTAAAAATATCACAGACAATGTATATAGTTGATTGGTCAAACATTTAAAAACATCTATAAATGCAACTTCTTCCATCATAATACAATACTAATGAAGCTATATATCATATCATATGCTCTAAGGTGCTAAAGGATATAGTTTTCTTTTTGTATATAAAGCACCAGCACTTTTTAAATTATATTGTCATGGGCAATCATTTAATGTATGAAAGGCATCAACTAAAGTTTCTCATCTCTCACAGCTGAGCTAAGTCATCTTGGTTAATTATTTCTTAACTACAAATATCTCAAATTAGTTCTATTGTTTGTTTTGAACCTTATAAGGAATATCACAGCTTAAAAAATTTCTAATAATTACAAGAGATTTCCCTGTGCTACCAAATAGATGAGCGAAATTCTTTTTTCCGTCCTGCACGTCGTAGCTCTCCATCCACTGTGTCCATCATTTTTCTAGTCAAACCATCGATTTCTTCTGTCAAATTCAGTGACCTGTTCAGTTCATCCTCATAGTCTGATCTAGCCTTTAAAAAAAACAGAAGAAATTAATTTTATTCAAATAGCAGTAAGCATATGACGATGATGCTAAAATATGAAAAAAAGCATTTTGTTTTAACAAGAAAATCTTTCTTTTTCTTTGAAAATTAAATATACCATAGTTACAAAAAAAGAGTGGAAATAAAACTAAATTTTCTGAAAGATGTTATTAATGTTCTACTATTATCAAATAATTCACTGTTACTTACATTACTGATAGCATAAATATCATTTGACACGAAGAAAAAATACATTTTAGAAATATTTAAAAGAATAAATGAAATTCAAAATATTCACTATCTACAATGAACACAATTATCTAGCAATACAAATGAAACATAAAGAGTAAAATAGTATGGTCAAAACACACATTAAAATACACTACACAAAAATACATTTTTTAAATCTTCACATGTGTCAAATTATCAAGTGTCTTAAAGCATATGTAAAAAGTTGTATTTCCAGCCTGCATCTTATCTTGTGATACAACATAACTTTACAGTTGAAAACATATGAAACTACCATTTGAAAAGTAATAGTGTGCAAGTTATGGAACAAGTTTCCAAACAAATTAATACCAATATTTCTGATGTAGTTGTAAAAAAAAATATACCATGCTCTGACATTAAGGCACTCATTATAATTTTTTTTAATTTTATCAAAAATTTCACTACCACAAAAGTGTTTCATTAGTGTAAAAAAATCTCTTACATGCATCTGTTAGCTTTTTACAAAACAGCATTATTAATTTCATTGATTTAAACTATCACACGATTCATCATGACCAATTCTCCATATTTATTTATGTTTAAGATAATTGAAAATCCACACTGTGTTGATAGGATGACTTTTTCTGTGATCAAAACTTTCTTTCCTCTTATCTCAATTTGAATGAGCTGTCAAATTGACAGCAAACAGGGTTTTTCTGTATTTTGAAAGGCAATTTCAGGCTTTTTTGACCTGCCACATTCTATTCCTATTTTCCAATCTATCAAAGACCATAACTCCTGAATGGCAAAAATGAAATCATCAATATCGAAGTTGACTACCATTTATTCGTCAGTAACAGCATATTCAAATTTTAAAAGCATGGGTAGAACAGTTCATCAGTATTTTCATGGAAATGACACAAAGAGCCAATTGCCAGTCTATCAAGAACCATAAATGAAAATCATCAATATCCAACTTGACCTCCATTTTTACTTCAGTAACAACATATCAAATTTTTAAAAGCATTGGTTGAATGAATCATAAGTAATTGCACGAAAACTGTTGGCAGCCTCCAGCCCACCAACCATACTTCACCAAATTAAAAACCAGATTTTTCCTTTGCAAAACCCTGTTAAAAATTTAATCAAACAGGTACATATACAATTTTTTTTTTTAAAGACACAAAACTCAATTAACAGATTATTATATCATACAGCAGCTGCATAAAAACATCAACTTTGAGTATTTCAAATCTTATAATTTAAAAGACTTCATGTTAAATGATTATTTAGACATCAGCCCATGATGAATTACAATTTATGATTGTTATATATTAACAGCTGTGAATTGATGACTTCACATGCCTGTGTGTTATATCAGAATGGCATCCAGTTCACTATACATTACCCTAACATGCAAGCCAGAAACTGAGTGTGCCTATCAATAAAAGTACTTAACATTATTGTGGAAATGGAAGAATCTTATAATAGTGTTTAAGTGTCCAAACTATCACATTTCCATGTTCAGTGAACCATGGAATTTAGGTCAAAACCATAATTTGGCACATATCTCATAAAGTTCACATCATAATGATAATGTGTGGTTAAGTTTTAATGTGACCACAACTTCATGGTAAACTAATTTAACAAAAAAATTAGCCAGATAAGTTACACAGGAATGATCTCAGACAAAAAAAAAAAAATTGTGTCATAAAAACTATCTCTTGATAATGAAGAAAGGTTCTGTCAATTTTTTTTCTCTTGAAAATTCTGTGAAGGTTTGACAAAGTTATTGATGTCTGAAATCCCAAACTGAACCTAAATGGTGATGCCACCACAGCCAACTATGGAAAGAAGGATCACTTTGTCTTGCTTTTGGGCCATAAATGTCACAGACTAGACAAACATATTGAACAAAAACATTTTACAATATTTTGCTTCAGATGCCATCTCTAAAATTCCGAGAATGTTTGACAAAGTTATTGATGTCTATAAAAAAATTTAACCACAGACTGAAGCTAACTGTTGACACCACAACAATGGAATCTAGGTTTGATATGTCCCATCTTTGCCACTTTTATTGCTGGCGAGACATAAAGTGAAACCTACTAGCTCTAAAAGTTGGAGTAAAGCACTAGATGTAATATGGTCAGTGGCTTAAAACTGCTGGGATGAATATACAACTCCATAAATTGAGTATATGAGTAAGTAACATTACTGCTTACATCTATTTTTAATGAAACTAAATTAAACATTTAAAAGTATTTGCTAGTTTAATTCTAATAATTTTCAAACAATATAAACCTACCTTAAAAAAAAACTCAATGAAATTCATGCCGTGTAGACTGTAGAGTATACAACTAAACAATTCACATGCCATGGCCATTCATTCATTACTTAATATATTCTATACTTTTTACTAAACTTCAAAATTCACTCTTTTTATCTACAGGCAAAAACAGTGAAAAAGACAATAGCTATCTACAAATTATCATCTATATAGCCAACAGATGCACATGCACAACATACCCCTTCAGAGTCTGAAGCAAAGTTAGTATTGACATCTGTCACTATAGTAACAGGAGTGCTGACTCGTGGTGTGAAATGGACATCTAGTTGACCAGTACTTTGATTAGCAGATGGGAGTGCAGCAGTATTGTGACTACTAGTGCTTTGATTTGCAGACGACAGATGAGAAATACTACTAAGACTGCCTGTGCCAGAGATATTAGGTGACATAATCACAGTGTTGCCATGACTACCACTGTTGGAAGCATTACTTTGACCTTGACCCCCAGCACGAAACCTTAGCTTTACCTTTCTGTATTTTCTTCCTCTCCCTTTTCTTCCTCTGTTTCTCCCCCTGCAGAAAACAAAGAGTATATACATTTTGTTGTATAAGTTGAATTAATTTCACGCTTGACAAGTAAAATTACTTTTACATTGCCAGTTACATTTTGTCATTAGAATAATCAGGTTGATAAGCATTTTATGAATGACTTAAGATAAATCACTTAAATAAAATACCATTATGAACTTTTATAAACTTAAACACCTAAAACATCTTTAAGTGTTTAAAAGGCTCTAAATAAAATTCAAGTTGATCTGAGAAGTAGCAAGAAAAATAGTTAATACATGTTTGTGTTTGTTTGTAACTTTTCTTTTTGTTTATCGATGAACCTTGATCGGACAATTAAGACCACATTACAAACTTAATACATACCTCAAACTAAAGTCCTCCTGAGAAATAGGAATAATAAGACATTTTTAATTTTACCTTTTCATTTTTTTTTTCACTTCTATTTAGGGGAAGGGGTGGGGGTTAGTGGATTATTATGTTTTTTTATATCTTTCTTTTCTAAATTGCACATTTTACAAGAATAATCTTCATTTTTTTCAATCAGAATAATACCTTCTGACATGGATTTCATCTTCAGATTCAGCACTTGAACTTTCTGTGTAGTATTCTTTAACAATATATTTTGCTCTGTTTCTGCCATCTGGAGAATAATGTCGGACCCTTGATGAGGCTGATTTAGATCTTCTTCTTGGTCGTGGTGGTTTACCTCTGAAACAACACAGTAACAAATATTAATTTTTGTTTATAATTGCTGCTTGTCATTCAGTGGCAAATATTACAATCAAATTCAGGACAATAATATCTTAATGAGAAATGAATATACTCTGTTTTGGACAGGGCCAACACCAATAAACAAAATTCTAGATGGACATTGTCAAAGTCTTCTTGTATAAAGTGGTCCATTATATTTGATTCTAACATCAAACTTTTAATTATCTAGTAATTTAATTGTAGGCTAAACACTTTACAATTCACAAAAAATCAAAATCAACATGCCTTAAGCTGTTAACTTCATTTTTTTCAAAATTCATAAATTTAGTCAGAGCAGAAATTTATTTATTGTACAGAATAAAAAACAAAATTGTTGACACAGATAAATGTTTCCTTTTGGGGTAATTTTGATAGTCTAATCACATTTTTTTATTCTAAAAATCAAGAACATACCCATAGAATAGAAATGTCTAATTGACAATAATTGATATGAACATGTAATTTATGGTTAACAAAATACTGTGGAAATTTCAAAAAGTTTTGTTTCACCCCAAACTATATTATACCTGTGCTTAACCAAAATGTTCACCATGATAACTGTTATTCACTGAATTATGAAATAGAAGTCACTACAATTTTTGGACCTATATTATAGATAGCTACTATGTATCAGAGAAAATAACATTACAATATCAAACCTTTTTCATATCTCATTACCTAAAAACAAAAGATCTCAATGACAGATGAGCTAATAAATAAAAAAATTATGTTCATATTACTACTGCATTAATGAAAATAAACTATAAACCAACATAAGATTTTGAAATGTCTTCTATTAGTGTTAAAAATCTTTGTAGGATTCAGTAGTCCTGAAATGTTACCCTAATTTCTATGTTTCTTATGCCTACCTTGGAGCACCTTGTACCATATATGCCACTGGCGGTCTCTCCACTGGCACTTCATATACATAATCACCATGGGTGTGGTAAGATGATCCTCCACACATAGGACATGTCTCAGTCCTCACAGAATACTGGGGTGGAGCAGGTCTTGGTGTCTGTCCAGCCTGAGGTTCAACAAGCACATATCCTGCAGGCTGAGCTTGACCTTGATCCCTTGCATCAAGGTCATCAAAAGAATATAGTCTTTGATAGGGCGATGTATGCACTTGTCTTTGTTGTGCTTGTCTCCTTGTTCTGTACCCAGCAGATATAGGTGTGGCATAAGAGCTTGTTGGCATGTGAGTTGACATAGGTGGAGCTGGTGGAGGGGGAGGGGTAGTTGTAAATGCAAGATTTGGCTGAGACGAATATCTCTGCATATTAGGGGCCCGTGGTTGAGTTTGCTGGGTCCCTGTTGTGTAATATCTAGGCACATAATATTCTAATAAGTGGTCCTCTGTTACAGTAGATGCAGTTGCTCTAGTTGGTGATTGGTCAGAATCGTAACCATTCATGGTCTGAGTTTCTATTGTAACCCCTCCTTGTCGATGTCTTCTTCTATTACGAGTTCTCTGTCGAGATCTGGGTGGTTCAGGTAATACTTCGGGTGGTGGAGGACGCTGAGCATATGAATCGGCTGCAGCATAACCAAGTGGGATATCTCCATCGGCATTGTGTTGTAGAGGATAACGTAACCACTCATCCCAATCTCTTGTTGGACCACCTGAAAAAGAGTTAGCTCTTCTTCTTGGTCCTCTCATGAAGGCATAGGGGTCTTCTGTAGGGTCAAAATACTGATCTTGATTTTGATTGGTTTGTTGAGGAATAGGTTGTGGCTGTTGCAGTTGTTGCTGTAAAGCCTGTCGCTGCTGGTTTGTTGCTTTTTGAAATTCCTCCCTCAATCTTCCTATTTCATCCTGTAATATTTTCAGTCTGTCACTACAAAAAGAATGGTGATAAAAATCAAGATCTATGCAACTTTTGTTTTAGTCAAAGTTGACTATTAGATGTAACAGTGATTCAAAAAACAAATTTAACTGTACGAAGTTTTAGATTGTTATTTGAAAATGACAGCATCAATTTTAACACATAAATATTTAGTGTTGAGATAGATAAAATTTGTAAGAAAGTTTTCAGTTTAGTAAATCACATACTTAATTAGAATCTGTTAATGGAATGGGAATAATATGTCCTTCATTAAGTACTATCTATAGACCAAATATTACTATTCAGGAATCTGTGACATTCAGCAAATTTTTGTGATATTTAAACTTTTGAGAGAAAATAACAATAATTTTTCATTGTGCAATGGATGTGCTTGTGATGTCCTGTAATGCTATACAAATAGAAATAAGTTTATTTTACATAATCAATGTACTTCAAATAATTCTGAAAAGTTTGATATACAACACATGCTCATGCAAAAATGTTTTTTCAAGCTACATGACAGGAATGAGATATTTACCTTCCTGTTGAGCCTCGAGTAGCAGTTGTCTCTGCTATAGACTCTTCAACTGTGTCTTCACTATCTGAACCTACAGCCATGTCTTTCACTTCTGGTTTCATATTCTGTCGTACAATCTCAGTTTTCTGAATATCTTGCTTCTTCACTGGAGTTTCTGCTCTCCCAGATCTAGGAGTTGGAGTTCTCTCTCCTTTTGACCTTGGAGTTGATGGCCTTTCAACCTTTGACCTTGAATCTGGTCTAGGGTCTATTGGAAAGGCTTTCATGGGTTTCAGTTTTTGTGCAGATCTGTTTAAAGATGATGGTCGAGGAGTTTCTTCCTCTGACGAATAAAGTTCACTGGTTCGATTAAAACTATTCGAGAAACTTTGATTTGGTGTAGCTCTAGGAGTCAAATCATCATCAGACATTTTAGTAGCTTTTGCAGCTTTCTGTTTTGATTTGTGTGGAGATCTTTTGTCCTGTGATCTAACACTTGCTCTAGAATGTTGACTAAGCTTTGACCTAGGCCTCTCTGAAATTTGAAAAAGGAAAAAAATTAAACTTTCTTCTTTCAAAATTATACAAAAAATACTCAAAATTAACAACAACACTTCAAATGGTCTGCAATTTTATTATTTAAGGTCTACATGTTTCGCCTGCAAGGCAGGCGTCATCAGGACAATTTATATAAAAAATAATAGGTATGAGGTACTCAAAGTGGTACATTGAAAATGATGTGACAATTCATAATGGTAAGTATTGGTAACGTAATGTTGATTGTTTTTGTACAGATAAAAATAGAATGATTAAAAATAGATTGACAACGAAAGTGTTCGTGTTAATACAAATAAGTTTACAGTTTTGCTTAATTTTATTAAAGACATATATTTCGGACAGGGTAATCTACTCTTGTCATAAACAGTTATCTTTACATTTCCATTAAACCCTTTGAGGTAAAGTTGCTGTATCCCCCTAGTTGGACGACAAAAAACTATCTTCAGATACTAATAAATGTTGTTTTATACATGTAATAAATTCTTTCAGATATGTTGATACCTTATTAAAAAGACCATGTGTCTATAGGACACCATGCCACGCCTGCACTATTACATTTCCATGTTAAGTGAACAGTGAAATCTTAGTCAAAACTTGAATTTGGCATAATAATTAAACACTTCACTTCATAATGAAAATATGAATGAAGTTTCAAGTTGACGTGAGAACTGCCATCTTAGATGGGCCATCAAAAACAAGAAGAATATTGTGAAATCATGGACGATTTTGGTGTACCGGAAAGCAAATTAAAAGTAACAATGAAAGTGCTATCAAACTTAATGTTATCTTTTATCAAATTAAATAAAACTATTTTCCTTAAGGAGAATATATTTTATCTATGAGTAGCACCTGAAAATATTGAGTTAACAAAGAATCATTTCAAATTCGCCATTTCAGAATCTAAAGGACCATGTGTAATTTCATTGTTCGTACCCCAAAATTTAAACAATGTAAGTCATTGCTTGAATTTCTAAAGTTTGGGACTTTGTAAGCCAATCACAGTGTTTGTGTGTATACTTTTGCAAATATTACCCAGAATGCATTAGATTCTGAAACGGCAAATTCATACCTACTCCTCTCCTTCCCATTCCCAAAAACTTCGTGTAGATTAATATATAGTGTCCAAACACAAATAATTGTGTGTACAATACTGTGTTAGGAAGGATCATTGATGGAATGTGTAAAAACTAAAGAAATAAATACACGATGGATTATCTCCCTTTAATAAGATCATACTGATATATGATATAAATTTTGATACCAGAAAAGAATAAATTAACAGAAAAAAGTTTCATTCCTTAAAAAAGATAACCAATTCTCTGTATTCCTTTGAATCACTGCTTAATTTAATTAAATTAAATTAAATAACTTTTAATATGAAAACATTTGTAAGATTTTTTACTTAGCAAAACAATCATGAAACACAACAAAACGAAACAAACACACACACATATGCACGAAAAATGTAATGCCTATGTAAGTATGAATATGGTGTACCATTTATTCAAAAATTCAATAAAAATGAAAATATATATTTATTATATTATTTGTGGTGTTCGATCTTTAAAACCCTATGTTATCAGATAGAAAACATCCTTCCATAACATTTTTTTTTTATATCTAATCTTTCGTTGAATTTTGTTTTAATGAATTTTTTCTGAAGAAATATTCTAGTAATATCATTTCTACTTTATATATGATATGGTAATGGTGTATGATAGGAAAGTGAAATATCACATGGACAAAAGCAGACAGTGATAAAACTAATGGAAAAGACTGTGATTGTTCTAAACACACAAAACATCCTAACCCTTCCGATCTGCTGAACGGCGACCTAAATTCAAAAAGGGCTGATGGGAATCTCTGCTTTCATCCAGTGTAGTAAAAGTTACAGATGATCCTGGAATTTTATCATGTTTAATAAAGTTATAAAGAAGACTAAAAATGGATAAATAATAATATTGACTTCCGGAAACGGTAGAAAAAAAACATACAGCTTTAGTTTCTTTACAGCAGCATGAGAAAATAAACCTTTAAAAACAAAGCTAGAAATGTTCACTCATATTTAGTTTTAAGCATGTGAAAAATAAAAAGTGTATACAAACAAAACACTCTTCTATTTTGTGGAAAATAAAAATGCAAATAAAAAATCTATGTACAAGTCTAACCCTAATACTCGAAAAAAAAAGTATAGAATATATTGTTGCTATGACAATACCTTCTTCTTCCTCTTCTATTGTATTCTCCAAACTACCTCCCCTTTTTCTACCACCTCTATTGCTACGTCGTTCTGATGGGATCTCAAAACTCATCTCACTTTCTGTGGTAAGAGTATAGCTATCGTCAGTAAAATCTCTGGACTGCACAGATTGGTCTTTCCTATTCCTTGAACGATTAGAATCCCTTGATGGTGGACGATCCTTATTTCTTACACGAGCACTTGCCATTGAACTGTCTGAATCTCTTTGTCTTGAACTGGGTCTAAAAATAATATGTTAAAATTATCATTGTTCATTTTGTAATCAAAATAAGCTGGCTTAAATAGTAACCTCGATATTAAAACAAAAGTTTATCAAATATTTTTTCCAATTCATTAACATCATTTCCTGTCAAGTTATCTAACACACATCATTTCCTGCCAAGTTATCTATCACATATCTTATTGTTCCTTGTGGTTGTATAAATGTTGGAAGAGTTTCTGTATTTTACTATGAGAATTTCAGACAATTTATTACATTATTTGTAAGATTTCAGTGTCCATTGAAGTCTGTAATTTGTTAATATTACAATAAAATTGGTGTGCCTCAATGCACAGATGTAGCTTTGTTGGCAGCTAGCAAAGCATTCCAATCAAACAAGTGATAGGAGCTGTCTTTAATTTGCTCTTCTATGTGAGGTTTTGCAGCATGTTGAAGTTCTCACTGTGACTTGGAGTAAAAAGAAGACAAATAAAATGCTCCGCTGGGGCGCAGCTTGATACGACCGCAGAGGTCGAACCCTGAACAGTTGGGGCAAGTATGGACACAACATTCAAGCTTGATACAGCACTGAATTTGGATTGTAATTAAATATTTGACACAGCATAGGTTTCTGACACAGAATGAAAGTGGTCTAAGAACTTAACTAGAGGCTCTAAAGAGCCTGTGTCGCTCACCTTGGTCTATGTGCATATTAAACAAAGGACACAGATGGATTCATGACAAAATTGTGTTTTGGTGATGGTGATGTGTTTGTAGATCTTACTTTACTGAACATTCTTGCTCCTTACTATTATCTCTATCTATAATGAACTTGGCCCGGTAGATACAGTGGAAAATACTTTGTAAAAATTTACAAAAATTTACAAAATTTATGAAAATTGTAAAAAATTGACTATAAAGGGCAATAACTCCTTAAGGGGTCAATTGACAATTTTGGTCATGTTGCCTTATTTGTAGATCTAACTTTGCTGTACATTATTGCTGTTTACAGTTTATCTCTATCTATAATAATATTCAAGATAATAACCAAAAGCTGCAAAATTTTCTTAAAATTACCAATTCAGGGGCAACAACCCAACAATGCGTTGCCTGATTGGTCTGAAAATTTCAGGGCAGATAGATCTTGACCTAATGAACAATTTTACCCCCATGTCAGATTTGCTCTAAATGCTTTGGTTTCAGAGATATAAGCCAAAAACTGCATTTTACCCTATGTACTATTTTTTAGCCATGTCGGCCATCTTGGTTCGTGGGCAGGGTCATCGGACACATTTTTTAAACTAAATACCCTAATGATGATTGGGGACAAGTTTGGTTAAATTTGTCCTAGTAGTTTCAGAGGAGAAGATTTTTGTAAAAAATTACAAAAATTTACGAAAAATGGTTAAAAATTGACTATAAAGGGCAATAACTCCTTAAGGGGTCAACTGACAATTTTGGTCAAGTTGACTTATTTGTAGATCTTACTTTGCTGAACATTATTGCTGTTTACAGTTTATCTCTATCTATAATAATATTCAAGATAATAACCAAAAACGGCAAAATTTCCTTAAAATTACCAATTCGGGGGCAGCAACCCAACAACGGGTTGCCTGATTGGTAAGAAAATTTCAGGGCAGATAGATCTTGACCTAATGAACAATTTTACACCATCAGATTTGCTCTAAATGCTTTGGTTTCAGAGATATGAGCCAAAAACTGCATTTTACCCTATGTACTATTTTTTAGCCATGTCGGCCATCTTGGTTCACTGGCGGGGTCATCGGACACATTTTTTAAACAAGATACCCTAATGATGATTGTGGACAAGTTTGGTTAAATTTGTCTTAGTAGTTTCAGAGGAGAAGATTTTTGTAAAAGATTACAAAAATTTACGAAAAATGGTTAAAAATTGACTATAAAGGGCAATAACTCCTTAAGGGTTCAACAAACCATTTTGGTCAAGTTGACTTATTTGTAGATCTTACTCTGCTGAACATTATTGCTGTTTACAGTTTATCTCTATCTATAATAATATTCAAGATGATAACCAAAAACGGAAAAATTTCCTTAAAATTACCAATTCAGGGGCAGCAACCCAACAACAGGTTGTCCGATTCATCTGAAAATTTCAGGGCAGATAGATCTTGACCTAATAAACAATTTTACCCCATGTCAGATTTGCTCTAAATGCTTTGGTTTCAGAGATATAAGCCAAAATCTACATTTTACCCCTATGTTCTATTTTTAGCCATGGTGGCCATCTTCGTTGGTTGGCCGGGTCACCGGACACATTTTTTAAACTAGATACCCCAATGATGATTGTGGCCAAGTTTGGTCAAATTTGGCCCAGTAGTTTCAGAGGAGAAGATTTTTGTAAAAGTTTACGGACGACGGACGACGGACGCAGGACGACGGACGACGGAAGCAAAGTGATGAGAAAAGCTCACTTGACCTTTCAGGTCAGGTGAGCTAAAAATTTTCAATTTACCTATTCATACATGTGATGGACTGTGAAACTCAGATCAGGAGATTGGGAAATTTTGGTCAGGAGATTAGGACTCAGATCAGGAGGTTTTTAATCGACATTAATTTTGTTGTAAATGTAACCGTGTGTTGTAAAAATGGTCTTTTAAAGTGTGTTTTCTTCAACTTTCCAACCAATTTATTATGTTTATAGTACCCTTGTACTTATAAAGTTTCTCCATCTTTATATTCTACATGTTCAATCTAACATTGTTTTTTTCCAGTATGTTCTTTAAAATTTTTACTTCATATTCTATAAAACAATCATTGCAACCAGAACATTTGTTTAGCTGTCTGCAAATAGTTTTTATTTTTTTTTTTTTCTCTTGCAAATAGTTTTTATTTGCAAACTCAGAAATTCATTCTATCTGTAAAGTTAGGGTCATAGTTATTATATAAATTTCAATTTAAGCCTTAAAAGGAAGTATAGAATCCTCAAATAATTTTCAAATTATTATTTTTTTATTTGTCCTAAGACATTTAAAATCATTTAATAACCATCCTTTTATGATTATTTGTTCAATTTATATTTTATTTATATCCTTTAAAAAATTTTCATTATTAAAAGGAAAGTAACTTAAAACAGGATAAATCAAGGGAAGTAACCCAATAAATACACAGTTTTTGTTACACAACGGCAGTTAGCCTGAGGTAAAAATCGTTGCTTACCAGTATGTTTGACACCCAAGCTGACAAGTGAAGCCATATAATTATGCATGTTAATTGATTTACAGGTAAAATATAACTTCAGGTAATGTCAGTTACACCAGATGCCTGAGATGTTATGTTGGGCAGAAATTTTTCATTCATGAAAAATTTCATACACGGGATTTTTTCAACGGGAGGGGGGAGGAGACCCCTGAAAACGGGATTATTGTACTCCCGTCTGGATGTTCACATGTATGCCTATTCAAACCATATCATTATTATTTGCTTTTATATATAAATCAGAAATAACCAATTAAAAATGGAAAATGTTAAAGAAAAAAAAGGAAAAAAAAAATCCCCCCCCCCCCAATTTTTTGAACCCCCTTATGATTCATCGCCCCCAAACTCAATCCCAGCTTTCCCTTTGTGGTATGGTACCTTGCAGTACAATTTCAGAGAGATTCATACACTTGAACACAAGTTATTGTCTGGAAACTAGAAAAATGCTTGTTTTTTGGCCCCTTTTTGGCCCCAAATTCCTAAAAGTTTAGGGCAATTACCCCAAAACTCAATTCCAGCTTTCCCTTTGTGATATGGAACCTTGCAGTACAATTTCATAAAGATCCATACACTTACACACAAGTTATTGTCCTGAAACTAGAAAAATGCATGTTTTTTTTTGCCCTTTTATGGCCCCTAATTACTAAAATTTTGAGGGAAAACCCCAAAAATCAATCCCAGCCTTCCCTTTGTGATATGGAACCTTGTAGTACAATTTCATAAAGATCCATACACTTACAAACAAGTTATTGTCATGAAACTAGAAAAATGCTTGTTTTTTGCCCCTTTTTGGCCCCTAATTCCTAATATTTGGAGGAAATTACCCCAAAAATCAATCCCAGTATTCCCTTTGTGATATGTAACCTTGTAGTACAATTTCATAAAGATCCATACACTTACAAACAAGTTATTGTCATGAAACTAGAAAAATGCTTATTTTTTGCCCCTTTTTGGCCCCTAATTCCTAAAATTTGGAGACAATTACCCCCAAAATCAATCCCAGCATTCCCTTTGTGATATGGAACCTTGTGGTACAATGTCAGAGAGATCCATACACTTACACACAAGTTATGTCTGGAAGTTACAAAAATGCTTATTTTTGGCCCCTTTTGGCCCCTAATTCCTTAACTGTTAGTACCATAACCCCCAAAATCAATCCCCACCTTCCTTTTGTGGTATTGAACCTTATGGTAAAATTTCAATGAGATCCATTCACTTAAACTAAAGTTAGAGTGCGAAAACTAATGTGTATTCGGACGACGACGCCGGACGACGACGCCGGACGACGACGACGACGCCGGACGACGACGACGACGACGACGACGCCAACGTCATACCAATATACGACCACAAAAATTTTTTTGCGGTCGTATAAAAAGCACTGTTCCTTTGCTTTGGGTTTTGTTAAGCACCTTTATTTTTTTGGGTCAAGAATCAATATACCCTATCTCTTTTTTTCCCATTTCATTCAAAACTTCTGTCTACAAATCTCTATGCATAACTGTTAACATTTATTTACATGTTTTTAATTTCTTCAGAAACTAGTTTTATAGAAATTTTCTTAATCATATAAAAATTGGCCTTCAACTGACAATCATATAAAGTTAATTGTACTCAGTGACATTATCCAACTTAACACCCAGTCTCTGACAGTTGCTCTGTGAACTACTTAACTAAATATTACCTTGGTGAAGCAGGAGGACCTCTCAGTCTCAACGATGGCTGCTGCTGCTGTTGTTGTTGTTGCCTTGCTGAGAGTTGACTGACCTCTGACCCAACAATTGATCCAATGAAACCACTGTCAGCATCAGGAGCATTCCTTTGTTTGGTCATCTCTTTAAATTTGCCTGGACCTGGAATATTTGACAGTGGTCCACCTCCTGTGGCCCCATTTTCTTGGTCTGATATTCCACTATCCTGTAAACTCTGCATACTTCCAGACATACTATGCTACAATTGAGTATATTCATCTTATAATTATAAGCCATAATTGTGGGATTGTATCATTTTTTCGTGGAAGAATGAAGTTGCAACTGTTTAATAACTACCCATACATAAATGATTTTTTTTCACATAATGTATTGAAAACTGTTTGTTTTTGTACTAAAATGACCAGATCATCAAATCAATTTTTTTTTAATGCAAGTAACGATTGAAAGAATTGAAGAATATTTCAAATCTTGTTATTTAAATGATCACTGTTATCATATCTTAGTCAATCTTTAACAACAACTTGTACTTATGTCTAATAATTGCACAACTTGAACATCTGTCTAAAAATTGCACAACTTGTACATCTGTCTAAAAATTGCACAACTTGTACATCTGTCTAAAAATTGCACAACTTGTACATCTGTCTAAAAATTGCATCAGTTGTCTTGTGTTAGCCTAGAGTATTGGATGGCATGGGTCTAAAATTAAATTGGTATTTTGGAATGAAGTCAGAATAATGTATCCCTGTTACTTCTCTTGACTGTAACCTTGTGCGCTAACATGTTATAAATTGACTAAACATGAAAATGTGTTAGACTGGTACCAAGCAGGTAATATTTAAATGACATTATCATCCTAAAAATGCATGTCATATTTGATTTATTGATAGCTGTTTAAAATCCATCAGCAAATATGAAATGTATCTACCAAAGAGCAGA